>NC_043993.1:29381202-30693702 GCF_902150065.1 Myripristis murdjan
CCAGTGAAAAATAGTTCCATATTTTTGCTGTTGGAAACCATTTGTTGACCAGTTTAGGTGGCCACTGTCCGTCCGTCTGTCTGTCTGTCAGCAGGACAGTTCAAAAAAGTTGTGGACAGGTTTGCATGAATCTTAGTGGGAAGGTTGGCAAGCAAAGAACTAATAAACTTATCAGGCCAGTCAGCTGCAAAGGTGTATGGTGATGGGCGGGGCTTAAAAACAGAGACGTAGTTCCAGCCCTGCCTCAGTACGAAATAGTCACAAAATCTGGACACAAACTGTCCAGTTTTTTTCATGTTCATAAACAACTTCCTTTGCGGCTGAAACCACTTCCAGGAGGAACAACAAAAACATATGTCCAGGTGGGGAAAAGTTAGATTTGGGTGTAAAAACCACTTGGTTAAGGTTAAGGAAAGGTTAGGGTTAGGCATAAAAACTGGAAACGGGACACGGTCTCGCTCTATGAAAACAAACACTGGTCTCGCCTCGGACTTGAACCCGAGTCATCTGAGTGAAAGTCATGTTGACTGACTGATCTTCAACCCCACGTGGACTCTGTGGCTCTTTACACCATCCCACGATGTGTGGTGAAAGCATGAAATATACTTCCCAGTGAAATACATGACTTTGAAACTTACACTGTCACGATAAAAATGGACAATTCATGTCCATGTACATAAATCTATATGTTCAATTTTCATGTCTGTGTCACGGCCTGATGTGAGTCCGGGCGGTGTGACATCACAAAACCTGGCAGGGACCAGCGAGGAGCAGTCCAGAAGAATTATTTCCCAGTGCATTCAGTTTGGCTTGGATCCTCTGTGTTTAACATTTAAATCAATCTTTCACACTGATATTCAGCTGATATTATGACAGGAAGAACCCACTTTTGTTTTCAAATAATTTCCCCAAATCTAAACTTGGATGCACTGTGTTTTAACATGGTGTGTGAGCATGCATGTAATGTAATTTAAATTATGCTAATATGGATATTAATGCAATGCTAGGCGGACATCTTAAGCGCACGAATCATTTTGATGAATAACAAGAAAAATAATCTTAGAAAATTTAAACATTTTAATAAATAAAAATTGATGTAATATACACCATTATGAATATACAACTACAACAAGCATACCAAGACATTTGAAATACAAAAACTGACAGTTCAATTTAGTTGCTTTAAAAGCTTCAATTTTCAGGAGGAGTGGGGGTGAGCAGGGATTACAGTAGCCATACATTCTTGTTAGTGTTTGTGCCAACAAATAGAAAAAAACATGACGATGATGAGCACTGACTTCTCAGAGATGGCGAACATAAAAACTGAATCATAAGATTTCCATGAAGAGAAATTCTGAGGTACTGAGTTGTCTACGTCTGTAACTAACAGTGAACACACGCACTCTTTTTGTTGTTGTTGTTGTTGTTGTTGTTGTTTTCCCAAGGTCATACCAACAAAGCCTGTTAAAAATGATGTGTATAACTTAAACCTGTCCAAGACATTTTAGGAAGACCAAACAATTGAGAGAAGACGATGAAGTCCATACAATTTGTTTTTCCTACACTTGTATTGCATTAAGTATGGTTTAAAAAAAAAAAAAAAAAAAAAAAAAACATTATAAAAACTTGTGTACATGGACATGAAACTCTCAGATATACAGTTTGGACTGATGTAGTTCAGTGTAAGCAGGGATGCTAAAACTTGCAACAATATTTTTCAAACATTTTGATGCCTTCTGAGATCTTTCGCCAGTTTCAACATAGTGATGGTATATACAGGTGCTCATATATAAGCAATAACCTCCATCTAGTGGTGGGAAGTGGAGCAGTTTGGCTGCACAGGTGCCATGAGTCCATCGTTTGACTCCAATGCATGAAGCTGTAAGGACCAGTCTTGATTTTGCCACTTCCTGTCACCAGGCTGGTGTTATTGCTTGTATACAGACACCTTTATATACAGCACAGGGGTACCTGTGGGTAGATTTAATGTATTTTCTTAACCTGACAAAACACCTATGGTCAGATTTACATCTCATCTGAAAAAGAAATACCACTGGGAGCATTAAAACTCGTGGTGAGCCCTACTCGATCGACTAGATACAGTATTTTTTTTCCTCGCCGGCTCAGCACCAAACGCAGTCGTGTGCGTATACCATTAAACTGTATTTGCAACCACCAATACATTGCACTTGCACTGTAAGATTTAGACCAAAAGAAAAAATCAATTAGGATGTTGTAAACTCAATGCCAAGAAAAACATGAAATCATTATGAACCATGTTCTCTATTGAGGCTTTTTTTTTCTGTGACGTTTCTTGACTTAAAAATTGGCCGCTCAGAATGCGAGTCCCGTCTGTTTGTTCCCTGAAGCATCAACAAAGTGAGCAAAGTGAATCTCTTGCAAGCGTCCATGATCATATATATTGGACTATAAGTTGCACTTTCACTGTTGATGGACCAGTTCAATGACGGGCCGAATAAATATCAAAACTCTTTAATGGAATCGTTTGTTATTCCAGTATAACTCAACGAATTACTGGCCAAACATCAACCTACAGTACAGTACAGGATTGTGTAGCTACATTTTGTCTGAAGCAAGGAAATAACCAACTAAAAAGCACCACAGATGTCTTTAAAATAGCACCAGTTGTCAGAATGTAGATGGTGTGATGGCAATGTGCAGCACTCAATTGAATGTCATCAACATTTGGAGTAACTTTAGCAGCTGCTGCATTGCTCATCCTCCAAACTTGAGCAAAAGGCAAGAGAACATACATCTCAAACAGTGTGGCTAAAATCACATTTACTTGCACATGCTTCTGTTAAAAACCAAAACCAAACCAAACCAAACAAACAAACAAACAAAAAAAAAAAGGTTAGGATCCCCGTCAGTCATTTCAAAGCAGTCATGAAGCACTGTGTTTGTTACATACATATATACGCTGTAAAACATTGTCACTTGCACAGTCTGTGGATTAGATGAGTATAGATTACACTTCTGTTTGGGCGCTCTGCTGCGGTGCAGACTGCAGAGGAGCACCCAAGTGAGGGCGGGGGGTAAATTCACACCGTTCTCAAATTCACTCACACCGAACACATAAAAGATGCAGGGGTTTTTAAGAGCGAACGGGGTAATGAGGAGATGAAAAGTGTGTGGCCGCAGAAGCCAGCCTGGAAATTGACTTTTAAAAAAACCAACCAAAAACAAATCCACTCGGGCCAATTGAAGCACTGCCCCCCGTTTTTCTTTTCAGGCGTCCCAGGAAAGAAAACTACATCTGACACAGTCCGAAGAGTCAGATGTAGTTTTCTTGTCAGGACTCCTCACCTCCTCCAGTAAAGACTGACCTCATGCTGAACACCCGCCCCCCGCCCCCCCTCTGAGTGCCTCTGGCTGATAAACAGTGAGATATACAGTACAGTTACAGTCATTATGGTGCACCATTTTTTGGTTAATTCTTGTGTCTCGTTTTGTACAGAACTGAAAGGTTTAGCCTCTGACAGACTTCATATTTCTATATGTTGTGTATAGATTCTGCATTGCTACAGTATAAAGCAACAAATGCATATAAAAATAATGAAACATAGACTTACACATTCTTAAAAACAATTACTGTCCCCAAATATAGATACTCATAAAACCATTTTGGTTTCATGACATTTTATTCTTTTATTCATATATATATATATATATATATATATATATATATATATATATATATATATATATATATTGAATCTATAACATTAAATTCTTAAACTATTTTCTAGAGTTTAGAAGATTTCCATCACTCACATATAGACACTGGTCTGTTATAATGTGTCACTGAAGCAGACCCTACACTACTCAGTTCCCACTCAATCTTCAATATACTTTGTGTGCATCATATTTTGTTATACAAAATATATTATGACAAGGTATGCTTATTTGAAATATTATTTACACTGTGTGACAATTTTTTTTTAAATGTGCATTTGATATCTATAATGCCTCTTCACGCACTCGAGTTTGGACATTATGTTTATTACGTGTAGGGACAAAAGTTGATATCTTTATAATATTGCGATATTTTTTCTCTATGATGCTGTATCAATACACTGATGCCACTGAGTATCTGCAGTGTTTTGTATTCCAAGAAAGATGATATAATAATATTTAAACGATTTTAAAATGATTTAGGTGTCATGTTTATGATGGCGTGTCCTCCTGCTGTGGCCGTTCATTAAGAAGCAGTGTTACTGAGGCTGGGTCTTTATTTTTACAGGGCAGTTATTCTCATATTTGTCTTGTATTTTTTGTGATTTTGCCTCTAACATCCTGGTCGAGAACCCAGCCAGGAGGCTTTACAAAGAGGCACACCAATGATGCTATTTGCTTTTTTTATTTCTTGGAAAAAACACATGGCCCACGAAAAAGTGCTTGAAAGTCTGACAGAATGAACTGCTAGTAACTGATGAGTTTTACTCATTATTACGACATTTTACTGGCCTATGAGCTATTATTTCAGCTATTACTGCATTATCAAACTGCACTACTCAGATCACTGCCTGCATCGTGGCCAGATGTTATAATAATCTGAGCGCTATGTTGATTCTGACCACCAGTCAAAATACCAATTTATTTATCTAGTTATTTACAGGAATATCACATGATATGATAAGGTATGCATCACATTACATCATATTCAAGTGTAATTTGCTCATCAGGGCTAAATAAAGTACATTGCACCATGTCTTCAAATGCTAGTCTACTGGATTTCTTTGCATTTTTTTTTCTTTTCTCTTTTATGAGGGAGGAAGCAAAATGATTTGGCTTTTTTTTTTTTCTTTTTTAGGTGTAACGCTTTCAAAGAGCGGTGTATTCCAAACAACTAAATGTGCTCGAAGTAAGAAAACAAGGGAGCTGTGCGGTGTGTGTTAGCACCAGAGATTCTCAGATCTTAGCGTATGGAGTAAAAAGCCTGTCGAGTTCGTCTGGGCTCAGCTGATCGACGCCAAACTCAGGCTCTCGTTTTCCTCAAGAGTCAAGAGCGATACAGTACTGGGATTTTCTTCACAAAAGATCATTTTCAGGTAATTTATGGATCATTAAACAATATTTCTCCAGGTACACCACGACGATTACTATTGCTAAGCTACCCGACGGCCTTGTACAGTATACCACCGACTGCAAATCATCACTGTGATCTCCAAATTGTATCACAATTGGGGGCTCCTGTGACGAAGGTAGATACCCGCCCAAAATGTCAATTAAATATAGAGCAGTCCTCATTTTTTATAATGCATTGAAGCTAGGGTATAGCATCATGAATCAGGTTTATATCTATGCACCGTACTCACACAAGTCAGACTGCACTTGAACAAATATAGCATCAAACCGACTTGTTTCTGTTCAAACCAGAGAGTATGTGAGGTTACTTTCAACTAATGCGGACTATAAAAATATCATTTGATAAACACAGAAATAGTAAAGAGCAAATCTACTTGGCCTAATATCCAATCACACACGGCTTTCAACTGTGCTTTTTTTTTAATTATTTTATTTTATTTTATTTTATTTTTTTGCATCTCACTGCTACTTGCAACACTAGTCCTACTTTTCCCGAAGAAGCTGAGCGAACGTCAGTCAAATTTAACTTCTTTATGTTAGTTAGATTCACTTGATTTTAATGTTGACGGGGCGAATATTTCCAGAATAAATGCCAGTTTTTTTTTCAGACTGATATAATCCACAGAAGGCTGATTTTATTTATTTATTTATTTTTTCAGGTTAATTTGGCATCATAATACTGGTGCTGTTGCAGGATCTTAGCTTGTTGTCAGCCTAGGCCAGTTAACGCCTTGACTAATTACTCATTGTCTGTACACCTATACATAAAGTTAAGTTACTCATCGAAGAAAAGACTATTTTGGACTCATGAAAGACTTTTTCTACCCTGGCTATTGTCTCCGCTCTGAACGTTTTGTTTAAAAAAGCAGTTGAACATGAAAATGGCGTTGGCGCTCATTTCCGAACGCACCGGGTTTCTTCAGGTTGGTAAAACAGTTGACACATTTTTTTCCTGTTGACGCAGCGCGAACGACTCCTTTGCTGCGTTTTTAAAGAAAATATTGCCCAATATTTCCACCCAAAACATTGTGTTTGCTATTGTGGGCATAGCTCGCAGTACAAACTGAAGTATAAAGTGCCAAAGACGAAGAAAATTGGCCGTACATCAACGAGACATGTCAAGTTTCAAAGTGCTATAGCATTTTTTCATGTTAAACTGCTTTTTAAACAAAACATCAAATGGAGAAAAGGCTTTCCTGTTTCCAAAAGTCCCTATTTTGGTGAGTATCGTAACTATTTTACAGACACTAAAGCACAGACGGTGAGAATTTGGTCAAAGGCATTTCACAAACTAAAACCCTGGGACAGAGCTAGCATTACACCTGCAAGTAGGACTTTTTTTTTAGTAACTTTTTCTCTCATTAGCTTCTGAAAACAGCAGCTCAGAGTCAATTTCAAAGCTTTTCCTCTTCATAATGATCTTTTAAAATGAGCACAGCGACCTCGACCTCCTGCTGTTCTTGCGCACATTAGTCATGTTTCTTGTCTTAGTGGTGTTTCCCCATTTTTGTCAGTAGCATTCAAATGTTTTTCCATGCAAATAATATCTTTCACTATACACTATGTACAAGTAGACGTTTCTCAGTGGCACATTAAGAGGTATACAGTACTTCTCTATTGGGGCATGTCTGACCGAACGCTCAGCCCGCGCCCTTAAGCTTTGTTCGGAAGTCCGTGTCTGAGCCATCCACCTCCAAATGCCCTCACCTCAGATGTTTAAGTCTCATTAAAGCCCTTGGTGATGAAAGAACCGCACAGTCACACAAAGCTACGACTTCCAGCCGCCCTCGGTTTTAAGGACTGTCTGTTCCTGTAACTTTGTGAATGATCAGGATTATTTTTGTACGTTTTGGAGAAGCTCTCGCGGTGTCTGTTCTCTCTACACTCGGCCACAAACGCATGAAAGCAAAGTGATCGCGGTGAACCCTCACTTTGCACAGGACGTTGATGTAAGAAACCCGCTGATCTCGTCCGAACACATCCCGTATTTTACCATCTTAGTCTCCTTAAAAGTGTTTGGGATGCAGAGGTTCACCCTGTTTATCTGCCTCCAATGACTTGGATCATCCTCGTGCTCTGGAGGAGACTTCATCTTCAAATTTTAACTCGGAAAATATATACTGGCTCTGTGAAAAGGGCTCATCTCACCAGCCTCTACATACAAATTATTTCCATACTGAAATAAAAAATATGGGAATATATTTCATATGAATTTCTGTTAACTGCATGCATATATTGACCAATTTTATATAAAATATGCAATTTCTTATTATACATTTTACAATATGTGACTAATTATATGTACAAATTTCAATAAATAGTCTTCCTCATATTTTGGGCCTGTTTCTTTTCAACTTTCTTTTGAATGGAAGATGGAAAAAGCCAGAATCTCACTGACTCCTCAACATATCAAACGGAACCGAAATATATCGATTATTACCTTGGCAAAGCTCCTCAATTATGATTTTACAGACGTGTAACATTAATACCTCACTTTAGCAAGAAGAAAGAACATAACAGGTATATAGGGAGAATATGATGGTATGTACAAGCACATATGATGGATGATAGAGTTTTGATTTCTTGCTATAAACACATCAAAGGAAGTGGCTCTTGAAGGCTGTCCTTTTGATCGAGATGATCAGGCATCAACCCCTCTCTTAGGGAATTCAAAAATGGATCATGATTTGAACAAAATGGCTATAACTTCCTGATTGAATTTGCTCGAAAGTCTATTAGTGCGGAGACATTTTTTTTTTCTTTTGCATTAGATTTGCAGTCGGTTTTTGATAATTTCCCATAAACTAGTCCTAAGAGGGGGACTGACTGGCGATCAATAGTCATCACACTTCGCTTTAAGTGTGTTCATCTTGATTTTTCATACACAGTGTTGGATACATTGACAAGGAAGTCTTTTGCGATGGCCGTGAATCGTCTCTTGTGTCCTTCAGCGGTTTGCTTACGCCTAGAACGTAAAATGTAAAGCACCGTCAAAGTTCTACGCTAAAACCGATTTCAATGTCTTCGTTCGTTCAAGTAAATCTCCACTGTGTTCTGCCAGTAGGACCCACAGCAACACAAATATCGGAAAGTGTTGCGGTGAAATATCCCACCATCCAAAAACGTCATGTTGAAAGGAAACCGAGGCACTCTTCTTCTGTTACCTGTGATTAGAAAACCTTTATCTAAGCTGTACACCAACAAAGATATTTCAAAGCAGCGAGGCACAATTACGCTTTTTGTAAGTGTGCCTGCGGCTTCTTCAAATGTCCTTGTTGGTTTGCCACCCAAATGAAGGTTTCTCTACGGAAGAAGAGGTGCTTGTCTCTCTTTCAATGTAATTTTGAATCCAACCACCACTCCAGTGAGTGCCTTCGAACCAGAGATTTCACCCTTTTCTTTAAACTCAGGCAGCGATGCAGCTTTTTGATCATTCTTTCACATAAAAAAAAGGTTCTTAAAATATTACAAGAATACAGTAATTACGCAAGAATGTAAAAATGAAATTGGCATTTGCAGTCATCCATAAGTAAGGACCATTTGTGGTAGTGCAGCATCACCTTATGGTCTGCTTACTGGATTAGCACCTTAGGCTGCAGGAGGGGCCTCTGTTTGACACTGCTGCTGAAGCACCTGGGATGAAATGCCGTCTGTGCACCTACTTTTTGATCAGTGGTACATTTAGTAGTCTTATTTCCTACTTCTCTTCCTCAAAACTCTGTGTTTTCCATTTAGCACATTGTTGTAAAGAATGTAAGTAACAACAAAGGTGTTGCAGGGTCAGTGTATAGTGTATTGTATTGGTAATATCTTATTCCTTCAGCCAAATCATTATGTGTGCAAGCCATCCAGTATATGGTCATTCAAGAAACTGGGCAATAGCTCACATTAATGCAATCTTGTCACTGGGTGGCTTGTTATCTGCAACATTTTTTTTTTTTTTTTTTTAATTTCCATGCCTCCTCTCTCTGATGAAATGACTAAAACTTAAATTATTCATGCTGACTTCTATATTAGCTTTGGAGGCAGAGATCAGTTTAGTTAAGGTTTTGCAGATATGGTTTGAAGTCTAGTTTTACTTGTAATACACTAAAACCTTGGTTTCAGCCCTTGGTTGAGGCTATTTCCACAATAGAAAGCTGTTTTTGGATTATTATTGCTTCATACAATGTACGCTATTTGATTAAAATAGCATGATATACTTTTATTATCTTTCACAATGCATCAGCAGCTAGGAAATAGTTTTGCCATGTTGCACCTTGGTGAAAAATTGAGACTTTTCATAAACAAAGTTTATAATATGCTGCAATTGGAACTGGATCTGAAATTTGTAATGCTAAATGCATGAATAATATATTCAACATGTCTTTAAATGACAGTGAATGGAGTTACAAAGGGAAAAAAAGCCCCTGACCAACGGGATCAATGAAAGTACTTCTGTATCATCAACAGAGAAACGTTTTTAGAAATATTTCGATAACAAACTCTTCACCACTCCTCTCAAGAACAAAGTTATGCATTTATTGTGGAAATAGCCTTAAACCTGGCCACATTAATAGGCCACATTAATGGGATATATTGCAGAAGACTTCGTTAGAGTCGTAGCTGCTGCTCAAAATCGCAATGCCAGAACCACTTCTGTCAACCAAAATCAAAACAGACAAAAAGCAACAACAAAACACCTTCACATCACCACCTCAGAACTGTCGTGCCTTTTCAAAGCCCAAGATATGTTGATATCTACAAGTGAATATATCTTTATCTGTAGAAAACTGAGCACCTTTTGAGAAAAACAGGAAAAAAAACGGAGTATCTAAAGTGTGATTTGACCTCCAGCATGTCTACTGTGTGAAATATTTGAGCTTCTGATGTTATGGCACTTCCCTTGCCTTACCAATAAAAGAAATAAAATAACAATAATCATCATAATAAACTGGGATGTTTTTAGCCCCTTAATATCAACATTTCCTTGTCATTTACACAGACATATTGAATCATCAAAATCATTCAAATCTCAGCTTTTTCAATACTAAATCTGAGTAAGATGTAAACAAAAGTCATTAAACCGTGGGGTTTATGTGGTCAGATGCAACAAAACTTTTGGCTCACTGTGCGTGGCCTTGTCACGCAACATACTGTGAGGTTTCAGCACTGATCCTATGTTTCTTCAGGGACATGTACTGTATCTGGATAGGCCTCTCAGCATTGCCATTTCAAATGACACACACGGAGACAAAAGATCAAGGCTATGAATATAGAAAATGGCCATGACGGCAGTTACTTTTACACATACTCACACGCACACACATACAGTATTAAAAAAAAAAAAATACAAAACTGAAGCAGGCAACCAACAGAAGCTATATTAAGGCCATACAAAGCTGTCATTTTGTTAACAAACTAGGCCCTTGTATGAAAAACAGCCAAACAAACAAACAAACAAAAAAACTGTCTCTTGCTATGGCACAAAATCCTATCCTCCATTCTGGTTGTGGTTTAATTGATTTAGAAGAAGAAAATCTAGTGTTTTTGGCATCACTGTAGATTCTTTCTGAATAGGATTTGGAGCCCTCTAGCACAAGAACTGGAGAAAACAGGAGAAAAAAAAAAAGACAGACAAAAATACTATGGCAACAGACAAGATTTTGCTCCAGTGCAAAGCTCTCTTAGTTGTGAAAAGCTTAAGGAGAGGCTGGAGCAATCATGTGACTTGATGTCATCATTAAGGTCAGAATGAAAAGTAATCTGTAACCAATGACTGGTACCTGCTTTTAATTGTGATTAGTAATGTAATCCAGTGGATTACTGAAACTCAGGTACATGATTAGTCAAAGTCAGTAACATGTTTGGATTACTTGCAGTTGGTTTTCCAGGGCTTTGCCATTAAAATCCATACAAAGACAGATCATCACAATCATCACCTCCAACCGTTATGAATCCTTATCTCAGTAGGTGTAAAATAATAGTTGTATTCATAATGTCACAAACAAAAGACCCTTTCCCCTCAAACCACATTCTCCAGTAATCTAACTAACAATCACACATTTTTGGAAACACCTCTAATCGGATTACCGCTTTTCCCAGTGCTGATGAATGATTAATTAATCTTGAATTTTAAGCCCCTGGAAAAACTAGGTTTTGAATAGAATCTATTAGATATAAGAGTTTAAACATACTGCCAATATAATAATAACATAATTCCTTCTGCAGGCAACATACAGTAGATGAAGAAGCTGTTCCTGTTTAACATTCAGTCCTCCCATAAGAAGCCCACACCCTCATCATTTACAACAGTGCGGCTGAAAATGTGTGATGAGTAAAGGTGCAACTCTTTACTTTTGTGATAGGCTGATCATTCTGCAAGTGCTATTTAAACTCAATGAACTCAATGTGATAATATGTATGGCAAATCAAAATCGGTTACATTTATATGAATGGATAACTTCAGAATGCTCCAAATGAAGCAAGTTGAGCAGGATAAGGACTGAAAAGATGAGAAAGGCTAGTTTTTGTGATGCTGGCTGATCCTGGTGGTTGTGTGGTCTCGTGTCCTGTGCTCTGAGGTATACTTGGTAGGAAGTGAGAACACCCATATTTGTGAGGCGAGTTTCTCGGCAGAATAAAGACGTTGCTGGCGGAGTGGAGCCGGTGGAAGGTGCTGTAAACTTGAGACCCGCAGGGCTTCCTGGGGATTGGCTCAGCACAAGAAACAAGACCCAAGCCTGTACAAGCCTTTTAAAAGAAAATGGTAATACTGTGGCACGAAAATGAGGATTAAAATAAAATAAAAAAACAAAAATAAAACAGCTGGAAGGAACAGGAGCTGACAATGAAGTATTGCCTTGTATTTTTTGAATAACTCTTTTTGCACTGGAGTAAAACTTGGAAACCTCTGGCAGCTATTATTTTGATATCAGTTGCTAGAAATCTACACAAAATTGTAAAAGGGAATACTACTTGATTTAAGCATACACACATTATATTCTCATGCCACTGCGCATTCTGATCAGAGCCTATAAACGTTTTCCCAACAGAATTCCCATGTGCCAATGCTGATATTCCACTGACCGTAAACTGATACCAACTTTGAAGACACGAGTTTGTTTACTGAAATAAGTGTTTTTCATAGTAACACATAGCAGCACTATTTGTTTGGTCTCAGAAAACATCCCCTCCTATCCAAAGAATTATTCTCGGTTGTGTCACAGTTGTTTTATATATTGTTCACAATTGTCCAAGTGCACTGCTAAGTACACTTGTAAGGATGGCATCACAGATAAGGGGTTGATAGAGACTTTTTTTCCCTGTTGTGTGGTCATTCGATACCCGTCAGAATGCTCACTTATGCAAATGAACTGCCTAAGGGCATAGGTGTAACATATCTGTATGCTGAAATTCAGTGGTATTCCCTGTTTTTGATAGGAAACTGCAAACAAGTCCTATTCAGAGTGTTGTTTGTTCCAAGTGGGATGCAGCTAGTGGCATTTTGGAGTGGGGCCTATTGCGTGTATGTGACCTTGTCCTGAAGGGCTTTCAGAGGAGGGTGGCATGGTCTAGGTCTATGTTGTCCATGCTGGCCAAAATAGCCTTCTGGTCCTCCTGGGGTGGGCGGCGGTACAGCAGAGCAGAAAAGCGGGCGTATGGGTCATGGAGGATGGGCCGTTTCTTCTTCTTGCGGAGGTAGAGAGCTTCTTCGGGCTGGAGTACCTGAGAGGTGTAGCCCTGCTGGGTCTGAGAGGTGGAGACACCTAGAGGAGGGAGGAGGGTCAGGGTCAGAGGAGGAGTGTGAGCACACTGGGGAGGCAGATATAGCATTCAGACTGAAAAGAGAAGAATGCCATCTGAAAGCAGCAGAATGAATTCAAAGCATATTATGTTAACCCTATAAAGCCATTTGCATCATATATGATACACGTTTTCAATTCCGTTTTTCGTTTTCAGTTTAATCAATACTTGACCAAAATACTGTTGTATACCTTTGAACACTTCCCCTGTTCACCCTGGACCATACCATTGGCACTTCAAGTACATATCATACATCATACACCAGAAAGGTTGTGTAATAACATATTTTTTGAATTTTTTTTTATATATATATATTGTGTTATAGGACTAAATAAAGGGTTCAATTTCAAAAAATTGGAATTTTCTGCCAATTCTTTCATAGTTCAGGCTTTATAGGGTTAATTGACTTTTAGAGGGCTTCAAACTGAGACTAGGATTTACTATAGCTACTGCTGGTCAGTTTTAGTGAGAACACAGTGGATATTTAAAAGGCCAGTATGGTGCAGAGGATGGACAGATTAAATAAATGCAACTTTCCCAAACCAAATCCACTGCTTCTTCCCAATTACAAACCAAACTGTGGAACTGAAGACATGTTGCCTTTGCATATACTTTTACTTCTATGTATTATACATTGTAGTATGACTCTATTATTTCATTTTCTTTGGCAGCTTTGTTCCAGAAAGGCCCAAGTTCCTCTACCCATAAATATCCCAAGTCAACAATGTGAAGAGCTTTGACTAGAATGAATCTGCCCTCCTGGGTGGAGAGCTTAATAATTATCTACTGCTCATTCATTTCATAATTCACTTAACTATGTGATGAGAGATATTTTGTGATTATATAGAATCTACAATCTTAGATCTAGTCAAGTTCAATCTGATTTCAATAGTAGTAGAGCCGGTGCTGTAACATCACCATGCAACATAGCTTGGACAGGAACAATTTATGCTCACAAGATGCAGGCAACGATCCTGTTTAAGAAGATCTGAATCTTTATTAGCTGCCCCACGGAGAAAAATATCCCCTTTAGCTGCTAGTAATCTTGTCCATGTGTAGTTGTGTATCTCTCTACCAGCTAATTCGATCACAGTTGACTATTCATGAATCATAAGGTAGACCCTGATAAATCTATATATTGTTTGCAAGAGCAGTTTGTGGGGTTATTATCTTTAATATGAACTTTTACACTCTGACGTACCCCATTTAAAAAATCTGATGTGCATGTTTCCTACAAGGCACAAGTGGCTGAGAAGCAAAAATGCATCCCTAAAATGAAGCATTATACCTTTAACATCACTGGCCCAGCTCTTTCCTGGTTCAAATCCTATCTCTTGGACAAATGCCATTATATCAACATCTACAACTGCAAGTCCTAAACAGCCCGTCACCAAGGTGTCCCCCAAGGCTCGGTGCTTGATCCCCTTCTCTTTATTCTATACATGCTTCCCCTCAGTGACATAATCCGCCGCCATGACCTCCATGTCCACTGTTATGCTGATGATACCCAGATCTATCCACCAAATCCATCACTGCTGCAACCCACTCCACCCTCACTGACTGTCTCTCTGAAATAAAACTCTGGATGCACTGTTTTTCCCTCATCGTAGATGGCTCCATCTTGCACACCTCACCTCACATTAGCCACCTTGGTGCTTTATTTGACCCCACACTCTCTCTGGAATCCTGTGTTAATCAAATGATTCAAACAGCATTTTTCCATCTCAAGAATATTGTCTATCTCTGTCTGTCCATCCCGCTCCTTCTCAGCTGCTGAAACCCTCATCCACATCTTCATCACATCAGGACTCAAATATTGCAATAGCATCCTTTATGGCACATCAAACAAACTGCAATACATCCAGAACACCACTGCCCGACAACTCATCTGACCCATGTCCTTCAAAACCTCCACTGGCTCCCCACTGCACAGTTCAGTTCAAACTCCTCATCATTCCTCATTCCTCATTCCTCCTATCTCTCTGACCACCTTCTCTGCCACCCCCTCAAAGCCATTTAATGGACAAGCAACTTCAAGAACCACAGTGTGATAGGTTTTACAATATATGGCTATCTAAAAACTGAGAACTGAGAACATCATACCTGTTTTCTTTCTGGTCTTGGAGTTATTGTTGTTCACCGTCATCTTCTTGGCCTTTTTAATACGTTGGTATCTCAGTGCATCAATCCTCTCAGACCCCGAAAGGGCGCTCGGTGCACCTCGACGTTTTCTGAATAGAGAGAAGAGAGAGGGAAAAACAGGTAACTCCAGGCCACACGCACTCAGTGGACCCCTAATCTACCTGAACTTTGGAGCACCACCAAATCTGAGACCCAAAGCATCTCAACACAGCAATGCTGCTGCTAAACGAGAGGTGCAGCACATTGCCAAAGAGTCAATGTGAGACACAGCACTCAAGATTGAAGAACAGTGTGATTAGATCCACTATTAATATAACCTTGTGCGTCATCTGGATTTGGCGAGCATTACACTGGGGTTTAAAATATCATGTTTCAGAATATGAGTTCACAAAATCCAGATGCATTGTTTAGTTACTTGTAGCACTGTGCAAGTAGAAAGTTTGTTGTCCTGCAGAGGTATCAGCTATAATTAATCATAACTGATGCTCAAATTGGTCCTAACAATTTTTTATCCAAAGAAAAGTATCACATGATTCCCAAAAACATTATTCACCTTATAATGTAGTGCATAAGATTAGGACAGTGATCAGTGTTATCCAGTAGATACAGTTTATAAAACAATTTGCACTGTTGGTTCCAGAGGAAAATTGTCCAAAAATAAAGAATAATTTGAGTAAAAGGTAAACAAGATTTGACTTTTTGTGCTATACGTAAATGGATAGCAGATTGGATTTTTTGTTTTAAAATTTAATCTGTTCCGCTCTGAAAACAACAGATGCAAATGTTTTCCTGGTGTGGAGTATAGATTTTTCAGTTGCTCATGATAGCATCTACAGACCTCCCTTCCATTCATGGAGGCACATATGACATGGCAGCCCACAGATTCTGCCACAAACACACACTGGGTTCTCTCAAGGCACAGAAAACAAATAGCATTACAGAGAGGCCATCTTCCCACCGTGGCTGCAGAGAGAAACCGAAGGTCATTAGTAGAGGGGGAGAATCACAGCTGAGCAACAAAGCATCATCAATATGTATTCATAGACATGGATACTGTCTACAATGGGCTTCACCATGCTGACAGGGGGAGAGATGGCGGGAGGGGAAAATGACTACTCGGGAACAGTCACATAATGAAAAATAAGCCAAAAAAAAGCGAAGCACTAGGACAACAAATGTAACAAGAGTTTATCCATATAATTGTTTCTTTTTTTGAAACGGAAGAGCAATATTTAGCGATGGCATGCATGGCAGTTTGCACATGGAACACGACTTTAAAGGGGAATACATTCAAAAGCACTTAAAAGGGCAGTTCACTGAAAACTTAGGGGGTCCTCAACCCACCTCCATGCCCTCCCCTCTGCATGCCCTTGGTCAAATCATTGTTGTTCAGGATAAAAAAAAAAGTGCATCACCAGTTTTGGCAGGACATTTGCTTCACATGGCAGTGAGAACTGTTCTGCAGTCCGAACTTACAAGTGCAATTGTGTACTTAGGTGCTTTAATTCATGCTCTATACAGATGCTCTATACAGGGTATGAAGGCCATGTGTCCACCAGGTATCTCTTTTTTTAAGTAGTAGGATGAAACAGATGCTTGTGTGAAGTGCTTGTTATTGCTCCTGCTGTTGCTATGCAACTGCTGAAAACCTGTTATAAGTCCAGTGCTCTATTGCTAAAAGTTGAAATATATTGAACCTCTTGAAATTGGTGCTCTGACAACATGCTAAGCTTGCAGCACAGGAACATGCAACAGCGTGTCTGCTCTATTGTAAATGAGAATAAGAAGCCAGAACTACAACGGACAGTTCCCAGTGGACACACGGCCTAAGGTGAATTCATAACGCCAATCTTAAAAAATATTGACAGGAGACAGGGGTCCAAAATATTTTTAATTAACCTTAGCATCTGTAAAATATAAATGGCATAATGTGTCACGCTTGAGAAGAATGCTAAGAGTGTTTTTAGAAAGTAATATTGTGAGACAACTAAACTAAATCCACACATGCAACCCATTTTACAAATAACCCTCAACAGTTAATAAAATATTCATGCATTTTCCACTGAAGACACATAAACTGTGCTCATTTGTAATGATATATGTTATAATGATAAAATGATTGAAATGATCAAAACATCAATAGCATTTTGAGGAGCTTGCTTCTGTATTTACAATCTTTCAAATACTAGGTGGAAGTCAAACCCATGAAAATGTGTATGGAAAACACACAGTCTAAAGGCTGTTGAGACAGGACATGAAAGCTCCATGAAGTGCTGCCTGCTTTCTTTTGGCGCTCATGTTAACCAATCGGGCTGTTCAGACCAGACGGCACACGATCTGAAGTGCCAGTTTCAGTGTCTACTTTATTTTCTCCATGTGCCACAAGTGAATGTCACAAGAAAACACACTGAAAACAGACTGGAGATCTTGGGTTCAGCACATGAGCGGCATGCAGCTCTTTGCCTACTCCTGTGCAGCTTGGGACGGTTCTATTGGTGTTCTCGGCTTAGTTGCTTGTTTTTGTTTGTTTTTTTGTTCGTTTGTTTTGTTTTTACATCAAAATGTATTTGAATATTTGAAAATACTGCCAATAAATTTGGCAGTATTTTTAAGATAAACAATTTTGTAATCACGTGTCTAGCCCAAACATAAAACATACTTGTGCAGATGCAGAAGTGTTAAGATGTAGAAGTTTGCTAGCCAGCCATGGCCAAGTCAGGAAAACATAAAGCTATACCCAAATATACAGAGGAGCATAGGAAATTTTTGCCTGAATGGAAAGAATTGTATTTTTTTGCAGAACAAACTCTTTTGCTTGATATGATTTCACTGATGCATTTTAAAGTTTCAAACCTGGAGTGCTGTTTCACCTCACTCCATGCTAACATGACACAGGAGTTTCCCAAATGCAATGAACTTGATAAACACAAGGTAAACGTGTTGAAATGTCAGTCAGAGAAGTCTATTTGGAAAATTCGCAAAGCCACAGTCACACAGGTCAGATTGGCGTCATATCAGGCTATAAGCTATAGAAAGAAGGGGAATTTGTAAAGATGTGAATAACTGTGCTTATACCTCAGTCTGCGAAGCTCTGGAATAGCATCTGGTCTGAACAGTCCATTTGCTTAATATGGGCGCCGAAAGGATGTGGGCAGCACTTCACGGTACTTCCACCTCCAGTTATCTCCAGACTTAATGATATTACTGATTATGGTTCCATCGAGACTACATGCATAAGGAGCTCATGTGCATAGCTGTATGCATATCTGCAGCATGTCATCATTAAGTTGGAATATGCACCACTTTTTGGCTGCACCATTGTCTTTCCCTGCTTTTCTGGCAGCCTGTAACTGGTAAAAGTATTATAGATCAATGCATAACGGTGGCACTGAAGCATGTGTATTACAGGGAAATTGGTCATTGCAGAGCATACTAATCATACCAAAGTGTAACAAGTTTATAATTTGCCATGCTTTTTCAACTGATTTCCATTAAATACACTGTCTTTCATTGTTTCATTTACTAATTTTAACAGGAATTTAGGTTAATTTACCATCTACAGTGTTCATTTGTTGAACCTATATTCAGTAGAGTGAACTGGGGACCACAATTGCATTAAAATATCAATGAAGTTAAGACTGTATAGGTTACTACAGTCTGACCTAAGTTTTTATCTTAAGTTCATTTGGGGCAATACTAATCAGTTTAACAGATTACCAAGTTGCATGTGAATTTGGTCAGTTAGCAAACCACTCAAGCATGAAATCATGTTGGTGATACCTCTCTGACCTAATCTGTTATCTACAAGATGGCATATGCATACCAGTCAGAATGCATACTGTACTTAAGACTGCAGAACTCAAAATGCATAGCCACTTTGAGAAACAGGACGAAGGAAAGAACTGAAAGGAACTACAAGGTTGACTGAAGGACGGAACAAACTAAACAAAGTAAGACTCAAAGTATTGTATTCCCCTTTAAAGGACGAGGTGATCAAAAAAGTCCCACCTGCTAACCCCCCCCTTTCAGACATGGATCCAACCCTTACCTATTGCGGTGTAGAGGACCTGGTCACAACAACGCTGCCCAGATAGCTGAGATCAATCAAAAACAAAGCAGGTAAGACTCCAGGAGCCATCAAGAACCACCATACTGCCCCTAATTCATAATGATGGAGACATTGCATTATATGAGAAGCGGACAGGCCCTGTGACACACTCTGCCCAACAACCTTCCCTTGGTAGTCAGACCTTGGGGTGTCCTGGGGGCAATTGAAGGGTTGGGGAGAGGAGGGTTAGGGATGTAGGGTAGGGTAGGGTTTGGAAGGGTGGAAGGTAGATCACAATTGGACATGCAGTCAGGTTACTAAGGACGAGGATGGGCCGCAGGGCCTGCCGAGATGAACTCTCCTTTAAGCATCCCTCTGCATGATAAAGGCATCTTCAAAGGCTTGGAGCTAGACATAACAATGGGTGTTTGTTTTGTCTGGGGAATCAATTGGATGCATATTATGGGATTCCTCCTGTTAGGTGAAAGCAGGGTAAAGCATGACACAGATGGAAAAACAGGGATCCTGTGGTAATGTCTCGCTGATTTCCAGGCTTTTAGGGGCT
This sequence comes from Myripristis murdjan, assembly GCF_902150065.1. Classification (NCBI taxonomy): domain Eukaryota; kingdom Metazoa; phylum Chordata; class Actinopteri; order Holocentriformes; family Holocentridae; genus Myripristis; species Myripristis murdjan. The sequence goes on from NC_043993.1 coordinate 29,400,852, forward strand.
TGTGCTGAACAAACTATGCAGCACATAGGAAATGGCGTTTTTTCTTCAAAGACGTAGTGTAGCCCCAAAAGGTCTGATATGCAATCTGTGAAGCAAATGCATCTTTTTGTGAATTCACAGAGGATTTGTTACACTAGTCTTTTAAACTTTTCACTGAAAACTGTGATACCATTTTTCAAGGTGATAAATTTTGAACAATGCTTCACAGATTCAATGGATGAATACTTCTAACTTGATGTCTGACATGAAAAGCAGCATTGACTGAATTGAAACTCCCAAAGCTCATCAAATGAATCAAAATAAAAAAAAATGGTATTGCAAATTATGACCATAAAACTCTTGGACCTTCAATCTTGCACATAGTTTTCATATTTTGTACTTTATAATTAAGAGTAAACAAAATTAAATGAGGCTTTCAACTACAAACTAAGCTATGCAACTAATTTGCCACAGAGGTGATTTTAAATTTTCAAAGATGGATATTAGACAGCCCTTTGGTGACACAAATGTCAGAGCAACTTGACACGTCAAAGCATTATGGGCTGAGGCGGATGACTCAAATGATATCCCTCTCTGGAGGCCTAGTGCACCTACCCTGAAGCTGACAACTGGGGTGGAGAGGGCTCAGATGGAAGGATCTCCTCCTCAGTCCTCCTCTGAGATGGCATCTGCCCAAAAATGTTGCTGCTTTCCATGGGGGGCGATGGGGACTGGGACGGGTAGCTGGTTGCAGAAGTGGCAAAAGCCATGTGGGGGCGGTAGCTGGGACTCGCTCTCCTGCTACCCTGGCCTTGAGCAGGTGAGGAGGAGGGAGAAGATCTCCTTGAGAAGCTGGCTGTGGAAGGAGGGAGGAGGGTAATCTCAGACATCTCCGGAGGTATGGGAGGTTGGACAATGCTGGGACGAGGCCGGGGACGGACTACAATTTCTGGAGAGCCCTCATGAGAACTGAGAGGGCTTTGGGTGAGGGGTGAGAGTCGGGAGGGTTGGAGTACCACCTGATGCATGCCAGGATCCATCCTACGAGCCTGCCTGGGACTGAAACGAGGAGTGGTTTCAAACCATCGAGTGTCCAGGCTACTGAATGTGCTAGGGACTATTTGGGCCATTGGATCTGTGTAAGGCAAAACTGGCACACCCATACTGTGGCTTGTGTGTCTTAGCTGCCCTAGATGTGCCTCTTGCATAGCTAAATGCTTGGCTGGGGAGCCATGAGGCTTGGCCTTGCTGGGAGACTTGCTTGAGTGGCTCTTTGGGGCCTCCAGTGGCAGAACAGCTGGGTAGGTTGGCATTGGGAGGGTAGAGGGCTGAAAAGCACTAAGGGGAAGAACATGAGGTGGAGGAGGATAGGGGGAATCATGGCGGAGATGCAAAGGGTGGTGTGGTGGGAAAATGAAGTGGGGCCCCTCCAGACTTGCAAATGTGAAATCCAGTCCCTGCCAAATCTCCGGAGAACGAGAGGACGAGGTGAGAGTGAGAGGAAGGGGGAAGCCCGAGACAGCATATTGTTGGATATCACCCTCCGCCATCTCTTCTGGAATCATGGGGTGACCAAAGGGACCTTCAGCGAGGTATGGAGGGGAGGACATGACAGAGCTGAGTGGGCTGGTTTCAGGCATGTAGAAAGGAGGCGGGGGATCATGATCCCCAGGGGGGCCCAGGTAGCCATAGAAAGCCCTGTGGTGGAGAGAGCCTCGGATTTGCCCTGTGGCCTGGAGCCGACTGCTCTCCATGATGGTCATACCTTCCAAGGGTCTCTGGAAGCGAGGGCTGTAGGCTGGAGGCTGCAGGTAGGATTCCTGACTGGAGAGTGGGGAAAACTGGTGAGGCCGAAGGGTGGCCATAACTGGGGGCAAAGGCCTGGGATCATCATTCTCTTCGTCTGACTGACGGAATTCAGGATAGAGGTCTGACTCCTCCACAAAGGGGAAGCCCTCGATTCGCCGGGGCTTAACAGACATTTCTGTCTCAGTGGGCTCCATCACAAAGCGTCCATCTGGGCCTCGGCTGATGAGTTCGATGGGTGTTGTGGCTTCAGCTTCCTGCTTGGCAGCGCTGTACTTCTTGCTTATTATTGCTCTTTTGGTCTTCTTGTATAAGACAGTTCCTCCTTCTTTCCTGGACTTGGCGGTATCTTCTTGACACGCAGGTCATGCCCATCCTCAGATGATTCTGACGGGGTTGCCTTTGAACGGATGCTCTCTGGACTCACCTTTCCTGAAGATGACCTGTAGGGAAGAGAATATAAGAGATGTCAATATTGAGACTCATTCTTATCTCAGTCAAACAGCCACATGTGTAAGTTTATACCAACATCTAGGATCCTGAGTCAAGAAAATCCTCATGGAAATCTATTTGATAACTCATCATAAGGTATTGTATTTTAGGTACTGTATTTTAGTTTGCCATTCTTTACTTTATTTTTTTCTGTACTTCATTCACGTCTATAAGTTTTTAAGAAAGCATCACATTTTTGTTGTATTTTTTTTCTTGAAATGGCATTTGAGAACACAAGAAATATGGCATTTTAGCAAGTTGTATTAGAGCAGCCTATGTATCACTGATTCAAGGAACAGTTATGGCAGAAGGCCCAATTATAAAGATTCATGCTTTTGAGAGGAAATACAGTCTGTTCTGTGCGCTGCTTATTCAGTTCCCTCAAATTAATTGCTTTAGCAGTTTATAAGTATAGTGCATTTTTTCTGAATTGACTCCAAATTATACTATTATTCCAGTGTATTTCATGATTGATCATAGCCTTATAAACTTTGGTTAACAGCACTTGGTAACTAGCTAACTACTTGTAAAGACAGCGGTCTGGCTAAACAAAGCAACTGGTCTATAGTCAAGAATTTTTGGGAAAATGCACACAAAGATTGGCCAACACACACTGAATGACAACAAATCGGTTATTTTGAGTGAAAGGGAGGCCTAGTAATTACAGATCATGCATGAAGGCCTTGTCTTTCATATACTTGGGCGCAGAGTCATCTCCACAATTCTTCACTGATCTCCAGTAAGCTCATCTAAGGGTTCTTTCAGGAAGGAGATGAATTATGACAATACACACTATTACTATTGTTACTTCATTATAATTTTGGCGTCACTTTTCTACTTCCGGCTGATTGATTAATCTCTCTCTCTACCTATGTATACTCTGTATCTAAGACTGGTAATTCCCTTTTAGTTGGTTTATACAATTAAAGATGTCACAAGAACCAACACTTCGGTACCAAGTCGATGCCAACAATCCAAAAATATGACAGTACCTGTTTTTCTATGGCACCATAGGTAATGTAGGTACCAGATGTATTTGTTCAGATTTAGTATTTATTTAGATTTAGCCTTCAGCAGGCCATAACATATTCTTACAGAACTCACAGGGGCAGTACACATACAATTTATGCTTGTTCAAATGTGCATCGAACAACATACAAATACACGTGAAAGATGGAGCGACAGCTCCGCCTCGGCCTGTCCAAAAGAAACACAGGCAGAGATGTGTATGGAAAGATTTTGAGGTCGAGTCGGATGCTCAGGGGATAATAATAAATTTACAAAACAAAATATGCAAAGTGCCATTGAAGTTTCCTGTTAAATAGTTGTTTCTTTTTTGAATTATGAATAAGTGTACTTATTATTTCCATATTTCTACATGTCTCTGCTGGATACTGTAGTTGAAATTCTGTGCAATCCAAAAAGTTGTTATTTAAGCACAGCTGACTTATTGTTCTTTTTAAATACTTGAAGGCTTAAATATCTGAATGTTTAGCAGATTTCAATAAAGGAGTGTATGCTGAAGTAAATGGGATTTTTCTTTTCCTTTTCTTTTTTCTTTTTTTCTTTTTACCGTGCTATCAAAACGTGTATTGAGAAATGTGGAAATTCACTGGTATTGGTATCAACTACTGGATTTCTGGTATTGTGACAACCCTATATACAACACATACTGTAGCTATGGGAGCTAAGGATCGTGCCACTTGTACATCTGGCAGTCAAAACGGAAGATTGTTGCACCCCAGTGTCTAAAGAGACAGCCCCAAGCTCGAAGCCCAGTTCGTTGCAGAGGGAATGACTTTTGGTCAGTGCCCTTGATATGTCTGAGATGAGTGTATGCATTTCCAGCTGGTCATTTCCTTTCCTGTGAGCCTTGGAGACAGCCTCCACAATTTAGTGGAAGAAATGTTGTCTGGACAGTGTCTGCCATGACTGGGACAGCAAAGTACAGTTATAAGAGTGGAAAGCTTGGGTTTGTGCAATGTCTCTTAGCAGTGTGTTCAGAGACATGTATTCTCTTCTGCTAAGATGAAAAGAAAATGAGAAAGCTGGTACCTACAAGGACATACTTAGTGCTTTGGGTGAATACATTACCTTAGAGTATAAACTAGCTATAAATAATCTGGGACTGATTTTGTAATAGTGGGGTTTAATGACTTTGAGATCTCTTAACCTTTAAATAACTTCAAGACTAAAAGCAGGGCAAGGTTTTAAGATTCAAACCAAAAAACACTAGTGTGAAAGGGCCATCTCATAAAACATTAAATACCAACACAAGACTTATGCAATGTTACAACACCTGAGGTTAGTGTTGTGTCTGTGGTTAGCTGCAATATAGCACTAGCACTACTACTACCACAAGTTATAATAACTGTTATATTTTGACATGGTATAGTATACTTACAAGTGGGTTACGTGTTGACCCATAGTAAAGTGAGAATATTCACAATGGAAGCTGGCAGGGATATTATATCCCATGCCAAAATCTACCCGGAACAGGTAAAACTCATCCTAATCATGAAAGTCAGTCAGGATGACCACATCAGGGCAACTGTTTTCTAGTCTTTTTTACGTTTCCAGCTTTGACATGAACTTTTCTGGAACCTGTTATCATTCTCTCTTTCTGTTGACTCAAACAGGCACAGTAACGCCCACACACTACCATGTACCTGTTTGCAGCTTTTTCCTGACATCTACACACCCAACAATAAGCTGTTTCTTGAAACAATTAAAACCCCAGGCGCAACAGTAAACTGTGGATTGGACTGTGTTAACTGAAACATCTATAAGCCCTAGACTCCCATCAGTCTCTGCTTGTCCAGACGACAGACATGAGTTGTATTTCACCAGTAGTCTTGGCGAATAATAGATGTGAAAAAGAGAAAATTCAAAGCACCTGATGTGCAACTGTAATCCCATCTAGCGAGAAAGTCATGTTGCCAATAAATATAGCAAGCATTTTCTATGAAAGAGAAAGTGAAAACCATGATTTATTTTGAAGCCACAATCACTTTATTTAGTGATAAAATACAAGCTGAATCAGTATTGTCTGTGCTTCAATTTCATAGGCAGTTACCACTGAAATTCTGTCTTTGTTGTATACAAGTGTTCAACCAAGGTGCAGTGTTTTGGGGGGCAATATTTAAGATTTGGGAAAAACATATTTGCATTGTTAAACTGCAGAGATATATAACCACACTATAATGTACGAAATGTCAAGTAGGTTTTTGTATTCAACTATAATAAGACATATAGGGCTCTAGTTTCGCAGACCAGGCGAGGCGGGGGCGTAGTGCAGATGCGCTTCGCCAACTGGGTGTGGCCAGGCGGATTTTCCAAGTTTGGCACGCCGTTCTCGGTGGCGCAAGGACTCCGCCGTCCCTCCTACCGGCGGAGGAGAGGAGAGAAGGCGTGGAGTGGATTTGACACAGCCGATTCACATTTAACCAATCAAATGAGCCCCTGTCCTTGCCTTTAAAATGCGCTGCGTGAAGGCGTAATGAAAGTTTACACAGCTGACATGGAGGTCTATTGCCGCAGGCGGAGCGGAGCCCAGGAGACAGGCGCGGAGCGGAGACCGGCGAGCAGTGCGGACACGTCACCAAAACCTCACAGGCAGGCTTCCGGAATGTCAGGCACATGAACGATGCAATAAATACCGACAAAAAACACTATTCAATGCTACGATCACAATCAGCACATACATATATCTCCATATCAACTGTCCCGTCACAACTGATGTCAGATCAAAGGAGATTGGCACCGTTTGTGCTGATTGTGAGGTTTTGGTAATGTGCGCCAGTCAGCCAAACTTCCACTGCGCCGGCTCCGCTCCGCCTTGCGCTGAAAGTAGACGTGGTTTCAGATGGCGAGCTTTTGGCGCACCTCGGCGAAGCCTTTTGGCACGAAACTGTCACTGCGCCAAGCTGAACCTGTCGGCACCTCCCCCCGCTGCGCCGCCACTCCCATCTTGGCGCACCTCCGCTTGCGAAACTTGGAAACTGTCCGCCTCTGCCGTTTCGCCGGTCGAAACTAGCTCTGCGCGGGGTTCGCCTCACTGCGCCACCCTGCGCTGCGCCGGGAAACTAGAGCCCATAAAGTGTAACATTAGTACATCACATCATATTAAATGTGGTTTACATAAAATAATAAAAAAACGTACATGCATCACAATAAGTATTCACTGCAGAACATTAGTTACGAAAGTGTTATGAGATACTGTGCTGGCTTTTTTGTTTCTTCCATCGGGTATTGCTCATAAAACACAACAATATTAATATAGCTCAGTATACATGTGGTAATACTGGTCAAACTGTGTGCTAGTTTTATTCAAACTGGCTGCTGCATGATAAAAATGCAACAAAGGCCCAATTGATTGGTGTACAGCATCCCCATTGCTCCAATCATTGCTCCAGCTCTCCTTGTTTTTGCTTTGTACACATTGCGGTGCAGCTTTTGCAGCAGCAAAGGGGAGGGTGAACAGCAGCTCCCTGCAAGCTGAGGAGCCTTGGAAGCCTTCCAAACAGCTTGTGTATGCCAGTTACTTTTGGCTACACAGGGCTGCTGTGGACTGCTGTGCTGACTTCACTTAATATTAACTAATAACAGACAGTATTTACCAGAATTTTTTCCTGAATTTTGCAATTTGTGATACTTAAGTTGCTCATAAATCATATATGTCACAGGAACCCAATCTAAGATTTAAAAAAAGAAAAATGTGTTGCAGTTGGGATATGACTGCGAAAATAATGTTACATAACTACCTGTCCTGATGTCCTCTCAAGAAAACATTCCCCTCGGGGTGCAGAGTGGATTAGCAGGGGAGGGGGGTGCACGGAGAGCAATCAGCAAACCAAACCAATTGTGTTGTTGTAATTTCTTGCTCAGTCACAAAGACCTGCTGTCAGCCATAATCGCATTATCATCACAGTATTACCACCTCATTAAATTCTTAGCAAATGATGAAGATTCATTGGGTTCTAATGATGCTATAAAATTATAGGTTCTTAATAAGCAGCATTTTTGAAGAAAATGTATTATTCATTATTCAATTACTACACAAATTACTATATTGCTGCACTTGTGAAGATTACAGCGGTGCCAATCACTGTTCATGAAATGTTTATAAATGCGTATTAATTCTAACTTTTGAATATGTTAAGCGTCGGAAAAATTTTATTGTGAGGGGAGAAGGGGAGAAGCATGGTGATGAAATAAATCAAATCAATAAGTGTGAGAAAGTGGAGGATGATTTCAAGTTGCTTAGGGGGCTACAAAATAACAGCAGGAACACAATCACAGAAATGTATTGTAAGCATAAACAGTTCACCAGGCAAGACAGCGCAGAGAGTGCAGTATACTATGCAGAAAAAAAAGATTTTGTGAAAATATTAAAACAAAGTGCTGTCAGTGTTTTTTCAGTGTTCATGTGAATGACACACATCAAGAATGATGCCACCCCTCTTAAAAGGAGACATCAACTTATATTAAAAGTACATCAGTGAATCAAAAAAGCCCCCCAGTAAAGTTTCAGACAGTTATTTCAGACAATTAATTATTTCGTAAAATGTGCCTTAATTTAAAAATAACAACTCCAGCGTTTCTCATTCATGGTGGTATTGCCATTACAAAAGTCTTAAGAATAAATGAGAAGGTAGGCGAGACGAAGAGGGCTGCCTACAAAAGGAAATGGCATCACCATTTATTCAAATTCTTGTGCATAAAGAAAATTGGTCTTTGTGAGCAATATTGGAGCTTGCAAGCATAAATCCCTATACTTGAGTGAGCATGAAGCTTGAACGAGTTTCATTTAGTTTTAACAGCTGGAGGCAGGCTCAGCATTAAGGCACTGTGTGTTTAAATTTCACTGGTTACAATTAAGTCCCCGCTTTTTTACAAAACTGTGTTGTGAATAGGCCAGTTACCGTCTAAGGTAAGCCTCTGATTACAAGAAAGAAATAATTGCCTGTCTCTACCTCTTTTTTATCATCTTTTTTTGAATCTGCACTGACATAACTGTACAGGCTACAAAGAAATCACAACACCGGTTTGAATGAGACGGACACTAATGCGGGGCATCTGTGCTCCTTCGAGTCGTGGTATGCCTGTGCCAAAGTGAATAGTTAAGATGGTCTGAAACATAACACTGATTAGGAGACTGAGGTACCCATAGTGTGCTAATAGTGCAATTCCATTACCTTATGCTACCGTGTTGCCCGAAACATCCACAAGTTACTGGGCTTGCTAAATGAAATGACTATAACAGGTTGTAATTAACTCCCCCTGCTGACACTGCCAAAGTGAACTGAAAATCTGTGGGAAACACTGAAACCTATTCAATTACACACTAATGAAGTGACATTTATTACTTTTGCCTAATTCAAAACTTTGCACTTTGGACTGTTGAACAATATTAGATTAGATTGCTTCCGGGTGTATGCACAAGTCGTTGGTCGTTTGAGAAAGAACAAACGAATTTGGTTTTAGTAGAAAGGGAAGAAATGTACAGTATGTGGCTGCGTGAAAGGCATTTTTGACAGATTGGTGGCAGTACTCCTGATGCACAGCACTAATGAAAGGTGAAGCAAAAGACAGTAAGGCCAGATGATAAAATGAAAACTTAAGACAAAGAAAGGTCATACTGTATAAAAAGACCTCCTTCCTATTTGCCCCCTGATGTCCTGAATAAGAATGAGGGTTAAGTTGAACTAAAAATTGTTGAGGCCAACGTGATTTTTTTTTCATCATTCCCGGTGCTTTTCAATCTAGGCATTTAGTCACGAATATCTGTTAAATTACTTTATTTTTCGACATTTGTGCCCTGAATGTAGGCCTGAATGCGTAGTTTCCATCAACTCTTGTAGGGACATTTCATCAGGAGCATGCAGCCGGGTCAGCAGCCTCAGCAGCTGGGGCTGAACCCAGGTGCAAAGGGATGTATGTGGTCAGGGTGTGCAACAACAGGGGACAGTGGTGGGCAGACTCACTGAGGGCTGGAGGTTTGGGGCATTTACCTGCTGGCGTCCAGCCCCTCCCAGTAGGGCTCAACGCCGGGTATAGGGGTAAGTGGACTCCTGTAGAAGTGGGAAGATGAGACAATAAGAGCTAGGGAGAAGATGGAGAACAAGGGGAAGGCTGTCTATGATGTCTAAATGAGAGACAATGAGAGAAAAACAGTAGATGTGTGATAGTAGTAAGAATTGAGAAAAGGTTGGATGAGGCAAGACTTTGAGTCAGAGAAGATGAGATCTGAGAGAAAGAAAGGTAAGTGGAAAAAGGCCTAAGACAAGAAAAGATGGGGCTATCATAGAGCAAAAAGAGGGGGATAAAAGCAAGGAGAGAGTAAAGAGACAGATGTGACCAGTTCTCAATTTATTGCCTAGCAGTATATATCCATGAGGCAGCACATTTGGAGCCATCCGAAAATTTGTTGAATCGGTGCAACTCTGCAGCCTTGCCTTTCACTAAGCTCACAACTCTGTCCAAGGATGTTTGAAACATAAATCAGACCTTTTCATATGGTTTGATCACTTCTATGTTATATCCAGTGGAAGTCATCCTGTCAACAGACCAATATCATGGCTTATCTAGTGGGTGACTCAGAAATACAAGAAAAAAAAATCACATTTGTGCCGTTCATTATTTGTGGAGGCTTTCAGAGACACAGCGATACTATAACTCAGTGCTAATTCTTTAGAGAAAGAGCCTCTAGGCCTCCAATAACTGAGCCACATAGTTATGCCTTGTTCATTGACTTCTCTCAAGCTTAAGGGTCCCCTGAATATCAAATGAAAATGGTACAAGTCATCCTAGAAAAACAACATTCAATCACTCAGTGGGTTTAGAGATAATTGAGGTGTTATACAAGAATCCTAAAGCATGTAAAAACAGGTCTATTGAGAAATGATGTCTCATCAATACAAAGGATCGATACTGAGCGATGGGTATGTTACATAGCTGGAATGGATGATGAAGAGCCTGCACTTTTGAGACAGAAATTGGTATGTGTCACCATGTTTGTGTATTTGGTAATATTTTATTTGCAGACAGGAATGGGGTCTCCTCTTCCATTTTTCGGAGTTCAGCTGGGGATTTTCTTGGGCGTTTTTTTTTTTTTTTTTTTTTTTGCCCACTATGAGGATTAGGTCAGGGGTGCTGTCCTACTTGTTGTATACATGTTGGCATGTAAAGCCCTTTGAGACTGTTAATAGTGAACTCAGGTCTCTAAATAGCCCTGAGCCATTGCTGATGTGGTGGAAGTAAAAACTGTGTGATCCATCGATGATGGATCCATTCACACATCCATTTTCTTGTTGCTCATCTGGACCAGGCTTGTGGTGGCAACAGAGTAAACAGAGCAGCCCAGATGTCCTTTCCCCAGGAAATTCATCTACTTCTTCTTGTGATGTCCTATGGTGCATCCAGACAAGTTGGAAAATGTGCAAACTTCAGTTTGTTCTGGGTTTTCCCTTGTGTCTCCTTCCAGTTGTTAGTCTTTTTACTGTAACTCACAGGTAAGGCCACCTGATACCAGAACTCCTCACCCTTCACTTTCCAAGTGAATGGGACAGGACAACATCATCTGGACAGGGTCACTTCCAGCTGCAAATTGCTAATACGCACTGGAGATAACAGTCCAATGACACCACGAAGATGATATCATTTACCAACAGCAAGATGCCAACCTCATGCCACAAAACTGTCCTGTCTGTACAGTGTCCAGCAATGTGAAAACTACACTCTCTCTCTGAGTGTATAAGGACTGAAAGGTTTGGAGCAGCAAGTCTGGCAACTCATACTCCTGTATTACCTCCCGCAAGACACCTCAGGAAACAAAGGAATAGTGATTTACAAAACAGACAGAATTAGAAGAAGTCCCATTGTCTCTGAGGGGGTAAAAAGCTGCTCCATACTTCTGCAACAAGGACAAAATCTACATATTTCTTCCTGAAGCTGAGGCTTGTCCATGAGCCAGGATTTTGTTTCCAGTACCTTGGCACAGGCTTTCCCAGGGGAGCTGAGCAGGCTACCTCCTGTGTCTGTAAATCTAAAGCCGTTGTTCCCCAAATCCATGCGATACTGAAGAGACGCGTCAGCCACATTATCCAGAGCCTTCCGCTTTTCGGGACAGATGTCGTGCGACTTTGGCACATTGAAGTGGATTCAAATCAACTCAATTAACTTTGCTAAAATGATGGGCTAAGAGCAGGAGACAGATTGGGACAGGCTTGGTCCAGAAAACACAACATGGGAACTCCCCAGCATAGTTGTCTGCATGGACAGACAACTGCACGGGTCCCTCACACCCTGTAGTAGAACTTGGAGACACAGTTTTTTCTCTCTCTCTCTCTAAGCACAAGACAGGCTGTGGTAGTCAAGAGTGGTAATAATCTCTCTCTTCAACACACAATATAGTAGCTCCACAGCTCAGACTCAACTGTTTATGCATACCATTTTTTTTGCCATTTGTTGACTGTGCATTTGTTTAACGTGAAACGATTTCCCAGCTGCGAGGAATTCTCTCATTTTAGCACTGTGTTTGGTTTAAACTTTGGTGTTTAAAACAAACAGAATCAGTAACAGAAACTTAATGGTGAGTTATTTGCATTCTGGTGGGCAGACATGGTATAAACCCTAGGGGTTGCAGGTAGGTACAGCAGTAAATCGTGTGGGTGTGGGCTGGTGAGACACAAAAAGCACCAGGAGCGAGACTTAAAAAATCAGCACACACAGACATCGACCCAAACATGCTTCTCCCTTTGCTGCCATCTCAAAGCACGCTGGCTGGGGCTAAAAAAAAAAAAAAAAATCCTTTTCGCCGGTGAGCTTTTCATTAAATGTCCTTGAGACAACTCAAATATTTCAGACAAAACAAGACAGCCAAGATGTGCCCTCAATTCAAAAACATGTTTCAACGAATGGAAATCTATACTTGAGAAGTCAGATGATTTTTTAAATCAAATGTAAACAAAGACAAATGTCTTCTATGCAGTTGTGCACATTTAATGAAACCTAGATGTTACCTCACTTAACTTCATTTTATTTACATGAAAGGTTGGCACTGAGCCAAGAAAGAGTTGGTTAAATTTTCACACCAATCAACCAAAAGATACAACAATGACGAACAGAAACGTGACTCAGACTGTGTTGCAATTCCTCTCGTTCACCTTAAATGTTTGTTAGCTGATGTCATGCAGGGGATTAGATGCAGAGTTACCAATGTTAAAACTCTGCTACAAAAATACTATTTCAGTATTATTTAACAAAATGACATGCAGGTCACTTTCTAATTTCAAAGCCCTCAAAAGACTTCAAACATGTTTAATTGTCAAGGAATATTTTGCTCGTACGAACGTGCAAATGACGATTACACAGCATCAGGGGTTGTTGATCAGTACCATTCACTCCATTGTTACCATGATGGCTACTGAGATTTGGAGCTCTGAAAACAGCCAATCCCGCCCGTCCCCATTATTTTGATCAGCTTTTACATCTTTTGTTCAAGCAGCGATTAGCAAACCACTGTTGCTGCTTTAGCTTTCACTCCCAACCTCTGTGACCATTATGTAGCATATACAGTATGTATATACAATATGTAGCCTAAAATGTATGCTGGCTTTTGTTTCCTGTGTCTGTTGCTTCACTTGGCACTTCTTGTAGCTAAACATGTACTAACCATATCTACCTTTATGAGCTGCCACAAGTTGTGTTGTGGTATAAAAACACAGCCTCTAACTATGATAAATGAGTTAATGCTAAGCTTGTGAGTGTGTGTACAGATGTGGATAGCAATAGCCGCTAGATGGTACTAAAACATCATAAAATTACATAGTGGGACTACCACTACACTCACCACCATTACTACCACCTCTACCAACACCAATGAGAAAGCCCATTTTTATTTAGATCATCATTATAGATTGCTTTGGTTGATTTATGTAATATTATTCTGTAATTTATGTGTAAGTAATGTAATTAAGTTAAAATTAAGTGTAGTTTTCATATAGATGAAAAAAAAAGATCAAATGCTGCAAAAGCCAGGAAAGTACTCTAACGTCTACTAAAAGATTAGTAACATATTAAACGTATTCTGACATGCTAACATAACAATAATGCTTTTAAAGTTTAGGAATCGTTCAAACTCTGTGGCGACTGTGGTTCATGTTTTGAGTTTCACCAGATATTTTGACATCAGGAAAGTATTTTTCTAGACTAACAATTCATTGTAACTATTGTAAGGGATTGGGATTAACTACAGGTTCCACCTTTACATTTTCTTATCAAAGCAAAGTGTATTAAATTATTAAACTTTCATGATGTCTGTGGGAAATTACCCACAGTTGAACTGAATGCGGATGGCAGGAGACTACAGCGTGATAGCAGCAATACAGGGCTAGTTGACCAGTATGAACTGGCATTCCTAACCAGTACTATTCTGTTTGATGAAGGGTGCAAGAAGAAAGTCTGACATGTGGAACTGTGAAACAGCTTTGCTCTTGTTTTATATTCACTGCCAGGGACGATGAAAAGCGTGTGTGTCATGTGAGGCTTACTTACGGAGTTTCCATGCTTTTTCTGAGGTGGGTTATGGAAAGAGGCGGGTCTGAAAGATGGGAGAAAAACAGAAGACCATTACTGCCGATAAAGCAAAAGATTCATTTGGTGCAGGATCAAGCAGCTTCAAGCAAGACAGCTGTATATTCCTACCCCCACCTAGTCTTTACAGTAGGGAGTTCTCTGGGTGTCTGACATCTTCACAAAATGTTTGTAAAAGCTAAATTTTCCAAAATGACCCAGTAGTCTGGAACAAAGGGCCACCAAAACATAATGCTGAAGCAGGTCAAGATAGATGGCTGGCTGCTCTCTTGTTTATTTACTTTTCAAGTCAAAAGATCAGACTCAAGCAAAATGATGAAAATGATTACTAAACTAATACACCTAAGAAGATATGATTCAAAGAAGGAAGCATAAGGTTGCAGTTGTAGTTCATCACTTGCTGCTGGATGATTGTATATCTGGGTGATGTGTGGTAGATATAGTTTTGTAAATTACATGTTTTGTGTGCAATACTTCCCTATCTTAGGACAATTATCAATTATCTCTGTGCTCAGTCTGAGTAATTAATATTAAGATGCGTTTGGAGACAGTAATACAATGGCCCTTGAATAAAGTATGAATGCTGGCCCAGAGGGCTCCACTATACAAAGCAGTCAATAAAGCCATTCTTCCATCTTTGTTTAGTAGAGTGTAAAATTTTCTTCCTGCCTGCTCAGCAGTTTAAGAGTTACAGTGGAAAAGAGGCCATATGAGCCATAGTTGTTATGCCATATGCTTTTTGTAGTTTCAATTTGTCAAATAAACTCAGCCAATGGTTAGCAAATCACATTCTGCTTATATTACAAGGCTGATCAAATTCAATAATGGACTAATCTGTTTTGGCTTTTAAGGGGTTGATATTACTACTGTTTTCATATCATGGAGCACAAAGTTATTCATATCAGCCAAATGGACTGAAACAGAAAACAATCTGCTCCAAAAGACAGAGAAATGTGTGATTTTTTTTTTTTCTTTTGGACTGGTTTTGGCCCACTTTTAAGAGAATGTTTAAAAAGTACTACATGTGTAAGGCTGTTTCTTGATTGGCCACCTGGGGAGCATATGTGCATCTTTTTCATATGGCTGATTCACAGTGTTCAGTGCTGCTGGATGCCTAAACTTTAGACAATTGTGTGAATGTTCTTACTTACTGGAGAAATTATGCTTGTGGCAACACAACACATGAAACTCCATCTGGGGTGATATGCCTGAATTGCTATATGATGGTAACTTCCACATTTATAAATCATCTCTTTGCTGAAATAAACAGATTATGAGCCACATGATGGCAACAAATGTGCACCTTAATACATTCGTCCAGATTATGATTAGCCACACTTTATTTTGAATGTCCAATGTTAATATTCGTCTCGGTGTCTTGCACCTCTAGGCCAAATGCTAAGCCCTAGGCCATAGTAAGCCCACTTATTAACCCAGGCCTTAGTGCATGCCCTGCAACTCCTATATTTCACTTCTCTTGGGAATTTAAAAGGGGGTGATTGAGGGTATGATGATTAGTGAAGCATCTGACATAGTCTTGATGCTCATATCATATAAATGGAAGAACGTGAAGGATATTTCAATAAAAATCCTTTAAAACAAATAAGTAGTAATAAGTTTGCAGGAAAACAATCACACAATGACATTTTTTATCACACTGTCCCACAACTTTCACCACTGACTGTATTTCTTTAAATGTCATTTGGTACAAATGATACAAAACAAGTCCCTAGTTGACACCAAAGAACAACAAATTTTTTGACCTTCAAGACTACAACTTCTGTGTTCCCAGCAAGTGCAGAGTTGGCATTTTACTTCCTGCAACCTTTAAAAGTTCCCTTAAAGTTGGTTTGAACTGTTTGGAAACAGAGCTGCTGATGAGCAGTGTTTTCCCCTCACCTCTCTTCCTCTTAAGCTTGCGTCGGCGCTGCTTGTTGACGAAGCAAGCGGCCAGAGTGCTGAACAGGACGGCCGCCGCCAAGAAACAGATGGTGGCCACAATGCCAGCCACCACCGGCCGTGCAAGTCCACCTTCCTCCACCAAATCTGGAGGAGGGAAGACGTCTGGGGTGAGGAGAGAGAGAGGGAGGGAGAGAGCGGGAGCGAGGGGTGGAGACCGAGACATAAAGGTTGAAGTCACATAGCAAATGGGACATGGAGGGTGGGGACGAGAGGGGAGGTGTGAGGAAAATAGGGAAATAGAAACGTTGATGGTAGAGGACAGGAGGCCAGAGAGCGAGGGGTGGAAGGGTGAAGGGGATGAAGCAGATTAATAGAAACAGATCGAGAGACGGCATTTGTTGAACATTACAAACACATTACAGAAACAACCTATTAGGTCAGCAGACCTGTTACTTCACACTTGGCACAGCTTATGCTATTGTCAACATTCATTTACAAGCTCTGAAAAAAAAAGACGTAATTGCCAGGCTGATGTGAATACACTGAAAAAGTGCTGAGTGTGCTCCTTTGGATAAATACAGTGTACTGAACTCTGGTAAAGCAGCTATTTAACGACAAGATATGGGCACAATCAGAACATATCCTTTCACTTTTTAGGAAGGATCTGCATGACAAATTCCTATATTTAGTGAGATCAGTGGGGCTCGACTTGACTGTTGTTTATGTGTAGAACAGGCATTTATGAAACATATATGGCACAGAAAGTGAAGCAAAATCTTTGTGTGTAAGATCTATAGAAGCTCAAAAATGAGAAACCTTCAAGACTTTTGCTTTTCAGCACCATGGACAGCACCCATTACCCTACTGCTGAACACTGAAAACCAAACAGAAAATGTCGTCTATGGCACTGTGTCCCAAAAGCACACTATATACTAATACTAAACAGCACCCATTCTTTTCCATATACTGTTTTGGCAACTTGTATGTTAGAAATTCAACATACTGCACCATTTTTTTATTAGTTGGAAATGATGCAACACATTAGCTGATGGTTCTGTCACATGACCTACATCTGGATGTCTTCTGCTGCCTTGCAACTTCAAATTTTAGGAACAACTAGCGCTTAAATACCAAAAAACATGTATCACAACTGATATTTCAGTGGTGTGACAAGACTGCGCACTCGAGATACTGAGCCAAATGAGTATGTAGGACATTTATGAGTATACTACATTTTCATACCTCACAGTGTGAACACACTACAGTACATCGTCAAAACGTGGTTAGGATGAGTATGCAGTATGCCTCTGGGACTCTCAGCCTCTCAGCTACTGTTTTAGCCCCAGTGAACTGCCACATTTTATTTGAGGGAATGCAACATGGTAGGAAACCAAGCCAGCCTTACACAAAGCAGCCACAACTCTAGGTGGCAGCATCATATCATATATAAATGTTTAATCACCAGCGAAGTCGTAAATACAATGGCCTTACAGTGAGGTGCTGTCTTCTGGTCTTTTATTCTAAATAATGTTCAGAAAAAATTATGTCACTTTAAAGGTACAGTCTTAAGGAGTTTTCGAAAGTTAGTGAGGTGAAGAGAATGCCCTACACAGACAAAAACAATGGTATCAGACATCTCTAGGCATAATATGACACAACTCTGCATAAAAGTCTCGAATTAAATCATTGCTTCATTTGAGGGCATCTCTCAGAGAGAAAGCAAGGGGCTTTACCATCCATTATTAAGTACATTGGTTCCAATATCATCAGCAATATCAGGTTTTATTCACCTTATTATTAACCTACAGAAATGCTATTTTGGGCTGTAAATTTGTTCACATTTGCTTTTGTCCTTTGAAACACCTTCATTAGCTGGATACCAAAATACTGAGCAAGAAAAAAAAAAAAAAAAACATAATCAAGGAAACTTTTTTGTCTACATGCATCTTAACAAACAAAGTGTCTGCTTTGGGGGAAGAGGCTAAACCCTTGGTCGTCTTTTATATATAGTATTTTATATAGTAGTATAGTAATAAGTAAAAGAACACTCACTACATGGGTTTAATGTTACTAATGTAATGAATAAAAACTGATTATCCTTTTTGAATAATTTCAGTCTTCTCTGTCAATCAGTTTCAGTGCTGTGCCTGGCACAATCCTAACAAAAAGCGAAGAAGTACAAACGACCTGTAAACCTAGAGATTTCTTAAACCAACCACAATAATCCAGGGAAACTGATACATGCAGTCTTGTGAGCTGGTGTTTGTAGTGTCGTGGTTTCTCACCATCCTCCCTAAAGATGCTAATGTATTCTACTCTCCATGCCATGCAGTAGAAGTCAGCTGTCTTCTAGGAGACAAAAGGTGGGTTTCATCATCTCTTTTTCTTACCTCCTTGGCTGCAAGGCCATAGTTTATAAACTGGAAATGCGACTGTCGGCTGACTGTGTCCTTAAAACTTCAAGGTACAAGGAGGTAGACCATATATCAAGTGCCCAAACTTTTCCAGTATTAACTTTCATCAACTACACCCACCTTGTTTTTTCCTCCCCTCAAACCAACCTTCACATATATTATACACTGATCTGGCCTGATTTGTGTATTTAGTGAGTGAAAAACTATTCATTTCACTAACAAGCAAAATAGATGCACTTATACATGCAACAGGCAGCCATCTGGTTAAGTTCAAGCTTCTTTTCTGTATTAGGATACAGTCAAAACCAGACCCTTTACCATGCAATGTAGGGCAGTACAATATGGTAAAAAACATACTGTGGTTATTCCAGCAGATACTGTGATTGTGATAATACTTGTGATTTTAATAGGAGTGCTAATTTTTCCATCATAATTTTCATTTTCACTGGAAAAATACAGTACTAACAGGATGATGTGATTCTTGCTGGGAGTCTGCACCAATTCATTATGTTGTTTTGCATCTGGAGAATATGATTTGTAGGCCAGGACATCTCTGTAGCTCCATAATACTTGGTATTCTTGATACGGTATACTGTCATATGTAACCTTTTATCAAAAAACATCAGCTGCTGAAATTTGGATATTGCACTTATCCATAGTACCATTTAATATGATTTTGATTAATTGTGCAGCCCTAATGTAATGGTTATGTGCACATTTTGCGTCGTCTTGTGGAGAGTAGTGCAGATTGCTAGTGCAAACACAGCAACGTGTCCCATTCCAAGGCTGCATTTCTTCCTTATTTTGACTTTCTGATGCACAGTTCAGTGTTACAGTCCTGCAGTGTTCAGTTCGGTACAGACAGAAATGCTTCAGCACAAGACCGAATTCCTCAGACACAAATGTGGATTAACAGGATGAATAAGGTAACAGAAATCCAATGAGAGTAGCAGAGAAAACGTCTTTTTAGACATCAACGATACCTATAGAGCTATCAGCCCTTTGAAGTCTGTGTGACTGTTGTCCAGTAATCAGTTATTTATTGTGGAATTATTTTGGTGGGCTGCATGTAAAAGGCTCGAGTCGTCAAGTGAGGACCAGAGGGGAAAATGTGGCACATGTGAGCATTTTTCATCAGCTGGTTAGACTGGTATGTGTGCTGTATCTTCAGACATAATGAAGCATGATGCAGCAAAATATTAAACACTGTGACTGACTAAGGTGCCTGAAATAAATACGGTGAAAAATAAAGTATCTATCATACAATGAGGGCAGGGACAATCTGCATTATATTTCAGTGTTAGTCCAGATATACACAGTAGGGAGAACAACCAAAAAAAATCATGTCAACACTGAAATGAGCAGCAATAACAGCAATCTTTGATCACCACATTGCATATTTTTCCACTTTTACCAGTGGGGGGCAGCAGAGTACTTTGGTGATATGAAGCTTCCTCAGAAAATTTCTGCTCCTCTATAAATGTTACTAACAGCTGCTCTTACCAAATGATTTGTACTCAGTGACCTCTGCACAGAAGCAACATCACATTTTGAAGGGGTTTAATTTCAGATTCAAAAGAGAATTTAGGTACTGCAACAAGAAAAAGTGGCTTGCTAAGTCTCATCACGGGCAAATCCTGTGCAGTCCGTGCGAAAAGGGCAGAACTATGATGTCATGCTTTACAGGATGGCACAAAGGCGTGTACAGCGAGCTAAAATTTAATAGTGCTGAATGGGCAAAATGCAAAGGTGGAGTTGCTGCGTGTGCAATACATTTACAGCCCTTCTTCAGCGATGAAACGTTAGCCTGAGGTTACAGAGGCAGACTTCTGCCGGAGGTTGTCGGTTCAAAACCCCAGCACTGACAAGCAAAGCTCCAATCAATTTGACCAAAGCTCCTGAACCACATGAATCTGTGTGTGTGTGTGTGTGTGTGTGTGTGTGTGTGTGTGAATGCTTGTGTGTGTCTGCAGCTAATGTCAAGACACTGGGTTTCCATAAGAGGACTGCTCTTCCCTCTTGGAATTCTGCTGTATTTTTATAATTTTAAGTCAATATAATTTAGAAGCCATAAGGAATCAAAAATATCAATCTGTATTTATTATATTCCAAGTTTTCTAAGTGTCATTTGCAACTACAGGGGTGCCTTTTATACCTGTAGAATGCATTATTTAGTATGTTATCTCACCTGTGCTGGACACTCCTACTACGTTACTGGGCTCGCTGATTATGTCATCCATGACGGCCATGACGCGGAACTCGTACCAGGCATCCTGCAAGCAGGAGAACAGACAGACCAGCAGTGAGCACGGGAAAGTCTGAGTTAGCACACTTTAGTCACTGTGGGATTTGGTTTGTGTCTCCATTGATCACCTGGCTAAGCGTCGATGATCATGATTTGAACATAATGAGTGCATCTCACACACCTAGAGTTAACATTTAATTCCAGCACTTGAGAGCAATTTATTTTTTTATTTTTTTATTTTTTTGCTTTTTGCTTGCCTGTCCCTTACAGAGTGCAGGATCAGCTTCGGAAAAGCGACCCTAGAGCTGGTCGGGATTCAGTGTCTCATTCAAGGACACTTCAGATGCCATCCCAGCGGCTTGAACCTGGGTCCCATCACCCATAAAACCTTGCTTTTCTTGGAAAACATGAACAGTTTCTCCAATAGGGTGAGATAATGCCACTTGTTTCTAATGCAGCTTCACAATTTCAGACAAAACAAAGCATAACAAGGCATGCAACTCCTCTAGAATCAACAAAATGACGCTTGATTGAAGAACAATGCTGAGACCAACTGTTCGGCAAAGAAAACAAGGAATTACCTCACCCTACTGGCAGATTTTTCACTTGTTTTCAGAGAAATAGGATTTTAACACTCAATGCTAAATTGCTTTGTTCATGCGGGTATTTTTTGCAGCGAACAGCAATCTCCCTACTCTCTCTGTGCCCCGGTGCCCAAAATGAATGGAGTTTTGACCAGGGAAAAATTATACACTTACAATTGTCATTTCATAAAAATGTAGAGGAAAATTGTGTCATAGCATTCGTTACCAAAAATGCACTTCCACACATCCTTCCACACAGACACATATGTTGAGACAACCAAATACAAGGTCCCTCGTGGTCCAATTACCTCAATCGATGCAGTAAAAAATTAGCAGCAGAAAGGTTGTGCAAGATAGGTGTAGCATGCATGCATGTGAGTGTGTGTGTGTGTGTGTGTGTGTGTGTGTGTGTGTATGTGGTGAGAGAGCTAAAGAGAAGTGTGTGTGGGTGTTTGCTGGGGAATGGAAGGAGAGATAAAAGCATCTGCATGGCACTGACACTGATGGTTAGAGAGAAGAAAAGCTCAAATATGTCATGCCAGAGGAATTAACCAAAATGAATGAGATGTGAGATGCTGACGACAAAAAAAAGACAATTTTGTCAGAACTCATATATCAATAAAGGCTATATTGATTTTCTTTCACCATGCCGAAAATAGCTCTCTTTACTGAGCAAATCATTTTCCTCTCAATAAGCCTTTGCTGTCCATGTTTTATTGTTTCAATTCATGTTTCGACTGCTATTCTTGCCGACTTGAGTTTTTACGTCAAAGAATGTCGCTCAGCGCCCAGATGAAGTTTCCAGTTTCTAGTTTGCACAAACAGGCCATGACTGAGGTTTCCAGCTACCAGCTATTAACTCTGGCGCTGGATGAGGTGTACAGCTAACCTTTTATTTCATTTTGTAATCTCACGACAATACTGCGTACTGGAATTTGTCAGCTTATTGATGTTTGGGCTAACCTGCATCCTGGAAATTTTCCATATTGGTAGGGGTCCAGTCAGTCTGGCACACATCCAGCCACTGAAGTTAATTATTATGGCTGGTAACATTTTGATTTCAACTTTTTTTCACACGCCTACAGTGTGAAAATGTCTAATGCAGCGAGACATCAGACATACAGCTACCTTGTTGAGGAGTGACATAATTGATGATGCCGATGCCACATTCACTTTGCTGTGCTTTTGCATCATTTAATGTAAAATACATAGATGAATGAGAATACTGCCATGCCCCACTCATTTTGTTTGCCAGTGATGTAGCGGTAAACTGTGACCTCTAGTCGATCATCATCACAAGGCGTAGCATGACCTCCATCCATCTTCCATATTTGCTTATTAGTATTCAGGGTGTGCGCTGGGCAGAAGGCAGTGAAACACCTTGGACAGACCCACCAGTCCATCACAGGGCAAACACACAGACACACACACACATGCCTAAGGGAAATTCAGTGTCCTCAGTTCAACCTGGGAAACTGGAGGAAACCCACGCAAACACCAGGAGAACAGCAAAGTCCACACAGACAGCTGAGATTCAAACCAAGGACTTTGTTTTTGCAGCGCTAACCACAGCGCTAACCACTGAGCACCATGCCACCCATAACATGACCTTGTAAACAATAAGCTGAATTTACCCCCACCTTGTTGTAAATCTAGCAGCTCCACAGCTCTAACTAGGGCTGAGAAATGAAGTATATCGTAAAGGCAGCAGATGGATGCAGTTTTATGCAGTTTTTATTCTTATTAGGCTGTTTTAGCTGTTCTGTTACTTGTCTCTACTTGGTCATCGTACCCACATTACGTATGACTGTTAAGCAAAAATCTTGTGTGTAAATATCCTATAGTCATTCCGTCATATCGTCGTAATATTGGGATATTTGGTCAAAGATATGATGACACTTGATTTTGTCCATGTTGTCCAGCCCTCGCTGTGTGACACAGATCTTGCACGTGTGTGTACAGCACGTCCTGTCTCGTACCTGGATGAGGTCTCTAGCAAGCAATTCCGTCTCCCCGGCGGGAATGCTGTCATCCAAGACATCCCATCGTTCCCCCAGGCGAAACTCCATGACATAATGCTGGATAGGTGCTGTGTGATTGGCAGGCGGGATCCAGGTGAGCAGGACTCCCTGCTGCGTGCGATTGGCTGTGAGGCACCGTGGTGGGGTAAGCAGCACCAATGGTTCAGGGGTACTTACAGGAAATACTGGAAGAAAGGGTCCGGGGTGAGAGCACAGATGAATAAGTGTGTGTGAACAAGAGAGTAAAAGAGAGAGAAGTATGTGATCACACCAGTTAACTAGACCCCCTTTACACCTGGCTGGATACAAGACACTACATACTAGACTAACTTCTCTCTCCCACACTGAGGCACACATGCAAACCACTTCAGAGCACTTACACCCTTTAAAACTGACAGTAAACATTTCGCTGTCTCACTTGCTCCCAATCCACGAATGTCTTTAAAATTCATTTTGACAAGCATGTTACTACCCGAGCTGCCTGCTGCCTCTTTGATTTGCTTGCTTTCCTGGCTGGATTCACGCTAAAGTTTACTTCCATTTATATAGTTGCTATATGTGGAATGAAGGCACTAACTGCGACCAAATGCATCTCCAAACACCTCTGGAGCTGGCTCAGAGCTTCAGCGTTTTTTCAATGTAGTTGCATCTGTATTTGATGCATTTTTGGCTATTTTTTTTGTATCTGAATACAGTCTCAGAGTATGCATGATGATTCCAGGTGTAAAGGGGATCCACATATGAATACTAGAGTGTTTGCCTGATACAATAATCTGCGTGGGTCCAGAAATAGAAACCACCGAATTACCTTTGGGATTACTTAGCATTGCACTCTGATTAAGTAATTAAAACGTGATTTAAAGAAGTCTTTTCCACCGCTGTCATTCATGCGAGCATTTCATAAACTGTGCTGGCTCTCATCAGAGAAATGGACACAGAATAACAAACGCAAAATTCAGCTGCAATCTTGTGAATGTGAGCTAACTGGAGTGGACTCAGACAGTCCACTTACCAACAAATCAAAACACAAGTTAGCTAATATGTTCTCTGCTGTCCACAGTTTACCAAAACATCCTTTTTCTTTTGCTTTTTATATGCTTCAGCGATAAGGTTTGTGGCAAGATATCTGACTTGCAAAGTAATTGCTCAAGACCTGGGAAAAAAGCGTCCCCTAGGCCGAATGCCTTATCTACTTATTTTCTATTCATATGCAGACACGGACATAAACAAACTGAGGTAGCATGAAAAGAGTTTTCCTGCAAGTGGAAATAATATTGAAGTAATATTTTATGACATCTCCTTATAAATCAAAGTCAATTTTGCTCTTCTTCATCGCCGAGTGACACCACAGTGATTCAACCTAGGCCCAGTTTATGGAAGTTTTTGTATTTGCCACAATAAAAACACCGGTCTTTCCTAGGAAAAATTTTCTGCCACACAGAGCAAAACTGATAAAAACATCTTGTTTTCATGGTGGCAATTTGTCAATACAACAAAATATGAGGACCTTTTCTTTAAGTGAAAATGTTTCTAGTTGAACAGATTTGAAGGTAATTTGAAATGCAGTAATTGCAGAAATCAGTATGGCATGCAAATCCTGCAGGCCCCCCACTGACGGTGTTGTTTGGATCATTCAGACCGCAGGTATGAAATATCAGCTTGTGAAAACTTTACTTATTGTACAACCCCTGCGTTCCTGATGTACTGGTAATGACAGGACGGAAAAAATATTTGAAATGGATCAGTCTACCCTTGTATTGATCCCTTGTGGGATTTAACACCGGGAAGCTGTCCAGGTTTTCTGTGTCTTCCCAAAACAAGACAATTACATTTTGCACAAATCTTTATGATTCTGATGCTAAATCTGATGTGTTTTTTTTTGTTTGTTTTTTTTTTTATTCTGATGTTACCTTGACATATATCTAGTCAGTTTCTTGCCTTGTGAGCCTTGTTATCTACCTTCATGTTATTGCTATGGAGATGGAAAACAGAAGTGGAAATATGGCAACACTTGCCAAGGGTCCACAAAAAAGAAAATTCAGTGAATTCAAATCAGTGAAAAAACAATGTGGGCTCTAAAATGTCAGAGTGATGTGGGGTCCCATGAGAGAGCATGCTTTATTTTCAACGATTAAAAATATAATTTCATTTGTAGGAGAAAATATTAGCCCGTGTTATTTATTTATTTGTGTTTTTTTTCCCCCAATAACAACCCTTCTGGTCATTCTAGCTGACTGGCTGCCAGAGCATTTTATAATTGGATCTCCTTGTCCCAGTTGAGCGGTCATGAGTGTACCCACCTAGTGTGTTCACAGTGACAACCTCGCTGAAGGGGCCTGTGCCAAGCTTGTTTTGGGCCAGGACGCTGAACTGGTACGCTGCCTCTGGCTCCAAGCCAGGCACCACCAGCCAGCCCTGGCCTCCAGGCACAGGTATGGAAAGCCAGTCATGTGGACCTAAACGCTCCCTTTTCAGCCTGGAGAGGAAACGGGTTGTGGGACGGCCAGACAGAGAGCAGGGATAAAGAAACATTACATAAGAATTAGAGCTGGTGAGGAAGATGATGTCATGTGACACTGGGAGCGCTGTGACATTTTTTCAGGTAAAAGTCGACTTCACATTGGGAAAAAAAACACCAAATTTCAGTTTTCTTGGATCCCATTTAAGCATTCTCACTTAACATTATAATCACCTTTCATCATCGTAATGCAGTTTTACACATCACAATATGGCATAATTTCTGTCAACACCGCCGGTCCCGTCATTTCCCTAACATCACATAATCGTCATTTCAGTCACAGCTGTACCATGAAATTTTGACAAATCACTTCATTCACAACATTTCTTTCACTTGATGGTAATAAGCCCATGCTGCGCAATTTGCTGAGGTTTGCCCATGCCATAGATTCAGCCCTGACTGTAACTGATCCAAAGAAAGCATAAAGCTGTGGGCATGCAAGGATTTTTTTTTTTTTTTTTAAATTTGTGTCCATTTGTGTTGGATGCTGAGCTTGATTTGCATTTACTCCAAAAAAAGCCTGTGTTAGACTGCCCTAGAATATATCTGGTTACTTTTTGACTTTCACAGTAGGTATCCCTTGAACATGCCCCCTTTATGAGCTCTTCTGTAAGACCGGTTTCCAACTTATTATTATTATTTTCAGTTGCATTGTCCATGCTGATGAACATGCACATTAAATGCTATGAACCGCACCCTATCTGTTTTATTTAATTTATTTATTCTCTCACACACAAAGATATGCTGCCATAAACGTTAAATGATATTAGCGATGTGTTTTTAATGACATTAATGTTATTGGCTGTGTGTTTATGTTTCTAGGTTTTGGTGTGGGCGGACACAAAGCTCTACCTTGGTGGACAATAAAGTTGTACTGTATTGTATTGTAGTATTTCTCAAAATTAAGATCACAGCGACCCTGCTGCCTCCTGCTGCAAAGAGAATGTTTCTACTTGCTTCATTTATGTCGGGAACAGTGTGCTTTTCCTGTTCTGTGCAAGAAATCTACATTTGTGCTGTAAAAAATGTTAAGTACAGTATAGAGGCTGCCAACCCTCTCTCTTATCTCCTAATAAGCCACTTAATATTTCCTTTGTAAACATGTTTGTCTGAGGCCTGAGGCAGACACTTTTGACAGTCAGACAGCTCTGATGCTGTTTTACCACGGGCTGAATTTTCCTGCCAAACTCTGTGAATGAGCAAGTGCAACAGAATGCAACATGTACCTGTTTATGTCTGTCAATGATATGCACAGGTGTGTGTGTGTGTGTGTGTGTGTGTGTGTGTTTGTGTGATCCAAGTTTAAGGATTTATTGGTCTAATAGTTCAGCAGGCACCGCTGTTATGTGGTGATGAAATTTAATTGTAGGATGTCTGTTTCTGAAGTCCAGTTGAGATGTCTGAGGATGATTTATCTCATTACAATGCCGGGTCTGCCAATATTGGACTTTATTTATTTATTTATTTATTTTTTGTAGCACCATACTGGTGACATAAGCCAAACACACAAACCCCCATGATGCACCTGCAACCAAAAATGTCATGACTTTAACTCATAAAAGAGTGTGATTCCTGTTTCATTTCTGTGGATTTACTGGGCGACTTAAAGACCATGGCATTTAATTTGCAGCACATGTTTGTTGCACAGCGATGATAAAAGCGTTGGGTAAAGAGTCAGACATGAAACACTCATTCACTGAAGAGAAAGAGATTGTGTAGGGGAAAAAAACTTGCCAGGTATGGCCATGGCCATGTCTCTATCACTCCAAGCGCCAGCTGAACAATGCCTGTTACAGTATGCAGCACACACTCACTGGCATCATTCACTGAGGAGCTGCAGCCAACACTATCACTGGTAGAAGTACTTAATCTTTCCTGCTCCGTGCCTGAATTTTAATGTTTTTTTGTTTTTTTTTAGTGTGGCAATACAAGCAGCATACCCAAAATAAGTGCACAAAGGACCATGGGTGTTTGCCACTTAACAAACAGCATGACAATATGATGTCGACTGGGATATCAGCTGATTATGTATTGGTCAGGATAATGAAATTTAATAATGTTTTCTCTGCTCTCACAGCACAAAGTGGAGTTCTTCAACATCTGACACAGATATCTATAATTAAAGGATTACTCCAGTGTTTTGGGCAAACTACCCCTTTTCCGACTTACCAAGACAGAAACAAGATTTATAATACAACTAACACCAAATGCTGCCCATAGGAACTGAACCACCGAACATACAGAGATGAAAATGGTATCGCACATCATGTCTCAGTCTGGGTGAGTCAGAAAAAGGATATTATTCAATTATGTTTAATAGTTACCAGATAAT
This sequence comes from Myripristis murdjan, assembly GCF_902150065.1. Lineage (NCBI taxonomy): Eukaryota > Metazoa > Chordata > Actinopteri > Holocentriformes > Holocentridae > Myripristis > Myripristis murdjan. The sequence goes on from NC_043993.1 coordinate 29,428,740, forward strand.
CTATAATATTGTATTAACTAGTTGCTCCTCACACATAAACATCAGCCAAAGTGCGGAAGACTCCCTTGCAGACCTGGGTTAAAATTTTCATAGTGCTTCAACTAGTAGAAATGTATACTTTTCGGTTTGTAACTGAGTGATATTTCACCGCAATTAGCATTTAAAGTCTTTAACATGGATTAGCCTCATGTGCTCAGATCAAATATGGGTTGTCACAGGTCTCCATAATAATATGAATCACTTACTTATGGATTCCAGACATATATATATATATATATATATATATATATATATATATATATATATATATATATATATATATACATATATATATATATATATATATATATATATATATATATGAGCTCTTATGATCTAGAAAAGTAAATTGTGGGTGAGTTTGTGGGTGAAATATCACTTTGATATTTTTAATGACTGCTTCAAATTATACTATGCCAGCCATGGCCAAATCAAGCTTGGGTACTTGAAGTAAACCAATCAGTAAATGAAGAAATTAAACATTTAAACCCAGGCCTTTTCCCCAGAAAAGCAGCAGCAAAGAAGCAGCAGCAGCAGGGCAAGAGAGCTCTGGGTCATGTTCAGTATAGTTGCATTTTTTATGTTCCTTGAGACAGTCCATAAGTAGAGATAAAAATTCCGTTCTCCATGTATTTTCATCTCTACATTTTCACAACAGTTCTGAACACAACCCAAGAAAAAGAACATTTTTACGAATAAGTACTGGAAGAAGAAAAAGCAGGAAGCAAAGCATGCTGGGATGACTCACACATGGCCGTACCAGACTGAGAATGTCTGCTGGAAGCCTCCATCGTAGCCTGCATCCCAGGACACGTTGGCCCAGGTGGAGGATGCCACCACATGTACGTTGGTGGGGGCGTGGGGGCTTGTGCCTGCAGGGGGCAGGTCAGTGAGAAAAGTATGTTAAAAGAGCACATTAGTCACTCAGTGGCCCTGCTGTGCCACGTTCAGTTTACCTACCAAGGAAGTCACTCAGGGCTGGCCCGAGCAGCTCATTCAACATCTAATTAATTAAGAGGCGCTGCTTCTGTTAGAATCCTGTAGCACACTCAGTCATGGTAAAACAAACAAAACACCACCCAATGTGTGAAATTACATTTTTTTTTTTGCATATCTTCCAATGGATGGTGACCTAAAACAACCTGTGCTGAATATTTTTTTACTGAACAAAATATTCATCAGACATTTTCCACAGGAATATGTCATCCTATTCACTCTCAGTGCTATTGTGTGCACAGAGTCAGTTGCTGCGTGTTCATTTAAATTTTATTTAATCACTCACACAATGCATCAAGTTTGTAATTTGTCACAGGGGCAGCTAATAGGCAGCCAATCAGGAGCCTGTTTCTCTACAATGATTTGTCTGACTTGATTTGGCCATCAGTCAGAGAGAGACAAAGTTTGAAACTGACATTTAACTGATACTAACATTAAAAAGTTACGGTCCAGTATGGCTGGTGACAATTACCAATTTATTTGTCCATTGCACTACTATTTATGGCTTGTTTGGCGTCAATATCAGACCATGCTACCACCTGTCAGACCGTGCTACCACCACAGTATGTACATAACCACACCAACAGCCTCAAATAGGATGAGGACAGTTTCTGTGCAAGAAAAACCAACAAAGGATGTCTGCAAAACTCAGTGTTTCACAACCGATCCCGGGGTAAAATTACTTTATATTGAAAGAATCAATATTGAAAGCCACATCACAGTCTGGCTCCCTCTCACCTACTGCTACTCCAAGGTGAAGTTCCAAGGTGTTGTCTGGCTGAAAACTGCCTTCCATGAGAGAGCTGTGAGGTGCCGGGGTGAAAAGAGGGCAGGGCGGTTTCTACCGACCCTGCACACCCAGGTAGCCATCTGCTCTGAAAAACTCTCCTCTGGGAGACACTACTTGGCCCAACATGACTGAGACGACTGACCACTGAAAGCCTCTTCCCAACCATGGTTACTCTATTCTGCTAAGATGCATGCATGTGAGTGTTTTTGTGTGTGTGTCTCAGGTACCTATGACTAGGAGGTGCGTGCTGGCAGTGATGCTCGTGGCAACGTTGGTGGCAACACACTCCCACTCCCCATGGTCCTCCTTTGTGAGAGACTTAATCTGTAAGCTGCCTCGGGGCAGAACATTGTGCTTGCTTTTACTGGGCTTCCCTACCTTCAGTCGGCCCAGGGAGGGGGCAAGCGAGAGGGAGTGAGCAAGTGAGAGAGAGAGAGAGAGAGAGAGAGAGAGAGAGAGAGAGAGAGAGAGAGAGAGAGAGAGAGAGAGAATGTACATTACATGTTCATGCAAGATGCACAGCTGACAGAAAAACAAACAACAGATCAAACGTGCACACAGTTTACCGGTTCACTGTCTCCACAATCCCACACATGTATTTCAAAAACACTTGATGCCTAACTTAAGTATCACATTATGCAGAGGAACTCTTAAGTGGGAGACATAAACAATAGCTAATCACATAGTATTCACAGAAAGAAATTAAAGAAGCATCACAATCAAGGCAACAATTGAGAGTCTAATATGTTCCCTTGATTGCGTCTTTTATAAAGATATCATTAAAATGTGATTAGAAATGCTAAAATGATATACGATGGCTTGTAAAATAAAAATTGGAACTCCTGCTTCAGCCTTCAGAGTTTTAAGCAAGGAACATGTCTATAGTCCCAGTGATTTAACAATGCAGCTACAGGGATAGATAGATAGGAAGCACAGAATTTAAGGAAATCATTTTTGTGTTTTGCAAAACAGGTTTGTTTATGCTGAATTTTTGCTGCCTTAGCCCCTTAACGCTTCTGTGTCTAAGGCTCTGTCTGGAGCATTCATTCATTCAATCCTATATATTGTCATATATATTCATGCATATGTAAATTTTACTAAATGTAATTCAGAGGGGAACATGACTATAATAGTCAAACCAGGGTCATCCTGCTGCATGAAGGCTCTATGTTACATGCCATGTCACTGTGATGTCCTAGGTTCGATTCCGGCCTGGGACTTTTGTCAGGTCATCTGCATCACCTCTCCCCCATGTTTTCTATCCCTCTTTGCTCGACAATTTGATGGAGACAAAATACCCCAAACATTAAATGTTTCCCTGCCTTCCATCCAAAGCTGGGATCAGCTCCATCCCCTCGTGACCCTGCGGTACACACAAAAATAGGGAGAGTGCAGCGTGAGTCCCTTACCTTCCTCCATGTGATGTTGGGAAAGGGGTCTCCTTCAGCCTCGCAGGGGATGACCAGCTCTCTCCCAGCCTCCTGCCTGTACTCCCCTCCGGGAACCACTGAGAATTTAGGAGGGTCCTGCCAACGGTGACATGGCCCAAACGAGACAAGCAAAATCAAATGAGCTTGCACATACAAGATATATGCTACTGAGCCATTACAGTATTTTAATCTGACAGAATGTCTTAAAAGGCTTTAAAGGCTATGTCTTAAATTATTAGAGTAGCGTACCTTTAGCACCAGGGGAGCAGAAGTGGACCATCCCATGGAACCCAGGGCATTGTAAGGCATGCAGGTATAGGTGCCGAGAGAGTCCTCCGTCACCTCTGCCACACGGATGCTCCCATCGTCCATTTGGCTCCAGCCAGGGTACTGTGGAGGAATGTTATTATGTGAATAACTTGGTAGACACCAATGGGAATCAAAGGGAATACAAAATCTGAAACATCTGAACTTGGTTAGTGTTTTGATGAGGCAAACAAGAGACTGAAGCGACTGAGGAGGTGAAAAGAAAGGACCACTGCAGTATTTGGAGGTCAACTCTAATAGCTACAAGACAGACGAAGCTTCAGCCTGAAAATTGAGATACATTTGCTCACTTCCCCGAGGCAGGGGAAGCAAAACCAAACCTGCAGCGAGCACAGAACCTACTCACCTTCTCTATCCGAAGAGGGAGGCCGTCTTTCTTCCACTTAACCAGAGTTACGGGAGGATTGGCATCTACGGGACAGCGGATGAAGCCAGGCAGTCCAATGGCCACGTAGATGACAGATGGCATGTTTACCACGCGGGCAGGGTCTAAAGAAAATATTATAGGATATGGGGGCGGTGGGGCAGTGGTGGGGGAAAGCGGTAAAACATCTTTGCTGTGTGGGAAACATGCCCAGTGATTATAATATCAGTGCAGAGAACCTTGGGAAATTTATGGGAAATGAGCTCATCAAAAAATGATAAACACAATCAAATGGAGAGCAGCTGGTCTCAGGGCTGTTTTTGTGAGTATGTGTACGTTTTCCTCAACTTTGGCCTTCCAAGCGAATCAACTTTAAGCGTTACTCCCCGATTGCTTATGTGATAAAGCAACATTACCATACAATAACTTTATTGCACAAAAACACAGCGCAGTCTTTAAGTACTCCAGTGCACTCTGTGACGTTATATTGTCTTGGGAACAGGGAAGTAAGTGATGCTAAGTACTAGTGATAGCTGCATCTCTACCTATAACCACTTAAAAAAAAACTCTTTTTGTAAACCATTAGATAGAATAGGTTTGCTACATTTTGCCATGCAAATGATTTCTGGTTGGGTCTCTGTATGCTTTTATGGAACGGTTATAGAGCTCAGGGGAATCCAAGCCACACACTGCATCGACATCACACTACAGCACATCCTGCATTTTAAACCACAGCACCGTCACTGGCTGTGCTTTCAAGGCTGAGCACCTTGCAGGTTCAAAGTTCAGCGAGCTTGAACTACCCTTTAATTTCTCTGTGTAAACACAAATAATTGTGAAAGTACTGATTTAGTACTGTGCCTAAGTTTTCTGCAGATGCTACCTGCCGGATCTGCTTTCCTATTAAACTCAAATAACAAGAAAAGAGACATTTAATTTCCTCCAAAAATTAACACAGCAACTTGTTGTCTATATTGTCATACATGGAGAGACAGAAAAACACAGCATTCTGGGTCAGCAGCCCAGGAGAGAACGGAGCAGCTAATGAGGATGTTTCACCACCATGCAGACTCATATAACACACAGGTAGGGCTGGGCCATATGAACAAAACTAAATATCATAATATTTTCGACCAAATACCACGATATTGATACTGCGACGATGCTGTAGCGATGACTGCTGATGCTTTCAGAAAATATTTACACAATGAGATCAGACCATCATTAGCACTTGCTATCATAATGGAATAATGGAACAGCAAGAACAGTTCATAAGTTCAGAAAATATTTTTGACAGTTAATTTCCTATTCCTGTTTACACTTTACTTCAGCTCTGGCTGACAATAAAGTGTAAATCAATCAATCGATCAATCAATCAATCAATCAAAATTGCATCCCTTTGTAGTGTGATGTAGGCTCAAAACAGGAAAAGACAACACTTATATCAACACTTATATATACCCCAAATTCAGGAGGATATCTAATCTTATATCGCAATATTTATGTGACAATTTTGCTTTGAGGCAAAATCATAACAAGTTGTCATCTAGTGGGTTGATAATTTGCAAAAATGACTTTTAATTCAGCTTAGATAATTAGGCAATTTGATACTAAATGGGCAGTGTCAAAAGTTTTCTAATTTGAGCCAAATACTTTCAGTATCAAATGAAGGTCCAAGCTTCATACAGTGTATGTCTCCACAGGGGTCCTGGACATAAAAATGTCTGGGAACCCTTGATAAAAAAAAAAAAAAAAAAAAAAAAAAAAATGCTGTTAATTAAAGGGTAATATTTTAACCAAATGGAAACAGTGTCATAGTTAACACAGATCAAGTATGACAAATTACATTGCATTACATCATACCCAAAGTGCCTCAGCCTCAGTCAGTTTAATCAGATCAGTTCAGATTTGTTTAAATGTTAATACTGTATTTGCTCAACATTACTGGCTGCACTTTCACATTTTTGGGACTTTTTTACTGAAGTCTCAGATCACTGGAATTTGACTTAAGTGAACTATTCCCTTTGGGGAAAGACGGGAAGGGGTCTGTCTGGTGGAGGACAGGCTAGGAGGGAAAGTTAAAACTCCTTCTTCTTAAATCCTGAATTATGGAGAGGGCGAAAACAGTGTGTTTCTAAACGAGGTCAAGGAGGAGAGCTTCAAAGTGAGCACTGGGTGATAAGAGGAGGAGAAATGGCGTGAGCCAGAGGAGGAGGAGGGGTGGAGAGGGGGAGCAAACGCTATCAGTGGAGGGATAGAAGAAGGGCGAGCGAGGTTGAGTACAAGCGTGGGAAAGAGGACAGGTGAGAGAGAGAGAGAGACAGAGAGAAAGAGAGAGAGAGAGATGTGGCACTGCATGACGTAAGGTAGAGCGGGGAGGGAATAGAGGAGAGAGGAGGCTGAGGAAAGAATAGCAGACAGTGTGATCAGGAGCACAATAAAGCAGGAAAAAGGCAGCAGAAGGCGTTCATCTCCCATTACAAAGGAGATGAGATGAGAGGACGAGCTGAAGGTTAAGAGAAAGGGTGAAAAAACAGATGGAGCGGAGGAATCAGGCAGTGACTGAGTGAAACAGGGACTGAGTGAGCGAGTGAACGAATGAGTGAGACACTGAGCGAGTGGGCAAGTGAGCGAGCGTGTGACACGGAGAGATAGGGGGATTGAAACACGGGGAGAGATCGATTGACCACACTGTTGCCAGCACAACTTTGTACTACACAACTGCTGTCCTTCTAAGTCTTAACCGCCGAGCCGGCATCACTCCGCCACAAAGAGCCCAGAGGAGCGCCGCCACCAGCACCACAGACGGGAATATCAGCCAAGTTTCTAAATATAGCCCACAGACAGTGCTATCGCTCACGACATGCTGGTTCCCACTGCAAGATGCTTTAGGGAAGTTATTCACTGGCATGCACTTCAGGGAGAAAAGGGAGAAAGACAGGGGGGAGGAGAGCGAGACGGAGGGAAAGGACGAGGGAGAGGGAAAGAATAGACTTAATGAGCAGAGAAAGATTTGAAAAGAACAATCTGAGAGGAGCGTGATTCGCCAAGCAGAGGGGGATAAACAAACGGAGAGGGACAAACATCGAGGATTGAGAGAGGACGGCTAAACGGGGTAAAGGGAGAAGGGAACAACTGGAAGGGATGAGAGTAAGGGCAAAGAATAGGGCAGAGAGAGAGAGAGAGAGAGAGAGAGAGAGAGAGAGAGAAAGAGAGAGAGAGGGCCCTCTGCAGTCTGACAGAGAAAAGTGTCTGGTCTTACAGCAATGATGTAATCTCCCCTCTCACTTCTCCCTCCCTCCCTCACTCGCTCTCTCTCACGACTGCTGTTGCCTGCCTCTGCTTGTCACACACACACACACACACACACACACGCTCAGTCACACACTCACAATCTAATGTAGAGCCGTCGAAGGAGGCAGGAGAGCGAGGGAATGCAAAATGTCTGTTGCCTTGACTACTGCCAGCGGCCGGTCACCAATCAACGGGGCTAAAATCTCAAAGCTCATCCCCTCTCTCTCTCTCTCTCCCTCTCCCTCTCTCTCCTGTTCCCAATCACACCCAGATGCTTTTCGAAACTGTCAAAATCATAAACCGGTTTGATGTATGTGGAGGTTAGCTGGGACTGATTGATGAGCTGACTTCTATCGGGAGTTGGTGGAGTGTTTTATGGCAGGCGGAGAATGAGGTGGTGGTGCTAACCGGTGATGAAGACGGAGGGAGGAGGACATAGAGATGTGTTGGTGTGCATATGGAAATAGACATAAATGAGTACAAATGAGCGAGAGAGAGAGAGTGGGGGGAGAGAGAGAGAGCAGAGAGGGCAAACATATGCATGCAGATTTGAGAAAGCAAATGGATGTTTGGATGGGATTAGCTTATTGTGGCTGTTTGGCCGAGAGGTGGAGCAGAGTTAGCTGGGAGCCTGGTACGGCGTCCAAATCAATTCCACAGTGCAGCGGATGCACTCCTACATATGACAGTTTCTGGAGATGCAGCTCCACAGCTACACCAGATGTGTTCTGGATAGACAGACAGGCAAAGATCTGCTGGAAAAAAGACACCGTAGCTGCCGTAGACAAAACAGACACCGCAGACCGGCTGTGTAATTTTGGAAAAGCCCGAGGCAGCGCTGTGTTCCCCAGGTAACCAAAGTGCAAAAATATTCATTACTCTTCTCAAAAGTGATGCTGATACTTGTAATTTGTCAAGGAAGTCAAATGTGGGTGTCTTGTTGTTTTATGTAGGTGCTTGATGAGATTTCGACAAGATTTTTTGTGCACAATTTATAACACATTGTACCATTTCTGTCATCCTTTCAGCTTGATAAAATCATAATGGGAATGCTTCCAGCTGAAGGAAGTTATCTGCAATTTTACATCTAGGTTAGCTCAAGGTTTATTTGTATAAATCAGCTTTTCATACCAGCTAAGTAAAACACAACAGTGAAAACAGTAAAAGCAGTAAAAACCACACATAAAGTATCAGCTAGACAATAAAAAACACTGCGCATAATTGGAACATAGACATAGGGATACTATAGACTTTGAAATCAAATCACAATGGAAGAGAAAAGTATATGGAAATTTGTACTGGGGCAGAGAGAAGAAGTAATGAAAATTTTCAGAGCTGTTTTTCAAGTTTAGGACATACACGACATGAAGTGAGCAAATGTAAAAGGAAGATATTCCTCATTTGGAAGTTTACTTTTAACGCTAACCACAATATCACTGAACGCAGAAACTTCTAGGTAAAATAAGAGTCCTCTAGATAAATAAACTATACTATAGCAGATGTAATAGCCAGCAAATCATGTTTTTCTGTCAGTTCAGTATATTAAATGACAAAAAGTACTCCACAAGCCTCATCAAATGTACTATCGTGAAATTACCAGCTACAGCTCAGAAATATACTCAGTATTATATTTTAAATCTGTTTGCAATCAGAAAACAAAAAACACTAAACCACAGTTGCCTAAACAATCCAAGAGTGTGTGTATAAAGTCAAGTCAAAGCTACGTAGCTCAGCCTCAACAGACTGAAATTTGACAACCGGCTGTTTCTTGAGGCTGTGCTCTGTGGGCCTCGTGGTTGACTCACCTCCTTAAGTTTTTACACACACAGTTGTGTACCGTTGACTTTTTTGATATGAATTATTTATACATGAATTATTTCAACACCATTGCTATATGTCTGTAGTGATGACTCAACTGGGAGTTTCATGTCCATCCAAGTGCGTGGAATGCTTAAACAGGCATTTGACGTAAGATTGCACTTTTGCACCCCTGGCTAACCAATATAACCCCGTCCATTCTGCAACTCTCCAATGTACTGCTGTCACCCCAAAAAAACTTTAACCCATGGCTGGAGGATTTGGCCACACATGTCTGCAACCCTGTGCTGCAACACAAAGACATTGAGCCACGTCCTGCCAGAATGCTGGGATACAAATGAGAACGCATCAGGAAGTTATCCTCAGCAAAACCAAAATAACATCCAGTCGGGACGGAGATTGTTAACACCAGTCTGACTTACTGCTGTGTCCAACTCTCAGCAGTCAGTCGGCTCTGTGGAAGTTATTCTGCCGTGAGGAGACGGGGTGGGCAGAAGCTGAGAGGATGCACCGAACAAGCAGCCGAGGCAAAGCAGTGAGGCTGCAAAGCCAGTCTACTGTCTGTGGAAGCTGGGTGTCATGGATATCTTGCAACACCTACTATCAGGCTATTTAGGGAGGAAGAGATTTGGGGCCCTATCTTGCGCCAGACTCCCTAAACCCGCTATTTGCGGATTTAGGATTTAGGAAGAGGCGTTCCCCCGTAAAAGTTGCTATCTTGTGCACCTCCCGCTATCCGCAAAACACCTCCGCTACCCGCTATATTATGTATAGGCGTGTTTTGGGCGTTACGCCAGTTAAACCAATCAGTGTGCCAGGTGCCATTGCCTTTAAGGGCAGGCTGTGCTATCCTAAATCCTAAATCCTAAACCCGCGATGGAGAGAGGGAGGTAGATTTCCTCAAGGCTTCTACTGAGGCTAAAGCAAGTTGGCTTTATATACATATTATATATTATATTATAGGCGAGTTAATTCGGGAGATGGAGCCACATGTGTCCAAGTGGACATGTCACAAGGTTGTACTGATTGAGTAAAATCCCCGGGTCACACACCACACACAAGAGGCAGAGGTGGAACTATGTGTAAACTAATTTATTTGCAAGGTAGATTGGGCAAATAAAATATTAAAATAATAATAAAAATATAGCACAGCTGCTGGCTTATGATAAAACAATAAAACGTGCTGGGGTAAGTGTCCAATTAAAACAGTCTTTCCTCTAAACAGTCTATATGAGTAATATACTCAGTCCATTCCGGCGGCGTCCCGGTATCAGTCCGACCGTGTGCGTGGCGAGGCTCCGTCGGGGCGCGCATTGAAGCCGCCTGGGCGCGCTCTCGTAACAGCCCAGGGATAGCGGATAGCGGGTGGTCAGGACCACCCGCTACCCGCTATCCCTAAAGTGTGTGCGCAAGATAGCAACTTTAGGGATAGCGCATGAAACACACCCACAGACGCACCTACAGGCGCAAATGACGGAGTCGGCATAAGGATAGCGGGTAGCGGGTGGCGAAAGATACCGTTTAGGGATAGCGGAAGCTCCTAAATCCGCAATTTGCGGGTAGCGGGTAGTGGCAGCGGATAGCGGGTGGCACAAGATAGGGCCCTTGGTCTCTTGTCACAAAAAGGCATGTTTCCTGCTGACAAGAGCAGCAGGTGGCTCAGGCTGAAGAGGCAAGTCAACAGTTAGGGTCCACATTTTGGAAATCTATCCCGTTCAGTTTGACTCTCTCTCTTCATTGCTGAGAGGAGTACTAGAGAGAACTGCTCCCTGGGACCCAAACTGAATCGAGTCTCTTAGATATTTCATGTGCCTAATTACACAAATCATGATGACTGATACCAACCTTTTAACCAAAACGACTAACATACATTCTTCCCATTTCCTCTAACACCCAAACAGGATTTATTCAGGAGTTCAATTTGACACTAGAGATAGTTACATCAAATCCTGCGCTGGCAATTTAGTAATTTGCATGCATCATCATTGCTCAACATTTCTAGGTTAATTAAGCTCAAATTGTTGAAGCTGAGGTCTGCATCTGGGGTTTATTTCTGCCATTTCAGGCATCGAATGTTTCAGCAGCTTGAGAAAAACAATCACGTCGCCACCTTTCACTCTCTCGTGTGATGTCCCAATCAGAAACACTTGATCTAGCGCATAATATTGTTGGAGGAAAGTGAGACTGCCTGTGTATTTCTTGGGTCTTGTCTTGACAAGCAGCAGGACACTCACATTGCACTGTCAGGTAGGCAGAGGCAGTCGGTGGTCGGCCCAGGCTGTTACTAGGGCTGCAAGTGTATTTCCCAGCATCCTCAGGCTTCACTTGGGCAATGATGAGGGAACCATCGATGAGAATACTGACTCTGCGTTTTAGGTCACTGTGGAGAGAAAAGAGGGGAGGATTAATGTTGAAACCTAGATGACTTAAACGGGTGTGTTCAGTCTTGCCTTTGAATGTGATGTTGAAGTTGTATGGACGAATGCAGTGTCTAGAATACTAAATATAGCAAAGGTCTAATAGAAAAATGAGATAATAAGATAAAAACAAGATGATACATACTCAAACATCATGCAACTAATTTGTAGTTTAAATTGGCACATGGCACAGTTTAGAGTTGCTTTTGCTTTTGTTTTTCTTTCCATGACAATACCGTATGTCTATAGCTCCCTTTTGCTACATTTGGGAAAGACTGTGATAGATGGATAATTAATGGTCCTATATCATGCATAATTGATTCATGATGCAGGACCTCTATGAAAACTACCTCGGTATATTTTGTCAGTGCCAAATGTTCTGTTCATTTCTTTTATGCTCACAGCCTGGGGGATTTGTAAATCTGACTGTCATATCAACGAGGCTCTGTACACAGCTTCATTCCTGGTTCACAGTAAAACGACAGTGGCTGAACAGACAGGAGAGGATTCCTCCCTGCTCTTGAAGGGGAAAGTAAGATTTTTACTGCCCCACAGCACAGCTCCGTAATATATATCAGCGGGGGGGCTGAAAAAGTTGTTGATCAGTATCATTAGTGCTCAGATTTCTGCCTTTCAAACCTCACTTTGTGGCCCGTTTTCTCTTTTGGAACAAAGGCCTCCCTGCCGGTTGCAATTTCATGACAATCACAGTCTCTTCCCCCTCCATGCGTACTTTTTCCACATATTTTCGCTGCTCAAAGATGGACAATGGTGCTGTGAACAAGTGACTGGTGTCACAAGCATAAGGCAAATCAACAGAAAGGCACAGTATTATTGCTAAAATATTTTGAATGGTGACATGTTACCAAGGTTAATATTGCTAACGAAAACTAACAAAATAACAAGAACTGGGTGAGAAAACAAATTTTCATTAACTGAAATACCAATAAAAATGATGCTTTACAAAAAATGATACCTAATTGAAACTGTATTGTGTGTTTATAAAACTATCTAAACTAAAATTAGAGAGAAAACATCTTTAGTTTTTGTCTATCAATTTCTGTGGTTGTTCATCTGTCCTAAGTGAATCATTTTTAAAAAATGGTATGATGCTTTGTTTTTATTGTACAATAGTTATTCAGCCCTTTTTGAATCTCGCTCCTGACAGATACCCCATGTTACAAAAAAGATTAAAGCTAACACCAAAAATAATCCAAACTAATCTAAAAGTGAGCATGTTCAAAAACAAAAACTAAACTAGTAAACCCGCTTTAGAAATTAATTAATGAAAAATGCAAAACTATAATTACCTTGGATATTACCTCTTCACTAAATATTACAGTTGCATCTCTGCTCTGCTTGTCGCTGTTGTAAAAACATGATTCAGAAGGTCAAAGCAGATTCTCAGATTACCAGAAAAAATACACCTGATGAAACTCTAATTCTGATGGTTTTTCTAATTATTTTTCAAATCCTGTTACCATTATAATAAAAAATTAACTAGCATAACTAGCATTGACTACCATCTATTTTCACTACTATGCCGATGACGCTCTGCTGTACCTCAGAGTTATTAGGTTATTATTATTTTGAGTTTTGTTACACTGGGGTTTAACTGATACTAAGGTAGATTTCATAAATCTTTTATTTCCTAAATTTGAAACAAAACAATATAGATAACTAAGTAAACAAATATTATAATCATAATCATAACAACAATAGTCCTAATGAAGTTCCTGTCTTTCCCGACTTTTGACCAGAGATTACTATTTTTTTTTTTTTTAAGCTTTTGTGCCAGTATGCAAATACCCACTGTAGTCCTGGCCCATCAGTAATTGGCTTCCCTTCTCAAGACATCTTCCATTTTTCCCTTTTTGCCTTCGAAGGTTATGAGGGTTCAGGTCACTGAGGGAACAGTTTTGTTTTCTCCAAATTGTGAGCATGTAAAGTCCTCTGAGACAATGATTATGGGTAAGGGAAACCTGAACTTGTTTGTGATAATGACAACAAATCTATTATTACACTGAGTTGTGACACATGGCTGCATAATCTGATCACTTCAGCAGAGGAGCTGAAGTCTAACAACCAAATACTGTGTGATCTAAAGCCAAATAAAAATATTCCTCAATCAATTACATCTAAATGGTAGTAATGGGGGAAATCCTGGTCTTTTCCGGACACTGAGAACAAAACTATCCCATGATCCTCCTCAAAGTATAATTTCTAATAGTTATAATCAAAAAATAATGTAGTCAGGTAGTTAATGGGACCAGAAACACTAAAACACGTTGCCTACACATATTGGTGCACATGTTGAAATGCCCATATTTTAGGTGCTACAACAACAATTTTTCCAGAATTAAAAATCAACAGTAGGTAAGTGACATTGGACTGGATGTGGAGCCTTACTTTAGTTTGACTCATGCAGTCAGAGCGATTTGACAGCTGCTCCTCCCGACCCTCCCCGTCCCTCTGCACTGCTCTCCACACCCAGTGCAATGCAGTTTTCAAACTAATACAGTATGCACGGGGGGACTGAATATTTTAAATTATCAGCCAGTGTTTTTCAAGTAGGTCATGATATTCTATGGAACAACCTAACATGTGAGGGAGTTTACAGTGGACTGACAACACAGAACAGCAACAGTATGTCACTTAGCTCCCGAGCAGATACATCATGGTCTTAGCGATAGTAAAGACCCCTTGTTTTTCTTCCAAGTATTGTTGAGTCATTCCATAATCAACATACGCTTATGACAAATTGTATATCCTGCCAAGGAGTGTATCAAAAATATATGAAAAAGGGGAATAATTAGTGGTGTTGCATATTGCACTGTGCTTTCTTAAGGCATCTGTAAATGGCTTAGAATAAAGGCCTAGCGAGTATTCCTGTTTTTGTAAGGAATAAATATTATATAATATATTACACTACTGGATCCCACACACACACACACACACACACACAAATGCACACACAAGCACACATACAATCAATACCCACTTTATTGAATACACTTAGCCAGCACTGGGTAGGACCCCCTCTTCCCTTGAGAGCAGCCTGAATTCTTTGAGGCGAGGATTCAACAAGGTGTTAGAAGCATCCCACAGGGATCTTGGTCCATGCTGACTCATTAGCGTCACGCACAGTTCTTGCATATTTTTTCACACTCCGAACATCCCATTCTAGTCTGACATGGGGACTGAAAAGGCCACTGAAGTGCAGTAAAGTCACTGTCATGTTTCTGGAACCATCTCGAGTTGATGGTGCAATATTGTGCTGGAAGCATCCCTTTGACAAATGTTAGAAAGGATCTGTCAACCCTGGGAAAACTATTTTGAGGACCACAATCATGTAACCCTTGGTTCATACCACTCTGCCCCATCTTCTCTACACACTGTAAACTAGAAGATAGGATAGATTTTGACATGTCTGATATGTCTGACAGTGTTTGCCGGTAAAATATGGCCCTTGCCAGGCTCCTACGCAATTTGTGATTCAAAGTTTGAGCTAGCTGAGTTAGCATGGGGGCTAATACTGTAGGACCACCCACTGCCATTTCATTGGTCTCTCCAGCTGTCCATTTGTATTTGAACAGGAAAGGGCAACTAGTTAATTCAATAGCTTGAATGAGCATTGTTTCCAAGAGCTCCATAGTTAACTCCCCACTAATTGTTCCCTCTTTCTTTGGGGAAACACACTCTGCAAGGTGGGTAGAAGTAGGAATGGAAACCAAAAACTTCTCTCCATTTGGTGAAAACAGACATTTATGGAAGCTTCGTCAAGACCACCAATGTGGAATATTATGCAACACAGTTAATTATTGATTTGTGTGGTTTCAGCTGGTATTTCATACATGCATATATTCACCAAGAAATGTGTGGTAGGTTTGAAAAAAGCATGCAGGTCAGCAGGTCTATTAGACTTGCCACCTGGTCAGCAACTACATCAAGGTATATTGTTGCATTCAAGCAAGGTTCACTTGCTACAACGGAGCCTCCATGCACGATACCATGAAATCAGCCCCCTGACCCTACCATGAGGTAAAGCCTATCTAAGCCAATAGGAGTGGAACCTGGCATGGTCCTCTGCTGCTGTAGCCCATCCACTTCAAAGTTTTGTGTTTTCCAACGGCCTTTTGAGCACTACTATTATACTGAGCTGTTACTTGCACTTTTGTGGCCCACCTTAGTGGATTTATTTCATTTAGTGCACCATTCTATATGCACTAGTGCACCAATATATGGATAAATATGGATTTGGGTGTTTCTGAGCTGCTTGCATCGGCTAATCTGGCACCAATAACTCTACTATGTTCAAAGCTGCTTCAGCCACACATGTTTTCTATTCTAATATTTAGTCAAACAGTAACTGAACCTCTCAATGTTGTCTTCATGCTTTATAGTCTCATTTTATTTAAAAGTGAATCACTGTCTGGAAGTCTTAGTTGTTTGCATACACAAGGATGTATACCCAAAACACCAAATGTACAGTAAACCATGTTTTTAAATATATATGTTGACAATTACTGTTATGGTTATGTATTACTGTTCAAATAATGTTCTGATGTGGGCCCTGTCAAAACATATTAGACACTGAAACAGGGTGCGCTGCGGGTCACGGTCTGTTGACGGCTCATGTCTTCTAGAACTTGTGTGCAGTTTGCTTGTAGCTTCAAGGGAAGCTAACAGTTTGACAGTGCAAGATGGTGCGTTTCTCTGTTTTGTACTTCCTGCATATGTGTTTTATTTGGAGAGTGAGAGATGGGATAAGCTCCGAGCCAGCTCTGAGATTTGGCTGTGCTGACTGGTGACCGGCCACTTGCAGTAGTCAAGGCAACAGACATTTTGCATTCCCCCGCTCTCCTCCCTCCGTTGCCAGTTCCAAATCAGATTGTGAGTGTGCAGAGGTGGCCTGTATGACTTCTGAGAGAGGATGGAGGGAGTATGGAGAGAGATTACATCATCTGTGACGAAGGTAATACTGTTGTTTGTGATATGTTTACTTGCTGTTTTTAACTGGGTCCATCACAGCGGATATTTTCTGCAAAACAACTTTTCTGTTGGCTACATATACTGCAGAACGGCCACTAACACAGAATCTTTAGTCGAGCCTAAGCGGAGGACAGTGTCCACAAAGTTGACCGTGCGCACTGCTTCAAAATCCAGATGAGGAGATTTAGCATTTAAAAAGAAATCTCACATTTAGGAATTGAGCTGCTCTGAAAACCCTATTTAGGGAAACAGATGTCAAGTGCAAGGGAGTTGCTGGCACAGGCAACAAATCACCAAACTACAATATTTTGTCTAGACCTAGGGAGGGATTTGAGATTACAGTTGGAAAAAAATGAAACAACCAGGAACAGCGGCTCTCAGCATTTTTGTCTTTGAGGCAATTAGACGGGAGATCTGTTCCTGTTTCAAGTTTCTGTTGAAAGCCTACACTCCAATCTGATTTTGCTACACGTCATCCTTTTTAAAACATCAGTCTTCAGAGATAATACATCACAGTTGTTTCATGGATGCAAGAGAAGAGGTCATTAACCAGCGGATCAGGCTGCGTGAGTGACTTCAGAACTCTGTGGCCATAGATCAAACTGGGCTGAGGAAGAATCCATTGATTTCCCAGCTGATCAACGATCTCTGTGAGCAACATGAAATATGATTTGAAAGCTGCAACGACGGCTTGAGCTCTGTGCCATTTGTGCTTACACAGACAATCACAATGTGCATGGCAGTATGCTGAATCTAATTTGCCAGTTCAGGACACTGTGAGTGGAGGCAGAGGACACAAACAACCAGAGAGAAATAAGTAGTAGGAGTCTATGGACATATTTTTATTTTCTCTTCACATTTTTGAAAGTATTTGTCTTTTATTTATTGTTTTCCAATTGTCCTGATGTATAATTCTTTATATAGCTTTGGTCTTACAGCATAATTTCTGCAAGGTATTTTTTGAGCATTGTGCTTTCTTTGTATGAAACGCACTACAGAAAACTGTGTCTGACTGATTGATCCTGGAATACAGAATTCCCAATACCAGAAAAACTCTTGGCAGCCCTCCAGTACGTTCTCAGTGTACATCGAGAAATGTTGCGTGACAATGCCCAATCCAACGTCAAATAAGAACACTGCCTGGCGACAAAGGCAGCCAAACAGAGCCGTCAGGGCAGGGAGGACGGCGGGAGGTTTAGCAAGAACAGCAGGAGCAGACATCTGCCTGGTCATCCTGATGGTTCTGCAGGCCTGAGAGGTGATAAAGCAGCCTCCAGATGAACAAGCATCCCAGCCAACGCAGCAGCTTTTGCCACCAGTCTTCAATGCTGGGTGGCTGCCAGGTCCTTATTTTCTGGCTGTCTCTCACAGATTTAAAGGAGAGGGGCTGTTCATATTTTGGGGATTTCCCCACGAGGCCATAAAAATGAAAATATCTGTCTGGAATATCTGATTTCCTGTTGCAGAGGAGCCTTTCCTGATTTATTTAAGATGATCTAACAGACCACAGCTCATGTCCTCAAATGATCTCTTCTAGGGATAGACCAGAAGATGCTTTTCCTCTTTAACCTACATTTCTAAGTTACCTCTTTGTGTAACAAAACAATAAAAAAAACAAAAAACAGACTAAAACAATGGAAAGCAACCAATGAAAGGAGTGATGTGATGTGAAAGAAAAAGCACCGTCTGTGACCTTCCTTGTACAAAGACACTCTGAGGGAACTTGAACTGGTTTAGTTATTAATATTATAGAGCAGGAAATCTTATTTGCGCAGTATATTTACTCTGGGGAAATATAATGTTTGCTTTTTATTGCTTAGTATGTATATAATGTATCCTGCTCGATTTTGTAAATGTAATTTGTAACTTCATTTGTAGAAATCACATTTTTACCCCATTTCTGAATAATATTTTTCATATTTTTCTGTTCATATGAGGTTACATGATGTACAGACTACAGTATTTGCTACAGTATTCTTAACACAAGTCATGATTTCGTTATATTTTCACTGAAGTGTACTGGCAACGCTACTAAAAAGAGCAAAGACACCCTTGAATCAGCAGTATAGTGCCCATCTGCTTGTGGTTTTGGAACATCCCTCCTTACTCTCTCTGAATCAAAACAGTGCGTTGAAGCAGACATTGATGCAATGTGATGCATTGTGAGTGTGCATCATAAACCTAACTCTACTGCGAGCTTTCGTGGCTTTAGGGCATTTTGGGGGTAAGCGGAAAGGACAAGTGCATTGTCTCTGTCCGAACAGCTTCCAACCATAAACAGTGGAAATGTCATGGCCTGTGGCGATGGAGGGAGATGTGTGTGCTTAGAGAACTTTCTGAAAATTTGAGATGAGTGTCATGCTCTTTCCCTTATTAACGAAGTTTATTTACTTGAACGTTTAGAACATGGCATTTCAGCCGCGGAGGTGTCAATCCAAAAGCTCATTACAAACTATTTTAGCATCATGAATCTGCCTCAAGTGTTCAAGCACACTGTTTTTTTCTGAGAGGATATCAAAAAAAGCATGAAAACTTGTGCACACAAACACGCATAATTTATCAGATAGCCAATGGAGGACAAACATAAAGACAACTGGACAAACAGGAGGAAAATTACATTCAAAGTAAAATATACAGACTAATTTTGACATAAATGAAACAGAGCAAGACTGGACGCCTGTTATTTTTAATAGTGAGAAGTATGGCATTACTAAGAGCAGACACTAAGACCTGCTCAGTCAATAATCTGCAAACAGACTTTTGAAAAGGACGAATATTTAAGGTCTCAAACACTTTTTCAGAAATGCTTTTGGTTGCTTTTTCGCTACGATTTTATTGTGCTTGCTCAGGATGCCGTGTGCTTGTCTTAGCAGGCATTTTCCTTAGTAAACTTACTCTTTTATTCTCTGCACAGCTGAACAGATATTTAGCACACTGACTTCAACCAGTTAAGCAGATGCATTTTGGAATGATACACCGATCCACTTTCCAGTACAATTCTTATTTGCAGTACCAGCACACGCCACTGTGGCGCATCTGGGAAGACACTGCCAAAGAAAAAGAAAACCTGTTTTCATTGGCTACAGCAAGGGACAGTCTGTCAGGCTGGCTAACAGAGTGCGGCAGCAGGAGATTAACTACAGAAGTATTACAGAGATACTACAGGTGGCATTCTGTGTCTCTGTCGCGTATCAGTACATGGTTCGGTAACATCAGTCCGATATTGAGTTGTGAGTTACATCTGGATTGGCATCCAACACCTGTATCGGTATTATGCGATACCAATATCGATTTTAAGTCATTGTTATGTGTTGCCCCAACTCTGCTGTTCTTTCAGTATTTGTGGCCTTGCTGTCTGCTTTGGCATTACTTTTATTCCTCTATCATGTCTGTCTAAGTTCAGCACTCAGTGAAGCTTATTCTTAAAACTTATTATCGAGTTTAGTGTGATGCTAGGGGTGGATACTGGATACTGTCATGGTAGGGTGCTCTCTCATTCATTAACATGAAATATGTGGTAATTATTAGTGTGTAAATTTTTCCACTACACCCACCCCTTTTGATCATTTGTACTTCGTGAAAGTTTTTTTTTTTTTTTTTTTAATTATTTTGTTTGGTTAAAAAAAGGGGAAAAAGAGTAATAAAATAAAGATCCGCTCTGTAAACAAAAACACAAGAATCTGACAGTGACTTGTGAGCAGGAGGTGCAGACAGGTGAGGTGATATGGCGGACAATAATGAACCCGATCATAACTTTACTTCTTGAAGAAGACGTTGTCCTCCTCCCAGAACCAGGTGTAGGTCAGGTTGCCAGGGTAGGCCTCCGCCTGGCAGGTGAAGAAGGCGTCCTGCGAGATGTTCACTGTAATGTTCTCCGGCGGGGACACGATGAACGGAGGGCCTGGCGGAGGACACAGAAGGTGGGGAGAATACAAACTGAGCTGTTTTTCAATAGGGCATTTTGCCGCGATAAGGCCACACAAAGCTTTTACCACGATTGGGATTGCGTAACTTTCCCTCTTAGAAAGAATTTGAATTTGTAAAATCACTTTGCTGTGGGGTCACTACAACTGAGGGCTGTTTGGATGAAATAATGAAAAAGAAAAGAAAAAGAAAAAGTATCCTAGAAAAAAAGAGAATTGTAAGACACAAAGTGAGTTAAAACTTTACATGCATTTTTGCTGAAGTGAAACAGGGACAATCAGTCAATATCTTTTTGGAGAACCACCCACGCCTCTCACTCAATTTAATCTGAACCCAGCCCAATCAGTCCTCCTGATTCACTCCACACCCCCACAGCACAGATCAGTGACAAGAAAAAAATAAATAAAAGTGCACGGGCTCATGAATAAAACTGTAAAAAGTACGCACAGTAAACAAACAGCACAGAATACAGTAATCACATGTGAATATGTAAGTCAGAGTGTGATGCTGATGGCTTGAGCTGTTACAGGAAATGAAGAAAAAGGAGCTCCAGCCTCAGAACAGACCGCCCTGCTCAATCAGGGCAAAAATTCACATGGGAACCTTTACCGACATCCCTAATCAGACACAAAACACAACACTGGATATTACATCTGTCACAACAATCCGCCACATAAGACATCAAATAAGCATCACTAGAACAAATACGAGATTTTTCCAATGATAATAAACAGAAAATTAAGTCTAATACAGATACATATGCCTCAAAGACAAGATAAAAAACACACCCCCTATTCACGCACCCTGTACCAGCATTACCAACATCAACTCTTTTGAATGCGTCTGGGCCTTTTTTGTTTTTGTTTTTTCAGTGGTTTGGTTGCAACAGGCATGTGTTCTCCTCCAAGCCATGTGCCTTAATTTAGCGGTACATGGAGTGAAGTATGCAGTCTCCTACAGTTTCCCCGTGTTAAGGAAATTGCAATCTCTATTTCAGGTTGAACTCCACGTCCTCTTCTTCAAGGGCAAGCAAAACAATGCTAAGTTTCTCTTGTCCATTTTTATTTTCAACACTACTTTCTTTATTACTTCATGTTATCTAGCAAGCACTCACTGGATGCTGTGGTTTTACTGCTAGAAGGACGATATAATGATCTTGCGTCCTTTATTTCTCTCTGTGTTACTCGCGACATTGAGCAATCCTATCTGATCATGTCCTAAACCAGCACCCAAGGCTAAGCGGGGAGGCTTGAAAGCTTGGACACTGAGGACACTGGGTATCATGGATTTATAGCAGCACCTACTACGTAACAGGCTACATGCACAGAGCACAGCTATCAGTGTGGCTCTATTTTCATATGTAAATCAACTGTTTACTCAAAGAAAGCAGCTTCTGATCTGCTGAGAATGCAGTTTTGAAGCCAGCATGGTCAGCCATTACTTACGAATTTGATTGCTGGCACAGTGTTGGTCCTGAACTGCTGAGTGGCTCTGCACTGAGGCTGAAAATAAGGGCACAGAAAACCCCAAAACAAGCTCTTCCCTGTCTAACACAAACCAAACTCAGACTCATTTCTCAGATCTTCGTACTTTTGAATCTGTTTCGTTTATGTAACGCAAACTTTAAGTAAGCCCAATTCATCTGTGGGGTTTCTTCAAGGGAAATGGTTCATGGATAAAATGAAAAAAACAACTCCAGTGAGACCCGTAAATATTTTGTTGTTACATCATTGCATAATGTTAGGACTCTGAGGTCGTATGAACATTTTCTAGGCATTTGTCTCAGTATTTGTGGATGTACTTTGATCTCTGTGCATGTGTTTGTGGAGCTCTCTGCTGCGGCGTCTGTGTGTGATGGGCTGCAGGTGAGCTCGGCTGATTGGCTGAATGATTGATTGTCACTGTGTGTGTGTGTGTGTGTGTGTAGGTAGTTCCAGTGAGCTGATTGGTTCCCGCCTCCAAACGTGTGGTTTAAAGACCGGCTTCCCTCCCGCTCCTGCAGACTCTCCCCTCTCCACCTCCAGCCAGTCAACCTGCCTCTGTGCAGGATGCTGCAATCCTGTTTGCAAATTGGAAGGGGTGGGTTGCATTGTTATTTAGTCATATTTCACTTGTCTTATTGTTTATTTATTTGAGCACTTAAATTCAAGTTGTTCGGCTTTGCTTCCATTTTGTTTACTGTTTGGCCATTAGCTCACCCTGACACCAAAAGACTTAAATAAACCATTAACCCTCCTGTGTCAGGTACTTTATGTTTCTTTGTTGACGACCTACATAGCCCTTTAAATAAAACATAACTCCCCTCCCCTCCCCACCCCCACTTATACATCCAGTATTCCTATTACGTGACTATGGAAAAATATTCAAATCACCATAAAATCTCACTGATTGACCTAAAATTGGAAAGAAATATAAATTTTTGGTGTTTTAATGCCCTTATATTATTTGAAAGTGCAGATTTTTGTTATTTATAACCAATGTGTACAAAGTGTATACAGGGCATTGAAAACATATCATCATGTGAATTTTATGTTTACCCGGTAGTACTCATTACTTAGGAAAAGTCATTAAATATGAAGCCAAAAAAAGATGTTCATCATTTATTTAGAGACGTAAAAGATTGAATGGGGTCAAACTGACCCCAAACATAATAGGAGGGTTAATGGGCTGCATTCCTTGCTGCTGAGGGCAGACTCAAGTTTTTCAGGTTGCGCCAAATAAAAATAAAATACAAATAAAAGGGAAGGATTAGATCCTTTAAAATAATTTTGTTAGAAATTAGGATTATTCTACAATAACAATTCAGCTGAGTTTGAAAACAAACTGACATTAATTGCTATTACTTTAGAGCAAATGAGGGAAGAGGTTGACTCCTAAAGACAGATAGAAATGTTATAAAAAAGTGGACTGGGATTTCATCGGGGCTGAAGCAATTTTAATAAAATATCTGATTCAAAGCAAGAGTGCATGCAAAAATGTCAGAGATAATTTTCTCTTGTTCCTCTTTACTGTATGTCTAATATCAAAACATGCAGTCTGTTCTTTAAAACACAATTATTTTACTGCCACCGTGTAAAAAAGAACTTGTTGAGAAGGTGGCCTTCAGTGATTCAAGCAAATGACTGTACTGTCCACCAGGAGAACGGCTTAGCTTGACATTAAGGAGGATTTCTGTGGGACATCCTCAGGCCTGGAAGGGGTTTCCCTCTCTCTGTGATCCTTCTCCAGATTTCTTCTAATTTTTCTTCTGCTGGCTACTGGAGGTTTTCTCTTGCCTGCCACGAGGATCCAGGGCAGGGGCCGTTGTTTTGTTTTATCCTACCTGTGGTCCTGTAAAGCCCTTGAGACTGCGGACAGTGATAATGGGCTATAAATAAACCTGAACTTGAACTTGGATACCACCACCTCTCAGCAGAACCTCCCACCCAAAAAAACCCCAACTGGCAGACACAACACGCAGCAGGAATTAGTTAGCCTACTGGGCAGAGATCTTATGGAGTATTAATAGATGTGTACACATACACATACTGGAGACATGCAGAGAGATTAATACACAGCACACTCACTCTGGAGGGGACGGAGGAGACTCTTAATGCATCCTGTTCAGAAGACTGTGTGGCCGCAGACTTTCACCATATGACACTTAGTGTGCACGCAGCAACGGATTACAGGACTCTACTGAATGAACCCGGCTGTGCCAAATAGATCATCCTCACTGCACGCATGCACGTGTTTGTCACTGTACTCGTAAAGTCACTCCATTGATTTCTAGTCATTTCCTACTGCAAACCATAATCATAATGTTAACCTCTAAATGCCAAACTAATGAGTTTGGTGTGGCAGCTGAAAGCAGCCTCACCTCTTTCATCTGCTTCCAACTATTTACCATATTCTATGTGGCTGGCTTTATCTGAGAGCACTGCTCATCACCATTGTGTGCATGTGTGTGTGTGTGTGTGTGTGTGTGTGTGTGTGTGTGTGTGTGTGTGTGTGGCTAACCCCCCTCAAACAGGATAAACCACAGCTAAATACTGCTTGGGAAGGCTGTGCCACTGTGCATGAGTGTGAGAGGGTTCAGCAGGTTCAAAGTCAATATTTATATTTTATAAACTTTGTCCACAGAGTCCAAAGAGACAGATTTTTTTTTTGTAAATGCAGTATGCAATATATACGTAAAGAAGCTGAATGCAGCAGTTGGTTGACAACCCAGAGCAGTTAGCAACAAATGCAAGCGCAAAAACAGTTAAAAACATCTTTAAAACTGTGCAGGAAACAAGTGGATTGATACAAGTGATTTATATGGACAGAGGAGGAGGTTGAGCTCCAACTCAAAATCACAGGTGAACAGAAATTTGAAAATAACTGCGTGATCAAAGCAGCATCAGTGTGAGGTCAGGATCCTGCTATGAGCACACGCTCATAGCACACTGACTGCTGCCATCACTTTATCTGAGGTTTTTTATACAGCTGCTATTTTTATATTTTTATACTCATCCTTTATTGTCTTATCTGTCCTTTTATTGATTGTTTGTCTGTTTGAGCTTGTTTGCCGAGAAAGTACCAAACAGAATTTCGTTGTACAGTGGCAATAAAGTCTTCTCAGTTCTAAGTTATAAGAAGCAAAGTCACCTCAGTGACATCAGCGCTTTTAAAAATTGTTATGTTTTCACCTGTCCATACAACAAAAGGAAAACTGTTTAAAATATTCCAATCTGGAGAGCGTTTTCCCAAAAGTTGTGTTTCCAGAAACCAAAAATGTAGTTTTCATGTGGACTGAAGGTTGAAACGGAAAGAAAAAGGTGCATTTTCAAAGAAACCTGTCTCCATGTGGACATAGACTTTAAAGTCCAGAGACCCATTATCGAAACAGTGGTGTGACTATGCCACCCTCACGCTGAAATAAAGACAGTCAAAGTTAGAGCAGACCAGATGCCATATGATTAAAGCTTCGACAAATGAAGCATATTCCTTAAACCTGATTATAATTAGTTTTGCTTCAACAGCAAAAACAATTTGATGATCCTCTCTAATTTCATTTAAGTGGCACCAAACATGATCATTTATCAAAGTCATTTCACTTTAATGGGTATATTGTTAGCATTATGGATCACTTTAAGGAATTGCTGGGCAACAGTTGGCAACCTGTGCACCTGCCTGATAAACCAGGAAGTTCAGCGATCACTCATTCTCTGAGAAGAAACGGGTTGCAGTACTTTGTATGGGCTGGTTCTTCCTGCATAAGAGGGTTTACTTTTACACTGTAAGTGTGTGTGTGTGCAAGTGTGCGCGAGCCCTCTCTATCTAGACGCAGCTGAGAGCTGGAGATTTGTTGGCACTGTTGTCTCTTTGCTGATCTGCTGCTCAGTGGCTTTCCAGGAGGACCTCTATTAATCTGTCTCCCCTGTAAATTATACATGACGGGTCAACCAGCCAGAGAGTTTTTATACGGTGGCACGAGGAAGTACAGCACGTGACCTCTGAATCTGTTACTCGCTGTCTTTCACAGTGATTTCATTACATTTTAAATGTAACATTTATTTGATGAGTTGACAAAAAACAAAAATAATTGAATAGTGTGTTAATGGAGAGGGACAGGTTAGTGGATGCTTATATACATAAGCAAACCAGGACAGGCAGTGTTGCACTGGGTTTTGAGCAGCAGTTAATGAAAGACCACTCCTGTGATTTATCCACCCTTCACCGTTTATCCAGCCATTGGTTTACATTCATTCAATTACGATATGAAAATGAACTTTCAGAGACTTCAAACTTTCCTCACACCAGTAATCCATCGCCGTCATAAAGTTGTCCACATTAGTTTTCCTAAAAGCAGCAGCACCCTCTGATGGAAAATAATACCCAGGAAACATTTGCTGCTTTACACAACAAGTTATCAGTTCTGTGGTTTATGAATGTTGACAACTTTGCTAGCCACAGGAGCAGAACATTATTAAGTGGCTGTTTCAACCAAAAATTCAAATTTAGAAAAATCAAGGAATTCTGATGATATATTATAAAATCTTTAGTGCCCCTTCATGGTTTGCAAAACGGTTTGTTGCAATGTAAAATGTGGGGAAATTGTAGTAAATGAGCCAAACACTCAAAATCACTGGTATGGTCCTTCAGCTGTTGAGGGGTTAGGGCAGGGGTCGGCAATTAAGTTTGGCCTCGGGCCAGATTTTTTCCAAGCCATTACATGGCAGGCCACAACCAAAACAATGGCTAATTTATTGAATTAATAGGGGAGGATGAAAATGATAGGCGCTCGTGAAATGACAGAACAGACGAATTTCAGCACCAGGCGCTGTCCGCTGACGTCATTTGTTTTTGCATGTTAAGCGTCCACGCTGCACCTCGCTGATGCGCTTATTCACCCTCGTATCCAGATATAACAAATAAGAATTTAGATCGATTGAAATGTTTCTGTTCTGAAAAATGAAGTTTCCAAATAAAGAGCTTTTTTGAGACTGTCAGTCTGATTTTTAAAAAGTATAATTTATTTTTTTTATTTTCATTCTCTAGTTCAAATAATCTCACAGGCCAGATGTTTTTGCTTGTGACCCGGGGGCCGCTAATTGCCGACCTATGGGTTAGGGGGTGTTTCTCTTTCAGGATAGCAGAGATCCAAAGAAAAATTGAAAGAAAAATGATCTGGGTCAAACTCTGACAATCAAAATCTTCAGGTAGCTGTGCAGTCAAATCCAAGATACAGTATCTAATGTAATATCTAGTATCTAATCTACCATACAGTACGTGGAGCCCTTTTAAACAAACTGGGCAAGCTGGACCCTTGTCTGCGTTACCTTGGATTGGTGCTGCTGTATTCAAGCCACACTCCTCTCCAGTTTACCTTAATCTAGCTCTCTAATCCACTCTCCTTCTTGTAATATCTCTTAGTGCTCATTCATTTTAGATTCGCAAATGGAATTTATGACAAAATGATCATGCCTTTGTTTACTTTCCAGTAAAGTGGCAAAAATCAATCTCCTGAAAAATGAGGCAGGCTGAAGTCCCTCGATTCAGATGAGCTCATGACCATTCAGCTCAAAGTGTTCATCTGGGACAGTCTTTAAATTAGATGACCTGGAATGCTACCCTTGCCACTTGGTTTGTCATTAATCCTCTCTGGTGAGGCAAATCAAATCAAAGGTTGGTGTATGTTTATAGCGTTTGACACCGAGTTTACTTCCAATTTCTGGGGGAAAAAAGTGCATCTGAGCGCTGATGTGCTTAAGGATGATGTAGCGCATTGTCGACAATAAATGATTCATTTGCTAAATGTGTTTTGATTTTGTGGCGGAGCAAGGACTAATATAGACAGATCACTTTAGTTGCAGTAGCTGACATTTCATTTGGAGCTGGAGGCCAGAAGATCCTCCATTCTCTGATTCTTTTTTTTTTTTCCCCTCTG
Organism: Myripristis murdjan; assembly: GCF_902150065.1. NCBI lineage: Eukaryota > Metazoa > Chordata > Actinopteri > Holocentriformes > Holocentridae > Myripristis > Myripristis murdjan. The sequence continues at coordinate 29,456,542 of NC_043993.1, forward strand.
CGGGTCTGTATAAATAATAAACCGCTCAAATGTATGAATACAATTGTTAAGATCTCGTCTTAAATGTTCCTGATTTGAGATGCAGTTGTTTGACGTCCCAGAGCTAACTGAGTTTTGTGGTTCCGCTCCCAAACAGACTGCAGCATCGTACACCATTAAACTCCTGCTCAGCGTGTTGTGTTCATACAGATGTGAGAGTATACTTAAGGGATCAGCTAGTTGTTATCATGTCTCATACACTCCATTTTGCTTCAAGACATTTTTTGAGAGGAAGAGTTTTTTTTTTTTTTTTTTTTTTTAATCATTCACATACATTTTCAGTGAAGACCCCTATATTTCTAAATGGCTATTAGTGCTTATAATATCTTTTCCCATATCATAATCTACTTAAAGCCCAATATGTGGAATATTTACCTCCATGCATCATTTTAGACTATTTGGTGTTTAGTTAAACACAATTTTTCACCTGTTTCCTCTCTCTTTGCAGATTCATGGTCTTATTTATTCACCACATTGTCCACTTTATCAGGTCTACCTGTACAATCTGATGCAGTTCAATGCAACAGCTCTGCTATAAATTCTATCTTCTAACAAAGTTTATAATGTTCAATTTTTGTTGACATTGTGGAGAATGTGTAGATTTAATTCTGTGTTTATTACTGAGGTTGTAGTTTGCAGAGGTCTTGCACTGGACTACATTATATGGAGAGGTGTTTCTGATTTTTTGCCCTCTCTATTTATCTACAATGAGAGGGACAGAATAGTGGAAACACCTCTCAATAAAATGCAGTCCAGTCCAACAGCAGCACTAACTATGAGCTCAATGCCAAACATAGAAGTGAATGAACACCTCTATTACTGTGACAAAAAGAAAACCTGAGCATTATACGTATCAGAAAAGTAAACTTTAAGGCACAACAGTTGGATTGGATTGGATTAGACTGTGCAGGTGGACCTAATAAAGTGGCCACTGAGTGTAGAGGTACACGACTCCTTGGACAAACACAAACATAAACACAAAAGCTCAGCCCTTGTTATTATCTCTATTATTGAGTGCTTTGTGCTTTTTAATCAGTGTACTGTATCATAGATAACACCTTTAGCTTTTTAATGCCTTTATGCTTAATATCTTATCTTACTTGGAAGCCTATTGTTAAACCCTGCTTAACTTTTGAGAACTTTTTTGTTGTCATTCGGGCTGACTGCCACCACCTGGGCTCTCAGGCATATATATTCCTTATTAAAGGTCTTTAACATCTATTCATATTCATCTGATAAAGATCAGCCGCCCAAAACGTCATGATGGAGCTTTGTAGAGCTCAACAATACGAGACATCCTCCTGAAGTCGTTTGGATGTTGGCTCCACCTCTCATCAGTCGCCGCTGGAGCGTAGATTTCTTCTTCCGCAAATTAATTTTAATAGCATAGTTTAATTGCAGCCGAAAAATGAGATCATGCTGCTCTCTAAGTGTTTATTGTACGTGGTCTGAAGTACAATTTGGCGCGACATCACAAAGACAGAGCCTGAGCCAAAGCAGAAAGAGGACTCACTTTGAACTGCTTTACTTGTTTGTATGGAAACACATACACAGAGATGAACAGATGTTGCCCGGTCCCACAGCATCTCGCTGGCCATGCAGCCTCGACTGCTGCTGTAGTCAAAGTTTATACAGTCCTGGATTAATCAGGATAAACACATCATTCACCTATGTATTATAAGGAGGAATAAATGTATCTGCTATCCAGCGATGCTCTCGCAGGTCTGCTTGTTAACCTCTTAGCCAAACTGTTTTATTATGTTTAGCCGTGAGTTGACATAAAACACCACCACTCTTTATAACCCTTGGCGATCACTAAAGGTTGGACTGAGTTTCAAAGGATGCTGCTAGTAGCCCTGATATATATTACAGGTTGTGTCAGTCTGATTTTTTGAGGCAAAAACGTGACAAATAAATTGGCAGAGGGTTCATATAGTTACAGCTGCCAGTGCAGGTCGATACAGATCGAGATATTTTGCGTCCTTGTTGGTGTACAGGTCTGGTTGCTCGCTGTGCGCTTAATCGATCTGTTTGAAACACCATTTTTGCTGGATAACTGCGCAGCCAGAAATACCCTCCATCTTTCTTGATTATGGGAAGGACTGTCTTCTCCTCCTCCCTGTGTACGGCCTCTCTTCCAAACCACTTAGCCTTTCCTGCTTCCCTCCTCTTGCTCTTTCTATCTCGCAGCTCTTTTGCTCTTTCTCCTTCCTTTGTTGTCCTGTCCTCTGTTTCGCGGTTGCTCTCCCGAGGGTGAGCAGGTGAGCGCAGGTCTGGTCAGTGCCGAGAGGCAGGTTAGAGCAGGAAAACTTGCCAAAACTTACTGTTTTTGACTCGTCTGGGAAGTCTTCAACTTGGAGTTAATTTAAAGTTCTGTATCAAAATGCCGCCACAGCTACAGTGTAGGTGTAAGATTTTCAGATGTCTTTAAATTCAATGCAAGAAATCACTCAGAACATCAGTATCATCATCAGACAGTGGACTGCCTTTGATTTACCGAATGTAAACACGATTACTTCCATTTTAATTTGTGCTTTATCTGTAGGGTTTTGATATGCTGTTGGTGTAAAGGCAATATTTCAACACATTATCTCTCAAAGCAGTACTTCTATGGAGGGTTAATACTGAGGCTAATCAAATTTATATTAATAAAACATTACTACCTGACTGAAAATGAACTTTTATAAATAGGCTGCCTGGATATATAACAGACCTCTGTCAGAGAAGACATCCAGTCTTTTAAGAGTTGATTAGCAATCTTTAGTGCAGCTTAATGTTGGTTATATTTCTAGCTGATGAAAACATGCAGGTATGACATCACCAGGAGGTCATGGTCGTGGACCGATATTAAACAAACTTTTGGCTGCAAACACTGATGCAATATTTATTTGACAAAATGGCCTCCACCACAGTTCACATGAAAAATGCTTAAAACGATAAAAACTCTGCGATGACTGTAAAAAGATTTATAAGCACAAGCGCGCGGGGCCTACCTTGTACGAGCAGCCGTGTGGTGTGTACGGCCTCTCCCTGGGGGCTGAAGGCTCGGCAGGTGTACGCCCCGCGATCCTCCCGAGTGATGGACAGCACCGTCAAACTCCCATCAGACACCTGAGCAAACAAGGAATCAAAGTGTTTATTGATCGATGAAGCGAAATTGTCTTTTCGTTCTTCTCAAAAGCCAGCGTTCATTACAGAGCGAAGATTCAAACACAGGGGACTTGGAGTCAGATTCAAATCTTACAACAAAAAGCATACGCACTGAATAATTCTCAATTAACCCAAAACACAGTGAGCGCTCGCAATATAGGTATGTATACACACCCTTAACTCATGTGTATATACAACATACCTAAATATCACACTCAAACAGTGCGAGAATGATTCAAAACATGAGAAAACCCAAGGGACACATTGACAAAATCAACACATAAATACACACCAATCACCAATAACTGTCCATTACCGCATGATAAACAGACACATTTAGCAAAACATGGCAAATAAACCATGGAGGGAAAAAAAACATTTAACTTGCCACTGAAAACGACTTATATCTGTTTCATTTCCATGTGACAGTGGGAAGTGTTGAATGGCTTTGAAAGATGAGCTGTATGCATACTGGAGCTACTGTAAATGGATTGAGATGCAAACTGTTGCCACTAACAAGGCATCCAGTTTGTGTTTCACTTCACTGTACCATTTTTTTTTATTCATGTCTTGCTGCTGATCTGTGACAGGACTTCACCAGTTGTAGCTTTATCTACACACACACACACGGCACTGGGTACTGAAGGATAATACTCCCCTGCCACTGACCACATGAGGCACTGAAACCTGAACACTGCAAACTTTCAGTACTTTTGTGTTTTAATTCAGCCGGTCTCCAGCCACAGTCAGCCATTACAGAGGTGGGCCTTCACATAAAACACAAACTTGCTCAACACTGAATGACTTTATGCAGCTGCCTGTCTTTGTTTTTTTTTAAAAAAAAAAAAAAAAAAATACAGCAAATGAGACAAAACAGGGCTTGCAAATTTTTCTAGCCTGTCTAGCCTAGACAAAAAAAAAAAAAAAAAAAAGTTGCTGCACCTCCCATACAGTCTGTCATCGATGCCTTTTGCAAAATGTTTCTCAAAACTACAGTTGATAGACTTAGTCTGAGTTATATCGATGGTATATCTGAACAATATTCATGATGATGTAAAAACTGTTAATTATTGAAAAAAGTTGATTTTCTGTCTGTTTCTGTAGCCACCACAGATCTTTCACTAATGTAAAAATTAATGACAAATGAATGGATGACAGCTTTCAAAGTATTTTCACCAATGACTGAATTTCATTTTTAGATTAAAGCCGAATTATGTAATCTACTACGATGTCTTAAAGCAACCATATCTCCTGGTTTCTGTGTGGCAGGTCTTAAAGTGGCTGCTAATTGCCATAAATAATTTTACATTTTCACAACAGATCAGTGCAACAGAAATGATTCTGGCCGCCCTTTCCTCTATTGTTGAGCAAAGTGAAAATGTGAGGAGCAGGAGTCGAGAAGGGGTGGACGGGGATTTTTTTTTCAAAACAGCCATTTATTTGCCAGGTGCTGACATTTCTGTCTTTCAAAGCCCATTTTCCACTTTCTACTCTGAGACAGTGGTATTGATCAACAATCCCAAAAACGTTACCTCACTAAGGAACACATACAAAAGTTAAGACAATTATCGTACACGTGATTATATATTTCCACATGGTGGCACAGGTTCTGCTCTCTGGGTCGCTCCCCATGTGAATCCAAGCAGCGTGCTTAAGATTCAACAGGGAGTGCACTCAAACCACTCAGGGGTAAACAGATCAGGACCCAGCAGACACATATCACTGAGATGTGGAATTTACATAATTTCAAGAGACAAGCCAACAAAAACATAGCAAACATGGCAAGTACATTTGATTAATAAGAAACCAGAAGAGAAGGAGACTGTGGGGGTGGAGGGAGAAAACAGCAGAACTAGTAAACAACATCGTGTTACTCCTCATTAATGAATGAGGAGGTGATTAGTTAAACGGACGGGCTTGTTTCAGGTGCTGAGCATGATTGGGATTTGTTTGGATTAGCTGCCTGTCGGAGCTAATGTGAGGCAACTTTACAGCTTCAGCAGGTCAGCATGAGGGCCTCGCCTGGAGCGGAGGGCTTAAACAAGCAGGGTGACAAATTGAGAAGATTTCAAAATGGAGGCCAGTGTTTGTGCGATGATGAGCCCGTCGTAGACCTTGGCTCCCTGTCTTTGAAGAGGGATCGAGGAGGTGTGTGACGGGAGGCTCACATGTACAGTAAGTGGCTGAATCTCTCCCTCTGTACCTCAGCCCCATTTTGCCCCAGTCTCTCATCCCCTGCCTCGTCACTTTCTCTGAGTTTGTTTTGGCTGAATGACACAAGGTTTTTGAAACCAACCACAAAAACAAATTTTTTTGTACCGTAAGCATATCAGTCATATCAAACAAAGCCTAAATTAAAACTCTTTCCAAGCACACGCTGTTCACAGACCTTGACATCCCTTGCCACAAGATTAATATTCTCGAGCACCAGATATAAATTAATTTCCCAGCGATTTTCTTCAAGAAAATAAGCAGATCACACAGGAGCAAAAAGAGCAGCGTGATGGGGGATCTTTCAGTTTAAATGTGATTTGAAAATGTGTCTTTTTCGATTGCCTTGTGAACAAGACGTACGCTCGCTGTGTTCTCCAAGTTCAAGGGGTGTCTGCCACCAAATTCATGCATAAAGTTTGGGCAAAAAGTGCATAGTGCAGACTTTTGGCAGCTTTGTATTAATAGCCAGTTCAGCAGTAACTCAAGTTGAAGCATCCTCCTCCATCTACATGCAGTGTACAGATCCATCTACATGTTCCTCTATTTTAGGTTATGTAATTTCTCACTAGTCTCTAAAAGACTTCAATATAATGGTGTGGCTTGTGTGAAGCTTCTGCCTGAGAAAGGGGCAAATTTAGATACAAACTGAAACTCTTCTATGAACAAAGCTCAGTCATTTGAATAATTGATCCAATGTGTGGGTGAGTGGGTTCCATGTCTGCATGCAGCAGTTGAGATATTGTATACAGTACTGTAATTCTTCCCTGGTGCAGTTCTCACAGCTTTGTCTCAATCTCAATCAATAACAAAGAAGAAAAACCTATTGTCAAAAAACTAAAAAAGAGAGCGAGATGACCGAGCAAGCCATTATCGGTATCTGTTTCTGTTTCTGTATCTGTATCTGTCTCTGTATCTGTTCAACCGACTAAATGATCCATATCTGTATCCATATTCCAGATGGGCAAGGCCAAAGCGGAAGCTGGAATTTTAAGCCTGAAACGGATATGGGTTGATCGGAAGATGCGCTATTTATTGTTAATTCAAAAAAGATGATCTTCAGTGAGCTCCGAACTGAGCTTTGGATCAGTGTTTTTGATCACCTGAGTAAGAGAATGATTAACAGAAGTTTTTTTATATATAAATGTATCAGTAAAGATGTGCAGTAAAGCATGAAGCAAAATGCATGGACTAGATTATTTTAACTCTCGCGTGGGAAAATATTATATCAGCCTTTGACATGTTTTACAGTGTTTTTCTCAGGTGAGCAGCGGGTGGCTTGCAGGACAAGAGCTGCCTCCTCCGGTCACTTCTGCTGTGCTCTAGCCGCTGTGAAGAAATATGCATACCTTGTACTTGGCATTGCTGACCATGAGGTTGCCGTCCCGCAGCCAACGGACCGATGGTTTGGGGTTGCCGAAGGCCGTGCAGGTCAGTGTGATGCTGCCCCCCTCCTTGGCCTCTACGTACTGAGGTGGCGTGTCCGTGAATGTTGGAGGAGCTGAGGAGTCAGAGGAGAAGACAACGTTGAGAAAAAGAATGGAACGAGAACCAGGGTAAATTATGTTTTTATGTTTCAAAAGCACGCTGACGTGAGGGTATTTCCTTTGTTCACTCCTCGAAAATCAAGTTTGAGTTTGGAGGAAAGACCTACTACAGCACCCCCATCATGTGCAATCAGACTAAGAACTGAGAGAAGGGTCTGAGAAAATTCCTCTGTAGACTGTTTGCTTTGAATGAATTAACTGCATCAACTCAAACTAAGAGCTATTACACAAGCAATTAACAACCAACTTGACAAACACTCATTTGATACCTAAGAGGAATAACACAGCAATTCAGCTCTACACACATGGTTTCCTTTGAAGAATAAATTAAAGATCTGAGCTCTGCAGTAATGTGCATCACCACAACCCCATCATTTCTTCCTTCACCTGTGGGAATCTAATCAACCCATAAATCCACTGTTCAACATTTCGGCTAAACTATCACATAAAGTTGTCCGTCATGGTCTGAATTGTCAGTGTAGGTCTCGTGATACCCAATATCCATCCCAATTTAATAATTTGCTTGATTATTTTAAGGAATGCCCCAACATTTTGGCCATTTTTTACTGTGATGGAGCCAGGCTAACGACTCTCATAGACTTCAAGCCTTTATGATAAGCTGCCCCAAAATGCGACACATAGGAACCAAAGCAGCGGAAATACAGGTGTAAAAATAGTATTGAACGTCTTGAATCTAAAAAGTTTGGTCCATCAACCAGAAGTGTACTGCTCTACAACGACTAAAGTGCGTAGAAACCTGTAAAAAATGCCATGATGAGTGGCAACACAAAGTTTCATTTTGGAGCACTACACTCCTGGACTTGGTGCACAAGACTTGGTGGATGTGTTACACTCACATGGAGGAGCAAATACTACTACACGGGTAAGAATCTGAGAATGCCCTCAAGTTTTGGGTTTAAGAGTTAGGCCCCTATCTGTGGATAGAGTTTAATACGGGGATAAGGGTGTATCAAATGAACAGACCAGGCAAAATGTGGTTTACTCTTACAATTTTTCAATAGGAAAATCTACTGAGGAGGAAATCTTAATTCTTATAGATGGATGTTTTCAAATCTTTTTTTTTTTTTTTCTAGATTATAGTGTATTGTTATCTTGGATTTGAAAGACCGTAATTATATCATAGAAAAGGATTCTGTGATACCATCTATTTTGAAACCCCTTCTCTCAATATAGCCTACAGAAAGTCAGACCTTTCAAGTCCTCCTTTTATACCGTTTTCTCAAAACTCATTAAGTCAAGGATCATGGAACCAATCCCAGTTTCTCACTTATTTTTAACTTTCATTTGTTGAGCTGTAATGTCCTTATGGTAAACTCACAAACTGCAGAAATTCACAAGTTTACCACTTGAAGAAGGCCATTTAAATGTGCAGTAAATTGCCTTAAATTTTTTAAAAAAGATGGTGCAGAGTGAATGTGGCTAAATATAGCAATTCAGAAAGCAGGATTAGAGCCATGCCTCACTGTCACTTGCAATATTATCCATGAGCAGTAAGTCAGGAAACAGAAAAAAATAAACTCAAAGGCACTGAAACATCCCAAACATTGTTTAATATTTTAAACTGAAAGTTGAAATGCCTTTTTTTTCCCTGGGAGAAGACATCTAAACCTTCAAGGGTAGCTTGTTACACAGTACCAAGAGCTCTTGGCATTAAGTTCTCATTCCTCCTCTGAGCAAGCAGTCAAGTGGACATAATAGCGGGAGACTGGCCAATCAGAAAAGTTACCAAGAGACCATTCAATAATGCATGTGTGTAAACCTTTACCTGGCTTTGACTCTGCCGCCTGGTTTGTTGCAGATACTAGTTCCAGTGACCACAAATTTAGATTCACAGTATAGCAAGAAAGCAAAAGAGAAAATATAAGGCAAAATAGGAAAACAGGAAACACACATAGGTGCAACAGCAGCTACCCAATCAGATACTTGATGTCCCATAACGATTATATTTTACCCCTAGTATTGTTTCACTACTCTGATATCCAGTTGCAGGTGTATGTGTACAAGCCCACAATGTGTATTTGCCTTTGTAATGAGGGCTTTGTCCACTGCAACCTTACTATAATATCCCTCTCTATGTAGAGTATCTCATGGAGGAATGGTTTTCAATCACTCCAGTAGAGTCGCAGAGACTTGGATAATCCATGACAAGGAGCACTGAAGCCGTTCTGGTGGCTTGCAGTGGCCTGACACCTTAAGACACTTGATGTTAACGTTTCCTTAAATCTGCCACCCTTCTGCATAGCTGGCATTGGTCTTGCACCCAAGCTCCTGCTCCCTGACCCACCAGACGTGACGTTCCACATACCAACAACCACTTTCTGCTGCTGAGGTCCAGTCCACCACGGGCGACACCTCAGCCTGCCAACCAAGAGGCCTCACCATTTCCACTTCTCCCCCTGCAGGTGGTGGGCCCACAGGAGGATGGACTCACACTGCTTATTCAGGCTGCGCCCCACCGCACACTGAGAAAGAAACAGTACGGGAAACAGTCCAGCCACCAGGTGCTCACCTACAAGCTCTCCTCCCAGGCCTTGGCTCCAGACGGGGCCCCAATCTGCCCTAATCTGTGCAAGCTGCCGGTCTGCTCTTTCAAGACACTCCACTTAATGCTCAGTGCTCTTGGACTGGCCACTCATCTGAGACAGAGTAAGGTGATGATTCCACATACCTGTAGATGTATGTAATGTAATTTCTTTTTGAAGATTATTAAAACTAAAACTGTAATAAGACTTATCTTTACAGTAGTCATTATCAAAACTGTAAGTACCCTGAAGCCACAAACGGATTTACTGTGTGCTGCTATTCATGTCTGTCTGAGAAGCCCAAATATTTACAAGATGGCATCAGTGCACATCTTAAAATCAACTACAACAGTAAAGACACTAATGGGTTGATAATCAGATGTTTATATGATCTATCTATCTATCTAGATAGACAGATACATACATACATACATACATACATACATATATATATATATACACATATATATATGCTTCAACAGTGCCAGTCAGACCATGTACAGCTCCACTGTGTAATTCTGTGAATTGTATTTTGAGTCCTATTTCCTAGCAGTCATTTCTAAGTTGATAAAACTGGATTCTGCAGTCAAATTGCAAACTGCAGTCAAAATTGACTGACTGTCCATAGCTCACCGTGTGCAAGGCAGTCTTTTTGAAGTGAGCTGCTGATTTCCTCACTCCCCAACCTCTACCTCTGGTCACGGTCAAAAGTTCCCCCACATTCCAAATACCAATTTAACCCACAGCTGGAGTGCAGTACCGTTGGTTTAGGCACCTTCTCTTCAAGTTGTCGAAAGGTGTAAAATTGTTAACTTAGGTAGAAGTACACAAGGTTGAGGGGAATTGGGTGCGTCAAAAAAGTAAATCACAACACTTATAGCTACAAAAGAGTTACAAAATGTAACTTTCTGTCTTGAGGCTGTGTAGTACATGATTAGTCCCCTGTCACTGGTCAAGTTTTCACCTTACCACATCGCCCATCTTGACGCTTTAAACGCTGCTTCACCATGAAATGGTATCTAACCTGAGGCTGAGGTGGCTGACATCTGAAATGTCACTGTAGGTGCTGTGCTGTCATAATGCTGCTGTGCTCTTCTGTGTGTTACTGCCTTCCACCGTTGTTCTTGATGCTAAGGCTTCCCTTTATTCATCATCATTGAAAAATCAACATATATAATTGAAAAGCCGAATTCTGGCAAATGCGGAGGTCCTAGGACTTGAGCACATAAATGCAGGCTGACAGACACAAATAATGTATAATTTAATGTGTCGTATTTATTTATTATGTTAATGTGAAAAAGTCGCATACAGTAGCTCTAACATTTGTTTTTGTTCTTCTGTATCTGAATGTTTTGCCTCTCTCTAAAATATTTTGACAAATGTGTTTTGTTAGAGTTGCTTTATGAATAAATCTGACTTGAATAATGACATGTCAAATGCATCAAGATGTTCAAGCAATCTCCGAATTTAAAGTGGCAATCTGTCAAACAACAAACAAATACTGCTGTTTTAGTATATAACTGAAATAACTCTTAGGGATCTATTTTTGTGACAGTGGATGGCAAGGCTGGCAGCACACTGTTTTGTTTGGTTTTTTTATTCTTTTTATTTTTTTCCCATTTCCTTGCCAGTACCTGTTTGGTATTTTGGTGACTCACCATGAACTTGACTGCACCGAAGTGGGAGGACAGGCACAGCGGAGGGTGCATAAGTAACAATCAAGCAACGTAGCGCAACTTTCGTGTCAAGGTTTATGGGGATTTGCAGGATGAAAACTGCTCAGCCCGTCATTTTCACCAGCGTCATCAACCAGCCAGTGTTCACATAACACTGGATGGTTGATCATGCTGACGCAGGAGCAGAATCTAGGTTTTGGTCTTGTGTTATCCTTACATCCTGTCAAGTAGCATTAGTTGAAGAACACGCATATAGGGTTAAAATAAATAATTAACTTCTGATGATAAACCATAAATTCACCTCCACAAAGGCACTGTTGTTATCGTAATTCAAATTTGCTTATCAAATGATCACAGTTTTTATTATGTTATATGTTCTGTCATGTTTAAATGGCTGATTTTGCTTCGGAATCAAAAAAATAATTATAACTATCAATGACTACTGCATATTTTTTATGGCTTTATCACACCTAGGATACTGCAGTTACATATTTGCCCTACACCTCTGAGGCATCAGGACAATCACTATAAAAATATTTACTAAAGAACAACACAGTAATGAAAATGCGTTCCTCTGCTTCTTTGGAAAAGGACCTGAACGCCAGAACTCCTCCTTCAGAAAGACCAACTTTAAACCGGTTGTTTCAAACACCAAATGTTAAAGCTTTGACTGACTGGACAGAGATTTAAGATTTACAGATAATAATATAGATTTTTCATAAGGTTATCACCACCATATTCCACAGCCGCCACTACATTCACATTTTTTCAGGCTTTTCGGATGGCTTGGGTGCTGTGTCGCTAGAGCTGTGTTGCACCAGCAGGATGAGGAGGGTGCGGCGTGTGTGTGTGTGTGTGGGTTCTGTGTGGAGTGAGTGAGTGAGTGACAGAGACAGAGAGAGAGAGAGAAAAAGAGACTGCAAATGTACACATGCATGTGAGTGTTAGAGCAGCTTCCCTTTCATCATTAAGGTGACTGCATTCACAATGGATGCGGCACCTTCCGGCAGGGTTGTGCGGAGGTGTAGGCGTGTTTTTTTTTTTTTTTTTCCCGCTCTAGGACATAACCACTGTGCCAAAAACTAAATAAATAAATAAAATAAAATAAACAGTAAATAACGTAACTCTGTCTCACTACTTTTTCCAGTGCCGCTGGTCCCTGTCTTCATTCACTCTCTGGCTTGTTCTCATTGCTGCTGTCTCTCTCTCTCTCTCTCTCCTGTCTGGAGCCAAAGCTGACCTGACTGTGTTTTTCTGGAACATTAGTCAAGGCAGAGCTACTAGACTGCAACCAACATGGCTGCAAAGCTAACCCAATAATAACTTCTAAAACCTCTAAAATCATGATAAATGAAGTAACCAGAAAACAAACAAACATGGCACCTATGTAATACTGCATGCAACTGCATACCGCGCCACACTAGATCACCAAAGGGGAAATTCCCTCGGTGTGACAGCCCTATACATAATTCATATAATATTGTGTTGTATCAATCAGTGATACTGTAGCAAAATGAACATTTAATGATTTATTATAAATGTGGCATAATGTTACTGCATGCAAAACAACATTTTGAGTAACTTGTCAGGTTAAAAGAAACCGATTTGTCAGGGTGTGTGACACATTTTGAACCCACCACCACAGAAAAAAGGCTTGCAGGATTACAGCAGGGACCATCATACAAAGCACATCCACCTACAATAACAAAACAGACCCAAGCTCTGCCTTTTAACTGCCCCGCTCCCACTCCATCCCAATCAACCCCACTCCATCTACAGACACACACACTAACATGACTGCCAGTGGTTCAATACAGATTTTGTTCATTTATAATTCCTGTTTTTTTTTTTTTTATACATTCTCTGTATAATCATCTCAGGACTGAAGCTTATCTGCTTACATGTGTAATCCTGTAGCCTCCCTATTGCTAACATGTCATTCCATCTGCAATCATAAGCCAGGCCATAGTGCTAATTCCACACTCCACGTTAACACGCTGGTTTCTCACGCCAAAGAGATGATAGTGATAAAAGGCCTTAAAGCCAACAAACAAGTTCTTCCGTTGACTGATATGTATTTCTGTTCATTTAATATTGTGTATGTGAGTGGCAGGTCAGCTAAAATGGCAAACGGGCCCAAGTGTTGGCACCCAGTGTTGGCACCAAGCTTCAAACTACTTGTGACTCACAAAACTAGTTTCAAGAGGAAGCAAGATCTTCTACGTGCTGAGAAACTGAAAAAAAAAAAAAAAAAACTAACATCACTGGCCACACAAAACTTCTCAAAAGCTTAATTCTTTGTTAAACATTGCCAGGGGAATTTTCATTTTCATAATTTCATTTAATAAACAGACACACTGCCCAACTATGACACAGGCACTAAAAATCTCACTCATTGTTGGACATTGCTGTTTAAAAGAAAATGACTATTTGGGCTCCCTACTTGGTTTTCTTGATCACCCCTTCACCCCATGCAACACTACCTGGAGCAGCTGACTCAAGGAAGAATGGCTGAAGTGCCCTTTATGGCAATAGCTTGACATAAATCTGAAGTGTACAATGGAAAATTTATAGCAGTGGACTCCAGAAAGCCATTTTTTCTGATGTGGAGAGTCAAAGGCGAGCTGATGAATATTGCTGTGTCAGAGGAGCCGGTAATGCACACACACACACTGGGCCTCGCGCCTACAGTATGACATTCTGCCGCCACTTAACATGTCAAGCAGAAGAAGGGCTAATCATCCTCCAATGATTGTGACTCACATAAGAAGACAGCAGGGGAGAATAAAAAATGTTAGACATGTTGGAGAGCTCAAGCACAAGGAGGAGATTTTTTTTGTGTTAGTGTGTCTGTAGTGGAGCATCTTGGAGGCATCTCAATTATACTGCACGCTATGATGCAAATCAAAAAAGTGTGCAAGATGTCTTGCAGGTGCATCGTACATGAAATGCAAAGCTGCTGACGGTTTTGCTTTGATTGTGCAAAAATAACATTCTGCACAATGTGCTACCCACTAGCACTGCAGATACAAACTATGTAATACACACGCTTTGTCAGGTCTTAATTTTTTCCTTTCCACTGAGCCTTAATTAATTAACCATATGAACTGTTCTAATTACAGCAGTTCCTTGACACTGCGATTCACACATACATTTCAGTCATATCTTCAAAATAATAATCAAGTCCTCCTTTGTCAGGATTTGATTAACAGCATTTTTCTAGCAATAACTAGAGATCTACTACTTAATTTTAACTTCTTCATTTCTGTACATTTTCCTCGTTTGCGTGACTCGTGTTGAATACTTGTTTGAGAGAAGAAAAAAAATCTGATCGGGAACAAGTTTGCAGTGTTTGCCAATACAGTGTGTGCAGGCTGAAACTGATCATAAATCATACTGTGCTTAACTGCATTCCATCATGCAGCCCACTAATGAGATGCAATTCATAAATTTATCATGGCAGTGATCACCATAACAGGATCCAATTACCATTGACCTATTCTGAGCAGTGGCATATGTGACAGCCACTGAAATGTTTGTGCTCTGACTGTTGCTTAGTCAACATGTATGCTATATGGATCACATTGGAGTCCAACTACAGAAAGCAACTAATATTCACACCCTCATGTCCTATGACAAAATCTAAGAGTTTGTTGTAGTTTTGTTATATCAAATCTTTTTTCAGGTTTAATATTTGTATCACAAACCACGCTGACAGTAGCACCCTCTGTACTTGAAAATGTAGGGATGGGATATAGATGCTTATTTTTCCTTGGAAACCAACTGTAGAACCCAGAATAAAATGCCATCCATAAATTACACCGATATTTCACACTGTGCTGCACAACTCAGAGGCAGAGTAAACCCTACAACCTAATATTTCACCGTAATGTACTGAAAGGAGCTGGCATAAGAGCAACCTATGTGCTGAAAACTCTCATGTTGATGAAAGTTTTCAGCAGCCCAGGTCATGGCATTTCTAGAAGTCGTAAGTCAGGTACCGAGGAACTGAGGAAGCGTCTTGGATAAGCAGTGAAAAACTCTTCAAGAGGAGTTCTTTGTCAAATTTTTTACTGGACAGGACCAAATCAGGCCTGCTTGTTCAACACTGTAATCGAAATGGCTGCTCTAATGGTCTCTTTGATTGTGTTTGGCCAAAGTAAAAAAAATTAAATGCAGAAAATCAAACAGCTGGCGGACACTCTTACATTTTTAACAACATGGCAGATAAACTTTGAGGCCATTTTAAGGAAATGCCTGTCAAGTCCAGGTGGAGGACTTCCGTTTTTCTGGAGTACCAAACTCCTTCATTTACGACTAAATTCTGTACAGAATCAACAGACGCAAACCTGACAAAAAGGGCATTGAGTGCGGGTGGGAACGGTGACTTGTGTTGTGAGTCTACACGTCTGCCTGTCTATCTCTGTTCCTGTTGCTGCTTGAGCTCTGATTGCAACAGGAGGCTTTCTCTCTTACTGTTCTAAGTACTGCAGGAGGTAATATGATTAAATATTTATCTACTGTGATGATAGTAAACTTGTTGAGTTTGTGAGCTCACTCTTCTCAGCAGTCAGCAAGCGCATTCTTGTTATGGTAGAGTAAATCATTGACCTGATTCCTCTTTGCTGACGCACAGTGGCAGATCGGCATATAGATAAATACAGAAATTGGGATTGCCTTCACCACATAACCTAGCAGTATTAATAACCAAACTAGCACTGGTGTGCAAATACACTGCTCAAACACTGTCATCGGTGTCAGTATACTTGGTAAAGTGTTGTTACATAAAAGTATTTCATAGTCATCACCGCATTTTATAGAGAAGGATTCTGTTCACAGACCAGTATTACCAGACCAATGCATGACAGCAAGGGAATAAGCCCATTTTGTGTGTAGGACTCACTTCATTATTGCTCTTTCAGCTATCAAACACATTGGATTCCACTGTATAATGCTGAATCTTGAAAAGAGCAAGCCTGTAATGAAGTATTACATCAAACAGCCATTACACAGGCATTCAGTCTATCACTATGAGGGAACCAAATGGCCCAATAGATAAGCCTATAGGCTGGTGCTGGCGTCACGTATTAATGTACTCCGGATATTGGCCTATTAGTTGTCCTCCTGAGGCCTTTATTCTCTCATGTTTTACTCAATGCCTTGTTCCTGAGCATGCCGCCAGTCACAAGCAGTAGCAAGCGAAGTAACCCAGATTGCTGTAGGGTGCAACTGCAGCATTATCAGTGAGCACAGACTGGGAGATAATGAGTTAATATTGGACTTGTGGACCCACAGCCCACTCATTTGGCTAGAAAACACTTAATGCTACAAAAGCTGTTTGGACAACTTTAATGGGCATTTTATGTTTTTTTCTTCAGAGCTGTATAGAGATAACCCTGTTAGGTTCAATATTTTTGGACACGACTAAGCTGGAACTACACGGGCTAATTGCTGTTTGTTTACTGACCCTAACGTGACACTGAATTTTCATTTTGGGATGGACCATTCCTTTAAGCAATACCACACAAGAAGGAGTGCTGTACCATGAGACACTAGCACTGTTGTGTTGTTGTATTACAGCATGACATCAAATACATTACTGCTATTACGACACCATGAACAATGAACAATTTTAATGAATAATGTTACAATGTTATCAATACCTTTCAGAGAAATAAAAAATAACTTTGATTCAGAGTTTTTATTACACTAACAAACTAAATTACACTAAATTACTCCCATTTTCCATGTCATATTAGTGAGCCACCATGTCAATAAAATAACTTCGGGGTTGTGTTCTGAGGAAGTTATTTTCACTTTGTGGAGTTGCACAGGTTACAATGCTGTGTGGGTTAGCTGGATAACAGTAGCTGCAGTTATAAACTCTCTGCTGTTAATACTTCCAAAAATAACTGCACATAGGGCAACACAAGACCACTAAAGCTGTGGTTGGTCCACTTGGCCACTTCTTCCACCATGCTTTCACTGTTCCCTGAGACAACATGAAGCCGGCCAGAGAGAGACAGGCTGAGGAAGTTCCCAAATATGTTCGCTCGTGGGACACCTCATCCCCAAATTACTGACACTAGAGCACTTCCCGCTCAAAACAGCCTGTTAGGAACGGGCAAATTGCTTGGCCTCCAGTATTGCTGCGTGCAGCTTTCTGAAGAAGCACTCATCCAAACAACTTCACACTGCACTTCCCTGGGTCCTCAGCAATGCACCCGCCAAGAGTGAAGTCGATCAGTTGAATGGTTGCAGAGATAATGGAGGCACAGACGCACACACAGACACAGATTCCCCCATTTATAGTTACACTGATAGATCTCACGATATAAATGGCAAGAAATATCTCAAAACATCAGCTTAGATACCTGGAGTGTCTCTGAGTGTTTCAGCGTGTGTAACCACATTTGCCTCTATTTTTACCTCTGTTTTAGTACCAAAGCGTTGATAAAAAACTGGACTCTGTTGTCTTGTATTTCAGCAATGAATGCAGACTTATGCAAACACCGATCTATAGGTAAATGCATTCACCACAGTAGACAACTACAGGTAGAGCGTAGCTACGGCGACACTTTGACGCATGTTGACAGCCTTGAATTTATCACTGGTCCGGTCTGACCTTGAATGCATTCCAACCAAGAGGCTATAAGCACATAAGGTGTCAGGCGACAATTGCAGCCAGGGTATCAACAGAATTTAAACAAGGTGGAGCTGATACAGATAAGAACGGGACTCTTTGGAGCTCCTCAGCCAATAGAAACGCATAGATTGTAGAATAAAATTTTCATTGGTGTTTCTGACTCAATTACATCAGACTGTCGCAGCACCCAAAGGGAAAACCTCACATGGAGCAAAGGGATAATATCATCCCATTACATGACTACACATTCACAGACTGATGTCATCGATTGTCGTTTCATCTGGCTTTAATGTAACTAGGCTGGCTAATATAATGTACATAGTTTCTATGACTACTGGTTTTTGTGTTGTTTTTTTCTTTAAACATGAGATTGTGACATTCCTGTGTAATGCTTCATTCCAGTGTAAAAGCAAAAAAGCATCGGAGGAACTCAACAGATAAAAAATCAACCCTTACGGAGGACAAGCAGAAGCTTATTTTACACATGGTGCACAAACAGGTGCAAAAAAGAAAGAAAGCTTAGACACTCAAAAGAAACCAAACATGGGAGATAAAAGAGGTGCAGCTGATGGAGAAAATATCTCTCTATCTCCTCAGCACCTGTATGACTGCATTTTCTCAGTCTAATACATAAACATAAGATAACGGACCCTTTAATAATGAGGTTGGTTCATTTCATTCAAACTTCTTTTAAGATCCTGATTAAATGCCATGAGATAATTTGCCTAAAAAATAAACATTTCGCTATTCATGCATTTATGTGGGTTGCTGGCAAAGTTTGAAGGGGTGTGCTCCAAGAAGCACGAAAGCAGAAAAAATACCTGTTTGCAAGAGGACCATTGTGTCAGCGGGCAGTAATATTTTGTTAATTGGTTTCTTAATGGCGTTAGGGTTACTCAATTTCAAAAGTTCATATAAACAGCTTAACCCAATTAAGACTTTAACCCAAGCATCACCAATAGCAGGGTGAATGGCAACATGTAAACATAGCCAACTCCATACTATAGGCGCTTTTGTCATGTGGACACAAATTAAATATTCACAGCCATGATATTATGTCACTGTCATTCTCATATCATTATCTTGTTCGACTTAGGCTATTGATAATCTCAAATTCACTTTCAGCAAAGTCAAATGCAGAACTAAGAAAAGCTGTGGGTAAAATAGTCTTTAAAAAGCACTTTAATCCTGTTGTTGGATTTCAAGATGATTATAATGTCCTTAATAGCATAATGCAGTATTTTGTCTTGGGCATTTTGGCTCTGAATTCTGGACTCTGCTTTTTTAATCCTATAGGGGATAAGCAGTGGCAAGTGGTCGTGTATAAATCTGTTTTTAGACCATGACGGGGAGGGGGCACAATGACATTTTTATCCCCTTTTCCTCAAAGACCTCAACCTGTGCTAAGGAAACAGGGAGAGAAACACAGTGTTGTGTGTGTGTGTGTATGTGTGTAAGTGTGCATGTCACCGTGTGTGTGTGTGTGTGTGTGAGAATACCAAACAGGGGGTGAGAGAGAGAAAAAACAGAGATAAAGACTGAAGGAAGGAAGTAAAGATGTAAAGAAGTGATGAGGAGAGAGGCAAAGAGAAAGACAGGGAACAACTTAAGGAGGCAGAGAGAAAGCAACACCACGAAAATGAGGGAGGGAGCAAAGGACTGAGAGGAGAGAGAGGGAGAGATTGGAGGGGCTGTTGTGCAGCTTACAGGCACTGCAGAGTTCTGCTGCAGAACAGGGAGGGATGGGAAGCGGGAGGGGGTGCTGAAGCTATTTTAGGGGAGTGGTTGAAGACTAACCCTGGGAGATCTGAACCTGACTTCCTTGGCATCACCTCATGCTGGAGAGGGGCCTGCACTGTGAAGGAGAGGGGGGCAACGGCAGTCATCTACATCACCTTAGAAGTGGACAGTAACATCCCATATACTGCCCACTGCACTGTGATCATTTTCCAACAATCCTATTCACTCGTAATCGATAAAGCATGCAACTATACGTGTTTATTCCCTGTGCACTCCTTTTCATTTTCTGTCTGCCTAGAATCTCTTGCGGCTCGGATCCCCTGAACAAGATTTGCCAAGCAACCACTTGTGCTGCTTTCATTCATTTTCCAGCAGATCGCTGCACAGGGCACGTCAGGACAGTGCCTTGTAATGTGGCACAAGCATGCAAGGCAATGAGAGGGGTGATACCAAAGTTAAACTCCAGTTCACATAGTACTGGTGAGGAAAGAAACAACAGATTTTCTTGCATTTTTTCCCTCTCTGTGTCCACCATCCATGACTGCAGCTTAGCTGTAAACAAAGACAATTTAATTACTGCAGTGTCTGGCTTTCCAATTTGGATTATTTTTGTTTTGTTTGACATATGATGTTGCAGGATAGCCTATAAGATGTTTTGCAACTCTCAGGAACTGTTGTCAGGCTGCATTACTGGAATTTTTAACAAAAGGTTTTTACATATAACCTGCTATTTTTGTTTACTTTAATGAGTTCAGCATTCCCTGTCAGGAGCAAAATCCCAATTCACCCCAACCCACATGTAGGCGAAGCCGGGCAGATTCACTGCATTCAGTGGCTCATCACTAGATACATACAGCACTGGGCTAAGCGCTCAGTAAGATGCTAAGTTATTACTTATCAGGCACTACAGTATTTTATATTACATTGTATGACAATCTAGATAATTACAGTAAGTACTAGTACAAATGTAGTCTTGCCACATCCTTACCGTACCTAACACTCCTTTCACTTTGACTTACAAGTTTATAATCAGCGATAAGTCGAAGCAAATGATGTGCTCCACAATTACATCATTCTCACCGTTCCATCCTCTTTTCCTCCTTCCCTCTCTCAAACTCACACTCTGTCAGGAAGAGGTTTGAGGGTGATAAAAGTTCACAGGAATAAGGCAGAAGTGTCAGTGTGTAGAGGAGAAGCATTAGCATGTTGTAGCTCTCTCTCTCTCTCTCTCTCTCTCTCTCTCTCTCTCTCTCCTTCTCTCTCTCTCTCTCTCCCACAATCTATGCATCACTTACTTCCTCATTGCCAATGAAGCTGACGGCTAAAGTGCTCAGACTAATCACTGACAACCCCCAACGTTTGACAATGATAGGGAGAGGTGGATTGCAAATGGGGACCTATAAATAGAAGCACTGCTCGAGCTTCACACAGCATCAGTGAGTGCCAAGGCCCTGAACCTTGAGGATGCTGTCAACCGCAAGACACTCCTAAAAAATATTAGCCAGACTTCAAAAACGTGGTGCTGAAAGAGTCGTGTAGGGACCGGGGTAACGATACGCTTTTAATAGTAACACCCAGCCGCCGTTTTCCGGTGACACATAGTGTTTAAGTAGTAGGTGCTCTCGGGGACGGTAGGAGTCATACAGTTGGTACAGTTTCAAGTTCCAAGGGTGCACTGCATTGTGATAGTCAGTCAAAGCCTCTTAGTGCTGCGCTCACTGTAGTAACAAAACAAGTCCTTTGTAATGGTTCCCAATTCCAAGCCAGAGATAATTACTTGGCAGCAGTCAAGAAAAAAAAAATCTGTGTTTATGTACATCAAAAAAATGATAAATTCTGTCATTTTCTTAGTTGTACCTGAGCAATTTAACAACAGCTTAAGTTTTAAAGACCACTGCACCACTGCAACCGCTCTGAAGGGTTCGTTCTCAGATCGCCCACCTGGCTAGTTCCTGCACCTTCACATTCTCCCCCTTCCATTTCGCTTCTCCATAAAAAAAAACTGAAACAGTACACTTAGCTGCAATTTCGGTTTAGGTTTTTTTTTATGATTTTACCATTTGCTCATTCCCAAAACTCATTTCCTAGTCAATAAAAACATCAAGAGTGGGCTGTGCAACTCTCTGTTTTTTTTTTTTCACCCCACTAATTTCCCTGGTGAACATCTTTGGGGAAATCAGCGAGGAGGACAAAAAGGACAAAAAGATCTCATTCTTGAAGTGCTGTAGCAGGATCATATTTCAAATCTAGACTGGTAACTCAGACAGTTGTTCCCAGTTGTAGTGTGGCATGGCTTAAAGTACAGTGCAATATATATATATATATATATATATATATATATATATATATATACACAAAGCATTTTTGGATATGTCTAACCATATATTTTATGTTTTCACAGCTTCAAACAGGCATTTCGCTGTGTTGCTATTTTGGATGACTTGCATTTTCTGTTATTCCGCTTTTGATTTGACTTTAATCTCTGCATATCTCCCAACTCCCAGTCTCAATTTAGTCCCTCTACAGTCAACAACAAAATCAGTCTTCATTTTTTAGAACATCCCTGACCAACATTTAATTCAACAGTTTGGTGTAATTAGTGGATCAGTCAGCTGTGTCCTGTACAACATCCCATCGACAGACAGTATCGACTTGGTTTACCTGTGCCACCGGCTTTTATTAGCTGTGTTTTAACTGATTAAGTTCTGGGAGTTGTGTCTGATGTGGCAAACAAACGGAGAGGTGGTAGACGGAGACAGAGGAACAGAAAAGGGGCAGAGGACGATGCCTTAGGCCTTTAAACACTTGGAGTTTCGCCAGAGCCGCGAGAGGAAGGAGGTGCAAGGCGAAGTTAAACAGCACAAGAACAACACTGATGAAACTGAGCTAATGTGCTGTGACCACGAGGGTGCGTGGGGAGGGGGGGCCGGGGGCGGGGGTGGGGAGAGGGGGTACGGGACCGTGTCTGGTGTGTCTGTTACCACGGCAACTTGCGTCATTGTACACTGTATTGACTCCATGAATGCTTGAGCAACTGAGCGAGTGCAGGGATATTCTCGGTGTGTGCCTCTGCGAGGGGAGTAAGTCCCGTGAGTGTTTGTGTTTGTGTTCGGTGCATTTTTCCATTTTAGGCATTTAACTGCTGCTCGCCTCCGGAGCAACTTTCAGCGAGATGCACGGTGCAGGAGGGGTTCGGCGTCTTGCTCGCAGGCAGGACACGCGGCTGCTCACGGAAACACATAACAGCCGGTTATGACACAGCCACCATGAGGCCATCCTGACACCACAAACTATGAGTGGAAATTGGTGTCTTGCTCCAGGAGCTGGAAATAACACGCTTGTTGCTCAGTAGCTGATATTTTGTGCCAACATGCAATATCTTTCATTTGAAAAAAATATTTTCATGTCAAAACAACTCCCAAAATTACAAGTTTTCAATTTTGTATTGTTGTGATGTTGTAATAATGGTAAAAACAACAGAACCAACAATAATACTTTTGTAGACTTTGATCACAATGTCATGTTAGAATTGGGGTGTTCTCATAGACAACCAGTGCAGTATTGATCAGTTATGAAATAATATTTGATCAAGCCACCTCATTTCCATCACATTAGAGCCTTGAAACTGACTGATGAATATCCAATCCAAAAAAAATCAGCCTGATACACCAGCAAACTGACATGTCAGTCTTACTATGTCCTGTGTGTGTGTGTGTGCATTTCAACACCAGCGTTTTTGCATCTTATGTCTTATAATATCATTTGCACAAGTCTGTTATCAGCCTTGAGCAGTCGTGTTCCTGTTCCTTACCGTTGACAGTCAGATGCACCCAGCTGCCGTTGTGGAAGGTGTCATACTGCTGCTCCAGCATCAGCACCTTGCACTCGTACCAGCCCTGGTCGTCCGAACGCACCTTCTCTATCCGCAGGGAGGACTTGCCGTGTAGACTGGCCCGGCCTGGATGAGCGGGACGGGGGTGAGAAAGAAAAAGAATAAAGGGAAGGAAGGAAAAGGGAAGTAGAGGGAGAACAAAGAATAGAGAAGAGGGAAGACATGGGGGGAAACAAGGAGAAAAGTAACATGACTGTTAATGGGAAAATCCCCCTTAGAGCAGATATTATTATTATTATTTTTAATATTATTATTATTATTATTATTATTATTATTATTATTATTATTATCATTTTATTTATTCATTTACTTTGAACATGTTGTATAAGGACAACAGACAATGCAACAACACGGTAATAGTAGAAGAAAAAGTAAAAAAAAAAAAAAAAATAGATAAATTCAATGTTATTTCCTAGATGGCCAGCACATGTTCAAAAGGGAGTAGGAAGACGTTAAAAACTTTTATGATCCCACCCCTTGAGTTCCTATATATTAAATATATATTGCATTATACTCTAGTAATTATCATCAATATTGTATTATTCATTTATAAAAATATAGAAAAATCTAGAATCTGTGTTATTAATATACTGTAATGTACTGTAAATACAGTACATCCCCTTTGAAAATTAAGACTTTTAGCCATTTCTCAGTGAATATGACAATAAATCACTGTATTTTATTAAACATTTATTTTATTGACGTAAAAGTGAGGTCACCTAACATCATTAGGACATGAAAATAATACATTTTATTCAAATGAGGTGTGGCAAAAATGATTACACCCTCCAACAAATTCTACTAAATCTAATATTTTACATGGCCACCAACAGCACCAACTCTTCTAGACACTTTCGGTGTTTCACAGCACATCTATGAATTCATGACACCATCAATGAAATGCAACTCCCCGACACCTGCAGCATTTACGCAACCCCGCTGAGAAGCACCGCCACTGCGCTTTACTGTGGGTACCATGCATTTTTCATTGTACTCCTCACCCCAGTGACTCCATACAGTTTGGAAGCCATCAGTGTCAAAAAAATTTAGCTTTGTCTCAACACTCAAAAGTATGGAGTCCCAGTAGTCTTCACCTTTGTCAACACGGGCCCTGGCAAATGCTAGACGGGCTTTTTTGTGCATGGGCTTCTGCAGTGGCCTCCTTTGTGGACGACACCGACGCGTGCCGCTCCTCTGCAGTGAACGTCACGTTGTGTCACGGGAAACACTCGCCCCAGTTTGACCCTCTCATGCTTTAGCTAACTGTGGTGAACTTGCATGCCAATTTTCTTCCACTCTTTTTGTCATAAAACGCTCACGTCAAGGCGTTAACTTCCTGGATGCCGAAGCGAGCTTCCCACAAGTCCATCCTTTTTGAATTTTTGGATCACTGTTGCTACTATATTTCAACTTATGGGAAATGGTTTACAAATTTTTCTTGTAACCTTGACCTTTTTTTGTAAAGAAATTATTTTCTTTTTCAAGTCATGTCACTTTCTCTTCCATGTGGTGCCATTTTTGTCAGCATTGAATGGAAGTGGATTTTCTCTCTTAAATACCACCCTTAACTGTCAGTTATGTGGTGGCCACCTGTGTGATGATGGATTAGAGTCATCTCTTGGTGAATTCCTGTTAATTAGAATTTTATCAGGTTTTACTCCTAAGACATTCACTGGGGTGCACTCATTTTTGCACCCTGATCATAAATCATTTTGTAAGAAGTTCCAATTTTGTTTTTGGTACTGACTTATTTCATTTAACACCAATAGACCAATTTTGCACAAAATATTTTATGGTATAGGATCTGACAGAAGGTGTTAATTCTAAAGCGAGAGAGCTGTTTTTCTGAGAAATCTGTTGGAATGTACTCATTTATGCTGAGCACTGTACCCTGCACACTGCAACCAGGCCCACAGTTTAAGTCTGCTATTCACTATGAGCGAGACAGGCACCGAATATGTCATTTGAGGATAAAATGAAAACTCTTGTCATGAGTGGGCCGAGTTTCTTAGCGGTGAGAGCATAATATAACCGATCCAGCATGATATTGCCCTGTGGTGTAGACTCAACGCTAATTTCAGATATTGCTGCTTGGCCAGCAATATCTGAAATTTCTTATCCAAGTGGACTGGATGAGACAGTGTTTATACAGCTTTCTTGGCCGAGTGGCTCCGGTGTTGACAGTCGACTGTCTGGAGTTCAAGCAAGGCCGCCAGCAAGTGCAAAACATGATGAACGTGAGGTGTTAACCGGTGGCCAGTGACCTTCGGCAAACTAGTAAACATGGTATTCAGTGACATTTGTCAAAGCCAGCTTAAGTCATCGGGAGGATAATTTTCTGGTAAAAATATTTGGTAAAATGGACTTTATTTTCAACGATTTTTCACTTAGGAGTCTGGCATTTCCAGCAGTGAAGGTGATCAATCTGATTAGAAAGGGACTGAGGGGCACCGGTGCTGCAAAATCGTAGCGTGAAATCTTTTTCTAAATGAAGACACTGCAGCAGAAAATGTACTCCCGTCTCCTGCGCCACTTTGCTGAAGTGGGGTACTATGTTGTAGTACGTGCATAGTGAAGTCTGTCACTTACTACCGTGGTGTTCTCTAGTCCACAACCATGTGCGTGTGGCAGTCTATTTTGGAGATGCACTGAGGCAAGGAGAGGTCGTTACTCCCTGTGAGGAGTGGGAAGTGGCCAACATGACAACAGAGAACCCTTGAGGTCATGTGGGAGTCACAATCCATCATAACAGATACTGGGTTCTGACTTGGCGAGCGCAGGGCCAGGCGTAGCTGCTTTTTACTTTTAAAGATCAAAAGCTGGAAGAGGGGGATTGATGATGTTGCTCCAGGCAATCTGGCAACCGGATCATAACAGATGGCAGCTGGCAATACGGGCTAAACAAAGGGCTTTCAGGGAGCACACGCCGGCTCAAAACGTCAGCATTAT
This sequence comes from Myripristis murdjan, assembly GCF_902150065.1. Taxonomy (NCBI): domain Eukaryota; kingdom Metazoa; phylum Chordata; class Actinopteri; order Holocentriformes; family Holocentridae; genus Myripristis; species Myripristis murdjan. The sequence goes on from NC_043993.1 coordinate 29,482,935, forward strand.
CAAAGCCCGGCTATCCCTCATTAATCCCCTCCCTCTCTCCTATCCTCTCCACTTTGTGAGTATTCCTGACTAATTTTTTGTTTGGCTTCCTAAATCCCCTCTGCACCACAACACACCAGGTAAATATATCAGCTGCATTGGCGGATGTCTGAGGGAATTAAGGTAGAAAGTCAAAATAATGTTTGTTGCCTGGCTTGTGTGTGAGTATGAGTGTGTGTATGTCTGTGTGTGTGTGTGTGTGTGTGTGTGTGTGTCCTGGTCGGGCTATTTATATATCAGATTATATTTGTCCGGCTTCCAACCATGTCTGTCTACACTCTTGGCTAACTAGAAGGAATTGAGAGAGAGAAAGTGTATGTGTGTGAGTGTGTGTGTGTGTGAGAGAAAGAGAGAATCCATGACTAAGTTACTAAGCATGTGTATATGAGCATTTGATGTGTGTATGGATGGATCCCTCACCGCTCCTGCTTCTGCTTGTACCTGCCTATTTTCCAACTGCATTTCTCTGTGTAAACAGTCTGTGCAAACAGTTGCCTGGACATTCCTCGCAAACTTGTGTGTTTAAGGAATAGTGCACGTGTGTGTCTGTGTACACAAACGGCACAGCGCTGACCTTTACTTCACCTTCACATACTGTATACAGCAACATAGTGGAGTGAATTCCACATATGCACCTTCGCTGTGCGCATAATAACAACACAGGATGAGTGTTTTTGAGTGTTCATGGAAAGTTGGTTCTGTTTATTTAGGTGCGCTAGAGAGTCCTAACATGGAACAAATTCTTCCTCCTTTGCAGAAAATTCCCTGCACTGTGCTCTACGCATAATAATCAATTATAGGCCCATGGACTATTTTGGCATCTTGTCAATCAAACACCTCCTGTGGTTTGGTTATTACGCCTGTGTTTGCAAAGACGATTTCATTTCAGTCCAAATGGAAAATTACTTGTGCAAACTTGTCAGTATATGCAACAAATAAGCAACTTTATAATGAATGACAAATATTTGAAACATCAAGCGCATCATTTTCAGCTTTCAGCTCATTTGCAGCTGTCCTCAGACATTTCTGTCTGCATGCACTTGAATGCTGGTTACTGCAATTACACAGGAAATAAGAATAACAAATGTAAATCTACCGCATGCATCCCAGTGGTCAATACTGATATAGGGCTGCACAAATAACCAAAATCACAATATGGATAACTGCCATATCCAAACTGCAGCAGGTACAGTTTTTTTATATAAGTTACATATAACAGTATTTTGGAGCCACAGAATTGCCCTACCATACAAATCATTCTCCAGATGTAAAACAACATGATGGTTTGATGCGGACTCCAGCAAAACTCACATCATCCTCATTTTATTCATTTTTTTTTTTTTTTTTCAGTTAGAATGAAATTATGATAAAAAATTATCACTCCTACTTAAATTGCAAGTATTAGCGCAATTGCAATATCTCTCAGGATAATCACAATATGATTTTTTTTTACTATATCGTGCTGCCCTAGGTGATGATATCATTTTCATAAAGGCTAATAAATGAATAAAATTATAGTTTTGAATACAGCATTCCCAATGGTCCAGTTAAAGGTATGGAAACATTAAAGAAATGGATAAAATGGCAGGAAATTAAGTGCAGTAACTGCTACTGCCAGTACACATAAGTGAGACCCTCCAGGATCACAGTTTTTACTCTGTACAGAGAATAAAATGACATGAATTGGTGGTTGTTAGAATATACCCATGGACCAAACAGAAAACCTTGTACAACAGTGTGTCATGCATTTAAACTTAGTCCAAGCTGCCAACAATTGATTTTTTAATACATCTTTCCTCATTAAAACTGCCAATTGTTTTGATTGTTTTGGCAGGTAAACAGAACCTATAATTTGAACTTATTAAACAGTTTGCCTGTTGAAAACACCCCAAACAAATTCATAAAATAAGTGTCAGGTTTTGTTTAAAGGCAATCTGTCAAAAGGCCAACTCTAGACCACGGAGCAGCGCAAGCTCTCGCTTCCTCCAACATCCCTACCTGAGTGTTTTCAAGCCCTCAGATATCACTTCTCCAATACTGTCTAACAAATTTCCAAACTAAGTGGTTTAAGTCCAACTTTCTTCTGACTTTTACTGTTAAAGCATTGCTGGTCCCAGTGTCTAACCGCTCTCCAGCAGTAAATTTAAACTATGTAGGAACTGCATTTTGGCCACTGAGAACTGATGTCAATAGTCGTTTCTGCTCCTTTTTCAAAGTACAACTGTTGCTTTACATTACTATCTCATGTATTTAAAAATAAATGTTGTAAAAATATTTTTATGATAACAGTAATTACTGATAATACTTTAAACAGCACTGTCACACTGAAAACAGACTGACTATGTCAGTAATAGTATCCAATGAAGGGTTTTTTTTTTTTTTTTTTTACTGAGTTAAGTAATCACGAAAATATGCCTGACACACAATCCCATGAATATTACAGCTACTTCTTTTTCTCTCTTCCTCTTTTCCTGTCCTCCTTCACATTCTCTTTCTCTCCTCTGCATCATATCTTTTAATATAAACTCTGAGCTATGAGCTGCCTACTCATTTGTACATTCTTGGGCTGTAAGAACAGACGAGGACTCTGGTAAACCAATGATACTGAGCTTTTAGTTCTTCTATTAGACCGTGAACTCAACTGACCCAAATGAGGCTGTTAAAACTGTCCAAATTACAGCTGTTGTGTATCAAATAGCGTGAATGAGGATGAATACATTTTTTGGGAGGCTGGGCCTTACATAAGTTTATGATAAATCAAATCACCTCTTCGCCTTCCCTTTAAATTCAAAGCGCTTTGTGCCACGGCACCCTGACAAAGCTGTGATGTAGAGCACACTGCAGAGCGATTCTGCCACAGAAGCTTATCCCAAGATGAAACTGATATCCTTGTGAAGGAGGCGCAGAAAAGCCTCAAGCGAACCTTAAATTAAATCAGCTTGGGAGAAAACAACACCTTTGGTGCCAAACAGAAGCTGATGGTGAACCGCAGGTACAGGCATGAGAAGAGCGCCCACCAACCAGTCGCTGATATCTGTGGAGCAGGAGTTTCAAACTTTTTCACCTTCTGGACCCTCAAGTTCACCTTCAATAAACTGTGGACCCCCATTTGAAGTCATTTTTCCCTATAGAGACCCTGACATGAAGAGATATTTACTTCACAAGCATCAATCAAGCATCACTGATATGACATTTAATCAACTGACACGTTATAATTTTGTAATAATTAATATTAAATTATTGATGTTCCCACATTTTGTTTTGCTAATTGCCTTTTTTCCTCGGCTTAGTCCCTTGATTTCTTTCAAAAACATGGGAAAAAGGTGACAGGTAAATTAGCAAGCTATGATCTGAAACTAATCAAGAAATTAGTAAAACATTGTAAGAAAATGACCAGAAAATTAGCAAAAATTATTATTACAAATTACAAAGAAGCTATATTTGTGGTGATTAAAATGATGATGTGCGTAAATGCATGTGAAGGTGTTTGAATGCAGCCTGAGACGACGAAATTGAACTATTCCTGGTTTTTACTGAGGGAATTAAGACCCTGAGACCCTTTGAAAACCACTGCCTTAGAGGATGCAGCTGCCTCCACAATCCCTTCTGCATACATCACAGTGCACACCGATGGCAGTCATTCACACAACAATGTATGAATGTAAAATGTTATTTTTTTGTGATGTATACCAAAGTCAAATCAGCCATCATGTCATCTCCGAAAAGGGCCAGTAAGCTGCTGAAAGACACCACATGTTAAAGCCACGAAAATAGCACAGAGCACAACTGCACCTTGCGCCATTGTATTTTTGACCCGGTCTGAGTAGGCGGGCCACACCAGAGCAAATCCCGGTAATCCTTGTCACTAAAATTGTGCCGCGCTGCTTGATCGTCACCGATACACCCCCTGCTGCACCTCTCCTCCCGCCTCGGTGCAGTCAAGTTCACGGCGAGCCACAAAAATATGAAACAGGCACAGGCCAGGGAAAAGCCTGTGAGCGCCGGACAAATATACCACTTCGCCTCGCAAAGACCTGCCATGTGTCGCCACAAAATTTAGAGCCCATAACTACAGCCTCTCTGTGCTTCATATTAAATTTTAGTCATCCCCCATCTATGTTTTGCCTTCTAATCTCATTTCATTCTCTTTCCCACTGTTCGTCCTCAAATGACGCCTTGGAAGTCCCGTCAAATCTTAATCTTAATTAGCTTCTTAGCCAGCTAACCCTATAGTTCACTGCTACCTGATTGTATTTGATGTTTTCAGTACTAAAACCGATTCCTCAACTGTTGTGAAGACCTCTCTTATGCTTTCTAATGTGGTTAGCAGCACACCATTACATGACTGAAAGCTTGTGACAATAAACAGATTAACTCAAACACACTTCAAAGTAATTTGTGTATCAGTGTCGTATGTATTGTCTTCTGGTTGTCAATACCAAGCCGTGCGGATCCCCCTCATTTCACACAAAGCTTCTGCTGGCTTTGCTCTAATTTTGCATGGTGCAGTGCAGGATTTGCCACATATTTTTTTTCCCTTCTCTGCCTTAATTTGTTACTCAACAAGTGTTACGCGCTTCACATGCGTAGGACAACAGACTGGGCTGATGACATGAATGAATTGCTTTAGGGAAGCCCCACTGTATGACGTTCGGTCCATTTAAAAAGAGACTGAAGCCGTCGTGCACATGGCTCGGTGCAGCTGAGCCGAGTGTGTTCTTATCAAAACCGTCTTTCTTGCAGCCTTTTGGATTTCTGGCATGGATGATGTCATTACGATGCAATCCAAGCCATCCAGATAATCTTTTGAAACTACAGCGAAAGAGGGGACGCCACCGCGGGGCTTAATTCACAGCTACTTGTAGCTCTTTCTTATTCAGGGAAAGCAACAGCATGCACAGTAATTTCACTGAGTATCTCTTGATAAAACTGGCCAATTAGGCCCATTCTTTCTCTCTAATACTCGGTGGAGCAGTGACAATATGTCATGTTGTTGTTAAGCCCTGCAGAGGAATTTCTTTGTAAGGTTTTTAATTACGCACAATTCACTGGCAAGGTTATTTCTGAGAGCGCTATAAATGCTCTGGGGAAGAGGTCCAATTTTTCAGGGGCTCCCTGCCCTCTGCAGCCTCTGTCATCACAGGTTCACGGCCACTCAAGGGAATACGGTCAGCAACGCCGGGTGTTTACATGTTGCTTGCTAAAGCACTACTGTAATATTGATACCCCAACACAAGTGCAGAAAACATAAAAAAAAAAAACAATTATTTAAAGTTGTGTAGCAATATTACTTTTTCCAATAAAAAGTGTGACTTTTGGTATGACCCCTCTCTTACCAAATTTATATTCAAGTTCAAGTTTATTACAGCTATGTAAACTATAAGGCACTGTTTATAGTTTACAACAAAAACCTCTAGCAAGTGAGTACAAGTCGTGTTGAAGCTGTCGGTATGTAACCACAGAGGTTTGATTAAGCTCTGGCTGTAGTGCACATGTGAGAACTGACTGGGAGCTTTAGGGGTCAGCTAATGGCCCCATTGATTATTTTAACTCTGAGGTGCCTGGACCCGATGTGCTAACCCCCGCTGCACTGCACAAGGTGCTGATTGCCTTCTTGATGATAACATGCCATTAGTGAGATAACGTCCAATAGTGCTGTATAATTAAGGAATGTGCACACACTGTACCTCGCTTTCTGCACACTCTCACGGTGTGTTGTGTGTGTCTGCTTTTTATACGTGAATGCACAATGTCTTTTTCTACACATTTGCCACGAGTTATCGTTAGTTCATGTAGATGATGTTTTGCAAGGAATCGTGTAGTTTTGCACAATTCCTTTGAACTGCTAACTTATGTTCCCGACAGTTAGGTTTATCCCTGTTTTCTCAGCTGGTCACGGCCAAATCAAGCAAACATACAAGCTAATTTAAGATGCTTCCACCAGTCTGCATGATCAGATGGAAATTAAAGCTTTCTTTTACTTTAGTTTTTTATGTTGAATGTCTCAGGCATCTTTATGTTTCTTTGTCTTTTAACATGTTATCCCTTGGACTTTAGTGCCTGACCATAAATAAAATATATCTATCTACCTTATACACGACTGCACCCTTAACTTGATGCCCTCATCTTTATAAGGAGTAAATCATAACATTTAGATGGTGTTCTGTTTGAAAATATTTACAGTGAAAACAGACCAGGACAAAAGCTAAATAGCAAATATCTCACTACATTATACAGATGATTTACAGTGATACATAACAGTAAATAAGCAGGAATTGTCCTTTAATGCAGCCACTGTGAAGAGACCGTAACTGTGATTAAGGACTGCACGTATTATCTTGACATGTTGACACTGCAATCAACAATTTTTGGAGGGTGTCCCAGAAAACTAATAAAACAAGTATTGTTAACACTGAGCAATAAGGGAATGAATAAAAATGCATTGTGAAGTGAGTAACAAGCGGTAATTTATTACTTCTTATCAGGCGGTCACTGGTTGGGATGTCACAGGGTGGGGAGTTTGAGCGACATGACACTGTTGGAATTATCTGTATTACTGAATAGTCACTCTGTTTTTTTCTAATGCTGCTTGCTGTCAACTTCATACAGAACAAAAAAGAAAACACAGTGGAAAAGACTGCAACACTATCCCCAATTCTTTTCTGCGGATCAGGGTGCATTTGCCGGATCAGCTATATTATGTCGTACAAAAAATAAGAATATCCTGCAAACATAAAACCACTTCCTCTCCTTCAATCTGTATGTGGAACATTGATCCGCCAGAGTATAGAGATGGGACATAAAAAATAAATATTTGATCATTCAGTCACGGGGACCAATGCTGGTTTTAATCTTTTTACCACTGACATGTTTTTTTTTAAGTATTGCGTTACATCATTAGAATAATTTTAACAAATTGGAGCTGACTATGTTTGGTTCAAAGAGCTCAGCGGGAGCCGCTGGAGGATGTGGGGCTTGTGAGGCCCACTGGGGGATGTTTCACAAAGCAGGATTAGAGTGTTACCAAGACAGAAAAAAGATTATTCTATATCCTGGTGGTAAAGCTCTGAATCTGTGAGACAAAACTCGAACATTAGATTTAGGATTATTATCAGGAAAAAAAATTCCCAAATTTCAAAACATGACATTACATTACATGACATTTGAAAGTCATGCGGCTGGCTTGCTAATTCTGTTTGGTGAAATACCCCTTGATGTCATTTAAAAAAAAAAAAAAAATGTCACCCTGTCTTTTGCCTTGTTTTGTACTCACTCTCTGGTAATTGCGTTCGGTAACAATTATGCCTTTATAAAGCCACACAAAAGCCCAGCGTGGGCAAACTTCACCAAGGTCAAGGGCAGTCCTGTTCAGCGTAAGGGAAGCAGAACCAGGTTGTTGCACCGCGGCTGCACAACAGCAATGCCAAATTATCTTAAAAGGCATGCAGCTGTTTCCAGAAGTGAGGAGGACAACCTCACCAAAGTAGCAGAACGTTTATGCAGTAGCAGAAAGAACGAGGAGAAATGCCGTTGTTTTCATCCATCATATACTTTGGTCTTTTTTACATTTCAGCACCGACATTCACTTGATGACCTCAAAAACATGAGAAAAACGGTGATAAGCAAATAAGCAAGAAATTATGCAAAAAATCTGCAAGAAATTAATAAAAACTTAAAATAAATAATAAATAAATAAATAAATAAATAAATCGCAAAACATTATATAAAAAAGTAGTATAAATTTAAAGAAAACAATTTGTAATTATTATAAAAATGAGTTCAAAATTAAATTAGCAAAAAATTCGAAGCAAATTACTAAAAATAAGGTCAAAATCTGTTTCACAAAATCACAAGAAGTTAACCAAAAATTCCCCCAAATAATTAATAATATTAATAATAATAAAACCAAATGAAGCAGCTTTTGTTAATGAAACCTTTCAAAATAAAAGGTCCTGGGTTTCAAAGTGTTAATATTTGAATATTCATTTAAACTGTGCTGTAAATAATCAACCACGGCAAAATGTATTTATCCAAATCCATAATTTAAACATACATTTATCATTACTACATGACCGTCACTTGTGGTTTGTTGGGTCTATGATAAGAAATCACAGGAAAAACACAGGAGAACTCTTAAACTGGCGGTATTCTGATTTAAATCTCGGTTTATTTTGCAGTTCCCGTGCTCAGCTTCGCCCGGTCTGACTCGTGCCCACAGAGGACTGTTGTTGGTGAACAGTCCAGCGCGCCGGCGGCAGCGAGAGCAGCAGCCAGCAGGACGTTTCCTAATTACAACACGAGACCAGCTGTTCCTCAAACCCAGTTCTGTTCCATCAGTGTAACCTCACTTCTTGTCTTTTCTATCAACTTCCTGCTGTCAACAAATGGCAGTCTGTCACGGCGCCCGCTCCTCCTGATTGGCATGAGCGCTGATGGCACAGGAGGACTTGCCTTGGGTCCTCAGTTTCCCATCAAGGTCCCTCCGATCCTGAGAGCTGACTTCTTATTATGGTGAAGGTGCTCTTCAGAGGTGCTGCTAATGATATGGTTTGGATTGGTTCTCACCACCTGTGCTTCACTTTTAATTGTCCTTTAAAGGCAAGAAAGATAAGATACATGATGATGGGCCGTTGTTTCTTTTCTATAAAGATTAATCTTCATCTGAGCCTGGTGTAAGCCTGATTTGAATAAATCGCCCAAAACTTTCCTCAGAGCTGACAGAAGAAGGGCAAAGCAGATTTATTAGCTTTTAGGAAATGCCTGCAGACAAGTCGCTTTAAAATGTCACCATTCTTTTGGACCAACGTGGAGATCCCGCATGATGATAGGAGACACCCGGCAATATAATCATGACCCTTTTCCTGCGACATATTTCTTCTCTCTCCCTGTATTTCCAGTTTCATCTTCAATTTCCCTTGCTCTTTTCCTGCCTAACTACCACTTTATCTCCACCTCTCTCTCTGTCTTTTTTTCACATTAATTTTCTATTTCCCTCTGTCTGCCTCATTTCCTCCCACTGGCGTTCTTTCCGTCTTCATGTCTCTAAAAAAGGACAAAGAGTTGGTTGAGACCAAGCGCAGACGGTTATCTGGGAGACAGTGGCTCGACCCATCAACCCCATCAACCCCATCAACTTCCACAATGTTAGCCTTTATGCAGATGGGGGGGTTGCAGCTTGACCTTAACCTCCAGCTTCATTCCATGATGTAAAATCAGGAAAATACACTGAACCACACTTGGAGGTTTGTGTCAGTTTCCAGTTGGCGACTGAACTTTGGAAACTCCAGCGAAACAAAGAGCTGAGTCTTCGGCCGCTGCAGGGAGTGACTGCTCGAGTTACAGCCAGCGTTGTCTGACTTAAAACGGGAAAATGTAGAAGCTAACAGGTTATGCAAGTAAATGAATTAAAAAAAAACAACATATCAAACGTATCCCCACAGAGTGTGTAAAGTTGTGCATATCAGAAGAAAAGAGGCGTTGTGGCTATATCGTCCATCAGTATCTACACCTATGGAAATGTAATTTATTGTTTGTCTTTATATTACGTCAAAGTTGTGACATAAAATAAAGTAGCAATAGCGAGTAACTTGCATATTACTGGCCAAATTTAAACAAAAAATATAGTTTATTACAATTAAAGTGTCAAGGGTTGCAATAGGAATGGATCTCATTCATACTCAACGGCCTAATTCATAAGTATACAAATTTGCAAAAACCTGCCCAAAATGACCAAGTACCAATCAAACTGTGATGAATTATTTGCAACTATTCAAATGATACAAGAAGACTGGGAAAGAAGCAGATGTTCATTCCCAGACAACCGCCAGAATAAAATGTTGCCATTTTACTTTTCTGTAAATCAACACTCACATTGAAATGTTTTGCATATCAGCATTTACACTTGCAGCCAATGTGGTGGAGCCTGCGTCCACGTCATGTGACTGAACACTGGCTTATGTTATCGCCATAGCTACTTTAGCCACTTTTCTTTGCTTCAATAGTAACATTTGCCACCAAAACTATATTGTTAAGGTTTGGAAAAGGTCATGTTGGTTAGGAAAAAGGTTTTCAATATGGTTAATATTAGGAAAAGGTCACGGTTAAGGTTACAAAACACAAGCGTACTAATTACCTTACATTATCTATCTAATGATCGAGATTGTGCCGTCCACCACCCGCCTACATCCTAATGCAGCATTTTTTGTTCACAACAACTGAAAACATTACCTTTCAACATCACCTTTGGTTTGCAGAAACATTAAATACTAACATTTTTTTTCCTGGCAACTGGGCTCACATTTAGTGGTGTATTTGTTAGAATCAGGAATACAAATGCAACCTAATGCTTTGGTTGGTCCCCTCATCCTGTAAAACTAACCTCACCTGCGCCGGCTTTCCTGTCAGAGTTTTCTGATCACTGATCAAATCAGCGACGACAAAGAGCGTGCAGATGTTAAAGATTATACTAAGCTTCGGTAATTTTGCCACAATCTCCTGGTCAGTGACACCATTTTTTTTTCCTCACTGCAGCAGGCAGGTGGGATAAGAGGTGTAAAGGACACTTTTAAAAGAAACCTTTTCCCTTATCTGATGCAGACTGCGGCCAATCAATCAACAGGCTCCCACACAGATATTGACTCCTGGCGACTTGCATATAGCTGACTAATGGTATAATTCCTCTAATTGGAATAACAGCATTTTTAGATTTGAACATTATCAGCTGCTGTTAAATTATATCCCAAAATCTTATACGGCTCAGATCCTCATTTGTGCAGTATTTCTACAGCCTGTTACACAAAAAGCATTAGTATAACCAGCAAGCCATTTGTCGGAAAAAAGAGGATGTATGTTCAGTGTATTTTAGACAAGGGGACAGAAATGACAGAGAAAAAGTATTAATGATGGTACCCTGCAATACATTTATTATGTTTCTAGAGATTGATTCATAGAAAAATTATTTCTGCTGAACAAACTGGGAAGGTGATACCAAATTTAACACAAAACTGCCTAAGCAAATAATCAACATGGCAGTTCATTCAAATGCTATCATGTAGTAGCTATATCCAAAAAATGCCGTGCCCTATAATCAGATTATAGTAAAAGTGGCACACAGAAAGGTGACATATTAACAGTGCATCCAAGAAAATACCAGGTGACTGGAAAAGAGCAGAGCAAAGCCACGGTGGGAAGGTTAAAAGTTGACTGCTCCATCAGCCTTGGGTTTACATGGCTCTAAATACTGCACTAACAAGCGTTGCACATATGCTAATTCCAAAGTTAGCTGGCCCCATATTCAAGCCCCAGGCTGGCTGAACCTGTGTGGCAGCAGCGTTAGACCCACTTCCTTAAGATTATCCCCAGAAAATCCAGTAAAGCCTGAAGTAACGGTTGCGAGTGTGAACCGAGTCGAGAACATCGCCGGATCTGTGTTGTCCAAGCACACACTCTCTTCTAATCTTCTGTTTTAAACTGGTGGCTGACATCTGATGAAATTGGTGTGAACAGAGCTTATTTTTCCATTATTTTACATTAGCCAGTCAGGTAACCAGATCATACCTGCCAACCTCTAAACCCCCACTGATAGAAATTTTGGTCATCTGGCCACCATGTCATCGTCTTTGGGTTGACGTGCAAATGAAGATATGGATTGCAAGACAGGGCAGGTAATTTTTCCTCTTTGATTTGCAGATTACACATCTCAAATATTGCCCAAGCTGAGATCATATTAACTGGAATAAATACATGTATGCATACCAACTGTGTTAAAACCTTAATACGACTCGAGCTGACCGCTACTTTGTCACTAATAAAGAAGATTTAGCTACAGGGTTCACATACCTTCCCCCAAAAGGGCAACAAATATGTATGTGATCTTTTCCATGAACTAAATTATGAAAATATCAGCCTATTATCATTCCTATTACATTATGATTGATTCAATTAAAACATTTTAAGCAAAAAACATTAGACCCCTTGGATTCTACTGCAATACACTGATTCAGCTATTGTCACAACATGATCTTTCCAACCGTTTAGAGGTGTGGTAATTTCCTTGAGCCAATAAATCAAATAACGCAATGAAATATTTACGGGAGTGGTGTGAATGAGACTGCATTTTCCATCTTACCGGCGTATTCGGGGTCCACGTGAGGAGGGTAGAAGCGGAAGTTGATGAAGAAGGGGATGGGCATTCCATATTTGAACCACTCCACCACGTAGGGCTGGCCGTTCAGGGGGTGGGAAACGTCGCATCCCAGGATGACGTTCTCTCCTGCGCGAGCCGTCACGAATTGGGGTTCCTCTCGCACTCCGTGGGCACCTGGGGTAACGGCAGAGGAGGAGCGGTCAGGCTGAGAGAGTCCAGTGGAAATCTTCAGTGGAATATGGCAGTGGAATAAAGCAAAACTAAAATGTTCACACAGGCAAATGGCACAATTCGAGTAAAACAAATTGTTGTAATGTGTGCACAGGCTCGGCCGGCAGACGGTTCAAAACCTCCACACAGCTTTATTCTCTGCGCCCCAAGTACACTGTCACAAATGGTTGTACTGTGACTGGCGTCCTTTGGGCCGTGTGTTTTCGCTTAATTTCGTTTGTTTAAAATGCATTCCCCCTTCCTCGGCTCATTTTCAAGATTAATCGTTTCGAGGCTAGACTCGCTGAAGTTGTGCGCACACTTATGTGACTGCACAAGCAGGGACTGTGCAGCCACAGAGCTGACAGCAAACACCTGGAGAGCCGTCTCAAACAAACAGAGCCTCAACGATCCTAATGTGTGCACGAAAGCATGGAAATATATGCCATATCAGATAAAATGCAACTTCCCACGATGCGGGAGGGGAAGGTTTGACTCGTTTGCGTTTTGCTAGTAGAGACCAACACAACCATGAGAAATGTATAACAAGTCAATCATCCTGTTTCATTCATGCAAGTTAAATATGATCTCATGTTGCACAATGAGGAGTTTTCAAATTCTCTGAAATAAAAAAAATGAAAAAGTAAGGATCATACGCAATGCACTCCTTCATTGTATAGAGGAAGTTTCCGTCAGAAAATTCCTTTGTATGATGAAGTGAAGAGCCATTCACCAGTCCATGTTTAACTCTTAAAATATCTCCAGCCAAGAGCAGTCTCAAATGTGATAATGAAACACTGCTGTTTTCCATCCCGTTGCCATAGAAGTCAGTATCACTTGGAAGGCTGACAATGTCTGAGAAGTGAAAACTATAGCTCCAAACCACCGGTATTAATGCAACAATCACATCATACTGCATCTGTCTAAACAATAAACAAATATACAAAGACAGAAAAAGAGGCAGTAACAACGTTAACAAACAGCTAAGGCCGGTAAGATCACTCAGTGTCTCAAAGATTAAATTATTACTGAAGTGTCAGGTGATGTTGGTCTCACAGCTGAGACTCAAAAGGTGTTTATTAGCAGGTCAGTTTGTGTTGGAAATGCATAAAGTATTGAGGATGAAGTATTGGGATTCACATGTCTTCACTATTATCCTCTGATTTGACTGGGACTCTGCACAGCACGATGCACTCCTCCCCCACACAAAATAATGGCAATCTAATAACATTTAGCTTAATTTGTTTAACACCTTTTAATACAAATCATACACACTGCTTTGCACAGAGCAAAATAAAATAAAACATAAAAGTAAAGATTTTAATAACAAGTCAAAGAATTAAACAATAAAATACTAAAATTAGCAGTGAAACACACTGTGATAAAAATTACTTTTGAGCAGTGTCTTAAATGCTCATGCACCATGTCAAATATGGCATTTAACACACAAACGCACACACACACACTCAGATTTTCACACACCTGACATGGAGCTGAATTTAACTGTAGTCCTAACTTGTTTTCCAAGCTAAGGTAAGGTTGCTCTTAGATCTTAGATCAAGATTCAATGCTTACATCACCAACATCACTGGACTCGTAACCACAAAACTGCGAGGTCAGGGTCTTAATGCCCTTAAAATATTCCTGTGAGCGTAGAAAGATGATGTAAGAACAAGTGAACATGAATGAGAAACTAATTAGACCAATTATCATTTAAATAGACGGATGATGGTCTTTTTTTTTGTGAGAGCAAGTGGAGTGAATATGGGGGGAAATTACTAAATTAATTAATTAGTAATTAAATTTTGGCGTACTATTGCAGGGTATCCAATAACCACTTCCACTGGACCAGCTGGGAGTTAAGTGCCTTGCTCAAGGGCGCTTGACTATATTCCAGTTGTCTGCTGCTCATTAACTTCGCCTCCATTTTTCTTGGGCCAGTGCTGTGGCTCAAATCCCCATCCTTCCCTTCACAAGCTTGCTTCTCTAATCATAAAGGGATAGTTAACCCATTTTGAAAAATATTACCTTTCTCTCATTCCTGAGTGCTGGATACTGGCTGGATGCTCCAAATGCTGTTAGCCTCCTGTCACTGAGGTGGACTTCCCCCCGGCTAAGATTCGTAAAAATAATCAACTTTATCTCCTCAAAGAGGGTTTAACATCACTTTACAAGTGTTGCTTTCCCAAACTAAAATGCACATATGAATACCAAGGGCACATGGATGATAGTTTTGCTCATATTACTGTTTATAACTGTTTTTTTCTGTTATCAACATCCAGAAAGATCCGGTAACTTCTACACTTTCTGTATCACTCCACGCCAGAGAAAGAATAGCCAGAACAGAGAAATTTGATTTTTTGTTTTTGTTTGTTTTCTTCATCGAACACGTGTGTGCACATTCGAGGACAAAAATATAAAGTTTTCCTGCACAACTAAACATAGCTGGAAAGTACTACTGCGTCTAGCTTCTTCTTTTCCTCCGCTCTCCTTGATCACACGTTTCATGTACCTCTCAGGCTCCTGTCAGCCACGAAAGAGAGCTCAAGAAAATAGTTCTACTGATTATTCATTTTTAAACATAATTTTGGGCTATAAAAATATCTGCAACACATCATAAAATTCAAACTTTCTTTACCTAACAATTTGAGGAGATCAAGAAGGTTTTTTTTTTTGTTTGTTTGTTTTTAATGCTAGCCGGGGGGAAGTCCAACTGAATGGCAGGAGGCTAACGGTTAGCATTCGGAGCATCCAGCCAGTATCCAGCATTCGGTAACAATGAGAGGAAGACAGCACCTGTACTGCCTTATATAACAGCTAGGAGGCAAGTAAAATAATATTTTCAAAAACTCAAAATGGATGAACTACTCCTTTAAAGCAGTCACCACATCACTTTGGAAGTATACACCTTACTGTCTAGTGAGACGATTTCACCACTTTCACTGAAATGACACCACACGTCTAAACGAGGGCTCGGCTCAGAAAAAGAAAAGGGTCGGGAGAACAGAGCAGACGACAGAGTTTCACAGAGCCGGTGTTTGTGTGAGATGACACAAACGCGAGTATCATCACTCAAGGTGGCAAGTGTGCGAGTGACAAATTCATTACGGAGCCATGGCCAGTGGGTTGAGGAAAGAAATATTAAAAGCACTTGCAGACAACCGAATGTGACGTGTCTTAATGAGAATCTTTTTAGCTCATTCATCCGACATGACGTGGGCAGACAAAGCTTTCAGAGAACTCTGTGTGTACGCAAAAGGAGCTCACTCTGTTCGTTTTTCTGATGAACCAGTCCCACTGAAACCGTGTGTCGGTGGGGTAGCTGTTGGACCGACACATCGATCCCGGGCTAATTACTGTGTAGCTTGCCTTTATGAGCGGAAACCCGGTGTGGTAGCATTTTACTAGTCGATACGGCTAATCAGATGTACTCACTGCTCATCCCTCTGCGGCCTGTAAGGAAGCCGGGGAGCGCTGGGATCATCTGAGTAAAGATGATGGCCTGCTGCGTGCCTTCTATCTCATAATAAAAACTAATTGTAACAGGCACTTTGTATCAAGTTGTATGCATCAGGAAGCATTGACCGCAAACATCTAGGGCTAGGACACATCAGTAATTTCGGTTATTACTAAGGAGCAACATAAAAATGAAAGTAACTGAAGTTATCTTTACAGGCAAATCATAAAAACTCAAAAAAAGTGAAGTGATTTATGACACTGTTAAGGGGACACTTAAGTCTATTAGCCCAGTATAAACTAATGGAATTGAGACATTAGCTGACTATAAGGCTACATGTGAGTCTTTCCAGTCAGTTTGGTCACTGTAGTTCACTAACACGTTTTTGGCACACTGCAGAATTAAACCTTGCTTGAAAATTGCATTGGCAAGGAGCACCAGCTTCATGCACCATGGAGATGAAAATACACCCAAAACAAAACTTAATGCCAGAGTACCACTGTGCAAATATTCCTGCCAGCAGAGCGAGGCATAGCGATATGTAAACAGGCTCCACTGTAGTTCCAAGACATAGCATCAACATTACAGGCACGATATGGGTGCAATGGATGCTTTAGAAAATAATGTTCAGGTATCCATACCACCTTTTGTCAATAAATCCAAATTATCTCTTTAATGTACTGACACCTATTGCAAAAATGATCGCAATATGTCGTCGTATGAATCAAAACATTTATATAATCCACAATTTGAAAAACTGCAAACACAACAAAATGATCATCCATGATGTGACAATTAACAGGAATGGATGAAAAGTGTAAAAAGTAGAAGTGTTCCTGAAACAACTCCCAATCTAGCATTCAGCTAAATCATCACAAATTCTGTGTTTTGTGCATGAACTTTAAGGGGGTCAACTCTGTATGAATGCACCCAAAAGGCAAGATTATTTTTGCCATATGCTTTCTTCAGTCAGGACATAAAAGCGGATGATGTAAGCATCATAATCTATGGCCTGCAAGAAGTGCCCGGCTGGGACGAGGAAAAAAGATGAAGAACACAAGAATGATTGAGAGGAAGATGGAAAAGTGAGGCAGCGATGCTTGTAGGCTATCTTCCACTAGATTTGTTTCCATGCAGCGGTGCCGTGCGAAACAGTGAGGAATAGGGCAGGACGAAAAAATAAACCAGACAGCTTGATGGAAAACCAAATATTCATCTTTGCAGAGTTAGATTTCGCTGAACTTCCATCCTGACATTTGCAATTACCAGACTATGCAGTTTTTTAGAAATGACCTAACAAATTACATCGCTGTAATACTTCAAAATCCATTCAACACAATCCATAAATTCTCAGTGGTGTTACCCGGAACCAAAATAACCATCTTCGGGTGAGCTTTCAAATGCATATTGAGCCTACTGTACAAAAGCATGAAAAGCCTCAACAGTCACCTTGAATTAAGGTCGCCATGAGAGAGCAACTTAGTTGTCTTAGTTTTTCACTAAACAGAGCATGGTTATCTCATAATTAAGCCTAATAACAAATGTCAGATGAATGGGATGAAAAAAAACCACCTTCTTTCACAAGGAAATCGACATCAACAAATAGCAGAGAGCTTTCTTTGAAGAGCAGTGTTTCCCTAAATCCTGAGATGAAGGCTGCAGTGCACATCCAGAGGCATGTCACTGTAGCACTGCAGCCATCTGGTAAAACACTCAGCACAATCAATTCATCTATATATATATATATATATATATATATTTATTTTTTTTATTTTTTTCAAGTAACATATTGTACATAGAGAACACGCTTATGTACTGTACATATTCCCCTCTTACATCATCAGAACGAGCCTGTGGATTCGCGATTTGATGTGCGTGTGTGCTCTCATGCTCGCCGGCAGAACCAGATAATAACGGAGCAGGAGTGCTTTTCCCAGTGGTGAGCCCCCCCAACCCACTCCCTCACTCACTCACACTCACACACACACACACACACACACACACACCACCTCAAGCAGCGCTACGTGTTGATTGGCTGCCGGTGACATCATCGCAGAAAGCACAAAAACAGGTCCCTTGGAAGGTATGACTTCACTGTTTATACTGATGAGAGACAGAGACAGGGAGGGAGCGAGCAGAGGTAATATGCTCATCCTGTCCCCCATAAGGGTTCAGCTCATTTACAAAGAAAGACCCAGGGGAAAGGCACCATCGCAAGGTGTAACAACTGAGGTGCACACACTACCAAGGTTGGAGGGAGACACAGTAACCTGAACAGAGAGGAAACTGTGTAATTTTGAGGCTGCCATCTGCATCAAGTAAAGCAGCAACATAAAAAAAAAAAAAAATCAATCCACCTTAACCTAACAAATTTTCTTATACAGCAGAATTAGTTTGCAATATATGTCTTTTTCCTGTGTGTGTGAATTTTAAGAATTTCCACAACTGATGTTGAAAGTCAATAAAATTTATGGGAAAGTACAAAAATCCAATAACAAAAACATCCAGTTTGCCAAAGTATTCACACCCTCTACTAACATGGGTTACTGCCTCACTGGCAAAACATTTCATGACATAAATTATTCATTCTTCATCCTTAGGGTAAGAGATTTTGAATATATTCTCTTCTCAACATTGATCTCATTTTGCGAGAGGAGGTCTCATACCAACTGCTATTAATATATCTTTATGAGATTTTAGTGTGTTAAGAGTGTATTCTGCTTCAAAATCCCCCGGCACAATATGATTTAAAAAACCTGTGTGATTTATGGATGACATTTGCTTCTAGGTTGTGAGGTCTCAAAGATAAAAGATTTCTCATCCATATATGAAAAAATTACAATACGCCCAATCAGTGCACTCTCGCTTCTCTAATTTGACTATTTAAGTCAATGATGAAACCTGACCACAAAAAAAAGAAAAAATACACCTTCTGCCCTTTGAAGTTAATGAAGAGACCATTTGTTTTTCCCTATTCCTGTTCCATTTCATGGCTTATTGTAATTCCTTATTACAATCAACTTTAGGACAGCTGTCACAGCTGGAGTGGGACTCATTTTCACATTGCAGACTTGCTCATAAAACAGTGTATTCCTTTACTTACTCAGGGTGAAAAATGAAGCCATGCAGGATAATTCAGGGCGGTGCAATAAATACACAACAATACACGCATGACACATAAACACACAACACATTCAGGCTTTTTATTCCAGCTGGGACTCTGTGTTGGCACTTACAACTTTGAATATAATAAAGCTTCCACCTCTCCAGTCTAAGCCGGTCCCTTGGCTTGTCCCTGGCACTGCCTGAGCGGGGACAACAGGCAGACTCTGCTAAGTGCCAACAAAAATGAAAAATAAATGAGATTTTTACACAATGCCACATAAATTATTGATGACTTAGCAAGGTCAATGTATAATCGCGCAGCCTATTATCCTTGCACCTGCACGTAATAGTTTTACTGTATCTTATTCCAAAGTTGAACTCACATCGTTGCCAGTAATAAAAATAAAAGCCCTCTGTCAGGGTAATTAATGGAGATATTAATAATTTTTCCATTCCAATAAGCCAAGGGGTCCAAGACACATTGGGGGCATATAACACAGTATAGAAAAAATGGCCACAACAATCTCAACGGCAACTCTTCTTTGAGCTATAACATTGCTCACCAAACAACTGCTACGCCTGCCACTGTGAAATAATAATAAAAGAGGAGGCCGTTCACCATCCAAGACAGCCTGGCCAGTGTTTCCATGAAGGCAATTTGAGCTCATAGACTCACAAGACTGCTATGAACTCCTTGTTTTGCCTCTGGACTCCATCACCGGCTCCTACAAAAAGCTCACAGTTTACTCTCAAGGTCATGCGGTGGCTAAGAAGACCACTCAGCCGTGAGACAAGCGTCACAAAATTATTGGGGAAATCACCTCAGAACAACACGATTCATCAGTAATAATGTTTTATGTATCTTGGTGTGACGCCCCTGCCATTAGCGTTGTCTGAAATGGAGTTTTTATGGCTGTCACCAGGGCTGCAGTGATGGTTGATGGGGTGGGTGTGAGCCACTGAGCAGCTACCTTCAATAGAGCTTTTCCACAGCAGCCGGTTTGACATCAAACAGCAGGTAAACAAGGGTGTTACTGATATTATTAATTAAGGTTCTGTTCGGTTTAGGTGTAACAGAGCCAGGGCGCTGGTGTTGCTCATGCCGGCGACTCTGGTACACTTACATGCAACTCAACCTTAATTAATATCATTAGCAACACCTGTTTTTACCTGCTATTTTATGTCAAAGTGGCTGCTGTGAAAAATCTCTACTATTGAGAGGGAAGTATGTATATTCTCCTAGATATTTAGATGCGTAATGTCAAAAATGCCACAAAAAGACGTAGGTATACTCTGTGTACATCATTCACCACACCACTGCCCGTCGCCAAAGCACCAGCCCTACATTGTAGATTCACCTGCTTCTATTCTGCAAGCCATCTTAGTTCAAGAGGGATTTTTTCTTTGAATGCAAATTCTTCACAATAGCACAGTGATGGTCCGATGTGAATTGGGAATTCCAGTGCGCCATCATCTTGGATTCAGAGCACGAGAACTCAGTCCAAGCTAATATTTTAAAACATGGCATCAGCTCCCAAATTAAAGTGGTATTTAATCTAAACCAGTCATTATGACATGACTGAATACAACCCCAACCAAAAGAAAGAGATTCTGCATCTACGAGTCCAAGGGGGGAATTTTAAAAAATAGCATCAAACACGCATCCTAACCCAAAACATTACAAGAAAGAATCCATGAAGAGCTTCTATTCCCCAGCTTCAGATCAAAGTATGGTGGAGTTTTAGATCAATAAGGCAAAACGTGCAAAAATCACAGACTATATATTCATTGTGTAATTACCCCTTGCAGGGAGAGGGAATCCGTTTGGAAAGAACAGTGAGTGAGAATGAGTTGTGACAGCTGGCATGTGTTTCAGGCTGATCTATTTATTAAATGGGGAGGAAAATGGAAAGTAATGTCTGAAAAGTGAAATTATTTTGCTTACACGCTGAGGCTAATTGCATTGCTAAACTGAGTCTGAGTTTGTGCTATGACCCTCTGACGTTTCAGGATGGCTTGGAAAACTAATGCTGTACCAAAGGGGGGTAAGGCTTGACCTAATTCTGCTCTCCTACCCCTCAAACATACATCTCTCATCATTTGGAATTCAAAGGAGATCATTCCTGGGCGCATGCAGCATCTGATCCCTCCTGCCTCGCCTGTGAAGTGGAGACGCAGCTATAGGTTCCCTCTTTATGCTGTATAACTAACTGTTTTTAAATTGTTTTGCACCATCAGGGCTCCTGCATCATCTCATCAATCAAATTCAAGCACTTTTCAGGCATTTTCAAGATGTAATTCCAAGCTTTTCTAGCACCTTACGGCAATTCAAAAAGATTATATCACTTCTTCATCACATTAAATCAGATGTTACTCTGCTATAAATAACCAAAATCATGTTTAGTAAGAGCATTCTACAAAAAGGAGACAAAGTAAAAGGAAAATTTTAAAAAAGTTTCAAAATGTGTCACCAACCAAGCCAAGCACTATGAAAGTAATGTAATTACAACTTCAAACAGTTTCAAGCAAGTTATGATTCAAAATCCAAGCACTTTTCAAACCTTGAAAATACCACATTAAAATTGAAGCGTTTTAAAAGATTTCCACGATCATTTGTCTACCATTGTTATTTGTCTTGTAAAGCATTTTGCAACTTTGTTTTAAAAAGTGCCATATTAAAAAAGGTTATTAGTATTATTATTATTGGTGGTAGTAGTAGTAGTAGTAGTAGCATCATTGCTATTAGTGTTATTATTATTATTTGGCGTCATCATTTGAGCAAACTGTTTTAACATGAACGGCTGACAGCTTTTTCAGACATTTCTTTTATAAATTCAAAGGACATGAGAATTACATATTTCTTTCAAAGGGATTTGATCCTGTGTGTAGTTTCCATACAACCGGCCAGAACCACTAGTCAAGGTGACGGTCTGTTTTTTCTCAGAGGACAACTTTTGAACAAGGACTTCAGGTCAGCCGGCACTATGGCAGTGTTGCTATCAACAAAATATGCACTCAGTATTAGTATGTCCATTAATCCTGCCCTTCTCCATGGCCTACTTTTACTGGGGCTGCTGATGCTCATCGTCAGTGCCCTGGCTAATTCCTTAATAAAATTCACTCTCTTTTTAGAGTTGTCCCCTGCTGCCACAGTGTAGACAGCTCACATGCTCCTATAAGTAACCACAGTAATAAGTGCCGAGTTGTGTGTTAATGCTGATAGACCTCTAATTATGAAGGAGGAGAGGCAGCGGTGCGTATCTCAATGGGAATCATGACAATTAGCATTTACCGCCCCAAAGACAAAGCTGCTTCTTTTTTGGGTGCTGATCATTTACCTTAACCTGTCTGACACCTCTACAAATGGTTCTTTGTTACAAATATTGCCACCGACAGTTCTTTTAATGGTTTCTCCTTGGCACACTGCCCTCTGGTTTGCCCTGTACTCTCCTCTGCTTTCGTCCTTTGCCCACCACAAGTGTCCCACAAATGAAATTCATTGCCTTTGACGTTCTTTGTGGTAGCAGGAAACCCGGTGAGAACAGATGCCTCAGACAAGAATAGGTGAAAATAAGCAAAGTCACTGCACAAGGCCAGATATTGGTGCTTTGCTGTCTGCTGATGTGACAGCTCAGTAGAAAAGTTATAATAAGCAATAGGACTTTTATCCTCCCAATGATGTCATTCCATTTGGTAATGTGTAAAGATCCCGCTACTGGACTCTGGATCTTTCTGCTAGTCTTTTTCCAAAGCAGGTGATGATATTTTAGCACTCCAGTATCATTTATTCTACCTTTTATCCAGTCATTGGTTTCCATTCATTGTAATATGATACAAAAATTTCATCTCTCAAA
This sequence comes from Myripristis murdjan, assembly GCF_902150065.1. Lineage (NCBI taxonomy): Eukaryota > Metazoa > Chordata > Actinopteri > Holocentriformes > Holocentridae > Myripristis > Myripristis murdjan. The sequence continues at coordinate 29,505,745 of NC_043993.1, forward strand.
GACATCAAACTTTCTTCACACCACTATTCCATCACCATAACAAAGTCCTCCACATTAGTTTTCCTAAAAACAGCAGCACTGTTGTGTTCCTCCTTCAGAAAATGGTCCCTGCGGAAACTGCCGCTTTACACAGGCAATTATCAGTTCCATGTGTTGCATCTGCCCCTGCAACCGGCTGCACTGACACACCCTCCACACCTCTCTCCCTCTCTCTCCCTGTGTGAGGCTGTGATTGTGTGAGTGAAGACAGGTGTGCTGGAGTCAGAGCAGAGCCACGCCAGCTGCAACGCCGACCAGTCCAATCCAATTTACACTCGGCTCATCCACCACCACGCTGCCACATCGTAGTCTCTGATACCAGTCAGCTACCTACACTTTGAGTCATTCCTACTTTTTGCACATCTGCAATTCTGTTTGTTGCCTGCTCCCGTGTTCCCCACCCAGCTCCCCTGCTCCTGCAGTTCTGTCTGCTCCTAGCTCCAGCTCGTCTTCAGCTCCCATTTCATCTCAACCCTGCACCTCAGCCCTGGATTTTCTCCCAGCACAACCTCTGCTCAGCCTTGTCCGAACTCAGTTTTGCCTTGGTGGGATCTCAGCTCTGCTGTGTCCCTCGGCCCAGCCCAGCCCAGCTCCCCAGCTCAGCTTGGAACCACGACCCGTCCATTTCCTCTGTTCAGCTCATACAAATGGTTTCAACTCCCCTTTCTCTACAATAAAATGACCTTTTTACTACATTTCGGTCTCCTTGCCTCATCGTGACCTGCATTGGCGTTCACTGGTCTAGCTGGTTTATGAAAAGCGGTGACTTGGTTAGCCAGAGAAGCAGAACATTATAAGGTGTGTATTTCTACCAAAAAAATCTAATTTGAAAATGCACGTCTTTGTATTATATGCTGTGAAATCTTTAGCACCCACATTACTTGAAAGACAGTTTGTTGCAATGTAAAAGATGGGGAAACTGTAGTAAATGAGCCAAACATTCAAAATCACTGGTGTGCTCCTATAAATGCTGACTTCTGTTACTGCAGATACAGGAGACAAATTGATGTTACAGTCGGATTTAAAGGCTACGAGGGTGCACAGTCCTGACTGCAGTAAAATAGAAATCTCTAAGTGGAATTACTATAAAGTTCACAAAACCAAAATATTTGAATATAAAATGTTTTCCTCTTGGAGATCAGCAAAAAAATACATGGGGAACTCTTTCATACCCCCTTCTGTGCTGGTGAGGAAGCAAATGAGCTCAAAATGTGGAGGCAATGTGGTGCCTCAACTTTTGAACCTGTTGCAGAAGACCTAAGAGTCTTAGATTTTTTGCCATGGAGAGTATTTGAGGAGGACAAAGAACCGTGTTTTTGAGCCTCTTACCTCCTGGTGACTGGCTGGAATTAAGGTCAGATGGCTGAGGATGGATCAGCAGGCACTCAAGTTCAGGAATGCTTACAAAGAAGCAAGTGCAACTAAATGTCTCAAAAGAAACCTATAGCTGTGTGCGCGATAACTGTTAATGTTATTTTATGAGTCTGTTTTGGTTTTTTTTTTTTTTTTCCCAGTGTCAGTAATATTCCTCAGCAACAAGCTAGCCATCACTTCTGTGTAACTTTCTGACCATCAGTTAGATTTGACTATTTCCCAAGATCCCCTTCAGCTTCTGCTCAATCATCGTAGAGGAACAACATAGGTACTCGAAGAGCTTGTGAGCAAAGACGAGGAGTGGGAAAAACATGACTATTGAGAAACAAAGTCAACAAAATGGTACTTTTTTTTTTTTTTTTTTTTCTTACTACAGATGGCCACTGGTGTGTAGTAATTCCAGTCATTTGGAAGCTCGACCAATCAGATTAAACTGTCTGCAAAAATCATTTCGCTGGTGTAGGCTGTTAATAGTTCCCTGTTTTGGGGCAATACGACCCAACTTGCGTGCAAACATCACCCAGCGTGCAAACACTGGTGTACAAACCCAACCAGAACTGGAAAAGTTGGCTGGTAGAAAGGCTTGTGGATGCGGCAGTCAATCGAGTGGGTGCGGAAAGTTGTGGCACTAAAAGTTAACATGACAAAGTAGAGCAGTCTTGAAAATTTTGAAGTGCTTCATTACCCTGACATCATTTAATGTGACATCAGCAAACTGCGTACTCCTCAGACAAAAATTTCCTCCACTTAGTGCCTTAAAGAGGTGGAGATGGTGCCAAGGAGTTTTCACAGCAGGTTTGGTGCTGGTGAATCTTGTCTCTACATGGTGCCCTCGCTCCCTCCTCTTTAAAAGACGTTTTTTTTTTTTTTTTTGTATTTCACTCTACCAGCACTTTCACACCTGCAGTCTCTGAAGCAGTTAAATCAAACTCGCATTTGCATTTACCCCCTCGGTACCCTTTGTTTGGATACGTGAGGATGCTCTAATCAAACTGCGGTGCACTCCAAACAGCCGCCCCCTTATCCGCCTGAGAGAGGAGGTCCCAGAGAGCTTCAGAGTGAACCCAGGAATGGATCATTATGAGTGAGGAAACCATCAGATGAATACTATGTGAATTACAGTTTGACTGTGTAGTGATATCTTGTCGTTCATGTAGTTACTAGAATGCATCATAAGCAGGGTTAGGTGGGAAACAAATGTGATTCTTTGATTATTATTATTATGTTAAGCTCTCTTCTTCCTCCCGCTGTTGCTTTGACTTATCTATAATTCGGATACAAGCTTTTCTGCCTATCCATCACCTTATCTATCTACAAAAAACATGAAAAATCTTAGGTTAGACAGTCTATTATGCAATTTTCATTGGTAAAAAGGTTTTGATCCTACCAGAATAACAAAACTGAGCAGAATCAGACAATGTTGTAAGTAAGTAAGTAAGTAAGTAAGTACACTTTATTAATCCCACAAGGGGAAACGTTTAACTTTTTCCAGAGTCTTGTTACAGCTAAGATTGAGACCGTAAGCACTGCTCAAGGGTAGTTTGTTTGACAGTCAAGTATTTGCATATTACGATAAAAATGCAACACGATAATAATGTTAATTTGTTCTTAGTACACTGGTATATGTGGCAGAAAAGGACATCCAAGAATATGGAACGGGAAAACTTTAGCTGATAGCCGCTATTTATTTATTTTAAACAAATTACCAACTGACACATCATGTTTCAAATGCTGTCAAATGTCCATCTTGTGCTCTGTCTGTGTGTGTCTGCCAGCACCAGTCAGTGTTTGAGCTTGCATGAGGGCACAGTAGGGAGTGCTTGTTTTTAGCTCTGCCTATCACAAGTGGGTGGTGCGCTGATGACGGCATCGTGCTCACAACATGACAAGACAACCTGTCCATGGACGGCACAAACACTCCGGAGAAGGTGCGTAATTGAGATTTCCAAAGATTTACATGTGTTTACCCTCTGCTAGAGAGCTCAAAAGTGACCGGCCACTTTTTGAACAGCTTTCAGAGCATGATTGGGATTTCACGTCCGAAACCTCACTGCCGAGCTCTATACCCCCGATCGTAATCGCCTACCACGGTTGCCATCTGTGTAAAGTACCGGCGCACAAGTATTAATAACATCACATCGCTTTCACCCCTCTTCACTGACACCTGCATCTCGTCTTTTCTGGAACGTACTGTAACAATAAACCTGAACAACCCGTTCCTCAAAACTCCACCATTATTAAAAAAATAAATAAATAAATAAGAAGGATCAATGTGTAGCCTTTTGTCTCACCTCCCCAGAGATTGCTTAAACCAAAAAAAAAAAAAAAACTTGCCACTGAATTTTTTTTATTGTCCAAAACATACTTGAATAGATATATTATATACATGTACACATATACTTTACTATCCATTTTCAGTGCTAATTCATATATAGAATCATATGCTGTGATTAAATTAAAATGTACCTTTTGTGTTTAATTCTTCCTGAGTTCATCAAAAGTCAAATTAATAAAGCCATTCAGGCGTTAGGACCAGCCCATGTGGCAGGTGACATTACAGATTTATCCACCAAAGACACATTTCAGTGGCATTTAGCACTTGGCAGGTGGTACATCATTCACGCCCTTACCACTGCCAAAAATCTGACTCTAACACATCGCTCCGTGATCCTTGGGGTGTAAATCCCTTAATTAGGTATATGATTTTCCCTTTACCCAGGAAATTCCTGACTGGTGAACCAAATACACGCTCAAGCATGTTGCTTTTGTTTACAAATTGTCGTTGAGTTCAGTTGGCACAGTGTGAAAGCAATTTCCAAAAAAAAGTAAATGTATCAACCCCATGCTGGGATGGACTAAGCAAATAATGTACTAAACAGATGGACTCCTGGATGAGAAAGTGCCCAACACCTAAAATTAATTCTGGCAGACTTACAAAGCCATCAGGTAAAGATCTGTGTGTCTTTACATAAAATACTGTCGAATGCAGCTTAAAAATGTAGATATGTGTGATATCAGCTGGCACAACTCGTTTGGATTTTAAGCTGTCATGGCAATTCAATCTCAGTTTGTTAATCAAACAAATATAAAGTATATTATAAGTATATTAATCATGAAATGGTGTGCTTATGTGAAGCTTTGTTCAGTCAAACTGCATGGGTAAGTTTGGTTTATTGGGAATTACAAAATAACTTTTGCTTCTCTGGTATGGCTGCTGGAGAAAAATTCTCAGTTTAAGAAATAATATTTTGTACATCATTCTTCTGGTGAGGACAGTTTAATCAAAGAAAAATCCCCAAAGTACATTTTCCCTGTGTATAGTCTAGAGTTGCTCTGCTGAGACTGAATGTGAGACTGACATTGGGGACTGAAATTTTGCATCCAGCTGAGCTTTAGATCATAGTAACGCTATTGATTCTGAGCCTGAAAAGGTGCCCTGATTGCTTTCACTTTAATCTTTACCACTGGGGATGGGACAGGCTGTCTTTCCTGTTTCTGGTTATGGGAGATAGCGCGGACAAATTGTCCTGAGGCGTAGGATATTTCACAGGTGAAATTTATAGTATCATTTAGATAGCGAAATGTTTCATTTAATGATTATATTCAATTTAGAGTGCCTGCTATACCACATCTTACTCTTGCATTTACATTCCTCGGTGTGTTACATCGAGTGCTGTGACCAGTCGCCACCTTTTAGGGCTGAGTGAGCAGCTTATTTATCTCTATTCTAGGCCTGGAAGACACGGCAAAAACAAATCAGACTGCGATTAATTTGACAGATTTTGCGCTTCCGATATGATTCACAATTTTTGTGGGAATGATCATTTTTGCACCATAAGCTTCATTTTCACTGAAAAAACTCAAATTGATAATACTGTGATTTTTCCTGGGGTCTGTACCAAACACATTTTTTCTTTGGCCTGTGTCTGGAGAATATGATCTCTGTAACATCACCGTACTTCATTTGTAACAATATTTTGTCACATTTTACCTTCATCAAAACACTGCAGCTCTTGTGCTTTGGATATTGCACTTGGCCATAGTGTGATTTTGATAATATTTCGATTAACTGTTCAGCCCTACTCTATTTCCATCTATTGTCGCACATTACCAAACAATGTGCTGAACAGAGCGCTTGCAGAAAAGATGTCAAGTTCAGTGTTTGCACTTCAGTTCAGAAATAGCTTAAAGATTGGTGGCATGTTGGCTGGCAGCAAAAAAAAAAAAAAAAAAAGGAAAATAGGAAAACTGATCAGCATATTTGGACATTTTTCCAAATCAAATCACATCAAACTGCAAACAAAAAACTATGTCTTGGGGTTCTTGTATGACCAATTCATTCTGTCATCTCAATAATCATCACAAAATCCACGATGACATAAAAGCCCTGGCTGCTGCAGCATTTTGTCTTCTGCCAGCACACAAATGTCTATAAATGTTGAACCTTTACCTGAACAGTGTGTTTCACTGTCTGTCAGGCTCCGGCAGACAGACTGTGATCACAGCAACAACCCCATAATGTACAGGTCCATTATGTAACTGTGAGTGAGGACCACAGTCAAACCGAGAACAATCTCATTTTTATGCTAATGCATTTTCATGCTGCTGTGAAAAGATAGTCCTACTTACAGTGCACTTAGGATGATCAAAGAAAGTTCACAACAGTCAAAAAGTTGATTTAAGTTTATGCAAAAGTACAATAAAATACGGTAGTCACAAAAAACACTCAAAATAACAAGCCAAATGAATAATCCTGATCAAATATTTCGCTATGTAATCATTCTAATTTTATCTACAATCTCCATCCAAACTAAACCGCCTTTTAAACCGTTTCCACAGCCGTCACTTTGACATCAACCAGCAGGTAAACACATTAATTACGGTTCCTTTCCGCTCAGATGTAGCAGAGCCTTTCCAGCGAGCAGCGTGAGCAGCACCAGGACCCTGCCTCTGTTTGACCTAAATGGAGCTGAGCCTTAATTAATGTCATCAGTAACACCTGTGTTTACTCTATTTCATGTCAAAATGGCTGCTGTGAAAAAGGCCCGTAGCAACACTTGAAACAGCCTGTTCAGCAGCTGGAAAACCACACTATATCAACTGTACTGTCGATACGGTGTAAATATATGACCGTAGCCTTAGGAGCTCACACTGGTGTAAGATTATACACTTTCATGAACGTAGTGCCATTACGTGATGTTTAACTGCAGTTTTATTTTTACTTTGCAGTCCAACTGGCATGCGCGCGGGAACTACTTTTTGCCAGGGGGTGCTGCGTATAGCGGGAGGTGGGGGGGGGGGACTTGCGGACTGGTATCGGGCCGCGCTCGATACCAGGGGCCGGCTCTGCAGGAAGGCCAGCAAGGCTTACCTGGTCGGCTTACCTGGAGGACACCAACCTGTGCGGACCGGGGGTTGGGGACCGCGGAGTTAAGGTGTCAGTGGAGGACGCATGGAGAAAAATCATTAAAACTCAACATATCTCTATCGTTTGACATCGGATGAAGACATGCCCCCAGTTTGGAGATATGTATAACTCACTGAAGTGTGTTGTTTTATTTTCTGGAGGCATTTATTCATCCGGCCATGCGACCACACAGGGACGCATTGCCACAGGGGCGCCATGGTTTTGTTGCATGCGTCCGGTGATGTGTCTCGGCGTGATTGCCCCTCTGCACGCGTTTTACATGTTTTTCGTTTTCCTTGCATTAGGTGCAGTAGATTAATACACGTTTTACTTTCTCCCCCTGTCCACACCCTAAGTGACTGCCACAATCAAGTCATTTTCAAAAGAAAATGACTTTGAAATGTGGTAAAATTAATTGACATTTATTCCACCCCTCCTCAGCAGGGGGTGCTGCAGCACCCTCAGCACCACCCTTCCCGCGCCCTTGCCAACTGGTGTCATCTGCTCTCACTGCTTCTTAAAAAGATGGCTCTATCGTCTGACGTAAATTTCTGAACTCAAGATGCCGTGGTGTCATTCTTACACTGAAAACCTAAATATTACGCTTTTTGTAAGTCCATAAGGCCTGCAGAGTTCTTGTACAAAGCACAATCTGTGCATGTGGCTGAAAGCATAAACATGAAAATTAAAGTATTCACTGGGCAGTATTTCTGCAATGCACAAGCATGGAAATGAAGGCCTACTGATGAGTACACTGTAAAAAAAAAAAAAAAAAGTAAACTCTGCAAGGGTTTACTTAATTGACTGAACTCAAATATAAAACATATACAGTATGTTTACATATTTAATAAATCTTATCTATACTTCTATACAAGTTATTTTCTCCATTCCAAGATGGCTGAATCTGCTAGTTAATATTTAACTAATCATTTTGGCATTTAGCTTTTAGCAAGTGCCTGCAATATTCTGTGTAATCAAGTAATAGCTAGGCCTCCATTTTCCATTTTATATATTATTATATTTAGAAATAGGTAAACGCTGTTGCACTCTTATATTGTTTCAAAGATGAAGTTTTGCAATAGTTTTGTTTTTTGTTTTTTTTTTTAATGTACATTAGGGTATTAGTTTGCTGTGGGTGCCAACATCAGCTGTGATACTGCGCGATCTGTTGACATGTTTGTTTGCCAAAGCCTTTCTGACCAGACAATAGTTGAAAATTATCTGAAAAACATCTGAAAAATAGTTTCTTTTCTGTCCCCTTTTTTGTTTCAATTATAAATATTCATCATGGACTGATGAGTAAACATCCCTATAATATTCTTCTGTCTATTTGAACTTTTAATTAGGCTACAACAGCTAACTAGGCTATAAAAAAATCACTGAAGTAGCAATTCCAAAACTAAAAGAAATAATGACTCTTATGAATACTAGGCCATGCAAGTCCAGTGTATTGTTGTTTCTGAATGGAGAAAAAAAGTTGGTCTCAGTCTATGGTTTGAAATGTTGTTTTCAAGTTCTAGTTTTATTAAATATTCAGTGACTTTAGTGTTGATTATATATATGCATCAATATTTGATAGGAGAAAGTATGAACTAGGCATTAAGCTTGAGGAGTATAAAGGTATTACAGTGTACCAGGGGATTTAGATATCCTAAAGGTATGATTTTCATCATCACCAAAAATACAGACGCTCCTCTTTCTCTTAAACTGATGCAGAGATGCTGTATTGAGGTGATGCATTGCAGTGCACAACACACGCCACCAGAGGTCACTGTCCACCGGTGGAACAGGCAGCTGAGCGGAGAAAGACGGCGACTGCGAGTGGTGGGGATAACGCTACAGCTCCTGTTTGGGAGTATTTGGGGTTTAGACCCGATAATAAAGATGAGCCAGGCAACACGGTCGAAGCTGCGTGCACTGTTTGATGTGCACTGTTTGATGTGTCGGTATCCGCCGCAGCAACAAACGCTAACAGGTCCTCGAGCAAGGCATGCTGAATCTATGAAGGAAAGGTGCTTATTTCCTATCTATTCATTACTCTATGGACTATAATTATTTAAACCCAGCCAGACTGGTCTAAGTAGGCAAAAATAAATAAATAAATAAATACAAATACCGTCATATACCGTATACCCTGATGAAATGTCAGGAAAGTTTGACGGTAGATCCGCCCAAGCCGACTAGGCATACCCACATCAATCATGTATTTCCATTTCTTCCGGTGCATTTTGAGGCTTTGTGTCTGATTTCACGCCTTAAACTGGGTCCAGTTCTTCTAACAAATGTGTAAAACGCGACTTTATGCGACTCAGATGAAGTGGACTTCTGGTGGGACTTTAAGTTGCAGGCAAACGTCTGCTTGCAGCTGCCTGGCCTCATCTGGCTGTAGTGTCTACAGACTGTTCCGGAAGACGTCATTATAGCGACTTTTCTGCAGGAGCAGCAGGCCACGAACCATGAAGAACTGAATGTTCCATGTAGATTTAGACACACACAAACACACACACACACACACGCACACACACACACACACACACACAACACACTATATCCAGAAGGGAGGGCAGCTATTACCAAGATGTTCTCCTCTTCTCTGAGACTCCAGAGAGTGGACGGAACTCATATAGTATATTTGCATTTCTCAAAATTATCCAACACACATTTGTCAATATTTGTAAACACAAACAACTCCCTCCCAAAACCAGAAACCCGGAAACGAAGACTTAAAACTGATGCTAAGTCATGAAATCTGAAGCGACTCTGTGGAACATGCACTGGACCTGTGCTATAGCACTGCTTTCAATTTTGAACCCAACAAGGTTTGGAATCGTAATTTTGACAAATTAATAGAAAAATAACAGAGAAATTCTTGAATGAATTAATCAATAAGTGCACAAAGATACTGGGAAATGAACCAATGAATAAAGAAAATAATATATTTTTGACTTAGCAGAAAAAAAATGTTTATTTTTTATCAATATTTTCATTTTTTTTTTGCCAGACATGTATTTATTTTTCCCTCAGCTTCAGGATTTATTTATCCTTCAGCATATGCTAACAGGGATGAGTCAGTCAAGCCTCTGTGGGCTGTACCTTCCTGATTGATCAGTGTCACACAGCCAGACCTGTCAGACTCAGGAATGCTACGCAAGCTCTGCTTCCCATAGAGTCTGACAGGCCTGCCATCAACACATCGGCTAATTACGAAAAAAAAGAAAAAAAGACCATCACGATGTGTAGGATCTTATCAGTCTCTCCTCTTGCAACGTAAGGCTGTTCACGATGACGCAAAAACAAAAATGTTAGAAAATAGCTGATTTACATGGTGTCTTTACTACCTGAGATGTTTCCAACCATATGATTAGAAACCATATGATTTTATTTTTCGAGCTGTGATGGACGTAATGATACGTCACCGTCTTCCACGAGCACACAATTCCAAAAATCAAAAGACATAAATCTGCTTACTGGCATTGGAAAAGGCCTGCTGGTTGACACACTGCTGCACCTGGCATGTTTAGCATTGGCCAACATGTATTAGCTGATGGATATTTTTATCATTAAAAAAATCCAAGGATCTATCATGACCTTTGTGAAATAATTTTATGTAATCATTCAAAATCAGTAACTTTTAAAATCAGTAATTTCCCCCGGTAACTTTACTGGGTTTTTGAATGAATGTGGTTCCAAACACACCAAATGTAAGCTCCATGTTCCAAAGATGAAATTCATACATTGTTATTTTGAGATCATCTTGACAAATATGAAATGCATTTACAAGTTTTAAAGCATAAATCGATATGACTAAAAAACAAACACTAAGCTAACCCATGTAAGATGAATGATATGTTAACACTGGATAAAGCCGGGAAAATAACTCAAAACTCAAAATAACTATTAAATCTGTGTAGCAAGTAGTAAAAATAAAGTGGCGAAAGTAACTTTTTACAACAAAAAAAATTATTTATCATTTTATTTATTTATTCATTGATTTGTTTTTCAGAGGTAATTATGTATTTCTGCTAATCTAGAGTGTATTACTTTGTTCATTTATTTTCTTCATTTATGCATTTGATATTTCTTTTATGCTTTTATTTGTTGATTTGTGACATTTTGTTTAGCAAGATAACTCAAAACCTAATGGATGAAACTTCACAGAGGGTCTGATAATGAGTGAAGGATAAAATTATTACATTTTGGATTATTTTATTAATTATTATTATTTGGATTATTATCTGCAGAATAAATCTAGGTGCTTTATGTTGATGTGGGGATTGTGCAGCAAGGCAGAAGTTGTCATCTCTGACTACTGTTGCTTATTTATTTTCCAAATTAGCTTGGTATTAATTAATTAATGTATTTATGAATTTGTCAGGATTAGTATTCCATAAAAAGACTGTCCCAAGAAAACCCTCGAAGGCTCTCTCAATAACATTTTACCATCGTCTGGGTTTGTTTACTACAGAGCACCTCCAAAATTTAAATCTTAATGACAGCTCAGGTTCAAGTTTTAACTTTCTCTGATTTCTGGCTTCTGGCAAGAATTTGTTCATGGGATATTAATTCAACCACACTTGAATGAATTCTTAGACACTGATATTCCATTTTAACACCGCTTTGGCCCCTCCACAGACTCTAACTTGTTGCATGTCTTGTGCTCTCAAGAACAGCAGAGCTCCGGCTGAGTGTGTGTGCAGTGTGGTTACGGTGCAGCCTTACATCCTCCTCTGCTTCAATAATGCACCCACTTGTCTCGTGTAAGACACAACACTTCCATAGGGAAACAATGGAAGAAGGAAGAAAAGAGGAAGAGAGAGAGAGAGAGAAAGAGAAGAAACAAAAAAATCTTGGATTTGGTCCTCCCTACCTGCTTTTTTGACTGTATAAACAAAATTAAAAAAGAAAAATGATTGAGCCAAACATTGCTGAACAAGGGTCATGACTTCTGATACCACCAAAGCACATACACACACACACACACACACACACACACACACACACACACACACACACACACACACACACACACACACCATATGCCCCTTTCCAGCCTTTAGAAGTGATTACGAATGCTTTACACTGAAACCGCCAGATACAGGCCTTTGTGACATATAAAGGATAGATGCAGGCCTTATAGAACAGATGACTTTCGGGGGTTTTCTGTGACCGCTACTGCAAAGAAAAAAACTACAAGACAGCCATGAACAGTCCACTAATCAAAGACCGGCTTGTGAATGTACTTTGTGGGTTGCTGTAAAGGACATTTTCTGCAAATGTGCACTGCAAAAATACTCAATTTGAATTCATGAATCAAATGTCTGGGACAGATGTTTTTTTGCCCATCAGACAAGCCCGCTCACACCCAGTTCTCACTACTGATGGCTGTATAAACCACGCTGTGCATCTTGGTAAATGTGAATGCATGATTTGATGGGATTAGATGGATTACTTTATTTAACTGAGTGACTATTTTAATTTTCCACTATACTAGTCTTGAATCGCATTGGAAATCCTAATGGATAATGTCATATCTCTGGAATCTTGAACTTCAAGTTAAAAACAACACACTCAGTGTCTGTCAACATGGACACGAATCACCTGCAGTTACTGTTGCCATGCCAATAGTTCTGCCTTCAAACCTATAATTTAATGGCAATCCCCTTCTAAAGAGACATTCAAACAGTTCAAGGCTGTCTTTGTGGTGGGCATACGGGCTGGGGGATTACGATTTTGGCTTCCGACGATTATGAAAACAAGATAATCGAGATAAAATGATTATTATGCAGCATTCCGTTTTGCAATACTGCTCTGATTTTGTCTTTTGTAAATTTGTCGTTATTAATCCAGCGCACCCTTTTCCTCTGCAGTGGTGCGCTTTCACCCCTTCCTAAAAACCCAATAAATAAAAGTTCAGTCAATGCATGATTATTCCAAAGTCAATGAGTAATCATGTTTAATAATTATGATTTCAATACTGACCGAAAATAATTGTGATTATGATTTTTGCCACAATTGAGTAGCCTTAGTGAGCATGAGACATCTGGCTAAAAGCAGAGTTTTAAAGAAACATCTCTCTATAGCTGTGAGTTATCACTTTGATCGGCCCCTGCCAGTTTCATCAGAAATGACTTGTATTCGCCAACCACAGATCAATAAACAAATGTCTGATCACGATGTGATAGAGGAAAAGGAAGAGGATTTTCTCCCACCGCGATGCTCTGTCATCTGAGCACGGGAGCCACCGGCCGTCTTCAAGTCTGCGGCCGCTTAAGAGATTGTTCAAGGACGCAACTGTGCTTGGGCAGTCACGGCTGCTTATTAGGCTGTAGTGCGGTGCCCGTCTCTGCTCTGTCAAGGTCAAGCCATGAGGTCAAACAAAACGACTGAAGGAGACGGCACCAAGAAACCACAACCTGGGAACCCATGTAATCGGTTTGGCATTGGTGGAATAATTCCATCATTTTCGCCATGTCTAACTCCCTCTTCTCAATATTATTCTCTCGGTACAAAAAAATTAAGTATTCACATGTCATGGTGCCAGCTGTGTTTGTCCTCAATCTTTCAAGTTAAATTACAAAGAAAAACAAGAAGAAATACACCTCATTATTAATCCCTGCTACAGGAAGAAGGAAGGGACCGTTTGCCAAGCTCACACATGTAAAGACACAGTCCAACACACTCTTCTGGATGAGATTATAAAGCATGATTGGATCTATGGCAGATGCAGGACACAGATCCTGCACTGTTGGCAAAATGTTGTGTCCAATCTTCATCGTAAGCAAATTTTACCAGGGTGTAGAGGAGACATATTTCTAACCCTCTTAGCACATCTCTATTTATACATGACAGGTATTCCCTGCTCACCTCCTGTCCACAGTGCACTCTACCTTCCCAGAACACAGGTAGGCATACATTATATATGGATGGGATTTTTCTTTCATCTCTACTTTCTTCCAAGAAGTAAACTCTTTTGCTCAGCCTCTCTCTCCACAGCCTTCATCGGCGACATGCATACAAAACCACACACTGTCTCTTCTGGTTCCTCTGTGGTATTTCATCACATCTGGGCGTCACCCAAGAGTCAGTGTGCCTCACATGACACATATAGTTTCTTAGCTGGATGACAGTGACCTGACCTTTTTGATAGAAAGATTAATAACATTTAATGTCAGCAATACGCTAAGTAATTTGTTATTTGACACCTTGAAACCAGCTGTAGAGGCAGGCAGGCTGATCCATCAGCCTTACGCTGTAAGGGTGATGGAGAGACTTGGGCACTGCCAGCTGGGCTGAAACAACCGCAGATACCATTTGTACTCCATATCATAAAACATTCAAATTAAAGTTACATGTCAGAGGAGATGCAGAGGGCATATTCCAAGTTTATGTTTTACAGGTAAAATTCAAGAAACCTAGTAACTGTCGGACACAGCTGGAGCACACCTACCTGCACTGATTCATAGTCTTTTTTAAGCCTGAGCCTGGCATTCATAAATTAATAAGTACCAAAGTATCCATAGACCATTGAGGTAGTTGGGGCTTCCGGGGCACATCCGATTCCTTTAATTTTTTGGCTACAGCAAACTGGTTTGTGTGTGCTAATAATTTTGTCCTTTAAACATGCAAAACGTGACATTAGAAGGTCAACATGGTGGATCCATTAACATGTATTACTGACTTAATCTATTATTTTAGATTTTTTTTTTTTTTTTTTTTTTGGCATTTCTGCCTTTCTACAGGACAGTGACAGTGCAGGGAGACAAGAGAGACAGGGGAGAGACAGGGGAGGATGACATGCAGAAAGGGCCCGAGCCGGAATCAAACCCGGGCCGCTGCGGTAACAATATGTGGTACACGTTGTACCAGGTGAGCCACTTAGACCAGAAACACGTCCCAAGACATAAACCAAATGTTAGCTAAGAAAACTGATTTTAGCCATTTTCATTTTTTTCCATTGCAACTTAAAACTTGTTCCACACCACATCAACAAATAAAGACATCCAAGCTAAATCAAAACGTATTAAACAAAGTCATCGGCGTCAGTTTCATGCCCAGTTTGAAGCAATGTGTTTTCCCATTCCTCTGTCAAGCCAATGGAGCTCCAAATCAAGGCTACTGCAAGTGAGCCACCAAACTGGATTGATTGAACTAGTGTACCGAACTTAGCTAAAAATTAGCCTGCAGGTTATGTACTTTCTATCTATGACAGTATGGTTGTTGTCTCCAGAGGGTGGTGACGTGGTGTATCCGGTGCTTTTTGGTTTGCAAACTTTTTTTGAATTTCCCAGTCTGAGATCAATAAAGTATACCTATCTATCTATCTATCTATCTATATCTAAATGTTCTCTTACACCTCCATTGCAAATACAGACTAAAATGAACAGGAAACTGCAAACATGTTGGCAATCAGCAACTATTCTTATTAGCTAAAATATGATTTCAGACGTAATTACTGCTAACCACAGCAACTATTTATCTGCAGATCAACTGCAGTTTGTATCAATTCATGTATTCCAACACCACTGGCATACAGTGGCGAGGGGATCGTATGTCATACGCCACAAAAGCGAGATTCCCACAGACAAATTCATCCGTCTTCCCCATGCATTTTCTGGCACTCTTAGCAGGGCCCATCTGCAACCATGTCGATAGAATTTGCCTCCTCGTTTGTGGTAGGGGGTTAGAATGTGATGCTCAGATCCTGGGCTGAATTTAGAGTAGCAAAGCCGGGGCTAAGGTGAGGTATCTTATGGCCCTAGCCAATGAATGTTTAATGGGTCTGGAGAAGTCGGCGTGGAGGAAGCTGACTGTGCTGCATCAGTGGGCCAGGCTGTAAGATGAGCCCGGGTAGGAAGCGAGCCAGCTCAGGGTGATGGGAGGGGGGTGGGAGCACGATGGAGTACAGTATTCTGAGAAAGCATACAGTACAGGATTGTGCCATCGTTATGTATGTTAACGGAGCCATCGCCATGAACCACACTAGGGTACGGTTACACATCGAAAAAAGGTGTTACTATCCAAATGTATGCTTACTGCACAGATACGAACACTATACTGCAAAAAAAAAAATTCAAAACGGATATTAAGCACAGAAATATATGGCACACATAGTAAAAACCCTTGACTCCATCACCTTTACTCTGTCAGTCGCCAAGTAAGCCAGACTTTACTCCCCTTGTGAAATGGACACATGCATTTATCCAGGTGCTGGCTCAAAGTCCCATCTAACTGCCTCCGCCTGACAGTACCTGTAAATGTGTCTCTGTGTCTGTAGGACTGACAGCGGCTGAGCTTAGAGATAAAGAAGCCTTGTACTTGAGGACACCAAGTGTCTATCCAATTTTTTTCTAGAATCTCTAAGCAGAACAGAAAAACACTGTCAAGTCAAGGAAAGGCTTTCCTTTGAGCACTTGGGCTGAATTTAAATGCAGACACAAACTGGAGGCAGCATGCATTTGCATTGTCTATGGACAATGTCAGGATCACTTCTTAAGTGTATCGCAATGGCATCCTTATGCAGGGCCAAAGCCAAACAAAATGGTAACCGTGATTTGAGGCCACAGGTCTGCAGTTTGACAGCTATAGTCTTGGTCAATATCTCATGTCTGCTAGATGTTGAATGGGAAGAAATAGAGAGGTGACAGATCCTGGAACCTCAGACTAAAGGGCAAACAAGGTCTTTTTCACTCAATGGGGACTTGCCTCAACCCCACATCGTACATAAAGTATGTGTTTTTTTAATGGAAAACAGGTGCAGCTACTGACACTGAGAAGACAAATGTCAGTGTAAAACAAGACTAGGTGTCCCTGGCGATGGCTGGGTCGTTCTGGTCACACCTCTGGGCGTACACTATGTTAAACACCTGGGCATTGTACGGCTCTGTGCCTGCAGACCAACCCAGAAAGTTAATCTTCAAGAAATCATTCATGTGAACTTTTTTTCTGAGTGCAGAAAACAAGTTGAGAGCTGCACAGAAGTTCCAGAGCATCATTAGAAATTCTCATGTTTCTGCACAGTGTCCTTCACAGGTCCCTACTCACTGATTGGAATAAAGCTTTCTCTGCCCATCAGGGACTGCGTTACTGTGTACATCTGTCTTTCCATATGCCCAACTTCAAGCCCCACACAGCTGTGAACGATGTGCTAATGAGGCCTATAATCTACAGGATATACAGGGGGAAAAAAGACTGCATTCTACTTCACAAAAAATAACCACTCTTACCCACGACTGCCAGGAAGAGAGAAGCCTCTGTGAAGCGAATAAATTTAACACTAAACGTTTCTCTTTCAAGCACCCTATGACACAGGAATCCTTACAAACCAAAACAGTGATTTCAGCCAACACCACACTTCAAATTTACGCTGGCCAGGTATGTGGACGAGCAAGTGCTGCCTCAAATAAAGAGATCCCCAGGCAGCTCCACTGAAATGTTGTGGTGGTCATCATTTCTCAAGAGAAACAACCCTTCCTCTTCAAGGTAAGTGTGTAAACAAACAGCCTAATAACCCAGCTCTTCACTTCAACATTTGCGACTGCACATTATTACAGCCTGTAAATGTTAAGGTTGTGGTTGGGTTGCGGTTTTCAGCATGTGTTTGCAAATATGGAAAAACCACCGTGCAGCTCATGGATGTGAAAATCAGAACAAATCCATGCAGGGAGTTGCACCGCATAAGGGTGTAAGAGCAGAAATTCAGAGCATCACAAATAATTTCACAATAGAACAACTTTCAACCAAGGATCCCTATATAAACTCAAGGGGATATAGGAGGCATTAAAAAATAAATACCTGAGGCAAATGTCAGGCAACTGTTATGGTAGCAAAAAAGATGACAGCTGTGAAACTGTCAGACGCAGATGATGCCCTCATCTTGGGACAAAATGAGAACTTTTCCATAGACGCTATTAAAGAAGTGATATTTAACTTATATCTAAAGAGGCATACCAGTGATTTCAAATGTTTGGCCCATCTATTATAATTTGCCCACAATTTTCACAGCAACAAACCATTTTGCAAAACATACGGGGGTACTAAAGATTTCGCAACATATCAAATCCCTCAAACTTGAATTACACTTGAATTTTTGGCTGAAACTTCACCGTAAAAGCAAATGTTTCCACGCCAACTATTTTTTTTTTGGCAGAGAGACTGTGTCACGCTGCCTGGTTTCAAGTCATCGAAGCACAACAGTGCTGCTGCTTTTGCGGAAACTAATTTGGAGGACTTGGTTATGATGATGAAAAACTGGTGTGGAGAAAGTCTCAAGTCGCTAAAGGTTTATTTTCACATCATAGTGGAATGAATGGAAATCGCTGGATAAAAGAAAAAGAAAAATGATATCAGAATACTAAGTAATTATATACATTTTGTAGAAATTACACTACTCATACAGAATCACTATGGTCCTTTTAAAATAATGGAATTGATTTATACACTTATAGTGTACATCATAAATGACATTTTATTTTGGGGGGGTGTTTTGGGAATTACTGTAATTTACTTTTTTTGTGTAACCAGAATCCCACATCCTGTCTTGTCTACTTCTACTTCAGTTAAAGATTCCCTGCATTTCCAAAAGTGACTTTCAGCACCGCCCACAAAGGAGAACAGACATCAACTTGTTGCATTCAGCTATGGATGATGTACCTTGGTAGAAAACGAAAAAGTGATAATCCAGTGAGTCAGTCAAAGATTTCTCTCTGTACAACTGTTGAATGTCAGAGAAGAAATGTTACATCTAGAAAGAAGCTCTTGTTCTTTGATTTTAAGGGATTGACACCCAAACCTGCCTTTTACTGCTGCTGTCTTACATGTCAAACATTTCCAACTATCAAACCCAGCTGCACTGTAGCTGCTACTTGGAGCCCAAGAGAAACCAAAAGTCTCACATAATAGAAAATAAATTAGCAAGATGAAACTACGAGACATGAGGATCTCTCCTGTCTTGCTTAGCAGACCAAATCTGGTGCCAAACCAATACAACTAACAGTCCCGGATGTTCTGGACAGTGTTTTGATGATGTGCCCGTTCTGTATTCCCTTACTGCAGCAGCAGGGCTCCAGCAATTAGCCCACTGGTTGGACAGCCTAAAGGTGAGTCAGCTAAGGGACGTTAGTGGAGATACAACACATATAAGAGAACAATGCATCTCACAAAAAAAAAAGAAAAGAAAAGCCAGTAGTGAAAGAAGCCTAAAGCAGGTACCAATCCAAGTCAAGTCCTAAATTGGATTGGGGAGAGGACAGCCCTGCCAAATCATATTGTTTTATGATAAATCCAAACTACTATGCACTGTTTCCATCTTGGGAGAGAATGTGTCCTGGATAAAACCGACCAGCTGGATGTGCGTCAGCCATGAGGCGACTACTAGAAAGCGAAACTACGCCGGTGCAACATTCTTTACTCCCTGCTCCGTGCACGTTAATACATAATTAAAGCTACAAAAGAAGTCAATACTACATAATATAATCTTCACCCCCTGCAGAGACTTTACTGATGACCCTGAACGCCGAACAGTGGCTCAGAGCAATCTAAACACAGCACGCTTGCAGCTACTAATTGAAAGCCTAAGGCAAAATCATCTGTTGTGTTTGCGATTCAGTAAATTTAGAATTGAAGGTAATGGATTTTTTTGCGCTATAAAAAATGAATATACTCATAATTTTAAACATTCTGACATGGGCCAAGAAACTATGATTAGTTTGAGAACAGGGAGTTCATACATTATTACATATTTAAATAATGCATAAAGTGTTGTAAACATAAGAAAACATGAGCCAGAGAGGATGTCCACATGGGCAAGATAATGCTGTTTTTGTCATATACTCCAGAAGATGTACATGCCCCCAGACATCCAAATATAAATATAAATAGCAGTAATTACGTCTGAAATCATATTTTAGCTAATAAGAATAGTTGCTGATTGCCAACATGTTTGCAGTTTCCTCTTCATTTTAGTCTGCATTTGCAATGGAGGTGTAAGAGAACATTTAGATATAGATAGATAGATAGATAGATAGATAGATAGGTATACTTTATTGATCCCAGACTGGGAAATTCAAAAAAAGTTTGCAAACCAAAAATTTATATTACATCCAAAATAAATGTTTTAGCTTTTCAAAGATACCATTTAGGTATCTTTGAAGCAGCTAATCAATATAAAATTCCTCACTGAATTCATATTGCAAATATCATTTCATTCAAAGGACCATACCAGTGATTTTGCATGTTTAGCGTAATATCTACAAAATGTAGATACTTCACTTTTCTTCTCAAACTTCTCTCTCATTAATTTTAAGAACTTTGCGACTGGAAGCCACTAGTGGCAGGTAATGTAGCTCATAGTTCATCCACTCTTGCAAAATGAGTAAAATACAAATTTACTACACTGCAAACATGAATAAGGTGTGTTTCTGGGTTGAAGAGACTGAAATAGTAACACACTGACCTTAGTAGTACACCAAAGCTCTGTGGACTCCTCATACATAATTGGCAAGGCTCTACAAGGATCTACATCCAAATAGACATGAGGCATCTCTTGCCGACAATCTCTTCTATCAGTTAATCCAACCAGGCACCCCGACTCGCCATTTTGGTTCACTGAACCAAAATAGAGGAAGGCGGGGCACAGGGGGTCTGACGGCAGCCTCCAGCCCAAATACCAGGTTTATTGACATCTGAAGGTTGGTGACTTTTATGGAGTGTGCCATTTGCCCCGGGTAACAGGGGTGCTATTTCTCATCAAAGTCAATCAGGGTGAAGGCTTCCTCCCTGGATAGAACAAAGCAGATTGCCATGTGACCGCACAACCATCCATGAACTGTGACTGCTGAGCATAAATAGAAATATTAAAACGTGCCGCGAGATTATTAAAACTTCTTTCGCTTCCATTTTCATCAGAGCCAGAGTCGGTTCAGAGGCGAGACGGCACGATTCCAAGTCATTTCCTGTATTTGTGTCTCGTGGGTTCAACATTAATACCCTCCCCACCTTAGGAACAAAGCGGCAGGTCCTCAGTCTATTCACTCCGATGAAAGAAGACATACCTGAGTACAGATTATGACTGATTCTTAAGTCACATTAGAAAGAGGGAAACAGACCATGAAATAAAAGCTTTTTCGGTGAGAAGTTCAGAAACCCGCAGGGTGCCGAGCTACTTTGTGCCGCAACAGCAGAAAGAAGGTAATATTTACATTCATTATGTAACTGACGCTTAAAGTTTACAGGCTGCAAGTTGTTACACGTGGCACATAAAACCTAAGAGTGAGAATATCACATCTTTGGTATTGTATAAAAATTGACTTTTGAAGTTGTATTTTCCACTTTTTGTGTTGTTCAAGCAACTGAAATCAACATCTACAGAGCAACATCTACAGGATCTAGATCATGAAGGAGCCTAGATATTGGATTTTTGAACCCGCAGTGCAAAGGTCTGGTCATTTTTTGGACATTTTGCATCTCTAAACAAAAAATCTCAGTTCACTCCGGTTGTTACAAAGAGGGATGCGACAGAACAGCACCAGGTAATTCTTAACCAGCGTTAGAGGGTCAGCACATCATGGCAACATTTTGAACAATTTAGACCCTGGAGATTGTTGCTCAAATAATAATTAATCTGGTCTCTATTCTACAACAACCCCAGCAAGCAAGACTGTAGGGTCAGTGTGCAGAACAAGTGTGTTTTTAGCATTCGTTGAGGAAGTTTTTTTTTTTTTTTTTTTTTTTTATTCAGTTTGCATTGGTCGGAGTGGAGGCAAAATAAAATAAAAGAATATGCAGAATTATAATGGTTATCACAAAAAAATTCTCATAAATTGCCCACTATTAAGAGGCTACAACAGATTAAAAAAAAAAATAAACAGTAGTAAGTATAAATCAAACAAAAACGAGTGTTCCATAATCTCTAACATAAGGCAGATGCCATCACATCACAACAAAATAATCTCAAAACAAACAAGAAATTACAGCACATGCAACAATCACACAGCTACTGTCCAACCACATCAAGTCTGCGGGAGAATGCTGGCTCAACATAGACGGAGCTGACGAGGGGAAAATTAAAAGTCTAAAAATAACAACCGACAACTGCCAACTTTAGACATGTCGAGGTTTGTTGGAAGACGTTGGCGCCGTGTGCGAGAGGCTTTAAGCTGAGATGCATCCCCTGATTTTTACAGAATGTGTGACCTCAATCCAGGAAGTTGAATGTTGGTATTAGGGAAACACTTTATCTGAAGCCACGGGGCTCAGCGTGCGCCATCTTGCTCTGATTAAAGTTTAAACGCTCGCCTCTGCTGAGGAGAAACGCACACCTAGACCTACACACACTTTGATACCAGTCTAAGAGGCTGGAGTTGAAAGAGCACGTACACTGGAGACAGGAAGTGAGCCTTTGAAGTCCTAAGAGCATAGAAATGGACTCATGGACTCAAGGCATGCAGATAAGATATAACCTTTTCCGTACAGGTCGACAGATCGGGGGCAAAACGCACCACAAATTAGAGTCAGCTCGACAGCTGACCCTGAATTATTGTTGAAGAACCTGAGATTTCACCTCTGGCCAGATTAATTAGGCAGTGCTTTCATCGTGTATAGATAATATTTTAATGATGATAACTTGAGGAAAACTTCAGGAATCACAATTACGCTCTATAATGCTCATAAACTATTAAATACGATTCATTCTAATCTGTGTAAGCGCCTCGTTTTACACTGGAGCGCCGCAAAACCGGGCAGCTACTTGAACGCACACAAAGTGAGGTGTATTGTCATCTGTTCTGCACTGCTGTCCTTGTACAAAATACACTATATACTGTGTTAACGTCTCTGTACAAGTGCCAGAACATTACTGTAGTTGACAAATTACATCATTGTGATTTTTTCTCTTTTAAGCACGTTTAAGTCCCCTTGAACTTTAATACACCCTTGAGTAATTTCTGCTTTAGTAGCTTCAAAGTTGGACAAAAACATTCTTTTCCTATGTTACGACAACGTCCCACACATATTCTCTATCTGCTGGTTGCAGCGTTTCACTGAAGCTGCATCACACTTAGATTGAGTAAGTGTAATTACATCACACTTACATTGAGTGAAATATCCAAACCCAAGATGCCATTGTTTTATGGCTGCAGCATTACATAAAATAGAAAATATCTACATGTCTTGTGCATCATTTTAGACACATTTCCCTGTAATGCAGCAGGACATGTTTGGTATCTTTGGAAACATCGAGACGTCCACTTTAAATAAACTTCTGTGGGTTTGAAAAAATTAAGCAGAATACTTGACAATGGTAGTGGCAATGCTGCAAGTTGTCCACTGTGCTGACACATCCGAAATGCCTGGTTAAAATGTCAAGTTTGAGATGAAACACTGATCAGTGAACACCCACGGCGGTTAAATCCATGCTGTGAATGACAATCTAGGCTCTCTGTATTCCTCTTATTGGTCAGCAGCTTTGTTTTTTGCCAAGTAGCCACCCACTTACAGGGAGAACGCTCATTAAATGATCATACTGTAGGGATCATCAAAAAAACAAGGATACAAGGAGAGTTTCTAGGACAGTTTCTAGGCCCCAGCAGTGCTTGCCAACACCATTCACAAACACAATGTACAAAAAAAAAACAACCAGAAAGAGAAGTTAAAAAAAAAACAAAAAAAACTGAAAGCACATTAAGGGTTGCATTGCAATTTTTCTAGCCTCAAAGCTTCATTTAACTCAAAAAAAAAAAAAAAAAAAAGACACAGACACAGACACCCTTTATATCTGGCATTAATGGACCATACCAGTGATTTTGACACAACATACCATTTTGTAAAATCATGTGGGGGTACTTAAGATTTCACAACATATAATCAAAATCCTCCAGTGTTGTCATTTGAAATTTTGGTTGAAACAGCCACCTCATATTGTTCTGCCTCTGTTACTACCAAAGTCATCAACATCCATAAACCACAGACCTGATAATTTGCTGTGTAAAACAAAATATTTCCCCGGGGACTGCTCTTTCAGCGGAAGGACCATTTCACTCTGCCCAATTTCAAGTCATCAAAACACAACAGTGCTGCTGCTTTTAGGAAAACGAGTGTGGAGGACTTTATTACGGCGATGGGAAACTGGTGTGAAGAAAGTTGGAAACCTCTGACAGTTCATTTTCACATCATAGTGGAATGAATGGAAACCAAGCGGCTGGATAAAAGGTAGAAAAAATTATATTAGAGAACTAAAATACAACTATTTGCTTTTGCAAAACGATTAGCAGAGATCGATATTATGCGAAACATGAAAAATCACCGTCCTTTAAGATGCGTCCTGGCTAATCGGACTGTAATCGGATCAAGCAAAAACACCTGAAATCCAGGTGTAAATGCATACAAGAAACACTGAATATCTAACAACCCGACCAGCTTCAGATGCAGTCAGACAGGCATGGAGACACATTAACAACAAAGTGTATAATCTACTCACAGACGGCGTATAAATGGAGATAAATTTGCACACATTCAACCAGTGAGGAAGGCAAACTAATCAAGGAGTCAGCAGGAACCTCACTTCTCAAAAAATGTGAATGTCTGGTGTAACAGCCATGAAAATGTTCTTCAGAGAGTCTTCTACAGTTCCCATCTATTGTACCCCCGACTTTCAACCAACACCCCCATCATGTGGCATCACATAGTGGCATATTTATTTATCAAGCATCACAATGGCATTAATCTCACAGCTTAGTCATAATTAGTCCAACTTAGTCTGAGGCACACAGCCTGTTAGCAGGCATATGTTCACATCCTGGTTAAAGACACACTGCTCCCCGAGGGGATGGCTGTGTGTTAACACGTGTGTGCATGTGTGCGTGGGTAGGGGTAACAAGTGTGTTTGCGTATGGCAGCAGACGGTTGCTGTGGAGCGCGCCCTGAGCCTCCATTAACACAACCCACCATGTTCCCTTCCCTCCGCTATGCCCAGCCGTGCTGAGAGAGAGAGAGAGGCCACTTGAAACCTGGAGGGAAGCGAGTTCATCCGAGTGTGTGGAAGAGGAAGCCGGCAAGACGGGACAACAGAGACGGGAAGGGGAGACAGCGAGCGGGGAGGGCGACGGGGATCTGAGTCAGACAGTGAAAGCGAGAGGAGGGAGAAACGAAACAAGTAGAGGCAGAGAGGAAACAGGGGCTGTGGAGTGGAGAGAAGGGGGGGGCGAGCTGGGCATAAATGGAGAGAGAGAGAGAGAGAGAGAGAGAGAGTGAGGGGAGTGAGAGAAAAGGCAACCTGGCTCAGGTCCAGGGTTATCACTGGCAAAAGTCGAGGCATTTGCCAGCTGCCAGCTTGAGACAGCAGCACTCGGGCAGAAGGATCCCGCCCTGCGCAGCTTCAGCTGGTGTGTGTGTTTATGTTTGTTTGTGTGCGCCTGTGTGCACACGCATGGATGCTACAGCGCGATGAGACCTCCATCGATGTGTGCATGGGACAGGGACCATATGCACAACCGGTGCACTAGCTGGACTAAAGGGACAGTCTACACTCCCCAAAGCACAACAACAGCACTTCCACCAGCAGCCCCTGCTTCTCTCTGCCGTCCAGAAGTTGGTGTTCACGTTGCCAAGTTGCCTCCCCGTGGAGAAGACGAGGGAAACCCCTTAAAACATCTCCTTAAGTCTCCGTCCTTTTGGTGCACAGTTCTCAAGAGCATCCTCTTTTTAAGAAAGTGCATTACATAATTGTGTCCCATGAACCCAGCAAAATGCACATTACATGGCAGGCTACAGATAAGGATAAAATGCTACAAGAATGATGCCATACATACATACATATGTATATCTCTATATCTATATATATATATATTAGTGACATCCCTGAAAGTTGATGGCAATTTATATTTCACACACACTGACTATGAAGCTTCTTTGATAGCATGTCTATGTGTGAATCATCAACTGGCATCTCATCTGTGATGCTGAAGCACAGAAGCTGCCCCAGTTTCCTCCTCCTCTCTCGGCAGGAGATGAGTGGTAATGTGCACGAGTGCTTGCATGTGTGTGTTTGTGTGTGTGTGTGTGTGTGTGTGTGTGTGTTGGGGGAGGCAGGGTAGCAGTCATGAGAACTTTTTAGGGGTGCACAGTCAGTTAAGTGTGACACCACTGCAGCGTCACTCACTCACTCATTACACCATCTCCCTGTCCTCGCTGATGTAAGACGATGACGGTTTGCAATCAGCACAGGCACTCACTCACTCACACACACACACACACACACACACACACACTTGTGTACACATCCAGGGAACATTAAAAGGTGACAACACTCGTCTCTGTGCATCTCTCTTCTCTGAGTCAGACTACTAAATTAGATCCACTGGGTTACTTCAATCAAAATGATAAGAAGTTCTCCTTTACCTAAGTGTAATATTCTTTTTTTTTTTTTTTTTTTTGGAGGGGGGGGGGGGGGGGGGGGGGGGGGGGGGGGGGGGTATCTTGATTTAACACTCATATCAAAGCAGCAAAGGCATCAGTAAAGTTGCAACACACAAGCATGTACTCTTGACACCGGATCATCAACCCCAATGTGTTAGGGAACTATTCTAATTCACCATAATGCAGTGATTTAACAAGCAGTGCTCCCCCTAGTGGAGAAAACAGGTACTAATGAGCTACAGTAGGACCAGCTCCCTGGGAAGAGGCAAATCCACTCACAGCATTTTAATGGCATCTACACCAGCACACCATACTAATCACATTTGTGTTCACATTTGACAAAATGCTGCCGATGTGCGGCTTATTAAAGTGCAGGCGGCAGCGGCGTACAGCCACCTGCAGTATGTCCTAAGATAAACCAGAGGCAAACTTAGAGGTCTTATGAGGCCAGTGCATATCAAGCCAATATATTACTTTGAAGCCGAAAATGACATAATTTAACATTAAAATCAGGCATATCTCTGGCGCATGCATCTTTAAACAGGTTTAACCGAATGAGTTTGTGTTTTCAAGCTGATAAAATTCATCGTCATTCATCAACCAGCCCCTCTCTCTCTCTCCTCATATGCCGGTGACTGTCAGGTGAGGTGATAAACACAGATACACGTATGAACTCCGTCACGTAAAGTGCGAAAAGACTAACGTCGCGGCGGACAAATTTAATGATAATTTAACACAGAAGCGCAACGCATTTTTAAAAAAGCTGCTTGAAAACTTGAGCAAACACAGCCGCTGGAGACAGATGCTGCACTTCGACTCACCTTGAGCTGCCGTTCCTCGGGTGCTGAATACACTTGCTATCAAAGTGGCCACATACCAAATCATAGTACTATTGCCGACCAGAAATAAACCTCATCATATCTCAAAGTGCCCCTTTCGATGAATCTGGCATCGCCGAGTAGCCCAGGACGACTTGAAACGGGCCGGTGTCCCTTTTTTCTTCTTAACCGAGCCCGGTGCACTTTTCCATCGGCGCTTTCCCCGCTCTCTTCCCCTCTCCTCCGCTCTCCTCTCGCATCCTGAGACGGATCACCTGCGCCAATGGGACGAGAGTGGACGACGCCGTGAAACCAAGCCACAGCGTTTAGATAGCCGGGGTCCCGCCTCCGCACTGCGCTCATTGGTGGATGTGGGAGGATCTCGGCCACCGATTGGCTGCGTGTGCTGTCGGTTTTTCCTGCGGGAGCGCTACCCGGTGTTGCGTTCATGTCGTGTGGGAGTAACTGTGGGAACTCGGGGCAGCTATTGAGATCAGAGGGACACTCATGATCCATGATGAGCCTCTTCACAACGTACACACATGTATCATTATTATTATTATTATTATCATAAATTATCATTAATGATGCTGTTATTATTATTTTTGCTCTC
Organism: Myripristis murdjan; assembly: GCF_902150065.1. Classification (NCBI taxonomy): domain Eukaryota; kingdom Metazoa; phylum Chordata; class Actinopteri; order Holocentriformes; family Holocentridae; genus Myripristis; species Myripristis murdjan. The sequence goes on from NC_043993.1 coordinate 29,533,403, forward strand.
ATCATCACCAATTATCTTTCCATGCACCACCAATTATCATCTTTTCATGGGCCATTACCAAACACTGAGACAAAAAACCAAGACAAACAAATAAATACATACTTAAAGTCAATTGTTCACCTGATGTATGTCAGCCAGACAGGAAAAATGAGAGCAAACCATAAAAGGCAAGTCAGTGTCAATGTCAGAAATTACCTCCGGGCCTACATTACACAACTTGATAGAGGTTCAAAAAGGTGGTTTCATAGATGCAAACATTTCCAGTAAAATAAAGCTCATTTGTAAGGTCAAAAGGAAACTGATGACTTTACTGCTTCAGTTAGTTTATCTTTTATAGCAGGTACAAAATGGCATATCCAACAAGCCTGATTTGTGGACTGTGAAATTAAATAATTTTATTGGTTTAAATAAATATATTATTCCTTACACCACATATTCCTTTCAGTTTGAGCTAAGACGGCTAGAGAAATTGAAGTTAGAGGAAACCCCCGGGCAAAACCGCAAATCACCCAGTTATTAGGCCCATGTACAACCTGAAATTTGAACAGCAGGCTTTTTATATTTTCTTTTTGGAGGTAGAACTGCAGCTTCTCATATTTCCCATATCTCATGAATGCAGCTCTAGCCGGGGCTGTTTCAAGGTGGGTTGGAGTGTGACGCCGGAGCGGAGCTGCAGTATCATCCTGCGCAATAAGACAGAGGGATCCTCCATGTAACATCACACTGCCTCAAGCCGCACATCCACATTCACACTGATGCCTTTTGAAACACGAGGTCCCCTGTTTGTAAATAATGTCTCCACCGAGGACACGGCTGATGGGTGAAACAGGAGCGGCTGGATGTAATTAACAACACCTTACAGGTTATTCATATATTATTTTACCAACTGGGAAAAACTTTGGTTGTCACAAACAACTTGCGAGCGCCTCACATGCTGCGTGTCATGGTCCGCGGCTCGCTGATTCATAAGTTCAGCTCCACACTGTCGCTGCAGGGCACTTTCAGTTTTTCACTCAGTGTACTCAGATCTTAATTTGAAAGTCATGGTCGGAGAAGGAGACGTTCATGTTCAACTGACTCACTCCACCTTAATCATCGGGCATTCTCACATGCGTCAGAAACCGAGTCCACCTCCACGCCTCTTTCTCATTCTGAGAAGAAACCCGTTCGTTACCCCAATTTCCCATTCTTCCGTGACCTTAAACGCCTCCCTGCTCAATATTTCAGCGGGGTTCCTAATTGTGGGGACGGGGAACCCCCGCCGGCCCTGGAGGAGGGGGCCAGGGGTCCTCAGTATCATTAGGAACGCACTAATACCGCTATTATGGGATTTATTTCAAGTTGGGGCAGTAAAATTAAATCTTAAGTAATGATCCTCTGTGGCATACCTGTCTAGCACATCTATGATCTGAGATACTGCTTATTTTTTCATTCATAGTGAAAATTACGTCTTTAGTTGTCTTCTAACAAAAAAAAAAGAAGTTTGTGAGTCTCCTCTGCTTGAAAAATACAGGTGTAAACATCTGCTTACTATTAAAATTCTTTGAAAAAAAAAAAGGGTTATTTAAAATATATCATATATAAGTAGTCAACAAGAAATATTAAGTGCCTGACACATAAACGTAAGCAACAATTATTATGATAAACGTTTTCTCAAGGTTTAAATTACTAGGATCAAGTTGACCCCGACTGATAAAACATGTTTTTTATGTATGTAAATTAAAAAAAAATGTTAATTTGAAGGTAACACAAGGGCAAATGTAAGACTAAAGATGTTAAACACTTAAAGGACCATGCCATATCTGTCCATCACAACACAACTGCTCAATGAAATTTTAAAGACATGTAGCCTAATATTGTGAATACTAGTTATTATTGTTAAGTATTATTATAAGTTATTGTTTTACTCAACACCTAATATGCTCCACGTTCAAAGCTCCAGCAGGTTGTGAGTTCCCACAGTTCCCGGGACGGCCCCTGTCTCTTGGTCCAAACACACGTCTTATGGCTGCATTATTCCTCTTCGCACTGCCTTGTCGCTCCTCTGTCCTTTAGCAGAACCAGAGCTTTATGTCGTCGTTCCCTCCTGAATAGGGTTAGGGTTAGGGTTAGGCTTCGAATTCAGGGTTTGTCATGTCCCACTGTCCTGTAATATAGGACAATAGTTTGGTAGTTAATTAGAATACAGCCATATCCATAAACCCCATAGAAATGCATGGAAACTCACCATTGTGGAGTCACTTCACCCTGAAAGTGCTTTGGAAAATCTTTTTATTATTAATTCTTACTTGCGTTTTTCTGGTGCATTAAGTGTATTTTTTATTTTTCATTTATTTATTTATTTTGAACATGTGATCATAGGAACCTGTTTTTTCACTGGTGTTTTGTTTTGTTTTTTTTTTTTGTTTTTTTTTTTTTGAAAATAATAAAGTGAGTAACCCATATGACCAATGAGTAAATATAGTGATACATTGATGGTTTTGTCAATAATATGTGCTGTGATCCAGTCTAAATCTGATATTTAGTATGACAAATGAATGTTAAAATTATTTCTGTGATTTTTTTTTTTGTTTGTTTGTTTTGTTTTTTTGTTTGTTTGTTTGTTTTGCGTTTAACTTTGTCTATTTGGCATGATACTTATGTGTTTGCCTCCACTTCTAAACTATCAAAGCATATTCTGGAAACACTCATGCGACCAATATTTGAAACAGACAGACACAAACACGTCTCTTTGAAGACAAGTCAAAACAGTATCAATATGGCTGTTAAAAGCAGAGAGGACAGGGAAGTGAATATTAACATCAGCACATTACACAGCACCGTGTTGAGAAATCTGAAAATAAGAACATGAAATTATTATAATGTTTGTTGTTCTGCTAGTTGGCTTGCAAATGACTTACTGTTTTAATTCGCACAGCCCAATTAAGATTTTCTAATAATAATGATGTTAATAAATTTTACATTGCTTTTACGAACACTGCACTGACACAGCTGCTGTGGAGACGGCGGAGTGTGTTGTATTTGCTTTAGCTGATGTTACCTCCGCATGCTTTCACAGGTCAGCTCCAGATGTAGTTGCCATTTGCTCCGTTTCTGATTAAATATACTGAAGTATGTGTGTGTTTTACCGTGGTGTTAAGTCTGCCCTCCAGCTGGTCATCATCATTCAGCGACACAAACAAAAACCATTGATATTCTCAGAGAAACGCTCATTTATTGAATCCATACCACTTGTACATTTTGATGATCAGATTATGGGATTTCTGTCCGCTTAATAAGGCGCTGAACTTCTGTTTTATGCATAAAAAAGGATAAACTGGGTTTGGGTCTGCATGCTTGCTCTCCATTTCTCCAATCTGGGCCAGGTAAATTTACTGCCTCTCTCTCTCAGTCTCTGCCTCTGTCCCTCTCTGCCTCTTTCCCAAGGCAGCTGTACCATGAGCTCTGTCTCTCCTCTATCTCAAAAAGCCTGAAAGGCTTCACTTACTCTCACTGGCACTTCTACACAAGGCAGTCAGGGCACGTCAGGCCCCAGCATGTCAAAGTTGCTTACAAAGACATCAGTGGCTACAAATGCAGCTGAAGGCCCTTTTTCCTGATGCTGAGCGGCCGACGGGGCCACAGTGGTGCAGCCAAGTCTCAGTGCCTATCTGCTCGCTGGCACACTGACTGGTGCTTTTCACAAGAACTGTATGAAGTGCAAATTGTACCTTCGAATTCAGGGTTTGTCATGTCCTATGATCCACGCAAAAAGCAAAAGTGAGCACTTGAAGAAACCCACATCAATGTTTCTCTGAGTCATATGAGCAGATGAACTGAGCAGCTGTGCATCTGGTCAAATGCAGGAAAAATGTATGCTGTTTTCAAAAAATATCCAGCTATGAAGCATGGGATCCATATGGGATTGAATCCTTGGGTTCTGCAGTCATGATTTTTTTTTTAGAAAATCTGTTATTATTAAATGTCTGTTCAAAAAAAAAAAAAAAAAAAAAAAAAAAAAACACGTACTGCTGATCAGGCCACAGGGTATTGGACTTGGAGGGCAAAATTTATTGTCACGGCCAAAAACTGATATTAATCCTCCATAACTCAAGAAAAGCTGTTACATTACAGGATGGAAAACCAGTCATTTAAAAATGTATTAGCTCTATTTGATATATGACATTGTGATTATTGAACATGTTCACTTCGCTGGTGGTTCAACAGTTTAAAAAGTGCTTTTCAGTGCTGCTGGTCGGCTATCCTGCCAGCTTGTTAATTGCAATTAATTGTCCTCACCTGGCAGACCAGAGTAAATCAGCTCCTGATTACATGGCTAGAATGAAAACCAGCAGAGCTCTGAGGCCACATCTACACAGATATAGATATTTTTGAAAACTTTGTTACTGTTTGTTATCACTGAATTACAAATGCAAGTATAAATGTGGTTAAAAATGTCCTAATAATGCCTGTAAAATGAGGTCAGATGACAAAATCAGTGGTATGTCGTTCATACAAACAGACAATAGGCGGAGCTCCTTCTGCAAAACTTCTTTCTGCAAAACAATTATTCACTGAAATGTCACGTTTTCAAGTTTTATGATTAAACACTTTGTTAGGATGTAGGCGGGGTGAAATCCCCTCTCAAGCAAGAGCCATGTTCGATTTTTTGCTAATGTTCACTCTTTTCCTTACTTCAACCAAGTAGTTTTGATGGCTAACAAAGCAAATGAAAGTGGCTAAAGTGGCTGATGCAGGTTCCACCGCATCGGCTTGTAAGTCTAAATGTTGAGATGCAACATATTTTTGCTTCAGGTCAACATAATGGAGAACATCTAAGTTCACATCAAAGTTATGTTTTCAGAAAATCATTGCTGTGTAGACGTGAACCGGATTCTGAGGACGAGGGTTTACAACCTATGGATTAGCATAACACTCTGCGGCATTACATATCTTCTGTAGTAGATAGTAATAAACCTTTTTCACAGCAGTGATTTTACATAAATTGCAGGGTAAACACAGATGTTACTTTAAAAAATGAATTAGGTTCCTCTCCATTTGTCTTTATGTCTATTCACAATATATGCTGGATGTATTTATGGGTAATATTACAGTTTCTGTCAGCATGGACGCTCTTAGGTTTTAGATTATATTCTGTACTTTTATGACTTGTAGTGGAACAGCTCCAAGCTTGTTTGTTCGAGAGTTTGGGAGCCGATGCAATCCAGTAATGTCAAAGTGGTGACAACACTCGGCAAAAAATAAATCAATAAAAACAGAATTTCACTTTAACTCGCACTGGAGCTCATTCTGATGCCTGATGTGATTTATGTTGTTTAATATTAGCCTTGTGCCCATTTACGTGCACCTTCTTCTGAGTTCATAAAACTCAAGCGTTAGTTTCAAACATAAGTTAAACAGCTCACTAATAGATGGCATTCAAGACACTTCCTGAGGTTTCATGAGTCACCACTTTCCCATCATCATACATGAGAATACAGGCAGTGCACTTCCACAGGAGACTATTATGTGCAATTTATGGTGGAGGTCAAAGGGGAAATCTAACAGAAAAAACACACTAAAAGCACACCCTCTATTCTCACATCAAGTATCTGGATATGATGTTATAAATTGCACAATGGGACACTATCCACAAGAAAAACATGCAATTCAGATTAACCAGTGTGAGTGTTTTGAGTCACCATCCACATCAAGGTAAGTGTGAAGACAAAATGAAAGTGAAACTAAGTGTGATGGGTTCACGCGTCAGAAACAACAGCAGCATTTTCGGCTGATTGGTCTATTGTTAGTGGGCTGCAGAGTGTCACTGTCCATCTCAGACAGCACGCCGGGTCTTCCCATAACTCCTTGCATCCTGTCAAGAGAGTAGGGTGGTGTGGAAACAAGTTTATCAAGCGCCTGGGAGCACCCTGTCTGGACCAGAGAAAGGATCAATGTCCCCCCCATGGCAGTCTGTCAATATGCTTCCAAATGGTCGCAACACAGTGCACTGAAATTCCCATTTTTCACCACCTCAGTAGTGAGTATGCAGAAAAAACTGATGTTTAACCCTATCCATGCATGTTATGTCTCAGTTTGTTGGGACTATTTGCACCATTATAATAAAAAATACGCAGCATATGTTGTGATCCACTGTGTTTTTATTCCTAAATCTCCTCATTTACTGGTTTTTGAGTGATGTTGGCATAGCATCAGTGGTAAAAACCTCTAAGAAACAAACATAAAGCAAAGCTAAACATCAAGAGACTAACACTGGCGATATTCCAGATTGCTTACAATTGTTTAATTGATTCATTGTTTAATTGTCCAACACCTGATGTGGTCTCACAGATATTACTAACTTGGGCTGCCCTGATGGTTCGCCATGTAGAGCACATATAATTTACCACTGGGTCTTATTTTGCTGCTGCAGCCTGGGTTTGACTCTAGCCCAAGCACTTTGCTGCATGTCAAACCCTATTTCTACCCCACCTCTCCTGTCTCTCTCCACTATGTCTGTCTAATAAGCAGAAATGCTCGCAAAATAATGTTGAAAAAAAAAATTATGTCATTTACGTCAACCTTGGGCTATCTGTTTAAAAGCAGCCATCGAGATGAGTGAAAAGAGCAATAGCAGGAATTTAACCAAATGGTTGCTGGTTGCTGCTGTCACCTGAGTAGCACTTTAGCTTGTGAAAGACAAACAGCCACAGCTTTGTGTTACATGTTGGTGAGTCGACATGGGACGATGTGGTGAATGATGTCGATCACCGTGTCTTTTGTCCTTGTAATGTTCAGAAGGATGAACATATCTTCACATCATTCAACAGAACTGTCCATGAGACTATGACTCTCCTCATCAGAAGCTGGTAAGGTGGATGTACAGTGTCCAACTGGAGGGGGGGGGGGGACCTGATGGAAATTGCCATGGCACACCGATTAGACACAGAGACAGGCAGAAAGGTTCTCTATAAACCATGTAGTTGGTGGTGAGGATGACTCAACCTGATTCATGCACTGTTCATTCAAGTTCATTTGAGTACAGAAGATCAGTGGCAATACAAGACAGCAGCAAGAAGCCTGAAAATGCACCTCAGTCTTCCTCCAGGAGAACTGCAGTGTGGTTTGTTAGGACTGAGAACCAACCACAGGAAATGACCCACAAATGTTAGGCTTGACATGATAACTGGCAGCTTTGGCTCCTGCGTGTCGTTGTGATGCCCAGGCGAGGCAAAACGTGACAATGACACGCTTTCCTCTGGCGGGTCTGTTACAGGCTTTGGCGTGACATCAGGTTGGACAAGCAGAGAAACACACGGAAGGTGGCAGAAATGTAACCTAGGGGACAAAACTTTTTATGAGCCCATGTCAAGTTTGTTTCCAAGACTTGTCATTTAGTTTTGCTGCAATATCAAATCACACTTTTGAAGAGATTTCAAGAAGTCAAGTTACACTTTCCTGCTCTAGTTCAGATTGACAACTCAAGAAACCAATGATGGATGGATCTTTGGAGGAGAAAGCTTGGGAACGAAGTTAGTTGTAATCAGGCTGTGAGAACCTAAATGAACCAAAAAAAAAAAAAACCTGCAGCAAAGTCAGTTTTTCTACAGTGAGTCAGATGAAGGAAAATAAACTGATTAGGATCACGGCTTTAAAGAGTCCATTTCAGCCAACAGAGTAAGTCAGGTCATTGTTTCTGCTTTTCAATTTCACTTATGCTTTAAGCTAAAACAAGCAAAATAATATCAGTGGAAAACATACGCATTGATCTACATATTACATTAAAAAAAAAAAAATCAAACAAGAAACTCCTAATTATCCATTGATTGTAGATAAGTGGATTTGTCATGTCTTGGGAGACCAAGTGGTTGTTTTTTTTTTAAGCGTGCAAATCTCCTAATGGCTCAGAAAAAGAAGTTGTATTTGTATTCTCCAGTGATTATTGCTGCATCCATGGAGATGGCAAAATCAGTTTTTGAGTCCTACTGTTGCTGACAACTTTGCCCCCAAGCTCTATTTATGCATACACACAATATTAACATGCATATCTTATAGCTATTACTGTGCTTATCATGCTATCTGATAGCATAGCCTACATGTGGGGTTGGAGGCATGATGCTGTTTACATCGTTCTGGCACGGGATCGAGCTTCCTCTGATGGCTTTAATTTAAATTTGATTGCTGCTGCTATGGTGTGTATGTTTATAGTCAATATCCACCAATTAATTAGTATTGAAAGGATTGAAAGGCCCGGAATAATGTTGGCAGTCGGTTCAGCTGCACCTCCCACCGTGACATTCGATCGTGACATTTCAGTTGGAAGTCATGCTACATTTGGTCAGTTTCACAAATGTGAACATCGTATTCCCTTTGTTTGTGTCCTCTGGGCCCTTGATGCACATGACTGGGATAGACTGGGAATTGGGGTAGAGGAGATCAATCTGGACTGTCGGCCAGCCTCCCTCTCTCTCTTTCTCTCTCTCTCTCTCTCTCTCCCTCCCTCTTTCCACTCTCTCTCTTTCTCTCGACCAACCTTTCCCTGAAACCCAGGAGAGCCGAAGGTCCAGCTGGCATGCAGCCCAGGCCATGCCTCCCCCCCTTCAGACCACCACAGGGAGTGTACCAAACACACAGCAGAGTCACAAACACAGAGATATCCAGGTCACCACACAACTGTGGCAAGATATGAAAGGAGTGCATTGATGCTTGGTTTCCAGAACTCCCATTCCAGCCACAAATATACCCTGATTCACTGTCTGCTGAAGCTTCATTCATCGTTCGAAAACTGTTGCCCTGAATAAGACACATGAGGACACTGTCTTCTGTTTTGACAAATTTTGCAGATTTTGTTTCTTCTAATTTCTCCAGCACTTTGAAAGGTCACTCTCTCAAAGGGAAATGCCAATGAATTCAAAATTTAAGTCCACACCAAAACAAAATTCTCTCACCACTGTGTCAAACTGCAGAGTATTAACTTGTTGTCGGACCAGCCTGGTGACACTTGGTGCCCTGAGCAAGACTTGGATTCTGCAGTGATGTCTCTTTTTAAACAGACTGCACTTCATAAATCCATGTAAAATAGTAAGACAAACCCCAAACTGTGTGAAGCCTGCCCTCTAATGGTGAAAAGCAGCATCACTGGTCTTTGGTGGCAGGTGATGTCACCACCCATGCAGAACAACAGGTGGTGACGTCACCTGCCACCAAAGAATAGTGATGCTACTTTTCACCATTAGAGGGCCGGCCTCAAACAGATTGTGGTTTAAGCTTTAGTTACTCTTTAATTTTTACTTTCTCTTTTTTGATTTTAGATGGTCAGATAAATTCCAAGTTGTATCTTTAGTCCATTTTTTTCTCCACCTGTGCTTGCCTCTACTATGGATCAGTAAACACATGTTAATGGTTGACACATCGAAGATATAAAGGTGACACCTTTGTCTTTTGTCTTTAAATCACCGACTGAACAGCTACACTTGCATCTCATTATTTCTGTATTGTTTTATGCCTTGCTGCTGCTATTTCAAAGACAGACAGAGGGCCAGATTAGGTTAAATATTGGTAACATTTGACATTTAAGACTGTGGCCAGCAGACTTTTCCATGAAACTGAGCCTTAACATTGGGCTCAATCTGCCTCAACAGAAAGCTACAGGGTGTAAATATTCATCATGCTTATTAATCATCTGTATGCTCCAATTTACTTGTGCAAATTTACTATCATTTTGAGTTTCAGTGTTAGACCTGCATGCTTTATGTCCACAGAGCGGAAGAGAAGCTAGAAAACTAATCCTGGCACAACAGAGACAGAATTAGAATAACTTTAGATGGCAAGTACGATGAATGTACAATCATATGTCTTGTTGACATTGGTGCAGAGACAGAAAGATGAGAGATCTTGCTCTCAAATAATTTGTCCTTTCATCTGTAGATCTACTCAGAGCCTCTGTATATTTATACTCTCTAAAGGGTAATTAAGATTGACTGGTCACATTACTTATCCTCCGCTCTTCACCACCCACTGGACCGTATATAGCCTATGTGTAAGACAGCAGTAGTCAGGGAGCTGTGGTGAGCAGCTAAACATGAAAACTGTCAAGACTAGCTTTATCTGAGAAAAGGCTGAGGTGAAGCTCAGATAACCTCATAAAGAAAGCACTTTTAAAAAACCCATCCTTAAACATCTCGATGCCCAGGCCCTTTTTAGCACACAACAGAAATACGTGTCATTTTTCTGTTGTTTTTAGAGGTGACTGAGCTGGAAAAGTAATTGATGCAACAGCGCTTCAAGGTTGGAGCTAAATGCCTAATGTAAAATAAAGTTTTAAATGCATCTGAGTCTGAGATCTGAGTATACTCAAACGTAAGCTATTTAGATTTTCCCCCACCAACAGGGATGACAAATTGTAAAATTATTTCTTTTTCTAAATGTCACAGCTCAGGTCGTTGTTGATACAGAGATCAGGTTGTGGGTGAAATCAGAATCTGCAAGTTGATTATTTTTCACGTTACTATGACGGTGTTGTCCAGTGAAGTATCCTGGGGCAAGACACTGAAAAACATTTCTCTATAGACTTAACAGCTTATTGCTTCTTTATATTGATCTGTACATAAATGTTTCATCATTTCGTTGAGTAAATCATTCAAATTAAATTTTATTTTTCTTATTTCACCAGTTGTTTTATGGTAGATATTAACAAGGTATCAAAAAAAAAAAAATGTACAAAATATACAGTGAGACTGGGTGGGTATTCATTTGTGGAGTTCAAATTGAGAAAAGTAAGAGCAAGGTCTGAATTTGTAAGGCTAATATTATCCATTTACACAAGGTTATATTTTTCTACTAATATAAAATTTGACTGTTATCAAATAATCTTCAAAATGTTTACTGACTTCTGCACATGTAATGTTCATATTAAAATTGTATTCACTTTTGCAGAAAATGGACTGACAAGGCTTGTGAATGATTTAAGGTGATATTTTCTTGATAATTGTAGGTTAAATTCTCCATGACGTCTAGATCTAGTTCAGCATTTTAAAACGACATTAAAAGGTTTGGCAAGACTTTTGCAAACTTAAATAAGGGGCACAAACTGATTTATGTCTAGTGGTGCCACACAACTTAACATGAAATAGTTCCTCTCTGTTCCCAAATGAACCATTCATATTGTACCAGATTAACATAACCAACAATTTAATGGCATTGAAGTGAGCAATCTCCCACTGAAATGATCTGTTCTCAACAGAGTGCTGACACTTCCTGCGTGACTCACCTGGCAGGTCAGGCACAATGTGTTCTCTTAAGCCTGGCCCATGTAGGAGTTATGGAACAGAAAATACAGAATTCATTCAGAGCTCAAGCTCAACTCAGAAAAGATCAGAGGAGAAAAGATCTCACTCTTCAAAATGGTTTCGAGCCTCAGTCACTTCCAGTAACATAAAGCGTGAAGCTCTTAACATCTCTGTGCTCAGGTTTCTCCATGGGACTGGTTCACAGTATCGTGCATTCAGGAAAGCCTTTATTTTTTCATAAAGCTCATGTATTTATAAGCAGGGTGGTGTTATACACAGAGCCTCTTCAAAGTACTCCCTTGAAAGCTTGAGTAGAAGGCTACAACCATCTTTCATATTCTTCAGATTACTCTGCATAAAGGTTGTATTAAACATCTGTATTATTCAGCTGCTGCCAAAGTCCATTTCACTTTTTGTGAATAAAAGTATGATAACAGGGCTGTCAAGTCATGCTGGGTAACTACACTAAAAGGAAATTTGATGACTTGGACATTCTGAAATTATGTGACCTCATCAAAAAAATGAAGTGAGTCATATGGGCCAGCTGTGAGTAGGAGTACTGACGACACCTCACTGCCGGTCTTGACCATATTAATGACGATCATTAGGTCCTCAGTCAAAGTAAGCACATGAATATTTATTTTGAAAAACATCAGCTTTTTTTTCTTTAAAGGCATTATTAAGGCATTTTAAGGTCTTTATTGGGCGGTTTGAAGTAAAGAGATGCAGGAAAGACTGTGGGAGTGAAGAGGATGGCAGGGGATGAAGGTCCTGCAGAGATACTGGAGTTGGACCCAGGACTTTACAGATACAAGTTATGCACCTTAGTTCAGGTTCAAGTTCATGCTTATTTATAACTTAATATCATTGTTTACAGTCTCAAAGGGCTTTATATGCCCACATGTAACACAACAAACAGCACGACACCCTCCTGATTTTATCCTCATAGCGGGCAAGAAAAAACCTCCACTGAACTGGGAAAAATGGAAAAAAAAATCTTGAAGGACCACAGAGAGAGGAGACAGGTGTGCAATAGGCGACGACCCAGGGAGCAAATTACAAACATTACAGTCATAAAGCAAATGCAAGAAAACACAATAGCAGACAATATGGCAACAGAAGCAGCAGGAGGCCTCGACCGCGGCAGCAGGACAAGGAGACGATGGGACGAGGAGGACAACACGGGGGATAACGAGGGGAGGAAACCTAGGGGGAAGATAGCCTCACTCGCTCAGGGCACGCATACTCCAGCACGTCAGACACACACACACACACACGCCTTACCTTAGGATTCCCCGGACGCCCTTAGTTCTGTTGTTGAGGCCGGTGTGATGCATGAAGGCGACGTTTTGACAAGAGGTCCCAGGAAAGTCTGTGGAAGATATCAGAGGAGGAGCAGCATTAAGTTGGCAGTTCAGAGCCGGCACTCCACCCACAGTCCATGCTGCAAATGCCTGACAGGCTGAAAAGGTTACAGAGACCTGAGAGAGAGCACATGTGGTGGAAAAGTGGAAAGTGTGGCTGAGATAAACCTCGTCCCTATTTGGCTCAATTCAAGTGTAAAATATGCATATTGTTTCCTTGTTTTGGTTATTTGGACCACCTTTAATTATGTTATACACACTACCTCATTAAGATTTTGATAAGTGTATGCTCAATTTAGCTTTTTGTGTATTTTTTGAACTGAATTCACCCACATGCTGTGATCAGTCTAATTTATTGCACTGATTCACTAGTTGAAATAGTCCAATAATTTGTTAAGTAAAGGTTAAAGGTTCATTATGTTGGAGATAGCATTTTGATGAGGTATAATAAATAGAGATTCTAAACTGATTTTCAATTAAGTTTGATTTCCAATTAAGAACAAAAGAATGAAAAAAACAACAACAACAACAACAACAACAACAACTCCAGATGAGTTATTTAACCATCATACTTGCAATGCAAAGTGTTACTGTTGGTAAGAAAATATTGACAAGGATGTAGAGACTCTGGGGTTGCAAGTGACAGCCAATTCTGCACAACAGTAAACATCAGTAGCATCACTTCCCATCCATGTTAAAACGAGGGTGGCAAATACAATCAGAGCAAATGATCAGCAGAAGTTCTAACTACAGAACACAATTTGAAGTTTTACTCGAACAGAACACAGTTCGTTATGTACATTCTCAAGAGATTTGCAGCAAGACACACTATTTGTCAATTTAATTTGGACTGCAACAAAACATCTGATTTTTTTTGGGATTCATTATGTAATATCAGAGACTTTCAATTTTGTGTTCCAATTATCCTTTAAATTGGCAAATTGGATTGTGCTTTTGAATGTTACAATGAATATGAATCAGGTGTGCCACAGGTACACTTTAACTTGATGTAAAAGGAAAACTTATACAGGAAAAATGAACATGTATTCCACAGTATAAGTTGGAGCAAAATGAGTTTTCTTTATGAAGAAAATGAGTTTTCTTCATAAATGAGTCTAAACTCAATCTAACACTTGATATTGTGTTAAAACAGTGTCACTGCTATGTAGTCAGTAGTAAATTGATGTGAAAACAAAGACGGCTATAGAATGCATGGTGTGATGATGCAGCCAAGTGCTACGGCTACTTCTGAGGCTACAGATTCTGAAATACAAGCAGCCTGTATGAAACCAGTGAGGCAACTTGTTACAAGACGATAGGACGTCACAGGATGTACAGAGTCCTGTACAGAGTCCTGGCTCTTGTACAGTTGCCTGCCTGGAGACTCTTGTGTTCCAACAACAGAGCCTGTCTCCCGTCCTCCTAGCGGATGTCAGCGCCAACAGGGCGTCGGTATAATCAACACATAAATAGAGAGGATCCATTGCATGCAACACCTCCATCGCAGTGCAGAATAATTCAGTTATACCAGATTCTCCCATTTGAAATTAATGAACTGCCACTGGAGAGTAACATATTCAATGCATGAAGTGCCATCCCACTGTAAGAGCCACTTGAGGTCCACCTGAGGGACCGTAGGCTTTCCACGCTCAACAATAAATCTCTAAGCACTTATGACGAATTGTATAACAATCTCACAGCAGCTATTAATTATCTTGTTTTCTCTTATGTGGCCTGAATGTGTAAGTGCTTGTACAACTCCTGCAAGACCTTAACAATCCTCATGCCTGCAACAGGAAGTCAGCCCAGACCAGAGGCTTTCACCCTACATGCACAGGGCAGAGAGAGCCTGAAGGGGGAAAGTATACGGCAGCACTTGCATCCAGTTATTGAAACGAGAACAATCCCCTCTTATAGGGAAGGATAAAAGGGCAAAAGGCCAATAAATCCAAAGCAGATCAGCTTCCACCTTTTGATACCAAGGTTCCTTGACTACCTCGAGTGGGAACACCTGTTCTCATGGGACTGCACTCCTCTGGACAACCAACCTGCCACTAAAACAAGGACGTTTACATGATATGCGACTTATTCTACTGAGCCAACAAGACACCCTAACTGTTTCTTTTGTGGTGGGAAAATGCATCTCTCTCACTTTGGTCACTTTCTTTCACAGAACACGTATTTGCATCCTTAAGACATTGCACTTGTTTCTTGAAATTTCAGGAGACAAGGCTCAGATTTCCCTTGTGTACCTCAACAATGAGGTGTTCAATCATGTCCTGACGAGCCAGACAGACCTATAAAAAAAAAGAGGTTACATGGCTGTGACCTCACAGGTATATAATAGCAATGTGGCACACCGGAGGCCATCACACACAGATGATTAAATCTCAAAAGCTGATAAGTGTAGTCAAATAGGCTGCAGAGAACATATCCTTCAATAATATCCCCTCAGTCTCCCAGTGCCTGTGGGATGGCCATTTTTCTGGTGAAATGAGACGAATATTATTAGGACTAGTCATCCACCTTTGCAGAACAAGCCCTAGAAAAAGCCTCTATAATCCAGGGGGACTGATGTTACCCAGCTTGTCCTTCTCTGACTTGGCAGGACACACCAACACCTGGTTGCATATGAGTAAAGCCTGAGCTCCTGCCACAGATGCAGTATGCACAAAGCGTGCAGCAGACGTTTGACTTTGTCTGCTTTCCAAGCAGCCAAGGAGGCACGGAAAGGGCATGCAAGGCAAACGGCCAACATTTTGAAGGAGCGGCTGGGCACTTCAGGTCATTTTGGGACATCCAGCACTCCAGTGATCCATTTGCAGTAAACATGGTACATGAGGTGGGTGGAGATCTAAACTTCTGGCCTCTTGTTGGACGGTACATGTGATCTGTGCGTGATATTAATGATGTTAGTTGCTAACCCTTCTACTTTTAAGTTGTTTTCTTTCAAGTTACAGTTTTGAAGAGACATTTCCTCTCACACTTTTTTTTTAACAACCACCTGGGGCAGGAGTGGCGGCCCACTGAGCCCTCATTTACATGGCACTGAGCTCCTTCTGTTGTCTGCGGAGATTTAACCCTCTCTGGCCATCAGTGCATGACTGTGGTCTTGGCATGGCACACGCTGCTCATGTCCATCTGGCACCGTATGGCAAAATCTAGTGTAATCCTTGCTGTTGCCATACACTGCAGTGTACAGTGCAATCCTTCATTACACGATAAAGCTCAGTGACGTGCAGCGAATCCAGAATGTTCTGCACTTGCTGCTACTGCCCAATGTTAGCATGTCAACATTTTTTATTCTTTTTTTTTTTACAGGTTGTTGGCCATGTTTCTCATTCAAAGAGAAGCTCTACACTCAACAGCACACCTCAACAACAGCAGCTGGCCTGCAGAATATGTTTCCACACTTAAGCCACAAACTTGGCTACCTTGGGAAGCTATGCCTGAAGCACAGCGACACACAGCACGCTGAGTAATGAGCCCCACAGATCACATCTATAGACCCAGGTTAGTAATGTGCTACCTGCTTAGCCCCAAGCGTCAACAGGAGAGCCACCAGCTCAGTCAAAAAGAGCAGGGGGGGCACCAGGATGCCTGCTGACAACAGGCTGCCACTCCTGTCTCCATCATTTTTCAAGGCACAATGACAAGAAACGTGTTCGCTGATTTTCCATGCCGCAGTCTTCACATATGTAATAACCCATGCCCAAGAATTTATTGAATTTAGATTTTCTTCGCACTTTCATATTTTTATTTTGTATTCTATTGAATCGTTTATTTATATTATTACATTTTTATATTTTATTGTTTATTGTTTATTAGGATCCCCATTAGCTGCCACCTGTGGATAATACTCTTCTTGGGGGACCTCAAGAGAAAAAAAAAAACAGACATAAAAATGACAAACAATATGAATAAAACCAGTTAATCTACTATCATGATTAGCACAAGAAAAAGAAAGATTTTCAATGGTGATGCCATGCACCAACACAAACACACACCTCCCATCGATTAAAAGAGCTTCTCTCTTTTAATCGATGATTACCCATTGATTTACAGTTTCTATAAGGAGCTTCTTCGTGTTGGGCTATAAAACCTGTCAATGACACAAAACCTCTCCACCAGCAAGAAAATCAAGAGCGTGATAGAACATGCTTTGAGTATCATGCAGCTGCCACAGTACGTCTTGTCCTTGTCACCAACTCCCTGTAAATATTTTACAAGTAACTTAGTGGAAACGTGCTTTCGGTGCAAAAGAGAATGCAAAAGGCGGCAACCAGCCCCGAAACAACAGGACTCATACCGACTAGAGGCACAAGTAAACAGGCAAAACACACTCAAAGACACCAGTCAGGGCCTGGCTGTATTCCTGGTGGTAATGTCCCTTTGTCACTTCCACATGTCGGGGCTGCTCTGCATCCTCTTATCCTGCATTTTCATCGGAAAGCACAACTTTGCATAACAACGAGAGGCCAAAAAATTGCACAGTCATCCTCCAGGACAGGAGGAGCTGAATTGTGCACAAAAGAGATGTAGAGGAGAAGATGGGAGACTTATGCCATAGGAGGTGAGGAGGAGGAGTGGCATAAGGGGAAGGAGGAGAGAGGAGGGTGGAAGGTGAATTTTAAATGTAACTGGTGACCTGAAACGTGTCAGAACTGTGTGACGGAGCGCTAAGAAAACATCAGTGATGAGAAATCTCACTGAGGGCTAAAATGTTTTGATAAAGCACGCTGATCACATATCTTGTGTTTCCCCCTAAATTATTCACTTTACAAGTGACTGATAGGGTTTTGTATGTATGTTGTGTGATCCACGTTCACTAGTCCGGGTTTAGTCCAATCACAGCACAACGCAACCAGCTGACACTGCTAACAATGCAAACGCTATTATCGTTGTTATGCCCATTAAAAACAGGATGATTATTAAAGGGAAATTATCATTACTGGGTGATGTGGTGAATGCATTAGCCAGGGGTTCTTTAATACACCCATATTGAATATTGCAGAGTATTATGGGAAAGCTGTAAACATTTCAACTCAATATGCTCTCATAACAAGGCCGCATGGACAGTGCATTTAGAGTGCATTGAATCCAATCGGCAACCTTTGGTTAATTGCAAAATAATCTTCCAAAACACTGAATTGCTTTTTTCTTTTCCCATAAGCCAGTCTTTCCATACTGCATGATGCGCAATCAGAATTCAAGTCACATATGCAGGAGGAAATTCTCAATATGGTTTCTGTTATTTTATAAGCGATTATAGCTGAGAGACTCTGGTGCTGTTTTGGGCCTCCCTGTCATCCAGATCCATGCTTTTGCTATTATCTGCTATCATTTGAGAGACCTGCAGTATTAACTTGAAGGTCACGAGTCAATATAAAGCGATGATCTTAGATTTTGACATGCTTTGCCGTTACTGGGAAACAGCATGAAACTTGAGTTAATATTGAGAAATTATTCTACATTTGTTATTTGTTGGGTTTGTGATATCAAAAGGCAAGCTGTGGCTGCATTTCAATTCATTAGGCAGACAAAATGAAAAGGATCTAGCTCTTGCTTTGAAGAGCGATGAAAACGATGTAGTAGAAACGTGTTGGTTGTTGTCCCATGCTAAAGTAGGGATTTTTACTCTTTTGTCACAATCAGAGCGCCTCAGAATATTGGAGTGCTTTTCACAGATTGACTTCATTCACTAGATAGTTTACCAGTCAGTTTTTATTGTCCAACTCCTGCTTTTTTTCTTTGCATGATCGCCAAGACTGATTGAAATGTGGTGCATCTTCATTTCAGTTTATCTCCGACTGCACATTTGCAGAACAGCAGCTGCTCGATGCCCACTCCAGGTATAACGCACCACTCCAAACTGACACTCCGACTGTTTGTGGCTATGAGATGCATCTCAGGTAAGTAACATTGATTTATCGATTGCCTCAGCCTCCCCCCCGCATACAAATTATCTCAGCTGGATTGGATTTTGAAGGGCACTGATGAGTCGATAGATGGGTGGGAGAAATACGTCAACCTGACCCACTGCCACCCAGTAAGCATGAGTCACCAGTATGACTGTACTTGTCTCATCCATTCAGCTCTGCTGCTAAGTCTTGAACCTCACTAGGGGAGCTGCGGTAAACATCCTGATACCCCACAGACTGGAGGGATGGAGAGAGTAAGAAATAAATAGGGGGAGTGGTGAGTTATATGATGCAGCTTTAGCAGTTTTCTCAACTCTTTCATCTTCTTCTATTCTTTTTACAGCACCACTCTTATTCCATCAACTCTCCAAAATGGAAATTATGTTTTATCATCTCTTTTCATGACCTTCAGCTTAATTCAGAAATATGTGTATTATATTTTTATCTCCGCCAAAGAAGTGGAACTTTCAGCAGAGAGTTATGCGATCGCTCTTGTCCGTGCATCTGCAGGATAATTCATGGACTGCTTTACCTAAAACTGTGTGGGAAGATTGCACATGGACCAGTGATTAACATTTTGGGCCAATCAACCTCCAGGGGGCGTGGCAGTGGGTGGGGTTTAGTAGAAACAGGACTGTAGTATCCAAATGCATTCACAGAACATCATGAAAACCAGCGTGGAGTTTGGTTATGGGTCAAGGCGGTAGTGGCCAAACTTCCACGCTGCCAGGGGGGTGTCCTATGACGTTCCCAAAAGAGGCGGGGCTTAACACATAAGGAAGTCTTGTTACCTCCACCAAGGAAGTGGCGGAGGTTATTTAATTACCATGTCTGTCTGTCTGTCTGTGAGCAGAATATCTCAAAAGTTATAAACAGATTTAAATGAAACTTTGTAGAAAGGTTGGTCGTGAGCCAAGGAACAGTTAATTAAATTTTGACACCAATCAGCCCAAAGACACAACAGTGACAAACAGAAACGTGACTATGACTGTGTCGCAATTCGCCTCATGCAGCTCGGCATGTTGGTTAAATGCCGTCATGTGGGGGATAAGAGCTCGAACTGCCATAGATGCCGATGATAAAGCTCTGTTACAGAAATATTATTTCAGTAGTATGAAACGGCATACAGGTCACACTTTCAGAATTTCAAAGTCCTCATTAAAAAACTTCAAATGCATTTAATCGTTGTGGTTTTCATTACATAAAATAAAATTAATGGCTGCACTGCTGAGCACGGCATCCGTCTCAGATCCGTCCAGCTGCTGCAGACACACAACCAGTGTAGGAGCCTCAACTGATTTTAATGGGTACATATCAGATCGAACCAGCTGACAGAACGGAGACGTACTGGCACTGCAGTTCTGGGTGAAGGTAAATACTGGATCTGCCTCCTCAGCGGAGGTCTGAACTCTGCTGAGCTCATTTTCTAGTTTAGGATGTTTTTGCCTGACGTCAGCAAGATTCATTTGGGTTTATGTTGTTGCCTGTGTAGGCTTAGTATGTGAACATTATATTGTCAGTAATTTCTATGTATTTGTATGTATTACTGTGTGTATTCTACATTGGAAATAAAACTAATGCAAAAACATTGATTGTATTCACGTATTCACCCTCGGTAGTGAATGGCCCGCCTTCTGGGTAAAATAAATCTGAGAGGTTTTGTCAATAACTTTGAAATATGCAGCAGAGATACTGTGCAGAGGCCATTTTACATTTTGAATTGCCTCATCGCACAAATGATCTAATATACCCCCACCCCCCACACACACACACACACACACACACACACACACACACATTATGACACACATAAACATACTGACATTTTCAGCTACTCAACATGGAGGTCAGAGCTTTGAGTGAACGACCAGCATGGCGAGGCATTTCAGCTGTGAAGCCAAAAAGGCTTGTTCTGTAACCCAAAAAAAGAAGAAAAAACAAATGACAAAGCACTATTATTATTCTGGTATTTAGCATGGTGATATATTACCTCTGCGCTAGACATTTCTGCTGGATCACTGCTGTAATTTGCTCGAGCTTGGGCTGGGGACACACTAGAGGACTTTTTAAACAGTCTGAAAGCACATAGCATCAAACAGATAAGGACAGATTTCCCCAATTATTCTGTCTCTCGGTCATAAATCTGCTCACACTCGATAAAACAAGGTCAGGGTATCACACGCCTGACGATATAGCGGTGATAATCTTTGACTCCTGAAGTGTCATGAACACCAGGACTTCAAGCTCTTGAGGGAAAAGAGAGTTTGGAGAAAGCTGCAGCTGGACAGACCAGCAGTGAGTGGATTTTGTCAAAAAAATCAGGGCAAGGTATAGACTTGCAACCTGATCCAAACTTATTATTCTCGCATTATGATCAGTTATTATAAGCAAATTAATGTTTTCGTGTGACACGTCCTCACCGTCAGGACTTTAAAGGTGTATTATACAAAACTGTTTATTCAACCTTTTAGTGAGTTGAGTATAACGGCATTAAGAATAATCGCAAAGTGAACTGTCGTCTCGCAGACTCGCTTGAATTTTTTTGTTCGAATTGAGAAAATTCAAGTCACACAAATACGTGACTAACGCGAATTTCACATATTCCTCATTCGTGACATGTAAATTCACGTCATTCATGATGCCTTATGTGAATTTGTGTCTATTTGCATCATTGCATTGACTTTGTATGTTGTACAAAGTCAATGCAATGCAGTGTGAGTCAATGTTATACATTTGGTCTAAATACAAAGCAAGTAAAGCTTCTCAATTATTGTATGGTTAGAGAAAACACAAAACATTTTCCATATTGTATGTCAGTGTCATTTATTCTGCATTGTCTGGTTGCAGTGCTTCACAGGCGCTACGTCACGCTTAAATTGAGTGAAATATTCAAACCCGAGGTGGCATTATTTAGTGGTTGCAGCATTACATCAGATTGGAAAAGTCTAAATGTCTTGTGCATCATTTTATACACATTTCCCTGTGTACCTCAGGATCTCCGCTGGAATTTAAAAGTAAGTTATATGGATTTGAACAAAGCTCAGCGAGCAGCAATGACAAACAGCGTTGAAGAGGTTGAAGTGAATCTGTAATGAATCTGTACACTCCTCACACAGTCAGATAATCCGTCCTAAACAGACCCAGAGCAACAATATGGTGTTAATCTGCCAATATGGCTTTAATCCTGTTATGGCTCTCCAGCATTACTTGTCTGTGTTAGGAATGTACTTGAAAAAGTTGGAAAAAAATGTGAAAGCTTGTTGATTTGCACAGTGCTTCCTAGCCATTTTAAAGGCATGAGGATAAGGAAATACTTTGATTTAAAGATAAAAAATTAAAAACAAAAAAAATGAATGAATCCTTGAAAATAGCTGTATGGTATCTGCAGGAGCACATCCAGCCTCCAGTGTTTGGGAAGCGACTTTGAAACCGGAGCTTGAGAAGCTACAAGCTGCCACTGATAGAAGCAAATTACACCATGGGTGACTGAGAAAATGTAGCTAACTAAAATCGAACTATGGCACAAACAAACAAACAGACAAACAAATCATTCAAATCAATGTTCAAACAAAGGATTTTGTTTTTTCTCAAGACTTTTTTTTTTTCATTCGGACACCAATCTCCGACCACTTTAAATGAGTCAGGGGGTCATGGTGATGAATGGGGTCAGCTGCAATAAAATGTTCAGTGACAAATTGTTTAGTAAACAGATAGAAAAGTGTGTAATTTGTAATATTGCAGGTTTCTGATGCGCAGTGTGGTGGCTTTTTGTCACAAGACTTATGTTTGAACTTGGCTGATTTCTAGCTCCATTTAATTAACAGGGTATACTGATATGGAGCAAATATGACGGTCTTATGATACAGTGTGTTTTTCTTTTTTTCCTTAGGCGGAAGTTGTGTTGTGTTGTTTTGTTAAATACGTTACCTTTTATTGAATAAATGCTTTGAAACGAGCAGTCATTTATAAAGTTACCACTAGGTGTCGCTGTCACACTGGTTCAGCAACACAGCAGCACAAAGGAGGCCTGCCTAACAGACAGCTTTCAGGGCAAAGAGTAACCAGGCGCTGGCGATTCGTCAGTCCAGTCCTCTTATTCCATCGTGTTCAGGTTGATGTGGCGCTTTGCGGCTTTATGTGGTGGAAAAAGGAGGTCAATACCAGGAAAGCCGCATCGATTTAAAAGTAACAAAGCTACTGTAAAGCGACTGAAATTGTAACCAAGCTTGTCGCTTGTGTGTTCTCAGTTGTTCACGTCACAAAAAAACGGCAAAAAAAATGCCAGCTTAACTCCTTGAGTCATTCACATATGAATGTAGTTTAACTACCAGCAACCTGCAGTAAAATGTAGTTAAACTGCATGTTTAATTATATGTAATTCACCAGCTACTCCCTAACACTGCTGGCCTCCATGCTGACGAGCGCCCCAGCATGAAACTTAACATGACTCAATGAGTGATATTTCAGTGTGTGGGCTCTAACTGTGAATAACCATGACTAACGTTAATGACCTTTCTGGTCCTGCCAACGCCATGTGCCGTACAAGCTGAAGCAGGCATTGTTCCCCGAGCCTCTGACATCACGTGTTCACCGGCCGCCCACTAACACCTGATGCAAGCGAGCGCCCCGTCCCTGTTGTCCTTCAAGCATTGTCAGTGTTGTCATCAACTTGCTGATAATGCACTTCAATGACACGCACGCCTGATTCCCCTGTTCACCGTGTGCATGTGTGCGTGCGTGTGTGTGTGTGTTTGATACAAGTCGGCCTCTGAATGAGTCATCCACCTCTCCATCTCCCCCATCTGCTCCTACGTGTTTTGTTTGCACCTCTCTTTGATAGTATTGGAGAGGAGGGAGCTGGGTCATCTCAGGCCAGCTCAGTGAACCTCCAGATTCAGATTCCCACCAGTTGCAGGAGGAGAGGAAGTCAGCGTGGACCAAGCATCACTACCAAGGCTTTTTTGGTTTTACAAGGGTCCAGTTTTACCACAGAAAAAATGTTGATGTTGATTTATTGTGATTGAACAATTAATAACTCTGAGATCACTCATTGATCGTTGATTGTTATGTAACATACCATGATAAAGCTCTCGGTAATCTATCGCTAAAAAAAACAAAAACAGTCCCCTACAAGTGCCTGTTTCCCATGTTAGGTCGCTTTTAGATCCATTTTATTACACAACAATGAGTTCTTGCCTTCTTACGGCACGTAAACAGTAGAAGTTTGCCTGCTGGCTGGTAATGTGCAGAGAGAAAAACGCCTAAAGAATAATGTTTTCGCCGCCTGGTGTTGCCATGGTTTCCTGGCCTATTCATCACAGTGATGTTAAGGAGACTCCCCAACTTCTTCTCCTCTGCTTCCCTCTCTTTTCCTGTACTGTACTCTCACTGCAATGGTGGAATACACACACCAAGCTGGAAAGAGGAAGGAGTCATCTCTGAGGACAAAGGCTGCATCAGCATGCAAGCTCATGGTGAACCTTCTGGGACAAGAAGTCAGATTGTTATTAATGATCCCCTCCTGTTCAGTTCAGTCATGTATGATTATCTCCACCAATCACAATCTCAATCACATGGGGGTAACAACTAATTACAGGCAACTGACACAACCAATCCAGGCAAGAGAAATCACTGGAGGAGGCCTTTAAAGGACCAGACCAGTGATTCTACATGTTCAGCCTTATATCTACAAAATGTAAGTGCTTCATGTTTCTGCTAAACCTTTTCCCAAATCAAGCAGTCGTATCTTAGACCTCTGATATCATTTTTTCCTGCCTTTTGCTTTCCATTTGTTCCACTATGATATGAAAATGAACTTTCAGAGACCGCAAACTTCCTTCCATCACCGTCATAAAGTTGTTCACATTCGTTTTCCTAAAGGCAGCAGCACTGTTGTGTTTGCCCTACAGCCAATTAACAAGGTCAGTTTTGTGAATGGTGATGACTTTGTTAGCTTCAACCAAAACCTCCAGGGTTTCCCCCAGTGCTTTATAGGCCTGGCGGGCCGCCAAGCTTTTCTTGCCGCATCTGGTGATACGGTTGAAAGCGCAATGGCGACATCTTATGGTCGATACGTGAACACTTTCTTTTTCCGAAGTCGGAGGAGCAGTGGAGGAGACGATGAGCCCGCTCGTTCACCCCCAGGCCGAGGGGAGTGCATCCCTGGCGAGCCGACCAAGCCACGGCTCGATGATGAGGCAGAGCCAGTGCGAGTTAGCACGGATGTTAGCACGTCATCAGAGCACAAATTACCAGGATAATGCCCACCAAGTTGCGCCGCTATGCGGAATATGGCAGGATTTTACATAAATTGAATGAAATATCGTTTTTGAGTGGAATATGAACGTATGTCTGGCAAAGGCACAGAAGATTTCCAGCTACTGCAGCGCACTGACATAGATTGTGTAACAAAGTGAAGAGTCGCCACTCTGCTCTATTTTCAGTGGCTAACAGCAGTATACTGGCTTAGCTTGTCTATTCAGAGAAGAGGTATCACTCTGGCTTATTTTTCAATGTATGTTATCACAGGTGTCTTTGATAAGTAATTTACATTTTTAAAATAATAATAATAATTTAACATGTTGTTAAATTATTGGAGTCAACCCCCCCACCCCCAGCGGCACAACCAACAGGCTTAACAAGTTTTCTGGGGGAAACCCTGACCTCACATTTTAAAATGAAGGGATTTTGATTATAAACTGTGAAATCTTTAGAGCCTCTGCACGTTTTGCAAAATGGTTTGTTGCCATGTAAATTGTGGGAAGGGAACTTTGTAAGATACCCCGTTCCTGTGTGCAGCATCACTGTGATTATAATATGATAACACTTGGATAGTCCCCGTTGATGTCTAGCATTTGTGAGTTAAGGTGCAAATGGTGTGGTTGTTCTTTTGTATGTTCCCTTTTGAGATCTTGGTGGTAAAATTGTAGGCACAGACTTCAGGGATTTGAAGTCGATAGCATGAAATAATTTCCCAGTTCGGGATCAACAAAGCAAATCTATCAATTTATCTATCTATCTATCTATGCGTAATAAAACATTTACTTCCATTGTTAATTTCTATGTGAAATAAAACATCTTACTGTGTTTGTTAACAGTTGCAACACTCATCAAAAATACGTTATACATATACCGGTCGACCTTTTCACTGCTGACCAAAGATATATTTTGCATATTTTATTATTGGTTGCCAAGAAAAATGTAACGGCAAACTGGAAGAATGTTAAATCACCGACTGTGGCTGAATGGAAGCAGAGGTTGAGACAGGTGTATCTCATGGAAAAAAATGACTGCATCATTACAGTTGAAAATGGACCTTTTTGATCGGAGGTGGAGCATGGTCAGAAAATACCTTTTAATGTGAACTATTTAGGTTGTTGAGGCTGTTCTTTAAGTAATGGAAATGGACCCTGACACGATGTGAATTTACCTTCTTTTCTATTTATTATCTTATCATTTCTTCATTTATTTATTTATTTACCTATTTATATATTTTTTTTAATTTACTTTTGTTTGTCTATTTGTTTATCCTGTTTGTTCTTCCTTATTACTACACTGTGTAATGTATATGTATATTTGATATACATTTGCATCATATGCAGCAATATCTAGGTATGTGATATGCTTTGTACTTTTTTTTTTTTTTACATCACTGATCTTGTCTCAGATACTGTTCAATGGATTAAAAAAAAATCTAAATAAAAAGTTTAAAAAAAAAAAAAAAAATACGTTATACATTTACCATAAGATTAAACATTCTTACCGGCGCCAACGGCTGCCACGGGATCTATCCTCAAACACAATCACTAACACACTAAACCAAAAGTGAAAAATACATTTACTGGACGTAATACTGGGAGTACAGCATAAACATACCTGTTTGAATGAGTCCAAAAATAGAGCAAAACTCTGTCATGGGCTTTCAACACGCCTAACATGAGAAAAAGGACAAGCATAAGCGTGTATCTCATTAGATGAAACGGCGAAAACCAGCCACATAACGGTTACTAAAAAAAAAACGGTTTTAAGCTAGTTTTTTAAATTCTCAAAACTCGCTTTAACTGGCAGAATGCACAACAAAACTACACAACCCATCTCCAAGAACAATATTATGCATTAATAACCTGCTGTGTGCACTTAAACCAACATTAAAATCTAAAATTAAAACTTTATGATCGCGCTGGCCTGAATACATACCTCTCTCAGTCAAATCCAGCGCAGACTGACGAGAGACGGGGAATGAAGCAGCATGTCTGCTAACGGTCAGTAGAGGGCGCTAAATCACAACTTAATACAGTACTCCCAATACCAAGTACAGAACAAATGAGGGATTTTGGTGAAATTAATACATATTACAACAAAATACATTACAAAAGAAACAAAAATTACAAAGATTAGTAGTAATTTCTTCTATCTGTTACACTTGCTTGCCTTCAGGTGTTGTCAGTGTCTTTGATTGTCCATTCAGCGGCACTGATGAGAGTCCACTGACGGAAAAGTTTGCTGTGTTTTTCTTTTAATCTTACTTCTGAGCACTCCCGTCACAATAAGTGAAGATGAACATGGTGCGTGTTTTTAGGCTGCTTAATGTGTTCTGCTTGGTGTGCAGCTTGTTACCGACTTTCTGAGCTGAACTGTATCGGGTCAGGATCGATAAAGCTCATCTGCAATAACTCTGAATGTTTAAATGCTTTCTGCAAAATGTCTTGATGCACTAACAACTCGATGCTCTGTGTGAACGCGGTGCTTCAGTAGGGTTCTGGGAGATATCTGTCAAAATGAAGACACAGCATGTTGGCGTTGGCATTGCAGAGGGGTGTTATTGAAGTCAAGTCTTGCTGGACTGAGGGAATATTGGAGAAAATGCAATTTAGTGAGTTAATTACCTCGGCTTGGATTTTTAAAACCTAGTTTTGATCCTGTTTGGGTTGTTACAATCCATAGTCTCATAATCATGTAATGGTTCATAATTGGCCAGAAGACTATAACTCACTGGTATGACACTATTTTGGACTAAGCCAGCCAAGCTTGGATTGACCCTCATGTTAATGAATTAATTCTCACTGGCGGAGCTGACTGCAGCCTCTTGACTTGCATACCCAAAAAAGCAGAAACAAGCAGTTGCAAAAAAATCCCTTTCAGGCTGCACTGTAGCAATGGAGCACAGAGACTGCTATTATACAGGTTCCTGCAGTGTGTCTGTCAGCATTCGCCAGGTGGCCTTGGTCACTGTTTTGACACCAAGGTGAAGGTCTGGCGGTGGTGAGCTTGTGCTTGTTTGCGGTTTCATACCTACACACTTTGGCTCATGCTAGGTGTGAAGTGATGCGTGAATCACTCACTCTGTCACTTGATCACACTCGCTTTCATAGCTAATTGGTTCATGTCCTGTCGGTGTGTGAGTTTTTACATGGTGAGGGCTGTCAGCCTCATCAAAACCAGGAGCTTGTAATTGAGAGCTGAAATAAACCAGTGCGAGGATCTAATGCCAAACTGTACATGAAGGTAGTAGTAGTAATTTATTTATAAAAGGTGCCCAGCCTGCATGAGCTAACAAGGCACTACCAAACATAACAGACAAGAACAAGAACATAATGAGAGTGAAAGGACAAGTGTAATAGACCTTCATTTGTGTTAAACAAAGTCCAAACCAACCAATCCAGACATCACAGCTCTAAAACATAACTTTGCCACTTCTGAGGCACAGACTGATCCCTAAACTCCTAACTCTTTTAAACACGAGGCATCCTCATGCACTGCTGAGAAGCAACACAAACTGAGCTAGGTGAAGCACTTTAAACGGGAACTGAAGTCCGTCATTCATCAGTCAAGGAAAACATCCTGCAGACACTGTTAAGAAAAGCCTATATCTGGAATTATAGCTGCTGTGCAGCAATGGTCAGGGCTGGGCAATTTTAGGCAATTCTGAGCAACAAGTGGAGAATAGGAAGATGGCATTCTAATGTGCATTTTGTATCAGTCAAGGCTTGAACACACAATTTCTGGCATGAAGGACAATGCTCTACCTCACTGAGCTAACTGGCAAGTGTCAATTCATGTGAGGCTTCACAAATTGACTCAGCCAGTCACATGATCGCAGCCGCCTATGCATGGAAAGGCAGATTTCAAACCACTGAAAAAAAAAAAAAAAAAAATCAGTCATCAAGACAAAAATCTGAAAATACACATCTTGCATCTAGACAGCATGGAGATGTTGGTAATTTGTTTTGAACAATGATTGATTTTTGCTCCATAAGCGAAAAACTGACTTTAATTGTGAAGGGTATAAAGGTGTCTTCAGTATTGGGGCTACATTTTGATGAAAGTTGCAAAGCTGTAGCACATATGATTGATTTATTATAATTTTTTTTTGAAGTTTTGAGGCTTGCTCTAGCACCATCATCAGGACTATTGGCTTGTATTTTTCAGCTTAGGAAATCTGGCATGGGACTGGACCTTTGTGCAAAGTCTGATGAGTTTTGGCACATGGGAATGTTGCACAAGCTGAGGCTTGAACTCACAATCTTCGACACAGAGGACTGGCCTCTATCTCACTGAGCTAAAATTTCATATGTAGCTTCACAAACTGACTGAGCCAATCACTGACATGCAGGACAGCAGCCATCCATGCATGGAAAGGCAGATTTTAAACAGCTGTCAAAAATTCAGTTATGAACACAAAAATCTAGACGGCATGGAGATGTTGATCATTTGTTTTTAACAATGATTGATTTGCTCCATAAGTGAAAAACTGATGTTTAAAAATGCCATTCTTGCATTGCAATTGTTCACAAGGGCAAAATTCAAAATGCTGTCAAAAATTGAGTTTTTGAGATAAAATTCTGAAATTTGCCACACATCATCTACCATGACTCCAAAATTTTGTCAATTTTTTCATGAACATTGAAGATTTAGTTGCCAAGAATTTGCAAGTGTATGTTTACGGTAGCTACTGCTCACAGTCAAACATTTTGATGCACTGTAGGCTCAATTTTTGATAAATCAAAAATCTGTGTGGATCGTTTGTGTAGGACACTTTGAAGATGCTCTGTAGCAGGTTTGGTGACATTTGAGCAAAAATTGTGGGAGGAGATAGGTTTAATAAGTTTTACAGTTTTTGAAAAAAATAGAGTGATGGATCACATAATTTGCAAAAGGTTTAGATGTACAAAAGTTTCTTCAGTATTGGGGCTACATTTGGTGAAAGTCGCAAAGCTGTAGCACATATGGTGGATTTGTTATGAATTTTCAAAGTTTTGAAATTTAGAGGCTTGCTGTAGCGCCACCATCAGGACTATTGGCTTGTGTTTGCATCTGAGGTAATCTGGCATGGAACTGGACCTTTGTGCAAAATTTGGTGATTTTTCACACATGAGAAGTGGGAGGAAGAAAGAAAGAAAGAAAGAAAGAAAGAAAGAAAGAAAGAAGAACACTCAGGAATACAAGAGGGACCTGGCAGCTTAGGCTGCCCGGCCCCTAATTATGATATAGTGGACAATAAAAAAAAAAAAAAAGTGCATTTCATTTTCAACCTCTCCAAGGTCACAATTTCTGTTCTCCTCTGGAAGTGAAAGGAAGCGTGAAATGTATAGCCTGGGTTTTATCTTCATTCATCCTCAGTCTCTGTTTGTTACACCAACAGCCAACAATCTCCAACAAACTTTGAAGATCATTTTCAGTCTCTGCAAGGAGGTCGGTGGGTATTACACCCGGAGCTTTGTGTACATTTAGATGACAATTCACATCAATCCTATAGGTTTTGAATGCATGGACTGTAAGGGAGTCTTCGGTCTCTAAATAATGATGACATTCTGAATCGTGGAGCTGCTGTGTTCGCAGTGAGCTGGGGACTGAAAGGTGTAATGATCCAGAGCGATTCTAATGGAAAAGTGCATTTTCTGCTTCATGACTGTTACCACTACGAGGAGATGAGGCTCATTTGGGTGTAAAAGCTCAAACAATGCCTTATTGTGCCTGTAAAGTCAGTCTCAAATTTGTTGTCAGTGGAGCAGAGCCAGTTTTGACATCACAAATGATACACTTAATTAGATTAGAGGAGCAAAAGAGACATTCGTTTGACTGAAATGTCTGAGGTTACAGGAAAATGTGAAGTCTGTTTTAATGTATTTTTGCTATTTTGCACATCTGTTCTTGAGATTTCTGGGGGAAAAAAGACTTTGTAAACAGTAAATAAACCAAATTGTTTGACTCATGATGATTAATATTTCAAATGAGGCTATTTGAGATATCAGTGAATGTTTGGTTTATTCCTTTTATATGGACATCCTCATGATTAACACAGTGCTGCAAATAATACATGTGAAAAATCCATATTGGATGTGGATTGAAACAGCAACAGAAAGAGAGAGAGGAGATTAATTTTTCCTTCACAAGATACAGCACATGTCCAAGTCTATGTGTGTGTGAATGCATGCACAGTATGCACAATTTTGATATGATATTTTTATAAGCCGATCCCCTGCACTGAAACCGACAAGACATGCAAATTCACTGTGTTTAGAATATTAAGCTCATATAAAGTCAAGTCATGTATTACAACAAATAATTCTCCCTGGTACTTGCCAGAGGCAAAGGAAATAAATAACAAGTCAGTAGCAGAACGCAGAACAAAATTAGCACAAACATGATTTGGAGATCTGCATTAACTCTTGAGTCTCCTGAAGAGCATAGCAGTGAGTTAAAGCTTCATTTGTAAAATTGAACCTGAGTCTATAACTTGTTTACCAGACCAAATGTATCAATCATTGTGTTTCATAAAAAATAAGCCTTTACCACAACTCAGCTGACAATGAGTGAAAAGAGAAGAATCAGCACCTCCTATTGGTGAAATGCCGTCAGGTTTTTCATGGCAGCTCAGCAACTTTAACTTCAGATATTCACAACAAATAAAATGTTAAATAAAATTCTGGGGGCAAAAAATAATCTCATCATTCTGTTGATTTCAGGTGTCATATATTTTGGCATCAATTTGGCAAAACAGAAAATGCACACATAGTAGAAAATACAGTAGGATATAACAAACGGATATGACACCATGTTTCACATTTTGAAAAATATAGAGACAGACTTGTGAGTTGACCGTGGGCTACAGTGATGCAAACTTTTGTGACACATCAGTGGAAAAATAGAAAAGAAAAGAAAAGAAAAGAAAAATCAGTTCTCTTGGACATGTGGGGTCATTTTAATGTTTTTCTTTCTTTCTTTCTTTCTTTCTTTCTTTATTGAGTTTTGACTGCAATTTTAATTTGTTAACCCAAGCTTCTTTTTGGCAATCACAACAAAAGTTTATACAATGAATTGGACATGATGTGTGAACATGTGGAAAATGTGCAAATGCAAATTCCTGGCTCTGAGACAAACTTTTTACTCTTATAGCACCAACTAATTCTGTTGTTACCACTAATAGATCAAGAGTTATGGGTCAAAATGTAAATATGTTATTATAGCACCACCATCTTAGTAACTGGTATAACCTTTGTTGCCTGCATAGTGACCTAGCTGCCAAGTTTGGTTGCTGTAGCTCTTACAGTTTTGAAGTGTCAGATGGAAAATTAATCAATCATCAAACAACCAATCAATCAATGACAATAGGGCTCCAACACCTTCAGAGATTGGACCCCTAATTATGATGCCGAAGCTCCTCAAACAGCTAGATTCATTCGATGCAGAGTAGTTGTCTGTGTCAGGACAGTCTGCAGTACCTGTGTGTGAAACATACCCATGTTGAGATAATGCATCACATTAAAGAGTGACCAAGGCTAAATGTGACAGTTTGAGTCCAGCTGAAGAAATACATAGTCGAATGCAACTGAACTGCATGCAGTGTCTGTTTATGTGAGTCTGTGCTGCTGTCACAAGGGGGCGCTGTTGGTTAACTCTTCTTCATATATGAAGCTAAAACAGTGAATGAGAGGACACAAGCAAACAAGAGTTGACTTGAAGTTTAATGTTTAAGTTTAATAAGTCAATAACACTGACATTAAGATGAATTGTTTGTGCTATTTATTGAGTTGTCAGTGCAGCTGGAGATGTAATGATATTTGCATTATTTAATACAAAAAGCATTTGAACCAGAGAAACAAACAGAAAAAAGTTGTTACCTTTGTGGAAAACAGGCCTCGTGCTTCCTCTTCATGTGTCATGTGCTCCATAACTCCTTATGAATATCTTCAGGGTGCTCCAGTGTGTTTTTCTGTAAAAGACACATACCACTAACATCTCAACAAAATTACATATGGAGACAATGAAGGCTATGGTGTAGAAAACAAAAAAAAGTCATTTAGTTACAGTCTTGGATACTGACATAAATCTTTTATTATAATGTAATCGACATGTGGGTGGATGTATGAATAGCGATACATGTGCTACTTTAATCAAAATTTCCTTGATGTTTTACTTAGAGATAGCCTGTGATTTTGTAAGTGTTGAATTTTGTTTTTATTTGTTTAGGTAAGCAGCTATTTATTGCATGCGCAGATTACCATAATGATAGTGCTTTACTTTTTTGTCAGTTGTTTCAGATTGTACTGCATCATGCTGCTCAGTTTTGCACACTGGTGAGATATCATTTTATTTGTTTGCATGGCTTTTTTGTGCTTGCCAGAAGATGTTTTATATTGTATGAGTGGATGTTCATCATATCAATTCATTGACTCCAGTCATCATGAAATCGCCTCTATCTGCACTTTAAATCTACCAAGAGGGGTTAAAGCAAATGCAAATGCAAAAAAATAAAATAATAATAATAATAATAATAATAATAATAATAATAATAATACATTTTTAAAAAATGAATGTCTGCCCGGTGAAATTTCCTGCCAGTTGGTGCACATGCTCCAGTGCCAAGCAGCGGCCAGTGCTTTAAATATGCAGGCTTTTTGCTGCATGCCGCATTTAATCTTGCTAATGTGATACATAATGAAGTAAAAAATGGACAGACAAACTTACCAGAACTACAGGAAGTGAAAACAGTGATGATAAACATAAATCCCTGCGTTTAAAAAAACAAAGAAAAGCCCAATATATTATTGACAGAATGTGAACTGGATGTAATTGGATTTAATAGTGCAGACTCAAGCCAGCCTCAAGAGTGCAGCATTTCACTATAAACACACCTGCTCCTCTGCATGCTGCTGTGTGCTGTGATCATATGTGCACAGTGACTGGATGCACAATGTCAACATGCTGCACTGTAAAACACACAGCTCTTACAATGAAATCCCCTCTTTCTTACAGGAGATTAACGGACATATCTGATCAAGCTCGGGAATTATATGTGTAACCTGTTTTTGTTTTTTTTTTTTCTGAGGCGCAATCTGTTTGCTGACAGTGATATTATGGAATTACATGTTCAGAAAACTCATAGTCTAAGCTGCATTAACAAAAGCATGTTCATAGCTTAAAGAGAGAGTCCTATCAGTGATTGCTGCGTTCATGTCCTTCAAGACTGTCCTCTGGAAAAAAAAAAAATCGACCCCATGTCATTTGTGCAAGCAGATCATTACAGCCTATAGTTATGTTTTCAATCACGTGACCTCTAACCTCTGGCAGCACTGTGGTGCAGTATTAATCAAGCCTCTAAATCTATGTAAGGAGGCTGGTGGGGTTGCAAATGGGTCGGTTAACTTGACTTTCACTCCTCTGATCCGAAATTAAAATCCAAACTCCAAACAGAAAAACTCCTTTTGGTCGTATCAAGGCTCATTTACACATAACGCTAAATATGAATATCAATACAGATATGAAAACAGATACGGACGACAACTTTATTTCTGTGCATTTACAGAATGTTTACGGATGCGGACGAAACGGAGCAGTACCACCAGAAGTCAAGGGGGGGCAGTGTAGCCAATAGATTAAGCGGGACCAGTTTATGAGCGAGAAGAAATTTAAAAATTTGATAAAATTAGAGAAAAGAATTCTCACCGACCACTGCCGCCTACCACGCCGCCTCCACTTTTGCCTCTTTGTAGCATTTACGTTATTACGACCTCCTCCACTATAACCACGTTTGTTGTTGTTAATAACGTTTGACTCTGCGCTGCCCCCTAGTGGATGTATCGCTGAACATCCATGCCAACATAAAGGACGCATCAAAGTATGTGGGCAGTGACGGTTACATCATTTGACAGAGAAATATTTATTTTCTTACGTAAAAGGAGTGTAAATGAGCCTGTAGAGGGTGAGAACAAGTGACGTATGTGGTTGTGTGGGTTGGAGGACTTGTTGTGTTCCTCACATGGGAACACTTGACCTTAAGGAAGCTGCGTGTGTGTGAGCCAGAAAAAGTCCAGCCCCAATAAAACATAGGAGATTCACCTGCCGCACCACAGCTTTAAAGTGAGACAGCAGTCTAAAGGACCAGGAGCAATAACAGCGCAAGAACAGAGAGGGGCATTAAATCTAGGGGGATATTACACTGTGTCAAATGCTGGCTGCCAGTGCGCTGCAGCCAGGCGCTTTTCTTCGATGATTCCTCTCCGCTGTCAGGGCCAATTTACACGGACCCCGCTGCCCCCATCTCATTTCATCCAGGACTGAATGTAAGTGATTTTGCTGTGGGCAGGTGTATCGCACTAACAGGTACACCGTGAGCTTTCACTGACCTGACAGAGCAATTAAATCACTTTCACAGGCTTTTCTGCTTACCACCCCCTGGGCTAAGACTGTCATTTGAGCATTTAGCAAAGGAGGGTTTCTGTTCTCTCCTATAAGGGGAGGGGAGCAGCGAGGGTTTTCTCTGTGGCGTTGGGGCTGCGAGCGGGTGGAAACAGTGGATTAAGCTAAGGGTCACAGCCTTGCTGACGGGATTTTTCTGAAAATATAGCCATGCCCTGCAGCAATGTTTTTTTCCCTTAAATATATAAATAATATTTGACATCATGACTGCAGCAATAGTGGAAAGGATTGTTCTACACACGATAATTCCCACGTAAAGGTTGGATCCCCTGGGCCTTAAAATGCATCAGAATTTTTGTCAGGATACATTTTAAAGCTTTTAGTTTGCAGAGTGATAACTACAGCATTGATTACAAAAACTAAAAATCCATTAAAAAAAAAAATTCCGAACAAAATTTCATGCATCAAAAATAACAACAACTACAAAATTTCATCAAATTTCATACATAAAAAGACAAAATAACAAAAAATGAAGACGACAGTCAAAGACACACGGACTAGATAATAGAATCAAAATGACTATAGAAAAAAAAAAGACATGGGTGAAAATGATGGAACCACCAGAAGATCCATGAAACGACATGGGAAATAAAAATGAAATGAAACCAAAATGACTCCACTCATGGAAATGAAATAATCATAGGGAAGCTAACTGGTAATGAGTGGTAATGATAGGTTTTCTGCCAGTGAGCGGAAATGAGAGTGTGTGTGTGTGTGTGTGTGTGTTTACTCATGCACAGAAGTAAACAAGCAGGAGAGAGAAAATGTGTGGTATATTCATGAAAAAAAGGGCTGGATTTCTTAAATAGGTTCTAATCTAGCGTTAAGCAAAACGATGGGTGAACTGTGACCTCCAGTCAGTGAACCACCAATGTATGTTATATCACAACATGTATCTATATTTTAAAGGCATTAATCCATGTTTCATTGCCCTTAACGGACCCTGTTATACAACTTAAATCAACTTGCCCCTGTTTACTACTGTGTATACTCTGAATTTATGTCACGAAGATTTATGTCAGCCGGAGAAGCTGGTAAACTCTATTCTGTAAATAAAAAAGATGGGTAAAGAGAGCTTAGGTGGGCTTAGCCTCCAATACATCCCTGACCCTCAGGCTATATTTAATACTGCTGAGAGATGTAAAGCCACGTGACGACAGCGAATCCATGGAAACTATAGATAACACCCATGTTAGGCTGACAGGCTGGCTGGCAAATTAGACAAAAATAACATGAGATTTAGGTTCATTTCTGATTGTGACTTATTTTATTCTTATTTTATTCTAATTTATGCCTGTCATGGTAGTTGATTCAAGAATTGATCCACATGCATTTTAAGCCAAATGAAAAAAAAACATTCAGAACTGTCTATGGTTCAGTTACAGCATTGGGATTAAGACCTGGTTGTAAAGCTGACACTCTTGAGGATGCAAAAGATATATGTGATGGTTGAATGTGGTAATATTTTGTGGGTTTTTTTTTGATGGCCTAAAATTACCCAGAGTCACCTCAAGGAAAACGGTGGCCTCATCAAACTTTGAATCAAGCAGCTAGATCACCTTGAGGGTCCAGAGTGAGGAATAAGGATTAATAGACATATTCAGGATACTGGAGTCTATATGAAGCATTATGTCCTTCACCATCTGTTTACCAAGACAGCAATCTACTAACATTTATACTGACCAAATATCATAAAAAAAAAAAAAAAAAAAAAAAAAAAAAAAAAAAAAAAAATCAACAAAAAACCCACTAAAATCCTAATATAATACAGTTTCTTTTAAATGGACTTATACTACTGTGTAGTATTTTCTTCTTATGGTGTTACTATAGATTTTTTTGTTTTTTGTTTTGTTTTGTTTTGTTTTGTTTTGTTTTGTTTTGTTTAATTCTGATCTCCCTGCCCAGCCTCCAAGTAATCATGAAATTTAATTTCCAGTTTTTATCCGTGGACACAAATCTGGACGTGACAGTCAGCACGACTTTCAGAGTAATGTATTTCAATTGGAAGTATTTTCAGTTTCATTCCTTTTACACGCACCGTGGGCTGAGACAGTATGACTTTAACCGTTACTTTTCTCTTTTCCTAACCTTAACTGTTACATTTCTTTAACATTAACCATCACCTTTTTCAAACTTTAACCATGATCCTTTTCTAACCTTAACCATTACTTTTCTTTAACCTTAACTGTAACCATTATCTTTCTC
The DNA here is from genome assembly GCF_902150065.1 of Myripristis murdjan. Taxonomy (NCBI): domain Eukaryota; kingdom Metazoa; phylum Chordata; class Actinopteri; order Holocentriformes; family Holocentridae; genus Myripristis; species Myripristis murdjan. The sequence continues at coordinate 29,570,858 of NC_043993.1, forward strand.
TCACATTAAACATTACCTTTGCCTAATGTTACATTACCTTTTTTAACATTAACCATTATCTTCTTCTAACCTTAATCATGACATCTCTCTAACCTCAACCATTACCTTTCACTTAGTTTAACCATTACCTGACCTTAATTATTACCTTTCCCTAAACTTAACTATTCCCTCTCTTACCTTAACCATTACCTTTTGCTAACCTTAACCATAACATTATCTTTCTATAACCTTAAATATTTCCTTTGTCTAATGTTACTATTACCTTTTATACCTTAACCATTACCTTTCTCTAACCTTAATTCGTGTCCATGGACACAAATCTGTAGATTAAATTCCTATTGCTCAAACTTGCGTGAGACAGGGTAGGACGTACATTATAGCATATCTGCAATATGTTTGGCTGTAATATCTTCATAGTACTTTTCTAAAATTAATAATTTCAGTTGTATTAATTATTTCATGACCTAAAGTTAATAAAGAGGGGTATTACCCTAAATTTTTGTGTTTATGACACTAAGCTTCGAATGGCAGTGTGATTAAAAAAAAAAAAAAAAAAAAAAAAAAAGCCAAACCCCTTGCACATTCTTTTGAAAGCAATTACATGTTTACTTGTATTGTGTGTGATGGAAAATGACAGACGTGTATGTTACTTTGGTAAATGATTCATCGCCGACATGTGCTACCTGTTGACCCTCGGGGTTCAAAGAGACATGAAAGGACAGGGCACGTGAAGGTGCTTGTTAACCGTGGATCATCTATTCAAGTTGTGTATGGAGCTAAAAATTGTGCAGAAAATCCTCTCAGAGTCCACAATGGAGACTGGCCTGGACCGTCAGCATTCCTCCATAATCTCACCCCTGCACACACCCAAACATTTGTTCACATTCACTCTTCCTTTTCATTCCATCACACATCTCTAACCTCACCCTGCTCTCTCATCATGTTCAGTCACACACACACATATATATATATCTCCATATCTCAAAAACACTGGCCTATCATTTATATCTCTTCACAAAAGTAGACACCCAGTCAAACTGTCACGACACTGTAGCTTTGCTTGCAGTCACTGAGAAGCTGATTTGTGGATTAATTACACATTTATGTATCTTTTATGTGCACGTCAGCGAGTGAGCTAATGTACCAGCTCAAAATCCCAATGCACTCTTGATGAGATCGTCTAGCCCATTTTTTTCTGAAGATTTATCCATTGAAAGTCAAGTGACATGAATTCTACATATTTCTGAGAAGCTCAATATGACATTTCCTATAATTTCCTATGCTGGATTTGGCTGTAACTGTTACTTAAGCTAAATTTTAGATTACACAACCTGAATGCAAATAAAATCAAGTATACAATGTTTGAGCAGTCGTTTATGCAGAAATAACTTTTAATTCAAACTAATGATAACAGCTCTGAGCCAGAAAATCGCTAATATTTCAGGGAAAAACCAAACGAAGCTGGATGACAGCTCTAAAACAGATACATCTAAAGCTTGCCAAGTAAGCAACCTATAATGTCTTTGCTTGGTCAATAAGCCACCAAAATCTTTACTGTTTTATATTAATGAATGCAAATAAAATTCATTGTGCAACAGCGTTTGCACCACAGTTATCCGTGCTTTCACTCCTAATTCTTAATAAGTATGTAAATGAGCTTTTTACAGGTAACGGTTATGGAAAAACAACCAGTTGTGTGGCTTCTTTACTGCCTTCTACTAATGCATGGTCAGAAAATCACCGCCTTTGACCCCCCTGTTGATGAGGGAATGCCTCCAAGTGCGTGTGTATGTGTGTGTGTGTGTGTGTGTGTGTGTGTGTGTGTGTTTAGCAGAGGGCTCCGCAACTGTGCATGTGTAATCTCACGGCCATAAATTTGTTTAGGCAGGAAGAGGCTCCCAATGGAGATGTTATTTTCAAGGCAGATTGAACATGCTTATCTTTCTAATGGCTAATGAGCACCTAGTAAAAAAAAAAAAAAAAAAAAAAAGTCAGGGAGCACTAGTAATAAATCATCTTATATAACCAGTGTTTATAATTGGAATCCAGGAAGAGTAGTTTCCTCTATATCAGCTACGATGTGCACAGGTGGGCCGGTGCCAAGGGAGTTTTTGCTTTGCAGCACTTACACTGTAAACTATTGTGCCACAAGCTGATTTTCAGCTGGTTTCACTGTAATAACAAGAAAGACTTCCAATTATAGCAAAACACACACAAACAAAAAAAACAGTGTTTGAAAAGATTAGTGAGGTGTTACATTCCCATGGATTACATTCCCCAAAACATTTGAAGACCTTACAACATTTATAGCCGTCGGCACCACTGGCACTTTTTCAAGTACCAGCTAAAAAGATTTACTAAAGTGCTTTCAGGGTCCCTGATATCATTTATTCACTTTCACTGACTCATACGTGACTTATTCCTACCCCAAAATAAAGAGATCAATGCAATGCAAATGTGGTATTTCACACTCAGTCCAGCATTGGTCATGGTCACTCCTGAGGTGGAAGATACAGTTCAGAGGAAAACAACTATCTTCTCAAACACATGGTGTGCGGAACATTTTTTTCAAAGTCTTTAAAGGGTTATTCAACAGCTTACATATCCAGTATTTGCTGCCATAAAATCCATTCTCTGCAGAAGCTTTAATATGATAATAGAGAGGCTTGTACTTTGTCTAAAACACTGTTCAGTAACAAGCAAGCAGCCTTCATATCTGATGTTTGCTGTCACAACATTTGCTATCACGTTGAACCATATCTCTGCAGCGGACTGTGTATAATATAAAATAATTAGGTACTGGAATGACTTGGTCATGTGATACCAGCATGTAGTTAACATTTCATTATAAGAAAGCTTACATATTAAATATTTACTGTCATGAATGTTCGTCTTTGAGAGAACCATGCTATGACAATAGAGTCTCCCTGGATAGTTAGTGGAAGTTGAGAGCAAGCGTTTGTCTTTCACTAACTGGGCACCCAGAGAGAGAGAAAGAGAGCTGGTGGTCCGTTTCTCTCTTGAAACATTGTAAATACTGTATGTCTGTCGCTTCTACTTGGGCCTGAGATTATTTATGCTGCTTGATTATATTTTAATTTATTCATAAAGTCAGAAAGTACACGCTCACCCCATTCTGTTACAGTTTTGTGTATTTGCTCCCGGAGATTCAACAGATTTACATGGTTTGTTTTGTTTTGGTTTTTTTTCTGAACAATTATCAAGTCACAGTGTAAAAGCATTTTAGCTCTTTCATCTGATAATAAAGTTCAGGTCAACCATGCTGGCAGCTGCAGTGGGAGACTTGGCCAATAAATCAGCATTAATGCAAACACTTCGCATACAGTATTAAAACTGTGGTTAAAGCATTGTCGCGTTCCTGTTATTCAGTTGTTCTGTCATACTGCACAAACGTAATACCACATTTATGCAGATGATACACAGCTCTATATATCACTGTGCACTGGGAATGAGATGAGATAAGAATAAGATGAGATTTGCAGCTGCACAGACAACAACTTTGTCCTCACTTAGATTCCCTCTTTCTATGAAGCAGCGACCAGGTCAGAAACTTTGGGTTAATTACGGATGCTGATCTGAATTTTCAAGGTCACATGAAAGGAACAACCCATACGACCACTTAGGTTGTTTGTTTCAACTCTCTAATATGCCAACAGGAGCATTTCCTGAGCAAACTACCTAGCCAGCCAGTAAAAATTCAATTCAATTCAATTCAATTCAATTCAATTCAATTGTATTTATTTATATAACCCAGAATCACAAATTACAAATTTGTCTCAAAGGGCTTTACAGGAAAAACAACATCCTCTGTCCTTAGACCCTCACATCGGATGAGGAACAACTCCCTAAAAAAACCCTTTAACAGGGAGAAAAATAGGAAGAAACCTCAGGGGAGCAACAGAGGAGGGATCCCTCCCCAGGACGGACAGACGTGCAATAGATGTTGTAGACACAGAAAACAAACAACAACAAAATACGTGGTTAAGGTTAGGAAAAGGTCAGGGTTAAGGTTACAAAAGCTAATGTTCGCTATAGCTGCCTCATAATGAGCACTGATTTAGCTTGAGACAGGTTTTGATTTCAGGTCAGCTGAGTTAAAGTTGTGCTGATTGACCCATCCACCAACCCACCAGCCTCCTTATGCAGACTCAGTCGCTCCCTTAACTCTACACCACAGTCTCATTATTTACAGGATCGCTAGAGGTCGCTTAACTTTAAAACATAATTATAGGTCATAATAAGCTGCTGTATAAATGCCCTATGTATTTGTATCTTGCAGTCTCTATTGAAGGTGGCACAAGAACTGCATTCCACCACCTAAAATTATTTCTAAAGTTAGAGCTTTCCTGTTACAGTCAGACTCTAAAAAAAAAAAACTTGTTTGTGGTTTTATCACCAATGATCTCGGTTCTGATCATTAAGAAAACATTTTGGGTCGACTGCAGCTCGTTCAGCAAGCTTCAGCTCGGCTGACTGAGACTAGAAAAACTGATCGTATCACACCTGTTCTCAAAGAGCTGCATGGTTTCCAGTAAAACCCCGAATTCACTCCAAGATTCTGCTATTGGTCTATAAATCTCCTCTTGGTTTGGCACCACAATACATTTCTAATGTGTAAGAGCCAGCTTTGTCTCTCAGGTCTTCTGGCTCTGGTTTTTAGTTATCACAAGGATAACATCAAAAGCTGGAGAGGCAGTTCTGTGCCCTCCCCATTTATAACCACTTTTAAAACAGATTCAAGACTTCTTCTCACTATTGGCGTTTGTATGGGGGTGAGGGGTGTGAGACCTGTGCTGCTTGATTTTAATTAGATAAAAGCTACTTATTGCAAAGTTGATGCAGAGTTGAAAAAAAAAAAAAATTCTCTATCATTATTTATTTTTTGGATGAGGGGAAATAGCAGACATTATCATCAGCTGGTTTTCCACACACTTCTGACAATCAGCAGCTTGTATGGTTCATCTAAGTGATAGGACACAGATGAAGATATCCAGAATTGCCCAACACTTGACTTTCACTTTTTTTTTATTGGAAATTTGAACATAATAGTCACATATTCAATCTGACTGTATATAGTTCATTCAATCAGTCGAGTTTGCTTTGCTGCACAGGAATGTAAGCCATTTTTTACATTGACGTTCAAATCTAACACAAGAAAGTGGCTTCCCTGCATGTTTGAGTTGTAGTCGCTGTTTATTTTATTGTCTCTGAGAACATCATGATGTTTAACACCAGTGAGGAAATTGACACAGAACCTAAAAATAAAGATTAAATCCTCTGCCCGTTAAACCGTTTCGAAATCATTCTCTGCCCACATATCAGCACTTTAAATTTGATATATCATTAAAGCGCATCATGAAATTGTTAAACCAATCGGTGATAAACAGACGTCAAGAAAAACCTCAAAGCGTTATCTGCCTTGTTTGGTTCACCTTGGTGGGGACAGCGAGCTTGCATGATGAAATGAAGAGATGCAAACAAGCCAGATGCAATCTAATCCCAAACCATGTTAATTAGCATTAGCTCAGTGAGCGTCTCGCCTTATCGTGGGCAAACAGAGGCGGGGGGGCTGAGAGAGAGCAGCGGAGCAGACCCGGGTGACACTGAGCCTAGCATACTGTACCCGAGCATCTGGAGGCATGGCACAGGGCCAGCCCATATTTCTCTTTTTCTATCTCTGCCCAAAGCGGACTTGCCTTTCTGTACAGATGTTAGCACATTACAAGCACATAAGTGAGGTCAGCAGGAGGAGGTCGGGAACCAAATCGGCAGTGACGCTGGCCTGGCGCCACTGCGGGGGTGCCAACGGCGCACTCTGTTGCTCAGATGAGCGCCGACCCAAACGACGGGGCAATTTGCTGGCATGAGCATCCCGTGTACCATGTACGCCAGGCATGCTGGGATTTGTGACAGCTGTGGGCAGAGAGTAGAGACATTCGGTCAGTCTTGGCAACTGGAAAAGAGGGACAGGTGGAGCAGGGCTCATCCGATTGAGTCTTGCATGTGTGAGGGGGTTGAGTCGGCCAAAGCCTCATATTAACATCATAATGCAGAAATCCAGAACGTGACCCCTATCAGGGCTGTGTGATGATGCCTGAAAAGAATAAAGGCAAAGCGAAAACACGGACCAGTAAGGACGCATGACAAGTTTCCTGTCAACCCCAATCCCAGAGGCATTAACGTGGTTATTTCACTGATGAACGGGAAAGCTTACAAGCAAGGCTGGAAAGGAAATAGTTATGCAGATAAATGTAATAATCACTGATTGAAATCCTGATGAAAAAAAGAGACAAAATAAACAAGAAACAATGATAAGTAGAGGGTGCAAGAAGTACAGTGTTTCCTTCCTTAACAACATTGGCACTAACACGGGACAGAGGTCACGTGTAAGTTCTTATGATAAGACAAAAAAAATGCATGGGAAATGTGTTTGTATTCATATTTGCTGCTGCTCTGTCTGATTAACTCTGACCTTGGCCGGTGCATTAAAAGTGTTTAATTAATCCGTTTCCATACTATCCCATTGGGGTGACAGGTTTTATATCATCAGAGAGGTTTTGAAACAAGCTTTTAACATCTCTCCTACATCACCTTTAATTAGGTATTTATCTTTAACTCAGTCAAATTGAGTGTGCTGCAGAGTTGAAATAGGGTGAGTAATTTTTTTAATAAATGCCATACAAAAATTTGACTATACATTCTGTATAATTGTAACTTGAACGCTTTAGATTGCCGCTCCAGTTAAGCTTTTTTTTTTTTTTTTTTTTTTTTTTACCATAAATTATGCAATTTGTTATGTTCCCTGGCTTATGCAAGGAAATGCATCACAAATGAGACTCTAGGTTTTTAAAAAATGTTCTTTGTTACTGGTCTGCATGCAGTGATTCATCCGTTTAAATGAGCTAGGCAAAGCTTGTTTTTTTTTTTTTTTTTTTTATTTGGTTTAAGAGGAAGCATAAATTCATTATATGAATAAAACATTGCTGCCATCTTCAATCCATACAAAAAGTTATTAAATGTGGATGTGTAGACTCATAATGACTTATGCATATTTCTCCTTATCAGATTCGATTAGCAGTGTTTGAATGAATTTCAGTGCCTCCCATGTTGAAATGTTAAAGTGAAGTGTGAATATTGTTTGCTAATCATACAAAAGAACACAGCAGATTCACAATTATTATTATCACTATTCATCATGAATTTACAGTAAACGTATTGAAATATCTTAACCTTGGACTGCAGCAAAAGCTTTTTGCAAGAGTGGTAAAGTAGTTCTGATTCAAAATATCACTATGTTCCCTGAGCTTATTAAACCCTCTCTCAAAAACATGGAGATAAAAATCCATCAGAGTTTAAATGTCTGAATTTCAGGACACGTCTGCCAGACATCCATGATTTAAGTGCAGGGGTTTATGAGCCTCAGGAAGCTTCAGTCTGACACAAAATGCAGCGATCCTGATTGAATCGGCTAGTTTCTGATTTCTATTAAGATGTGACCACCACGAAGGGTAGAAATCAGAGAATATCACTATTGTGCATACAGTGTAGGCCTACAGTGAGCACTGATGAGGTGAAATGTTTTGCAAACCACATCTGAAGGTGGTTTTAAAATGCGATTCCACTCATATTTCTATAGATGCGTCTCAGTCTGAACGCTGTGGCTGCTCAGATCAACTGTCTTTTGCGTCACTTGCAACGCGACAAATCATCAAATCATGCATCAGAACGGCTGAACAGAATCCATGCTGCTACCAGCACAGCGGTATGAAAACACCACAGAGAGCAACAGACACTGAAATAAATCGTCTACTGGCACTTTAGAGGAGGCTGTACATTTCTCCCACCTCTGCGTTGGAAAGCTGCGTCTCCAGCGTACGTAGTCACTGACGCCTACGTTGTTACCACAGCAACCCATGCAGATAGGTTGGTAATGTGTGGGACACACAAAATAAATAGCAGTGCAGTCAGTCTATCTTACAGATCTGACCTGAGAAACAAATCTGATTTGCCTGCAGTCTGAGCAAGGCCTCCACACTAATTCAGAGAAATTTGAAAATGCCATTTACGTGTCAAATTGTATTCTGTCTATAGTGTTTTCACAAAGTTTTCGAAAAGTTGGCCATCCATACAAAAACACAGGTTCCAGCCAGGATCATGTGACAGTCATACATTATCTGTCATACATCACAAAAAAACCCTCGGTTGTCACCATTTTCTCTGGCCACACTGCAACGTTAAACCATCATTTTCAAAAAAGCTCTGTTTTCGGTCGACATAACATAGCATATCTATCTATCTATCTATCTATCTATCTATCTATCTGTCTGTCTAGTTAACTGGCTAGCTATGTAAAAATACACAATCACAATATTCAGGAAATTTCATCAATCTGCCCTCAAAATTAGATTCTTCAGATTTCTTGATTTTCTTGATTTCTTGATTTCAGTAGTTTTTATCATCTGAGCATTTGCAAAGATAATTTAAGAACACCAGTCGGTTTTACTAAGTCCAGCAGTCCACCTTGGACCTGCTCAGCTGAACCGATACACGATAAGCCAGGTGCCCAACACAGGATTGATAATCTGGGTGCATGACTAAATTTAGCAGGACCTTCCATGTGTGGTAGACAACATGCCCCGCACGACAGCAGAGTAAACACACGGTAACGTCAGTGCTGAGTAATTGTTTTTCTGGAGCGGCGCTGGCATCGTGCAAACAGATGTGAAAAGCACAGCTAGGTCATTACATCGAAAAGAGGCAGAAATGACAGATGTGCAAAATTCAGCTTGATAGCCTGAATAGCTTATATTAGTGACCATGAGCAGATTAGCAAGGTCCATTCAGTCTGTCAGTTCACAGTGGTTGGTGTTTGCGTGTGAGTGTTTGTGTGTGAGTGTGTGTGTGTGTGTGTTTGTGTGTGTGTGATGGAGAGAGAGAGAGAGAGCACATGCTTGACAGGCTGGTTAAGGAGGGTGATTGATGTTTTATCTATGACACTAAATTTTACTCGTATAAAAGCCTATTTACTGTTGGTGTTGTTTTCCCCCTTAAGAGCAATGCCACCCATATAAATTAAAGCCACTGAGCTGTAGCTGCATTGACCCTCAGCTAGTTTGGGCTGGAACTTTGTTGGGATGTCCTCCTTTTGTTGGATGTTGGAATGACATAAGACGAGGGGGGGAAAAAAAAAAAAAACTCCCTCCCTCTGACAATCAATTTTCTTTTGGCTCCATCTCAGCCTCTTGCTTGTCCTGTTTATTACAAACTCTCCAACATCCTGGTTTCGAAATCATTCTCTCCCTGCCTTTCCGTATGCCGCTCCCTCATATTCCTCTCACATTTCTTCCACCCTCTCCTGCTCTCACATTTCTCATATCTCCCGACTCTCTTCACTGCTATTAATTTTTGATTCCGGCGTAACCACCTGCCTTCCCCTCCTCAAGATCCACGGCCAGGGAGGCTGTGAAATGCATCTTGTAAAGATCCATCCCGTCCTCTGCTCCGGCTCCGGGTCCATGTGTGGCTCGCTCATGCCTGCTGTCAGCTCCCATTACCTAATTGGAATTGAGATGCATCTGGCCTGCGTTTCTGTCTGCGCTGCACTCCTGGTGGAGAGAGCCAGCCTCCACAGCCTCCGCTTTGACTCTTACTCCACCCGAACCGCTGGCACACAGCCTCTCTGTCCCCTTATTTGTGGCCAAACAGGAGTTAAACGTGGCCAGGAAATGAGAAATGGCACGCTGCAGATCGCTTTTGACTGTGGCTCGCTCGAGTTAATAAGAGCACTTCTTAATTCATGAGATCTGTCATGGTACAGCGGCTTCATCTACACGGCCGGTAAAGTTTACAGCAGCCTCTCTACTTAAAACACTTTCTCTGGAAGTATCTGTGACCCTGTATCCTCAGGATCAACATGTCTGCAGCCTTGTTTACATGCATGTGGCACTGAGCATCATGCAGTAGACAAATGAGACTGGATGTATCCTGTCACGAGGCATGAGAAAGCTTGATCTGCTGTGTCGATTGTCATTTTTGATTCACCATAGCACCAGAGGAATGATTTCTCCTGTCCTGACAGATAGTATAAGTGGGCTATCGTAATGAAATGGATTATGGCTCATTAATATCCATTAACGTGGCTGAAAAACTACAGGCAATTGACCCAAATCTGGAAATATTTGAGGACAGCCTTTGTAAGAAAATGAGAGCTCCAACATGAAAGAAAGATCATTAATTGGAGGAGATCATGTTTCCACTCCTCTCCCTGTTCAGTATCCTGGTGCATTTATTATTTCACAAGTTCTTTGCCAAAATGCAAATGATGGCAAATCTGACAGACATTCATTTAGAGAGAAAGGAAATTATATATGGCTAAGCTCGCTGCTTTGGAAACAATGCAGGAGTTTTGATTAGAGGCTACAAAGTGGGTCCCCTCCTCCCATTTGTCTTCCTTAAACACATTTGCTCTCCTAAGCAGGGGAATCTTGTCTATCAGTCCAGATGGGGACAGATTGAACAGTCCCTGTTAAAGCAGATAGTTTGATTTTTTTTTTTTTTTTTCAGATATTTTAGGTGGCAGCTTAGCCATTTCTCTTAAAGGAGTCGAAAATAGCTTTACAATGAGCAAACGTAATGCGGTCAGCTTTAGTGAGATTTACAGCCTCGCCTTGAATAGTGAAAGGTCTTCAGTCCTCGGAGTGATATGCTAAAGGAGCGGTGGGAAAGCAGATATCTGACTCTTTCATTTTCACCGAGAATAGATGTGTAGCCCTTCTATGATGAGACCAAGAGCCTGACATAATTTTGCAAACACAAAAGCCTCAATCTCCCTGTAGAAAACTTGATCTTCTCCCAGTTCGCAACAGCAGTGACATGATTTTTGGACTAATCTGCAATGATAAAGGAAAACCAAGTTGGATTAAGACAGTTTCTCACATGCCAGAACCTCGGGGAGAACCAAATGTTGTCTAAGTGACAAAAAAACCCCGTTTTGATCAAACAGTGAAGCTACAGGAGTCGTCACATGGCAGTAAAAATGGTTTCCAAATTCTTCGTCCCCCTTCATCCCTTCATAATGGTAGCCTTGACCAGAGCTGATGTGGGGGGGAAAGTTAATGCAGGTTTTCATCTGATAGAGGTAAACCACTGGTGGTTCACAACATGAAAAATGCAAAACAGACCCTTACTGCATCAATTAAAGGAATACTTCACCGCCATAACTATATAGAGTATTTTTTTGTCACCTTAACAAAAAAAGGTTTCAATTCCCTGCCTTACAGGGAATGGAGCTTCCAAAAACTGTAGCCATTTGTGTTAGCACGGACATGTTTGGTGATTTTGACTCTCCAACATGATCAGTATATCACAGGAGTCCTGCTCACTCTTTGGCTGCAATGACACCCCACTTGGTGTGAGCCAAAAGGTGCTAATTTAACCAGAACACATTGGTTTGCGACAAAGTGAACTTACAAATGGAAAGTCAAGACTTGACTTACACTGCAGGAAGAGCTTGTGAATTTGAAAGGGACGTTTTTCATATCCGTTTTTGCCAATCACAGTTCAAGTTCCTAATATTTACCTCCATATATATTTATCAAATCAGTTTTGATAGTATAGTTTAATGGCTGTATAATTGAGCCCATTTTGGTGTAAAGTGGTTATTGCAATAGACCTTTTTCACAGCAGCCAGTTTGACATGAAATAGCAGGTAAACACGGGTGTTGCTAATGACATTAATTAAGGTTGTGTTCCATTTAAGTATACCAGAGCCTTTCCAGCACCAGGACCCTGGCTCTGTTCGATGCCATTAGTAACAGCCGTGTTTACCTGCCATTCCAGGTCAAAACGGCTGCTGTGAAAAAAACAACAACAACATTTTGACCAATTAAATTTTAGAGAAAATTATCATAGTAGCCTGTTAGCCAAAGTATTTTTTTTATTATTTTTTTTTAGCATTAACCAATATTAATTTATTCCAAAGCTGTTGAGAAAACATGCTGTCCTATGGTAGCTCAGCATAACTGTAGCTAAAATATTTACCAGCACACACAGATTAGCTACTTTAGTTGCCAAGCTACACAAACAGTGGATGAGCGAATTATATTCTCTTTTTCCAACGGCTAATGGAAAACACACACACACTTTCGCTGTCACCAGGAAAAAAATAAATGTTGGCATTTTATATTCTGCAAACCACGGATATGTTTAAACATCACATTGACAAGTGTTATAGCATAATATGAAGGGAGCAGATCAACAGCTAATGTAACGAATGTTAGTCAGCTAATATTAGTGAATGTTGGCTATTTTTTCAGAATGTTTACCATTTCCTAACCTTAACCATGATGATGAACCTTTTCCAAACCTTAACCATGATGACAAACTTTTTCTAAACCTTAATGATGATGATGAACCTTTATTATCTTAACCATGATGATGAACCTTTTTTTATCTTTACGATGATGATGAACCTTTTTTTATCTTTACGATGATGATGAACCTTTTTTATCTTAACCATGGTGATGAACCTTTTTTTATCTTAACCATGATGACGAACCTTTTTTTATCTTAACCATGATGACGAACCTTTTTTATCTTAACCATGGTGATGAACCTTTTTTATCTTAACCATGGTGATGAACCTTTTTTATCTTAACCATGGTGACGAACCTTTTCTAAACCATAACGATGATGAACCTTTTTTTTTTTATCTTAACCATGATGACAAAACTTTTCCAAACCTTAGCCAGGTAGTTTTGGTGGCTTACAAAGCAAACGACAGTGTCTTAAGTATCTAACGAGATAATGTTATGCTTCTCTACCTCTATTCTACTGGTTGCAGCTTTAGATCAGTTTTTAGACAAATAATTTTACTGAGTGTGTAGGAAGCAGCAGACAGAGACAGCAGATCATTACCTGCTGTCTGACTCAGTGTCTTGAGCGCTGCATAAGATTCACAGAGGCTTAGCAGTGGAGGATTTCGCTGTTTCGTTGCACCTCAGTTTGAGGTGAAAGTAACAGCACTTGAAACACAGATCAGGTTAGTGTGGCCTCACTGAGTTGTGAACGCTCAGCATACTCACAATGAAGCAAACACATTCTCTAAACACGCGCGCTTACACGGAATATAAAAAATTAATCACTCTCCATCCATCTGTACTTTTAAAAACGTGTCACGCTAATTCGCTCACCTCCTTACATAAAAAAACTTACCTCCAGCTTTCTGCCATTGGTGTAGTCTAACAAGGTAATGGATCACTGGGATGTTTTTGAAACCATGAAGCTCTCCCCTAGTTAGAGGAGCAGGCAAATAGGAAGGGACTGTATGGTATTATCTAAAGATAAGGTTGTGGCCCTCAAAGCCAGAGTAATCTATCTTTAGTGGCATTCTGACTGTCCACCCTGAGTCATATGCCGTTGCGTGACAGGCTGTGTCCACATGAGCCTCGTATAACCTTGTATGAAGGTCTGCCAGGAAATAAAACTTTGATTTAATAACAACACCCCACGTTTTCTAAAAAAAAGGCAAGTACACCTCACTTTAACTCGCTCCTTTCTGCCTGTGCTGTAATGACTGTCTTGTGTGAGCGGGTAAATGTGTGTGCATGGATGATCTCATGTAAGCTCACTGAGGGGGCTTCACCCGCTTCATCCTCGCTGACCACCTCCCACGGTGCCATCTGGCACCCATTTCAGATGATACAGGCGCACTCTCCATCCGATGGCTTGTTTACTTGATCGTGTGTGTGTGCGTGCGTGTGTGTGTGTGTGTGTGTGTGAGTCTATCTGTGCAGTGAACCAAGCAGCAGTTCCCCATTGTGCATGTAAACATCATGAACGTGATTTATTGATCTCACGTTTTATCTCAAAGCACAGCCTGGTACTTTTTTTTTTTTTTTTAATTTCTCCACATAACAGATAAACAACTGTAGGCAAGTCTCCGTGTTCATGAAAATAATGTTTCTGTTTGTTTGCTATACATAAACCCTACATTCGCGCACACACACAGATGTGTGTTACTGAATCTTTCATAGGTCCATAAATATTCACTGACGATTATCAAGGATCACACCCTGATAATAATTTTGAAATTTTCCACTTATGTTCCTGTCACAATAAATATTTCAACAGTTAACAGCCCCTGATGTGCTTTGATTTGTAGGCGTAGTTTCAACATGGCAAGTAAATAAACCCTTTATACGATCAATCACGGCTGTTGTGTTAAGGTCCTACTCCTTCACAGTCGGTTTGCGTGTCTAATTTTAGCCCTCGCCTGCTTTTTCCCCCTTAAGGATCAGGGTTTTGCTTTGGGGTGATAATAGTATAAATAGTGCTAAATGCAGTAGCATGTGCCAGTGCATTAAGCTATAATGATAACAGCATGGCAGCATCATAGTTGATGTACCCATGACAGATTTGCCAAGCAAGAGAAATGATTACTTGAGACACTTTGTGTCCCCTTGAGAAAAATTGTCCTATTTATTTGATCTGAATTTATACTATACTTTCTATTTATTTCCCTCGCACAAGCTTTTGATTCCCCTAAGCCCGACAAGGGCTGGAGAGGGAATTGTGAATGAGCCTAAGACTGCAGAAAAAAATGTTAACCCACAGACATCCAACTGTCCCTTTTTCTTAAGGCCACAGATTATTTTTCTTTTTTTACTTTGAGGCATGGGGCAAGATGCTGCCATGGAGAATTTTGTGTGACAGAAGCTTTCAGTTTGCCTGTCTATCACTTTGTAAGACGTGAGACATGAGGGATATAAATACACAGTCTTGATACCCTTGTCTCCATCCTTCGCCAATCATCTCTCACGTGGCCCCCGCTGATTGCACACTGCCCACCTCCCCTGGCCCCTGACAGACACCGGACATCCGTCTGAGTGCTGAGAGTGCTTTGCCCTTCATGACTCCGATAAGGACTTCCAAATAGCAAAAGCCTCAACCATTCTCAAATTGTTGGACGAGTGTAATGCAATGACTTAGCAAAACCACCGCCGGGGACGGACGGATACAGTGCTTTTATTTGATTAGGCTTGTCTTTTCTGCTGTCTTCATTTCTGTAAGGGGACTTACGCTGAGAGAACATGACAAAACTGCAAAATGGCAGGCCAGCCAGCACATTCGTAGATTAATTTGATTGATTATATGAGTTATACCGTTCGGGAGAGATGTGACCTTGCACACAGACTTGGATTTACCCTCCACGTTCATGTCTAGCTTAGTGGGCAAACAACATCTTGGTTGTGTAGGCAGCCGAGCTGAGCGGCTCACGCTGATGCAGTGACCCAGATCATACACCTGGGGCCAGATGAAAGACGACTGCATCCAGACCAAAATGTTTTTATACCATTTATCCAAAGAGTTGGGAATTTATAATAAAAAAAAATGTGCATTTTGCATTGTCATGTCCCAATTACAGGGCATCATTTGATCACTTGTTTATCCGGACAAATAATGATATAATAACTCATTATATGTCATTAATTCAAATCAATGTAATTTTAATGTGTTGGATGAACTCAGCACAGTGTACAGTACATTGTTTATTAATAGATGGTATTAAAATTCAATTTGTGATCACCTGATGATTATCATATTTAAATTCTGTCCAACTTCACTATTGATTTGAACAGGACAGCATTTAATTACATTTATGGCTGTTGTGATATCGCTGTAATTTTGGCACATTATATTTGCATGTGACACGCATCTCTGGAAAACAATGCCGTTGATAGCCACAAGGTTTTTCAACCATGTGGAGTGGTGTAGCCTCCGGTTCTGAGTGAACCTCTGACCTTTCAGTATTGTCATTGCCACCTGCTATCACTGTTTGTGAGTCTACATTTTTTATTTTGTTGTGTAGTAACCCGAGGCAGATGAATCATGTCTCGACTTTTTCTTTTTTCTTTTGTCTGTGCAGACTGAAACTCACCTGCAATCACCAGCTACTGATGCAGTTTTGTTGAGGCCAAGTGCTGTTTTATTTGTTCCCACTGCTTTTAAGATACAATCAGTTGTGTGAAAAGGTCTGTTAGGAAATCGTGTAACTGTTTGCATGAATTTATAGGGTGTGAGTGTCATGAGGGGATGGTCGGAGTGGCGGCCAGTTTTATGTGTTATATTATATATCAGTTATATTAGGCTTAGATTCATTAGCACTTTAAAGAACCACCCAATGTGTTTTTATTAATCCAAACAATGAGTAAATAGGCTAATCAATGATTTGTCTGTTTCTCTACTGTGTCAGCAAAGTAACCAGTTACTGCATCTTTTCTTCTCATTGGTGCTAAGAGAAAGATTAATTGTTGTAATCACCTTAACATAATAGCATTGCATAATCTCACAAACACGGCGGAACCAGTATTCTTTTGAAAAATAAGGCTGTGGTCTGGTGAGAATTAGGTATGGTAACATACGTAATTCTCACAGGATGAACACTGCTTAGTCATTCAAATTTAAAGGTGCACTACACAAAACTGAGGGCTGATTGAAGCAAGAACTCGGACTCCAAAAAAAAAAAGAAAAAGAAAAAGACAAATAGAATACACACATCAGTGAGTTGGTCAGCATTGTTGCATAGTGCCACACTCATTTTATCCTGTAGGTATTGTTTTGGTATGTTGAAATGTATTGGTATTTATGAACGCTGTGACAGTACACATGATATTTTACTATGAGTCTCTGATTGATGAATGTCCTGGTGGTTCTTGTATGGGTCAGCTGGGCAGAGTTTACCCACAGAACTAGAATGGAGTAGAGTGGACACTGCTCTGTTGGCTGTAGTCATTTGGGCAGGAATAAAATGTTGATTCTAGTTGTTTGATGTGGTAACTAGTGAGTGAGGCTGGAAAGCGAGTTACAGAAAGTCGTAAAGTCAGCTCTGTGCAGCTACGTTGTGCTGTGGCTGTAGTCTGAAATCAGAAAAGAGTTGTGGACATTTCAGACTGTCCTATAGTCAAAACAACCCCATAGGCTGTTTGTACAAGCAGCTTATTATATTGTGACCAGGGCCGGCGCTAGCCATTTGGGTGCCCTAAGCACAAATGCTTTGTGGTGCCCCCCACGCCGCCGCCGCCGCCGCCGCCGCCGCCACCGCCACCAGAAATGAACAATAACTCAGTATTTGTCATTGCGTTTCTCTTTATTTTACAAAATAACTTTTCAACATTTATGTTTCAAAAACTGTTGTAAAAAATAAGAGATAAATAATAATAATAAAATCTTGATAACACACTCACTAAACACTAACTAAATATGGCACCAAAGACTCAAATAAATAAATAAAACAAAATAATTTAAAATAAAAAAATAAATGACCCCACTATTAAATAAAGATCTGTCAAAACTGTAAAAACAGTACTAAGTATCCTTGAATAAGGAACTGGTTGGTGATTAATGTCTGCTTGTAGATGGTTGATCATCTGGATCTTCCACTTGGCTTTGTGTTCCTCCTTGCACATATCGAAGCATTGAGCCTGTAATCACAAATACAAGACAAAATACTCAGGGATTCTACAGTGAAATACAGTTTTGAACCATGGTACAAAAATATTTCAAAATTAATTATAGTATTATGTAGGCCTATATTTAAAACACTGGTACATGAAAATTTTTATTATTTTACCTTTATAGACAAGGATTAATGGGGCACAATATAAAAATTCTGTACATAGTTTGAAAACTATGAATATGAAGAGGGGAAATCTACACAACTTTAATATTGATTTTTTCAAATTACAGTTTCACCAGCAGATGTCGCTCTTGGCCTATGAACCTCACGAAAATGTTGCGTGAGCTGCCGGCCAGTCGGTCACCGTAATGACTGGTGTATCCGCATTCCATCGGAAAGCTCCGGCTCTCTACTTTCGGAAACTGTCGTAATTTTTTCGATAGCACCATTGGTTCAGGAGTTACGGTAGTGACAAGCTCACATTACAAACTTGTGACACATCGGGGAATCTTCTGTGATTGGACGGTCGAAGTGTCAGTAGTCCTACATGCTACCGTAATGGCACTCTATATAGGCGCAAAGCTCCGGTTTTCAGATGTTTCTGAATATCTTAAACGGTCACGGAGACACCGTTATGTAACGTCGGCATGCCGAATGCGGTCGGCGCTGACATCGCCGGTGTAAGAGGGCTGATAATCAATCACCTGTCTAATTTGGCATGTCACATCAAAGTTCAGGTTACCAAGACCCGTTTTCCATTCATCAACTCATTATTTTTGTTTTTCACTACACAATCACATACTCGTTGGTTCATAGAACATAACAAACGCCAAATACAGACATCTCAACTCCAGATCCATATCCATATACACAACTAAAAATAACTAGCTAGCCCAGCATCAATTATTTGAAACGTAACACTTACGTCTGAACATGGCTAGTGGGAGCTAACGTTACGAAGGTTGTTGACGGTAGTATTATCTGGCACGAGCATAGACATGCATACTAGGGCAAAAAGTAACAAAATTAACATTTGTTATTGTCTTACCTGCAAGTGACGCGCGAGCATCATCTCATTGTTTCTTTCTTTTCCTCTTTTCCGCCCCCGACTCTTGTTGCCTTTTCGATGACATGTCCAAAAATAAAGGTCTGCCAAACTTGCGATTGAAGCGTAATGGAGCAAACCACTAGGGGATGTGGGAGGGGGGCACCAAAGGTGGACTGGGGAGAGGGCCACACAGGAGATTCATGTTTTTCTCGAGCAAATAAGCCTATGTTATTTTTGTATTGCTTATATCTATTAACATGTTTTACACATTTTACACAGTTTTAAATATATCATTATTATGATTACTATTATTATGATGATTTTTCATGAGCTTGTTTTTTTTTTTTTTTTTTTTTTTTTTTTTTTTTTTTGGTGCCCCCCCAGGCACTTGGTGCCCTACGCGCAGTGCGTGATAAGCGTGTGCGGGGCGCCGTGTCTGATTGTGACCCATATTAAGCAACCTCTAGCGGTCCTGTAAATAACGGCATTCTGGTGTATAAACACAGGCAAAGTCCATGTAAGGAGGTCCATGTAAAAGACCAGAGTTTGATTCCTGTGACAATGAGAGTGAGAAGCTACCTAATATTAATGAATATTAGCTATCCTCTCCTAACCTTAACCATGACTTTTTCCTAACTATTACCAAGTAGTTTTGGAGGCTTAGTTCCACACTGATTCAGTATGCACAGGTTGGAGACTTGTTGGAGCATTTGAATCTGTGTCCAGCTTTGTCATGAGTGCAGTGTGATATCAGCAAGATTGTACTTCTTTCAGCTCCTCCAGTCGACATCTGCAAGCTGGAAAACCTAGTTTCTCTGCTTCACCAAACAGACCTTTTATAAAATGTGATTTCTTATGTATTTTCTTATGTATCCAGATGCTGGAATTCCAGGATCAAATCTAACAAATGATGTAAATTATTTGGGGAAAAAGGAAATATTTATATTAGAGGCGTAATTTTCACACAGTGCGCAAACACATGTTCCTAACTTTGAATGCACGCACTCTTTTTTGTGTTTAATCAAAGTTTTATACATCTGGCTCTCGGGCAACCGTAAAGATTAAATGCTTATCACAGCAAGCTTCACCAAGTCCTGGGGATTACTTTAAACTCCCCAATCTTGTGTAAACCAAAACATTTGCCGAAGACACTATACTGGGTGTGTTGACTTTTATTCGAGCCAAGAAAGCCAAAGGGGTTTCTCTCTCTCTCTCTTTCTCTCTCTCTCTCCTCCAACAAATGGGCCAAAATATCCATC
Organism: Myripristis murdjan; assembly: GCF_902150065.1. Classification (NCBI taxonomy): domain Eukaryota; kingdom Metazoa; phylum Chordata; class Actinopteri; order Holocentriformes; family Holocentridae; genus Myripristis; species Myripristis murdjan. The sequence continues at coordinate 29,590,641 of NC_043993.1, forward strand.
TGGTATTTCAGAAAGCTGTGCACCCAAGTTGTGGATCCAGTTGCAATATTGCAATGTGTTTGATGGCTGTGGGAACTTTCAAGCGGAGGCTGGGGATGTAGACTACTGTGCGAGGAGAAACAAATGGCTTGCCTGGGGTGACAGAGCAGCAGAAGGCTTTGCTTGTGTGCAGTCTGGTGGTACACGTGTCTTGGATGGTGTCATTACGAGGACACCAGAGACTCACAGTTTATAGTGCTTACAGAGGCTGATGCATCTCAAGGTCACAGACTTAGAAAACTGGACTTAAAGGGGAAAAAACAACAACCTTGGAATACTCTCGCGCTGTTAGATATCATCGGTATGTGATGTTCAGTGCATTTGGGATGAAGTGTTGTACGTGACTTCGTCTAGCTCTAATTCAGCCGGGAATTTCCTAGAATGCATTACAACAACCCACAGAACCGATGCATGAAGTGGTTGTTTTCTGGGTGAATGTATGGGTATCAGTGTAGAGTCAACTAGTTCATGAACACAACACGAAACAAAAGTGAACCTGTGTTGACAAAAATCATAACAAAGTAACATAACATTTACATCAACAAGCAAAAATGAGATGAAAATGCTACAAATAGATGAATAAAAACAAACAAAAAAAAAAACCAACAACTTCTGATTCAGTTTGGAAGGGATCTCAAGGAGCACAAAGGTGCAAATCACTGGATAATACAGATGTAAATGTCACCTAACATATCGTATATAGTGTTTACAACAGCCGATAACCAAAACAGCTGTAAACAAACTCATTTTTAAAGCTAAATTTGACAATAATAAAAAAATCCAGATCCAAAATACAAGAAGCTATAATGAGAAATGTAGATTGATCAACATCTAAATAAGTTCATGAGGAATTAACAGAGAAAAAAAATGGAAAATCATTCAGTTAGACCAAAACTAGAAATCTGCAATGGATTTCTATGACAGACATCAAACAGCTTGTTTGATTATGAGAGACTGACATAAACCTGACATTTACAATTTTTGATAGATGATAACTGAAACATTTTCTTCCATGAAACTCCTTTGCTTTAACTAATTTATGTAGTGTTTATTTGACCCTTTGCGATAAAATCTCTTTTACAAGGGAGATTTAGGAGGCTGCTGTGACATCAGAAATAAAGGAATAAAATCCAAAATAGAATGTGCATCATGCAGTAATAAAGTAATAAAACATGCAGTAATAAAGTAAAAATATGATGTGTGCATATGAATATGAGGCAAGAGGTGCACTGGCATTTGTTGTGCGTTGGAAATATCTTGACATAACATCACAACCTCTGTGTTTGGTGAGTTAGCTGAGTCCCCCTCCAGTCCTTTATTAAGCCCCTGCAAAATAATCTCTGCTCATCAATATTACATATTTATATTATATTATATGCATTACATATTTATTTTTAAGTTATATTAATGGAAAAAAACATCCCTTAGTGCTTTGAAATTACTTAAATGTAACTCTAAACCACACCCTGATTAAAAATGTGGGGATCTTTGAATTCGCAGAGTACACCCTGCCGTATTTCATAATCTAACTATGCAAAAAATATTTCTTCTCAGAGAATCTCTAAGATTGTTCATATGACACAGCCATTTCAGGTTCGTGCTGTTTTACTGAAAATACAATACGAGCAGCAGCAGCAGCACCACAACAACGAACCCCAGAGCTGCTGCTGATGAAATGCAAAGCCAGTTGATAGGAGTGGCTGCTGGATTTGTGATGTACCAAATGTACAGGTTGTGAAAACACCTCTCTAGTGAGAAACTTTGCTCAGATACAAGTCAGTGTAGTCAAGGTCAGACTTTTTAGGGGACGTAAACATAAGAAAAACACACCCAAGAACAAGATGGATATATTGCCAATAGCTGTTCCTACTGCTGAAATGTTAACAGGGTGGATTTCACCTCTAAGAAAGGATCACTAACATGTTACAGTCTGTGAGGAACAGCTCATTAAAACCACAGTGGGGAGGGAGGTTTGTTTCCTAGTTGCCACATTTACAGCACATAAGCAGTCATCTCAGCGGGGGGTCGATGCTGAGCTGCAGAAAAATGTTGCAGGGATACTTCCTGATGTTAAGTGGATAATGGATATATCATTGATTTGTTTGAAAGGTAACAGATTGCTTTTCGCCCTTCGAAAGGTAACATTGCTTTCTGCAATTAGTACCATAATCAGTGCTGCAATTTAAAGCGAAAATAGATTTGGAAACGTGAATTTAGTTTTGGTTTTTTGTTTGTTTGTTTGTTTGTTTTTTTGTGTTTTTTTTAAATCCTAAGATATAGCTATCTGAATTTTGCAGCTTTCAGCCTCTATATCACTCCAACCCTTGTTTCACAATCAATCGTAACATTTCTGTCATCATTATTTCAGCACAACTTGTTCCTCAGCACGCTCACCGAGCCACAGTCAACAGTTAACAGCTGACAATATTAATAAAAACAGCATAAAAGACAAGCTCACATGGTAGCACTGACAGATAAGATGAAGAATTTATATGTCTCTTTAAGTCAATTCAGTTCAATCTAAAGAACTTTTTTATCCACAGGGTAAATAGAAGAATAGTTGGACAAATATATTTTACAAAAGAAAAATGATTGTAAAAGTTGCAAAGCGGACTATCCTCATTTCACAGAGTATATAAATGAGTAATAGTGGATGTCTGTCATAAGGATGCTAGAGATGATCTTCAAATAGCCTGACTGTTGTTTTATTCAATCACGGGTTAATGCTTCGCTCTTCATCGCTTGCTCCTTCCGTCTGTCTGATTCTCTTAGAGTGCATTAAAAGAGTAAGCTCGGTTAAGAAAGATAAAAAAAAAAAAAAAGATTTGTGAATACAATGCAGGCTCGATGCCAACTGCTTCAGTTTTGAGTGAATGCAGAAAAGTGGGTGTGTTGTTCTAAGTGCTGGAAGTAAATCTGAGAATTCAATATGTCTCCAGCCACTTCTATTATTCAAAAGACACAAGGAACACAATGAAAACAAAAGAGGCAATGTAGTGTGTACGGACGTGCATGTGCATGTGGATGTGGATGTGTGTGTGTGTGTGTGTGTGTGTGTGTGTGTGTTTCAGGGTTATACTTTCTTCCCATCTACATCACACTGGAGAGTTTGATGCATTTGGTGCATAATTTAACCGCGCTGTATCTCTCTACACTCTGCGGGACGTCACATCATTGTTCTATGGAAATGGCAGAGCTGTAAGAAGTGCATGTACTGTTACGGTACCAGCTGGTTGGAAATCTTTTGGTCTACCTGTTTCCCCCGAACACGCTGTCTTTATACCGCATCCTCCCCTCCCAACTTCCTGCATGTTTTCTTTTGCCCACAAATTAGTTCAGAATATATTTATTTGGAACTGTTGGAGCAGAATCTGCACACTGCATATGCTTCTCTATCAAAGTGGACTTGAAATTAAAGTACTAACCCATGATATTTTTCATATAAATAAATTTCCATTTGGCTTTGTTGCATTTTGACGCAACCAGTTCATGGAAGCTTTTACAGTTGCTGATCTAAATATCGAGTTTCTGGTGGCTGTTTTGCAGTGTTGCACCAAAATTTGATTTTCACAGGCTCAGAGATTGTTTTAAAGACGTTTTCAAAGATGAATGTAGCTTATCAAAATTAAACTACCGTGTATCTTGCTGATGTGCAGAGGCCACACTTTTTTTGTCATTTAATCCCAACCAACAGCATCCATTGATTTCACACATTGTCAAGCTGTACATTAGTCCTCTTGTCATTTTTAAGTGCGTTTCTCCCATGAGGATGTCCTTGTATCACGGCAAAACGTCAGCACACACCAAGGGCAAAATGAGATCACACTGCATGGAAAACATTTCCTAAAGGGAATACAAATTTTGGCACCTAGGAAATCTGGGAGATGTGATGCTTTTTATGTTTCTGGCAGCAACAGCAACAGCAGTTTGCAATAGCGCCACCTAGAGAAACTCAACCCTCTGAAAATCAGAGGAAAAACACATCACAGCACGTTATGAGTGACCTGTGGGAAGTCCATTGCTGAAACATTACAGCAGTAGCACCAATGATGGAGACAAAACTGAAAAACAAGAATTTTGCAGATCACTACGGTAAAGAAATGTATGAATTACTCAAAACTGAACCACTGGGAAGTTTTATATTTGGTCCCTTCAATGCATCTCTTTGGATGTCAATGAAGAAATCAAACAGAAAAAAAAAATCTAAAAAGTGCACACTCTGTACTTTTATCTACTTTCACTTTTTATTTTATTTCACAGGCTGGAATTAAATGTCATTCATAAGTGACATTCTGTGCTGCAGAATTTAGAAACCCCAGCACACTGAAGTCCGTTTAAGATGTACTGAATGAACCATGCATGAGCTCCTTGTGTGTGAGGTAAAATTAGAGCAATTTTGAAACGCAAATGTCTCTAAGAATGAATAATGTATGTGAAGAGATGGTCTTCTGAAACACAAGATTATGCAAAAGGTCAAGCAGTCGACTCTTTTTAAAGCCGCTGTACACAGATCAGACCTAAAGTAGACCATGTTCTAGGGCCAAAAAAAAACCCCAACAACAAATGAGTGTTATTTATTCTTAATTTCTTTGATTTTTTTTTTTTTTTTAATTCTCTTTTCAATTTGATTGGTCTTGAGCAGTACATATTATTGATACCTCATGGCCACCTTATATTGTGAAGTGAACTGTGTTTTCATTATTTTGTTGCATGGGTGTCTGATGCCAAATGTATGCATGTTTCCATGGAGAAAAGCCTGCTATAGTTTCTTTTCTGCCCTCACTTGTAGGAAGAGAAACATTGTTAGAGGTCACACTCTCTCACTTAATTGCCTGGCCTGGTGGCAGCGATGCCTGCATCTGGCATCAGTGATAGCAGCCTTTCTCAATAGCCGCATGAAGTCTTCTGACTTTTAGCCATCTTTCAAAAGATCTCATTTGCACCACAATAATTGGGGCAGTTCATGTTGCAAGGTAGATAAATAGGGTGCTTGCTATAATTAGCAAGGCCTCACCAGCCAATCATTATGATATGCAAGGAGAAAAAAAAGAAAAACAGCAAGATTCACATCTGCATGGTCAGTGCAGCCATAATGTGGATGCATTTTCTAATGCTCCACTGTGTTTTTCTCTCAGACTCTTCACTCGTTACCCACAGCATTCTGATTGGGTCGTATCAGAGGTATACTGTAGCATACCCTGTTCATAATGCAGAATTAACTTGGCACCGCAGCAACAAAGGATTAAGTCTGAAAGTTGGCATTCGTGAGGATGCCATCATACATCAGCATCTGTCTAGTTGATCCATGAATGACTTTCTTTGTACAAAAAGACGCACCAACCAAGCAGGAACTATGGCCTATGAAGAGAAGCCCTTCTTACAGCCAGACAGGTTAAATCAGAGTCTCAAAATAGTATGGTAACCTTCCAAAATGTAAGCCTAGCCAGGAGTGAAAAATTTGCCATTTTTGTTACCCTCCTTGAACTCTGATTTTCCCTTAATTTTCCCCTTAAGTAGTTTGAAAGGTTAAAACAAACAAACAAACAACAACAACAATAATAAAAAAAAAAACATTTTCACAAATGTTTCATGTACTTCTGTTTCTGCTGGCTGCAAAGCGTCAGTGAACCTGCATTAGTATCACGCTTATATTGAGTGAAATATTCAAACTCAAGATGCAACCTTGGGATCTCTATTATAATATAAAGTGAAGTTTTGTTTTTAAAGGAATATTTCCAACATTTTGGACAAAATGCCACTTTGCTAACTCACCCAGACTCTTCACCTCTGTATGACAGTTCATACGGATAGCTTTTTGTGTTAGCTTAGCATAAAGACTTGAAGTTAAACAGAGTCATTAGATTCATTAGCATAAGTAGCTTAAATACACATCTTGGAATTAAACAAAACAAAACAAAACAGGACAAGTTTGTTAGTTTTTCCGTTTGGATGGAGCTAGGCTAACGACTCCCATAGACCTCAAGTCTTTATGCTAAGCTAACAAAAAATGCTACAGATTGGACACTAGATGTACAGAGGGGAAATGGTATTGAGCATCTTGTCTCAGTCTGGGTAAGTTGGAAAAAGGGTATTTTGCCCTTCCAGCCAGGTGGAGCCATCCACTGAAGTGACAGAGCTGAAGAGGTTAAGAAAATACATCATAAAAAAATTGGATGGCATTTATTGTTAAGTTTGCATTTTTTTTTTCATGTTGCATCATGACAACCATGACAGCTGCACACAAACGATGTTAAACTCAGTAGCAAAAGTACACCAAAATTACATAAAGTCATTATGTGAGCGCTCAGGGGACAATTAGTCCAATAGTGCATCAGCAAGAGCTTTGTTTAGCCAAAATAGATTTTTAGCTAAACAAAGCACAAGCAGCTCCTCGTTGAATCTGCCTCAAGATCCTTCATAATCATTTTAAACTCACAAAGAGAGACCAGGCCTTTCAGTTTTTAAATCATGTTCCCAGGAGCTTTAAGCAGAGAGAGCAGAGTACACGAAAGCCCTTTGGCCTAATTCAGTTTGGATCTCGGAGGAGGAGAGCAAAAACAATACCATGACCAGACACAGTAATTTCCACCAGGTTTTCTTGATACATAAGAGCACAGAGACTGAGGGAGCAGACTCAAAATGGCCCTACAGAGAAAAATGTAGCAGCGTATGAGTGTACAAGTGGACAGTGCAAGCCAAGCCCAAGTTTACAAGAAATAATGATGACTGAGAGCTTTACTGTAAGTAATAAACCACAATGCCTGAGTCATGAGGACACTGGGAGGAGGCAGGCTGACAGAAAACACTGCATTACATTAAAGTTAATCATAATCTGAATCCAATTTAATCCACCAGTAAACTATCACAACTTAGTCACACTTTTTTTTTTTTTTATCTGTCAGGGTATTTCAGTTTTGTATGTGTTAATGTTTTCACAGACACGCTTTTATTTGTTCACAAGTGCATGATACAAAATCAATTACAAAGGCGTCAAGAGTCATTTTCCAAAGTTGCATGAAATACACCTACAGGGAACATCAGTACTCCGGATTCAACAGCTAATTACACATTCAGCTTTGAAGTATAATTTATTTTTCTCTGCAAACACAATGTTGAAGGCGTCTGGTTTACACTTACTATTTCATATTTGCTTCAGCAAATATAGCCTGCTAATAAAAAGGCATATGGTGGAGCACTGCCATATCCCAAATTTATAATCATAGTATTATATAAGTTTGTTTATTTTGGCCTGGGTGTATTATGAGCATAATGATGTGTAATGCATTTAATATTTCCATAACTACCCCCATCCACCGTATGACTTCATTAGTAAATGGCCTGATTTTAATACATTTAGGAAAACTTGCTCATACTCGCTCGTCACAATCAGAGCTACATCTAGTGCTCTTTATGTAACATTCCATTTTTCATAGGGATACTTTCATTATTCTAACACAGACGCAACATAGTGTGTTGCATCACACATAACACAAACCTAGAGTACAGAGCCTTAGGGCAACAGTGTGGTTAAAACAACTACACCTGATTCATATTAGAATCGTGCTTGAATTGCAGATTTACATCTCTTATGTAATGCAGTGCATACCACATACTGGCATAATTAGACATAGCTCTATATTTAGGAGTAATTACTTCTGTAATGACGTACACAGTGGATATTGTGGCCTTATTGTCTGATCACAGCTTTACTAATTCAGAGTTAGGTCCTGTATTGATTGCTTGAATAAACACTGTTGCTATTTTGCATATTGGGTATATCTGTGAAATATCCACAATCTTTATATTTGGTATCACATCTCATTATTGCAACAAGTTTGCTTCAAGTGCAATTCTTAGCTGAAGATGATTTGGGTATCCTTTTTCTCTAATGTAGGCCACATCAGCTGCCATCTTTGAGTTATAACAGGGCTCAGTGCAGGGGTGGGGGGTGGGACGAGCTGATATGTACAACGCATGTTGTCGGGACAAGCATGGGGTTTGGGGTTTGGGATTGTTCTGTCAATGTGAATGAGGTAAGACAGGTTTGGAGCATGTGTCACTGAGCTAGCGTGTAGTAGGTGGCCTACAGTACTTGACAGGAGTAGGATTTACAGCTGGGGGAAAACAGTGAGTGAATATTTTATGGCACCCCTGCCCCTACACTACTGGTCATTGTAGTGACCATCTGCCAAGCTCAACTTTTAAATCTTTTAATAGAATTTCAAATAGCACTAACACAGACCACACGGTAGGGTGGTAATAACAAATAGATATTTCCATTTTCTTGGGGAAAAAAATCATTATAAGATTCCTCTAATATTCCCATAAGGAACAGTAAGATTATACTGTTGCCATGATGGATTGCATGTTTTATCCCATGTGGTATCACTACAATGCCTCTCCACAGGGGGGGTATAGTGTGTTATCAAACGGTGAAATTCATTTGAAGAAAATTGAGGGTAAATCGGTCATTTTTTTCGTTAATCTGACTTGTATGCCAGAGCATATGAAAAGGCTGAAAGCTGCTGGTTTCCTATCAGAGCTTGCAGCTGCTGCCTGTCTACCTAAGGCCACAGTAGTAAAAAGCCTCCCACATCTTGTCAACTATAAATTCTTGTCGGTGTGAGTGATGCTTTCGGTAGCCATGGAAACCTAATATAATAGATACCCCCCTCCTTCCGCCCCTCTCTCGCTCTCTCTCTCTCTCTCCCTGCCCCGCTGTGTTTGTCTATGTCTCTCTCCCTCCCTCTCCATCCACACCAAAGCTCTTTAGGCTACGCTGCGCATGTACGGCCAGCCAAACCGAGCATTGCATCGACTCCAAGATGGCGATAACACGTCTGGCTTGCCTCCTGACTCTGCTCTCAACTCACTGTAAGTAGAAAAAAAGGAATCATGTACATTTACGTTTAATCTCCCCAGTCTGTCTCCGAGGAGTGTGTCTTTTCAAACGCTGTTCAACTCTACTTGTTTCTGGACGAGGTTTTGTCGTAGCCAAATCGCTTCTCCCACAGAAGTCGCTCTCCCTGGATCCAACTAACGGTAAACTCAAACCAGACCGACAGCAAGCTCAGTCATCCAAAATAAGTAAATATACTTACTTATTTTCGCCACAAAATGAAAAACTGACTCGGTTTATTCGGTGTAAGGTCAACATGACTGGCAAAAATGCGCGTCAACCCCTGGTTTAACGGCTATTGTCTCTTAAACACATCGCCTAGCTTGCCTCGCCGTTTTAAATCAACCTTCCAAACTGTTAACTATGTATTAAACAGTTATCGCTAAACATATTGATAACCTGTTTAAGTACAAAACGACGGTACAATTTGAGCCCTATTTGCTTTATTTCAATTCGGTGCCACGTTTTTTTTTGTGTGTGTGTATTCACTTTGAAAAAGTTTTAACCACGCAAGTTGGGAGAGGGAGTCCGTGTACGGGAATTAAATATGAATCAGGGCTGTGTCGTACCTTGTACCGTTAACTGTGAAACACGGTTTTTGAACAGGGGGTAGTAATGGTGAAAGTAGTGATGCGAGATAACGGTTTTTCCTTCGGGGGGGAGAAGGCAGGCTGTCCGCGGGAGGAGCCAGAGCAGTGTCACCCAGCCGGCCCCCTCCTCCCTCTGAGCTCTCCCTAAAACCAGCCAGAGATGGACGGCTGCACGAAAACACCCACCGATGGCATTTATAAACATCTTACTTATCATTTCCCCCCAGTGAAGACCGCTCAGCTTCAGTTTATTAACGAACCTGGTTTACCCGATAAACGCGCACCTGTGCCTGCGTGCCAATTAATTTAAATAAGCTAATGGGAAAAAAAAAACAAACAAAAAAACACTGTTTCATGTGCTACTGAACAACCACGTTTAGCTACTTTTATTTATTTATTTATAGAAAGCTATATTTAATTGAGCGTTTACTACACTATTCCTCTGTTTATTACACTATTTAAATCATTTAATTGTGCAGTACCTGTAGGACTTTAACAGTTCAACAGAGCAATATCCTTGTGTGTAGATGGTGTATATAGATAGATTTTTTTTTTTTTTTAACATATGATCAATTTCTTATCTCTGTGGTTATTGTAATATTTTGTAGAATTAACACAACTATTTAGACACAATGCACACTTTTTCAGAAATTTCAAAGGCACATATTTTACTAATTTTTTTAAATTATTATTTCCATTTCTATGTCTCATAATTTAATTGTCTTGAGAATTTGAACAACTGCAACTGATCCAGTTTCCCCTTGAGATCAATAGAGTATTTCTGATTCTGATTCGGAATAATTAAAAAATATTGAACATGTTTTTTTTTTTTTTTTATGAAAAAGGGTGTGTTGTTGCCACGGTTACATAAGGGTGACAAGGACACTTGTTGCTTTGGTTTTTAGGGCAGTCCAGATGGTTTTGTTCCTCTGTCGCCCCTCAGCCCCCCTAAAACCTCCATTTAGCGCCGTTTCTCGTGGCTTAGTGCTATAATAACTTGTATTAGCTTAACACCACATACTGAGAGCTTCGGTCATATAGACTCTTATCAATCTATGGAAACTATTCCGGAGAGGAAAAACGTGGGTGTCGAGGAGGCTTGGAAGAAAGGCTGGAAATAACCACAGTGCCAAAAAAGAGAGGGCATGCTGGTGTAAAGTTGCAAACAAGGCTTTAGTGACTAATAGAATGACGACAACATGGTGGTTTGTAAAATGTGGTGCAGATGTAGGCAACATTGAATTTACAGTTTACCTCCCTGCCGAAATGTACCAGCAGTACCCATATTTTATTGCTGATCTATTTTATTGCTATCTGATTTTATGGAGTCATTCAGAAAAAGTGTGAAGATATTTATAATCAGTGCATAGCAGGCTGATGATTTGGCCTGGCCTTTAAGATATTTAGTGTTTTTGTAACACTACTCAAAGTGTTACTTGTAAGGCAAAAATTATGCATGAATTGGCATTTGCTATTCATGCATGAATCACTGCACGATACAGTAAGAATTTGGCTGGAATAGTGTCATGTGAAAGGTGGTGGTTGCCCCTCTTTTTCCCCATGAAGTACATTAAGCAGGGTTTGAGAAGGTAGACATACAGAACAAAGGCAGGCAGATGTCAGAACCTGCCTACAGCTTCTGTGATCTCTCAGCTGTGTGGATTGGCTTATTCTCTGTGATTTAATTAGGAACAGCAATGGAGCTTGTTTCAAATCTGTTGCTGTAGTCTGAACATTGTCTCCCTTGACATACCTGGAGGCTACATGTTGCAGTTTTTTTTTTCTTCCAGTGATACATTGTGATACAAAGTCTGCAGTCTTAATGGTGTGTACCCTAAATAAATCTGGTTGAGGCCATGGTGTCAGCACAGATGACATTTTCAAGCGGGAAAGAGTTGGCTAAGATTTAAGAATTTCTTTTGTCCTGCCTGCACAGGGTTTAGCCATGTTGTCAGCTGGCTCACAGCCAGCATCTCCCCTGTCTTGGTCCAGGACAATCTGACTAGACTGCAGCTGACCAAAGCTGGCCACAAGCCATGCCATGAATCACTAATTGGTATGATAGGCCCTGTTTACTAATAGGTACAGACTGTAAATAGAATGCTTCTTGATTGTCATGGAGAAGCTTGGCAAAGAGAAGTAGAACTAAGCTGTTTAATTTGCTGTCTGCTCTGTAGCTCAGCTATGTGTTGTTTCCATGTGAGATGAGCTTGGTGTTCAATCCGTGACATTCTTTTCAGTTTATGACATTCTTTGGCTATCTGGCTTCTTATTGGTCATGCAAACCCGGCCATACCAAGCCACAGCTAAACCCATCGCAACTGAACAAAGCTGTAAATATCCATTTAGTCATTCTTTTTAAATAAGCAAACGACTAGGATGATTGTTATTTTAAGCTCATGTGCTTACTGCAGACTTCACTATCTGATCTAATGCAATGCACTGACATTTTCCATTGTTGGCTTTACCTGGACCATTTTACTTTACTTTAAAAATTCCAACAAAAGTGGTGCGCACTTAGGAAGACATCTGCCAGGACCTTCCTGCCAAGAGCCCGGCCAAGATATGTGGGAGCTTGGATGATACTCAAAGTGGATTAGTACTGAGCTAATGTAAACTTTGAGATCACTGCTTTGACTTTTATAAGAAACACCTGTGGATATCTATACACTTTCAACGTTATTTCTTTATTTTGAAAATACTTGTTTTAATGTAAATCAGACATGAAAGGGATAGTCAGATGAGACACGTAATTTAAGCTTTTACTGCTTAATTTGTCAATCAGTTCTGTGATTACTCTTAGAGATATAGAGAAGTCACATTGATGACTTGACAATATCTTTATTTTTACCTCATGGTTGTCGATCTAATCCACTTTTAGCCATTTGGGTCCAAGATCTCTTTATTTGAGCAGATGAGATAAGGGAGAAAGCTTGTCACTCGGTTTTTGTTAAGACTCCCCTGTGTTGTCTCCTGATAAGTCGTTGCATCATGCAGGGAGCTTTGAACACCCACAGCTACCACACACATAACCGGGGTGCTCACTGGGCGACGTTTCCCAGTGCACTCTTCAAACATTTGTCTAAATGAGAGCCAAGCAGCAGCAGTTTTCCCGTTGTTTGGCCTGTGTGGCAGAGCTGGCTGGCATGGCAGGAGTCTGTGCGCCCCAGGATAAGTGCTGATAGTGCGTCCCCCAGGAGGTGCATGTTGTCAGATGTTTCCCTACCCTACCCAAAGCTTGTGAGCAAATGTTTGGAGCAATCTCTGAATGGCATGTTGGGCCCTTGTGGGCAAGTCACAAACAGACTGACATTTTACTGCAGAGACAGTAAATGGCAGAGTAAAACAGGGACAACAGATAAACAGAAAGCAGGCCTTTCCTGTTTATCATTTATCATTGTTTGTTACAATTTAAGAATTATTCTCTCCGGAGGACACTTAAGTGTGAGATGCCGGCTGAATGATAAAGTACAGTAGTGTTAACTATGATAAAGTACATTTATCATAGTTAACACTCTATCATACAATTAGATTATTGTCAATATGATTTCCACTAACAGCAGAAAAGCTTATCTAGGATTTCAGTTACTAAGGACATGAAAGGCTTCTTATAGATCAACTGATACTTTTGTAATTATTTTCATAAAATCTTTTGAAGTTATAATGTATGAAAAAGCAAACACTACTGTGAGAATTTTCCCAACAACAGTCTTTCAATGGTATAGAGTCAAAGGAGCACATGGCTCTTGCTGTGGAATGACCCTAAACAGCTGAGCAGAGTGGGTGGAGGTGTTCTGAGCAGCATCGTGGTGTCGTGACCAGAAATATCTGCGGTGTCCCTCCCAAACCTGAGTGTGTGTTAGCAAATGCAACATTCCAAATAGAAAACACATGGAGGCGAAAACCTTCATATTGTGTGTGTGCTCTGACTAACAATCATAGCCACCTGTTTTCCTAAGAGATAAAAGGGACCCATGTGGACGAGTGGGCTGAAGTCAAAGCAGAGGAGTTTGTTGTAAAGAAAGCTCAACAGTCTTGCTAGTTGAAGGAGTTTAGAGAACAAGCTGGATTTGACGATACCTCTCCTGAGACAGAAATCTGTTTATACTTGACACATAGAAGAATTCAGCCCCCTATCCTGCTTTTATCAGTTTTTTTTTCTCTGACGGTAAGCTGCAGCAGATGCTGAGGTTGAAAGGCAAACAGTAACATGCTCATGGTCCCGAAATGGCAAGCATGCGCATACTTCAAATGTCAATGATATGGCCACGTGAAAGAAGTGCAGGTCAAAACCGAGAACCTAGCCTGCAGGCCAGACATACCAGATCCATATAAAATATGGAGTTTCTGGCTTTTCTCACAGAAAAGTAAGGTCCTGTATGCTGTATGCCTTTCTCTATAAAATTAGATTTATAATCAGAGCCGTATGCAAGAGGGAGATACATGAGAATGAGAAATAATTGTTGTCCTGTTTGCTGTAATGAGCCTCCAGGAATCATGGCCTTTCCTCAATAGCAGGCTTAAGTGATTGTTTGTTTTGCTGAGATGTTATTATTCAGTGTTTAGGCTACTCTAGATCAACAGGATAATCTGCAAGATGCCGCTGTACTGGATGTCTCAGTTTAGGGCAGTGTTAGGGTGGTTTCCTGTTTGAAGATCTTTATCTGTGGCCGCATGATCCCCAGAGGCAGGACGCACTCGCACAGTCTCCCTCTTCTTGTGAACTGGATACTGACGGAGTATATCAATAGGTCAAAAGAGACCACCATCGATCAAACATTGGGCTGCTGTCAGCTTAGTGAAATAGTTAGGGGCTTCATTAATGATATGGCAGAGGCAATGAACTACATGTGGCTGAGCTGCTGTCTCTCAGAAAGGAAAAAGCTTGGGGCAGGGCTCCACGCTGAGAATCATAACCAGATAATCGGTCCAGATTCATCCCCTGTTTACCAGGCTGTAACAAAAGGCAATTACTGTCTAAAAATAGCTAAAAGGCGGAGTCATATGACAACCTCAGGTGTTTGATCACAGCTCATTCCAAACCAGTGGGCCCATGGTCAGAAGCATCTACTGTAAATATGATGCAGTACAAAACATACATAGACTAACAGTATGCAAAGCAGTTTTGAATTAAATGTTTTTCCAGTTACTATGCATGAAGTAGAAATAAGAAAGAAGTAGAGGAAACTTTTCATCTAAATTTAGGATAAGAACAACATTAATAATTGCAGCAACAACAATAACAGTAGGAGCAATTCCAAAGAATTATTGATAAAAGGCAACTCTATATTTGGACATTTTTAAAATGGGCTTAATAGAAAATAATGATTTGGTCTCTGCAAGTCTACTGGCCACGATGGAAAAGGCTTCATTAGCCTTTTTCAGCCCACGATATCAAAAGGACTCAGTCTGATGATCTCAGGTCATATATCAGCTTGTTGCGGATTAGAAATTCTGTAATACAGCTACAATCCAGGGCCAGGTGAGCCCTAACATTAATCAGTAAAATATTAAAGCCAACTCTAAAACTCAAAGGTGTCCAGTGCATGTAGGATAAAATAGGGGTAATGTCTGTCTGGCTAAAAGCCTTACTGTCACATTCTGGATGAGTTGTGCACAGGACAGTTTTCCAGGCGCTGAGAGAGCTACAGTCACTTATATGAGAAGAAATAAAGCAGGGAGACTTTCTCTAGGTTGTCATTGGATAAAAAAAAAAAAAAAAAACTTGGTTTAAAGACATTTCTTGGCAGGAGGAGGAAATATGACTGAACAATCCTTTTGACCTGTTCATCTGATCTGAGATCTGGATTAAAAAAATATCCCCAAGCACTTCTTTTTCTAAATCTCATTCTCTGGATTATATTAAAGACCCCATGAAAAATGAATTCAACTCAGCTGATGACGCACGGCTGTGATAAAAAGGAGATATGGGTGGGAGAGACAAACACAACTTTGTATACATGTTACCTTGGAAACAAGACCCCAGATCTTCACTTAACACTCCCACAGAGATGTCAGTCATAATGTCCCACCCCCAGTTGCAGGTTGAGCAAGATACTCTACACCATGGTCAGAGAGAGAATTGAGAAAAATGACCTTTGGCTGCTATGACTTCACATTTTTTGTGAATTTATTGGTCTGTATCCACTCCTTTGAATACCATATGATTGGGCATACTTGGCTTAGCATTTCAGAATAGTCATAATTTTTCAGTTCATGAGTTTTTGAAGTGATAATGGACAGGCTGGAGCGCATGGAAATGATATCACAGGTGAGGTTCAGCAACTCATCATGATGCTCATCATATTCTGATTCAGCATTATAATTTTACAACAAAGCCGTCTGTAAAACTTGAGTTTTGATCAGTAATGATTTTAAACAGTTTCAATGTAATGATAACCAAATGACTAAAACTGACAGTTGACAAGTTAATTGGCTGTTAAGTCTCAAGGGTTTTTGGGCATAGTCATCATTTCTTTAGTTTCAGAGACTCTGTGTCAGCAGCCTAATTTTTCTGTAATTTGCCACTAAAATAATAATTAAATAAAAATTGAAGTACCACCTACAACCCAGACCTGCAAAGCCCTGACTTTATCAAGCGAAGTTGTTCTTGAAGTCAAAGACTGGAAATGGTGCTCCATGTAGTCTATAACTACTGATGGAGCTTCCCAACATATGCCCCCTGCCCTGCACCCACTCATCAACTCCAAACCCTCATACTGTATGGAGGTAGTTTTCAGCCACATACCAAATGCTGTGATGTCCATGATTCAAACCAGGCTGACAGTCAGAACTATTTGTGCAGGTAGTGGAAATAGTTTAGGGCAAAGCCAGCCGACTTTGCAGTGGCAGTAAACGCCAGGCGGGGGACTTAATATGAGATACTGACATCATCTGGAACCAAGTCCAAAATGGGTTCAAAACAGCTCAGCACAGCAGTGTACTCAGAAATGATAGGTCCTGGTCAGCAAGGGGACCCAGACCTTGATGTGCTCAACTTTTTTTTTTTTTTTTTTTTTTTTAAGATAAAATGAAGGAATTATTTATTACAAGCTTGACAACTTCCACCTCCAAAAGGCCACTTGGCATTTTCAGGCTTAGCACACTGCTAAATTTAGCTCATAAACAAAAAAAAAAACTATCTGAGATCTGAAAAAAAGCCTTTTACTATAATTAAAAAGGGTAAACTAATTATTTTCTTGATGGTACAAAATCCATGTCAACACATAATCTTCATGAAGTAGCCTATCTGTAGAAAAAGGGACCTAGTTCTGTACTTGGCAGGACAGTCTGCAGATGTGGATTTCAGAGTGCTTGTGATAAGACATGACAGAAATCTTGGTGGCAATCCAAAGTTAGTTATTAGTGATGAATAACTAGTGTGTGTGTGTGTGTGTGTGTGTGTGTGTGTGTGTGTGTGAGAGAGAGAGAGAGACAGAGAGCGAGAGAGAGGTGGGGGGAATGAGGCGATTCTCTGGATTTCTTAGTAAACTGTTTCTTGCTGGTCCTGTCCAGAGTATTTTGAACTGATGCTTTTCAGCTCAGCAAGACATTCATCACTAATGAATTACCTTGAGGCATAAGCACAACATCAGATAATCCTCAAATCATTCTAAAGGCTGTCTTAATTTTTGCTTAGAAAATATACTTCACTGCTGACTACTGCGTGATTGCAAATATATAGTTCAGAGTTTTATGGCCGTAAGAAGATAGTGAAACTTTCACTAGGCACTTGTAACAGGTTGCAGACATTACACTTCAGAGTACAGGAAGTTCTTCCTCCTTGACGTAAAAGACATACTGTGTCTTTATGCAGGCGAATAAGAGCAAACAGATGTATCCATTTTTTTTTTGTTTTGTTCATGCAAATAAAACAAAAGGAGCATTGAAGTTATGATCAGTTGCTCCTCTGCTGTGGAAAATCCACCAGCACCGCCAGAAATGCAATGTGCTTTCAGCTGACTGGCCTGATAGTGTTGGCAGATTGTAACCAGACCATCTGGCCATATGGTGTTAGGGCTATCCCTTCTGGGCTACTTAGTGGTAAAGATGTTGAGATTTAACTGGAATTGATAGCACTGTTGTGCTATTTTCAAACTTGGCTGGAAATAGTTTGTGAGAAAATAATCCAAATGACACTGATCTCAATTATCCCGACCTTTTCGTGCAAACGCCTGGCTTTTATGCCATCAAATGATAAAAAGTGAAATGTCTGGCCTGCAAGATGATCACAAAGACATTCAGCTGAGTGCTCTTCATTGTCTACATGCATTAAAACTTTATCTCAGCCATGTGAAAAACTGCTCCTTTTAAAAGCGTTGTTGGATGGAGCATGAATAAATACTAAGAGAGTTGAAATGGTTGATATCTTGGAGCATTAATGGAATTTCCTGATTCTGTCAGAAAGGATCACAGATGTCCAGGTGGTCCATGCTTTTTAGGCTCTGCTGTGAACTGTGCTAGAGTACATGTTAGAGACTCAGACACGGTGTACACAGTCCAGTTGCCACACGTGTGTGAGGACAGACTCTGGGTAAGTACGTGCCTCAGATATTTGTCAGGATGCCAGGCATAGGTGACGAGTTTGTAACATGGTGGCCGTCTTCCGAGCTCCAACAGAGGCAGCATTGCCTTTGGTTCTCCTTGGTTTCTGTGTCGTGGCGAGCAGTAGAGTCAGACAGAGGGAAAGAGAGAAGACAGCAATTTGGGTGATTTTTGTCATGACTCAGTGGTTTGTCAGGCATTTGTCGTCACTGTAACAGGTCACTCAAAATGGCCACTCTGCAGCCTTAACACTGATGAGAGACTTAAGCATTAAGATGAGGCTGTCTTATGATTTTAGCCACAGAGCCCATAAGTGGACTTAACTGAACTGGTGACATCAAGAGGATTGTCCAAAAGCAGGGCTCAACGTTAAGCATTTTCAGGTGCTTCAGATGTTTCACTAGTCTGAATAAATAAAGTCACTTGTGCAGGGAAAAAAATGACATTTCTACACGATTAATGTGTCAGCAACAACACAGCGCTGGTGCTTTTTTCTGATGAGACTTAAGTGTGTCATACTTTAACTGTTTTTCTCTTGACTGAGCTGGAATAATATAGAAGGAAACTAGTTTTACTATCATGCCATAGCCTAGCACAATAATATTTTGACTGGGAAACATTTCATGGCATATTTCTCCTCATGTTTCTGTCCTTCGTGGTAATACAGATCACATACTCCTTTACTACTACTCATCCAATTCCTCTCCCTCTCTCTCTCTCTCTCTCTCTCTCTCTCTCTCTCTCTCTCTCACACACACACACACACACACACACACACACACAAACACTCATGCCTATGTAAGCTATTGCCAAAGCACTGTTTACAATAACAAGAATACAGGGAGTAATTGCCAGCAGATCAGTTGTTCAGCAGTTTAACGAAAGAACTGTAAAGAACTGTAATGTGCATCAAATAACAAACACAGATTTGTCTAAGGGATGACTGAGTAAACAACAGAAGAAATGTTAAGTACATACCACTTGTGTACATGGATTTATGTGTATATGTGTTTTTGTTAGGTTGGTTCTTAACAGTGTGTGTATCCATTCTGTAAAACGCAAGATCTAATAGCCTGTTAATCAAATAGCTATTGTGGCCATTAGTTTGCAAAGCTACAAGCTACTATATAGCAATAGGCCTCAGACATTTGACATGACGTTGACTACAAACCTTTGTTCAAATATAAAGTTCAATATAACACATTTTCTCTGCGGAGAAAATACATGGGGTTTTCACATAATCATCACTGTTACAGTCTGTGATTTCAGTTGGACTTTTAGTTGGATCAACTGAATTATGATAACCCCATTGATTTCTCAGACAATGTATGATTTTGATCGGGAAGTCTCAAAAATGCAAACAAATCAGAGACAAAATGAGGACATGACCTCAGAGGCCTAACAGAATATTATCTTGACTAGGCTGACAGCTGAATGCTTAGGCCTACCTAAAGCAGTTTGTCAGACAGTTAACTTTGATAACATTAAGTAATACCTAGCCGCTCACATTTCAGTCAAGTTTGGTTAGTTGCAGCAGGTCTGTTAGAGCACATCCCTTGTTCCTCGTCATGTTACAGCCATACACATCCTCCCATGATGAAATATTTTTTTTCCCCTCTTGAGCTCATAACTGTTAGCAATGTTGAGAACTTGTTTTGTTGCTGTCCCCAGCACTTGTCCAGGCTGAGGAGGTGTTAAGAACACCACTGACGTGTCACGGCAGGCAACTCTGGATCAGTTGTCAAAAGTTGCAGAAACTGCTAACATGTTCGTTTCAAAATGATTATTGCCTGCTTTCATGACTGATAGCACTGATTAGCAGATTTTAAGAATCAGATAAGTAAATTTGTTATCCATTTGTCTCACAAAAATTTTGTATGTCTCGGACAAACAGCTAAGTGTTAATGTCAAGCCATGCAAAAGTGGAGGAGTGTTGTGTTTTTAATACATTTCCAGATATTCTATATTAGGTTGGGCTCAGTGGTGGAAAACAAAAGAGATGGAGGAGGAATGAAGCAGAAATGGAGGATCATCCAGTGAATGTTCCACATCCCATCTGTGCTAAGGGATTTCCTGAGTTTTATGCCGTAAAAGTTATAATTAAACTAAATTGTCAGCTCCCCAACATTAAGCCTCATATCCTGCCATGTAATACAGCAGAGACATCTCCAAAATGACCATGTTATCTATTCTGCCATTTCCTTTCACAAGACTGTCCCACTTCCAAAGACAGATTAACATATTTATACAATGGTCATTATCAGAGCTTACAGGATGACCCTAAAGGACCCATCAGGAACATGGAGAATCCTCACACAGCTATAATAATCATGGAGCATTATTACAAGGGATTTTCCAAGACTTTAAAGAGATTGTCATAACATGGAAAGATACCACAACAAAGGGAAAAACTCAAGCCATTTAATGCAGTTGAAGATGTTTAATGGTCAGGGGTCAACAACTGTATTTTCAGCTCAAAAAAGCAACTTTCACAGTTAAGGGGATTTGTGTTTTGTATTAGTAATCCTGCTTACTTTGGCCATGAAAATTATGGTGTGCAGTATGAAATTCCACCACTGATGTTTAAAATAAAAAGACCATGGTGGAGCAATATTGCAAGGGACCACCAGTAGGAGATTTTGTCTACTTAGGAAGTTTAAACACACAACTGATAGCCGTAGGAGTGAAATTGCATGCTGTGAGGTGATTGACTTGTGTTGACTTGTGTGGCCGCTTGTGTTGCTCATAACTTAAAACTGAGCCACGTCTCGCACTTGCACTCTGGAACCCAAGAATACAGAGAGCACAGATGTGTGGCTCCTAAAATATTCAACATACAAAAGCAAAGAGCCAACAAATAATTCATTGAGAAAATAAAGAAGAACAGTAGAAAACACAAGAACAAAAGCCATTTAGTTGGCAGGGGCAAAGTTTACAGTGCTCGCACAAGACCGTGAAGTATGAGTGCCTTTTGTAGGTGGAGAACATGAGGGAAAACACACAATGGATGACTAGCCACCCCCCCCACCCCACCCCTTCCCAAAACTCACCCTACTCCACCCCAGAGTTGAACCCAGAGCTCCCTCAGAGCCCTCCATTCTAGCTCGATCTCGTTTGAGCTAGAACAATGATCTTTTGGTTTTGTGAGCTTTCCGCCACACTTTCAGGGGGAATCTATATCTCTTGGCTGACGAGTGCCAAAACAGCCTCCATCCAGCCGATGCCCTGCTTAATGAATCCCCCCTCTTCCTGCCCTTCCCTCTCTGGGGGTCGTTCATGCAGAACTGACCGACTGTACAGTTTTATCTCAGATCATCAACACTCAAGATCATCACTGCACACGTATGTGGGCGGCTTCCTTTAGGGCAAATGTTAGCATGGTTACTCAGTGAGAAACTCAGTGCTTCTGAGAGGGAGGGGCTCACAAGGCCTGCTGTGAGGCACTGGTATCCAACCTAAAGGTCCCACATGTGAGTAATAGAATGATTATGTATGGGACTAAACCACTTATGCCTGCGCCATTATACTGTTTTCCTTTCAGTGTTGAGTGGGATGCATTTAAGCAGATCGAGCCTGGCATCTTGCCAATCAGTGGTAGTCATCGCTTATCAGGGCTGGGCTTGCTGAAAACAGATCCAGAGATTTCAGTGCAGTCTGGGTAGTCCTTACTGGGGGCAATGGGCAAACAAGTCACTCGAGGCTCTAATTGATGGAATATTCTGCTCACTGTGACTAATGTTCAGTTGTAATCACCTCCTATTAATGGGTTATTTATTTTATTTTTTTTTACTCGCAGCTGAGTCATTCTGCAGTTACATTTCTCGTACTGTAGCAAAACCTGTATCATTTTGGGCAGCCGCAAAAGAACACTGTAATAAAATCCATGAGGTTTGGATTTCCCCGCTGGACCAAGGTCCAGATGCAGGCAGGTTTCTGCTTTCGTTTTGGCATGTAAACAACAGACAAGTGCATTTATAATCTGCTTAGTAAAACATTCCTTTACTGTTTGGTTTAGGGAAAGAAAAGATCAAATTGAAAACACAGTCTTGTATTTTCAAGTGCAGGCATTTGACTTTGAATATTGATTGTCAAGGATGTAAGGATGTCTTTTTTGGAAAAAGAGAAAGTAATGAGGTATAGATACATGGTGATTTTACCTTACTCAGCCATAACAGACAGAATGCCACAGAGCACTTATGTTTGACGCAAGCAAAGACAGCAGGTGACTAAGGTCACCAGCTGTCCTCTATTCTTACCATGAAAGCACATTGGAGCTTGGCCATTGTTTCCCAGGCCGAAAGGTTGCACTGTAACTTTGTACAGCACACCTTTACTTCCTGTGTGACTGTGAGATGGTGGCACGGCTCCTGTTACAGCCTGGAAACAGAATGGGTGGCACGGAGCGCTTGGCCGTCTGTAGCATTTGTCTGGCATTTCCCACGGAAACCCATGGAGGATTCCTCCCTGAGCAGGTGATGGAAGTGAGGCTCCAGCGGGGAGGTCAGCAGTACCAGGAGCCTCAGATGGTTTCCCCATCCCTCCCCAGCTGTTGTTCAAGCCACATTCCCTGTCCCACAACTCAGGCGGCCTATGCAAACTATTTGACTCTAGAGTATGCCTTTGTACACATTTGTTGTCTGAGGGGGCTGCTCACTGGGTAATGCTTGCCTGAAACTTGCTCACTTTGATGTCTCAATTTTTTTTTTTATCTTGGCATCCTAGGCACATTGTGCTGATACATAGCTGTTTTGATATGATTAACAAATAGTCATTATTTATTTCCAGTCATGTCATGCAAAATTGAGTTTGCAGAATCTCAGAGGTTAAGTTTGTGGCGTATGAGAGTGAGTGTCTCCACCCTTTTAACCAGAAGTTATTTTTCACACTGGCATAAACAACCATTAAAACACAAAGCTCTGTATTCATGTTGTTTGAATTCTCTACATTTTTTGATGCACTACAGTTTTAATGAATGTTGGTATACACTAATACAGTTTTAATCAAATCATTGTATTCATTTGTGGTGCTGTCAGATTAAAACTTTGTCATGGTTTTAGCACTTGAAATTTTTTTTTTAACAATTGCAAATGTTTTTACTGAACAGTTATTAACTAATTAGGAAATAATGTTTTATTATTTTGAATTTTTTACTTAAACTATGAATGCTCATAAGTTAGTTGTAAATTTTTACAAAACTCCCACAGTCTTCTTGCATTCAGAAGGAGCCATGCCTCAACGTCACAAATGTTTGGTGGGATTATAAAGAATCTGTGGTAATTATTATGTAACTTACAAGTTTGCACATCGATCAAGCATTTTTAAAAGGGCCTCTGAACAAATTGTTGTGGCTCTGTTTAGATGATCTTGCCCTTGGGCCTTGTTCCACCCTTTACTTTCTCCATTCAGAGTCTTGTTGAAAGTGTAGGAGGATTTTGAAAAGTGATCCCAGTCCCCTCAACCACGCCTGTCAAAGCTCATTTCACCTGTGACCAGTCGTCCCCACGCAGTCACACACTTCTGGTGACCTCACATTCTCCACTCCTCTTCATGTACTCCACACTAGTGCTTACTAAGGAACAATGAGAGGGCCAGAATTGCTTCCCACAGCATTATAGAAAATGCGGGCCAGTTGCCATAGTTTGTGAGGGGCAGGTTTAAAGGAAATCTTTTGTCACAGTGTAAATCTTAAGCAGCAGTAACTTGTTTGACCCTTGACTTGCTGCTTGACAGCAATGATTAAGTGCAGCTTTCCTATGCTTACACAGTCAGCAGTTGGTCTTTTTTATGTATGTGAGATAGGAAATGTAAGCAACAAGCAGATTGTGAATATACATCTATCAAAACTCTTTTCTACATTTTATTCCCTGAATTAGGGTTTTCATTTTCTGGAGTCTGTTATAAGTAATGGGGATTGACAGCCCTGATTTAGAGGCCTAACTCTATAGTCGTACATCATTGCTTGCGAACCACAATGAAAGCTCATAGACTGGTGGATGGGGGCTATTAGTCATTTCTATATAGCTTTGGTTTTGTGTGCCTGTGTGGAAAACAATCAAATGGGATGGCATGTGGATAGGTTTACACAAATAAACAGGTTGGTAAGGTTACAGGTATGAGTCAGCTATTGTGGGCAAATGAAAACCATACACAAAGTTGGGTCAAGTGTTTTGAAATACACTGAAGACCCAAGTATCCTTTTTTGTGCTACTAGCCATAGCAGAGAAAGCTTTTCTGAAACTAATGTCTCAGTCTGCAATTAGACAGGTAGCCATGCCCATTTCAGAAGTCAGACAGTGCACTGGTAAAAAACTGGAACAAGCCCATTGGAGTTATATTGTCCACATAATGCAGACTTCAAAGTGGGAGGACATTTATATATGCCTTTGGCCTATCTGCCACAGTTTGCAGCTCTTCTGCCCCAATACATAAGATGGCTGTGGTTAAAGAGTGCAAACAAAAGCCAATTAATGAGCTGGGCTACAGGGAGCAACTGCTGGAAGACTGGACTTTAGAAACAGTGAGTTTTGTCCTCGGATTGCTGTTTCGGGGCCGATAGCATCTCGATGACTGAGCTGAATGCTGCTGGGAGGCTCTATTATGCAGAGTTTATGAGCTTCCTGCTCTCGTCTCACACATTGTGCTCCTGAGCGCCACAGCCGTGTGGCTACACAGTTCAAGACATGACTGTATCTGGCTCCACTCTTGTCGTGTGTGTGTTGAAGGCACTGCTACATTTGTCTGTTGGCGTTCACGCTTAGTTGGTTAGCATCATTCAGTTATAATGAGCTGTGATTACATGACTCCAAGTGCAGCCGCATGACAAAACTAAACTCCTGTTCATGCCATGGATATGCAGGTTGAGGTAAAACTTTTTTTAAAAGGTCAGCCAAGTTGAATAAAAATATATAAACAAGCTTCATGAAAAAAGCACCCTTTCAGCTCAGCTCTTTTCAATGTGCAGTGGGCATCCTTGGAGCATGCAGGAAGTGAGGCAGATTAAACCTTTTGGACCTGCTAAGTCAACACGTCTCTGCTCTGCGGTGTTGCGTTATTGTTCAGCTGTCAGACGAGCCTTAGCTCATCGTAGTCAGCTACACTCACCGTCCACACACTCAACAATGACCGCTTATCTCTCTAGACTATGCCAGTGTGGCTCTGCCTCCCTCTATGTCTCTGTCAGTGTGCTGGCCAAATAGGGCATTATTAGGCAGAGGACACCCGTGTTAGGGTTAGCCAGATTAGCCTGAAATCTAGAGATGTGTGTTGTCTGCATTCTTTATCTTTCACAGGAATTATTGGTTTGATTGTTCATGGCTTGCTGATCAAAGAGTTAAAAGTTAAGAGAAAGAGTTAATATTTCTGTGATTTGGGTGTGTTTGTGGGTGTGTGGGTGGTTGCGTGTGGGTGTGTGAGTGTTCTGGGTGGGGGAGGGTTTAGTATGTGGGGAAGAAGAGACAGGCAGTGGAATGTTGTTATCCGGGGATTTACCACCATGTATTATTATCTGACCAGTTCATTGCTGACTTGCAGGGGGGGATATAGGTTAGGAGACACTAGCGATAGTCATTTATAAACCCCAGCTC
This sequence comes from Myripristis murdjan, assembly GCF_902150065.1. Classification (NCBI taxonomy): domain Eukaryota; kingdom Metazoa; phylum Chordata; class Actinopteri; order Holocentriformes; family Holocentridae; genus Myripristis; species Myripristis murdjan. Next base: position 29,616,296 of record NC_043993.1, read on the forward strand.
TAGTGATCAGTTTAAAAACGTCCTCATGGTCTGAAAAGTCTCAGTCACTGCCAGGCTGAAAATAACAAAAATTTGGTTACTTTTTAAAGTAATTAACTTTACTTTTATTTAAGAAATATTTTATCAAGGTATTGGGTTCCATTACATTATAAATCACAGTACAGAGCAAAGATTTTGTCCATAAGGGGCAATCATAAATCACAGTCTCAGCAAAGAAGAGAAGACTAATCTGGATTTACTTTGTGCACTTCATTTTGTAATTTCCTTTTTTTCCAGTTAAAAGAGTCAAGTCTGAACTCTGTAGCCACATCCTTTGAGAATTGCATGGGGAAAAAACATTTAACAAGATTCTCTTTTTTAAAAACGTAACAAAGTGCATTTTAAATGAACTTCTTTTTACTTTTATTGAAGTAGATTTTCATACACAGTACTTTTTCTTCTACTTAAGAAAAGTATCCGCAAAGTAATCTAGTGCTCTTTCCACCACTGCTCATAAGCCAGTGCCATAGTCATACAAACATTTATTTTCGTCATGCTTGGAAAAGGCTAGGGTGGAAATTGCATTCCTAATTAGGATTAAGGAAAGGGTCAGCCTGCCTGGACCAGAATGTGAGGCATTTGCAATGAGTGCGGCTGATGCCATCTGTGCAGAGCATGGTGAGGAGCTAATTCTGGCACCGAGTGTGGCGCGATTTAACACAGATTTCGTGGTAGCAGCTCCAGTTCAAGCATGGGATTTGACTTTGACTGCCGCCAAAAAAACTGTTGCAGTGAGCTGAATTACCGTACCCCAGCCCCCATTAGATCTCCTTTAAGCTGACGCCATGGAGCTCCCCAATTCATTTGGACGTCCAACATGCGTGGCATGTCAGATTGTTCGCATATCAGAGATGCTACGCCAGGGGAGGCCTGCTCACCCTCTTGGCTTTATGCCTCAATCTGTTTTGACAAGGCGTTCTCAGTGTCTCTCTCAAGAGGCTGACCTGGGCAAGAAAAATTTGCCATCAGTTATTTCATCCTGCAGTATGGTCAGGCTTTCGCTGGATGCCTGTAAGAGGCAGGAGGACTTACCACTGCTCACACTTCTTACCTGAAAGGGTTCCCAATTAGCAGACTGTGGGGGTCTCAGGCTGGTGCTGACAGCCTCTATAAATAGTGCCTAGGCTTTTTGAAAGCTAACCTGTTCTCACCCTAGCACAGAATAACAAATGGCTGTAGGCCTACTACCTGTGATGATCTGCTACGTCATCACTAAACAATACTGATGTCAAAACCTGCTGACTGCACTCACCTACTGAACTGTAGGCTTTTACCGGTTGCCCACCTTAAATGCATCTCCATTGAGATATGTGTAGCTTTTAAAGACCATAGGTTATTGAAATTGTTATACTGTAATTGTCCCATGACAACACTGCCACTCTGGGCTATGCATGGCAAATCAGTCACTTGCTCATTCATTGTTGACCAACGAAGAACATTTGACTAGGGATATTTAGTGGGACGCATGTGCGGCACATGTAGCAGAGGTGTGGCACTGTTGTCCAGGCTGCAGCCTGTCAAGGTTGACACTGTCTTTGTGCAACCAGGAAATGCCAACCTTAAGTTTGTCATTGTGGAAAATCCAGCCATGTAAAAAAATGTTTTCAGTGAATCCCTTAGTTACACTAACATTGTTCATGTGAAGCCGACATTTCAAGTTGGTCTTGTTGATTTCTGAAAAATACACTCGTATGGTGGGCTGGTAGAGAAGGGAGTAAAAAGTAGTCAATACGGCCATAATCTGCCGGTGGGGCCTCACAGCACTGTAAGGGGTTAACAAAATCCAGAAAAGTAAAGCGACTGGAGTTGAGTAGAGTAGAATTGAGTAGAATTAAAGATACGAGTGACGCAAGAGCTGTATCCTGCATAACTATACACACACACACACACACACAAACACACATACATATATATATATATATGTGCATACAAACAGATATATATTTTTTATTATGGATGCTGACTTTTCACAAACAGATATTTAATTATATTTAATAGTTAATACAATGGTAAAGGTGAATCATTTTTATTGAATCACTGTGCAAACAGAGGTGTGTGTGTTGAGATGGGAGGTGACACAACATTTGGTTCAGTAGTGGGCCTTTAAACCCACTAAGATATAAGATGTATAAACCTATCTCTTTGGCCCTTTGTGTTTCCTACGAAGAACTCTTGCCTATGTTGGGTTTATTAGATTTAGGTCTGTTTTCCCGCTCTGCATGTGGAATGTCTTTATTCCTTAGACTCAATAACGATCAACCATTGTTCTGTTTAATTAAGCATTCATTCACTCCTACGGCCTGAAACTGTGTCACAAAACAAAGGTCTCCATTGGCATGCATGGCTGTTAGGACCATGTGAAGAGGCAGTGTGACACCAAACAACAGTACTATTTTTATCCAGCAACCAGGATCTGATTATCTCTGTGCCAAGATGTTTCACATGACTTTGTGAGTAAGATTGTCTTCAAAGATCATTCAGAGAATGTTAGTGCTTTCTAAACGCTTGATTATCAAGAACAACTTTGGCAGCTGAAGACACTGACTATGCCTATGTCTGATGATGAGCAAAGAATATTGAAGAATAGAGGCCTCATCTTTAAAGCATGCTCACACAAATTTCCATTGACGTAACGTTTACATTACAGTAATACCAAGGCCAGAGAGAATACTTGATTTTGCTGGCTGGAAAGGGGTGTCCTGCTGTTAAATTACCATTTGAAATTAATTTGTTTGCTTCCAGTTTCTGCACTCAAAGTTATCTTCACCAGATTGAAGAATGGGACAAAGGTGTTGCCCATTTTATCAGGAATAAATTTCAAATGGCATACAATGTGAAATTGACTGAGAATGATTTGTGTGTGTTTTCATGAATAAGAATGTTTTTGAAGTGCAGACTTGTGCATAGAAAACCTTTTAGTGTGGAATCTGCTCTGAGTATTTGTACATGAGGCTCCGTCTGAACTGATGGTCCAATGCAGTGACTGGCTGTGTGGCAAGCTACAGGCACAGTGCGGATAAGGTGGAAGAGTGAAAGTTGCATTTCCTACTCTGTGGTCCAGTCCTGTGAGCTAGTTGTACTTCGCTTGAGGATAAAGTGAGAGCAGGCCAGATGTAGACACTAACACTGACACAAAGTGACAGGTTCCCAGGCATTCGGTGACACCATCAGCTCCTCCCCTATCCCCCCCCTCAGCCTCTCATTGGCTCAGACCGGGCCTAGTCTTTGACCCTGCCTAGATCAGAGGGCTCACCAGCAGTAAGGCACATGGGTTGCCCTGGTCTTACTGGGCTCACAGATCAAGGCCTGCAGCAGTCTTGTATGGAAATGCAGAATAAATGAATACACAAGGAGCCCTTCAGGGTAACGTTGAACTGTGGTTGAGTGCACCTGGAGAAACTAGGATGCAAATGAACTAACTCCTGATACCAAGCCACAACTTCTAGTCAGGTAGAATTAGAGTATACATGGGTAGAGTGGTAGGTGTAAATAAAACAGCCATTTCAGGACATCACTTTCACATCAGGATAAATGTGAACTAAATGACTTGTGGTTGAAGTGGTTCTTGTGATCTGAGTTGCTGCAGGCTAACAGGTTACAGTTAATTTCAGAAGACTTGTTCACAAAGTTTGGATATTTATGAATTCACATCACTTTGCATCCACACTTAGTATGAAAATTTCCACCATGCATCAGCGGATTTTTTCTTATTATGGTTGGATTGTGTCTAGGCCATTTCTCATTCTGATCACAATGTGAACCTAACCAAGTCTTAGTCAATACAGTGAGTGAATGCATCCAACTTGGTGGAAGCTAAAAATTCAGTTACGGTAACCACCAGCTAGGCCTCTCACCAGTGAGTTTGCCAAACTTGTTCATTTCAGAGCAACTTTCTGAAGTGAAAACAAAATATTTGGTCAGTAGACATGTTTTTACACGTGGTTGGTTTGTTCATGTGTTTGTTTTAGCAAATAAAAAAATTGCTGCTTGAACTTTTTCTCAGCCTTAGAGAAAACGTATCAAACTATGACCCAAATACTGATGGACGTATTGAACCCTGACTTTTGCTATCCATTCCATCCATAGTATTTATACAGCGGCTATGTGGCACAGTATGTGATACATATAGGTTTAATATAGCTGCGTGTTTTACATACGCTTAAAGTTTGTTGCTCCTACACTGTCAAAAGCTACTGTCCATTTCTGAGCTCCAACATTGTGACATTCGCTTAGCAGCTGGAGGAGAGTGTGAGATATTTACTTTGTGAAGCTTACCGTATGGAGGACTATGCAAGTGCTGCTGTAGATTTCCAAAAACTTGGAAATCATGTTTGCCACACAGATTGACAGTCCACCCGGCAGCTCCTTTAGTCATATAATAGATAGAGCGAATGTGAGGTGAAGAAAACAGAAAAATTGAAACAGTTTGGAAGAAAATATATAAATAGGCCTCATCAAGTGCATAAAGCAGCATACAATATAACTAACCCCAATATTTTGTCTACTCTGTCCCCTCAGTTTTCTCGTTAGACTTCATACTTCATTGTCTCACCTTAGGTTTTTAACTTCTGGCATTTTTTTCACTGTAGCTCAAGCTTAGAAATAAAGTCTATCATAGAAAAGGGCAGTATATAATGAAAAAACAACAATATTGTTTTTCCTCAACCCAGTGGAAACTTATTTCCCCAGTCGATCAAACAAAGAGATTACAAAACCATGTGGGAGCATTACTGATTTTATGTCGCAGTGGTAATCTGAAATGCCCTGACAACCAGACATCCATCTGTGATTTTCAGACCAGAGAGGTAAAAATAGGGGTGAGCGGGGATAAGAAACTTGGCCAATCAAGATTAACGTCCACTGAGGGACAGGAGGGAGTCCGACACTGTTGGATGACCACAGCTGTGACAATACAACCTGGGGTCACTCTGCCTGCCATCTCAGCCCTAAAATCACCACTCCCTCTTCATTGTGTTGTGGGGTTACTATTTTCACAGCAACAACTTCAGAGGTCTCCTCAGCTACTTTCTCCCACAGCTAACGAAACAGGTGGGCTCCTGTCTAGTTTTGGTCAACGGTGGGGGAAGGGAAGCAGCAAGTAAGACTGTAGGAGAATCCAGTTACTATGGAAATATTACAAATATTGCTATGGGAACTGGAGCACCAGAGCATGCTTTGTCTAGGATCTAGCTGTAATCGTCTCTCAGAAAGAAGCTTATGGTAATATGGGATGCTCTTATGAATTAATTTGTCAGGCTTTGTGTCCCAACTGGCATCATAGAGTTTTATCAAATGGAAATTAGCATCTCCTCAGGGTAAAGCATGCAAGACATGAGAGCGCTTCAGCAAGAAGTACGCTGTTTAGATTCTTGTCTATTTTTGCTCGCCTCCAGCCTGGGTTCTATTGTTACAGTGCTTGGTTTTACATATCTAAATTAAAAGGGCCATTCCACTGATAATTCACATTAATAGAATTTTGCTCATAACTTGGATGTAATGTGACTCCCTCCTTTAAGATTTTAGTTATAGCCTTATGTTCACTAGATACATTTGAATGAATATAAAAGTCTGTGTGACTCAAATGATAAACATTGGCTTAGGTTTTATGCTATGCTTTCATCTACTACATTTGATATATATATTTTTAACTCAGTGTTAAGAGTCCTTTTGGTGGCATCATTCTGACAGTGTCTTTCTCAAAAATTTCTGGTGACAGTTTACAAAAATTGGACAGGATTGTTTTGCCTTTTTTGTCCCTTGAAACACATTTACACACTTTTCCCAGCTTGGTCAGTTTGTGCTTGGGGCTCACTCTGAACTTTGTGCATTGTGACCAGAAACTTAGCGGTCAAGTGTGCAGTGCCAAAAACGGTAACCTAGTTTACTTGAGAAGATAAACATTTACACGCCTTAAAAGATGTTCTGTGTGCTTTCAGCAAAGAAATTCCAACAAGAACTCCTTAAAGGGATGCACAGTGAAACCCCACAGGAGACTTGGCAGCCTCTTAACACAGCAGGAGTCGTAAAGGGCAGCAGGCTTTTGAAATGGGCAGGACGGCATCGAGGATTCCCGAAGGACATTTAGTCTTCTTTAGGGGCTCCTGCAGGTTCAGAGGGGTAATTGAATATATTAAACTATAGTGATTAAATAGGCTTATTGGTTGGTTACAGGGTATTTTGGCCAATTCCAGCACTGATGTAGTTTTTTTCCCCTTAAAAATGAGATAAATGTGGAATTTCCTAGCACTATCCAAATCCTTTATCTGGATGGCTGTGGAAGTCGTAAGAAAAATGTAATGTAATTTGTTTTCTCCCTTTAGGTTTCATTGCCTCTAAAACCAACTAGGTACATCTATAAACATCTAAGACTGAGAACTATGTCGATTAAAAGTCAATAAATTATATAGCATGTGAATGAAATAGTCAGAATGGGGCTGTATAAAATACACAGTCTTGATTATTTTAGATTTTGTAGTCTTAGAAAAAAAGCAGATTCACTTTTTCACAGTGCGAGTGACCTTGTTCTGGGCTTGCTGTTTTGTGAATACTTTTGATTAGGTGTGATATTCGTGTCTCATAAGCCACTTGAATGCAGATATTTACATTGCAAATCATCCTGTTTGTTTGCTTGGCAGTGTTTTCTTGTTGACTTCAGTAGCTTTTGATGTGATGATTCACGCCGTTTTTTATTTTTTTTTACATTTTAGCTTTTTGCCGGTGTGGTAGTTCAATCAAGGACAGTCAAGGTGAATGGGACAAGTGAATGTGTATTGAATAAAAGCAGAAACAGTCTTCTTGGTCGCAGTAAGAAAGGATAGACTGACTCCTGTATTTAGAGGAGGCACACAGGTGGTGGAGAAAGTGAACTCAAGAGAGTGATGGATTGTAGAAATATGACTCAGTGTGTTCGATTTAGTTTCCATGTTTGGACTTACAGCGCCATCCCATTCGGTTCTGTAGCTCATTGAGTGTCAAGCATCAGATGTGCATGCTCTCTTATGCCAATAGGCTGCTTGCTAGAATGACATTTTCATTTTTCTCTTTCTTGGCAGTGATACACTGTGTTTCGCAATGTTTTTTTCATTGCACATCAGCTATATTCTTACTTGCTTCCCTGGTTTGTGTGTTATGTTCGAAGTGGGAAGATGAAAATGGGATGTAATCTGGATGAATATTGCTGCTCTCTAGGCCGTGTTGTTCATATAACATTATGCACTGAATATGTATGCAGCATATAAGTCGTCATGGTTTTGAGTTTGCTGTTGCACATGTGTTTGGATGCACATGCACATTTGTGTTGTTGCCTTACAACACAGAACAAGGTGTACAAGTCACAGTGTGTCTTACATATAGCATAGAAAATTGGACGTATATTTGGTTGTGCTGTCATTTTTATAAGCTGTGAGAATATCTATCATTCAGAGGACGCGACCTTGGACTCATCGGGGGTTGAGATGGCAGGGTTGTCAGGGAGCGGGAGCAGCTGCAGCAAGTGTTTTACTAGAAGGAGTCCAATTTGACACTGTCAACACACAGTGGAAGCTACAGAGTACATAGGCTCCTCCGTCCAATCAGAGCTCCTGAACAGAGGAAAATGAATTGCTCCATTGGCACCATTTGGTCAGTGAACACAGCTCTCTCTTCCTTGGGGTGTCAAATCAATGCAGCACTACTGAAATAATCAAGAATGTTAACAGCCTCAGGGGCTGAATGAACACTGATGAAAAGCCATACTTCCCTAGCGATGGCTGAAAAAGTCTGCACCACTTGAGCAGCCTTACACGTGAAGAGAGCTTCAAAACAGCAACTGGTAGATAGTTAGAAAAAGTGGGTGCACATACTTTGATGTGTGCAGCTTCCAAAGGGGTGTGGGAATATCCTCAGTCGGCACGAGGCGGAGAAGCTCCATGGGGAATATCACCAGGTTGGTTAATTGAGCCTTTCTATTTATGATACTGGCATCACCTCTCTGCATTCACTGAACACCGGCACGGGAAGCCGAGTTGAATTTCCCAGGGGGAACAATAGGAAAAAAGCAGGGAATCATTACATAGCGTAGGCATCAAGAAATATCCTCTTCTTGTGCTATTGTATTATTCAGTGATGTAAAACCTGGGGGGTTTATCAGGGCATTACACTAAGATTACCGAGAAAACCCTGCACCCATCATGAGGAGGCCAAGGAAGATTAAAAAAAAAAAAAAAAAAAAAAAAACTTTGATGCAGATTTGCAGATTGCCAGATCTCACACAGCTGTGTCCTGCCAAGAAGGCAAAGAGAGAGAGGGGAAACAGCGAAAAAAGAAATTCATGGCATATGTAGGTCACTGAACACCTGCATGGTTTGAGAGCTAATAAGCTACATCACACACATTACACACAGACGTGGTCATGCAAAGGCTGGTTTGAGTGTGTGGAAGAGTGAGAAATGTGCCACATTTCCACAATGCAGAGGTTTTCAAACCACAGCTGTCATCAGCTCCAAAGATTTGAGAAAGCCCTCTCAGGCTATACAAGAGGTCAGAGGAGTTGACAATAACACAGACAGGATGAATATAAAATAATCAAGGAAGGATATGTCCGACAGCCTGGGGGAGTAATAGGAAACACCGGTCTCAAAGCACACAGTCAGCACTTCCTCCATCGGACCCAAACCTTTTGTTGGCCAGGAAAACTGCATCTCTTGCTGTGGAAGTGCCTAGCAGAATGAAGATGATGAATGGATTGGTCAGATATTTATGAACCTATCAAATTTATCATACACTGGGCAGACTTTTTTTAGTTCACCCCAGGAGCAATTCCACTTGTGTTTTGATTGGGGAGGTACTGGAAGAAGAAGTTAACATTTGATAGTTAGCACTGCAAGCAACACTTAGTGAAAACCAGTGGAACTGAAAATCACAACATTACCCATTTTTTTTAGAAAACAAAATGAGAGCTGCTAATAAATCCGTCTTATTGTATCTCAACAAACAAAAACACTGCATGGCTTTTGGATGGATTGAAAGGATTAGAAGTTCAGGATGAGTCAGATGAATCAGACTTCTTAAAAAATCCCTGATCCATCCCTCTAGAGCAGTGGTTGTCAAACTGGGGGTCATGAGATCACTAGATGATTAAAAAAAATTATATGCTAAATTATCATTATTATTTTTTCATATGTTACTGTTTTTTTCTGTTTTTAAGCAAATGAAACAACATGAACAGGTGGCGATTCTTTAGGTGGACTGTTCACTGCATATGCAGCCTGTGACGGGGTCGCTAGTTGACATTGATTTGTTTAAAGGGTCACAAGCCAAATCCACCATCTCTTCATTTGTTCAGCCATACTCTGTCATCCCTAGGAAATAATTAGGAATTCGTCCCTCCTGCTCCAAAGACATTCAGTGTGCAAATCACTTAGGGCTGTGTGCTACTTATGGACTGTATGGCTCCTACTGGATTATTCAGTGTCTGCCTTTTCCCCTGTGCCTGCCTTATCTTTAAATCAGACTGAAGGCCAGGCAGAGAAAATGTTCACATTGACAGCACAATGAAAGGTTTAACAGATCTTCAAAAAAATTCTGTAATACAGACAGTACCGCCTAGTACCTTTAGTGTTTCCCTTGTCTCTAGTAAAAATGCAAAATTACTCAAACCACAGTCAGCTCATACCTCACTCACTTAGATAAAATCATGCATGAAGTCAGCAAGAAAATAGTTTATACAGCTGATTTTGCAAATGATAAAGCATGTGTGTTTGCAACTCATGTCCATGGTCTGGCCACGAATAATGAAAATGTATTTTCAGTCTGACTTTGAGTCTAGTTTTCCTGTTTACTGGCTTCAGGGTCTGGATGTAGATGAACTTGTGTGACCAATCTTTTTGAGTGGGGGTTTTATGTGCTTTCCTGGACAGCTGTTTCCAGGACAGACCTCTGAAGCTTTTTATCTCTACGTCAAGCTCACTTAGGCACCTAATCTGCACTAATACTCTACGAATTAAGGAGGAGGACAGGGACAGAGTATAAATCATTCCATTAGCCGTTTCAGACCAAATATGAATTAAATGCTGGTTTTAATGGGTAGCACTGCTAAATTAATCACTAGGAATAATTTCTTGTCAACTTTGGATTCTGTTTCACCATGGCATATTCTGATATTTTGAACCCTTAACATACTTGGCCTACATAGATATGGTATTAACTTACGCAGGACCTGCAGTGCATTCATAGCTAAAACCTAGAAGGAAAGCATTGACATGGCTCACAAACACCAAACATGAACCAAACTTTTGGCAAAAAAGTAGTAATTCAAAGAATTGTGCAAGTAAATAGATGAACTAAATTTAACCAACCAGTAATGTTGACTAGCAGGTCTCTCCACAGTAGAATAAGCTTGCACTCATTCCCATCCTACATCCACTGTAATAAAAAGATAACTTTTCAGTCATGCTTCATCAAAACAGGGTTTATATTTGAACGAGAAACTTTGTATTACAAATGTAGCTACAAGGTGCTGTCAAAAACATGAATGAGTTGACAAACAGCATTTCCCCTCCACCAAGCTGTTAATTCTGCCAGCGCCCTGTCTGCTTTTCTCTATGATCGCATGGAGAGATATCTGAATAGGCAGCAGGCTTTGGCTTTGACTGGAAGGATGGTGTTTTGATTGTCAGGTTGTTGAAAACAAGTGCTGATCCCCGCCCTTATTTCTCTGTAGAACTTCTCTCCTCACTTCAGTCACTTTTTATACTACTTTTTTTTTTAGATTGCCTAAGACTTTTTTTTTTCTTTCAGTGCAAACTTATTCCACTTGGGGCTTAACTTTGTTGTCTTTGCTGTGGCAGCAGAGTAAAAAAATAAAAAATAAAATAAAATCGTATCCACATCTGGAGAGGCAAACCCAATATGTGCTATCAAATATTTATTGAAATTAGCAATCAGAAGAGTTTGAAAGTTTCGGCATCCTTAAAAACTTGTTGTCCTCAACTGTTGTATTGTTGAACTACATTTCCCTGATGTAGATTCAAATGTAAAAAAACACAATGCTATTAATACTATTAATCCCTAATAAGACTTGAATTGTCGTAAGCCCTTTATTATCCACATTTCTTTGGCATGGCCACTACAGCAACAGCAGCTACCAATACCGCTACTACTGCTTATAATAATAATAACAGTAACTATGTGATAATGCAGTTCTTTGCACTTGTTCAGAAGTCGTCTTTTCCTTGCCCCCTTCATCCACAGGGTGGTCAGAGGTCACGCTCAGCCTCAAAACTGTAGCTTTGGAGTTCAGGGCCTTGCTTGAGGACACCTCAGCAGGAAGGATGCTTATTGACATGGTGGTTTGATCCTGACTCCTCCCATTGAAGGGTAGTTTCCAATTGCACCTTGTTGTCATGAGCAACTCTGCTTTTATGTGTAGTTACAAAGCCAAAACCAAAGTCTAGCTGTGGTAATCATGTTACATTGTTTATTACAGATCTAGTAATACACAAAGTAATAACAACACAAGTAAAGAACAAAATTGAGCCTCTAAACCAACAAGTCTCTGTAAATGTTAATATTTCTGATGAGCTTTTGGCAAGGAGGTCTTTCATTGTAAAGTTTGACCTACTTTTGGCCTACACGTGCCATTACTACTGTGAACACCGGGTAAAAACAAGCTGTCATCCTTTAACAATCTCAAGAAAGACCACGGGCTAATCAGCTTACCCTGTCTGCTTTAGCAGGTGACCCTCAACGCTGCTGTGCACAGATGACAGTTGGTGGAGGCCAAAGCTAACATTGATTTAGTTGTTGCTATGAATTAGGGGCCCACCACCACAATAACTACTAATTGGCAGTAGGCCACACCCACATGCACCACTTAAATCCAGGCTTCAAATCAGGATAAATGCGTGGCCTAAGATTTTATGCACCTGAAAATGGATCCCAAATATTACTGTGATCTATGTTGTGCTAAAGTTGTAACTAGTTGCTATGCAGTTCGCTACTGAGGTTTATCACTTAGGTCCCAAGCCAATTATCCACAGCAGTGCATGGAAGTCGCCTCTTGCTGGAGTCCTTGGTGAGCAACAGTAACAAATCCAGCAGAGGGACATCTGAGTTGGGAGCTGGCAGCAAAACAAATGGAGACGAGGCACTCCACAAATTTACAGTGACATTACAATCTGGACAAGTGACCCTGCGTCCACGAGCCACGGCATCATTTGTGTCCCAGAAACTGTTCATGAGCACGTTGCTTGGTTAACATTCATTTGTGTGTGACTTTGAGTGGATTTGTGTGAGGTCCACGGGCTGTCGGGATGATTCAGCACTGCCCCCCTCCCAAGGCCTTATCCCTCATATTCTACCATGGACCAACACAGATCACTCCAACGTGCTCTTGCACCATTAGTCCCACATGGGCAACAGCATCAGGCCTGGAGAGAGAGAGGGAGAGAGAGAGAGAGATAGGGAGAGAGGGAGGGAGGGAGGGGGGGCTAGGCAGGCGGCTGAGCCACTGGCATGGTGAGCTTGCCCCGAAAAGGGCACATGCCTCCCTGCACAATTACCCACTGTGCATAGAAACAGCACCCCCACCCCGTAACATACATACAGATAGACATACACACTTGTTTAACCAGTAAGACTAAAAATGGAAGGTCACAGCCAAAATATGCCAGGATGCAAGGGGTGATGATTGCATTAATATGGGATGGGAAAGGGTCTGATGTTAAAGTGATGCCAAAGTTCCCTTTAATTGACTTCATGAAATTTTGTATGAGCAAACGTGTTAGAAACATAGGGAAGGAGGGCGTTACTGCAAGCGCATCGCACCACTGTGGACTGGTATTGCACATATAGCATGAGATCATCCCTGTATCATGAAAATTCATGTGGTGCAGAGACTCATGTTTCCATTGCCTTTTCTCTCTTGTTTTGCAGGCTACCTCAGCGTGTTAGCAGTGGTACTGAAAACAAACGACGAGTCACCATGGACCAACGAGTTTGAATGTAAGAGCCAAGGGACAAACTTTCCCACAAAAACATGGAGAATTAGAGTTTGTTAGTGCAGCCTTGACACGATGAGAACCAGTCCTCTTTCACATCCATCTGGTATTAATTTCCTGCCATGATATCACCTCTTCTTTTCCCCTTTCATGCAGCAATTGAATTATCGTGTTTGATCGAGTCCATCTCCACTACCAACCCCAGAATTGAGTGGAAGAAGATACAGCATGGAGGACCAAGTTATGTTTTCTTTGACAAGAAGGTCTCAGGTGATGTATCATACACACAAACAACACAAATTTCACAGCAAGCTGTTTTTTGAGTGAAATGAAATTACATTCCTTTTACTTATTAATGGAATTTTGAACATGTTTTTATTCCTGTAGGTGATTTGGAGAATAGAGCAAGGATCAGAGAACCCGCAACACTAGTGATAACCAACGCCACAAGATCAGACACAGCAAAATATCGTTGTGAAGTCACTGCCCCTGATGACCAGAAGTCCTTTGATGAGATTGTGATCGACCTCGTCGTAAGAGGTATCCCCGCTCTAATAACCCTGAAGAAATCTTTGCCAATGAAATCAGTATAACTGTGTTATTGCTCAGTGAATGTGTTTCAGGCTAATACTACACATATAGGGCAAAATGAATGACTTCACTCATGAGATCTACTTTATGTTGTTGCTTTGATTATAATTTCTTTCTCAAAGGCAAAATACAAAAAAAAAAATACCCATCCATCACTGTGGCCTTAAAAGAGAAAGCTCGCTTGGTGATTCACACTTCGGATGCTGTAAGCTGAAACCGCGTTGTAGGTCGCACCAACCCTTTGGCATACATTTGAGGATGCGTTGTGACCAGACCTGCCCAGCTGCAAAGGCGTGTTCTAGGCTATAAGGGGAAACCTCTGAAACTGCATCTGCTCTAAATTGCAGTGCTAAAGAAAGCAAGTGCTGCATGTTTTGGTGGCAGCGTTTGGCACAGGCCAAAAATCATGTACCCGTCTAGGTCATGTCAATATTTATGACACTTACAGGCCATGTGAGGCCAGACTGACATTGTTTTTAGCACTTGTTTTTGCTTCAGCACTCGGAAAGAGCAGTGTCATTCTTTGACATCGAGATGCTTTCTGAGCGCTACCATGCTTCAGAAGCAGAAAGCTCTGTGTGAGGACTCAGCATACTGACTACACTCATATGTTTCATGTCACCACAGTAAAGCCGGTGGTGCCAAAATGCAGCGTCCCCAAATCTGTGCCTGTCGGGAAGTCAGCTGAGCTTCGCTGTGTGGAGGAAGAGGGCTTCCCCAAGTCCCAGTACCAGTGGTTCAGGAACAGGGAGGAGATTCCCGACGACCCAAAGACCAGCCCCAAGTTCTTCAACTCCTCATACACGCTCAACTCAGAAACAGGAACTCTGGTTAGTATGTGTGTGTGTGTGTGTGTGTGTGTGTATGTGCGCGTGTCTGCATGTGTTTGGACAAGGACATGTTTTAATGGCAAGGGCGGGGCAGTGCGGATGGTGGCCTGATGCCCAGGGGTGGGGGCAGATATTTTAGGGAGACAGTTGATGGTGCGAGAGGGCTACAGCCATGAGGGGAATCTGCTGTCCTCGTTTGCACATTCCTCAATTCTCTCTTGCTTCCCAGCACAGCCAGATCTACTCATTGGCTCGCTCAGGGCCACTCAACTGTCAGCCGTCACGCTGGCCTCAAACATGTTGGCCGGGCAGTCACATACAACAACACAGGACAGTATCTGCTTTTACATGATATTCTTTGCTTTTGCTACAAGCTCGGTCACCACAGATTCCCTCCTACACAATGTCTAAAACAGTTTAACAGATTAAACTGTTACTGTATGTGTGCATTGTTTACAAAAAAAAAAAAAAAAAAAGAACACCACCATGTCATATCTGTGCCATGCGGGGGAAGATAATGCACATCCCCCATAATTTTCTATACAAAACGGCTACAATATGTGAAACTTAAAAACATTTTATTTTGATTTGACGGCTTGAGAAGGAAAAGATGCCAACTTGATCACAACTGGAGAATGAATTGTGTGCCTCCAGGGACCAGTGGTTTTCATGGTTTTTTTAAGTGTACATCCCTGTCAAAACATAATGGTGAGTTTGACAGCCATTGGAGAGAATGCAGTATAGCCTCGCATACTTTTGATCCAACTGTTGTAGTTTTTAAAAGGCAAATATAAATCAGCACCACAGGCCTGAGTGTTATAACACCTGATACCAATATGAGGCTAATTCTCATGGACCAAGCTCAGCATGTGAGTGCCTCCACCTCTGGCCACTGAGTTGATCATTCAGTTCTGTTCAGTTTTCTACTTAATGCTGAAATCTGTTTTTATCAGAAACTATGCTAATTTGCTCAGTATGGCTCTCCTTCTCTGTAGACAGTGACTGTCAGACTCTTTGTTTGTTTACCCCCATGCAAACTCCACCCACATGCTGCCACTATGAATACAGACACAATACCTATTGTAATGAACAGTCAAATGGAAAGACAACCACAGAAAATGGTTGAGACGGCTCACACACAATCACACAAATCAGTTTGGATAAACTCTTCACAATCTAATGTATACCAAAAAAAAAAAAAAAAAAAAAACTGCAAACATCGTCCGTAGCAGTTACAGAAGAGGGCTTCTTATTAATCAGAGGTGGTTTGTGTTTTCTCCAATGCAGAAATTCAGTGCTGTCAGAAAAGATGATGCAGGAGAGTACTACTGCCGAGCGAAGAACGACGCAGGACACGCAGAGTGTGGACCGCAAATGATGGAAGTCTGTAAGTGTGTGACACAGGGAGGATACAGCATGAACATGAAGAAATGGTCTTTTAAGATCAGATGACTGACTTAATTCCAGCGCAACTGACTCCATTTCAATTTCCTCCCCTCGTCACTCCACAGATGACATTAACATTGCAGGCATTATACTGGGAGTGCTGGTGGTGGTCGTAGTGCTCTTGTGTATAACAGTGGGGATCTGCTGCGCATACAAGCGAGGCTACTTCACCAGCCAAAAACAGACGGGGAACAAGTAAGACATCCTAAAATGTGGCCACATGCACATGATCAACAAATACTCAGATTCATTTCTAGCCAGCACTGATAAATATTTAAAAAAAAACAACCTTAATAATGTACTTTGTGTTTCAGTTACAAAGTCCCAGCTAAAGGAGATGGAGTAGACTATGTCAGGACAGAGGACGAGGTGAGTAAATAATAGTAGATAGCAGATGGAAGTGGATATCTTCACAATCTGCAAATTATAGCATCGAGGGGTAATACAGCTCAGTTTAAAAGTTCATGCTGTTTCTACGGGGAAGGACAGTCCAATCAATATTTGTGAACGTGAACAGCCCTCCTCTAAAAAAAGCCACATTTAACCACGGATGTAATCAAAAGCTGCAGTCGCTTCACAGAAAATGAGTAGGAGACTGACTTTGTGGACCCACACAGTGTTTCTGTCACTTATCCACAGAGTAACTCTCACTGTCACTTTTACCAGCTTTGCAAATATTGATCGGATTGCCCTGAATTCTAGGAATGGTATGAATTCTTGAACTGGATGGGATTACTTTAAAGCATGACCCAGGACGCTCCCTCACACATACAGGAGATGTGAACCACAAGAGGGAGCCTCTATCTGTGAATCTCCAATCCAAATTATCATATTAATGTCAGTTTGATTCTGACATCTTTATTACTGATGTCTCTGATATGACTCCTTTTATTAAACTTGGAGTCTGTAGCATGTTAAGTTAAGTTTGAAATGTTTCCACAGTCAGAAGTTTTGCTCATGTTGCATCTGTGTTCTCTGCAGGGCGATTTCCGACACAAATCCTCGTTTGTGATCTGAAAAGGGGAGAAGGAGGATGAGGAGCGATTTGCTCAGGAGTCAAAAGGCATGACATGTTGGACTGCACTCCAAGCTGTTTGACCAGGGAGCTGCCATCGTTCGTGTCCCACGCTCTCGGCATGACTCAAACTATTCAAGTTTGCCAAAGGTGACAAGTTTTCACAGGACAACAGTATGTAGAGGTATTTACACAGATAGGGACTGAAATTCATTTGTTGACCTTATCACCACCAACTGACTTACGTAGCTAAATTATGGAGTTCTTACTTTACAGTTACTGCATGGTTTTAAAACTTCAACACTAATTGAGGAAAAAAAAATTATGTGAGGTGTTCCGCCAGGTACAAAAGGAGGAGTTTTTCTTCTCTAAAGTCAATCAATCATGAAACATTTCTACTGTATACATTTTGCTTCAGACCTTGTCATTTGTATAACATTTCTTTTCTACTGTTGAAATTTGTCAGACTATTTTTGATGGAATATATTTTAAAATGCCTATAGATAAAGGTTTACTTTTTTAAATATTTGTAAAATACTAACATGTGTTTTTTATTTGGTTGTGGATAAAAAAATATTTAACACTTTAACCACTTCTCATCGAGCTGTAAGCATTTACACATTTGCAAATGAAAGATAGGAGTTAGTCACGTGAGAAATGACATGTATTAGCATATCAAGATGTGTGTCTTGATCAGCGGTCTTATATATTTGATTTCTCGGCTGGGGACTGCCCAGTTTATGTTGCGAGAGACTTCCATGTTGATGTTTGTAGATAGTCTTAGACAGCGAGAGGCTTTGAAGAGTGCCAGTCAAATGCTGTGAAACACTGTACACAATCAGTGCTGCGTTTTCTTGATTTTAAGTGTCCTTCTATGCTTGCTGTTGATCTTGTATATATTGAATATACTGTCCAGGACTGGGGGTTTTGCTGTCATAAGTACGTTCAATATTACACTATAATAATACAGGGTTTGTTAGTTAACCCTCTAGACCTGAATCACAGCGTACTGGAATTGTTGTTTTCTCAAAATACTTTTTTTTATTCCAATGGGGGCTCAAAGAAAATGTCTGTTGCAAGTTTTAATATTTTGAAAAGCTACATACTAGACTTCCCCTACGTATTTGCTGCTGGTGATGACTGTAAAAGTCTTGTGCATCAGTTGGCAATCTCTACTTATTGATTTACCTATTTTTAAGTTATAATTGCAAATTTTCACAAATTTGTTGCCACCAGTAACTCCCAAGCAAACCCATCCGAGATCAGCTGGTTAGCATCCAAAAGTGAAAACGCCCCACGTCCTCTACAAATACATGTTATTGAACTGATGAGTCCACTAAAAGATAGATTCATAATTGTTATTAATGTTTGCTCAAAATGATTCAGACATAAATCTAGTAAATATTATGCTAGCTAGAAATTAGATTATGTCTAATATCACTACCTTGAAGTTGTTGGATTGGAAAATCTGAAGTGTAATTTAGTCATTCCTGTTTGTTGTCTAAATTGTGTAACCTGGCAGGTAGACTTGCCTCTGATCGCTGCAGACATTTTTCACAACAGTAGCTAAACCCCAAAATTTAAAAAGTCAACATGCAGTTTTATTACTGCATTCATTTCAACGAGAGCTCATGTTTGAGTGGAAGTTGTTTCCTCAGTTTGCAGGCTCACATAGAGAAATGTGCCTCCACCTGAAGGCTTTACTTTAAAATACAACTGCTATGAGGTCTAGAGGGTCAACAGTTGTACTGATTGTATATAGATAATTGTTGTTGTTTTTTCTCTCAAGATTATGTAAAGTGGTGAAAAATAGAACACTTCCTATCTGAGGCAATATGAAACTCTTTCCATTTGTAAGACTGAAAAGATCAACATTTTACACGGACTTCAGTTTATGATGCGCCGTTAACACCTGAACGACAGCTTCTCAGTCTGATGTGAAATTCATGGATACCAAATCAGTCGGTGTGGCCTCTTCCATGAGGCGTTCATGTAACATGCCTTTTTTTACTCAGTAAAACAACACAGCGCTCCACTACAGTGTCACAGATAATCATAATAATTACATCAGCGTTGATGAATCTCTCGTTCAGGTGTTAAAACAGTGTTTTAATCTAGAAGTGGTGTAAAGTGTCACTGAAGATCGGTCATGGTAGAGACGATCTGCCCAATGTTTGCACATAGGAAGCTGTCAGCATCTTTTTCCCAAGTTAACACGATGCATTAAGGAGCCAAGAGAAATACTCTAAAATGTAAAGTGTATTATTAACACGGTTAAGGTCACAAATGAATGGTTTTCCAGGTACGAGGTATGAAGAGATTCAAATCACACAGCACACCGATGTGTACACAAATGTTCCCATTGAAAGAGGTATTAGTGGTTTTCATTTGTACAAATTTCATTCCTCTTAAGTGCCTTTTGCTGCTGAAATAGATCAGCTTCTCTGCAACATTTCTCTGTTCCAATCATGATGGAGATGAATCCAAATTATTGGCTCCACGTTAAGCATTCATTAAAGTGCAAGCATGGCGTTTGAGAGGAATGATGACACCGCAAATTGTACAACCGAGTGTATTGTACCATTTCCCTTCTTTACATATCTGCAAATTTGTAAATAGCTTTTTTTTTCATAGATTTGAAGGTGTAGACATGTTGACGTAGAAATAGAAATATATTAGTGCCTAAATATAGTGGGAATTATTTTTGGTAAAGACACATAGCACTATTACGCAAAAAGAAAAAGATATCTACCCAAAGTGGCAACACTTTATCTAAAGCCTGGTTTATAACACGTTCATAAACTCCAGTTTTCTTGACTAACACCGAGGCATGTTCCTTATTCATAATGCCAAATTGCTAAGGGGTCTTTTATGTTGAAAAAGCTGGGTCAACAGACTGAAACGCTGCTCCACCGAGGTCGCAGCTGATGTAAGAATTGAATCAGTATTGATGCCAGTGCCATGTAGCTGTATGTTCAGGTGTTGGACAGGTGTTGTAAACCAGAGTTCATGTGAAGTGTCGGCCACAAAGTTTGTTAACAGACTAAGACAACTTACAAACAGGAACTCATGTACAGTAGCTAGGCCTACATTTATCCCACAGGCAGCCTGAAACAAATCTGTCTGGAGCCCGGCTCTGCGGTACCAGGCGATTGTAGTCACCTCTCCACTTTTTAAACTCAACAACGCAGTGAGAGAAGAGTTTCCGGAGTGTATTCTGTGTTGTGTTGGGGGGGAGGGCAGCGAAGCCAAATGAAACTGCCAAACACACTGATGTCTTCCAACTCAAGGATGGCAGACTTCCACTGATGTTGTGTCGGCAGTTTTTCTCTGATCAGGGACTGGCGTGTAAAATCATGGAAGAGCTTCACACAGTCTGGAGGACATGATTATCTGAACCAAGCTCACATCCAGTAGAATGTCCCATCTAGGGCCCGGTGGGTGTTTTTTTTTTGTTTTTGTTTTTGTTTTTGTTGCTGTTTTTTTTTTTTTTTTTTTTTTTTTTTTTAAATTCCTGAACCATTCTGTTTGTGATTAATAAAACTCACTTCTAATATTACTGCAGAAATTAGTGTTTGCTGTTTTTTGTGTCTGTTAACAGTGGACATGTTTGTTGTTCATCACTTCTCTGCCGCTTCAAACTCACTTTGACAGCTTCAGAGAAATCCTATTCCGCTTGAAAGTCTGTCAAATATCCCACCGACCGGCGACGTCAGTCCAAAGCCGTAATCCATTATTGGGAATTAAGCTTTTTCCACTTTCTGCAGTGAAATAGCTTTCTTGTTCCTTTCTGGCATTACGTTGGCCAACTGGCAGCAACTTTCAGGATAAGAAGCATTACAGTCAATCAGCTCAGCAGGGATAATAAAGTTAGTCGCTGAGCTATTGTAAACTTTTAACACAAGAATCAATAAAGGTAAGGATAACACTGTCAGTGCACTAATGGACACCATAAACATCCCTGAGGAGATGGTGTGTGTAGGAGCATGACTGATCCACCTCAGATTCATCACCGCTGTCAGATGTTCAGGTGTGAACATGAGCCTCGGCGCCCAGACCTCGACGACTGGCAGGCAGATGAAGCTGCGTCGTGCCTCCCTGGCAGAAAACTCATACATCAAGACCAGTTTACTGCCCATCTCAACTTTTAAGGATCTCCAACAAACAGCTTTGATTGTTGCTTAATGAGTGCATTCTCATGATTATTCAGTAGGGTCTGAAAATAGATGTAAACCATATAATCCTTCATCTGAAGTGAAAACATGAAAATGACCATAATTTAAAAAATAAAAGGTACAAGGTTTGACAGCCATGTGTGACCTCAGTTACAGAGTCATGGGTGGCTGCTGGGGTAAAACATAACTTTTCTAACAGATGATAAACACCATCAAAGCCTCAATAATGATTTTCTATAACAAAAAGGTTCAGTAATATTCATCCATATGGTGCAACGACACAGAATGAGCTTTATATGTGTTACCTACTGTACAATGCAGCAGCACATTTACCTTTAAAGGACAAGTTGAGTTGAGGCAAGCAAGTCAATAGGTTATCAATCACCTTTTTTTATTTTTGGATCATTATACATGCACTCTGGTCAAGGGTATTTCCACCACGTCCATGTCTCCTGTGTGGGACAACACAATGCTGACACTTTTAAACGTGATACTATGATATATTAAGTATGGTTTGAAACACATGGGCTTGCTTACTGACACTGATGCCAATATTTTTTTGCATTAAAGCTGCCTTTTGTGCCGCCATGCAATACAAACTGGACCATTGTCATGTCCAAATGATACCAAAAAATCACAAGGATTCAGTGATTCCCATAATTTTGTTCATGCCAAGGTGGAAAAAGACACATTTCAGCTCACCTGTTCAACAACAGAAGTAACTTTATGATACATAACACCTTTACATGAAGAGAACAGCTTTTTCTATGTAGCTGTAGTCAGAAAATATATAGGTTATCAATATCTGATCCTTAATAAAAGGTCAGTATTAACCCTGTACATCAACCAAACCATTGTATCAACAGAGCAGTGTGATGAGCAGTGTATACTGGAGTTTTTACACAATGTTACTGGGACATGCAAGCTCTGAACTGAAGCCTGGAGAGAGAAAGAACAAACAGAGACGGGAGGAAATCTCACTTGACACAAGGACGCATCCCATTTAGAAAATATCACAGCATGACGTGATGCCCTGACATGTTGGCAGCTCGTCTGATCGACAGAGGAACATTTGCTCTCATCTTGCAGAGAAAACACTCCACTTGTTTGTAACAGACCGGGGCTGCAGCTGCACCTAACACTCTGAACTTGATAATTGGCGTCAAGATTGGTTTAAATCATTTGTTTCAATAGGAGAGCGGCTCTGGAAATTACTCCAGTGACACTCTCAGATGTCCCAATTCACTGCTGTGGGACAATCAGTGGAATTGCGTCTGTTTTTTGTTTTTTGTTTGTTTTTTTTCCTGCAAAATGAATCAGTGAAATGAGAGATCAAAGTTGCACCCTGGTTCATACAAAAGAAAAGCCCCGGGGGCGCCACTCAGGCGTTGTCAAATTTGATCACAAAACGATTCACAAAAGGAGGAGCATCATAATCCCTCTCTCATAAGTCGCTGGAACTAATTAAGCAGTTAAGAGAAACTCTTCCCATGGGAGCGTCCTAATGAGCTGGAGCCACACACACACACACACACACACACACACACACACACATGCAGGTTCCAATAAATACATATACCATTGATAATCAGTGTTTACTCATAACAGAGCTTAGGCTGATGAAACAATGTTGTAAACCCTAATAATTCAGATTAAATTCTTCCTCAGTGTAATCACCATGGCGATCAATGTAAAGCAGTGTAATTTCACATGTGTAAAATATGTGAATGATCATTCGGCTGATATTGGCTTTTCAATGCAAAATAGGTCATGATATCTGTCCCTGACATGATGGATATGACACAGTTTGAATGATTGATGGCACATTTACAGTATGATTGATTGGCCAGTGCTGTTTCAGATGCTTTCCTCACCTATCACTAATTCATCTCAGCCGGAAACTTTGCATATTTGTCATTTTTATGCAGTCATTTGGCATTAAAGTCCACCACCACCACATGTTAAGATGCTGGACACTGAAAAAGAAATCTGTGCCTCTGCATTTTTAAAAAAATTCAAGCTCCCAATATTTAGCGCAATATTTATCTGTGCACCGCTTCGACACTCAGCGGCTGCCTGATGAAAAGATGCTAGATATTGACACACCAAAAAAAAAAAAAAAAAAAAAAAAAAAAATCAGCAGCTTAAATCTAAAAATATCATATTGGTCTGGTGTCATCTTTGCCTCATAAAAGCTCCTTAGAGGGTATAATGCTTCCCTCTTGTGAGTAAAGTCTGCCCTCTAGTGGTGCAATGCTGTTATTACAAAACTGTGTTATTTCTATACAAGTAAAGAAATAACATTTCCTCAGCATTATCCACTAAACCAAGTGACAAATTAGCTTGCTGACATTATTAGGATGTTTTGGTTGAGCAAAAGATTATTAAATTATGCCTGATGATGCCTTATCTGTATTCTAATTTTATTTGATGAATTATTTTACCTTGGATAGATTATAAGACAACATGATGAAGCTTTACGTTCATGAAGCATATGGTTTTGTTAGTTGTAAAGACAGTAAAGTCGACCCAATTTATCATTATCAGTGGGCGTTTGATTTTACCGTTGCTGTGTCATTTATAAGCAGAATCTGTTGAAAAATCATGTGCTTGTAATATAGGCCTAGAATAACATCAAAAATGTCTGATTAAAATGTACTTACATTAGTATGACCTGACACTGTATCGTAGCAGGAACACACTGCAGGGTGCCGCTGCTTCTTTTTCACCCCAGGCTGCAGGCACTGACTAGTCCCGGTGGGTCAGAAGTGGCAGAAAATCATAAAATTTCTCTTCACTAATTTAAATCAGCATGAGAATTTCTTCTCGTGGTGAAGGAGCTTGCAGTTACCATGTGGAAACCTGCAGGGCGCCCACTGGGAAACAGCACCAGCAGTTTAATATTCATGAGTGGAACAAACTCATCAACCACACACTCTTAGTGGGGGAGCTTTTCTGTCTTCTGTAACCAAGAAATGATGTGATTGTCAGTGGGGGCAGAGATGTTATAGTTTTGTTTTTTTGTCATTAGTTTTTTATTTTTATTTAGTTTTTAATTTTTGTTTTCAATTCGGTTCATTTCCAGATTGGGTTTGATCATTTCAGTTTACTTTTTATAGCTTTTTTTTTTTTTTTTTTTTTTTTTTGGTTTAGTTTTTATTAGTCACAGGTTTTTATTATAATATTGAGGGTGTTTGTCAGTGGCAAGACTGAGGAAGTTCAGAATAGGTATTACAACAGAAACCCAACATTTTGTGAAGGCAGTTGACTCCCAGTCATGAAGTCTCAATAATCTTTAGCATCAACGCCTCCTCATGCTGGTTGTGGTGATAATTTTGACCAAACTGACAAAGATTATAACTACATACTACAGATATTTTCTTTTCTTTTCTTTTTTTTTTAAGTTTCTTTTGCAAGCACACTGTATTGTCTGTTAGTTTTCTTTCTTTTTTTTTAAGCCTTTTTTTTTATGATTTCAGTCAACTAAAATATTTTTTCACACCTGGTTTTAGTTTGTAGTTTAGTTTTTTAACTATAATAACCTTGAAAGAGGGCAGGGAAAAGACAGGAGAAAAGTTTTCGAGAAGCCCAGAGAAGAGGAAAAAGCGAAGAAGTCTAACTCTGGCCTGATTTCCGGGAACCGCAAACGGCGTCGATATTCTCTTGGAGCGTCAGTGTCTACCACTTAAGCTGTTTCAACTCAAAATACAGCATAGCGTATTTAGACCACGTTGCACACAAACATAGTGTTTACATTCAGAATAAAATAAATTTTGCGACTAAAAGCAACAGGGCTAATGCCAGACTGTCGCTATGGTAACGGCTACGCTCTACCTGCTACGTAGATACAGGGTAACACGCGTATTAATGTTTACTGCGGAGTGGTGACTCTTCTCAATAAACAATCTTTGCGCGAGTAAGCAGGTGCGGTGCGTGTTCTGCCGCTTGCTCGTGCCTGTTGATACTGCGTCAAAAACGCGCAGAAACATGATAAAGTAACACGCTGACTGCAAAACACACCGACGGCGAGATTTCATATTGTCACGTACAAGCAACTTCATGGCAATTGTTAGCCTTTAGAGTCAAATAAGATGAAAAGTTTTTTTTAAAAAAATGACTTCGTCTAATAAATATGAATGTCACTTGCACATGACCAACAGCGCATGCGCAGTTGAGCGACGACGGTTGTAACTCGAAATATTCAATAATCTGGCACAGTCTGTTTGCACCGGACACCACACTGCGAACCGAGGAGGAATCACTCCGGTTAGAGTGTGTTGTGCCACAGCGAAGGTGTTGTTCTTTTTTATATATACATTTATACAATCCGAGCAGGAGCCACAGGCAGACAGAGCTTGGCTGACGAGCCGCGATGAGCTTCTTCGGTTTCGGACAAAGTGCGGACATCGATATAGTTTTGAATGACGCCGAAACGAGGAAGAAAGCGGAGCATAAAACCGAGGATGGGAGGAAGGACAAATATTTTCTGTTCTTCGACGGGGAGACGGTGTCGGGGAAAGTCAACGTGACGCTGAAGAACCCCGGCAAGAGGCTGGAGCACAACGGCATCAAGATCGAGTTTATCGGGCAGATAGGTGAGCGGCAGGCCTGCGGCACACAGCACAACTCACCGCCGCGTAAAGTGTAAAAGGACGGTGGGGACAGCGAGCTACAGGCGCCGAAACCACCACTGACCTCCCACTGACACAGCACGAACTTAATAATTAACCTGTGAAGCGAATTAACTTCACTTTGGTCAGTAGCAGCCACCGACACAGGCACGGACAAAGTGTCAGGTCTCGTGACAGATGTGCGTGCGGGATGACACCAGCAGGAGGGAGGCGACACACAGCCTATAGGCTCCGGTGACCTTTGACCTGTGTTTGTGTTGTGGCGCTTCAAGCTTATCACACTTAACTCAAACTTCTTTTGATAACATAAAAATCAAATTTAGACTTTATAGACAAACTAAAACTAACTGGAGCGATATTGCGTGCTTACAAAATTGACTAAAATAACATGTAAACAAATACAGAAAGTGATTCTAGTTTTAGTCGTTGACAGTTTGGTCAAATTTATCACCATGGCTGAGTCAGCTGCCTTCATTAAGTGTTGGGTCTGGATTGTCATACCGTGTTATATCTTGCCGCTGACAAACACACCCCACATTATAATAATCAGGGCTTCTCCCCCTCGACCAGTCAAATCCAATCATCCATCGGAAGCCCCTTGAGTCGACTTGAGATGCTTCAAGTCATGCAGTCCTGTTTTTTGAACGAAATTGTGTTGAAATGCTGACTGTGAGGCGACTGTGGAAATTGTGAGTTGAGTACAGCCCTAACAACAACAACAGCAACAACAATAGTAATGAACTAATACTAAAACAATTAAAAACTTAACTGAACCCAAACAAATCTATTCTGGAGACTAAACTGAATTGAAAATAAAAAATTAAAAGTGAAATAAAAAAACAAAACAACAACAACAAAAAAAAAAACAAATGAAAAATGCAAAGCTATAATAACTCTGGTGCTGACTGTTTTACCATCATATACTTTAGTTATAACACCATCTGAATATGCAAATAATAGTATAAATTTTCTTGAAATAGGCTAAATTAACATGCACACTTGATAACGGTTGATAGTACCTGGTTAGATGTTGTTATAAATGACATGCCTTGGTGTGCCTGTTGCTTTTCTTTCAGGTGACAGTTTATTCCCGTGTCAACCTTCTAGCTAGCTAAGGTCAGCTGACATCAACACCAGTGTTGCAACAGTGGGAGGAGGTTCCTCTTTGTGACTGTTTTACCAGTCACTTTTACCTCGCATGCTGCTCTCTGACTCCCTGTGAGTTTGCTTCTTGGTTAGAGAATAGGAAGGTGAAACTGGGAGAGAAACGTGCATGAAAAAGGCAGTCGGTCAGGACCTCATGCCGTTAGGTGTCATCTTACAGGATGTTGCCAGGCAGAAGATGTTTTGTGATGAAGTTGTTTTCAGTTGTTTGATATTTTTCATCAGTGTTACATCATTTTAGGTTCCCTACACCCACCCGCCTCTCTGTCTCTCTTCCTTCTCCCTCGATTGTCTGTTAGAAGTATTACCGTTTGGCTACGCTGAGTGGGGTGGGCACATGGCACACACACTCACAGTTCACTTCCTGTCGGGGTAGAAACACTTGAAGTCCCTTCACAGGACATTTCCGACTTAAAGGACCTCTTTTTAAGCCGCTTCTCTGACTCTCTTTCCGTCTGATTCAAGCGATAGAGCAGCATAAACATGGTTTCGGGATCATGGATGAGAGGAGGGGTTAGCGAAGAAAGGAGGAGTGTTGTGTTTGAGTTGGGATGCACCCAGAAGACAAGTCAAGACAGGGGCAGCTGTAACCCAGTATGACGGCCTGAAAAGTAGCCACATTGTGGGTGTGCAAGCACTGACCTATTAAATATATCATCCAGTGTTGTTCCATCGACACAGCTGCTGCATCACGTTATTCTGACTCACAGTTGGCATTGAGTTTACGATCACGCAGTCGCTTAGCTGAGGTGATATTTTGGAATTTCAGGTAAACAGATCGAAGTGATTGGAGTCAGTGATTCATCGTTCAAGACAAAAGTCAGCTGTCATCAATAATAGTCACGGCTGTCACAGAAGCGGCTTGTACAGAATACACAAAATTGCTCCTTTCTAGTTATCCCATCTTGTGTTTTTGTTTTTGTTTTGTTTTTTTTTCCAGAGCTGTACTACGACAGAGGGAACCACCACGAGTTTGTGTCACTTGTGAAAGACTTGGCTCGGCCTGGGGAGCTCACGCAGTCACAAACGTTTGACTTTGAGTTCACGCACGTGGAGAAACCCTACGAGTCTTACACTGGTCAGAACGTCAAATTACGGTAAGCACCACTGGACAAAAAAAAAGAGAAGCATTTCTGCGTGGTATGCATTAATTATTAGTGCTCAAGGAAAAATTTTTGCAGGCATAAATGGTGTGGGGGTTTTTTTGTGCAGAGCAGAAGTTTTGGTGGCAGCGAGCTAAGGCCCTTTCCACTTGTGCCAAAGGGAGGAAATGAGGAACTGAAACTAAATCTGGAAAAAAAATAGGCCTATTTTCAGATCATTTGTCTTTGGTACAAAGCAGCCAGCAGACCAGCAGAAGTGGTGCCAGCTCCGTGATGCAGCTTGACTATTCTTAAATAATAGCAGACATTTCCTCATTAGTTGTCAGTTTTACATTCATTTCAGTTTGCAAAATTTGTCTTACATTTCATTGTAACTGGTATAAATAAAGGTCTTGAACTCTTAGATGTAACCAGGTGAAACTTGCGCTTTAAAACGGAAAAGTGGAGTCGTAAATGCCGCTGATATGCAAATGAGCCTATGATGTTATCTGGCTTTGACAACAGGGGCACCGCTAAAGGGTACACACCTCGAGCGCGCACGCACATGCACACCAACACAAAGAAAAAAATGCACCGCTTTAACAGGGTCACCTTAATTTGACCATAAGTGTGTTGCTTATGTTTGTATAATAAATGAGTGCTTGGAACATGGGCTCTGATTGTGCCCAGTTATGTTGGATTAAAGCTTGTGGCGTGGTTGTCTCCAACTGATTGTCCTTCTC
This sequence comes from Myripristis murdjan, assembly GCF_902150065.1. NCBI lineage: Eukaryota > Metazoa > Chordata > Actinopteri > Holocentriformes > Holocentridae > Myripristis > Myripristis murdjan. Next base: position 29,644,989 of record NC_043993.1, read on the forward strand.
TTTGAGTGCAGCACACACACACACACACACACACACACACACACACACACACACTGTAGGTCACATGATTTCTCCTCATTACACACAGCTATTTTCATTGGAGGAATGTGACTCCCATAAGAGTTGGGAGTTCTCTGGATTGTCTGTTGTGCCTCACAGCCATAAAAGCTTATTACCTGACTTTCCATTTGATTCCAGCTACTTCCTGAGGGCGACGATAAGCCGGCGGCTGAACGACATCAGCAAAGAGCTGGACATCGTGGTGCACACGCTCAGCACCTACCCTGAGCTCAACTCCTCCATCAAGATGGAAGTGGGGATTGAGGACTGTCTACACATAGAGTTTGAGTACAACAAGTCAAAGTATGATATTGTTTACACATACTAAAATGAATAAGAATTTGTGAATGCATTCTAGCCCTGTACTTGTTTTGAGGCTTGATAATTAAAAAACGATGTCACACAGAAAGTGTTAAAACGAATTTTTACTCATCAAAAGCAAGAGAGAGCAAGAATGATGTAATTTATCCAGTGATTCGGAGCTTAACTTAGATAAACCGTGCCATTTCTTCACAGGTATCACCTGAAAGATGTGATTGTAGGGAAGATTTACTTTCTGCTGGTGAGGATCAAGATCAAGCACATGGAGATCGACATCATCAAACGGGAGACGACAGGCACGGGGCCCAACGTCTACCACGAGAACGACACCATAGCCAAGTACGAGATCATGGACGGAGCTCCAGTCAGAGGTAGGGACACAGGTTTTCGTGCTTTTTTTTTTTTTTTTTTTTTTTTGTAGATGTCAGACTTGGACCCTGACCTCAGCTCTGTGACAAACTGTGACGTTTTTTGGGGGCTCTGCAGGAGAGTCCATCCCCATCAGGCTGTTTCTGGCCGGCTACGAGATGACGCCCACCATGAGGGACATCAACAAGAAGTTCTCGGTGCGCTACTACCTCAACCTGGTGCTCATAGACGAGGAGGAAAGACGCTACTTCAAACAGCAGGTACACCTTCTTTCAGCTTTTGGGTGGTTCAGCCACTTTGTTGACTGCTGCTTTTCTTTCTAGATGCCCCTAAAGTTCACAGTAGGCTGAGGCAGCTTGGTAGTTTTTTCTGCTTCAAAGTGAGAGGTCAGGTTCTTACCCACATAACGGTATTTACTGCTCCATGCGAGTGTAACACATCCACCAAGTCTGGTCCATTAACTCCTCTTCTGGTGCAAGAATACACTGTAACGTCCACTAATCACATATAACTCACACTGAGTATGCGAATAAATTGGCGAATCAGTCTGTCGATCCTTCAGTAAAGAGTGCAGGTGGGTCTGTTGCAGATGACACCAGTGTAAATAGGCTGTTTGTGCAATAAAAATAAAATATTCACCGGCAAATAGTATTTTTAGATCATATGCAACAGGACTACTTTGTTATTCTTAGGTTATAGAAATAATAGCTGACGGAGCTCAAAACATTATGTATTATGTTTTTTGCACAGATGTTTCAAACACTTTTTTCCTTTAATGTTCTGATTTTGTCCTTCACAAGACACTAGACAGTTAATTTTACTTGTTGCAGCATGGATTTGTCTTGCAGCTTTATGTTTAGTGGGTTTGCACATTAACAAATCAGGCGTGGTGTGAACACAAATGCTACACAAATCCGTTCTGTTCGAGTGTGTTGAGTGTGTTAAGTGTGTGCGGCCCTGTGCATCCTGGGTGAAATGGTTACAGTGTTGAATCAAGCTCACATGATGGCGAAGAAGACCCGTCACACATTTTACACTGAACAGCACAAAATTCGTATTTTATTGGTTGAAATTATAATAGCACTTACAATATCAAAGGGAATCAATCCGCAGTTTTAGTTTTCGTGGTAGTCATGCTGCCCTGCCACATGCTCAGCGTCACTCATTGTTGGCGGTCATGTCTGAAGTGGAGGCATCTAAACATTCATGCTGCATTATGTGCTTCATTAAAGACCTGCCCGCTGTGAAAATCATGAAACACAAATAACAAGCATGCTCAAAGAGACAAGTGAGAGACTGCAAGTCACTGTATTATTGTCATTTTACACCAGACCGCACTGCTGTTGACAACCACCAAGACAGTCTGTCTGCCTTTCTCCCCCGTCTCGTTCATATTGTCCACACACACACTGCTCTCCCCCCTCATCGTCAAATAAGTCTAATTACCAAGATGGTGGCGCTCCTCCTAAAACTGGGCAGTGCAGATCGAGCTTGTCGAACAGAGCGAGAGCCTGCTCCTCCTCCTCCTTCCTCCCCCTAATTGTGCCGTCCACTGCATAGCAGGACTTTCATCTTACAGGAGCAAATATCTCGTACTGGAACTTCAACACCCTGGCTAGTTCAGCACGCAGCTGTCAGAGCACTGCACCTCATTAACTTTATATGCTGTCAGTCAATCGGGATAAATTCATATATCAGTGTATATGAGGTCATTTACACCAGGACAGTTTATAGATACAATGCCCTGCCGTGCTCACTGAAATAGCACTTTCAGGTTCAGTTTGGCCTAAGAGGCTGTTAATATTCTGGCATCACTGTGTAGTCATTACTGAGCTCAAGATTAATCTTTTTTTTTTCACGCCTCACTTCTTAGTCACGGCAGGGCACGACGTGAGAGATCCCCAGTAGCCGAACCCTCCTAATGTTTTTTTTTTTTGTGCGTCGTCACCGGTTGTGCCGTTGCAGGAGATCACACTGTGGAGGAAAGGTGACATCGTGAGGAAGAGCATGTCTCACCAAGCCGCCATCGCCTCCCAGCGCTTCGAGGGCTCCTCCACCGCAGACAGATTCCAGGACCAGAGCAAGGAGGACAGCAGCTAGAGCCCAGCGCACACCTCGTCCTCGTCTGTCCGCATGTCTGTGTGTCTGCGCGTGTGTGTGTGTGTGTGTGTTCGCCTGTGAGGGAACACAGCGCATACATTTGTCAGCAAATCCGAATGTGAATGCATTTGTTTGCATTGAGAGAGAATGTGCTGCAGTGTTTTTCACAATGTGTGTGTGTGTGTGTGTGTGTGTGTGGGTTTCAAAAACGACAGTATGAATTTGTCAGGGAAACAAGCCGTCATACCTGTGTCAAACAGTAGTTGCAAGTGTTTGTTTTCACCTGATTGGAGTACCAGGTGGGTGGGGTTTACTCTCAGGACAAATTAGAAAGTGTTTGCTGATTTCTTGCACAGAAATGCACAAATTAGACTCTCAGCTACTTTGCTGCCGTGGAGTAAATAATCTGCCATCCTGCGTGGTAAACACCAGCCATCTGATACAACTCAGAATGGATCGCAAATACTGTTTGACTACGCTTGAATTTCTGTGCGTATGAATGATTGAATGTGACAGACAGCCACCTGGAGTGTATTTCCAACATGGCCCATTCGTTTGAGCTAATTATCTGAAAGAGAGCACTGTGCAGCAACTGTAATTAATAAAGTACATTTAGGGAAAAAGGTTGAAAAGCAGGTGTTGGATTTGGAAAGCTCACCTCAAAGGAATGTGACCATTTGGATTAATTTCATTGAAATTATGTTAAGATTGTTAAAACCTCCATGCCCTCTGCTGGAAAACAGTTCCTCTCATTTGGTTTTAATGTTTTAAAAAAAAAAACCCTTTCAGCTAATGGAAAGTGCAGGATCAGGTGCAAAGTTTAAAAAATGTACCGAATGAATGGTACATTTTGACAAACGCAGCAGATATAGATATAGCGCTTATAATGTTTTCATACATTCCAAGGCTTTCATCAGCAATAGATGTGATTATGGAGTATTTATTTATGGAACATATAACATTTGTCCACTTTTTTACCAGCATTTTACATGTCTGATGCATCAGTCGGTTGAATGGTGAAGCGAGGAGCGTCGGGGCTCCGTGTCAGTCGTCGCCACTGCTGCTAGAACAAACGTGGCAATTGTGCTTGTCGTCGTGGGATTTTCTTACATCACCGTTTGAATTGCCAGTCGATGAACATGGGTCTTTGATGTTTTGTAACTCTGTTTTCCTATTTGCACTATGATCTCATTTTGCTCTTCTCTGTTCTCAGTGCTGTTTCTGAATTGAACTCATGGCAAGGGTGCAAACCAAACCCTCACCCACTACCCCTGGGTTATCGCGTCACATCCAGTAGAGCCAGTATTACACCAGTAACAAAGCCAACGCAGATGCTTGTCACTCCATCCCACGTCGGGTTTCATCCCCATGACGGATGGACTGCTGTGGTGGTTAGGTAGCTTTGTGCCTAAGGGTTTATTGCCAAATCTTGTCAGTGCAATACTCGAGAGAAATTATGCCAGTTTACCTCCATACCCGTTCTTCCCACTTTAATTCAGATCGTCTTCAACAGTTAATCTGCTGCAGTTACTTTTTAATGTTATGCAGCAGAATTTGAACGCAGGGTTCAGTCCAGTGTGGATTATTGGAATTAACGTATGAAAGGCGACTCGGCGCGTTGTATGAAGTATTGAGTTTAGAGTGACCGAGTCATTCTAAAACATGACTGTTAGCTTTCACTTTTAGCACAGGGACGTCTTCACAATGATTCGCGTATACATATCTATCTATCCATCTATCCATATATATCTATAGATATAGATAGATAGATATAGATGTTTTTTTGTTTGTTTGTTTGTTTTTTTACTGTGGCAGCCCACCATGGTAGGAGTAAATTTAAAATTTTAGCAAACTAACTAGTTAATAATTGACACTGCAGTGCTGTGGCCTGGCATTGGTATCCAAATGAAATGGTTTTGTATCGTGACAACCCTGACCAGGAGGAAATTAAACACTTTCCTTGCCTTGTGTCTCACTTTGAGACGCATTGCAGGAAACACGGCTCTGCATTGCGGGCTGAAAAACTCAACCTGAAAATCTAAATTTGACAGCCTGAAGGATTTGTGACAACCCGGTAAAGGGAGAAAAAAAAAAAAAACTTTATAAAGCATAATTCAGTGTTTTGTTTCTCCTGGTTTGGTAGATTAGATAAATGAGTTTCAGTGCCATTGCTTCCCTTTAATTAGCCACCTTTCCAAAATTACTTTTTTTTTTTTTTTTTGGCCATACTCAAGGAGAGCAGGCCTTTGAGGACAAAGTGAGCTCCAGCACCTGTTGTCCTCACATAGCCTTGGCCTGCAACTTTTTATGCTTGACAAGCTTATTCTCTACAACTTTGCAAAATATATCACTGTGTATCATGAAAGCTTTAGCCTAAAGTTTGTATAGCTCATACTTTGCTTGGCAGTAGATTTTTTTTTCCCTCCCTTGTATGCTGTTGTTGTGTTGAAGCGGCGTTTGTATTGTCACCAGACTACTGTTCAGGTAACTGCTGAAGTACAGGAAACACCAGCCTAGACTGAGCATTTCCCTGCTTTACTCAGCGTCCTCTACTTTGGCAGTTACCTCTGTTGATAGGCTAATAAGAAGTATTATTAGGATTCAAGCAACCCAAACCAACTTTGGAGTAGATGCAAATGTTCAATTTTGTTTTTATTTTTACGTTTGTTTGTTTTTTTTTTTGTATGTGGCTGTGATTTTATTTTTTGTCAGTACTGGTACAGAAATAGGTTAATTAACCCAAATTGTGACAGGGAGTAAAGTGAGATTAAAACAGGAGAAAGAAAGAAAAAAATAAATAAATGCTGAGATGTAGAACACAAAATGATGCACAATGTAAATGCAGCCCTCTTTCTTTGGTGTTTATGTTTCTGTCATGTTTATCTTTCTGTCTATGAACATTGATTTTAATCATTTTATATTTCTATATTACTTTGAATTAAAAGAGAGCCAACAAAAACACACCTGTTGGACCTGTGTGATTGTGTGTGTGTTTGTGTGTGTCCCAAAACTGCATCATTGAACTTCATTTATCGTGAGTTTAATTGACTGATACATACCAGTCCTGCGCTTTTCAAAATGAAATAACAGCGTTAAATATTTCCAGCTTGTGTGTTCATGGTTTTCAGTTGGATAAACTCAATTCCTTCCCACAGGGCAATTTCCATGGCATGAACAGGATACACAAAACAGCATAAATCACCTGTCAGCACGCACTAATCTTCATAAATAATGCACATGGGGTTGAGGTCGGTTGTGAGGGTGGAAACGAACCCATCAGTCACAGGGCAAAATGACCCTTGGAGGCTCCCATCCTGCACCATGAGCAATAAGAGGCTCCTGTAGTGTTACTCGTCCAGACTTTAAGATTCAATCACGTGATTTGGTTTTGGATCCACTTTGCTGATTAAAGAATCAGCCTGGGCTGGACTGAACTTGATAAATGTAGGATGGAACAGGGTGAATATGAACTTGATGGGAATTTTAACTTTGATTCTTGTATGTGTCCAACTTGTAGAAAACCTTCATGTCAACGAAAACACAGTGCAACCCACATACAGTCGTTTGGCATATTGTAAATTACAGGTTTACCGTTGCTATGTCGCTCAATCATGATTTTCATTGGGTGGTGGTTCAAAACAACTCAGCCTCACACAACAAAAGTGCATGAAAACGTCACGAGACCTCGGCCTTAGAGCTGATTTTTGTGTCAGTGTTTGTTATCAACCTGAGATTGAAAATGGCTAAAATCCCACTTATTTTCTCGAGTAGTGGATCTTTGAGTTTTCATCAGGACTGGGCGCTTTACCTGACTGTGAATTCTTGATTGATGCAGTAAAATACACCGCTGTAAAAACCCCAGTGTAACTCTCGCTGAGTAGAGCAACTATTGACAATGGAGGGCAGGTTTGGATCAAATCAAACTGTCTGGGCATGGAAAGAAATTAATTATACAAGGCAAGCCACATTACTAGTCTGTATTACTCCAAAGGTAACAGAGTACAAAGAGTAAATGAGGGAATGTTTAAAAATAAATAAATAAATAAATAAAAGACCAGTGGGGTGTACAAAAAAAAAAAAAAAAAAAAAAAATCATCAGAATAGCTACTTGAATGGAATTATCACCTTAAGTATGAAGTGAAACTTTTGCATTGTCATTTACATTATGGTGCATGGCTTTTCATGGATTTGGTGGTGGACTGGGTCAGGCCTGATTCACACTTCATTTCTTTTGTTTTTCTCATGGTCATATGCTTAAGTTTAAAAAAAAAAAAAAAAAAAAAGCATCAATTTAGAATGGAAAAAAGTTTAAACTGATTGTTTTGTTGTTTAGTGTAGCTCTGCTCAGGACTGAAGCCTCTGGGGATCAGCTCCAGCAGTTTTGTGGTTTTGGTAATAAAGGCCAAATATGTAGAAAAAGTATTACAAGGAGTTGAGTTGAGTTTTTTTTTTTTTTTCCTTCATCTCAGCGCCAAGTGGTCCTGTAGAATTTCTGTTATTTGCTGCAACAGTGAAAATGTGAGTTTTGGTTAAGATGTAATGATCCTTTGGTATTTAGGGTTAGGGGTGGACATGCCAGAATTTTGAATATTTGCACACATGCAAAAAAAAAAAAAAAAAAAAAAATCCACAATATCTAGCTCCAGTCCATGACCGATAGTATCCGTCCTGCTCCTCAGAAACCGGATCAGAGAGGTTACACCTACAAACCAGTTTGATGACACTGAAAACCGGATATCAGGGTCATCCACCACCGGACACGATGGAGGTTCCTCCTTTATTTACTCAGCAGCTAAAACAACTGCCTTAACACAAGGCATCGTCAGCATTTAAATAAAACCACACAAACACAGAGTTTACGTCACACACGCACACACACACACACACACACACACACACACACAGAGAGAGGACTGTGGTGAAACTCTACAGAGATAAAACAATAAAATGAATGTAAAAATGAAAGAGAAGGGTTTTTACTTTTTTTTTTTTTTTTATCAGGGCACATACCTCAGTAAACTGGGTCAGACAACACCTCTTGGGCAATGCAAACATTGACCACTAGATGGCAGGTCGACTCCACAATTGAATTAATGCCTTCTTCCACATCCCTGAAACCAACTTCCATGTTCACTGCTGAGGCTCCTGTGTGTCATAATAAGAAAATGCATTAACACAATCTGTTTTAATGGAAAGCTCTGCTCTGCTGGTGACAGTTAAGTTTATTTTACCGCCTTACTGTCGGCTTATGATGGCTTTGATAAAAGCGTAGGTGTGTGTTTTGCAGCAGAGGCACTTTTGAAACGAGGTGTTGAGTCATCTCGTGTGTTTACCTGCTTTTCATGTCAAAGCGGCTGTTGAGAAAAAAAAAAAAAAACTGGCTGGTTAATTCTGGCTGGTCACCATGGACAAACCCAAGTATCAGGACATCTTTGATTAAATATTAATGAGGATGACTGCTGCTGCTGTCATAAGGTTTTTACACACAAGAGGTTTGTGATGTGGATATGATGATCAAGCAGCTACAACAGTCTAATAAGTTCACAAAACTGCATCTCTTTCCTGTTAATGCAGCTTTTAAAACCAGGAAAAAGACACAAGTTATGTCACATGATGATATTATGACAATGTGTACAGTCTTTACATATCCAAAAATTACCCTAGAGAAGTTTGCTGATGCCAATTATACCTGAGGGCACTGATGATGTGATTTTTATAATCTAAATAACAGCTGAAATTTGTGATGATGTGAGTTTTGCAGTTTGGAATAAGCAGATAATCAATCAATCAGTCATTGTGGTGATTAATTGACCACAATAAAATGATCAGGTGTTCATCGCTGTTGGATTGCATTCCTTGTCTTAGATATGATTTTATCTCCATCCTAAAAGACAGCAGGAAACACTTGAAAAGCTTGATACGAAAATGACCATTCAAACAATAAAAATTCTCCCTTTTATTACCGAAAAAGAAGTCTCTAAATGCTTAGCGAATCAGAAATAATGTAACTTCTGATAGTGTACTGTGTATCGTGTCCTGTCACTGCAAAAATGATTTCTCTCTCTGTAGTAAGAAGACATCTGCAGTCTGTAAGTTATTTATATGTGCTGATGTGGGGAAGGCATGAAAATAAAACCTTGTCTTTGCCTTAATTCCTCTTTTTAGGGGAAGGAAGAAGCAAAAATAACCTCAGAGGGCTAACTAAATATAAGCATGGATGATGGTAAACATGAGGTCTTATCATTTTGCATATGAAAAAATAGACACCATAGCTCTTGTATAGACTGACTAGGAGTGAAGAGCATCCACAGATTTTTCAAACTGGGTGAACTATCCCTTTTACTGATCATCCTGATGAAAGTAAATTCCGACACAAAAATGAACCAGCGTTAATGAGACGAAGGGTCCTTTTCTCTCTCTTTTTTTTTTTCCCCTATTTTGGATATTGGACATTGGGTTCAGCGTCTTCCACCGAGACGCACTGATGAGCCCGCCGTCTGCTGCAGGGATGGATCCCATTTTGTCTCTCCAACCACAATCCCACTCTGCCATGCCACAGTCATCTCAAGCTAAAGCCTACAGGGGCTGGGAGCAATCAGTGTTCATGTGTGTGAGTGTGAGCGAACCCTGGCTGTGAGAATTTAGATCTGTAAGCCTGCTCTAACTGAGCATTATCTAAAAAAAAAAAAAAAAAAAAAAAAAAAAAGTTTTAAAAAGTTTCTTCACATACCAATCAAAATGGATCTGTGCCGTGTCTCCCTCTATTGGTCAGCTACCAGCTATACAGGTTACAATCATACTTCTCTACTTCAAAGAGCATCCAGGGGGTGTCTTGGGTTAATTGTCTATTTTCTGGTTCAGAACTGATTTAATAAAGATCATTTTGCTGTAAGAAGTGAAACATCCTTTGGGGGTCCACAAAAATCGATATCTTATTCATCATGAAATACATTGTGTGCAGCAAAATCAATCTTGCATGTGAAATTCACCAGGTAGCCCAGCAGCTGGCAGCCCGTACAGATTTAACATGTTAAGGTATAATCTAAAAGCAGTTGCTCTCCAGGTTCTGGGTTGGATAGAGCTTGTCATGTTCACATACTGACAAGCAAAACAATAATATGCATTGTTAGTGTCAGCGGTTCCCCAATTTAATTCAAACTGTACGTGTAAGGCTATTGGAAGCACTTATGTCCCAGTGCATTGCCCCAAACAGATTAATTAGTGTCCCTCACTGAGTTTTGTTGAAGTTGGACCCCTTACTTGAGTGCTGGGTCAGTTTCTGTCCACTGGGGATCTTTGGCTGCTCTTTGCTGTGTGCCTGCTGCCTTCAGGTGCCACTCCTGGGCTCCTACTTTTGAAAACCCCATTAATGCATTCAATGTGTCTTTTTTTGAAAGCTTTCAATGACTTAATGAGCTCTCTGGCAGTCACGCTGGAGCTCTTCACTTCTTGGCCACAGTGGCTGAGAACACCTGATAGCATTTCTAAACATGCAACTTAATTTCCCTTCTAATTTTTCTCCAGACCGACAGACTGATAATTGACTTATTTTCGATGACAGTTTGCCAGCTAAACCCCAGCATCTGTTCAATGTATTCAGTTGATTAATTGAGCTAGCTGAACACTTCCAAATGACTCAACTTGGTGTTTTGGAGTAGATGCTACAGCCTAAGAACTGTGCCACAATAACTAAAAATTAGAAACATATTTAGTTTTAGATTAGGCCTACTGTATACAAGTACACATAGGATTGGTATCGTTTTCTGGCCTGGCTGTTTCAGGTTAGCTATATTAGTGAATGACCAGTTTGCCAATGGATATCCAAGATGGTAGCAGCCATGGTTGCTTTGATTTATATTATTTATTTAACTGGTGTTTTTGGTTTTCGCATTTTTTTCTTCGAGACACGCCCAATGAATGTCACATCTTCATATCACAAGAATTTGCGTCTTTGCTTTCCTTGTTTACCCCTCCTTGGTGTGGTCCATGCGTGCTCAAGTCTCAGCAGGAATATTTCCGACAGTCCCTGAAGGCAGCGCAGTGATAGCGCTGCGCCTCTCTGCTCCATTCACTCCGAGCTGAGCTCCGGTAAGTTGCGGTAGGAAAGATAGCCTGGCGTTAAGTTTCAGCCTGGAAATAGCGACTTGAGACTCAGAAAAAAAGAGAATTTTGTTAGAGTATTGCCTTGAAAGCCAGTGGAAGTGTTCAAATTAGTCTCCAAGAAGACTGAAGTCAGTATTTTATCCAGAAAGCAGCACAGCAACTGACTGAACAGTGTCTGTGAGCCTTGTCCCGGGGGAGCCTTTTTGTTTAGGGTTAAGTGTGAATGCAACAACAGACGGGTTGCCTTCACTTTGGAGTTGAATCAAAAGACACGGCCAGATATTTTATCCCCCGATGAGCTTCTCTCATGGATGTAGCCGTGTGTGTGGAGCTGCTGTGGGGGGATATTAACAGCGGCGAAACGCTAAGAAGAGACAGCGAAAGCTAAGCCCATCTGTGTGGAGCCAACGCGGTGGGCAGCGGCACAGCCTCGACCACAAAAACAGGTAAATTTACTTTACCTTGGTCACGTTACATGCTCGTGATGTGTGAGTTGCATTCACCTGCGTTATTTCCACGGAAAGCCCTGTTTTGTGCTGTAGTTGGTGGTGGACAGTCGGTGAAATCCCGGCTAATGTTAGCCAAGGCGCGCATGTGTCTGCGTGTGGAAGAGAGGGGGAGAGTGTGTGTGTGTGTCTCTGTGTGTGTGTTTGTGTGCATGTATGTATGTGTATGTGTGTGTGTGTGTGTGTGCAGAGAGAGAGAGAGGAGAGATAACACTAACATTATTTAGTTTAAGCTTTCTAACTATTATCCACCAGGAGAGTTATGTTTTCACTCCAACTAGTCGGATAAGCTTGCAGACAGCTGGCTCGTCCCGGGATAACGTTACGTCCCGCTCTCCTGCGGTGGTCGCCTGTTCAAAAAATCTAACATTTTAATTGTTTTATTTATCGGCATACATACATTGCTTGGAAACAGTGCACAAGGTATTTCACAAATGCAGAGGTTTCCATAATCAGTTCGGCATACATCCAGTCCACACTATTGCTTTTATTTGAACAGAAAATCCGCTTTTGTGAGTGGTTTCCCGGCTATACCGTGTGTTCAGCAGAAACACAGCACGCTGGGTGAAGACTTCTCAAAGTTAAAGTTTTATAAAAATGTGTTTTATTCACATGGTTTTTGGTGGGTCAGATGTATGCCGAATTCTCCAGCAGACCCTCCCAAGCCTTATCAGGATCTTAGTTGGATAAATTGGCTTTTATACATTGGGCGATAAACAAGGGAAATTAAACTGCCAGATTGCTTAATGACGTTTGGCTTCAGGCGCTCCAAGAGAACGGCACGTATCCGGGCTTAAAAGCTGGCATGCACCAGCCCTGCTGCGTTCAGTCCTCCCCTTAATGCAGACCATTAATTCTGTTTAAAACCTCCAGTTTGGTCTGTGTCTTGTATTAAATTTGCATGTAAATTAATTTCACCAAATCAAATGTAATGTGACAGGAATAGGTTGTAAAGATGCCATTGCTTCTATCAGAAAACAGGTTGTCAGCATGTAATATTTGACATCATAGATGTTTTAAAATGCTTTCATTTGAAGTGTTGAAGCCTTAATTAGGTGGGATCCTCAGAGGGGGTAATGAGATAGCCAACCCACACCAAAGCTCACGATTTGACTTACCACTCTTATCTGAGAGGGCTTCATTTCCTGGATTAGATTACAGTTTAATCAGGTGTCTGTGCAGGACCTTAATTCTTATTTTATCAGCCAAGTGAACAACAGACAGAGTAGATTACATACGCACACAGCATCATTCATGTCTAAGCTGTCCAGTACAGCAACAGCACAGGGCATGCCATTGCCTTGCTCAAGGGCACTTTGATTGCAGTCACCAGAATAGAACTGAACGTTTTCCATTTTATCTCCCGGTTGATTTTCCCACTCAGCACTATGGATTAGTGCTTGCAGCATGCCTCTCAAACCCTCACGCTGCTGTACGCTGCTTACACTGCCGCTCCACCATGATTCCTCTCTGCATTTGTTTGCACAGCTCTGCTAGAATCCCTGGCAGGTTTTATATTTGATGTTAATTTGATTCAGTTCTCCACTCTACCCTCTTATCATTGCTTGTATGAGGAAACAAACCCTCTTTTTTCTCTCTTAGGGCTGTAATTTGTAGTGCCTGCATACATTTTCACCAACCAACACGGCGAGATAGCCATGCCTTCCAATCTCTATCAAAACAGACTCAAAATGTATAGCAACAGTGGCAATGGGTGTATTGATGTACTTTTCTCCTTCTTCAGCTTTTTCTTCTCGTTCTTTGCTCTTTTTATGACAGTGTAGTCTTCATTCAGCCTGAGTAAATGGAAGGAGCAGAGTGCAGATAACCTGGTCACTTGGCAGAGAAAAAGCAGCCTAAACATTTTTCTCTTTTATGATAATGGTAGTGAAATATGATGGGATTGGACAGAGTCATTTGACCAGTGGACCCTGGAGTGGCCTGCTTGTGCTTTTTTCTTGCTGTATCTGCCTGTTTTATTCCCTTTAACCACTTTTGTAATTAAAGTATGTCTTGTTTATCTTATTGGCTTTTATTTTTCATAGCTGGGTTGTCTGTAAAGTCCTTTAGGTCTTTTGAATAGTGCTTGACAAACTTTATTTTCATTTTCCATCTCAGGCCATGCAAAAAAAAAAAAAAAAAAAAAGATGCCAAGTTCACCTCCACAGTAATATCTTAACTCATTGTCGGGGCTGGAGGTGATTTTAGTCCTGAAACTTCGGTTCACTCCATTCAGATGTTGCAGTTAATTAGGAATGGCTCTTAAATGGAGATTTGGAGATAATGATATGTGGACCATTGTGCTGTAATTGCAATTTTAATGGGGAAGGTGTATTTGTTTTTGGTTGGCAGGACCATAAGGCCAGGTGATTAATTTACATTGTACTTAAATAATTTTTTGTAGCTGAGGGCGACAGTTTTGCAGGGGTGGACAGCCACTACAGAGAAATGAATGAGAGCACTGTAGCTTTAAAGTTCTCAGCATAATACAAATCATCGATTACTTTGTCTTTGAGTCTCAGATTTCAGACAGTGGTATTTTTCATCTGCTCTGCCTCATCCCAGTAACAATACTGTTTTGAGCCACTGCAAATTCATCAAGTATGAAGTGGCTTAGAAGCTGTGATGGCCTGCAGCTCTTAGAGGCCATTTCATCAGCTGACTGCTGCCAACAAACTGTTTTTTTGTGCTCACTCGGTATTTGATTTGGTGTAGTAGGTTGAATGTGGATGTTTTTAAAAGGGACTGCTGAGATCTGAAGATGAAAGCTGTTCAGCCTCATCCTTGCAGCCACAATTTTGCATCCAGTCTCTCCAAGTATTAGCCTTTCTAATGAATACAGGCATGAATGTAACTGCAGACATATTTGGCTTTCATGACGCTCTGTGTTATGGCTAACTAAATAAATGACAGGTTGTTAATTATTAGTAAGAAGAGTTTTCGCTGCAGGGTTGAGTGTTTCTGCTGCCTGCCTGTGTCAGTGATTTGTCCCTGTGTGGGATGAGCAGGGGATGGATTAGAAAATCCTTGGGTGAAGAGACTTATATTAAATACGGATGTGACAGAATTGCTGAATATATGTGGGATTGCTGCATCTTGTGGCAGACTTCTAAATCTTTACGTTTCACCTGGAATTTATTCTGAAACACTACTTATGTAAGGTAAATCTAGCAGGTGAAACGAACTAAAACTAATGCTGCTGATCCTGTGCAGCAAAATACATTTCAACAAAAAGCGGTGGCAAAATTAGAGATGCACCAGTCCACCTTTTTTCCCCCCCTGATTCTGATCTGATTTGATACCTGAATATAATTTAAATTTGTGCTCATACGTGCACATGCCCACATGCCTCCTTGAACAAACTGTTCAAGGAGCCAACTTGTGATGGCGTGATGTGGAAATCACTCACCCGGTCGTCCAGTCAGCGGACACTAGGTGCATTATGTTATGTCTAGATTAGCATCAAACTCACCAAACTCAGATCTGGAAGCCAGTGCAGGACGTGTCCCTGCTCTCCTGCTGCTCCTGCTCCCATCACAAAACTACAACGGATGATCTCCTGCTCCTGTGTGACGGCTCCTCTGCCCACAACCCACAACCAAGCTACAATGTTTACTTTGCTCGAAGGCAAATTTGTACATTTGTAACACATTGAAGACATTTTTTTTAGGGTCGCACGCTGTTTGTGTTGCTTTTCTGCTGAAGCACTGTGGTCAGTGTTGTGGTTACAATGTTTGGACGTGCAGGTCAACCGATATAATTTATCCCTTCACGTGGGATGTGGTGAGTTCAGCAGAGCGGCAGCGCAGAGCCCCATGCGATTTTTTTCGTCACCCATCTAAAAAAACCTGTAAATGGTCCAGTGCAAGCTCCGCGTTTACATCTAACTCATAGAATACTAGGAGATAAGAAATATGAGGATTACCGGATATCTTTGTAGAACTGTTTAATAAGAAACTATGTGCTACAACATTTTGGCTATAGGCTTAGAATTGCATTATTACATATTTATAATTCATGAATTGTAATTCATGAAAATCATAGACTATGGGCAGGAGCTCACTGGATAAGAGCGTGTACCGTGTGTTAAGGCTGAGTCCTGATCGCAGCGTCCTGGTTTTGAATTGGACCTCAGGCCCTTTGCTGCATGTCATCCCCTCTTGCTCTCCCCTGCCTCTCCTGTCTCTCTCTACTGTGGCTGTCAAATAAAGCAGAAATGCCAAAAAAAAGAAAAGAAAAGACCAGGGAATCTGTATCGGTATGTGGATCAGTAACAGCAGTCTGATATCCAGTGAGGGAATTACATCAGTATCGGCACTTGATATCAATATTGGATTGGACTGGTCCCAGCTCTAGTCAAAACAGAAAATGCAAAATTAATTTCAGTCACTGATGTGGTAACTTCATGTTGACATGGTCTTACAGTCAGCGGATACAAATAGTTGATTCTCAAAAAACGACTCTTGCATGTATCTTCTGTAATTCTTGATTGCGGTAGTTGATCAGCTCAACCTGTCGCATTGCAGTTTGACCTCAGGAATTGCACCAATAAACAAATGAGAATGACGAATCGGAGAGGAAAAGGTAGAAAAACTAAAGCGATGAAGGCCCATGTGGTGAGAAGGATGCACCAAGAAGAGCAGAGAGGCTGTGCAACCAGACTGCTGTGTCTCAACTTGTACAAAGTCACTTTCTCCTTGGCTTTGTGTTTCAGGATTGTGTTGGTTGGGCTGTGATAACTGTGTCAGGCCTTTGAATCCCTTTTAACAAGAGAAACATTCAAACACATCTTCTCCGGAGCAGTTTCTCAAAGTTAATTTCGGTGCTCCGCTCTCAACTAGAAGCGCACAGGGATGCAAACTCTTCAAGTCAAGGGCTTTGAAAGCAGCTTTGTGCTCTGCTTTACGTTTTGACTTAACTCCAGCGCTCTTGCCCTTGAAAAGAGACGGTGTTTTCTAAAAACCAAAGAGCTTGTGCTGTTTTTTGCCTGTTGCAAGGACTGAGTTGTGTTCATTGATGTGTTTTAATAGTGTTTCGTTACCGTTACGGTACCACCTCGTCAGAAGAGCAGTAAATATTTTACAGACAGCCACTTTCTTTATTGGCAGCTGTTGCATCAGCTGTGTCTCTAGATCCTGCAATGCCACCATCTACTTAAAGTCTCATAAATATTATTTTTTTTTTAAAAGAACTGTGGAAGTGGGCTGCAAACAGGCATTTTAACAAAGCTAGCTCTGGGTTTGGTATTATTATATTACAATCCTGGCCATGTCACATCCATCACATACCATATTATTTAGAGAGCAAGCAATGGAAAGTGACAGTTTTTAGTCAAAATTTTGCAGTGTGAAAACATTGCCTTCTGGTTTGAGTTATATCCTTGTAGAAATGCTTTAAACTTACCCCGGCATACTTAGATGACATGATATCAGAGAGGACAATCTAGTTTGGAGGACAGTAAATTCACTATTAATTCTGCGTGACACAATTCAAGGCAGTATGCAGACAGATTGGCCCCTTTTCCCTGTTATGCAACCAACCGCTTTTCTTTTGTTTACTTGTTATGTACATGAAACCTCCCGCACGCTCAAAGGTCTCGTTGTTTGTCTCCATCCTCGCCGGCCACGCACAAAGCCAGACGTGACCCCTGACCCCGGCCTTGGATACTGACGCATTGTGCGGGCCCCATTGTGATTCCCTTCCGCACGTTCATTAATTATACATAATGCATACTCCGCCATCCTCAGGCCTGGTCCGACGCATAAACACAACCGCAGACTCCTCTGTTCTTAGCATGAAAAAGCATCTCCCTCCCAGCGCCCTGCACGGTCACAGGCCTCCGAGGATGCCATGACATTCCCAAAGGAGATTCCATTCCCCCGTAAACAATCCTGGCATTGAGCTAGGGGGTGGTTAGCGAGCTGCCGGGGTATTCCCACAATGGCAGAGCGGAGGATAATGAGTCAGGAATGACAAAATGGCGTTCTCATTCAGGGATGTTTTGGCAACAAGTTGTGTGAAACTACACTTGAAGCGCTCGCGGGGAGGGGGGGAGCCACGTCGCTGGAAGTCGAGCTCACCGTGTTACCCAAAGCTGTCGCCATCCAACACATTATTCTGTCAACGCAGGGAAAGCATCCAGTAAGCGATGGAGGCTGTCAGAGCCGCTCATATCGCAAAAGGAGTTCAGGGAGTTCTCTTTGCCATGCATTCTGTCAGCATTTTGAAAACCTTTTTACTGAATCTGTTGTGGAAACTGTGGTGCAGTAAAAACATACAGTATAATACCACGGTTTCCAGTTTTACTCCCTCTTTTGGTAGATGAGCTATGATAAGATGAATTTTATTGATCCCTGTGGGGAAATTGGGTCATTGCAGCTGGAAAGAATAGAGGCCTGAAAAGAATAAAAGGCACTAAAGTATGTGAATAAAATGCCAAAGAAAAAAGGCAATAAAGCGCATAAATAAATTAATAAAGTGGAATATTAAAGCCGTATTACATTCATGATGCAGAGAGTTTGACTGCAGAAGAAACATGAATAGAGCTCTCGACTCTTTGATTTTAAAGCGTTTGACGAGCTGTAAGCAGAGGGAGTCGACTGCATGAAAGCTTTTTTTTTTTTTTTTTTGTCTAATTCAGCTTGGACATCAGGCGCAGATAGCAAAAAAAACAAATCTGTGACCAAAGACAGCGATTTCCCCCAAATGTTTGAGAGATGCAAGTGCACGCGTGATAAGGATGCAGACCAGGCGATCATTTAGAGATAAACATCCAGAGCAATGTCTGCTCATTTTTACCAGTATTAAAATGCATAATGGACGCTAATTTCACAAATTGGAAAACAAAAAGTGCCTCATTTATTTTAGGGTGAAAATAAATGCGCTGCAAAAGTTTCTGTCGGTATCACAATGGACCCCTGATTGCCCTGTTGTTATTATCAACAATGTGCAATTAAAATGCAGTCAGAAAACGTTTGGCTCAGTGTTGCTGCCCCTTCCGTATCTCCCTGAGGCAGGCCTGGCGCTCACGTGGCGATGAAGACCACATTACTGCTCTGTCAATCAGCGTTAGCAGCATGTAGCACAAAGTATGAACCGCTCCGGGTCGGAGACTCTTGCGCAGATGGAGAATTGATTCACTTTTGAGACAATGTGAGTTTAAAAAAAAGTCATACTCAATAATATATCCAAAAGATACATGCCTACATTTTAGTGCACTAGTTTTTCCACTTGATTTATTATGTAATAAACTGTTTTATTAGTCTACTCAGGTGCTATTATGCAGTAGGTGACATTTTAAGCTCTATTTACATATTTTTCATCAGTATTGTATCTTGAGGTAGTTGCCAGTACCCGGCCCTACTCAGTTAATAGTTGTAAGATAACCGTTTTTGTTATGTGAACGTGCGGCCTAAAATGTGTCTCAAAATTTACACGTTGCCAATTATCATATTACGCAATGGCTCGTCATCGATATCCACTTTGAAGCTGTTGTGCTAACCACTCCTACAACACGGATCGATCAAATACATCTCCGTAAATATGCGGACTGCAATACATTTCTGTAAGTTATCCACGCCAGCGATCTCTTCCATAAATCTCCGCTCAGGAAAGCTGTGTGTCGGCTAAAGGCACCGCAGCTGAGGTGAAGTGAAGAGCTGACAGTGATTGCTGCTACAAAAACGTCTTGACAGGCAGCGGTCCTCCTCAGAGTCCGAGCATCAGTGCAGCGAATGACTCGGCTGCAGGGTCTGGAAAACCTGTGCACGCTGCCTTTCAATGAATGCACACAAAAGTACTGGCTGCATGTCTTCAAATCAGTTCCCATGCCATTGGTTTAAAAGTGAGTGGAGTTTTTTTTTTGTTTGTTTTTTTTTTTTAGTAGAGTAACACTTCATGCTGTCTATTTGTGTTCCCCTGGATAAATTTTGCAGGAAAGGGTTTTTATACAAAGCCATTACAGTATAGCCTATACGTTAGTCTCCCTCACTCACAGAATACATTAATATGTGAGAGCACACTTCAGCCTTTGAATTGAGCACGTCCACTTATTCTGGAGAGCCTTCTGAGCAACGAAGTTAAAGTTGAGCGAGATATGTAAAGCCTCCGAGTTAAACTTTAAACCCTAGGTGTACTGTATATTCCCTTTTTTAGGGCGGTGTGGTCATGTGTTAAGAGTGTGAGAGCTTTCTGCCGCGTTCGTGAGCGACTTCACAAGCCCTTCTCCACACACTCCATTTTTATCTCAAAGCCTTCTGCCATTTAATTCAAAGGGAGAAGAGTGTTTTTTTTTTTTTAGAAGAATGAGATCTAGAACAAATACAGACGCACATCAGTCAAATGAGCCCGGTCCATTAAGAAGATTTGGTTTACTATTCTCAATCCATATGAAAATAGCTGAGTGCCAAAGGTCATTTAACCTCTTCAGCAGCGATTAACTCACATTGACCTTGTCACGCGGGCCGTTCATCTGTCCGTGTTTGCCTTCACTTGTTTTGCTGCCGCCATACCACGCAGCCTGATTTTTATTTTATTTTTTCCAGGCTGAGCTTTTCTGGCAGGGCGCTCCGAAGCCTAGGGCCTTCAGACTGCAAAGACCCAGTGAAGCAAAACTTCGCCTAAAGCTTAGTCATGTAGTGGGTCACGCTCGTAAATCCACCGAGACCGTGTCTACTCGTGACAGTCGGGGTTCATTGGACACCCGCTTCCCATATTCTCCGCCCTTAGCGTTGGAATCGGCAGCCGGTAATTAGGTTGATGGGTGTCACGTTGTCTGGGTGCATTAAGGTCAGATTCACCTTTCGTGCTTCAACGTCACGTTTGTCCCTTGGCAGGATGCTTTTTTTTTAGGGTGCACAACCTATTTTCATTCATTCTAAGTAGGACTGTTGTATTGAGTAGCACAACCTTACAGTAATGCTTATTGACTCCTAAAGATGGGTTCAGATGAAACCTTAATGATCAGTGAGGCGAAAATGGGCCATTACAGCAGCACATAGGCTAAAAGTAAAATAAATACATAAAATGAAGCTGTGGATTTTCCTCTGCAATCAACACTTTACTAACTACGAGATTAGAGATGGGACAATATGAAAATGCAGAATTGTAATCACCTTGATCATATTTGTCACGTTTATCATTATGATCCTTGTATTGTTCAAAATGTGCTGTAGACGTTGAAATATTTCAGATTGAAAATCACGACTTAAATAAGATAAGATAAGATATTCCTTTATTAGTCCCACGGTGGGGAAATTTCACATATTACAGCAGCAAAGTGGATAGCAAGATATGAAGCTTAATTTTCACTATAAACAGTATATACAGATAATAAGTACCAAAGAGCAATATAAACATTATAAACAAGGAATGTAGAAAAAATACTATATGAACAATTTAAACAATAGAAGAAAAATAACCTAAAACCTGGGGGACAACACAACACAAATTAACATTACTGTGCACTAACTGCATTCAAATAATAATCCCGCCGATGCCATGTTAACGAAACACAACACCAGCATATCGGATGTGTGGCCATGAATGGTCTGCACCTGGTTCACATGGCAGGTAAGAGAAAAACACAACCAAAAAACACATTTTCAAGTTACTTAGTGCATGTTAAAAGAGCACAACCGTATGTAAACAAATCAAGTGTGCATTGTACATATGAGAACAACACAACAGCAGTGTTAATTCAAATCTGAAATGGTCTGAAATGGCCTGTGATACCTAACCATCAGATATTTTATTTTCGTTTGTAGTAAAAGTTAAAAGCTATTCCCTCCTCCTACACTACAAACTACAAACACTACAAAGATAGCTTTAATGTTTGATAATGAGACTATGAAAATTTTTTCCACAAAAATTTGATGGAAAAAAAAAAAAAAAAAAACGGGTGAAAATGAAACGCTTCAGCTCTCTTGTGTCTTCAGTCTTCCCGGTAGTCTTTGCAGTTGTTATGAGACCTGCGCTAGGTTGTGTTTTGCAAATTTGAACTCTCAGTTAATGTATGTTTAACACATATAGATATATTTTTTAAAGATAATTTTTTGGCATTTCTGCTTTGTTTGGTAGTTACAGTAGATAGAGGGAGACTGCAAAGCCAGGGATGACATGCAGTAAGGGGCCAGGGCTCGGGTTCGGTCAGGATGCAGCCTTAACAAGTGGTACACCCTCCACCAGCATAGCTACCGGGGCACCCAATCTATATATTTTTATGTGGTGATTATATTATTAATGTTTCTGCAAAGTGCTGAGGAACCATTTTGATACGAAGAACTCCTTTTGTCCTGTTTGCACTGAGACTGATGAACAGGCATCGAGAATGACTTCACTGCTTTCTTTCACTTTCAACTTCATTTCAACTTCCAAACCCTTTTTGGTAAGCCTCCCTCCATGTTGATGACTGTTGTTTTCACTGAGGGTGTATCTCCTTGTTCAGCTTGGACTTTGTGTCTATCCGCCTTTTGCTTTTCCCTCTGGATTTCAGCAGATCGGGTTGTGTGAGGCTTCCTACGGCCCCCTTTATCCAAAAGAAGAATACAGTGAATTTAAAACCTCCTCCATCACTTGTGTGGCATTCACCAGAGTAGGGCATGGTGCCTGCAGATCTCCTCAAAAGGATTAAGTTGTCTTTAAAAGGTTTTGAATTGTGAACTATCTAAAGACCTAAAGCAGAGATATAGCGTTGATGTCTTTAAATAAACACGGGTTTATATATAATACTAATGCTAATCACTATAATACTAATACTAATCTGCAACATTTACCATGTGTCAAGTAGCTTTATGCACCAGTAGTCTTTGCAGATGGTGGATACCACAGTTTTAAATAAAAGCCTTAATATAAACCCAGTCACATGGTTAGTTATTTGTATTTTAACTTGTCATGTTCACTTTGATGCCAAAAAATGGTCCCAAATTTATTAGCCCAAACTAAACCTAACCTGTGGAGACCTGCTGACACTCTGTGGCAGGACGTCTTCACTGCAGGTCGGAGCTGGAGACCCCCCTTTCAGTTTAACACAGCAGCACAAACGGCTTAAAGGGAAGCATGTGTTTGTCCCAACCCAAGTGTCTCCCAAGAGCATTATTCAGGGCGAGCTTATCTGCCCCACCAGGCACTTTAAGTGATGAATAATCAGTGGAGAGTCACTATATAATCACATTTTCCAGCCAAATGATATTGTACATAAACATAATGTTGTGAAATGGCCTGCAGAAACGATTCACAAACCCAATCATAACCCACACGTTATGCTGTATGTTACAAAACACACTTAACACTGACAGAAAGACACCGCTCTTAAACATAATGGTGATTGGAGTAGTGGCATTTCTGGCATGAGAAAGGAGAGCATAGATGGATAGAGACGAAAGGGCGGGTGCACGCAACGCAGATCTGGAAATGGGTCTGAACCCCCCTGACATCAGGAGTTCATTAAAATAATTGTTATTCATGTACAATAAATGGAGTGGAATTTGTTTTGGCAGCATTTGTGCACAGACATGATCAGTCTGTGTAGCGTCGCTGTACATGCTGACACATGCAGGGCAAAGGGCCAGTGCGGTATGTGAGACATTACACATATAGAGCCGTACAAATGCACTGCACATACATGTTTCAGTCAGCATGGCATATAGAGTGCAGCTGCAGAGGAAGCACAATGTGTCCGGCGGTGCTACAGACCAGAGGATCACAAAGCAAACAGACTGAATAGGATGAGAAATAAAATAACTAGGCTAAAATTTATCATGAGCACCATATAGCATGAGCACCATTCTTGAGGCTGAAAAGTGGTGTAGTCTGCAGAAATGTGTGTGTTTGAGTGGAGCAGGATCATTCACAAGGCTTGGTGTAATAGACAGTGTAAGTAGTAGGTGCACAGATGGTGTCATTGCAGTGCTGTTGCAGAGTCTGGTGAGTAAACAGTTGTTCAGAATAACTCCCGATGCTGTTTTGTATTTTGTTGCGCTAAAATGTATTTAATTATCCGGTGTAATGATTTTACATCGCTCAGCCAAAGCTTGATATGGATTTCTTACTGAAGGAGTGCCCCCCCTCCACACCCCCCAATTTTTGTTAGTTAATCCAATTTGTTATAATTGGCTTTGTGCCCCTCTGTCTAGGCTCAGACAGCTCGCAGTAGGTTGGGGAGCAAATATTCACTGCTGCTAGAACCTTAACACCCATCGACTATCTGTAATCGAAGCATGGTGCCTTCGGCTAGTTAAGCAAGCATCAAACAAGAGTGCTGTCTGACACCCTGCGGGGCATCTGATCAGCTGTGCTGACCAATCAAGGAATTCATGGAAAAGAGGAAAGAGAGAAACACTGCAAAGTGGAAAAGAATGGATTAGTCCCAGTGTTGGAGAGGAAAATCCTTCTTCTGATTCTGAACATGAAGACTCTGGTTTAGCTGCCAGAGCACAAAAAGACGGTAAGAGTGAAAACAAGATTTTTTTTTTTTAGCTGCTGCAGAATTGCACTGCAAAGTAAAAAAAAAAGTTCTAACAAATTCTATCTATCTAGATGTATATGTTAAGATGCAAAATGTAAAAAGTGTTTCTTGAAACCGCGACAAATAATCGTGATTAATGATTACGACTGGAGTGTTTAGCAAAATAGCCTAATAATTAGTATTATCTTTTGTCCCCCAGTAAGTTAGCAATATTACTTGACTGTCCAGCTGATGTCGAGGACTGGACGTCCCAGAACTTCTTTAAATTTAATCTGGACACAGCTCAGAGCCTTGTGCTTGGCCCTGAAGTCATCTATACTAGACTGTGTGTTTTTACAATGCTAAAACAGTTTTACCTGTTGATACGTCATGTCAACCTGACTGCTGTAATACATGCACAGGAAAAAAAGATGCGGTTCGCTTCGCTTGACAGTCCACTTGTACCTTCCACGGGATGCAGTACCTTGTGTCTCCATCACTTTGTGAAATCCTAAATTCACGACTGTCTGGTTGTGGTAGAGAGCATGATTCATTTCATGGGAACAGTAGAGCAGCCATAGTTTGCGACAGTCAGAGACATTCGCCTCCATAACGCGTGACAGACTGCATTAAACAGGCTTGCTGGTCAATGAGGCACATTTTGTCCCACTCAGTCTGTGTAGTCTCTCATCCCCTCACTATCTTTAGAGAACCGTGAGTCATCATTTGTGCTGCGGACCTCTAGTTCAACATGGACATTTTTCATTTCTCAGTCTTTTTTCTAGACAGTGTGTCATGATTGCCTGATCTAATGAAATCATTTGTCTTTTCTTGATGTGCACAGACTTGTCCAGTTGTGGCTGCCTCTGTTTTTACACTCATGTATTTTAATTTCCAGTGCAAATGAATTATTTCAGATTACCTCGGCCAGCGTGCGGGCTTCTGCCATTCATGACCCCACTGATGAAAATGATTGACGTTCCTAATCTGATTAACATACTGCTCTTGGGTACCTCAATGTTTTCCTCTGACACTGTTCCAGCAACGAATTGTGTTTCATTGTCCACTTTCCCCTACATTTTAAAGGCTTTCAAAGGCTGCTGCCAGATAAGAGCAAAACCTCAATTGGCAGCGCATATTTGCTCTCAAATTCGGGAATTTTATCACACCGAGTCTCCTTTTTTTCAATAGTTTGGAAGTTGGAATTATAAAGAAATTCAGTTCCAATGTTAGGTGGTAGTTGGTGTGGTTTTTGTACTCTGAGCACAAGGTTTTCTTCTGCAAATTCACCTGATAATTTTGTAGGTTCTTGACAAGAAACAAGCCTGAATATAATTTATCAAAAAAGACTGTACTTTCATTCTGAACATAGAAATACTTGAGAATGCCTAGCATGTCTGAATGTGTTTGTCCTTCGACATAGTGCATATACTGTGCTGCAAAAAGAAAGAAAAAAAAAAAACGTTACCCTTGAGTTTGTCTGACAACGGCCAGGCTTGACAAAAGGATTTTTGTTTGGTAAGGAGTTTTGAGATTTGGCGAGAAAGCAATTTAAGGGGAAAAGGCTGATAATAATGATTTATATTCACAACTCTCGACTTCTGTGACTAAGGGTGGGAGCAATTAAATGTTTACATGCTGTCGTGTGGAGATTTGCTAATCAGCAGTGAAAATGAAAATTGGCTAAAAAGTGCTCCAAAGGCTTTGTGTTGTCGGCTCCAGAGGGGGTGAATCTTTAGTTTCACCTCTGATGATCCACTTTGCTGAAAAGCTGACAGCCCACTGTGTCAACCACATCGGCCGCTGTTCCAAATACTCTGTCCTACCAAATGTTTTATCTTGGCAGTGTCCCTAAGCTTTGCCCTTTTGTTGCAAAAGGGTCATTCTTCCAGCCCACAGAAGGAAGGCAGTTGAGGTCACCTAGGAAGAATGCCACGGGCATCATTTTTTTGTTTTTGTACAACTGTTACCTTCCTCCTGTGCAACCTTACAAAGGCCATAACAGATGATGTGCTCTGTTCAAAAATAAAACTGGATGAAGCTAACGTGCTTGTTACTGGCCCCCGAAGACATCTCTGGGCTACAGCAGACAACATGGATCTTACATACTGTTTTTCATCGGCCATACAGAAGCCTGGTTCACGTTTCACACCCGATACCCTGAAGAGCTGTTAAGTTGTCTATAAAGTGCCCGGCTCTGATACCCAACCCCCTCCCTTGGCAGCCAGACTTTGTATTCAGCTTACGAAGGTGAATTGAGTTAGCAAGGTCACTTTCCTGACATCCAGTCTCCAGAGGCTGAAGAAAGGAGACTTTAGAGTAGGCATCTGATGACAAGCATAAGGAGGCAGATAAAAAAGCAGTGTTGAAAAAGAATTGGATGTCTCGCACATTGATTTTTGTCTCGAGTTTGTCCTGGAAGAGCTAACTGCTGACTGGCTGACTCCACGTCGGACTGATGGAGGTAGTGGACACCAAGGGACCCAGTGTGGGGCTGATGCCTAATGACCGGATCTGGTATGACTTTGGACAATCACTTTGGACTATGCTTCACTTGCTAGATGAGCAAACAGCTGAGAAAGCACTTGAGGGCTTTTGAGAGGCCGTGAGAATATGAATCGCCCTACAGGCTGATGTCTGCCGTTATCTACAGCATCGATTTCTTTGCCGTTATCTGCATTTTTGGATCACAATGCAAGATATGGTGCTCATCATGAACTGCAGCTACTTTGGAAAAACATAAGGTGCTCTTGTCACTTTCACATTTCCAATAAACACAAACCAGACTGCCCTGTCATGGCCTAATTCCCATTCAGCTCCAAATTACCCCATGAATATGCACTACTCACTGAATTAAGGTCATTGCCTGTCAGTACGGTCAACATCAAGCAGGTTTTGCTTGTTAATGAGCAAAATAAAAAGGAGAAACCTGCAGTGCAACACAGCAAGTTTTCCTCTTGATTTACGCATTTAGGTAATGCTGTTACATAAAGCATCTCACCATGTCAGTAAAATAAGCATTAATTCATACATCACCGGCAGTACAAGCAACAAAGGAGTGAGAAGTGTCAAGGTTAGAGCCGCTGATGAATTATAATACATTTTATTTGACTGATACATGTCTGAATATCCAAGTACACCTAACAGTTGAAAAACACCATCCTAGATATTCTTAATATTCATTTGAACGTTTGGCCAAAAAAGTTCCCCAAAGGCTTTGTATCTTGTATAACTGAAATTTAAATCAGAGAACATTATAAGGAAATGGTTTTTCTAACTTTGGTTTTTCTAACTCTTTTTTCCAGGGTTCCTCTTGCACCTACAAACTAACAATAATCATTCATTATTAATGAGCGAGCGGCTGCTGGTTGGCTGTTTGTTGGTGGCCCAGCACTCCTTCCTGGTGTTAACAAAGGCCGCTGTCCCACAGGGCCTGTTTAAACATGGGTGGGCTGATGCACATTTAAGATTGTAAATGACTGGTTGATTTTGGATGAGGCCCAGTTGTGACAAAACAACCGGGGCTGAATCTGATTTGCTTGTTTTCCGGGTGGCATTAACTAATTCCTGCCGAAAGTCTAGTTAATAAACAGCAAGAAGTACTGCCGCCATTTTTTGACATCATTTAAACATCCCAGACTGCAATATCCATGCCAAAACTGTGATACCACTACACCCTTTGCGTATCAAGAAAACATTGCACAAAAAAGTGTGAGGAGAAAGCAACAAAACCAACTTGTTAAAGTGAACTATTCTATGAAGTTTTGAAGTTTAAAGATCGCATATTTGAACTGAAGCGCTGGCCGAGGCACTATAATGCCTACTGTTCTCACACAAACATTGAATCACACCTCATGTGATTTAATCCGGCTAATTTTACCAACTGTCTCTCTGCCAGCGTATTTCACACTGATCTCTAATTTTAAAGTGCTGCTCAAGTAGAATAGAAAGTCAAAACACCCGCTGTCTCACACTTTTGCTGCGCTGTGCTTTTGAGTTATCAGGAGGAGGTCAGAAGCAAAAGCAATTTTTCACTACTCTTGCTTTTGCCAAGCTCTTCTTATTTATATGTATGTTCACAGGGGAGGAGTTCTCTATTTTTATGAGTTTTTTTTTTTTTTTTTTTTTTTCTCCAAAAGGTCCGAGCCATGGGTGTCCAGCCTTGGCAGTGGAAGAGATTAATAATGTAGAAAGAACCCAGAAAGAACTGTCAATGGATCTAGTCCTTCATGCCTCTGGGCGACTTAAACCATAAACTTGCTAAAGGGAGCACTTGAGTGAAAAACAAATTTTAACTTATGCACATAATCTGACAGATATATTCAAAAATTGTAAACAGTCTCACACATTCATATCTTTTGAGAGTTGCTGTATTAATAAGTTAGAATTTCTTTTTTTTCTTTTTTTTTTGGGAGTGATGTCATCTGAAGAAGGTTTATTCTAAGGGTATCAGTGTTGGAGCACAGAAGAGGAAAATAGCACGAACCATGCCTTATGGAGAAATAATGTGCGGAGGACAGAGCTTTCCAGTGTGTATGTTTCAAAATAGAAAGGGAAAAATACATCAAAACCAGCAGCATACCATACCTAATACCTAATATTTGATGCCTTCTGCCAAGATTTAAATTTAAAATCAATTTCTGACTTGTTACCCTCTCCTAGAAATGGAATTTGGTGTCTCACGACTCCATTGAGATGTAATGATACCGACTGAGGTCTCGAAAGGACAGCTCAGCTTATACTGCCGTTTTCTGCAAGCTTGTTGTCCAAGCTGGACTGAGTCTGAGCTCCTGCCACCTCGCGCAGCTTAAAAACACTTTTCTCCCACCACACCTGACATTCATTGCATGAGGTGAAGCAAGAAGAATTTCCCAGTTTGGGATCAATACAGTAAATCTATCTATCTATCTATCAAAGCTCAGACAGCGGCTGGACTGTCCTCACTGATGTCAGAATCACTCTGAAACGTTAAACGTATCAATCAGTGCTGAATGACATGGGAAAAAAAACTCATATTGCGATTAATTTTATACTTTTGCAATCACGATATGATTCATGATTTTAGTAGGATTGATAATCTTTGCATTATATTTTTCATTTTCACTGAGAAAACCATTAAAATGATTATGATGTGATTTGTGTGGGGGTTTGTACCAAACAAACTTGTTTTCTTACATCTTGAAAGTACAATTTGTTGGCCAGGGCACCATCTCATCGACTCAATGGTTTTTATCTGCATTGAGGTCTAGAAACCTGCAGCAACATACTGCAGCTAATGCTAATGTGAGACTTGCCGGCTCTGTGCCAGGCCGATGCCACTTCCATTAAAACTGAAGTTAAACCACAATCAACTGCAGCCTTTACAGAAGGTAATTAATGAATGCTCACCACCTAATCAAAGTGTCTGTCTTCAGGAGTCATGGTAGTAAAACAAATGTCAGGCGATGTTAGCCTACAGGCTTTTCTCTGTGTGATGCTAGTGCATGGATGCATCAGGACATGGTGGGTGGAAGTACCTAGTGGCTTGGCTGCCAGTTTGTTTACATTTTTGTTTTGGAGCATCGTGTCTGCGCTCAGTAGACAGGGATAAATTATTCTAGCTTTTAAAAAAGACCTAATCAACTGGATGTAGAGTGCAGAACTCCAATGCAATTAGCAAGATATGCCAGTTCCACATCTTTGATATTCACCAAAAGTTAATCAGACCCTCTGTCATGCCCCCAGTGGCCCATCTGGTGTGAAAAGTGAACCAGTTCTTCCTTTCCCCATGACCAACCTTTCCACAAAATTTCATGCAAATCTGTTCATAACCTTTAGTGATATCCTGCTAACAAACAAACAGATGGGACAAATTGGACTGAAACAAGCCCTCATCCAGCTGGGAGCGTGGGGGTGAAGGTAATAACCGTTTGTTATAAACATCTTTTCCACTCACAGAAATGTCCTGATGCAGTAGTAAAGGACCCTCTTACTGCTAATAAATATCAGAATCATTTCTGGGGTCTTTGCTTTGTTCGCAAGCATGTGATTGCCAGACAGAGAAAAAATAAATCTGCAAACGTCTCTAATATTTGGCTCACCACAGAGAAATGCCTTCCAGTATCTCGCACCATCAACACACTATTTTCTGTATCCTAGGGACACGAGAACGCCATGAGTGTATGCCTAGAAAATGCACACTTCAGAAAACATTCATCTCCCCTCATGAATATGGATGTCCCCTCCTTAACATGTAGCTTCATGATGGCTGCTGGCCTACTTACTTAGCGTCACTTCACTTTCACTTGTGACTCATTAAAAAGGATGACATGGCACGGATCTCGGAGCAGAGGCATGCCTAAATTGGTGTCTTCCCAGTGTCATTGGTTTTGGGAGGAGGGATTCATTTAGCATGGAACAGGTGTCTTTTCTCCAGCTTGTTGAGCTGGCATATAGCATTAGTGCTGCACTTCTGCTGACAGCGATTGGCATCGGCAAGCTATCTTTCCCTCATTAATCTGAGCAAGAGGCAAGGTAATGAAGACAAGACATGCAGGGAAGCATCCAATCAGCGAGCCATGGGTTTGCACTAGCTTGTCTTTCTGTAGTTGTAAACGCTCTCAATGGTAATTGACAAGAGTGATGTCACATTGAGACACGGAATCAGTTGCAGCTGATCTTGCCAGCAATTTTAGAACAGCTATCCAACAGATTTATGTCTGAAGATCCCTTGTAAATCACATATTGATTTGTATTTGTCACAGTGAGCCAGTGTGCTGTGCTAGGGACAAGAGGGCAGGGTGTCGCTCTATCCCATCTCCTGTCTTTTTGTTCACGCAGAGTCATTCGTACAAAGTTGCCAAGACATTGCATGGATACGCTGCAGAGGCCATAAAGAGAACAAATTTGAACCACCGGCCTCAATGAAATTGCATCTTCTCTGTCAATGGCCTATGTGCTTTGTTTTTGGACTACTAAGTGATTATACTGAATGGCTGTTGCCAAGTAGACATTGCAATTAAAATAATGGTTTCCAGTAAATCTAATGAGTGGATGTAGAATGATAAATGTGGCTGACTAATTAAAACTGCCACTAAAATCAGCTCTGGTGTTTTTGCTCTTCCACTTGGTTGAGCTCGCAACAATTACCTGGTTTTCTAAATAACTTAGTCGTCTGTTCACATGGTGTTATAATTTGTGGCCAAAGCTGATTTTTGCAAACCCCAACGAACATGTCAAGATGATGCACAAGGAAACCAGCTATTGCACTATTTGTGCTGTGCGTGTGCTGACATGAGTTTAGCTTCAACCCTAAATATCCCAATAGCAAACTACAGCATGTCGATAGCATATTATTTTCAAGGTCATGTTTTATTTTAGTGACATTCATGGTGTAAATGGCAGCATGTCTTTATATCAATACAGTCTTCTCACAGTGAATTTCAAGATATGAATATTTGATTGCTCTCCCCTGTTGGCATCCGCATTATGACCAAGGTTGGTAGATGAATGTTATCTTGTTTTCATTTTGTTAAACCCAGAATCTGCAATGACAGCATGCGTTTTTTTGTTGGTTTTTTTTCAGCACTTAAGTGGATCTTATTTTAGTGGACCAACAACTGTTTTAATGTTTTAAACACTTTAGAAATGTGTCTACCCACAGGCAAGAGAGAGGAAAACACTGGGTCAGTGGCTTTAAACCTCTCCAACATTTCAAAGTTATTCTGATAATACTGTTTTCCTAATCTCTATGTTCATTTGTACAATATTATATACCATTTAATCCCATTTACGCACAAGTTAGTTAACCAGGCAGTGTCAGATTGTGTTCACATGGTAGCCATGCCTGGATTAGGGTCTTAATTCAACCCTGAGATTAAATGCTAAAAGCTTGCTGTGTATAAGTTTGTTTGTATGTTTGCACATGGATCTGTGTGCAGTGTCATCATGTAGCACATCAGTTTTGATAATGGATTCAACCTGTCGCCCACGTTGATATTTT
This sequence comes from Myripristis murdjan, assembly GCF_902150065.1. NCBI lineage: Eukaryota > Metazoa > Chordata > Actinopteri > Holocentriformes > Holocentridae > Myripristis > Myripristis murdjan. Next base: position 29,676,871 of record NC_043993.1, read on the forward strand.
AAATGACATGAAGTGCTGTTATGTTGAGTCTGCAGTGTTGAGTACATTTTGCTGAATTCACCAGCAGACTCTTCACGTTTTGGGGGGGGGGGGAAGAGGTGTTGCATCATGTTTTGTGAGTTGTGTGTGTTTGGCAATAAACAAAGTAAGATTAAACCAGCAGCTATTGCAGTGAAATTTGATATTCTCTACACAAAGAGAAAGAGAACAGCATATAGCCTGGCTGTGGGAAAGTGGGAAGAGCGCGGCTGGTGCGCACAGAAAATTTTATGATGCGGTTCAAAGACAAAGATGTGTACTGTTGTACTCCCGAGGAAAGCGTTGAAAGAAGTATTTTAAAATCTGTACATAATTCACAGTATCAGAACTGGAATCGGCAGTGAAAAATTTCCATTGGCACCCACGCCCAGTCATGATTCACACGGAGGCCTTGCATATCAGCAGGCTTGTGTAACTCATGTGATGTCCAGTAGTCATGTAACCATCCCTCAGATGAGGTCAGCCTCTGCAGGGCCAACACCTAACCCCTTAATGGTGTTTGATGTCACTGAAGGTCTCCAGCCAGTCAACAACAAAAGTCCCAGCCATGTATGACAACAGAGCAGACTCGCATCGACTGACGGATCAAATTCCACACCGATGCAGTGCGGCCTTTTTATTGGTTTCCTCATGCAAGCAAAGCGTCTCTTTAAGATTCTGCCTCTTGCTTTGTGGTCAGTGGCACATGCCTGACTTCCCAAATTCACTTCTGAAATCGAAATATTTGGCATGGTTCGGGTGAAAACAGCCCACACACATACTAGTTTGTTTGTTGGCTCTCTTTCAAGGCATTTTTTTTTTTTTTACTGCAGGACTGCCATTGTATCCCTTTCCTTTTCAATCGGGCGAAATGGATCACCAGACAAAGCAAATTGAGATCAGGCTCCGTTCCATTCAACAATGCTGAAGTGTCAACGGTAGAGTGGTTTTGCTCTGTCTTTGGCTGGCAGCCTTGTATGTTTTGCTGCCTGTGAGATTAGCTTTCCTGATGCTAACCCAAATGTAGTCTAGTTCGTCAAATCCTCTGCTTGATCTCCTGAGACCCGACCACATGCCAGTGCATTAAACAGGCTTGTACAACTAAGATCGGGGGCGATGGCTGGGAGAAGGACCAGCGATGAAGGATCAGCCCATCCTATCATGGCTTTCAACTGCTGATCTATTCACTGAATCCTGGTTCGGGCAGGAATGTAGCCCTTTCGCTTTCCTTAAGAAAATTTGTGAGGTCACGTTTTCAGAAGTATTGTCACATGAGACTACTTAAGATTGCATTCAGAGGCTTCCCAGCCTCTCACCTTCCAGAATATTGTGTTGTGAATGATTTTTGGATGGGAGCCTCTTTGCTCGAGTCTCTCTGGGAGTCACACATAATTGACCAGAGGGTGATAACTTCCTCTGCCCACTCATTTAAGATGGCAGTGTACTGGAAGCGAAATCGACAAAGTCTTGTGCGAAATTGAACTGCTGTCAGCGCTCTGAGCAATTGTCCGTATACTGTGTACTCGCTGCACCGTGTTGTAGGGTTAATAATGTAAATTGTAGGGCTAATTATCATCACTTTTGTCATCTCATTGCCTTTATGATCCTGTCTTGTGTCATCCAACATATCCTCTCCCAATTTCAGCAAGTCTAACCTCAAACTGATTCATTTTGGACATGATCAAAGAAAAGGGCAATGTGATATAAATAAAGGAAACAAGCTGGCAACGTATAACCCAAAGGGTATATGAAAAAAAAAAAAAATAATAATAACTACAACCAATCATAAGACATTGTTGACTGATGGGTGGTGATGGTGTGTAACAAAGCTGTGTGAAAATTTCAAGTATTTTGGCTGGAAAGCGCGTGTGGACCACAGCGATTGAGGCCAACACACACTTTGTTTTGGTTTCAAACCATCCATTTCGCCTATCTGCACGCGCCAAATTTGGTTTTGTTTCTAGTATACTGCCGTCTTCCGACCCCCTCAACTATTATGTAAAAATGCCATCTGCATTAATTGTTTTTTTTTTTCCACTTCTGATTTCGCCAAGCAAATGAAAAGCTCACTTCATGTTGATTGAGTTTGATCACAGAGGAATATTGAAAATGAGGTCTTTTGAGTGCAGGGGCATCTGCATCCTCTACCCTCGCCATCCTGCTCTCATTTACACTTTAGCTTTGCAATGCTGAAATGCACCAGAGTGACATTTGGTGAAATGCGGGCTGCTTGTGTGGTTTAGGATTTGCTCCAGCCAGATGTCAGCTTTGATTGTCACACAACTGAGCTGTGTCCCTGTGGGCTGTGTTTGTGGAGAAGGCCTGCATTGTGGCCAGGGTTGGTGCATTGCCTACATTATATCAACATGTTTGCATTGTCTAGTTCACCTCCTGATTTGACTGACTTCACTACTTTTGACCACTTGAGTTAGCTGATATATCCTTTCCCTGGAAACACCACCAACCTTGGATTTGTACTACTCTTGAAGACTTCCATAAATGATGTGCTGGTCAGATATGATCTGTTTTATCTAGTCTCAAATGATTCTGATGCCCAAAGGCAGACGTTGGTTTTACTCACAGCGACACGTGCAAAGTTTTACATTTAAGGTACTCTGTGTGATGCTCTTGTCCAGAGAGAGACGTGCACTTCTGGAGCAGGTAGAGGTTCTTTGTTTCACGCAGCGACATTTGACAGGACGGGTTGCTTTTGCAGGGACTGAACTCGTGACTTTTGGCATGAGGACATCTGAAATTTCAGGACGGTCTCTGTCTGATCAGACAGCCAACTTGCTGCCTACTGCTGCACCGCTCAATGACAATGCTTGAGTGGGGAATAAAGAGTAGATGCAGGATGGATAAGATGCCAGCGAGTGAGACTCCAAGTACACTAATTAGCCCACTGTTTACATAGATATGGAGGCTGCAAAAAAATCCACGTGATTGTTGCCAACTGTCTTTGGCACTCCATTTTCAATTGGGAATATGAGGACCCTGCAACCTTCAGCAAACAAGGACATTTCTCTATATGTTGCAGCCAGAAATCCTCACCCATAAACTCACACATTGCCAATTTCAGAGTGATAACAGGGGGGCTCAGGTGGGCTGCAAATGTGAAGAGGGCACGTGGAGTGGGGTTTGACTCATTTAGAGAAATGTGAGTGTGATTCCAGTCTCATTAAATGACAAAGAGTGGGTATCATAATGTAAATGTCAGGTCTGACTCAAGCAGCATAGTTACGTTGGAGTGTGTGTGCAGGACATATCAGATTAGGCACCAAGGACAATTCCATGCTGCTTTAAAAGGTAATTAATTTCAAAGTTGTTTCTGAAAATAATCAAGGATTTTAAAAACCAAAATTGCTAGCAAGGAGCATTGGGGGTCTAAATGAACTAAGTTTGATGGCTCATCTGGATCCATTCTTTCTTTTTTCCAGAGTGAAATTATTTTTGCTTTAATAGAACGTAACCTTGCGTTTTTAAACGCAAATGAATAGACGTGGCCTATGAATGGTCCACCCTCAGCATTTGCTGAATCCAACGTTTCCACCTCTGCGTAGTTTATTTTCTAATGCTTTTGATATCAGTTGTCCAAGTAAGACACTGAGAGCAGGAGGAAACCTTTGCCGTACTTTATATTTGTGTCAGAAGTGTGACTTTATGAACTGGCTTTCAACATAATGAATGGCAGAAGATCCTGTGTACATGACAGAGTTGGAAGGTCTGACTGATTTCACTGGCGAAATGACAGGTATACCAGCACAGGCTTTAAGGACTAGTCTGAAAATAGAAAATCGGTATGATGGAACAGACATAAGTCAGCTTTTTTTCATGTATTATCTTCATCTCTGTCAAAGACTGTTTTCTAATATGTAGTCCTGAACTTTTCTGCATCTAAAACTCACTTTCTCCCTGGAATTTATTGATCTAAGGCTACACACTGTAATGCCTGTGCTCCCTTGAATCCTAATGCCACGAGTGCAAACACGAACTGGAGCAATTCTGAAATATTTGTAAATTAGGCTAAATGAACCAAAGAGAGGAGTGTGTTGTTCAGTTTAGTTTAACTAGCTACCAATTTCACTAATCATAACTAGCTGTGAAAATATATTTATTCCTTCTCCTAATGATGAATCCTCGAGGCAGGGAGGGCTGCTGATTAAATGTTAATGAACACATCTGAAGGTTGTGTGCTTAACATGAAATTTTTCTTCGGAAACCCTGTGGGTGCTCCTCAAACATACATTGAGGTGGTGATGCACCAAAATCAAAATTCTTTGCCAGTAATAGTGCCAGATAAAACATTTTGAATTCCATTTATTCATTTTATAAATTATTTGATTGCATAAAATAAATACATTTTGCTACAGATTGCTTGTGTGTGTGTGTATATAAGTGAGTCTGTTTGTAGACTCCTTTATGCACAGCAAAACATATGCATCCACCTATATATAGTCCCATATGTAGGTGGATGTCTGTGGCCAGGAGCATGTCAGCATGTCTTGTAACAACATAAGACGTTTCTTCCAGACACAAATCTGCAAATATATTGTCTACCAGGGATGGTGTGCCGGGGCTGTGCTCTACAAACCTACAAAATCCAAGATGATGAATTAAATAATTATTTTCAGCAGTGCCTTTTGCGCTGACAATGTCACAGCCAGCTCTCTTTGCATTCTCAAAGACCGCGCTCACAGATTGAGACTCTTGGGAGTGAGACAGGTTTTTTTTTTTTTTTTTCCCCTTCTGACTCGTTTTGGTGAAGTCTGATCGGGGTGTCGTGCTTTCGGCTGGGAAATTTAAGTTCGTAGTGGAGAGAAGCTCCTTGGTGAATTGCCCCCTCTTGATATTTCAACAGTACAAGCTTTACAAATTACTACTCTGTATACTCCATATACTGCTGACATTTGTGCTTGGCAGCCAGTCGCACACAGCGCCAGACAGTGTTACCGACTCTTTTCCAAGGGAAGTGGCTGCTGTTGTTGACGACTCAGAAAGCTGCTACAAGTTGCCAAATGCCAACATACGCTGATTTACATATCGGTATATATTTTCTGCAATCTTTGCACCAAGTGGAAGGACACTGCTGTTTAGGGGAAGTGCTGTGAGCATCAGACATCTTTGGGTGTGAAGATGTTGGAGGCAGGTATTCACCTCTTCAGCTGGGAAAAATTACACCTTCCCTCCAAAAAAAAAGAAAAGAAAAAAAACTTGGATTGAGGAAAGACTAGCTAGGATTGAAATAGAAGCAATATTCAAATGAGTAGGAAAATAAAATACCTGGTAATGTAATTGGATGACTTTTTCTGGAACCTTCATCTCAGGTTTTCAGTGGGCGGGTTTACTCTTACCAATGGGTTTACTCAAATTCTCCTCATTCATTATGCATTGAAATCAGTAACCACCTATTTCTCTTCACGTGCTCCCAGCTTCTGACTGCGTGGCCAGTTTAGCCGTTTCTGTGATCATTCTTGCCAGATGCAGTTAACCAGTTGCCTCACTGGATTGTAGGGCTGTAGTCAACCAAAGAAAAGTTACTATTTTTAGATTAATTAACTGGGCAGTAGCCTACCTGGTACCCTTGTCTGCCTAAATGAATTATAAATAAACATAAACAACTAGTATTTGCAGTATATTGAATTGTTTCTGACCTCGGTATTTTGCACTGAATGACACACTCGAGTCGGTCAGCTCTGACAGCGTTGCATCACGCGCATCTACACAATATCATAAATAGTGATAAATAGTGATAGTGATAAATAGTACTATGTCAAGCTTCCGTTGTCGCGGGTGTGGGCGCCTGCAGTTATAAAACGATTATTAGACTAAAACTTTGAAATATGCCAATTCTGATATGTTTATACTCAAAACTGACGGAGCAACCTAACGCAGATATGTTAGCTTAGTGTGTTTAGGTGATATGCCATGTTGGTCATTGAGCTGTGATACGCAAACTGTTGTTTGCAAAGTTTGCATTTGACTTTTTTTACATCTATTTTGGTAAAATGCTGCCACACTGACGACGTCTTTGACATGGTAGAGGACTAAATGTTCATTAAACGTTCTTAATTAAGCAAATATTCGGAAAACCAGGCCTAATTTTTTATTCAGTTCAGGACATACGGGCCTACCGATCTGTCTCTGCCAGTGGGTTGGGCTAATCCAAAACTGTGAAAACAAGGGGGGTGTTCTGAAGACAGACTGTTACCTGTGAAACCGTTTGTTCTGAAAACACCCCCATTAGCACTTAGTACTTTACTCCTGATAAAATTAACACGGCAAATAATCGACCAATCAAATTTTGGTCGACCAAGAACGTATCGACCAATAAATCGACCAGTCGACTAACAGACTACAGCCCTAAATGGACTGCAATATTACCCTATGCTTTACCATCTAAAATAATAACTAACTTTACCCAAACAAATAAGCAACTCTGGCTATGTAATGTAAGCTAAATAGCTAATTGTAAATATATTATCAGTTTACGCACATTCAGTAGATTTTGCAGTGGCGGTGGTGTACATCTCAGATTTGTCATCCTCTGGTTGTCCTGCCCTGTTTTCATCAGGTTTGTATGTTTGCACTGTTCCACCTCAACCAAGCCAGGTGAGGATCGTCATTTCCATGCTTCACATTTATTTTCTATATTAACAGCAATCTGGTAGCAAAGCAGCACATTTTCAGAGACAGCATGCCACTCATAACTCCTGAAACAATTCCTCAAGAAACGTTTAACTACCCGTTGTACAAATCGAGATTCTGCAGCTGCGTGGTCAGTTTCGCCTCACGTATTTTCAACAGACACAGATGTCGGTGGAGCATTTAGAAGAAATAAGTCACATTTTCTGAACAAGGTGCGGTGTTTGTTTCCAGCTTGAAAATTGGAAATGGACGCCAGTGACAGCTCAACCGTCGAGGCGTTCCCCTTAGTTAGATTCAGCCTGGCAGATGAATATACCTAGACTTCGGAAGCATTTAAGATACCTTTCCAAAACACTGTCTATCAAAAAAAGGGCCTCTCTGGTCTTCCAAGTCTCGTCTTGAGTTTGTGGATCTTCTTTCACACTCAGCTGTCTCAGCCGTCACACTTTGGGGAAAGTAAAGGCTATTCAGACCCATTTTCCCAGGGTTTTGAAGGAATGCATAATCTTTATGGCAGATCATCTCTGAGGTGGATACTGTTAGAAGTTTGGTAACTTTCATCGTAATCTACCTTTTTGTTTAGTGTGTTTTATGCCAGTTTCTGTACAGTTTGTGCTAACACAGGATTCGTTCGCATTAAATCCTGTGCCATCTAAAAGTGGTATTGTTTGCTCCATAGTACACCATGATGGTAACTGTTACAGAACATGGCATCACACAACATACATTTCAAAAGCTGGGTTTATTCCTTTTTGCTTGTGGACCAAATGTATTTCTAACTCACTTTTATTCACACTGTACAGTCGGCCAAAGTTTCCTGACTCAAAGATCCCGGTAACCAGCTGTCTTTAATTTTGATCAGAGCAATTTAGTTCTCACTAATACTGCGGTCCTCATGGGAATGAATTATGTTTCTTGTGTATATAGGGACTATTCAGTCTGGGTTTTTAATCTCGCTGGAGCTGAGGCACTGTCCTCTCCCAAGGTCGGCCATTTTATGGGTTTTCTGCTGCATCAGGTATTTGTGGAAAGCTCAGCCTGCTTTGCCCTGCCTGCCTGCCTGCCTGCCTGCATGCTTGGCATACACAAACTCACTTCCTCTTTTAACCGTTGCGCACACTTTTGTTTTTCTTATACACACACGAGCACAAAACACACATGAGCTGGCACACCTACACCTACAAAAGCAAGCACCCACACGCACACACATTTACGAGGAACTGACTGAACACAGGTGCTCGTTGTGTGACACGGAGTCATGGATGATTCAGGCAAGGCTGTGACTGTTACCGCATCACCGCAGCACCGCGGTCATGGCATGAGCACCATGGGGTTGAGCTCATCAGTGACACTGCAGATTTTTTTTTATGGGCCAATTTGAGCTATGTAAAATTTAGCAAAAATTTAGAGTCGCATATACTTACAAAACTTGGTAATGGTGTCTTTCAAAAGTCCAGGCAGCCGAGATGTCTTGCCATTTCTATGTCATTGCATTTTTTTTTTTTAATTTAAAATATGTATCAACTTTTGATACGTCTATGTGATTGCATCTGATTGCTACATTAAGGCAAAATTGAACTTTGATAGAGTGTTTAGTTGCATTCACCATATTTTTAACAGAATTATGGACCTAGCCACTTGATGTTTTTTGTTCCAATCATTGGTTAGCTAACTTACTTTTCACCGCATCAGAAAACACAACAACCAATTGATTTTTTGCAAGTGCTCCCACAACATTGTCAGATAAACTAGTCAGTGTAGTCATCAGGGAGAAAAACAGCCATTTGACCAACTGTTTGCTTTCACATTTCACAAAACAAGGTGGATAGTTACCTGGGTGTTGCGAGTCCACGTCGTGGTGGAATATCCTCATTAGCTGCTCTGTGCTCCCCTGGGTCTCTAATCCAAAATCACATGTTTGTGTCTTTCTAGTCACTTCTATAGCGTGGCAAAAAAACTCGCACAATAAGGTGACATCCCAGAACGCTACCAAAGTTAAATTTTGCTTTAAAAATAAATGTGGTTGAAGAGTTTAATCAAAGTAGCAAATACATGGCCAACAGGTTTACCACTGAGTCAACTTTGGACTTGGTGGGACAATACATCCTGCTGCTGAATTGCAAACATTTTTTATTTTACATTGATTTGCCCAAGACGGCTGCAACTTTGTTCATTCATTTTGTGTGTCCATATGTCATGATACCATTGATTGGATTTTTCTGAAACTTGGGAAATGAGTATTTGCCGTATTACACTGATTCACCCAAGGGAGTGGCACTACAGTCTCAGGTCAAAACAAGGTGACTTGTTTTTTTTTAGTAAATGGCCCAGAGGGGAACTGCGTCATGCATGTTGCCTTGTTTTTAGAACAATGAACCACAAATCGCTACAAATGGAAAAAGAAAACTCAAACTGAATCTCAGCAATTTAGAGAGAACTACAGTCTGTCAATGGACTTCTTGTATTTAAACCATCTGTTAGTTATTATACCTAATATATCTATTACACTCTTCAGTTTTAAATATGGATACAGTATTCTATATTATGTGTGATGCATTTGTGATTGAAATGTGAAAACACTGGCCACTCTCCCTTTGATTTAGAACCAGATGCTTTTCCTGTGGCCTGTGAGGATCCTCTCCTCCCACGCTTTCTCCTCCTGACACCTCCCACCCCTCCCACCCTTCCACATCTCTTCTCTTGGAATCGGCCTCCTGGGATTACAGTGCATAGCCGTTGACTGTCACAGAAAACAGGCTGTATGGGCTTTTCTTTCCTTCCCTGTTTTTATTGGGTCATTCCCGTTGTGTTCCTGTCATCTATTTTCGTCTGTTGACAACGCCACATTTGGATTTCATTGGGAGGTTGTCATGCGGTGCGTCGTGTTACAGCAATAATACCCGAGAGGGCGTTCTTTACTGTGATTATGGTTAGAGTGATGATGCGGTAGGTAGGAGGCACAGCTTAGTGCTGTTGACAGCCCTGAAGTTGCCATAATCACAGTGAAGAATGTACTCAAGGGTGCTGAGTTTGATAGAACGGATATTAACGTGTACCGTTTTCCTCAAAGAAGTGCACAAACAAATAAAAACAAGAGCTAGAATTAACAAGAAAGGGTGCTAACTAGTTCTGTGGCTGAAAATACCCATAATTGTTATATACCACTGCATGGGAGGGTTACAGTTGAGAGTGCACGCTCAGCTGGAAGCCTGTCCTTTTACATTTAATATACACTGCAAACACACATTTCTGAAATTGAGCACTTAATTCTGAGCTACTTTACGTGTCAGACCAAAGGGAGGCAGATATCACACTTTGCCTTGTCGTACTCTCAGCACGTTCTTGGCAGGAGGGTTTTCTGCACTAAATGAAGGGTTACATGGCGATCGCATGGTTGATGGCATCATATTCTGCCACCCCACATAATAATGCCACTGGTGACTGAGATTGGCACCAGACAGCCTATGACCTGTTAGTGATGTTTGTTTTGGTGACAGCGAAATGGTTAACTTTTGCAAGCTACCTTTAACACACTTGGCAATTAACTAATTCATTTTGACGGCGTTGGTAAAGTCAGGGACTGTAACGTTCACTAACATATAATTAATTTGCTGACTAATAGCTATTCTGGGACCATGAAACCTTTAAGTTGCCAGGGCATTGTAAGGTTTAATTAATTTAGTGGTGTAGTGGCATTTTCTTTACATGAGAATCTCATGTTTATTATTATTGTCCTGAAGTGATCTTTGTTAGGCCTATGCCACTGAAATGAAGACCATGCTAGCAAAGAACTGAATACCAAAGCCAGGAAATGGAATGATCATTTTATATCGATGGTGTTTGACTGTAGCATCAAGGTTTATGTGAAAATATTTGAATGGATTCTGCAGCTGACAAGATTACCAGTTGGTTCACTCCGTGTCCCTAACCACTAATTTGATTGTTAGTAAAATCTGAGAGCTATGTGTTTCCCAGCTCTGCATAATCTCTGGTCTTTGATCTCTTTGCAATCTAGATAATATGTTTCCTACAAAGCATTAGCCATCAGATTACTCTCAACCTACTGATGTAAATTGTTAATTTTGCATGATGTTTTCCCTATCTATGAACTTTTTGTCAATTTTGGAGGGTAAAGTGGTTAGCACCACTATTAGCTCGGTTGATGTTTTATTAATTTCTTTTGCCTTAATAATTGTGTTTCTTGCCTTGCTTCTGTTGGTTTTGCTCTTGATTTTTTTTGCATGTCTCTTTGTGAAGCACTAAGTAAGCGATAATGCACCACAAGGTGCCCCAATTTAAGGATTTAATGGACGAGGTTGGAGTGAAGACTGCCTCTTGGACTTGGTCGAGGCGAATGCCACTCTGCCTCTCGCTGTGGTGTTTTCCTCCACCAAGTCCATTAACTCCCCATATCGTGACACCTCAGAGTGCATTATCACACTTAAACCATGGCCGCATGCCAACAATGACAAAAATTAGGGAGAGTTAATTAATTTAGGCAGCATTATGCTGTGAAAATACAAATTTTCTGCCTGTATTATTCTGTAAGGGTCAGACTAATATCAGGGGCAGGTATTTGATGCTACCAACTCATTCAGCTCTTCAGCCTGAGCTGTGTCATTGTATACATTGTACATTTCTCAAAAAAGGGCTAAATATGGCATGTGTCTACACAGAAATGGCTTGGCTAGCTCAATATTACTTCCACCAGTGTTATTTTCCAGAAAATAAATGCAAAATAGTTTTGAAGCACAATAGAGCATTGCTTTTGTTTTGGTCACAGTTTAACGTAAACATGTACAGCGCAGCTGTTTGTCTGCTGTTCAGGTTCCAGTGAGCTCTACATCATGAGCGCTGATATTCACAGTGTATTTCTAGGCAGCACATGGACCATCATCACGCTGCTTTTGTCTTTCTGCTTTTGGTGCAGTGCATGGCAAAGCCTCTGTGAGCCATTTTTTTCCTCTTTAAAATAAATTTTATCACATGGACAGTGAGTTGGGGCTCAGTTTTGTCCATGCTTGTTTGTTTGGTTTGGGAGTATCCGTGCTGGCTAGCATCTTTGATATGGAGTCCAAGATCCCAGGAATCCAAAGACAAAACAGTGAAAAAGGGTGGGGCGTGTGGATGAAAGAGTGGATTAAACAGCTGACAGGGACTATGACTGTATGAAAAGGAGAAACACAAGCAAGTCTTAGCTTTTGTGAAGCTTGTGAAGTTTGCTATTTTTTTACTTGATGGCTAAACATTAAGTACTCAAAATCATCATCTATAAACGTTCTGTTCAAGTGAAAGATGAATGATGTACGGTTCAGTCGCCACAGCAGTGATGGATATCCTCGTGAGTGCTGTCACCACAGGCTCCCAGGACAGCTGATGTTTGGTGGTTGACAGTTGATTCACACTGGCTCCGTGTGCCAGAAAACCCATATGTTAACACCACAGTGAAATCCTGCTTCACAAAGTTACATAGCCATGACTTATGGGATCTGTGAGACACAAACATGCAATTAATGATTTTCTTCTCCCCCCTCCACCCCTTCCCGGTCTCTTTCCCATGTCAGTCTTCCCTCTCCCTGCACACACATCCTCCTCACAGCCACATCTCCTCTCGTTATTTCTCACATTCCTCTCTCCCTCTGCTTTTTCCCTCTGCCTCCCTGTCATCCTCCCTCTCTCTACTACATGTGATTTCTCTTATCTCATTTGTCTTTCTCCCTCTTGCTCTACCTCTTCACATCCTCCCCCCCTCCCTCCCTCCCTCCCTCCTTCCTCCCCTCCTCCCCTCCCTCCCTCTCTGCCTCTCTGGAAGGCTGCTCATTGCAGTGAGTCAGTATCATGGAGGCAGGCAGCGGGGCTGCCGCAGCGGTGGGGAGTGCAGCACTAGGACTGCTGGGAGCCACAGCCACGTCCAGCCATGACATCTTAGACAGGTAAGAGCACGGGAGCAGGCTGGCCCACAGCCTCGGGAACCGGCTGCCCCGTACGTTTTACATCAGAGTGAAGAGGGGAGGAAGAGTGTGTGTGGAGTGAGAGAGAGTGTGTGTGTGAGAGAGAGAGACCACACCTTAGCTTTTGGTTTGTTGAGTGTGCCGGTTTGTTTATAGTCAGCGTAGGGGCATGGTTTGTGTGTGTGTGTGTGTGTGTGTGTGTGTGTGTGCGCGCGTGCACATGCATAAAGCATATCTTCGGACACACTCACACACATGTGTATGTGTGTTTCTTTTGCTGTGTCATTAGTACAGTTGCTGTATGCTCAAGCAAATGCTGTGTTTAGGTTTTGACTGTCAGGAAAGTGCTAGCTGGTTTCTGTTTGTGGCTGTGCTAGTTTGTATGAGTGTGCACGTGTGTGTGTGTGTGTGTGTGTGTGTGTACTCGAGTTTGTGTGTGTGTGTGTGCTGATGGTGGTAGGGGGGTGTTACTTGGCTTCCTCTATGCCTCAAGGAGAAATGACACCAGGGTATGCGCAGGCAGGAGAGGAGGGGGAGGGATTGGTAGACGTGCCTGAGTGCTGTAGCTGAGCCGAGAGGGTGAGCTTGCACAATCACCACCTCCACACCCCCTAATTCCCCCTACACCCCCCCTCCCCCTCCCCCCCCTCAAGCCATGGCAACTCCGCAAGAGCCATCACCGAGCGTCAGCGCTGGAAACCCTCATTCAGGTTTCCCTTATAGACAGAGCGAGTCACTCCCAGCTTCAACAACCATTGCCTCCGCTGATGGGCCAAGTATATCAGCTTTCAGCGAGTTACGTCATCGCTACAGCTGGACACCCACACCCACATGCCTCTGTACTGTCAACACACACGCACCCTCTTGCACGTAAACACACACCAAAGCACATATGGGCTTGTGTCTGACATGCACACAGTCATGCGTTGCGCAGACACAGCACACTCCATCACGGGGGATGTTTCAGCACAAATACGTTCTCACGGCCTCTTGTTGTCTCTACACTGATGCAGTGTACGCACACACAGCCAACCCCCATTAATCTTAGTTGTTAGAGGCTTTTTTTTTTTTTTTTCCCCTGTGCAAGTAAAGCCCTACTGAGCCTTCTCCCAGCGCCGAGCAGATTCAATTGAGATCTCACTGATCTCCTGTATATTTCCATAGTGACATCCCACGCCGTTCAGGTACCGCTGATCTCTCACACACTTCCTCATGATCCTTTTTGACAGACACACAACCCAAAGATGAAAATTAAGCTTGTTGACTAATTTGGTGTTAATTTCCGTACCGTTTCCAGTTGCCACCTATTCAAATGCTGACTGGTGAGGATAAATTAGCACCTGTATGGTCTGAAATATAATGGGCGACTAAAATTTACATCCTTATGCGCAACTGTTCCCTTGTCATCCGGCCAGCGAGCCAATAGCTGCTCACATGCTTTGACTATGTGACACACCCCTTCTTTTCTCCTCTACCTTATTGCCAGGGCAGCCTGGTTTATTCCCACTGTTGGATTAGAGGTGTGTGTGTGGACTTGTGTGTATGTGTGTGTGCATCTGTCCGTGTTTTTGCACACGTGTGTTGGGAATTGGCCCATTTTTTGGCTGGATTACAGTTAAGGCTATTCAACCCCCTCCCCTCTCTCAGTCCTGAACTGGGTCTAAATCCTGCACCGAGGTTACCATGGCAGCAGCAGCTTAGCATACATTAGACAGTGGCCCAACATTACAACAGAGAGAGCAAGTGAGTGAGCGAAAAGAAGAGAAAATAAGAGTGAAAGAGGGAAAGAACAGTGGAGAGTGACAAAGAGGAGCGAGGGAAATGCGGGGGGGGCGAGAAGGGAAGGAGAAAGACGTGTTTGTGTTCTCCAGCTCCGTAAACGACGGCTTAAAATCTAATAGTTCTAGATGAAAATAGCCTATTTCCATTATGCTGTGTTTGTGTATGTGTGCGCCTTTTGTCTGCTGTCCGTTGCCGCAGATTATTTCTTGCATCAGAGGCAGCAGGGAGAAGATTTTGGGCCGTGCTAGTGCGTTATAACAGTTGTGCAGTGATTCCTGGTGGAGAAGGGTGGATCAGAGGATCAACGAGTGGGGCTGGGGAAGGCAGATTGGGGACACCCGACCCCCAGGAGGTGCCAGAGAGAAAGAGAATAAAAGAGTTGTAAAATTGTATACTGCTCTTGATCCCCTAATCCAGTCAGACAGATGAGTGCACAGCGGAGCCGAACTCTGCAGGAAGGCGGCCCACACCAGCTCCTGAACTTCGATCCATAACCAATATGTGGCGCAGCTGCGGCTTCGGTTTGAGCAGTACAGCGGTCAAGTCTTTATTGATTAGGGCGGGTTGCACCATCAGGGATGAACTTTAACTTGATTAAATCGAGGTTTAATGATAAATGCCGCCGCACTGAACTTGAAACTCCGCCTAAGACTCTGTGAAATTGAAAACCTCTTTTTAATCTCAGTTTAGCTTTAGAAACTTGGGTGAACTTTTCGGCTTCAGACCGTAGAGGCGGTTTGACTCTCCACATAGCAGCATCTGTCAGGTGTGTGGAAGGAAATGACAGTTCTTCAAAGACCGATGACGAAGAGACTCGACATGGTTTAGTTTTATGTCCTTGCTTTCATTTTCCTCCAACAGGTTTTGAGATGGAATTGTTTCTCCTCGCTCACTCCTGCTGATATGTTAACGGTTTCTCCCTGCTGAAGCCACCTGTTGTCTTTTTTCTCTTGCTGGTGGCATTGGCTGTTTTATTGTCCTCCAAAACTGAACTAAAATGGTCCATTACCTCGGCCAGAAGACTTCCCTCCAAAGAAAATTCGAGCTTCTCTGCTGACTCTAGGGATGGGTAGCGGTTCTTCGGGCAGATAAAAGCTGCGTTAACGGTGCTTCTTATCAGTGCCACGGGTTACATAAATGATTGAATTTCAGACTGTTAATCAGGCGAGTAACACGCATCATAGAGATAAAAGTATAAGAAGAGACATCTCCATTTGTAAATGCTGTACCTTCACATCAAGCACAGAAAAAACGATAATCAATCCATAGGGGAATCCTAGTTCTTCTTTCTTTCTTCCCGTTTTGATGTACTATCCTGGTCAGTTGGTTTTCATTTCATCATGTTCCTGAGCAGAGTAGCAATGAACACAGCAGTGAAACATTACTGTTAGATCTACAGAGACCTGTTGGTGTGTCTCGCCTGTCCCCAATCACATTGTTTCAAAGCACCAACAGACGCAATCAAAAGTTTGGCTTTACTTTGATCGACAGAGATAGCAGTAAATGCCACAAATGCAACTGAGCGATTCCATGAGAATTTATACGTCCGATCAAGGCTCGGGACCACAAATGTCAAACTGAAGGTGCACAGGCCAGATCAGGCCCGTAGCACAATTATATCCAGCCTGCGAGATTATTTTTGATTTTCTATTAATACTGATCTGGTTTCTTATTGCCCACAACGTGGATACGACACACCCCAACCTGCGCTGCAATATCCTGTGTTATCAACACCATGAAAAACCTGCACCAACATAAAAATAACAGTTTTATTTCTAGTTGGATTTGCGTGCCAGTGAGGTACATGTGTGAGTAAAAACATAAATGAGTGTAGATGTCTCTTAAGCAAATATCAGTTACCTGATTAGTTTTAATTCCATCTGATGGAACGGTTTGTCATTTGAAAGGATTCAGGGTCGGCTTACAGATGAATGCCAGAAAAACCATCCAGTGGACATCCTTTCATGTCATCTTCCGCTCTAATCAGTTTGGTTTTTGATATCCATGTTTTTTTTTTTTTTGTGCACAGTAAGAATTGAAAGTTTGTATTTGTGTTTTGATGTTGATCAAAAGAATGAGCACTTTGGGTCGACAACCCCCCCCACCCGTTGTATTCTATCAATCAGTAACGCAGTATATTACCGTGCCTCCTCTTGTGAGTCGTTATCAATACGACATTTGGGTTTTCAACTTAATTTGCACAGGTGCACATTTGAGTTAATATGAGGCGTATTTGTTTCCTGCCTTCATGTGTATTAACTGGAACTGTTGTATCGTGTCCATGTTAGCAGTTGCTGTGCAGATTAAAACACAACTGATTCTTGCTTATTGGAAATTTATTTTTGCCTTTTCGAGGGGACTTTTTCGATTACAGACACTGATGTATCATAACTGAGTATCTTACAGTATTGTCCAATGCATGTCACAGAATCGCCTGTTTTGTGATACCGTTGCTATTGTGTCTAAAATATTGCGATAGTATCGTATCGCTAGTTTCCCAGTGATCCCACCCCTGGTGTTAACAATGTTAGCAAGCTGGCATTTTATCATTTCATTAATATGCCTGTAGTTGCAAAGGAAGACCTGTGTAACATCAGTATTAAAGCTAAATTATATTAAGCTAAAATAAATCCCGAAATTAAAAAGTAACTTTGAGCAAATTGACATTTCCTGTTAAAGTTCAGCTTTGTTATGAATATAAGATGAAGGTATCATTGTAAGGTTCAGTGTGTCTATGATATTTTTGTCAATAATATTGACATCATGGCAGAAAAAAGGCATTGTTAAGTATCTGTATTGGAAACAGGAACAGGCTCATGATTATGCTTTGGAGTGGGGCAGCAACATACATTTGTCCAGAGGACCAAACGGTAACAAAACACACATTTGGGACTCATTTGTTTTTATGACTGTGTTTTCTCCAAAATGCCCAACTCCCATTGTCAGATTTTTTGTTTGTGTGGTTTATGTTTTAGGGGTTAAACAGTCAGTCTTGGTTTACATCATTTAAATGTAGGCGTAAAGTAGACTTTGATTATCACTTCTCAGATTAAATTGAATTATGTCGGTGCAACCCTGCCTGAAGGGCAGAAATTTAATTTGCAGACTCATTACAGCGTTTAGATTGAACCTGCTTAATGACAGGCTGAAATCCAGACTTACACAAAGGTCTCTAACAAAGTGATGCGCAGCTGTTCAGATGCTCAAAGTCATCACAGGTTTGTCCTTTTTGTCATCTACAATCATGACTTAAGTGTTCACTGAATCTGAAGCACATGCTTCAAGCCAGAAGTGCTGTTTTGTCTCTCCGGGATTCACACGCATGAATGAGTATCCATACAGCAGAGAAAACCAACATGCTACATACAAATGATCTTACCAAAAGTGAGCATGTACAGCGTGGCCAAATTATTATGGCTGTACACCCAGGGGGACTCCATGCTTGACTTGTCAGGGTTAATAGTCATCATCAGCAAGATGAACAAATGGGTATCTATTGGACAAGTGTGAACTAAGCCTTGCATAGGTTGTGCAACGGTTAGCAGCACTATTATGCACTTATTCAGGAGAGTCTCTTGGTCGACAGGATCAGAAGCAGCACTGAGGTCTAACAAAACAGAAACTGCAGTGTGAATTTGATCCAGGATAACGTCATTTGGTGTCTTGTTTCAGCATGCAGGAGAAGTCACAACAACCTTTAGTATATTTTGTAAGAAAAGCAGCTGGTAATGGCTGTTTGGTTCACAGAGTTTTATGGGGGAATTTAGCACTGATGTATATATATTTTTTTTAATTTTCACTCCAGGGCTTGAAGTAAATACTTCATGATAATCCCAAGATACTGCACTGAGATGATAAATTAAATGTAGGATCATGCCTATCCAAAGGAACACTTTCTCTTACATGAAAAGCAAAAAAATGGTAGCAGTTAGCTCTAGTCATGAGCTCTTTCTAGGTTTAGTCCACTTGCTGCAGGCATCATGCCTGCCAGTGACATGCATTATTCCAATTCTTCACTTCCACTTTTATGCCTGCAGCTAAACGGATTAAGAATGCTATTTTAATATTCACTTGACAAATATAATTACTCATCATTGCTCTGGTTGGCCATAGATGTATATCTGGTCAATGTCCTGATGCATTCATTCCAGCACTAGCATGACTGTGTCCTACATGTTACTGCAGCATTATTGACACAGCAGGTAGCAGTCACTCAGATATCAGTCAGCTGAGATACAGCACAGCAGCTGGAAACAACTGGACTGTGATTACAGTCAGGTCCACATGAAAATCTAAACTTAACATGGGGAAATCAGCAAGTTGTTGAAGTACAATAAGCAAGACACAAACCCATTATGAGTTCCTCATATAATGCAAGCATCTAATTTAGTTTCTGAATTTCCTAATATGGTTTCTTATTTATTAATTCAAGCCAGTGAGATGAAATGTGCCATTGAGACTTCAGAGATGGAGATGCTGAAACAGAGCTCATCGTGAAGAGCACGCCGGCCGTAATATTTTCTTGCAGCCCCTCCATCAGTATTCCCCAGCAGTTTCATCTTCAGTATGGCAGCCTGTGCAAGGGAGAATAATTTGGGTTGTGAGTGCACAGACCTGGCATGTGTCGCTTGTCGCTTGTCGGATGATGCCGCTATTAAATGGACAGTTACTGATACAGCTGTCCGTAACGTTCATGCCTGATTTCACCTTAGGGAGAGGTATCTATTGTATTTGGTGACCATGGAAATGTTTAGTAATTTCTGTAAATTTCAGTTTCTGTCAAATTTCATTTCACTTTAGCACGACTACATGAGCCTTAGTGCTGATGTGACACGTGGCTCAACTTCCCCATTCAGATTGCTTGGCCAGAACCACTCTTTTGTTGGATGGTAGTTAATAGTTAATGTTTTAACCAGTTTAAATATCTTGATAGCGGGGCTTCATCAAAATTAGCTTAAACAGACATTTGCCTGGTTGTTTTGGTTTCTGCGATGCCTTATGCAGGACGCAGAAACGGTCTCAGTGGGGTAGAAGGAGCTAAACTGCTGGCCGGCTGGAGAGTTATCCAGTCAATGGATGAAATCCAGAACATGCATAAGGTTGAAATCCCGTGCAATGCCTACTAATAACCCCCACCACCACCACGCACATTCACAAACACACACACACACACACACACACACACACTCCCTTTCTCTCTCTCTGTCTCTCCGGTGCTAATTTCTTGCTTTCCAAGGCTTTTTCAAGTTCATTGGAAATGAACTGAGTGCGTCGTCCACAATACAGAACATTTGCTTTTGATTATTTATTCAACACAGGCCACATTAATCTCTATAACTCATTACATGCATCCCAACAAGCGCGGAGATGAGTCATGTTTTATTTACCCTTGAGTCTTTTAACCTGTTACCTCTCTTCTTTTAAGACTCAAGTGTTTCTCCCCACTGAAACCGGGGTTTATGCTATGGGTGAAAATAAATGTTGACATACTGTAGTTAGAATATTTGTGAGAGGTTTTTGACTGTTTGTTTTAACCTCTTCTGTTCAAACAATAGTAAAGGTAAGTGACCTATTTTTGTTTTGAACAGACACTTCTGATAGTGAAAGTCAGTCGTCTCTTGCTCTATTTCCTGGGTTAGGGTTAAGGTTTGGAGGACAGCCTTTCCCTGCTCTTGGTTGAATGTCCATACAGCTGCAACAGGTTATGTGCATTAACCCTGAAAGCAAGCTTGGATACCCCCCTCAAAATTATACTGTCACAGCTCCAGGTTGTTAGCTGTATAAAAGTTAGTTTGACCTGTTGCAGGAAAAAAAAAAAAAAAAAATCCACCACAAAATTTTAATTTCACAGATCTCTCTTGTAATATTGGATAACTAAGCTAGATTTGCCACTACCGATGTACTAGTATCTCTCAGAGCAAGGAAAAATCAACCAAGGCTTAGTTATGTCATCAAGCAGCACTTTTTGGAGCTGCTCCATTAATGATCAAAAGTGGATTTGGTTGTTTTTCTGGGGATATGAATATGAATAATGTTTCTCAGAAATGTTATCATAACGACAAAACAAAGCTTTTATCTTTGTAAAAGCCCAAACAAATTCTGTGCGGCCACAAAGTCAGTCTCATGAAATGTCATTTGAATGCAGCAGCCTGTCTTGGTAGTTCATCTTCACAATTATTGATTTGACTATCCAAAATCAGCACTGGTTTAAGGATTCATACATTAATCTTATAGCCCATGATTATTATTAGTTATTAGTATTTTCTGAACATGATCAACTTTTCCTCAAAGCTAAAAATGAGAAAACAATATTTGTGTTCTCTGCCATAGCCTGAAGCTGCTCTCCCGACAATGAGTAGAGGACATATATATGTTTTTTGATTGTTTTTAATTTTTTTGAATCACGCAATGTTTGTCTAGCCTTAAATGGTAAAATTTAGCTTGAATTATTTTACAGCTTCCGGTTCCAAATGAGTAAAAGGGTGCATGTTTTTTTTCATACTTCTGGCTATAGGAGACAGTTGTGATTGCTGTTGCTTGACTACTAAAGACTGAACTGTACTAAATGATTTCAAAATTTAATTCCCCTGGCAGCTAATTCATAGATAGAATTATAATTAATAATCCAATCCCCACAGACAATCTGTTGGCTACAAAGAACGATTTCATCCATACCAATATGCCAATATATCCAGTCAGAGCTTACTATGAAGCACTACACTACGCTCAGGCCTTAGACACCACTCACTGGATATCTCTTTCATCACACCAGTGCCATGATATTCTCTAGTGGGTATCATTGGCAGTTCTAAAAGTGGCATGTTTCCATGTGTGTTAATCCAGTACAGAAAATGTGCTATGCACTTGAAAGAAACCCTTTTACAAGCATTGATCAGAACCACCCAGTGGCAGCGCTTTTTGTGTTCCTCTGTTTGTTTTTATTTATTTATTGCCTGATTTAAAAAAAAATACTAAATTGCTTTATGCTGTTTATTATTCCTAAATTGATGAACTGTCATTTACAATTACTAGCCACTCAGGTAATGTGGAGCTGCAACTTGTGCTCACACTTGGGCGCACACACTATGAATACCAAAAACAACCTGAGTGTGAATTGATGCAGATAAATAGCCAGCCTACACCAAAGTCATATGGCTACTTTTGTACAATTAGGAAACTACAACATTGGTCAGGCAAAGGAGCAAAATCTTACACTATTTCAACAATAGCTTCTCGTGAATATTCCTCAGGTTTATTCAGAGTACTGGCCATTCAGTCGTAGACAGACGCATTTGTAATACAACAGAGTAGCTGGAGAGAATTTTGCTTCATCTCTGTTCTTGGGTCTGTTGTGATGAATCAGCCCACAGTCTGTACAAGTTGACAGATGCGCCTTTGTCGAAATATGTCAAGTCCAGTATCAACATCATATGCTCTGCTCTCCTTTGAGCGGTTGAAGGCAAGTTTGTTGAATGGGAGAATGTCATTGAACAACAAACCCACTTTCTCCCCACTGAACTTCAGTCCTGCCTCCAAGTCCAAGCCCCTCCCACCCATATGCACATGACCCATATGTTCACAACCATGACAGAGATACAAGCAAGCTGACCAGTGTTCTGAAATACAAAGTAAACTGAAGCATAACAATGGTGGTCTTACCTGCTCAGCAGAAATTCTGCGAGCTCGGTGTCACTTTTGAACACATTTAAGTCTCATGGCTCTCGCAGTTGATGAGAAAACACTTGTTGGGTTTAAGTTTTACTGTTTTCCTTGCTTAACATAATCCCTTTTTTGTAGCTGTTTCCATTTTCGGTCTTCTTTTGTTTTGTCTGTTTTGGCTTTGTAACCACTTTTGGCAATGAAAGAATAGGAAATTTTTCGCTGTATGTTTGGCTTTATTCCACCATATGGCAGTACGTTAACTGCCTTGCATGTGCACCATAGTGTGCACATGACATAATTAACATTGAGCTAGAGACACCCACCCACAGCCGTGATTGGTTGTTGGACTTGGGACGAATTGATTTTTGCAAATCAGAGTACTGCCCCCAGGGCTGCCAGAGAAACTGGATTCTTTTCACAGTACATTTACTTTATGGATACCTGTTGGTTTATAATGGGAATTTTACCATAAGATGAAATTGCACTAAAAGAAAGTTGCCTAGAGCAGGTTCACATAAGTGATTGGATTACAAGCCGTACTATAAACGCTGCTTTGTGCCATTTCCTTGCAAAGGGTTAGAGGTGTTAGTACTGACACCACCCCACTGTTTTCTGGTACAGAGGATGGGTTTTCTGACACTGGTATTTCCCTGTTGTAGTCCTACCATCATTAAATCTGATGCTCTGTGTGAAGGAAACGTGTTGAAATGTCAGTATATAAAACCTCCATCATTTCTGTGACAGGTTGTACACCTGCTGAGTCAGGCCCTCAGTGGCCTCAAGCCAGTATTGGAGACATGAGAGCATTGTCTGAGCTAGAAAAGGATGAAGGCAGAAGATCCATGGCTTTCACTTGCAGAGCAAAATAAAGTTCCTGTTGCTTTTATTTGCAAAAATGGGAAAAAAAGAGCAAGGAAAGAGGAGGAGATTTTTTTGCACAGTGCCATCCTTTGCTGCTCTCTTTCAGTGAAGATCAGTGATAGAATTCAAAAAATTGATGCAATGCATATGGAGAGTTCTCTGTTGCATCTCACAAGGTGGGAGGAAGAAGCTGAACTTTGGACTTAGCAGGCTGGGAACATAATCCTGGAAGCCGAAGGAAGTCTGCCTTCCTTCAGTCAGAATCTGAAGGATTGAGGGGGGGGGCTTTGGTGCAACAAGAGTGGCTGCAGCAGGTGCTGGAAGTGGCGTACTCTTCTCCTTGCATACCTCTTCTCCAAAGAATGCTGTGAATGCTGGGAGTGCACCACACTGTTGAGCTGAGAAGGTAGACTTGGTGTATGAAATGTACTGTTCAAGCTTGGGCTTCTTCTCCAGCGTCTGAAAGTACTTAGCTGCTTTGGTAGTGCTGAAAACCTCCCTAGTCATTAAGGGGGTACTTAAACAATGCCATTAAGTTAATCTGTAGTGAGGGACATCATGCCAAGCCAATGGGAAATGTTAAGTTGCGGCTCTACCCAGAAATTCTGGAGACCTCCTTGACCCCATGTCAAGGAGTACTCTTTAACTTATCATAATATAGGATGGGCACATAGCGAGAATTCCAAATTGCTGAAGACCACCACCGCTTCATTCTGTGAAATAAACAACTGAGAACCAATTAGAGAAGAGCACATAGTCTCAAATGTAAATGTAAACTTACACAGGGTAAGCTTGTATGCATTTCTTGGTTTAGCCATTAAACCCAGGTTAGCTAGAAATAAACTATAGATGAGATAAAATGGCACAATTGTTCCTGCAACATTTTTTTTTTTCAAAACGATATTTGACAAAGCAGGGGTATCAAAACTGAAAAAGTGAAGGAAAAAGATAGCATGACATCATAACATCATCTCAAGGTATTTGCTCATCCTTCCTCACCAAATTTTTTTTTTGAGTGCCTCAGTTTATTCAACATAGCCATTAGGGTGTAACGGCGTACTGTCTCTTTGCATGAAATTATGAACATAAACAAATCCAAAATGTGTACATAGAATACTGTGTTGTACATCTTCGGTAGGTGAAATAAAATACAGCTAAAACACGTTCTGAAATATGTTCATGATTACTGAAATAGGAAGAACAACTTACCCCCACTGGTTTCAGTTTTTGAGAAAAGCTTTTCTCTTGGATAAACACCTTACAATTTTAGCATCTTCTCTCTCTTATGAACTGGTCGACCTGAGGTTGCATAAGAAAACCATCGTCTGAAAAACTGAAAAAACAGTTGCAACTTATTTTTCCCTCTTTCAGTAATCAGAAATATACTCCTTAATGCACTTTTACTTGTTTGTTTCACAGATTATTGAATGTGTAAATAAATATCCACAAATTTTCCAATCCACTGTTAAGCCGGATGTCCAAAGAAGGTTTTGGAAATGTAGGAAATGAGAATCTACAGTAGAAGAGTTAAGTTGAGGGAAAGTGGGTACAGCAGTATTGTAAATTACAGCACTTCACAAATTCCCTCCTGGAATGTGTTCAACATCACATGACATGTTGTATCTGTGTAAGAATTTCAAAGGGTGGAATGCTCCTTTAACATCATCTCACATTTGTAACTTCAGTTAAATTTGCTTTGTTACTTGGTTTCATGACAGAATACATGGAAATAGTTTCATTTACACCCCATGGCACGTTGAGAACTGGCATCCTCCGGAGCCCCACTTGTGGTATTTCAGTCTTGCTGCTACAGTGAACTATCCAGCAGCAACAGAGACAGAGAACTAAATCAGCACAATTCAAAATACACTGCGCATGATGATTACCAAAATAAACAGTTTTGACAGTGCAAAGTTAACCACAGTGCATGTACTCAAATTAGCAAACAGTGTAAAAAGCTGTGCTTAGTCATTAGCTGATTAATATTGCTTACTGTACATTCAGTTTGACTGCAAGTGTCTAATAAGTCAGAAAATAGACTTGAGAGGGTGAAGAGGATAGGAACAGGAGTTGGTGTCAGTGAGAGTTACTGACAGTAGCTGTTAATGTGTTGCTGGTGGTGAAGTTGACACATTCCTTGTTATTTATATACTCTGCTTCAGTACCAAGGAAGTGGTTCTTGAAGTTATATTATTTGATCTTTGTGTTGATTACATGCAATGGATGTACATCCCTTGACCAACGTTTTGCTTGGTACTGAAACTGTGAGACTTCTCCTGAGGGTTTCCAAGGAATTTGACAGAGTGTGACTGTTTTGTTAGTGTCTTAGTGTTTTTTTGTTTTTTTTTAATCACAATTCCAGCTATCCCATTTAAAAGTTGTGACTCCTCAAACATTTTATGTTGATTTTGTTATTCTAATGCAGTTCTTCTTTATTATGTCAACCTTTTTCCTTGCTCATTTTCTCCCTGACCCCTCGCTGAGTCATTTCTAATCAAGACTATGCTAATGACCTTTTGGGTCCCAAAGCTTTGAGGTTTCTGCAAGATTTATAAAGCATCTCATGACCTTTATTGGCCTCACTGTCTATAACAAGGTCCATAAGGAATCAAGCTGTGTGTGTGTGTGTGTGGTGTGTACTGCTGCGTTCAGGATGTAGCGAGGTAACCAGGGCAATAATAGTTCTCCATTATCTGTTAGTTTTTGTTTTCCTCATAATTTTGAACTTTGGTTTCACTTTCATTCAATTTTCACTCTTTATTATTCAAACTCTTTATTATATCAATTATTTATTTTTTTTAGTTTTAGTACTAGTTTATTAGCTTTGCTTCGTTTTAATCAGTACTGCAACTGTTGACTTGTTTGCAGTGTACTGATTGTTGCCTTTGATAGTTGTTCCAGGCCCATTTCATTTATCAATGCTTCTGTCACTTCGCCCATAATATACATATTGCAAAAAGGCAGAGTCCAGTCGTTCAAGTATCACTTTATTAGAGGATCTTTTGTTTTCTATTTGTCATCTAACTGTAGTCATATGTGGCCAACATAGACCCTATTAGAGCTGTGGCTAAAAAATTTAAAACATCATTATTACCTTGAAATGGCGATTGGCATCCACTGGCATGCTACAGATGAATTTTTTTTTTTTTTTAGAGCTGCTTTTACTAATTTTAGTTCACTTTCCAGAGAGGTTTTTAACCAGTAACCAAAGAGAACCAAAACATGTTTTTCAAAGTTAAAAAAAAAAAAAAAAAAAAAGGCGAGAAAAATTATTGTAGATATTCTTTAGAATACCTGATGAGGACTCCACGTCTCAGTATCACATCTGCTTGATTCAGTGTCTATTTTTATACCTAGGCACCAGGTTTGTGTTGGGATCTTCATATGTTTTGTCCTTTTTCTTGTACAGACATTCTTTAATCTCAAACTAATTTTTACAAGAACTGACTTATAACCATTGACACTATTTTGAATACATTTAAAAGGCAATGTTTTTTAAACATTTGTTGTTCTGACAAATTTGAAAGGCATCATCATACATTGTCATATAAAACAGTTGTCAACGAAAGTTTTGTTGAACTGTAACGGAAATGCTGAAATAAAATGGATCTCCATGTTTAGAAAACTAGGTTGAAAAGTTGAGATGACTATATTTTTACATCTGCAAGCCTTACTTTGAGAATCTCGGCCTATACAGGCCTGGGGAGGACAGTGGCGGGGGTTACAGAGAACTGCTCATTACCAAACCTTTCCTCCCTGATCCTTGCCTCAATCTCCGCAACCCTTGAGTCCAATTATCTCAATGCAGAGATGTTGTGTTTCAGTAGCTGCTAGACACTTTCATCCTGCAGCTGCTACTGACTGCCCAGCATTTCGTCTTTCGATTTTCTCTGTCTTCTACTCCAGTTTATTACAGATCCATGCAGACACTGCTGCTTATCCAAGATGATAGATGCACCATGTCCACATGCAGGCCTAGGAACTTTGAGAGTAGTGTTGGGTGTGTATGCATGCATAGTGTATGTATTGCTGTGGAAATATCAGTTTTCCGTTCCTGTTATCTCCTCTTTCTATTAGCTTTTCTATAAACAAGGGCAGTGTTGGACACCCCCCTTTTCTTTACACTAAATCTCATCAAGTAAACAGCTTTTCCTATGCAGATGATGCATGAGTTAATGTTTCATTTAACGGACATTTACTTGAGTACTTTTCAACTTCAGAGTAATAAGACTAACCTCTTCTTCCCTGGAAAACTTGCTTACTCCACTAAAGACTTTTCCATCAAAGTTTGGCAACAACACAGCAACCCCAATCTCCAATCTCTGTAAGACCCAAGGCAGTTAACTGTCTTTTAGGGCCACCACAGGTCCATGTTCATGCCTTGTTCATCTGTTGACTTCAGCCTTGCCAAATTTTTGATGTACCTCTTTTTCACACTTCACCTGCTGGCTCACAGTTGCTGACCATTGTCACTTCACCCAGTCTAGACTCTTCTAGACTCTTCCTCCATATGGCCTTATACTGAAGGACAGTAGGCAAAAACTTAAAATGCCCTTTCTGCCTCAGGCTGCAGATAAGATCAAATGAGAAGTTATTTACACAAACCTGATAGGGGTTCTTGACAAACTTTAAGAAAACTACAGAATAAACTAAGAAACCAGGAGATTTTTCTTATGTTTACGGTGTAGAAAAGTTTGGTATTTATGAGAAAAGGAAGAAAGTAGAGTCAATTATGTCCAGGTACCAAGAGGAAATTGATAGACTTATCCAAGAAAAGAGTCAGCTTAGAAGGCAGTGGATGAAGGCAGTGAGAAAGAGGATGTTGGTGTCCCACAGATAGCTCTGAGAAATCTTTGCAGTAGCGTTCAGGAGAGCAGAAAATCTTAGTAAAACATAAGAAGGAACACTAGGATAGCATTTTATAATGATCAATATAAATATTTATAAATATTTTTTATTTTGTCATCATGGAGAAGAGTGGCAACTTGAAAGCAGCAAGTCAGGTGCTAAAATGACACTTCAGGAAAGGTACATATAGGTATGGAGAGGGGTAGAGATTTAGCTATGCTCGCATATATCCCATGCACTCGGGCAATAGACTGTCAAATAGATGTTGTTCCATCAATGTTGAGTGAGTTGCAAAATGTCATAAGGCATGCAAGGGCATCATTAGCTCCAGGGCATAATGGTGTCACTTACCGAGTACATAAAAGTGCACCTAATGGACTGCGATATCTATGGAAGCTAATGACACTGGAATGGGACAAGACTCAGCAGGAGGGATTCAACATCCAAAAGAGAAAAAGCTCGACAGATCAGTATTGAGCTGTTCGCCTCTTTAATGTAGAGCGAACATTTTTGTTTATTGTGGTGGCGAAGAAGTTTTCAAATTATCCGGCAATAATAGATTAATTGACACAATGCCGCTAAGAGATGGAATATCAGGCTTCTTTGGGTGCTTAAAACACACTCATGATGCGGCACCAAATTTTGTCCACTAAGCAAGTAAAGAGAGATCCTCAAGATTTATTTCTGGACTCGCTAATGCATTTAGTTCTGTCCCACACAAACTCTTATGGGAGGCTTTTGATTTCTTTAGGGTTCCAAGTAAGAATCTAGTTAGAGCATAGGAGACTCGGATATGTTTCGCAATGAGAGTTTACTACAGCCTATGGCACGGTATGCAATTTCCTCCTCACCTTTCATTATGGCAATGGAACCAATCACTGGACAGGAGAGAGGACTGTGCATCCTACCCATCAGGGCATATATATAGATGCTATAACTGTATTTTTATAGATCTGACCACAGTGGACCACACTAGAACCTAATGATACTTAGGAAGATGTAGAATAAGTATGCTGTTCAATTAAAAATCGACTCCTTGATTATCTGTGTCACTGCTCATCGAAACACACACTAATGGAATATAACATGGTGTTAGATGTGGTTCCACTGTCTATCACAGTGTCTTCATGTTTGTTAAAGCCAGAAGTATGCATACTCAACAGTAGATTAGCATGCTAACATGGAGCATTTCAAGCCGCCTGCCTCGCTGATGCTGACCGGTAACCTCTGTGAAAATTGGCGGCGCAGAGATATTTGCTGTACAGTAAGGCTGCTGAACCTTCACAGAAAGACAGTGAAGTACAAGTTGCCATTTTATTGCACTGCTTCAGGGAAGATGCCTTGGGAAGTGTATAATACCCTAGAGATAGCAAAACCAGAAGCAGGAGAGCTGAAGGTGGACGACACTCTGTAGGCATCCAGAGACGACTGCACTCCAAAAAAGAAAAGAAAAGAAAAGAAAGAAAACACTGTGTTTGAGATATAGGCCCACCAGTTTTGGACCTATGTGATATAGGAACCAGTGCACATTGATCAATTTATGCCAGAGGTAAGACAGAAAAGCAAACATTGTGATTTTGACAACATTGAAAATTACATGATAAGGGTCAAAATATAGTAGTCAGTATAGTGGAAAAACACAGAAAGAGAGAGGCAAAGCTGGATTTGGCCAGGGCTATTGATTTTGTTGGGCAGCAGAAATAGCTAAAGAGCAAATCAGCATGATGGTGCCAGCAAAAACGGATAAAGAGGTGCATGCCCTATCGGAAATGTCAAAATCAGTGAAACATAACAAAGGTATATCAAACAAACCCATGTTCTTCCAAAAAAGAAAGAACAGATGTACCAAAGATGTGTAGCACATATGGCAAAGCATTCCCTCTCCAGACACACACACACACACACAATCTTGTTCTGCATATGGAATCAAGTGTAGGGTATTTGAAAAAGCAAGACATGTTCAATCAAAACAGTGCAAACTTTGGAGCCAGTCGACACACACTTTGCAGGTAGTATTCAAAATGCTAAGAGCAGCGGCCCAAGTGAAGTTACATAGGAGCCATGGACAGCCACTCTCTCCATCAAAGGAAAGCCCATAGAAGTCAAACTGATTAGTGACTGATCAAAACGCTCCCAGGCAAGGTGCATTTAAATCCCTCAGACTGTTGAAGGCATATGGAGGCACCAAAATTAGACCTGGAGACAATGTCAACTTCGAAAGCACAATTGAAAAAGGGGCTCAGGTAGTGATATGTTTTGATTTAACAAGAAAGCCATAGAACAGCATGTGTGGCACTGAACCTGATCAGGTGTGTGGATGAGCTACAACTAAACTCACCAGCTAAAAGATGAGTTGGTGAAGATGAGTTGGTGAAGCAGACCCTGGAGGTGTTCTAGGCGAGTTTGTCGGAGAGCATCACATCACATCTCATGTGGATCTCTATGTTGCATCTGTGGTATACGGGTGCAGGAAAATTCTGTTTGTAGTCAAGGAAAGACTGAAACAGACTAGGGTTAATAATCTCATGTAACTGAAGAGAGAAATCACAGACTGAGGTCATGTTTTGACCTCAAAAAGCTTAGTGCAGCCATTAAACGTCAGCAGTATACCAATCCACCAGCCAATGGTAGATATTTACGGTTCTGGATTGAAAAGATGGCTACTAGCAAATAAAGCTGGACAAAGCCTCATCACTGTACCTTCAACACACCATGGGGACGCTACAGATTCATGTGCCTTCCATGTGGTATAAAATCTGCCAGTTAAGTATTCCAAAAAAAAAACAAAAAAAAACACTGGGACATCTGGTGACACCGCCACCCATGCAGAAGGAGCCACTAAAACCTCATGACATACCTCAGTTTCCGTGGCACACATTTGGAGTGGATATTTTTTGGCTACATGGCAAATCCTTCCTTCTCACAGTGGATTACTTCTCCAAGTATCCCAATGTTCAGCAAATAAAAGACAAAAGTGCAACTGCAGTAATGGCCAAGTTTAAAGCAGTATTTGGAAGACATGGCATTCCAAATAGTGAGTGATCATGTGCCATTTGTAAGTGCTGACATATGATGGGTACCGTTTTCCCCAGAGTGCCTGCTGAATTGATACTGGGACAGCTCTTGAGAGACATTCTTCAAGTTGCAAGCTCACCCGCTGGTGAAACAGCAACAAAAACGAAGGAACTACTGCGACCAACTTGCAGAGCCGCTCTCCGGACTTCAAAAAGGCATGACAGTCAGTGTGGAAACACCTCATGGTTGGACGCCAGCCAGAAGTCTTTCGGTGATATTGTTGAATTGTGATAAAAGCTGTTATAGGGGATTTAAGCATTATTAAATGTCAAGCGCATTGTCAATAGTCTGTACTATTATGTTGAGTTCTGCGGGGGTCAGAGTTACAGTAAGTACAGATAGTTTAGAGACTAAAAGCGTTATGCAAGGGCCCAGTTTTCTTTCAAAAGGAAAGGGAGATCTAGTATCTGCAATCGCACATATACATGCCTCACCACAGAGGAGCATGAGAACCTAATGATACTTAAAATTATGCAGAAACTGATGTGTAGTAGTTCAATAAAATTTTTAGATTTGAACTAGCTCCGCGGGTGTCGCTGTCACTGCTCATCCGAACAGACACTAATAGGAAGATCACGTTCTACAGCTTCTTTTTCAAAAATAACTGCTGAATTATTTGAATGATCACCTAAGTTGGACTCTCACACTTTGGGCACTTACCGATTCAAACAGTTTGGACAGAGGGTAGTAGACAAAAAAAAATAATAAACAGGTCATTGGATCAACCATCTGTCACCATTGTTGTACATCATAACACTGGAGCTAAACACAGCAGTAACTGTGAAATACTGAAAGTAAGCAAGCATATTGATAAGCAGCTTGTTAGCATGTTGGTGAATGATTGTTACTGTTTTTGTAAGAAAAATCTACGTTGATGTCCTGTTTTGTTGTTTCCCAGTTTAGTGCATCATAGCTTCTTGTGTTGTATCCACTGTTTAGGGGAAGTTAGTTGGAAAAAAGTTTTTACACAGATGGGAAGCCATTTGAACAGATCTAGATAAGCTTGCCAAAAGTGTATGAAGGTGGTATGATACAATGGGGAGAAGTTTCAGGGGATAAGTCAGGAGCTAGTTAGTCATTGAAGTCATTGGGTAACCTTGACAAATAGAGGTTACTCAACAAGATTAAGTTATGGTCTTTGCACTTTGGACTGTTGCCTTGTTTAATGCAGCCCTTGATAATATATGAGACACCATTTTCAAAGTTAGGAAAATTAGAGAGGCTGGTCGGGTCATTTGTCAGGAAATGGCTGGAAATTCCACACTGTCTTTTGTCAGGATCAGATAACAAAATATTTCTATTATGAAGATTAGGGGTTCATAGTGACATCAATTCTTGTCATATCTTGGCTGAGGGAAAGGCCATGCTACACTTTTGACCCTGACCAATCTACACATGCCTTAATCCTTTAACTACATAGCATCACGTCCGTAGATGATCATGGAGGAAAGGTGAAGAATGGCAGTCAAGTACACATGTTGCAGCAGGTGCCAGACAAGTCGACAAAAGTCCCCTAAAATTCTGACATGCTAGACTTTATGTCAAGGTGTTGAGGTTGTCCCTTACAACGAATCATGTCAAGTCCAGCCAAGTCTTGCAACATGGCATACTACACTTTTAAAGGTCCCAACACTTGTTCATGAACTAGATATTTGGACCCAGTGCCGGTATTCATTGACCACAACAACATTTTCTCAAAATTGGACTGAATTCAGAGGCGATAACAGAGGAGTTTAAATGTGCAAAGGTTAAAGTTGGAGATGAACCTGACAATATCTAATAAATCAACAGTCAGGGATACTGTAGCTACTCAATTAGCAGAGCAAAAGTAGAATTAATGAAATGCCATTCAGATGCAATCAGCACTACGAATTGCAATATTGTTGAGCAGACGCAGCACTTAGGCGGTATTAGTCCTGGTAATAGGCCAATCTTTATGATGCTTCATCAAGGAAAAAAAAAAGATTGAGACTCAAATACATCGAAAGAGGAGGCACAATGCACGTTACAAGTGTCTCAAGC
Organism: Myripristis murdjan; assembly: GCF_902150065.1. NCBI lineage: Eukaryota > Metazoa > Chordata > Actinopteri > Holocentriformes > Holocentridae > Myripristis > Myripristis murdjan. The sequence goes on from NC_043993.1 coordinate 29,709,735, forward strand.
AAAGCGAGGCCAGTGGTTGAATTGGGAGACTGTGAGCAGGAATAAACTCGAGTCTCAGTGAAGATACACTTGGAGACATAACCATGTGCTCAGGTGCCTAGCAGCAGCAGCTGAGAGTAAATTGTTTGAGATAAATTCACTGCCTAATAGGAAAGCGAGTTCTGAGATTAAGTTTTGAAGTTGGAGAGGTAAAATCCAGAGAGAAGCCATTTTCAGCTGGCATATTGCTGGGGACGGCTAAGGACAGGGAGATTGGCAAATGGCAGTGGATTTAGTGATGCAGCTTGTTAATCCTAGGGAAATAGTGAGCTCAAAATTAAGGCTAGATTTGGTGTTGTGGTCAGTGACAACAGATTGTATTTTGTGTGGAGCTCACACCGCTACAGGCACATGCAGGAGATGTAGCCTCTGAAAGGAAAATGCTCAGGTCTCGGCCTATAAACACCTGAGCAGCCGAGGTGAAGCAGCGAGTTTGGAAGAACAGCATCTGTCCTGTGTGGAGGTAGGCTGCCGAGGATTTGTCAGCACTTCAACATTAATTCGTTCTTTAGGCATCCATATATGGAGCTTAAAGCAGGAAGTTAGAGCTGTGTGAGAAGCAGCTATTGATGCTTGGGAGTGTTGGGGATGAGGCACAAATAGCCTAGTTCATTTGGTGGTAAGAGCCGGCATAAATGGGAACCTAAAGTGTTTGGATGAAATACTGAGGTAATCTGGTATTCTTGTACATTAGGTTTATTGTTTGCACATTAGTTTGCACATTTGCACATTAGTCATCTGAGAGCCTGTATACAAGGGGCCTCTGTGTAACCCTCTGACTTACAGAAACGATGAGGTGGCTGTACTGAGTGGGCCATGGCATTCAAATGAAACTGCCAGTCAAAGCAGTAGGGTCAGCTTAGCCTAAGCTGATACAATCTAGATATGCGGATTGCTGACTTGGTTGGGTGTTTGCCCTCTGCTTGGACAAGTGTAGCGTTTAACCTTTAAATTAAAGTGTGCAACTTGCAGGGTATAGATTTGTATGACTTTATAATGTGGAAGTTTATTTAGGAACGTTAATTGCAGCGTGCATTGTAAAGGAGTGTTGTTGTTCGGAAAGGCGCGAGTGATAGCAGTGCAGTGGACTTGTATTTTTGTCTGTGATGCTGGAATACAGTGTTAAGCCCTCTCAAGGCGCTGAATTCAATGAAACATCAGTGAAGGAAGATGACCACTTGTTATTCCCAGTGGCTTGCCTGCACTCACATACTAAAAGCTACAGTACTTAGCAGGTGAATGTTGCTGCCTGTATTACACCCTGCAGATTATGACAGTAAGGCCTGATGTTTTCTGTGGTGCTCATTCGAATGGTAGTATGCAGAGCTGAACAGTTTGCAAAAAAAAAAAATATTTTAAGGTCATTGTAGAGGATATTGCAGTATGATTCATGTGGGAATGATAATTGTTGCATCATTTTAATTTTAACTGAAAAAAAAAAATTATGTTTTTTTTTTTTTTTTTTTTTTTTTTTTTTTGCTGGCGTCTGACCAAACCAGCATGTTTTCTAACATCTGGCGAAAATTATTCATAGGCCAGGGCATCTCTTTAAATCCACAATATTCATTATAATGGTATTTTGTCACACATTTTATCATTATCAAAAAATTGCAGCTCCTGCAGTTTGGATGTTGCCATATTGTGACTTTGATAGTAATTTGATTAATTGTTCAGCCATAGTAGTATATTATTTTGTTTAGTCTCTGGCTTGTCATATATACAGTATATATGCTCATTTTGGATTATGGCACAGAGATATAATAGTAGCATTATACCCTGTGTATTTACAGAAGATTCGAGATTCTACTAAATAAAATGACCTTTTAATATGGATATTGTACAGTGTAGATTTTGTTATATTTTGTACCTCAGTTTATTAGGGTATTTACAAGCCTGGAATTCGAGCGTCGACCTTTATTATTGCCACACTTATTGGGAGTTGCTTTGACAACAGCTAAATGTCAACCAAGTGAAATAGAACCAAATGTAGTTCTAACTTTGAATATTTGTGTGTGTGTGTCTGTGTGTGTGTGTGTGTGTCTGTGTGTGTGTGTGTGTGTGTGTACACTGTAGGGGCCTGAGGCCTGGGCGTCACCCAGAGGAGGACGACATTGTGCCTGAACTGGCTCACATCCACCCCCGAGACAGACCCGACTGGGAGGAGACCATCAGTGCCATGGTGAGCCACACATCCTCATTAAAAATGTCCTCAAGATCAGAAAGATGCTCACTCCTTTGTGCCCAAGTCCACCCGGTGATGAAATTATCCTGGCACAAAATTAGTGGTCACTATTTTGTATACACATGCTGAACGCATATCACATTCATCCAAGTCACAGACTCATATTGAATATCAGTAATGGCATATCAAACCTGGTGATAATGCCACACAGCCGTGGCCGGCTCGTTTGCTGCCAGTCACTTTCTTATCTCTGTCTGTTTTCAACCCAGTGGACTGATCAGCTGTCACTTTCTCTCTGATCAAAACATCTCCTCTGCTCTTGAACCAACCAGCACACTTTCATGATTAATACAGATGAGTCTTGGTGGTTTAAACTCATCCTACATAAAGCTCTTTGTGCAGTAGATTGTCTACCTTGCCTCCTGTCTAGTCCCCATGTCATCTGTGTATTTCAGCTGAACTCCCTGTGTTGGGTTTCATTCACCAGGCACCATCATTCATTACTTTATTTCCTCCCATCTCTGGTTTGTTCTCACTACTTGGCATCAACAGCATGGTGGAAATGAGGCCGTCTCCATGGTAACATGCTGAGCCACCCATGGTCGGCGCGTGGTTGGATCCCTATCGCAAGTGTTCACTTCGATCGGGCAACAGAGAGGAAGAGAAACAACAATATAGCCGGGCTAATGAATATTGATCAGAGAGGCAGGGCTTTTGAAACATTAATACTGCATATCTGCTATTCTTTGTTCAATATTTGATACGAGAGGGACTCTGTACTGGAATTGCATGCATTATATATGTCTCTGGTGGATCGAGGTGCCAATGAGAAATGCTAAGCAAGTTAGCCTAAGCTGTCACAGTGCCAGGCCCTGTTGCACTGCGTGGTGTAGATAATGCTCTTTGTTGAATGCACTGCAATGGATGAAAGAACTATATGTTCCAAAATGCCTCCAAAGTTAAAGTGATATGAACAATAAACTCTGTTTTTTTTTTTTTGGGGGGTTTTTTTGGTTTATTCTACATTTTACATGGCATTACATCATCATCGTTGGGTGTTGTTTGCATAGAGGCAACCAACGCATGAACAAGTTCTGAGCTTAGACATGCTAGTACTTGGCTTTCACATTAATTTACGACAGCAAAATCACAGAGTCAGAAAAACAGAACTTGCATCTGGAATGAGCCTGTGGCTGTTTGAGGGATTTCTCACTCTCTCTCTTTCTCTCCCTAGCAGTAAGCTTTGCAGAGGCTCAGTTGAATATTTTATAGCAAGATGTGAACCCCTGGCATGTTTTGGCTGGACACGGTAAGCCCCTCAGATGAACAATTAAAGCGGCTGCTGTGGCAGTCGTGTTGCTGTCCTGTAACGGTTTGTGTCAGCCTCGTCCAGGACACAGCAAGGCGCAAAAGTCAGTTTTTCCAAGGTCGACCAGCTGGTGGGCTGTACAAAGAATTAGTCAACTCGTCAGTCTCAAGGAAGGCTTATATTTACATTAGTCTGTACTAAGGCTTAAAGTGCCTTTCCTGGCTGTCTCACCAATGAAAAAGCATGAACAGTGCACTTTTATGCAGAGTGCTTACAATTTCTTTCTAAATTAGGAAAAGGGGCATAAAGAAGTGTGAAAGATCTTTCTGGACTCTGTCTTCCTTTGTGCTCATGTACATGCACCTTACAGCCTTGGTCTAGTTTGCAGTTTCTGCGTGTCTGCATCTTTTAGACGAATCATAAAACTCCAACTTTGGCACTGTCACAAAAATGATGAATAGGCTACTGCATGTAGGACTGCATAATGTCAGACACATTTCATGATGTAATTGGCTTATCTGTGTGCCAAATAGTATGCAGTTACCTTAATCTAAGCGGTTATCCAAAAAATAAATAAATAAGTCACATGCCAGGTATTATTGGCTGATATTACGATGTGAATCACTGTGGTTAAAAAAGAGAGAGAGGCAGAGAGAGAGAGAAATCAATGAGCCTAGCTGAATAGTCGGCTATTGACTGACTTGTAGAGCAGTTTCTTGATCGTCCTAAAAACCCAGTCCTCGTCAACATAGCACCTTAACTGTCACGGACCGTCTGGCTGTGTGAACCACAGGCTGAATATGGGAAAGTTTCAAAAGTCCTCCTTGACTTTTTTCATTTGCAACTCATCTGTTCAGCACCTCGTTGATGCATTCTCTCATTCGTCTTATTTTAATCATAGAACTTTTCAGTTCCTTTCCCGATAGTTGTTTGCTGTATCTGTATATTTTTCCCCTCACTTTTTTGTTGTTTTATAGTTTCTTAAGTTCTTTCCAGCAGACTGCTGTCAGATTAAGACCTGCTCTTACAGGTAGGCACGCAGCTCTCTAAATGGAAATTCCACCCCTGTGAACAGACACTGATAAAATCTGTTTGCAGCAGGATGGACTCCCTAGGCTCTTTTTTATGTTTTGTTGACCACCGCTACACATAATTTCCCATACTAATTTAAGCTAAACAAAGCAAGTGATTGGTTTCATGAGGGAATACTGAAACAGTTAGCATCAGTGGCCGATTGTTCATTAGACCCAATGCAGATATCTTGGTCCAAAACTTGGCCCAGTACTGACGTTTTCTGTCATCCATTTTTTTTTTTATTATTATTATTCAAAATGATGCCATTGCTATACTGGATGTAAAAGAAATGTCTGGTGGTTCCTTCATTTTAAACATTTAGTTCACCTAGGAGTTCATTAAATGGCCACCACAGCCACTTGCCGAAGAGTAAACAAAAAAGCTAAGTCACCTTGTCTTATAGTCCACTGCTCGCAAACGCGACTCCACCTGCTTAGTCAGAGCTGGTCGATATGGACAAATTCAGATATTTCAATATTTCAGACAAAATGCGTCTATTGATATTTTGAAGATACTGTAGGGATGACTGCTGGTGGTTTCATAAGATATTTACACACAAGAGTTTGTAATGTGGATATGCCAAGTGGGTAGAGACAAATAGCAGAAGTCAGAAAACTGCATCCCTTTACTGTGTTGCAGTCTTTAAAACCAGGAAAAGACACCGCAATGTTAAAGTATCCGAAATCCTAGATGAAATCTAGCCTGATATCATGATGTCAGACTAGATATCATCCATATGTGGAATTGACCAGTGGAACAACAGCAGTTCTGGTCCTGTGTGTCTGATCATATGACCTCATGTAATCCAAACTCGAACAGAATCTCTCCTGACAGCCTGCCAAACTAGGTTTTTGCTCCAACAACACACCGAACATGTGTGTGTTAATCGATACTGCTGAATTGCCCAGGCACTATGACACTGTTTACTGAATGGTTGGACTAACTTATCAATAGTTTTGGATCCATTAGCTGATTAGTGGTCAGTGAATCACAACAGGTTACCTGCAACAAAACAGCGGCATGCACTGCAGCTTGATTTATATCTGCCAACCATAATAATTTATTTGTTATTTATTTTTCATTGAATAGCTTGAGCAAATTACCGCTCGCCTGGTGCAATCTAACACTACACCACTTGTGGCTTGCGTTGCCCAGTAATTAATTGTTAAATGTCATGCAATATCATTTTGAAAATCACTTATGCAAACAAATCAATTACTTGCAGGCTTGCCCGACTTTGTTCTGGTTGGATCTAGTTAGAATTACATTTGTCAGTATGATTCTGATCAATTAAGTTTCAGTATAAAATTAATAGAGATATATGTGGTCGTAATATATCAAACAAAACCGCTTCATGGCACATTGTTCTATCCGGTTCACAAGCCCTTCCACTAAGCAAACAAAGGCCAAGAATAGAGGATTAATGTTACCTCAGGCAATCAACCACCAAACTGTGAACAGATATAAGTATGCCTGAGGCCTGTGTGCTGTGAATGTTGGTGCTTAGCAGAGCGCAAATGGAAAATTACCAAAGTCTATAGCATTGCCAGTGATTTTTTTTTTTTTTTTTAAATACTGCTAAGTGTCATCAGATGAAGTGTTCATCAGCCGTGGTGTGTGTGTGTGTGTTTCAGGCAAGGAGTGCAGAGATCCCCGAGCTGCGAACTGAGCCCCTCATGCGCTCTTGCAGCAGCAGCACAGCCAGCATGAAGGTCAAGAACGTCAAGAAGTGAGTGGACACACACACACATATACACACACACACACCTGCCTCTGTCTGTCTGCTGCACGTCTCTCATGTCTCTCCTTCGCTCTGTCTCTATTTATCAGTCTTAACTCACCGTTTATTACCCCTGTTTCCTTCCTGCATTCCTTTCAGTCCCTGTGACTATTTCTGCACCTTACTCCTTCCTTCACTCTCTCTCCCTCCCTCTCTCCCTCCCTCCCCTTGTCATGCACACTCTCTCCTTTGCATCATGACCAGAGGTTGAAGTGATGTGTCTGTGTGTGTTTCAGACTCTGCTTCACCAAGGGCCACTTCCCAAAGTTGGCAGAGTGCGCTCATTTTCACTACGAGAACGTGGACTTTGGCACCATTCAGGTAAAAAAAAGAAAACTTCAGCATGAACCCCAGCTTTCTGAGGGCGGTGTGCTTGGTGTAGAGATTTTAATGGAACTGGTTTCATATCATTGCAACACCATGGATTCATGTGGTGCTCTGAAATACTGTTCAAAGAGACAGCTCTGTGAACTCACCCATCGTTTCAAAGATTTATATTCTCTCCAGTTATTTCCCTGCAGTGTTTGGTTTAAATTGGAGGCATAGTGTCCATGAAGGCAGAAATATGACTCATGTGTCCCTTCAAATTGGGGTTAAATGGAATTTATTCTCTTTATTGTTGTTATCATCGAGACGGTAGGTGATATTTAGTTGGATGTTTGCTGGAAGGCCCCAGTCGGCCACGGCGGAGCACAATCTCATTTATCCCAACTTAAGAGATCCCAGCTGATGTGTCTTGAGAACTGATGTGTCGATGCGAAGGTAGTTATTTTTACAGAGTCGCTGGAATTTCCTTGTAGGTCTATAAACTGGTGATCCGGCTGAGTTTCAGTTGCTCTTTGACTTAGGGTACACTTAAAGCCAACTCATGCTTCTCTTTAGTGTTTGCAGCATTTAACAACAGTCTGTCCATGGTTCAAGCGGCTTGAGAGAACAGACTGAACCATTTCCACAGTGATGCATTATCATTCACTTTGTGTGAATTTGCAGTTGTTTGTCTGTTGTGATCATGAATCGGCTTTGAAAGAGGTCGCAGTCCTTGTGAGCTTATTTGACTGGATTTGTAGGTGCAAATCTGGGGGCATTTGTAATTTGTTGACAAAATTAAACACAATAGACATCTTCCAGAATCCGACAGGAATGACGTGCTCCTCTACATGCTTGTGAATCCAATCACAAGCATTTAAACACAAAAAAATCTGAGGTTGATCCAGCATCACTGATCTGATACTGACCTGATATTTGAATATACACTCAGTGGCCACTGTATTAGGTCCACCTGCATAATCGAAGACAGTCCAGTTTCCTTTTCTGCTGCCTATAATGCTCAGGTTTTCTTGTTGTCACAGTAATAGAGGTGTTCATTCAATTCTGTGTTTGGCGTTGAGCTCATAGTTAGTGCTGCTGTTGGACTGGACTGCATTTTATTGAGAGATGTTTCCACTATTCTGTTCCCCCTCATGTATGTAAATAGGGAGGACAAAAAAAAGAAGCACCTCTCCATATAATGTAGTCAAGTACAAGACCTCTGTAAACTACAACCTCATTAATAAACACAGAATTTAATTTATACATTCTCCACATTGTCAACAAAAACTGAACATTATAAACATTGTTAAAAGGTAGAATTCATGGCAGAGCTGTTGCATTGAACTGAACTGCATTAGATTGTACAGGTGGAGCTGATAAAGTGGACACTAAGGGCCCTATCTTGCGCCAGACTCCCTAAACCCGCTATTTGCGGATTTAGGATTTAGGAAGAGGTGTTCCCCCGTAAAAGTTGCTATCTTGTGCACCTCCCGCTATCCGCAAAACACCTCCGCTACCCACTATATTATGCATAGGTGTGTTTTGGGCGTTACGCCAGTTAAACCAATCAGTGTGCCAGGTGCCATTGCCTTTAAGGGCAGGATGCGCTATCCTAAATCCTAAATCCTAAACCCGCGATGGAGAGAGGGAGGTAGATTTTCTCAGGGCTTCTACTGAGGCTAAAGCAAGTTGGCTTTATATACATATTATATATTATATTATAGGCGAGTTAATTCGGGAGGTGGAGCCACATGTGTCCAAGTGGACGTGTCACAAGGTTGTACTGATTGAGTAAAATCCCCGGCCACACCACACACACACACAAGAGGCAGAGGTGGAACTATGTGTAAACTAATTTATTGACAAGGTAGATTGGGCAAATAAAATATTAAAAATAAAAATATAGCACAGCTGCTGGCTTATGATAAAACAATAAAACGTGCTGGCATAAGTGTCCAATTAAAACAGTCTTTCCTCTAAACAGTCTATATGAGTAATATACTCAGTCCATTCCGGCGGCGTCCCGGTATCAGTCCGACCGTGTGCGTGGTGAGGCTCCGTCGGGCCGTGCATTGAAGCCGCCTGGGTGCGCTCTCGTAACAGCCCAAACTTTAGGGATTCATTCTTTAGGGATAGCGGATAGCGGGTGGTCCTGACCACCCCACGGACACACCCCCAGGCGCAAATGACGGAGTCGGCATAACGGATAGCGGGTAGCGGGTGGCGCAAGATACCGTTTAGGGATAACGGAAGTTCCTAAATCCGCAATTTGCGGGTAGCGGGTAGTGGCAGCGGATAGCGGGTGGCACAAGATAGGGCCCTAAGTGTGTCTTTTTAATCATGGTTTTCTTGCTTTTCTCGTTTTTTTGCTAATGTTCCTGTAATTTTTGGCTCATTTGCTAATTTCCTTTCTCCCATGTTATTGCACAAAATCAAGTGAATTTGTCTGACGTTGGACCAGCATCACTGATCTGACGTATAACTTATCGGACGTCTACAACCTAAGGAGCCGTCCTCCACTTTTGGGGTAGCAGGTTTCTAACTAAAAGGGGAAAACATTACACTTCCCATAACAGAAGCTCTTCAGATCAGAGGGCTGTGCTTTGAAAACAGGGATGTCTGATCACGATAATCTGACTCCCAGCCACGATAATTTCTTCCTCCATTTCTGGCTGGATGGCTGTGTTGGATATGATGGGAAGGTTGCTACATCACAGCACTGATTGTTTGAATGCTCCACTCACTGGTCTGTCATTAGTTTTTATCCCCTGGATTTCAACTGAATAAATGTGAACAACAATCGCAGGACTGCCATCACACAGTCTGTTACATAAAGACAGTCCATCAAAATTGCTCCCTGAATATTGTGTAAGCAAGAAGTATACCAGGCAGTTGATGATTCATGCTTCACTTTAGTTCTACCTTGCCTAGTTTAAATGATGCATTAACAGATTTGAAGTTTTGAGCACAGCTACCTAATGTGGCTCGCTGCTGCCTGGCAAACTTCAGTTGTCATTTGAATTTGAGGTTTCATCACTCTCAACTTCATGCAAATGGAAAGCAAATTTCAAATGCTCTCATTACCAGTTTCATTTCCCTCCCAATACCATCGTTCCACATATGGAGATGTCACTTAGTATCCCCTGTTTCCATAGAAAGTAAATAAGAAGCAGTGCTTTGTTCGGTTCACTTGGGTGACGTAAATGTAACAGCTGCCAAACGGGTAGTTGCTTAGCCTTAATGAGGTGGTTTAATTGGAAACATGCTGTTCTCTACCTGAAACAACTTAAAATCGTGAAATCAACTCGAATTTTGGGTTGGCATTCAGAAACCACATGGCATTATGAGAGCTGCTTAATCTCGAAGCCGAGCTCGTGGATCTTCAGCACGGGTTCTGTCAGGGATTTAATTTTAGGTGCCATGATGTATCTCATCTATATATCACCACCTTGTTACTACGCTTTGTGTTGCTCGGCAGAACAAAGGGAATGATGCTACCTCTCAGTCACAACCTCCACGACCTGTCTTTACAAAAGCTTCTTCTGCAGCATGATGTGCACCGTAAACAGCCTTTATATATAGCACACAAACACTGTTTTCTTTGACATCTGGTGCTCTGCATTCCCAGGGCATGGGTTTGATCTCTCATGTGAACAAGTCCAATTTTAACTTGTGTTTCCTCTATATTATGTCTGGTATGCGCTTGGCCCTCCTGAACTGCATTTCTTGTATTGCATTTTTCATATCTCAGTGGATCCAGGCATCACGGAGGGGCTGCTGATGTAGACCAAGAGAACAGAGTGGTTACATGGGAAGCTGTGTACTGGTTGCTGCAATTTCTCTCTTTCACACCCGTTTGCGATTATCTGTTTTTAATCTGGTCTTGCATGCATAGTTATGAAGTCAGACACACAAACCTTAGGGATTCACATACTCAAATATAGTTTCCAGTAACGCCTTCACCTGCCTCTCTTGGAATAATCTACCATATATTCAGCATCTCACCTGCAAGTCAGGAGAATTTTCTGCCTACAGATTTGGTTGTCAACACTAAGCCCGCATACCCAGAATCCCCGCCTCTCCCGCGTGGCTGGATGTTGTTCTAGTCGTGGTCCAGTAGGGGTCAGCATTAAGCTACATTTATCAGGTGGGCATTGTCCGGGATGCCCTGTAAGAGAGTTTTCCAATAAGTCCTCCTCTACTTCATCAGCAGGTTTCTGTGTTGACTTAACTCAGGGGTTTGCCACAGAAATGCTCTCTTGTTCATTCACTCCATTCATGAAGGAAACTCTCCAGCTAATGTGAATCATTCTTTCTTAGCACACCAGTTCCCCTTTATTTTCCCAGCTGTGGCTGGCCGTTCTGGCATTGAATAGCATGACTGTCTCAGCCGTTGTGGTCTTGGTATTTCTTTGTAAGTAGCACTCCCTTTTGTATTGCTTGCGTGTTTGCTGCCGTGTGGTTTCGGTATTGAACTTGTCTCCTGGCTCTTTTCTTCTCTTAACACAGCCCGAGCTAAAACTGATGCCTTCTTTGTTGTTGAAGAGTCTATTAGTCTGTGTTTTTCCCCGTGTGTTAATCAGTATATTTTATGTGCAAAGTTGCATCAAATAAGCTGCCTTACTTGTTTAATGAAACAGTCACAAAGTCATTCAGTTAATGCGGCCCAAATGAGTCTGACGTGATAATAAATGCTTTAATATTCATTTGATGGATGAAAACATAGCTGCTGAGTAAATGCATTCAGAGCATTTTGGCTCAAGTTAAATGTTCAGCTCCATTATGGAGTGGATGTTGCACTGATGATAGATCAAGCCTCAGTGGTAATGAGCTAATAGCCTCCGCCAAACAAATCTCTCAGCTGCATGCTATGAATTTTTGTCACATTTTATTTTTTCCCAACATATTCAGACAGTTCATGATTTATACCAGAGAACACGTACACAGTGACAAATATTTTCTCAGAAAATGCCAACTGTTACCTCTTATTGTTGAAACTCTGTTCTGTGCTTCCATTTTTCTCCCTGGATAGGCCCTCAGTTTTAATATGCTTGGCACTGACACAGTATGTACAGGCACAAGCCTTTTATAGCAACACAGTAAAATAAAATTCATTTTCAACTGTTACTAGCTGAACAATAGAGCCATTTTGCCGACTTCTTCAGCACAATAAATTCAGCCCAGCCACGTGTGGCAGCACTAAAAGTGTCATTTAGGTGATAACTTTTCATGAATAAATGACGCCATTTTCAGTGTGGTCATGTAAAAAACACTACAAATAGGAGAAGGTGTGTTTAAGTGCTCATAATGTCAAAACCTCAGTTAAATGCTATGTGACATTGAATAAACAACCAGCCATAATCACCTGTGATATCTCAGTTTTGCTGCTGAGGCTTAGGATTCATTATCAGTCGACTCATAGATGTAGTCAAGACTTACAGCGTCTGATGAATTATGTCTGATTGAGGACGGGTCAAGCTTTGGCCCTCAGGTCACCTTTAGGCTTTGTGCCGCAGGCAGACATATTCTTTTATTTCCATAGTTGAAAAACCTTGAGAAAGGAGACTGTATTTCTTCCAGGTGAGTCAGACAAGGTTTTGTTCTCATAGGCACAAAAGGCCTCAGAAGAGCCTGCTGGCTACATTCACTGCAGCACTTTCTTAAGATTCTGCTATTTTGGATGCTTGGGATAATATCTGACTCCCAACCTGCCAGTTCCTTTGGCAAAATAGCTTAGTTTTGTTCAGTCAGCAACGTCATTGAAAAGGATTGAACTTTTAGATTTGATTTTATTTTTCCGGCAGATGTTATGAATTAATGAGACAGGAGTTCCTTTCATTAGAATTTAATAGATTCTGTGTTATTTCAGCTGATGAGACAACGACATCAATAGCCCACACACCTTTTCAGATTTTCTGTTTTTTCATTTTGCAGTTGTTATGCAACAATGGTATTAGTTTTCCATTTTCAATATATTATCAGAAATTAACTTTTGAAATAAACTTTTGACTTTGCTGGTTACAGTGTCCAAATGAAATTGGGAAATAAAAGGTCTACAAGTCTAGATTCAACACAACTGCAACATTTGAAAAGGTGAACAGACTTTTGACACCCATATATTACATGTTTTGTTTCCCAGTAAACTAGTGGTCTTAGTGGAACAGACAGACCATTCAGCCAAATCTGAATGTGTAGTTTGACTGCAGTGTGTGATGACACAGACGGACTGGCTGTCACTTCGCCTGCAGAGTAAATGTCTGTTTTTGTGCCTGGCCTGAGTATCGGCGAGACTGTTCCATCTCCTGTTAATTGTGTTGTTGGTGCAGTGAAGTGATTAGCAATATTTTGCAGACGACTTGCACTTTCCCTGCAAATTTGGAGACTCGTTTCAACTCCATGACATTTATTGTTGGCCTTCCAGTTGTACGCCTCCGACAAATGACATATTCATTGTCCCGGTCGAACATTGCGCTAACTTCCATATCTTTTAGATGTTCAGTTCCCGCTGAGGCCACTCATACTAAAAGTAAATGCACGTGGTATTGCAAGGTGCTTTGAATAAGTGTCCTCAAATAGCATATGTTATAATGGCATATGCACATTCCCTGTGAATGACTCAGCCGACTGCGTCACACGTGCTCGTGTGTGTATTTCTGTGTGGGTGGGTGTGTGAATACACAAAACAGCGAAGCCACTTGAGGTATAAAGAGGGAGATGGAGAGAGGCAGAGTGGCATGTTATTGCGCTGTAGCACTCACTAAATTGTGGTTCAGACTTTAATTGCAGGAAGATGGGGCCGCTTCAGGCCGGACATGCCATGCAAGGTCGGGCTAGGACTCAGATCCTCAACCTGCACAGACCTCTGTTGGGGCTGATTCAGTCCAAACAAAATCTGATTCAGCGGGCACTAATGAAGCTACTTCATATTTTTTATTTGTGTACTGTGTGTCTCCGTCCATCAGTCTTGTGGCAACACACTCCTGTTAATGAAGCAGTGCCCTTAAAGGACATTTTTCCACATAGAAACCAACAGTCTGACCAGGATTTTGAGAAACAACACTTTCAGGGTCGTTGTGTCTTTGGTTAAAAAAAAAAAAAAAAAAAAAAAAATGGACAAAGTTTCATGCTAGCATCACTCCTCACTGAAAAGGCTGGTCTGGGTACTGTGTGTGTATCACCACTGAGAAACACTGACTAATTCTATTTTGTTTTGACATATCTACTTTGCAACCAAGAGGATTGCGGGGGTGATTTCTATGCACCACTTTGAACCCAATGTTGATAGCACACCTTGAAAGACCTAAAGCTGAAGTTCAGCTTCAGACACAGTTGAACAATCAGGATGCCAGCACAGTGTGAGAAAAGTGTAGTTGTTTTTTTTCTGCTTTTGGGAGACGAGCGCAAACTAATTGTAGTATTTCATAAAAAAATATGAAATGTTTTGTTTTCCCCCCTAGCAGTGGTGATAGGATGCTAGTGTTGTGAGAAGAGTTAGCAGGAATTTCATTTTTATGTGAGAGACTCGTGTCATCTTGCTTCCTATAGTCAGGTTAATGTATAGTTGACACGTCATCCTGCAGTGTAAGGCTTGTGTGGCTTAAGTTTTCCAGAAAAGAGTAATCGTTAAAAGCTATAGCTGTGACACCATCCACATCTGTAATTACAGGGAAAATCTAATTGGGTTGTTTAAAATCTTTTTTTTTTTTTCTTTTGCAAAGATTGACAGGCTTAATGAGTCTTGGTTTTTGTTGGGCAATTTATTTGCAAATCTGTTACTTTCTCATTTGCCCTGCAGCTCTCGCCGCTGTGAGCTGACATTTGTTTTTCATTCAGTCCAATTCATCCACAGCTATTTTATGGATTTTGTGTGAAAAGAGCACCATCCAGTGCTAGAGGTCCTTCTGTGTGAGTAGTACACTGAGGAATGGATTATTCTGATGCCCTAATGTTAGAGAAGAGTCGCCCTGAAGCCAACTCCCCCTGCCTCTCTTTTGCATATCTTGTTTTAAAGGAGCGTTTAATAATCTCTGACCTTTACTGGGCTCTGTCAGTCACAAGCAGCAATTGTGACAACATCAATACACTTATCTCGTCCTAGGTCTTTGGCACAGCTACAGTAAAAATCATTTTAAAACACCTTTAGCCCTTTTCACACTCTCATTCCTTAGCTACAGCGCAGTAACATCGATTCACACTCGTATAATAAATAAACCCAGGCCTTACAGTTATTCCTGGGTTAAGGGTTCACGCCACAGAAATGGGATGAGTAGATTCAGCTTTGTATAGGGGATTATACGGTTACTAATGGGCCAACCGGCGGGCATCTTTTGGGACCCGATTTAATAACTTTGACAGTTTCATTGTGACAAAACAAGCATTATTAAAAGTATTTGAAATGGTGGATATCTTCACTGGTGATTTGAGCAAAGGTAGAGACCACTTGAGTTTGACCACGAGCTGTTTCTGCTCAGACTGCTGACATCTTCGTCCTGCACTTGGCAGCTCCTGTGACATCTTGTTACCGAGCCAAAACTGCAGCAGGAAGACAGCGGTATCTACCACGCCAGCTCAAGGGAATATTAAAGGGAACTCTAGCACATTCACCCGTAGTTGTGATGTCAGATAATCCTAAGCAGCTGTGATTTTCTTAACAAGAATGTTAAACAAGTCCTGTGACAACAGAAATTGTTTTCCGTTAGCCGTGCATCGGGCCTTCACCAACATAAACAAACTCTTCTGCCGACACAGTGACATCAGTGAATAAGTCCAGCTGCTGCCGTGGCAAGGGGAACCAGCCAGAAATACTTCTGCTTGACGTGAACCAAAGGCCCTTGCCGATTCTACACAAGTCCATTTCAACAATTCACACTTGAAAATCAAAGCCTAGGGGTGGAAGCTGTGCTCTTGCAGCGCAGTTTCGATTGGACCAAAAAAACAACTCGTTTGCTTTACTAAAGTATGATATTGCTTTTGTTCAAACCTTGATTCACACTACAGGCTTTAACTCTGACTTTTTGGGGATGTTGCCAGAAAATCAGGGATAGCCCTGCTCTGAAATGGGGTTTAGTTAGCCCTGGGCTAGGAGTCGGGGTGTCCCACATTCTGAGTTGCACGTGTGAGAAGACAGTTTGCTCACAGCTAAAGAGCGTTTGAAAACTGTTTGAGCTGAGATCAGAAAGATGGGTTGGTTCCAGTTTCACAAAGACTTGCCTGATGGACGATGGACATTGTCTCAACTTACATTTTGGCGCGGTATTTTCTGTATTTGTGCAGGACATCCTGTCTATTGAATGAGATGTTTGCTTGGCGGCTTTGAAAGTTACAGAACAACACAAAGTAATCATTTAGATACTGATCAACAACCCTATCAGAAACGTACAGATATTAATTTTTGTGCTATGAGATGGTAGAAATCTTAATTACTTTCCACACATGTATCCACGGCTGTCCTCCAGGCAGCATGATCCATTGCAGCTGATTGCTCTGTTGCACTGTCCATGGCCTCTCCCCTACTTTACGTCTCAGTTCCCCCAGCCTCCCTCTGTCTAGCTCTCCTCCCTGCTGCCTTCTCCCACCCCAGCGGGCCAGAGTGGATACTTGATACAGTCTGCAGCCAGACACCCGGAAAACAACTTCATCGACTTCACTACCGCTGTCCCACTCTGCCACTCGGCTCTGCTCTTCCATATGGTTTATCTACAACCTACCATTTTGTCCCGCCTTGTCGCACAGAGACCACACTGAGGCTCGGCCTCTTACACATTTTACTATTAATGGAGAGTTCAAAACCACACAGACTGGACTATCCAAATACAACATGTCAGAGTTCCCGACTACTGTATAGTGCAGGATTATAAACAAGATTTGCAGTTACTCAGAAATGGTTAAAGAAGCTCTCTAGCTTTTGCATTACTTCAACTTCTTGCTGTATGAGTCATAGACATTTATTATTCCATACCTCTCCATTTTAAATTTGTCGATTTATATGCAGGCTTTGCATAGTGTCTTATGTAAGTTATTGAAAGCCTCAGCCTACCTAGCTCTCTGAGTGTTTGATCCACCTGATAGCAGCCATCTACATTTTTCCTGCTGTCTTCCTCAATTTTCAGGACGTAGTGTGTAAATATACGGTCAAAATGAAAGTCAGAGCCATGTCTGTGGTCATCTGTAGCTGTTACCTGCATCATTTTATGAAATATGCGTCTAAATATGCTTCTGTTTTCAAATGCCACAATGTGAATATTTTGTTTCTGTTAATTTGATGCTGAACTTGACCACTTCTTCACATTGCCAAATCAAAAGTGCAAAAAGAAAAGTTGCAATGACAAAAACGTTAGAGATTACAGTGCGACTTTTCTAGCTTGTGGGAAGCATCAGCTGGTTTAGTATGAAACATGGAGTGTGAGAACTGGCCTGTGAGACGTACATGTGTGTGTGTGTGTGTGAGAGCGGGAGAGAAGGGGCGTGTATCAAGCCTTCGACTATAATTACTGCAATCAATCTACGTTTAACAGCTGTGAAGGAGTGCCCCCTCTCTCATCTGGACAAAAGTGTATGCAGCTATAAATGGGGTGAATTTTGTGTGTGTGTGGGTGTGAATGAGAGAGATGGCTTGTATGCATGCATGCAGCCATGCGCGTGATGAAGATTGACGGCGCTCTCAACCATTCATCAGGGCGGTGAACGGTGTGTGTTGCTGTATATGCTTGCCTCAGCTTTTCCCAAGCTAAGGGCATTGATATGACAGGAACAGTCTGTAAATATAAGGAAGGCAAGGGGAACTGCTCACCATTCTGTCTCTCCCGTTATCCATCCATCCATCCCTCCCTCCCTCCCTCCCTGCTTCCCGCGAGCCAAGCATCATGACACAATATGCTCTTACTGCCCACTCACCCCCTTCACTCACAAAGGACCAGAAAGAGAGGCATGGAGATGAATTCCCTCCCCCAGCGGGACCCAATCCATCAACTACAGCTCTGCACTGAAGACAGCACTCGCCAGGACACACCCTGCAACTCTGTCCTTTAAAGGCACAGGGTCGACAAACAGCAGGAACCGTTCAGGATACCGTCTTCATCCGGTTATCAGTTTTAAGTTAGGACTTTGCCGTAAAGACAAAGCTTCAGAGTGGCGTTAACATCAGAGCATCGGTGTTAGTCTGGCTGGAGGAGACTGATGGCCGTGGCCTGTAAAAGAGATGATGTCAAACCCTCAATCACATGTTCATGCAGGGAAGCTCTCCACTCCTTCTGAGTGGAGGATGATGTAACAGCTAGATTCATCCTGCCCTTGTTAGAAGGAAACAAAGGACCAGACAAAGCCACACACGATCACTCACACACACACACACACAACCTCTTCACTGTCATTGTGGTAGGACAGATATGCATCAGTGTATGAGGGCTGTTATCCTGGCTGAAGATGCAGTTGTCCTTAAAGCAGACAGTCCACTCATTCAAAATATGAATCAGAAATAACTGAGGGAGATCAGATCAGCTTGTCTCGACAGTCTCGCCTTGATAATGCATCAAGTTTTCTAAAGCGCTTTTCTGTTTTCTGTTTCGCTTTTGTTATGTTAGTTTCTCAGAGATGATGCGTCCTCTGCAGTTTCTATATGCTTCCTCCTACCTGTCTGTATTTTTGCAGGATTTAAGCTGATTATAAAGTGGCGGTGGGCATCAGCTCCTTTCCTCACATCTGCATCTGCTTTTCAGTTGCATAAATAAAACTTACCCGAGCCTATTTCCCAAAGCCTAGCTAATGCTTGTTAATGTCTGACAGAGTCTTGTACAATATCACTTATGTGCTGTAAGTTTTTTCCAGTCCTGCCCAACACCAGGTGTTAGGAACGGCAAATGCAAAAGCCGGTTATAGATTGAATCATTATTGTGTATTGATCGGCGATGGAGAGTGTATGAAAATGTGGGTTATTATTTGAGTATTAATTTACTTAAAAAAAAAAAGATGCATAACAGTTTTAACAAAACTCAGTTCATTGCATATGTAAACATAGACATCCAGTGACAAAGTGATGTCCATGTTCTCCTTTGTTTGCAGTTTGCTTCACAAAATGACCTCCAGTCAGACTCCCTAGGCAACAAAAAGGGACACTGCCTCGCCTGTGCTCCATATACTCTTTTGTTATGGCGTTTGCAGCAAGACCAGACTGATTTATTTCCAATTCCTCCTTCACACTTGAACCCCCTATCCCCTACCTGATGTGGGGGGCCTCCAGTGGGGAAATGCCTGGGACGTGGGAACCTTTAACTGCTGAGCTGGCTGTTGGAGTAACTGGTTCACTGCAGGAGTGCTGAAAGCATGCTTGGAACGCCTTACCCCTTCCTGGCCTCATGCATTGAATTGGGGATAGAGAAGACAAAATTGCAATATCCTTCTGACAGCAAGATGTTTTTGACATTCTGCACATTCCAGTCGTTCTGTATAATATCCTGGATTGTCTGTGTGGCTTCTATCAAAGGATACAGTCCTGCCAGGATATGGATCACGAGCGGTATTAGTGAATATTCTAATGCTTTCCATACAATATGAAACACGCCTGCGTGGTTATTTGAAATTGGCCTAGAAGAGGCAAGATAAAAGCAGTGTGCAAACAAAGCGTGGTCTACATTAACAGGGCTCACATATTGACAGTATCCTCTCTGTATTAAGGCATGGATCCATTTTCAGCCCCGGTGTGTGCTCTATCAATTGAAGTTATGCTGACTTAGGTCATTGCAATGGTGTTAGACTGCAGCTTGTGTGTGTGTGTGTGTGTGTGTGTGTGTGTGTGTGTGTATACACTAGAGTAAGCAAATCTTTTTCATAATGGGATTTGTTTTGTCAGGCCCCTCCAAGTCGTAATCTCATCCCCTTATAGCAATCTCTCTCGGTGTTTAAATCCCAAGGCAGACCTCAATCCCTTACTAGATCCGTCTTTATAGCTTTAATAATGATTTCAGGTGTAGCACCTTCACACTTCCTGCCTCAGCTCTGAGGTACTGCAGTGAAGCCCCTTAGGCATCCCTTCACTTGAAACGCCTGTAGTTCTGCAGTCGGACAAAAATACCACTGTGTTAAAATAATGGCGTGGGAGACCAGTTATTTTCAGCACAGCATTACTTGCTTGTCTGCAATCCTTCATTTCCACACTGTTGAAACTGATAAATAAGAGGCTTTTACTTGTGTTGTCCTTTATTTCAAATGGACACAATGTGGCGACATACCCGAATGATCCACAATTACAATTACAACTGTCGTTGTGTTGATGTAAAATTCAGGATCTCTGACTGATGAATCATGCATGAACCAAGAAGGTAATACAATTCTGCAGGTTCACAAAAAAAGCAAAATCTCTCAGCTGCTGCTCTGCATGGCTCTCACTATTTCCCCTTATTTTCAGTTGTGTTAACTATAGGAAATCACAATTACTTTTAAAGAGAAAATCGCTTATATCCTGCTGCAACTCTGTTTATTAAACTAAACTAGCAGTTTGCTATCAAAACAGTAGCTTCATACAGTGACTCCTGTTACAGTTTTGTCATTTTTATAAATGTAGTGCTTGGATATATGGTGTTTGGGAATAATAGTCTTGTCAAGTTACTTGTCAATTTGTTGGCAACATGAAAACCCTCTAAAATCGTGTTTCAGATTAACATAGCCATTGTCACTGCAGTAGCTGTCAACGATCACATTCTCACCACATCTGGAGTTGTAGTTACCACCAACAGAGTGGATTTTTGTTTCTGAGTTCATTTGGCCAGTAAATAAGCAAAATCATTTGTCAAAAAGGAAATATGTTTGCTTTACCTGGTGCTTTGCAGAGAGAACTTTTTGCACATTATCTTGTGCATTGAGATTATATCAACAATTTGAGTTTTTTTTTTTTTTTCAGAACTCTACACAAACTACTATATTGTCAAAATGAAAATAAAATGTTAAAATGTAAAAACACAATTATTGGAAATTTACACTAAGTTCATAATCACATAATTGTAAGATTTTTACAAAGTAAACGGTTTGCATGTGTACTCACAACTTCATTTGGAGTAGTTGGGGAAAGAATAGTAATGACAAGACATGTAAGCGAATTTGTCATGTTCATATTGAACTGAATGTTTTTGCTGTATAAATTAATTGAAAAATTGAACTTATAAGGCTCCATTTGAAATTCAATGCAGTAGTTTGAAACTGAATGCGATTATTACTGTTAACATTTAGCTTTAATTCCCTTTCACTTTCACAGACTTACACTAAAGTCTCTTTTGCATTAATGTCTCAGAGCTCAATCTCAATTAGGAAAACCAAATTTAAATCAGAAAAGTTTGAAATTACAGTTATAAACTAGAGAGAGCTCAGTTTAACACACACCTTGAGCAACACGACGCAGCTGTCAAGATATTCCCGTACCGCAGCTTTAGATATTCACCAAACGTTTAAACACACCTTCTGCCAGGACAATTTGCTCAGTGCTATTGTAACTTCCTCACCAAGCCGGCAGCCCTAACCCCGGCTTACCTGGAGGTATCCCTCTGCAGCGCAAATTATCCTAAGAAAGAGGGAATTAAGCAGCAGTGACTGTTAACAACCATTTGATTTTGTAAAGTGAACCTTCTGTAGCACCATATTATCTTTTCCTGCAGAGCATCGTGGGTTTCTGCACTGAATGATGATTGGCGAGATTTGGCCCCGTAGAGTGGAATTGGGCAGTAGTTTTGGAGCTCACATGGGAATATAGGGAATAGACTTTTTAAAAAAATGCTCAAACCTATTGTTTAAGGGGAGTTTTACTACAATTTATTTGCAACTGTCTGTTTATGGTTCTCATATGGATATGGAGTCAGAAGGAGAATTTCTTGCTAATAAGCCAAAAATAGACGTTTTCTTCACTGTGGTCTTTGTCAGACTGATACTTGAAATGGTTCCTCTGTTCTCTGCCTCATCCAGGAACAGAATCAGCAAACCAGATGGAGGCTGAGATGGCTTATCAATATTGTCCTCTGACCAACTTTGAAGATAGATACTATTTTGAATGTTTGCCTAACAGTTGGCCAGTGCTCCATCTGCCCAATGTTTGCATGCATTGGGTGGATGACAAAGGACTGAAAAGTACTGTTTTATGTTATCTAGTTGTTAGTTAAAACACTAACAGAGGCCGTTTCGTCTACAAGTGGGTATTTATGTAAAATTTGTCAGTCAACGCCTCACCCTACAGGTCTGTCTCAGGCAAATGCTTGTATTCATACATTTGGTCCTGTATTTTTTTGTCTTAAGTTATTATTGGCTGTTCTCCCCTGTCACAGTAATGATCTGTGTGTCTGCGGATGCCTGGATAGTGTGGTAGACAAACAGATTTTTTCAACCCACAGAGTTGTGTGCAATCTCTCATCTGAACTTGAACAAAAAGAAATCGTTTTTTTTTTTTTTTTTTTTTCCACATCAGCGTTGATATGTATGTGTTAGAGAGTGAAGGTAAGAGTTAATACATGAATATGTATGCCACCTGCAATTCCTGTAACATAAATTCTCCTTTTAACATGGACTGGACAGCATTTATTTTTTACAGTGAGTAATTCAGCCTTGCTCTGTGTCCTTGGGCAGCAAAACACAATTTGCAACACTCAAGGGAGGAAGTGTCCAACTCCTTTCTTTTTGGGTCTTTTTGGCCTCTGAACATTAAAAGAGCAAAGTCAGTGCCTGAATCCATCTTGATTTAAGTATTCATCAGCAGCAGTGTGAACAGGCCTGATGACTCAGACACGAGTCAGAGTGAGGAACTCCTACCTGTTGTGGTGTCAGACGACTGTTCCTGCTTCTATTCAGCCACAATCAGGCCGGTCAGAGGCTCCAGCAGAGTCAGTTTCTGGGCCTGCTGCTCCCTTGCAGGCTGGGTTTCTCGCTCAAACCTCCAGCAGTGGTTGAGGAGTGGTCAGCTTCATGCACAGCTGTCTGCAAGGATTCATCTGGTTCCACCCAAAAAAAGAAGACAAGCTGTTTTAATATTTGGAAAATGAAATTGCTCCCATATTGTTACCCTACAATTTACTTAGGCCTCAAGTTTTTCCAGCTCGTCTGACAGGTTATCTCTGACAAGTAGACGGCACTCAGTAGAACTCACACCTCCGCCATCGCCACTCCGTTGTCAAGATATGCCAGTCGCACATTTTGGATATTCACCAAAAGTTAATGACGCCCACTGCCCGCGCCCCACTTTGGCCAGTTGGTTTGAAAACTTTATCAGTTCTTCTCTAGGCTATGACCAACCTTTCCACAAAGTTTAATGCACATTGGTTAACACCTTTTTTTTTTTAAGATGTCCTGCAAACAAACAATCAACCAAATGTAATGGGGCAAAAACATAAACCCCATCCACATCTGGTGGTGGAGATTCATTAATTTCAGGTGTAATCACGTGCATTTTCAAACAGTTGCATTTAGTTTACACTTTGCAAATTCACTTACTCAACAGTCCTTTTTTTTTTTAATATATATATAAATTCAGTGTTTCAAACTCCTGGGACTAACTTTCACAAAAAGTCATGAAAAGCCATATGGAGTCTGACATCACGTTTAGAGTTCTGAATAATATTTTTCCATAAAAATTGTTTAATTTTCGGTCTTTCTTGCTCATAAAAGGGGCATCGTAGTCGGTCAGTACAGCATGATGGCACATATTGAGAATTTAGGGTGTAGCAGCAGCGGTGGATTTGTGGCTCGCATTAAATCCAGTCCAGAAGGTTTCCAAGAAAATATTAATCACCCGTTGTTGCATGCAAAAATACAGAAGTCCAGGTTCAGTGAATCCTTCCAGTGGGACACTATTTTCTGCTGCAGTCCCAATTTGTGAATTAGGCTAAAAATATGGGTGTAATTTTACATAAAAATCTAGAGCAGCTTTAATTTTAAACATAGTGCATTGTAGGAGCGAAATATAGAGGCTGTTAAATGATACTTTTATTTTGCAGCAGTGCCTCGAACTTCATTTTGATTACATTTGCTGAACAATATTTGACCTCTCCACATGGAGATCGGGCTGTCACTCCATCCTGTCATTGGCATCGCTGAGCAGACAGCTGAATGAACTGGGTCACCATTGGATTATCATTCGATATTTATAGCTTGACTTGTAGTAGAGAATGATTTTATATTCTGATCCCTTAGCCGGGCCGTGTCATGGCAGCCGACCCAACAGGACATCCCAGCTAATTGAGAGAGATGGCTCACAGCGCGCAGTGTGCCTTGTGCGCCGCTATTTCAGGGAAGCTGGGACACTTTTGGCTTAGTGGCTGACTGTTAGCACATTGACACATTGCAGTGTTTCCTCTGTCAGAGTTTTGACTGCGGAGGTGGCTGAGGATGGCTTTTTTTCTCATTCCTTAAAGGTTAAAGCACTCTTTGTTCGTGCCTTTTTTAATGAAATAATTTAGTGAAATCATCATTTAATTTTCTTTGTTTACAGTAGTGGCCAACATTATGCAGGTTATGCTCAACACCTTGCACACTGCTTATCATATGCTCACTGTGGATCAAATCACACAGAGATGGCTGCGCTCCCCATCATGCTGTGGTCCCCAACCATGACATGGCATTCAAATGCTCAAATAGGAACTTGACAGTTTCTAGAAATTAAAGTGCCAAATGACACAAGAACTGGTTATCTGCAGAACTGATCCCAAAAACGATCTCACGTAGAAACGCACTGAATTCCACTGCGTCCTTGTTTTTTATTATCACAACTGCTTTTTCAAATGAGAAATATTTTAAACTGAAATCAAAGTAGTTTTAAGTCTCTTTTGTTACTCTTTTTTTTACTAAATGTGACTTAGTAATTAACAGTTTGTTCGGGGATATTCTTTAACAGTCTGTTTTTTTTTTTTTTAATGTTGACTTAACTTTTCACTGCACAACACTGGGGAGTCAACTTTTTGGCTTTATTTTTTAAAATTATGCATGGTTGAAACTCACTCAACACTCCATAAAATTTTGGACATCAACACTCAGTGGAATGTTACCGTGCATTATTTTCTTTCTCTGACTCACCGAAGGCTGACTCACAGAACAAAAAGAGGGTGACATTTAATAGGTTGCAGTCACATTTGAAGGATATACTGTATGTTTGCACTGTTAAACCCCAAAACCTTTAAAGTTTTACTGCATTGTGTGGATGTTGGATCTGCCCGCCTTCGGTTTTCAAATCGCTTTTTTGCCGCACAGAGAGAGCACAGGCATACACACATACATACATTTTGGTTTGCCTGTTTGTCAGCCAGTGCAGGAAGGGACGCTTATTGGGGCAGGACCTCTCTGGCCTCTCTTGGCTCTCATGTCCAGGCTGGCTGCTTGGCTTTCCGTTTTCCTCTCCAGCAATAGTCCCTTTTAATCTGTCTCATATGGAGATGGCATGTATGAAGTCATCACAACTGATGCAACCAATGTTTTTCCTTCCCCTTTTTTTTTGTTTGTTGTTTGGCTGAAACCTGAGAGCAAGCAGTTTTGCAGAACGGAGGTTAAGTTTTTGGTTGTGGTGATTGCTTTTCTCCTTGGCCAGTGTGGCAGGTTGCAAACTACCACATTGCACAGCTATTTATTGTTAAAAAAAAAAAAATCTTCAAACCCAGGAGTAACCGACAGGCCTCCCATTTTAGCCTTGCTGTAATATGAAGGAGGAAGAGATGTAGCCAGCCATAAATCTGTATAATAGACAAAATCTAGAGAGTCCTGGCTAAGGTCGACCCTCCAGTGAAGCCTGTTTTAGATGTAGTTTAGCTGTCATGATGACCTTATTCTGTTCATGTGGCATGTTTGTTTTGAAAAGTATCCGTGCTGATGGTGTATCGCACATTGCTGAATGTGCTCTGAAGTGTACAGGAAGGGCTTTTTAAATTCTGGTCCTGTGTGAGAGGATTTGTCCTTTGATTGTCTGCTACTTCTTTACGTGCAAGAGGCCATCTCCCTCCAGTGATAATAAGACAGAGGACAGAACGAGGGAGAGAAGAGGGCACGTGCGGAAGAAAAGAAAATTTCTCTCCCACAAGTGCATCCCCCCCTTTTTTTCTGTTACCTCCTGCCCTCTCCCTCCCCTCTGTTTCTCTTGGCTCTCCCTCTCCATCCCTGCTCTTTGTCCTGGGGAATGTACCAACCAGAGAGGGGGAAGAGGAGAAGAGAAGGGGGAGGGGTGAGCCAGCATGTCAGAGAAGGGAGAAGAGGAAAAAGAGAGAGAGAATAGCATGTGGCGGAGGGACAGAAACAGCAGACGGTGAGGTCGGCGAATGAACAAAGCAGAAAAAAAAAACTGTTTTTGTTCTTTTTTTAAAAATCCGGGTTCTTCCCTCCCCTCCATGTTTTTTTTTTTTTCTTGCTGCAAAGCAAATTGGGCGTTGAGAAAGTTCTGTTGGGTGCCGGCCATCAGAGAAAGGAAGCCAGCAAGAGAAAGAAAGCAAGAAAGAGGATGAGGTATCACAACATTGGGATGGCAGAGAGGGCAAAATGGAGGGGATGAAAGCTGTCCCGTCGAGGAATCTTCAAACCAAGCCACCTCTTATCCTACAGCACCTCCACCTCTGCTGCTGCTGGTATTGTTGCGTCCCTCCTGTCTCAGAATCCCACACTGGGAGAGCTTGCACTGCATGTGAGGGAAAGTGGAGAGCTGACATTTGCATCCTGCCGAGGGGAATTGTGCTTTGGACTGGTAAAGGACGGGATGTGCATTCACACACTCAGGAAACACACAGACACCCACAGTGAGAAACGCAGGCTGGGGACAGGTGCTGGAGTGTTAAGGAGGGGCAAACTCTCAGCTTTAAGCTCCATGGCATGAAGCGAAGTAAAGTGTAGGGGCTGGAGCAGGGAACGAGTGAACACAGGACCAAAGCTGCTGTGAGTATAAAGTGTATCTCTCTCTCTCTCTCTCTGACCATAGCTTTCTGTTTTTCATATTTACTCTTTAACTTATTCTCAGGCTGCTTGTCTGTCTGTAGGTATCGCAGCCTTGCTTCCGCCTTGTCCTTGTGTGGCTGTAAGACCCATTAAAATCACTTGTGGTCAAATGTGGTTTTTGCATTAAGCTTTGGGCTTATTCTGCAGAAACCTTTGTCAGAGGGGCACCACAAATTAACCTCTCTCTCTCTCTGGCTATATCTTCCCTGTTCTCTTGGGACAAAGACCACCATGGATGGGATGTCTTCTCTCTCTCTGTCAAGAATTAACATGCCTGCAGCAAGTCGATGTTTTATTGGTGCAAAAAGCAAATTTATTGTCTGGGAACATGGGATGAGTAACTCTTGACCCTGTCAGCGGCTGAAATGTTGTTTAATAATAACCTAAGTTTTTGGGCTGTGAAAGAAATTAAGTGTTATATCAAAATAACGAATCGTGCATTTCTCATTAAAATATGTTAATGACAGACTGATGGCTTGCTGTTTCTCTTTTAGGGTTAAAGGTCGAGGTTGTATTTTAGAAAAATATAAATTTGTGAGGTTAAGCCCTCAGTGTCACCATCCAGTATTCGGTCAGTACTGAAGCGAATTAGCATAATCATAGACCACTTTTTGGTCAGAGACTGATTTAATGTCATTACAGTGAAGTTTGTGACCAGTGGATCTTACTTGACTGGTAACATCTTTGAAATATTTCACTAAAGCATCCAAAGCATAATCCCTGCCCTGTACCACTGCAGTAGCATGAGTTAATGCATGGACAGATCTATGACTGATCTACGATTAACCAACCAACCTAAAACACTCATCCTCTTACCAGCATACCTCGTTACTGTGTGTGACCAGCAGTCTGGCTCAGGCCCTGGAAAAGCAGGATGAAATGATCTACCGCCTTACTGATGTGACCCCGTACAGCTTGAAGTTATGGAGATCAGGCACCACCGCTTAAACTGGACCACTCTGATTCCCGCTTGTTTTCATCGCCTCACTCGCCAGTCTTGTGGTGGATTCATTGTTGAAAATATTTTTTTTGTAACATGCTTGGTTAAGCGCTCTCTTTCCGTCTTTAAGCAGCACTGTGCAGTGCTGCTGAAGCATCTATTCTTGGTATATCTCAGTCAGTGTGTAATGAAACCTGTGGTGGCTCTGCCTCACCTCGATCTGTGCAGCTGTCCAGTGGGCAAACTCTGGGCGCAGCTTCTGATGAGCCAATTAGATTATCCACACTTTATCAAGTTGCTTTTGTTTGTGCTTCAAAGTGCTGCAAGCAGAGCTGACTGTGAGATTTTTTTATATATATATATATATAGCCCAGGAAAGCACCCTATACTGATTTATGAAGTAGGTGCTCAGTTGACTTAATCCAGAGTGAAAAGTAAGTCAAGCTGAACATAAATAGCAAGGATATCACCCAGTTTGCTGGAGGCTAGGCAGACAGTCCTGGCTGCTGCTAAGCCTAATCAAAGTACAGCTGTGTCCACCATCTTCACCAGAATACACCAAGGTTTGAACATTTCATCCATAATTGCGTGTTTGCATTGACATATTTAGAAAGGTTTTACTCTTTTTGGAAGGCAGAGATTTCATTATTCTGACAGTTATTCTCCCAGCGAAAACAGACCCTGTGCAGTTTGTGAAAAGATCGCCCCGGACTGTCCAGATCGCAGCGACCTCTCAGGCGTTGCTGTGACAGGTCCTGGAATAGTACGTTTAACAAGAAGAACCTGTTTTGCATGCCACTCCGTTTGACATGCACAAATGAATGAAAAATGTTTGGTTTCATCATGGGTAGCAATTTGGAAAAACTACAGGGTCAAAGCAAAACCACTTGCTGGCTTGGTACTTCGTTAAATTGTCATTGGAAGCGGATGCTGATCTTTGAATTTGCCATCCTCTATATGAGTGAAAATAATGTTTCTGCCGGCTTTAGCCTCACCCAGGGTTACTTACTTGGCTGCAGATGCTTGGTGTACAGTTCTGTAATTGTGCAGCTGGGAGCCAACTTGCATTAGGCGTCCTCGCTAGCTTGGCTATTCAGAAATACCATCTTTAATTCTTGAAAGCTCCATGAACAGATGTTGACAATTGAGGATTTGGACATGTAGCCAGTCATCTCTAAAGATTTCCCTTTGCAAAGGGAGATGGGAAATGTGCATTCCTGCTTTCTGTGTCAAATGAGCGGAGCTGGAGCTGCTCCCTCTCGGCTCTCTGAGGGGTGGGCCACCGAGGTTAATAGTTCATTAGTGTACAGCATGAACTCTGTCTCTGTAGAAAAAGAGGGGGCAGTCATGTCACCCTCTGGTGGTTATGTTCAAGATCTAGCTTATAGTCCTGTGTTTGGAATTGCAAAGGTAACTGGATATGGCTAAATTAATATTTACACTTAAGTTCTGTTGTTTCACAGTGTGTGCATATATGTTTGCATATTTGTTGCTCACTACTTGTTTTATATTTAATTAGAAATAGGGAGAGTCCCTGTTGACTTCCTTATGAACTACTACTAACTTTTTTATTTAACACTTTGCCTAATTTAGACCTTAAGCATGCATTCTTTTTTAATGTAAGTGATAGTTCCAACATAATTTTTACTTTTGACCCAGTATCAGTCATTGTGTGAGTAAAAATGAATCAATTACTTTGACACTTGCACATGCCATTTTCATCTCTAGACTGCTTTAGTGTTCTTGGCCCTTGTAATTGTAAATGACTTGCAGGGATACGCTGCTTGCATAAGAAGTTGCAGAGGATGAGTGTATTAAGCACTGCTATTTGCTGTTACTCGTGGGAGCTGAAGGTCCAACAAATGAGGAACACCATCTATCAAGTCTTTGCTTTTTGCTTTCATCCAGCCAGAACTCTTTGTTATAATAAAACAGCAAAAATCAAATTTAGAATTTTGCAGCTGCACTTTTATCTGTGTTCTAGGCCATTGAACCTACCCATAATTTAGAGACTGCAAAGGGTTGTCTTTGTTTTGCATGATGTCTAAAAATAGTGCGACGACGGGGATTCCAGTCGAGCAAATCAGCAACTCTGTTCATCCTCAGTCACTCTGGTTATACAGCAGCTTCTGTTTTATTTCTGAAACAAGAGTCTTAACTCTCAAACTCTCCCAGAGACGTGGGACAAAGCATTTTTGCACTCTGCTCGAATGTGTCCACCTCTTTGGGCTTGCATTTAAAGTTTGTTTTTATTGCTTCTGCTGGCTGCTCTGAGAAGACAATGGCTTTTAGGAGTGCTGTGAGCACAAAACCTCTCCTGGTTGCTCAGTGCTGGTACTGAGCGAGAGAACGAATTAGGTCATTTGCTCCCCTATTAGTTTGAGTCTGTGAAGGGCCGCACAGCCACAGAATCGGACATTGCCTTGCACTGAGACTCTGTTTACCCCTGCTCCTCCGTTAATGGCCCTCTTTAAATCAAGCCAACTTGAATGGGAGCTAAAACACTCCCATGTGTTTTTCTCCCCTCACTGGCACCATGTCATTGTTTAGACAATGTCTATTTAGTGGACATTGAAAGCACACAAATACCTTCAGTCTCTCTTTGTATGGTCTCCATCTTGTGAGCAGAAGGTGTATTTTCCTATAGTGGATTTAAGCTACAAGCTAAACCAAATAGAATTATAAAATAAACACACACTTTGTAAACCAGGATAATCCACATCGGGGTGAGAGAAGCAGAGAGGAAGAGGTGATAACTGAGACAAAAACAGGACCATTGAGAAGCAGAGGGAGTCATGGATGCAGAGTGTCGGCACTGCCAGGGTTGTTGTGGAGTTTCAGCTGCACTCAAATTGGTCTTCTACAGTATAACCATTGTTCTCTGACTGAAGACACTCTCCACTCCACTACATTTTCACCAGACTTCACCCCGCATGGCGAGATGACGTAGACAATACCTTTTTTATACAGCAATAAAAAAAAAGGAATGGGTAAATGAGGTGGGTTTTCAGTAGCTCAGTAAGTAGCCAGGGTTCGGTCCACTCATGACACCCAGGGGAGCTTTGGGTAAAAACACACACCAAATGAACACTAAAACTGGTAAGAACTGGTTTGCCTCGATTGTATTGTTTTCAATGGTGCAAAAAGAAAAAGACAACCATCAGCTTGATGGCATAGTAGTTTTGATTATAACAAGTGCTTATGATGAGCATTTGCAGAGAATTTAAATCATCCGTTTTGCCTTCATTTTCAGTCATTTTCCCGTAAAGATGTAGCCCTTAGTGATTGTTTTCGACAGAGAAAACATTCCAAATGAGGACCAGATCCTGTCCCGTTTTTACTAAACCCACGAAATAGTCCTGTTTTCAAGAGGAGGCAGTCGCAAAGTGAACATCAGCATCCTCTCCAGTGCACTTTAGCTTGTTTCAGTCCACAGCTGCTCTCTTAATTGCTCCATTGTGGACCGGTAGCAGATGTTAGCTGTACCGCGGCACCCAGCCTCATCCTCCACTCATTTATATTTCATTGAGGTGTGGGTGGTCAGTGCCGTTGCGCTGGGAGCTCAGGAGCATGATCATTCCCCTTATAAAATATCCGTTTCTTTTCAGGTGCTTCATTTGAATGGACCGTGTTTCTGTGTCTATATCTATATCTAAATTGCCTCCAAGGGCAATTGATTGTGCAGCACAAAGACAGTGGGACTGAGTCACAACAATAACAAAGACACTGAGGCACCGGTCCAGCAGAATAAATGCGAGGCCAAGAAAGTAACAAACAAAAGATAAACAATAAAACAGTGTGGCAGTCTACACTACATAAACATATGGCTGAGAACACTGATCATCACATTCATCATCTCCATCAGCACAGCCCAACCTGTTGGCTCATAACTGTAATGGCTTTTTTACCTGTTGTTTTTGATGATCTGTGTTTGAATCTGGCACTTAAACTCTTTGCTTTCAGGTTATTTTGTGTCCTCCACATATAGAAGCAAAGTTCTCTGTGGTTAGGAACGGCCTGTTTTTTCATTTCAGACCTACCGTGTCTGTCTTTGTAAGTTATGTAAGTATGAGAAAAGTTTTGAGATTTTGAGTGTTTTGTAAAACATTTTTGATACCAGAGACGAGGTTATTATGAGATTTGAGAGGGAACATTTAAGCAAACATCGGCTTGTTCGTGTCTGGAGTTGTCTTCTGCACTCGACTCTGATAAGAATAAAGTCCGTGGAGGTTGTCCGGGACGCTGAATATTTTTCGTTTTTCGCTCACGCTGCTTCTGTTGTGAGCGAAACTAAACTAGACGTGCGAGCTAAGACGAAGTCCCAACCCCGAGCATCTGACTGGAGCCCTTGTCCTGAAATGACTTGGCAAATCTGTAACATGAAGCATTGTTAATCTAATGCTCTGCACCCTTTTTCTTTTCTTTTTCTTGCAGCTGTCCCTCGGGGATGAACAGTGTGAAGTGACGCGAAACGGCTATGAGTCCAAGGAGCTGGTGTACTTGGTTCAAATCTACTGCCAGGTAAGACAGAGGAACCCTTTGTCCTTCCCGTTCGAGGATGCAGTGATACCCAGCCGCAGATATATATACGTAACCTCCCACAAGCATGTATGCACTTATATAATTGCATACAAACTCCCACACAGGGTCAGACTGTTCTTCAAGCACACACTCGCACCCTGATATTAGTATAAACCTACTCATGCACCGAACCTTTCTCTTAAAACTTGTCAAAAGCAACTACCATCCCCCAAGTGATGCCTCGGTGAAACCTGCAACAGCGCACAGCTCACTCCTCCCTGTGAGCAGAGCGCCGCCGTAAATTTAGACATTTCTGAGACGTCTTTTCTTGTTATTTCAAAAATCCGAGTTATGTGGGAACAGTAAAGTAAGAGGAATGATGCACAAATGTCAGGATGGGTGAGCGATTCTCAACAGGAGGGTGGAATAGTTTGGTATTAAATGTCATTTATAAAGGCTTGAATGCTCTCTGGAGGTTTGTGGGGTTTAATTACCTTGCTTAATGGAACTTGGGTGGCTGTGTAGTACAATGGTCATCTCTCTCCAATCCCCCAGGGGCCTTAGTGTTTCCCTGTCAAATGTTTCCATGTTGAATTGTTGAAACTTTTAGTCACTAATTCAGTGGTTACTGATGGCACCAAACATTAGTTTTTTTTTTTTGTTTTTTTTTCCCCCAATCCTGCTCAGTGTTAATGTTGGTAAAGAGTTTATGGAACAAAGTGGTGCAGAGTGTTCCCTTTGTCTGGCACTGTGCTGTTTTCCATGGTCTTCGTTTCCAGCTGGTTGTGAATTCCTCGCTTAATTTAATTGTGAGAGTTTCGTCAAAAACGCACCGCTACAAAGTACAAAAATCCTCAAAATCAGCTCTTGACATGAGGGATTTTGCAGTAAAAAAATAAAGGACAAATGATCTCTCTTTACGTCACAGCGCCAAGTTTCGCAAGACACTTTGTAGGCCTGAAAATTAGCCATCGCCTCGGGGCAGCACAAAATGCACACCAGCCGTCCAGAAGTTTTACCCCAGCACTCCTCCTCCAGTTGACATCTTTGATTCTGGTTTCATGCGTTTTCCTCCGCAGATCATATTGCATTTGCATGACCTTGGCAGTCTCGTTGAAGTATGCGCCTCTGTACTTGGAAATTCCAGCTCCTTCCAGCCGTCGCACAAGAGCTAAATCTATACCAGTTACATTAAATGAAAAAAAAAAAAAAAAAAATGTAAACCCTGGCAAAGGCTTGGCCTCGAGACCTACACTTAGACGAGAGTATAAAACAGAGAAAGTAGTGCAGCACAGTGAGCTTGGTTCAGTTCCATAGACCCAGAAAGAAGTGGGGGGGGGGGGGGCGCTGGAAGCACCATCTAAAAGTGGGGCAGGAAAGCATAAAGTGTTCCCCGAGCCCACAGAGCCCTCCCCGCGGTGTCTCTCCCAGCCAGTGCTTCTTTGAAACAGCACTAGAATCAGTGGGCTGAGTGGTGCACTGCAGTCCCAGTCGCACAAGTCCTGGCCCCAGTACAGACGGATCTTTCTAGGCCAAATCAAAGCAAGAGACATTTTTTCCACCACTAGTTTCTCTCAGTTTGGGTTTTTGAGGTTTTGGAAGCCTTTCTTACGAGATGAAAAAGAAACAACAAATCCATGGAATAACTTGAAGATGATTTTTTTTTTTTTTTTTTTTTTAAAGCTAAGTTGCATTTAATGTGGCGGAGAGAGGGCAAAATTCTCTTGGTTTGCACTTGCACTGTTGGCATTTAATCACCACATTATACTAGGAAGGGCTGAGTAAGCCACTGAAGTGCTTTGATACTGGGAATGTCTTCATAAACAAAGCGTACAAGTCCATGGGAGCCTTGAATTTTTTTTCTTTCTTTCTTTCTTTCTTTTTTTTTTGGAGACAGTGCCATTACATTTGAGGGATAAAAACAAGAGAAAGTCTTCTGGGAGAAAAACAGAGGCGACAATACAAGAGAAAGAGGGAATAATAGAGGATTCGCAGCAGTGTGGGTTTTAGTGGACTTGTCTTTATGCAGATACAAAGGCAGGCCACTCGTTTTTTTTTTTTTTTTTTTTTTTTTTTTTTAAATGCTGCCTGCAAAGTCGAAGTGCTGGCAATAAAATTCTTGGTGTCAGTGTGTGACCTTGACATTTTTAGTCACATGTTTGCTACAGCTCAAGCATGCTGTGGTTTGTTCAAGGACCATGTACTGAGATGGCCACAGATAAATTTAGAGGGCAGAACCACAAATTGGGTGGAGTAAGGGGTCACCCTAGTCGAGACGGCGTTATCACAAATAAATCACATGCGCGTGACCTCTGAACCCAGCACCCGGTCTTTGTAAATATGATTTTTTTTTTGTTGTGGTGATGATGGCCAGAGATATTTGGCTTGAGACGTGGTTAAAGTTGTTTTATTCTCTATGATTAGAAAACACGATCGGTTTGTTGATACCACACTTGGAACGATGTATTTACTCCGTTCCGTATCCAAAGAATTTGGCATAATTCAGGCGTGTAATTTCCCAATCAACGATGGGCAGTGTTGCCATATCTCAGATCACGCTGCTTGGGATGACATATTTGTTTATTTCTGTCTCTGTCCAACGACGGCGGACGAGATGGCTCAGTTTGGGGTTGGAGAGTTGGAGGAAGTCCTTGCCATTTTCATAAGCGCGCTGAGAACACAGTATGGCAGCTCGCTTTGCATTAGGCACCATCAGCGTGTCTCCAACTTCAAGACCGGTTTTTTGACTCTCCATTTGGGTGGGATGGTTATTGTCCTAAAGCGGCGTACAGGCCAGGCAGAGAGTTTTGGAGGCTGGAGATCCCAGCACCTTGGGAAGGTGTCGTTTTGTCCTTGTCACTGATTAACAGCCCTGTCAGGCCGCGGCAGATATATTATGGTCATTTTGTGCTGTGAGGCGCGAATCTTATTTTTTTTTTGTCCCTTTAAGTCACTGCTGAGGTACAGGTGCCCTGCTGCAAGCCACATTAAGATGTCCACTTCCCTTATATTTCCACTGGACTTGTCTCTCTTTAATGCAGATCATATCCATTTGAAATCAATCTCCCCTACTTAATCACTCCTAAACCACTGTGACAGTCCAGCTGGGTCACATTCAGTCAGATTAAACAAACAAGGTGTGTACAATGTACAAATTTACATTTTAACCGTAGTATGGTACGGTTAAATATACCAGTTGTTAGGTCTCAGTCATTGTATCCCCAAACATCAGGGATATTGTGGATTTGCTGCAGATCCTGGCTGTGAATGCAGAAGCTCATTTACTGCTCATCTGAATCTTTTCAAACTCTCTGTTCATTTGAATCTTTTCAGATTTTCTGTTCATTTGAATCTTTTCAGATTTTCTGTGCACATTCATGAGCTCTAGAGGAAGAACTCTGTTGATTTTGGTGACCCCATGACATTTCATCTGTTGCCACAATCAAGCCAACACAGGGATGCACCCTGCTGTCGTTCAAATGGCAGTGTATCCAGTTTTGTATATGTTGCCAGTCAGTGACATGATTATTCATCTGAGCATTAGCATATCGTGTGTGCTTTTCTTCATTTACTGACTCCTCTTTGCTGGATACACGCATCATTTGTTTTTGTCCTCCTTTCCGTAGGGTCGAAGCTGGATTGTGAAACGCAGCTATGAGGATTTCCGCGTCTTGGATAAGCACTTGCACCTCTGCATCTACGACCGACGCTTCTCGCAGCTGCCCGAGCTGCCTCGATTTGACAGTCTGACGGATCAATCAGAGGTAAGATCTCCAAGCCGTGCAAACACAAATGGTCACGTCTTGTTAGCCCCCGTTGTGCGGAGGATACAGGCCATATGAGAATGAGCCATCTATGGGGGCTTAGGCGCTCGAGTGGAATACACAGGGACCAGACCAAACTGGTAAAACCGGTTTTGTTATTAAGTTGTAGATGCAGGGGCAGTTTCAGGACAATAATGGTTTTACAAGGCTGCCTGTAGCACACAATTGTACCTTTCAGTCACTCTCCAGAAGCTATGTTTATAGGATTAATTGTTCCAGAGAAAATTTGCTTAGATTTCAACTGCCAGCAGTGAGAATAGTGTGGGGCTGTATTTGACACCCACACCTCCACACCAGCAGGTCACAGAGTTTATACAGGTGATTTAACACCAGGTTGAACCAAACTGAACAATAGCCGGACTTTGCACGCTGCCCGGTCGTCTCGCTTACACTTTAGTGCCAGCATCAGCTCAAACATGAGGATTGTCTCAACGAGAAAATTGAAACGAGAAAATTAAGTCACATGAAGTCATCGCTGTAAAGGTCATCCGGCTAATGCTGAGCAAAATTAGCTAGTAATGCTGGATGGCAATTATCAGCGCAGTTGGAAGGCGTCTTTGACCAAATCAAATTGCTTGGCTGAAATTCCCTGTTACATAATGGAGGGTTAATATTCAGTGCTTTAGCATCGGATTAATCCAGGCCTAAATGGATTGACTTTCTATGTGGTTGGTGCGTTTCCTCCCTCCTAGTCGGTTTCCCAGATGTTATTGGCTTACCTCTCCCGGCTCTCAGCCATCGCTGACAACCAGATCAACTGTGGGCCTGCCCTCACATGGATGGAGGTAAGGCTCCTCTGTCTTCTACCTTTGATAAGTAACACAAAAAAAAATCTAAAACCAGCTTAACCTTATGTGGTGATCCTTATGCCGTATAACTATAAGTAGATCTAAGAGCTTATTTGCCAAAAGGTGGAAGTATTACTTTCACATAATCAGGTTGCTTTCAGTAAGTCTATTCTACTCTTTCTTTGAAAATTCAATTCGTGAAATTCCCTGTGCTGTGTAAAATAGGAGAGGTGCCGCACTCTTCTTTTCTACTCTCAAAACTAATCATTTGTCAGCCAGTGGCTGCCACTGTTGATATGACATGTAAGAGGTGTGTGTGTGTGTGTGTGTGTGTGTGTGTGTGTGTGTGTGTGTGTGTGTGTGTGTGTGTGTGTGTGTGTGTGTGTATGTGTGTGTATGTGTGTGTGTGTGTGTGTGTGTGTGTGTGTGTGTGCCAGGTTGACAATAAGGGGAATCATCTGTTGGTCCATGAGGAGTCCTCCATCAATGTGCCAGCCATCGCTGCCGCCCACGTCATCAAGCGCTACATTGCCCAGGCCGCCGACGAGCTGTCCTTCGAGGTGACAGACATCAACAGTTTACACACACACACACACACACACACACACACACACAAGCTCTCTGTCTGTCTACCAATAAACAGGGGGTTCCATTAAAATTCACCATCCATTCTTTCTATCAAAATCCCTCAACAGCTACTTCCTTTGGTTATCCCTTGCTACATTAAGATTTCATAGCGCTGGATTTT
Source organism: Myripristis murdjan (assembly GCF_902150065.1). Classification (NCBI taxonomy): domain Eukaryota; kingdom Metazoa; phylum Chordata; class Actinopteri; order Holocentriformes; family Holocentridae; genus Myripristis; species Myripristis murdjan. The sequence goes on from NC_043993.1 coordinate 29,747,181, forward strand.
AGAAACAGTGAGGAGGAAAGGGAGAACTGCAGGGGCAATAAAGCTGTCATTTCCAATGCACAGATCCACTGTGAGCAAACTCAGCGGCTGAACAGATCAGTGTTTAGACGTGTTCAGCTGAAGTCTTGACAAATCACATCGCTTGGACAATTTCTGGAGTTGATGAAGCGCTAAGCACTCGGGGAGCGCTTGCCTAAATTCTGCTTTCGCGAGTGTAAGCGAAAGCTGTGCTGCACAGTGACTGCAAATTTAGTGATCTCTGATTTCTTGTATTCAGAAGAGGAAGAGGGGTAATTCTGTGCATATTTAACTTTGTTCCTCTCCTCTGTCTGCCTCCCTGCAGGTTGGTGATATTGTGTCAGTGATTGACATGCCCCCCAAAGAAGACACCACATGGTGGAGGGGCAAGCATGGCTTTCAGGTGAGTGGCTCAGAAAATAGCTTTCAGCCTGGGGGCTAAAGACACACACAAACACACACACACACACACACACACACACACACACACGTATTTTTGCTTTCTCTACCTCTCGCTCCCATGCTGTAAAAGTTTTTATAAGATTTCTACTTCACTTATGAGGATAGCGAGAGAATGTTATTTTGTAAAGCAAATATCAAATACTTAGTTCTCTCAAAGACAAAATGAGATCCAAGTCCTCTTTCTGTTATCCAAACCGGTTTACACTGCAAAAACTCAAAATCTTACCAAGATTATTTGTCTTATTTCAAGTCAAAAATGTCTTATTGCTAGTTAAAATATCTCATTACACTTAAAATAAGACATGATCACCTCAGAAGTAACTTGTTTTTAGACAATTGTCTCTTGTTTCAAGTGAAAATTTGCTTGAAACAAGTGAAAATTTGCTTGTTTCTTTGGCAAAAATTGTTTCTTGTTTCTAGCTAATTTTCACTTATTTCAAGTGAATTTTCACTTTTTCCACTGGCAAATTTTGCCAATGAAATAAGCAAATTTTCACTTGTTTCAAGTAAATTTTCACTTGAAACAAGTGACAATTGTCTAAAAACAATTTACTTCTGAGGTGATCATGTCTTATTTTAAGTGTAATGAGATATTTTGACTAGAAATAAGACATTTTTGACTTGAAATAAGACAAATAATCTTGGTAAGATTTTGCGTTTTTGCAGTGTAGCAGATTGCTGGGGTGTGTATCTCCTCTATACCTCTGAACTGATTCATATACATATATTCACTTTGATATAATCCAATAAAGAATACACTGAAGCATAGGCTATTGAGGAAATTCATCAAATTTTGCTGATGCCAGCTCACAGCATCCTCTAGTCTAATGTAATATTTTAATTGCTTGCAGCATTTCTCATTTAGCTTCAACTTGAATCAGTGTAAAAATGTTAAACTACTTTCATAACGCATTGTTTTATGTGATTAGAGAGCATCTTGGAAGCTGTGATAAAACAAGATATTAAATTAAGCGCCTGTTTTCCCCATCTAGTGTTCAAATGGATGTCAGTGATGACAGATAAAGTGGAGCACTAGTGTTAAATGGAGCAGAGGAGTGTCTCTGAGTGTGTTTCTGTTTAGAGCCAAAAAAAAAAAAATAACAAGAATAATGACATGAAGCAAAAGGGGGATCTTTTAAAACTGCACAAATGCACAGTTCTGTTGAGTTTAATCAAGTCAAGTCAATATTATCTCTCACTTAAACAACTTAGATTTTCAGCCTCAAGCCGAACGCTTCTCTTTGGAGTCCATAAGCTTCGTTCAATAGCTTTTTTGAGTGCAGCAACAAAGCCCGGTTTGTGCCTCGAGTCTGGCTGAACCTCCTCTGACCTCTGCAGTGACCCCGGTGGGTTTCTGGCCACCATGGGTTTACGGCCAACACGCCACCCTCACACCATATTGCCCTCTCTTCTTGTGTGTTTTGGCTCTCTGCCTGCAAGGAGAAGTCCTCTCATTCAGGCCCGCTGGCAGGGAAGCACTGAGCAGTGATGCTCGGGCTTTTAATGATCAGTACCATTATATCTTAGAGAAGCTGAGACCACTGCCCTGGCTCTTTCTGAACATGTGTAGTCATTAATATGCTCCTTTCCAATTGGTAGATGTTCACTGTGCGCCTTTAAATCGCCTGCAGCCAGGACACATCGCTGTTAGACGCATCAGATCTGCTCCTGTGAGAATCACAGCCAAGGCAGACACAGGCTCACACTTGAGGCATGCGCTAGAGAGCAGATCACGACTCGCAAATCATAGTGTGCAGTGACATTCAGAAGCAGCTGCGGTGCCAGTTCTGTCCATTAGGGGGCAGTCAGTTCAGACAGTCTGTCAGCTTGTCAGTGCTGCCAGAGGTGGTGTGTGTTTTTGCCAGTTGCCATAGGGCAGCAACTGACTGTGTGTGCAGAATGGAGGAACCACACTCGATGCATGCCAGTCAGCTGCCAGCGGTGTGGAGACATAGGAGGAGCAGAAGGAGGGAAAACCAGAGCCAAGAGGAGAGGAGGAGGCAGGAAACAGGCACAGATGTCAGCAAGTGTGTTGGGGGAACCTTCTCCTTCTACTGAGGAGCTTTTGGTCTCATAGTACGGTTTCACCTTTCATGCTCGCGTGGGCGTTCTTGGTTCAGCCGTGATGCGAGCTGACCAAAAATGTCAGCGCGCCGTCAGTCAACTTTACCGTCAGATGATCAGGATGCCAGTTCAACCGTCGAGACAGAGGGCATGACATGTGCCTTGACGCACTTTCAGCAATACGCTCGAGCGCTGTTTACCATCAATTTTTTGTGTATTTCAACAGATGAAATGCCTCTGATAAAATGACACACAAGCTGACATACATGTGCAAACACCATTCATTGCCAAGCGCCCTCAAGGTTCAAGGTTATCTTTATTGTCCCTATTGGGAAATTGATTTGCAGCCAGGAAGTCCAATACACATAAAAAAACATCCAGTACACATAAATATACACAACAATCAACCACTGTTAAGAACAACAGCACGTAGTGGGCAGAGTAATTATAAGAGTACGTTCAGACACAAGGTTCAATCAAAACGTGAAGCAGTCAATACTACACCCCACTATTTAACATTATTTAACATTATAATAGCAGCAGGAACAAATGAAACCCTGTATCTATTTGTCCTGACAGGAGGCACCCTTAACCTCCGACCTGAAGGTAACAGGTCTGAAGGGGGGGATCTAAGCACTCCTGGATGGAAGTGGCCTTTTTAGTCACCTGCCTTTTATAAAGGTCTATAAGATGGGCTTGCCTCCTCCCAGAAATCCTACTGGCCACATTAATAAGGCTACCAAGCCTATTTTTGTTGGCTACAGTCAAGTTCCCAAACCAGGCAATGATACAAAATGTTAAAACAGATTCAATAAAACTTCTGTGGAATAGAGTCATCGTCTCTGAGGACACATTAAAAGAGCTAATTTTCCTCAGAAAATAAAGACGTTGTTGAACTTTTTTTTTTGTTGTGACAGCGACATGAGGGTCAAAACAGAGTTTCTTATCAAGAACCACTCCAAGATATTTATAGCTGTCCACAAGTTCAATCTCAGTGCCACTGATGTTGGTGAGTACAGGACTATGAGGGGCCTTTCCAAAGCTGATTAGCATATCTTTAGTTTTAGACACATTCAACTGCAGATCAAGAAACAAAATCATCAACCACAGGTCCGTGTTGTAGCTCAATCACCGAATCATCCGCAAATTTGATAATATGTCTGTTGGAATGATTGCTACGGCAGTCATTAGTATACAATTTATAAAGTAGAGGAGAGAGACAGCAGCCTTGAGGAGACCCAGTAGAGGACTGCAGCTGGTTGGAGAAAGAGCCATTCACCCTCACACACTGAGACCTGACAGTCAAGAAGTCCAGTATCCAGCCCACAAGATTAAGATCCAAATTAAAAAGGTGTATTAGCTTGTCTGCTAAAAGATGTGGCTGGATAGTGTTAAAAGCTGACGAGAAATCTATAAACAACAGTCTAGCATGAGCTTTTGTCCCTTCAAGGTGGCGATACAGAAAATGTAGCAAACAATGCCGTTGTTTTCAGGTGGGTTCCCATACCAAAGTAGCATGACCCCCGACACCCGTGTGCCAGTGACATCATAGTCTGCAAACAAGCTCCAGAGCAAGTCATGATATACAGGACCCCTGATATGTGGATTTCACAGCTCACAAAGAGAGAGAGAGAGAAAGAAGTGTGTTGCCACAGTGTCGCTGTTCTTTCAATCTTCACTTTTATTACCTAAAGGTGATTGTCCTTCTTCCCACCCCGCCCTCTCTCCCTCTCTCTCCCTCCCTTTCCCCGTCCAGGTTGGCTTTTTTCCCAGCGAGTGTGTGGAGCTCATAAATGATAAAGTGCCGCAGTCCATGACCAACTCGGTGCCAAAACCAGGTATTGTGCCTCCCCTCCAACCACTGACAGGAAGTGTGTTGGAAGGACATTATCACTGCTGATAAGCTGATAACTGACTGATATGGGTGTATTCTCAGGAAGAGGTTAGGTCTGTGATGGATGATATGGCTACGGGTGTGTGTGTGTGCGTGCATGCATTATAGTGACAAAGCACATGTGAATATTATTGCCAGTTTGAGACTCTTGTTAATTCAGGAAAATGCTTCTTTTATCGAAACACAAGCTCTGTCTCGCGTCATGTTTGTAGTGCAAGGAGAATTTTCATCCACCATCGACTCTCAGGTCAATTGAAAGATTTCTTTTTGGATGTTTTTGTTTGCAAGAAGGTGACAAACTATAAACCAGAAATTCAATGTACAGTCATCATGGTAGTATAAACATTGTCCACAGGGAACTCAACTTTATAAGTATGTTAAAATGAAACGCAATCTGTATTTCCAACACGTAATCCACTTAAATAGCCAACTAATCATGTTGTAATAACTCAACAAAATCCTAATCCACTGTAAATAAGTGTGCTGATCTATTGCCAGTCAAAGCAAACAGATAAGCCCTTTATCTCACTCCTGAGAGTGTCAAAGACAAATGTAGCCAAACAACAGTGTAAGTATAGCATAAACCCTCTGAATCAGAAAGTAAACTTCCAACGTTTGGCAGCTGCAGTGCAAACTGGAACTGCACTTGAACTTTGCCCTCACCTCATCACGCTTTAAATTACATCTCGACGCGGCCAACAAAAACAAGAGGCTTGCGTCATGCTTGGAACGAGCCAAGCCCTTTTCATCAGGTCACGAGCGCTTGTGTAAAAACCCACGTCACATCTTCCAAATCCAACAACTGGCTCAACCGTATGACTCACTGTCACAACCATCCGGCTGGCTTTGGGGTGGGCGAGCGGAGCCGGATCCCAACCATGGAAAAGCCTCGGGGAATCCAGGAACCGGAGAAGCGATGACACAGCGAAAAAAATCTCAACCCCGCAAGATCCACAATTACGGGGGATGGTATCATTATAGTCGCAGGGTTTCAGATGCCGTTGGACACCCATCTTATCTCATGCATCGCTTCAGTTTCTACTTTAGCTCTCTGCGCCTGTTGGGCCGTGTGTCGTGATCACAACTGCATCCTGTGCTGTGGAGTTAACATTGCAGTGCATGCCAAGCACACCCTCTGGTTTATGTCTTGAATTAATCTGCTTGCCCACTTCCCTGCTTTTCAGCAACGTTTCTTTGCATGCTTCTGTTTTTTATTTTTTTTGTTGCCATGTTGGACTCAGTCATTTGCATGTTTTTTTTGTTTGTTGATACATTTTGTTGTAGTCCAGGATATCTGGGGTTCCTTAAAGTCTGACAAGATCTGAAAATAAATAGTGTAGAGTACACATATTGACATTGATAAATATAGTTATCATAAGTTTCTGTTATCAAAGACAGATTTCTTTGTATTTCTCACTAAAACCCCCCTATGGTCTCATAGAGCAGGGTTAGTGGTCTAACATGCATCTTTGTATTTGCTTTCACAAAACACATTTGGAGTTCATGTCCCCTAACAATAAATTTCCTGAAACTATCCGTTTATAGTTTCAGAAATAGGCTGGTTATTTTGAGTTTTAAAATAGTCTTAAATTCAATTCCAGGTCAGGGATTAAAAAGATCTTAAATCTGGCTTTGTGAAACCCTCCGATATCCTCATGGCCCCCATATTTGCAGATCAAGAATCCAATACTTTGCCCCTGGACCATTTTCAGAACAAATTACTGACAGTGCTGAGCTGCCTGTTTCTGTGTCAGATCTGCACTGCTTGTTCTCCACTGGCTTAATTCATTTTGAATACTGTTGTTGTTTCACTGCACAGGGATATAGAGTTGCGGAGTGGGTGGGCTTATTTTCCAGAAGTAAAAATCACATTCATTTCCCAAAATGTAAGTTGTGTGGCGCCCCAGTTGTGCATTTCCAACACTCGGATGGGCATGAAACTCTCCTGGTTGAATCATCAGTGCAAACTTAAAGTAATTGGCTTGGATTACATGAGGTTTCTCAAAAAAAAAAAAAAAGTTGAACAAGACTGTGGACATATAAACATTAGTCAATAAGTCAACTACGGCTCCCACAGTGCATTGCCTCCAGAAACAGCTAATCACCCTGCTTAAATTTCTGTTGTCTGCACAGGTGAAGTGAAGCCATGTAGTTTTGAGTTGACTTTATATAGATATTCATTTTTTTTCAGCAACTTTGGTGTTTTGTTCCTGATTGTAACCACCAATCTGGAAAACAATCAAATATAATGTTGAATATAGCTGAATATATTTTGCAGGTTTAGGCAGCATCTTCACCATAACGAGGGTCAATGAGGCTCATGGGTCCTGTAGTACACAGTGCAGAGGAACAATGTGATTTTTCAAAAGTTTTTAAAAACATTGAGAAGCATACCTAACCCCCGGTGTATTGTTTATTGACCCAGTGATTCTGCATTGAGTTATATTGCAGTTATCATTAAAAGCATAATTCCAAACGGGGGGAAAAATACTTCTGGAACTTGAGCTGCGGCTCCGCCCACTTCGCAGCTCGACACTGTTACAGTTTGTCTTGTTCTTTTGCATTTGACCGTGACTCCGCCTCCTCTGCCTCAGCCTCCCCCTGCTCTGGTGTGCAGCCTGCTTCATGGAGTCTCTTCCCCCCCTGTGCGTTTTGGTATACACACATCATCCACCCCACCCACCTTCTAATGACCCTTCCGCACACACACATGCATACACACCTTTGCACTTGCATGGCATTTTGTTCTTCAGAGTTTGAATGATTGCAAATTAGGCATGTGACTCAGTTATTACTGGTAATAATTTTAGAAATGATGCTTTGGATCAATGCTTCCAATTCAAGAACTGATAACTGCGACTTGAAGTTTTCCTATCTGTGAAAACTTGTTTTATTGACGAATGCAAAGTTCATTCGGTTAGATATGCTTCATTACAGAACATTGCTCTCTTCATACTTTAGATTAAACGCTCTTTATTGCTGTAGCATCCAAGTATCAAACTATGCAAAGCTTTTTGCCTCACAGTGCCACGGTACACAGCTGTTATGTTCTCTAACGTGAAGTGCTTCTCTCCCTCTGCTGATTCTCCGTGCCGCCATCATCCATCCATCCATCCATCTGTCTGTCGGTCCATCTGTCCATCGGGCTGCATGCAGACTTGGAGATGGAGAGTGTAAAGCAGGACAGTGCATGGGTGGCCGACCCGCTAAACCACTACAGCATAAGTTCAGGTAGAGAACGATTAAAAAAACAAAATCCTTCAGTGTGCACACCGTCGTGCCTAACCAGAAAGCTAACTCCACGCACTTGAGTGATGTGTTTGCACCGTGTGACTCTAACAACACTAAAAACAGCCTGTAGCACTACTCTGAATGTCTCTGTTTAGGCCTGGGCTTAGTCATGTCACCATCACATAAAAAAAAAAAAAAAAATCTTGTGCACCGTTTGGTTTTACTTTGCAAGAAGAAGGACCTTTTCCCATTCCTCACCAACTAAAAGCTGCCCACTTTTCTGTCCTTGAATGCACTTGTCCACAATATTTCCACTCTCAGCTGGTGGTCCAATGAGCTTTCAGCCACATCTGGTCGTGCACCAATTGGAAAGCAAGTCCAGCTGAGTTACTTTGCAAATGGAAGATTTTTGTCTGGGGTCTGTGGTAACTTTTCTTTCACTTAAATTGCTAGGTTATGAATAAACTCACTCTCTAACTCTAATTTATATTTCTTCTGCACTTCTGCATGTTTGTTTTGGTGATCAGTGTCCTGCTTTGTTTTGCATATGCTTCAGGTGTGTCAGAGTCCCCGAGTCCATTTTGAAAGGTTTAAACTGCAATTAAGTCAAGTTGTGTAATTAGATGTGGTGAGGTGAAAATGGGAAAATGGCAAATTGTTTTCAAAGTGGAAAAAAGAAGAAGTTATCTTTCCAGCCTATTATTTTTCTCCTGCCATTTTCTGTTTTCTCTCCTCAAGGTGTATGCAAATAACGTCAGGGGCGAACAAGGTTACAGCCGCATTTCTCAAAGCCTGTTGAATGTAGCCCTGTATCTGGACTGAGGCCAGCTGTATTTGTGTGTGTCTGTTTGGTTGGAGCTGAAAGACCACGGCAGGGGTGCCATGGACCAAGGTCTAGACCGGCCTTGATTTATTTAATCCTTTTACAATGAGGGGGCCTGTAAACCCATCCATTGAGCGTTAAGCTTTGTGCTGCAACAGTAAGAATCTCTGTCTCCCTCTCCATGGTGACTGAAAGAGCACATTCCTGCAGGGAGCCGCACAACACTGGAAAAATATGCCCGCTCTGCCTAGATCCACCCTGGTCACCACTTACCTTCGCAATTTCACACAGAGAAACGAAAGAAATTGTTTACATGCCACACTGGCTCGGTTTAAAGGAAGGTCACAGAATCTTGTGGTGGTTTGAGTTCTGTGTTGTCGTGTCGCGTCGCACAGAAAACAAACAGGGGACAGAGAGGAATTCATCAGCTAGATAAGAAAACTCTTGTTGACATGAATTTGAGAATGAGCTACAGTTCATGCACACAACGCAATCAGACAGTAGATATGGAGCGACAGCCAGCACTCTTTCCTTCTCCAGATGCCCCAATTACACAGTACCTACCAGTTGCTGGCCCAGATGTAGCCCCCCTCTCACACACACACACACACACACACACACACACATACACACACACACACTGCCCCCTCCCCATCCCACAGTGCAGAGTCTCGTCATGTCTGGGGACCAGTCATTTGGGCAGCTGTGAGCTTATATGAGCCAAGACAGCTGTGAAGGAGAGAGGAAGGGAAAAGGAGAGAGAGAGAATGTGTGAGACAGGGTAAGATTTGTCCTCCTGTTCCCGCGGTTCTCAGATCATTTCCTGGTGCTCAGACTCTAAAAGGCACTGGGGCCTTGTGTAAGACTGTCTCAGACCACACCTCTGTTTGCTCTCTACACAGGGGAAGGCTTTTATTTACGCACTAACAACTCGGACCATGTTGTTAACAGGAGAACATTTACACCTCTAACCGGGACACGCTTTGCAGAACGTGTGCCCATGAATGTCCGTGCCGGAAATATCAATGATGTCTCGTTACTAAAACAATTCACTTGTCAGCTTATGTGATTGGGGATGTTCAAAGCTCATAGGCGTTTAATCAAGAATTCAGATTTACAGCCAGGATTATATTTCAGACAGCGTGACGGTCCGCTAAGGTGCATTAAAGGTGCCTTTTAAGAGTGAAATAAATGACCCAAATCAGTGCAGAATAGCAATTGTGTGCTCCATCAAGTAGCCAGTCAGCTTGAGTTATGGTGTTAGATAGGGAGTTAGGATTTCCTGTGTTGGTGCTACTAGTGGCCGTCCTCCACCCACGCCTTTACCGTTTTTGTCCGTGACTCTTAGCGTCCTCCCTTTTTTGCCAGTGTTTTGCTAATAACGTATTCCGATTTAATTTCAAAGTTGGAGAGAGTAACAGCAAATAACTCATTGCCATGTTTATCGTGACTGAAAAACTGATGGATATTACTAATGAAAGTGAAAAGCAACAAGTGCATGAAATATGGAAAAGTGAATCAGAGGAGAGAAAAATCCAATCTTTGGCTGTCTGATGAATCTCCCTGCTGTCTCCCACGGCTCGTCCTCAAAGCTTTAAGGAGAAAGTGGAAATAGATTTCACTTTGTACTTTAAAAAGTTAACACTTAATCCTGTCTCTTGCTTAGACCGCTATGTCTGGTTTATATCATGCAGTGCAGCTTTCGCTGTGATTAGTGCTGGGCAGAACTGACCTTTGTTTGACGTGTTCTTATTTGAAATTTCACAATTGTTTATTCCCTAAGTAGGTGTAATCGGTGCTGCTTTCTATGAGAGAAAAGAGAATCTTAATTATAGAATAAGGCATACACTTTTATGGCAGCAGTAAATGAAAATTTGGGCAAGCATCAATAGCAAATAACTGGCTTAGCATATACATGTTTATCCTACACCCACACAAAAAAGACCTGACTAAAATCAGAATCAACTTGAAGCTCAAAATTTATGAATATTTGCTTTAATGTTTTATACAATACTTACACATTTTTTTTCTACTAGGAAGCAAAAACAGACAGAAGTTGCATAACAACCCAATAAAGTCTTTTTTTGCAGCAGTGGAGTTTGTGAAACTGCTGATGAGGTAAAGCGATCACATGCAGTGTAACAGTCTGACTGCAGTCTCATGATTTTTAACCAACAACAAATTAGTTTGACTTCATTTTGACTGAACATGTCCAGTGACGGACTGCTCTGAGTGCTTTTTCTTTTCCCGCCATGCAGGGGCTTTTCCAGTGAGGGAATAGCGAGAGTAATTTAGGGGGCCCCAAACTGGAGGGGGCCCTGCAGAGGGGAGAAGTGACACTGTCCTTAATCCCACTTGTACACCAAGCAAGTGGGTTTTACACATTTTTTTCCCCAGTCACAGACCACATATCTCATCTCCAAGTTAACTGGTGCCACAATCTCCAACCTGACTGACATGCAGCGTTTTTCATTACAGCCACACCACAATGAGCAAAAGTAAGTCCAGGCCCAGGGAAATTCAGTAGTTAATTGTAAAATTACATAGGTTAAAGTTAGAGTGAAGTTAAGATTGGCTACCTAAAATGTTGAGCATGTCCTGTATCATTGCACTTAGCGTAAGTCACAAATTAGTTCACACTTTGGCCAGTCAGACCAGCAACTGTTAGTAACATGGGACTGTTGCAGGATCCACATCGGGATTGAAATAATCTGTTGTGGATGGTAGTGTGATTTTAGCTCTGTGTAAAAGGGGTATAAGTTGAGGATAGTGCTATGGATAAATCGTGTTAGATGATTTTTTTATGTGGACTGAAGCCTGACTCGTGGCTGTTCAGGTCTGGGCTCTGGGTGGGGTGGAGGGGGTCACTCGGGTTCAACAGGCAGATCCTGTAGTTTGAAAGGGCTGGAGATTTTGGAGATTTTGGCCCCCGTGTCGACTCCAGACCAGTTGGAGCCTGACGAGATTTTTTTTTTTTTTTTTTTTTTTTTTTACAGATATATTAGATTTTTCTTTGACTCAGCCTGGGTGGATTTATGTTGTGTGAGGCAGTCTGAGACTCACTGAGACTGAAATCTCACAGCAGCCAATGGGAGTTCAGATCAAGGGTGGAAGAAAAATGAGAATGAACAACAAGAGGAGTCACTTGAATAACCTTTTCTGCTCACGTAGAAATTTTACGTCCGTAGACTTACCTCTTCACTTTTTCTAGTCTTGATAAGTTGTTATACACTTTTATTTACTCAGATGAAATTATTATCTCAGTTCACTTAGGTATGCAATTACAAATTAAGCAAAAGAAGTCCCATGTAAAACCTGCCATCGCTATTATCCCTGTAATTACTTTACGGTGCATTTGTAATGCAAACTAGCTTCTAAACCATGGAGCTAGAAATGTTGTAAAAGGATTTTCACTGAATTGTTGACAGATGGAATTGGCTGTGCAAGATCCCTGAGCTTCATGTGACACCGTGCTGCCTTGTGTGCACACGCTTCCAACAGCAAGACAAGCGTGTGAAGTCCTGCCCGGTTATTTAGTCCGATCTTTGGATGCACTGGGCTGGAGGCAAGGTGTCCTGGTTTGTCAGGGGACCCAGATTTCTTTTGCAGCACCCCTGCCTCCAACCATCCACCTTTAATTACTGATACCACCACATAAACCCATGGAAAGACTTCCTGGCGGGCTTAATATGCATAATTAGTCAAACTGATGATGAACAGCCTCAGTACAAACAACTGAAATGTGATATTGAAATGTGCTAATTCCATTTTAGTGGGCACTTCAAAATCACCTACAAGTGAATATGGACTGTACCATAAAAAGAGTAAAAGCAGGGGTGCCGGTGGTTAGAAGTGTGGGCTATGAATACAGTGTATAGGGAGCATTTTCCACTGTGGGGAACCACCAACATGCCGACGGCTCCTCGCCTGCATGACTCTGGTGTTGCCTTCAAGTGCTGGCTGTCAGCATTACGCACATGAAGGAACCGGCAAAAGTGCTAAAAATACCGCTGGGAGTGTGAGAATTTCCTTATTATCCAAGTTGCAGAGATGGGATGTTTTATGGGCAGAGAGCAGCTGAGAGCAGAAGTGATGAGTGCAATAAAACATCGATAACATGCTTGTTGGCGATATGGCAGCAGGTAGCTCAGCACCGCCTGATTTTTTTTTTTTTTTTTTTTTACAAGAAAATAACACTGAAAAGTTTTCGTAACCGGGCGCCTTTATCTTCATTTATGACCAAAAACACTTAAATGCGCCTTTAGTCTGTCAGCCTCTTGTTATTTGCATATATTACTTTTATCATCAGTTGTTGACAGTGTCTGTTCTCGCTTCGTTGCATCTTGACAGCTCGGCTTTCATCAAAAAAAAAAAAGTGTGTGCTTTGTGTCTTGTGTGGCTCTCAAGTGCATTGGAGTAGTAGTATTTTCCGACAGTCCCTGAACGCCGCAGCAGTCGGGTTGTAAACCGATGCGCAGAGGAGAGGAGGAGGTCTGGATTAGCTGACAGGGCAAAGAGGGAAGTTTGCGGCGCTCCTGTGCTCGATGTGTGTAATTTCTCCAACTTTTTCTTATCTTTCTATTCGAGAGAGAAAAAATCCCCGCCTTTGCAACCTCCAGGTTAAGTTTCGCCGGTTAACTTTTTCAGCTTTATGAATAGCGAAAGGAAGACGATAAATTACCTTTGGACTTAATAATAATTAAAAAAAGAAAAAAAAAAGTTTGGTAGGGAAGTCTCACGTTATGGATCGGAGGTAAGAAAAGCGTTTTGGAGTGGAGTTGAGTTTGGGCTGTGTTTTCTGGGTGAGGGGACGAGCTGTCCTCTATTTCTCTGTCTGTCTCTCTTTATTCCCCGGCGGAGCCCATATGGATATCTGCTCTCTAAAGTGCATGTGGCAATGAGATGTAGCCTATCTGTTTCAGTCAAGTATATCCTATAATCTACACTTTTGGGATTCCGCCTTTAAAACTAAGTCTGGAAAAATATGCAAAATGAATTGGGTGATTTCCAAGTCTTTGTAAATGCAGAAATTGTCTGGTGAAAAACGGGTGGAAAATATTGCTCAGTTCTTAAGGACGTATGGCTGAACATTCAGCGCAGATCCACTGTAATATTTCAGTTCATATATTGTTATGACTAGATGCAAGTGATCATTCATACACTTTCCTCACCATAGAGTGACAAAGTCTGTAATCACCGTCAGTTTATAGCCTAACACACTGGACAAAGATTAAAATGTGGAAATCGTCCTACAAAGTGAATTTTTGTGGAAAGTAAGGGCTTTTTCAGTGTAGTTTGTGGGTGGGAAAAAAAATGGTTACAAACAGAACAAATAGCCTAGCATTTAAAAATCTAACACTGACACATGTGTTTTGCATTGGAACATCAGTTATTACTGCAGAAGAGATTAACACAGCAGCCTCATACCATGCATTATTTCCACCAGTGGCCTGCTCAGGAAATACAGTGTAATCTGGTCTGATTACCAGTCTGACAAGGCAAGTAGTTGCTGATGAGCGAATTTTAAACTAAGTCGTGACTTTTCATGACAGCCTGTCTCTGGTTTCTTAATTGAATGAAGCAAAAAGTGGTTGGATGGAGTCCCGTCACTATGCTGATCAGCGGTGTGGTCACTTGGTCTAATTAGTGGTTAATATTAGTGGTTGGTGCTGAAATGTTAAAGGGATTTGAGTCTACCACTGAAAAGGAAAAGACTTTTTTATCTTTGAAATTTTAGTCACAAGCCTTTCAAAACATTTTTTTTTTCTGAAAAGGAAAAGACTACATTCCTCTCATTATGCCACCTTCCTATTTTTGCACAAGTAAATCTAACTTTGTGAATTTTTTTCTGTTTTTTCTTTTTTTTTTTTTTTTTTTAATCTTTGAAATTTTAGTTCAGTTTGTCACACAAGCAAGCCTTTCAAAACATTTTTTTTTCCAAGAACATAAAATCTAATTCCTTTCATACTCTGCAGTTAGACCCATTTGGCATAATTATTGGGTGAGACCACACATGGCCCAGCTGACGTCGCCCTTCTGTCCTCTCGTCCCGCACCCAAAGTTGTGCTCAGTGGGCCATTCAGAGATGGAACAATAAGCCATTTTGCTCCTGCTATCACCACACACTTAAGCTCTCATGTCCAAACAGAGGTCACTGTCACTCATGACCGCCTTTAAATGGGCGGACACTGCTCTGTTGTTTACACTAGACGCTAAATAGCCCTCCAGAAATACTAAAAGGCGATGGTTATGATGTGTTGATGTGTAGCACCTATTGTGTTGACACCGTGTCTCTGGGTGGTTGTTTGCTGCTGGCTCCCCCCCGGCCTGATAAGTTGTGTAAACTCTGTCACCATAGTAGTGGCCTTCTCCCACAGTGAGTGATCTATGGACGAGTGGGACGTTCAGCGCATGGTTTATGTTTATTACCGTTGCAAAAATAACCAGTTTGACAGTTAAGAGTTTATTTGGTGGGTGTGAAAGACAAACTCAGTGGAAAGAATCGCTCAAATTTGGCTTTCAAGGATTGATGTAGCAGAAGGATCGCTTCAAAGTTTTTTGACCAGTAGTGTCTTTATACCCAATTTGAATTAACATCTTCAACGCCGTTACACTCACAGGTGGGTTCATCCTTGCCGTGTTGGCCGAGCTTTGTTTAAACCCACAGAAGTTTATTTAAAACTGTAGTGGAGCTCCTGAGGTTTCCAAAGATGCCAAATATGTCCTGTTGAATTACAGGGAAACATGTACAAAATGATGCACAAGACATCTAGATAGTAACTATTAGATTTAATGCTGCAGCCATAATTAATGGCATCTTGGGTTCGAATATTTGACTCTGTAAGTGTGATGCAGCCAGCAGATACAGAATATGTATGCGATATGTCATACAATATGTAGCCTTTTTTTTCTAACTTTTAAGCTACTTAAAGGGAAATTTAGCATCATAGTTCATTGGGTTGAAAACACATTGATGGAGTCTTGAACTCGTGGATATATAAAAATTTGGAAAAGTCCCCTTTGCCCTTGTGAGCACAGTGGTAGGCATATATATATTTAATGAGGCTATCCCACAGGAGCTAATTAAATGACTGAAATTACTATCATCAGTTCTCACAGAGGCCATATAGCTGAACACATCACATTCAAGGCCAATCTCTCATTCACACAGCATGTACATGTCTGGGATGGATCATATAATCACAAACCAACCCATTCAGAGTTTTTTTTTTTTTTTTTTCTTGAAACCACAACAGGAATGGGGTGGTGAGGGGTGGGGGGGCAGTTTGAATTTCCCGCTCCCCGCCTACATGGGCGTGCATCGCTGTTCACTCTCAAGGGGGTGCTGGCTGCAATGAAAAGGCTGAGATGGGACCATTGTGTCGCCCCTGAGGAGCTCGGGTCACGCCTCCTCGTGGTTCCTCTGTATTCAGGGAGAGCTGGTATGCACCGTAATTGTATCAAATATCTCAGCGTAGGGGCTCCTGATTGGCCCCATGCTGTCTCTGCTCCACTTTGGTGAGCAGTGGTGTTGTGAAGGAGGAGGAAGTTTCCTTTAATTTTGTCACGAGTTGAAAGATTAGTGTGCATCCTTTTGAAAAACTCCTGCTTAAATTGCATGGAATGAGGCAGCCAGTTTGGGGAAGTGAAAGCAGAGAAAGGGAGCGTGATGTTTGCCATTACGTCTGTAATTGTGACTGTTGTAATGCTTGGCCTCCTTTCTCGTGCTCCTCATGCCTCCTGCTTTCTCTCTCGTCATAGTCCGACCTCTCGCTGGGCTCTCTTGGGAGAAGGCCCGGTCTGAGTAATACAATCGCTTGAGGGCCAACGATTTTCATTTCGAACGCTACAACCGAGTTCCTGAAGCGTTCCCCAGCCTTTAGTTTGTTTAGGTTTGTCCCCTCTGGATTTTATCAGTTGTACATGCTCAGCTCCCTCAGGCTATGAATCTTGGAATTAATGTTGCAGACGACAATTTCAGGATGCTATCCAGTCCTGTTTACTCCACTTAAATGAAATGGTTTTTTTGCCCTGCTGGAATTCAACAGTGAATTTGTCAGCGCCGTACTGCAGGTAGTGCTGATGCTCCAGCATGCTTGAGAGCCGCTGGCCCTGAGGCTGTCATCTGGGTTGACAGTAAGCAGATGGGAATCTCAGTCCGTTCTCTGGGAAGTCACGCTTGCCGCCGCTCTCCTCCTCCATACGGCTTAGAGTCAATCTGGGTTCCTAAATAAAAGCGACGTGTCAGTGTAAGCCAACACAGTTGCACAGTCAGCCCCCTACATGATATTGAAGGCCCCTTTGATGCCTCAACAGTGAGTAAACAAAGCTGCCTCAGCGGTTTTGTCTGTGGGTACAGCAGCACAAAAGGAATTTCTCCCGGAGGGGCGAGTTGAAGCTCCACTTTTCCCTGAAATGGAACGATGGCTCTTGTTTGTGAATGCTGCCTCGGAGGCCGGCTGTTGATTCGGAAATGATTTTGCTGCTGTGCAACTTTAATAAAAAAAAATATGGCACACAATAGAATCTTAGGATTCAAAAGTTTGGTTCATTCATCAATTATTTATTGGGAAGAGTAAAGCAGCTATAAATCTGTCTTGGCAAGGGCCTACTTATTTGGAGACTATAGTGCGCGTTTTGATTGTAAGCCAGAAGAATTTAACTTTAGTAAACACCAACGGCATAATGAGAACAGCGTCGCTAAGCAAAGGCAGAAAAGCTGTCTACAAAAACATGAAATGAGAAAATCCACCACCCAGCCTGAACCTTAAATAACTTATAGGATGTTGTGTGGGTGCATGGGTAGAACTGCAAAGCAGAATCAACAAATTTGAAACCCAGCAACTGAATGTGAACTCAAGATATTTTCTCACAATGAAATGTTTAATCAGGAGTCAAATTTTGACCCTTAACTACATCATTTGATACATAACCCTGTGTTAGTCATTTCTGCAAGTACATCATTACGTATCCCTGTCTAAAATAACTTTTTCCCAAATGCTAATATAATATTAAACGAGTAAATATGAGTAAAAAGCAGTTTACACACGTGAGAGAGTCTGAGAGAAGCTGCTTGTACATAGCAGCTCTTGAACAGTTCTCTAAACTTTGTGCATAAATATTCTGCCCACACAATAATGAGAAAATGTTGAATTAATTAAGCAACAATATTACTTTCCATACCCATCAACACTGGAGTTTTTGCCTGTCTGGGTGTTTTGCATTCTAAAAGTACTCGACGAAAGACTGTCAATTAAACGTGCTGCAAGCGATTTACTGCCATAGTGTGTATTTAGCATGCGGAACAACCAGCCTCATTCTTTCTCTCTCGCTGGTCTCTGGGCTAGTGGGACAAATTTCACTTAGGGTCATTTACGGTGCTTTTTAATAATGATTTTCATAGCGGTCTGTGTCTGTGGGTCTGCTACAAAAACTCAGATAGTTTCATCCTAGTATCATCACCTGACAAATCATAACTGAAATATGTAAAATTGAAAAGGCTGTGTGCGTGCTTTTTGTTCTTCTGAATGCAAACAGTGCAGCTGTAACTTTATTTAACTCAGCTTGTTTTGTTTAGGGAGATAGAGGATGGTAAGCAGTGGCCTACTTGTGCTGCAACATGTTGACGGAGGCAGAACTCAGAGTTTGGCTCCTTCCCAACAGCAAGAGAAAGTGTGTTTCTCCAAAGACTAGTATGCATATTGACATGCATAACTTCATTTTACCTGTATGAGAGACCCTTAAATTACTAATTCTTGAATACATTTAGCATTTGATGATTTTTTTCAATAATTATTCTGCATTTGGTTTGGTCAAACCAAAAGGCTAAGGCGAGGTGTGGGAGTCAGTAAAGCAAATATGAAGATGTCAAGCCTGTGAAACCCATGAGAAGAGGAAAGGTTGTGACTGTGACTGTGTTTATAATCAGTTAAAAGAATGTGCCCTGGATTTTTCCTTTCTTTTTTTTTTTTTTTTTTTTTTAAGCGGATGGGCCACAGCGGTTTTTCCACTTCACCCCAGAGCACCTCAGAAAGTAGCTGCTAGTGCAGTTTGAAAGACTTTGTGAAGTTCCAGGTGTTTCTAGGGCTTAACGGCTGACAAAATACCAGGATCACAAATTGGACTGGGAAATAAAGTTGTCAGTATTGTCCTTTTGTTGAAAACCCTCAGAGAGTGCGCCTAGAAAATGTTATTCCCTCAGTGAAACTGTGTGGACTCTTAACTAATATGTTTCAGATTTCAGGAGCATGTGGCAAGTCAGCGCTCCAGGCCCTTTTAAACTGAGTGGAAGACTTGGAAGGGATAGTTGTACAGTGGAGGATTGCAAATTGAAGAACAGGAAAAGTTTTCAGAGAGAGTCTTTGTGAAGGGCAACATGATACAAGTGCACCAATGAGTCTGCAAAGGATTAAAGAGAGAGAACTTGCAAAGGTTAGACAATGTATTTACTGAAGTGGGGAAAAGGTCCGAGGGTAGTTCAAAGACATCAGCAAGACAACAGAGAAAACAAAGATGATGCAAGAGAATCTGTTTATTTTTGAGATTCTTTGACATTTTCTGATTGAGAATTCTTTCTTTTATTTCAAAAGTTTTAAGCTGTGAAATGAAGGTAGAAGAACTCCGATGGCAGAGACGGTGATTCACACTGCTTGAAGAGTTTTAGTTTTTAGGGTTTGAGCAGGAAAGGTTCTCCGTTATCAGGATGAGCAGGATCTCCAGCCTCCGCAGGTGGAGGGTTTTGTTGCACCGCAAACCCAGTAGTCTCAGTGTTGCACTTACCTTAGAAGGTAAAAAGTAAGAAGGAGTTGAGGGGTAAATAAGGGTAGACGGTGAACTGGAATTACTTGTTTTTTTTTCCCCTTACGGTTGGCCTGTTTGTTTGTTCAGTAACCCTTAGAAAGCAACAGCTCCATCACATAGCCTTTTGTGTGGCAGTTTTACAAGAACGCATTGCACATCTTATCACAAAACATCATGTTTGGTAAGGACTAGTGTGGAGAAGTTCCCATTGTTCCCTTCAGAATGCAGATATTTTGTTTTTATTCATTTGATAGCTTTTCCACATCACTGCAAAATGGAGAAAACAACTGGTCTACACTTTAAGAAGCTTAGGGCCCTTTCCAGACACATTATCTGATTAATGCGGTTTTGGTTTTTAAATAGGGCTGCTACTTTTTTGTTTGGAAGGAGAGCAAAGGATAGTGGTAT
This sequence comes from Myripristis murdjan, assembly GCF_902150065.1. Lineage (NCBI taxonomy): Eukaryota > Metazoa > Chordata > Actinopteri > Holocentriformes > Holocentridae > Myripristis > Myripristis murdjan. The sequence continues at coordinate 29,766,881 of NC_043993.1, forward strand.
TGGATGAGGAGGATTCCTGTGTAGTTGCCAGGGAGGTGGTATTTAAAAGTGAAGCTTACGCTTCAAGGAAACTACACATGCATAATGGAAGGGTTTGCATTAGAATGAGGTCAAAATCCACAGTGGGACAAACTTGAGCAGCTCGTATTGGATTTCATACCAACACATGGATAGTAGCTCTGCTCTTCACAACAGTCACGCTGGAAGACTGAGCCACAGTCACTCCTATCACAGTAGTAAACAGGTGTGCAAGGCGTGGTTTGTTTTTGAGAATATGATGCTGTGATGACATGTGTTCTTCCTTCCTTCCTTCCTCAGTGTCTAAGAAGCACGGGAAACTGATCACCTTCTTGCGCACCTTCATGAAGTCGAGACCCACCAAGCAGAAGCTGAAGCAGAGGGGCATCCTCCGCGAGAGGGTGTTTGGCTGCGACCTGGGAGAGCACCTCCTCAACTCAGGCCACGATGGTGAGGAACACAGTCGACACAAACACCTGCGGTTATTTTATTACTGCTGCCCAAACTCTTCAAATTAGAAGCACAGTCGGTCATGTGGGGCTGAATAAAAATGTGGGCAATCTATGACTTCAGGCAGGGATCATCATCAGGCACGCAGCCAAATATATATACACCAAATCAATTACACATCCTGGATTCATTTGTTTTGCTCTTTTCCATTAAAAACTAATTTTATGTAACTTAAATTGCTGTGTTTATGATAATTATTTTCAAACTGAGCTTAGATGTTTACCCTTCATTATGTCTCTGGCTGCAGGTGAAAACAGTCATGGGCCACGTGTTTGACATTTTCCCGAGTCATCATGATGTTTATCTGCCAAATTGCCGCTCTAGCTATAAAGGAGCAAATATGTCAGAGATAAATATGTCATCCAGCAAGCTGTATGTTTACCCTTTTGATTGAATGAGTGCATTCGGTGTCATAACAGTGCTGTGTAACTTATATCGTGGCTACTTGCCAAAGAAAAGTGTTTATTACTATTTGAGTGAATTGTACGGTTGGCTTTTTTGCAGCTAAATGTAAGAAAAATAGTCCTTTCACAATTTCTGTTGTGGCTCTTCATTACTAACGCCGACACCTGCTGCTTCCTGCCATGCAGCTGAAGAGCTAATGCCTTCTAGCACACATCCATAATGGTCATTCTCAACCAAAACCGTTCGAACACAAAATGGCTTTGTTAGTTCGTTCTTGTCATAAACAAGATGTTGGCTAGAGAAAAAACAGGCACAGGCTATTAGCAAGACAGTGTGTGGCAGGCGAGCTGATATGAGCTTCTCGATGTGAGAGTGGGAGGATAATGGTGTCTTGATTACGTCTTAGCATGAGCCCTTCATATTGTTATTTTGATGAGCCTTCATCAATAACGTGGTCATTTCGAAGGCAACTTGGAAACTCTTTCAGGTTAATTATTAATCGGCATCATATGGCATACATGGAATATTCAAATCTTGCTCGCACGTTAGTTGACACAGCGATCAGAGCTGAACTTTGCCTCAGTCGTGATGTATTTACTTTACACATTTATTGGTACAAGGGTCAGTCCTGTCCATTTAGCAGGCTTGCGGTAAAAGATCAGTGCTGGGCGTTCTGCATTGTGGTCACACATTCACGGGTGAAGGAGTCAAACCTTGTCCTCCGTAAATCTTGACTTGTCTTGACAACGAGAGATAAGCCACTCCGTCACACTTTGCTGGGTCAGGGGGGTCAAGGTGCCCTGCCCGCCACACGGGCTTGTGAGGAGTTGGAGGTATCTGTGAGGTAGTGACAAGGGAGATATGTTTTCACAACCAAATTAACAAGTTTAAAGGCTTGTAGCTTCAAGTAGCGCTTTAAAGTGGAGCTCTGGAACTGGTGCTGCTAAATATTGCATGCAGACGTGAAGGTTTTTTCGCTTTTTGCTGAAGTTTAGTCAGTTTTGTTTAACATTTTCCCACAATGACTTACAACTAACAACCTCTCCTTCTGTTGCAAAAAGATCAAAATCACCATAAAAATGCTTGATGATGAATAGACTTCCATAACAACAAAATACTTTGAGAGGCGATGAAGAGCCTGCGGGTTTATCCACTTCTACTGTCCTTAAGTGTAAATCTCCTCTGCCGGAGAAGGCCAGTGGTTTAGCCTCAGCTTCTCTTCAATCTCTCCTTTTTTCTCCTTTGCTATGTGTGGAATTTGTCTGAACAGCTGCTTCGGCAAGGGTCCCACTCTCTGTCATCCTCTAAATTATGTGTGAGAAGTGGGAGGCCTGGGAACCTCCTTATACGCAGACATTTTCTCCTACACAGACACAGGCAAAGTCCTTATCTCCGAACCACACACACGCCTAAATAAACCTGTCTTTATGATCTGCAGTCGCTGAAGTCGAATGAAGAAGCTCTTTGTGTTTTTCCGTTGTTGTTTTTGCTTTCTCCCTCACACGGATACAGTCACCCGCATTGTGCTGTAGCCCTCTGCAAGTGTGTGTATATCACTTGTCGTGTCTCTCACAGGCAATAACATGTTATCTGATGGTCTGGCTCAGTTGACTACCAGCGTCGCTGCACTTTTAGTCTTTTGTCATCATGTAGGCAAAAGTGCTTTTTCTTCTCTAAAAAAAAATGTTCTCCACAGCTCAATAATTTGCTCCGAGCTCCGCAGCCTCTTATCTGAAAAGCCCTGAGCCATGGCCTGAGCGCACACTACACGCTCTTCGCCAAGGGAAGCCATCCGATTCTTGACCTTGTAGAGCTCAGCAAATACTGGACCAACTCTGGCTGAGAGAGGTGTGTGCGTGATGACATGCTAGATGTTTTTCTTGTTCCCAGTTCCCCAGGTCCTCAAGAGCTGCACAGAGTTCATCGAGAAGCACGGCGTGGTGGACGGCATCTACCGCCTCTCTGGGATTGCCTCCAATATCCAGAAATTGCGGTAGGACACACACACATAAGCACACATCACCCATCAGATACAGCGTGTTATTTAAATAGAGGATGTGGCTGATTCCAGTTCTTAAAAATTGAGCCTCTGCACAAAAATATCCCCATTCTATACATGCTGCTTTCATGGGAATGTTCTTTGCCATAGGCACAGCTCACAAATTTAATCCTATCATAACCCACATCTCAAGACTGATAGCAAACGAATTCTGTCCAGGATTATTGCCGTTGTAAAAGAAAAAACATTATTTTTTGCATGGCTACATGATTATGAGGGTTTACTATATATGCACGGGGACAGTTTTTCTAAATATATTGCCCTGCTGGGATAAGAACTTGTACCTCTGGGACCAAAACATTTTATAGCTTTTTTTTTTTTTTTTTTCAACAGAGCAAGAGATGTGTTGTGCACATATAATGCAGGTTTTGATTGGAGTCTTCTTCTCTGCAGTAAGCTGTACTTAGCAAAATGCAAAGGTTTGCATGTAGATGTATAGAATTGTACTCAGAGCATGATTGAGGATTAGGAAGAGAAATCAAAATGAATCGGTGCATGGCACTTGGAAATTGTATTTCCAGCCCCTGCTTGTGTGGGTACAACATCAACACGCCTCACTGTTTGTAAGTAGCCTAAGAGGAGATTACTAGAATCTTTGATTTGTTTGAACATTAATTTAGAAATTTAGGAAATGGGCAGTGTTTTTTTTTTATTTTAGACTTGTGAAGACACACTGGGACATATTAATAATTTCATCTTCTCTCAAACAGCATTAAATGATGCTTTTCTTTTGTATAATGTCAGGAATCCATCTATCCGGTGTACAACAACAGTACAGCTGTGGGTTTGACCAGTTTGGTCCATAAGTTGACTCTCTGTGCCTTCGTTCCCCCTCTCTCTCTCTCTCTCCCTCTCTCTCTCTCTCTCTCTCTCTCTCTCTCTCTCTCTCTCTCTCTGTTCAGGCACGAGTTTGACTCGGAGCAGATCCCTGACCTGACCAAAGATGTATACATTCAGGACATCCATTGTGTGGGCTCGCTGTGCAAGCTGTACTTCAGAGAGCTGCCCAACCCCTTGCTCACCTACCAGCTCTACGAGAAATTCTCTGTAAGCAAAGCCTCGGCAGGAGCACCGACTTTAGCTTCCCCTCTCTCTCATACATGCACCGCTTTGTTACACTAATGTGTGGGTGTCAGTCATTCTACAGTTTATTAAGGCAATGTAATTTTGTTAATTGCAGTGTCAGTGCTCTGTAATGTACAAGGACATTTGTTAACACCGAAGGACACGGTATTTACTGCAGCAGACACTGTCCAAACTGTCCCTTTTGACTCCTCTTGATGTCTGAGGGGGCCTAAGAAACTCCTCAGCCTCAGTTTCTTCAACCACTAATACTTTTAGGTCATAGACACCTCTAAAAGAATGGCATTGTACTTGACACACCCTGTCATTACAAATGCGGCAAGCTGCTCTCCATGTGACTTGAAATAAAAACCTTCTCCAAGCACAACAGAAGTGTCCCTGAAGATGGAGTAAATGTTTGCTGGTTGTTATGGCAGCTGAGGACAAGGGGGAAGAAAGAGAGGGAGCAAGGGGGAAAACACGGCCGCAGATTGATGTCCCCTCTGGCTCAATGCAGCAGCGTGAACCTGAGGTTGTCACATGGATCAGCTGAATGTTTATACACTAATACATCTTTCTGTCTATACCATCTCTCTCTCTCCCCCCACCGTTCCCTTTCTCCTCAACCTAAAGGACGCTGTATCAGCAGCGACGGACGAGGAACGACTCATCAAAATCCATGATGTCATTCAGCAGCTTCCTCCGCCGCATTACAGGTCAGTGTAGAGGCACACTGCCCCCCTTTGGCAGCCGCACTAAATGCCAGGAGACGGACACATGGAAAATTAAATCCAAACACCTACGGTTCACATCAGTTGTGTACATTTATCTGGTGTCTGTTTGTATGAAAATGGTTTTGTGGTGTTTTTAAACAAACACTGTAACAGTGAAACAGCTTATTCTTGGTGGTGGTCCTATGCTGCTTTTAACTATTAGTGCAATGATTGTTGTTATTTTAGCCCTTAAAATACTCATGATCTGAGAGAAGTAGGCACATCAATGAAATTCTGCTTATCACCGTGGAAATATCTTGGCTTACGCGACTACATTCAGCACCAGGGGCCCCGACCCTTTGCTTACTAATCTGGTTTCCCAGATGTACGTTGATACAATATTAGAGTCAGAACAGCTTGAGTGTGCTGACTGGTTGCCACTTCAGAATCAAATACTCATGAGTTTTCTTTCACGCCTACAACTCACTTTGTAAAAACCTCTCACTTTACTGTTTGCCCACTCGGGGAGAAGTGGAGAAAATGGCAGCCACTGGCAGTACACCAGTATGTTTGGACGCAGCTATAGCATTAGTGTTGGAGGAGCTCCAAGACGTCAGTGCTTTAAAAGAGCAGCTAATGACAGCCTTGAAGGCTTTTCTAAGGGCAGAGGACGTGCTCGCTCTTCTCCCGACTGGGTTTAGGAAAAGCCTCATATAGCAGCTAGCAGCAAGCACAAGCTGTGTGATGACATGAGATTGCACCCCACATGGGGTCAGGGCGGAGCTTTAGAAAGACAAGGGTCATGATTTGTTGAATCCAGAACTTGGATAGCCTATCGCCATAAATTCTATGATGACAGAGTCACCTCATTACGATGGGTTTGCAGAAAGAGATCAAAGGACCCTCTCCGGGCTCTGTGTGCCACACTGAGGCGCCGCGTCAGCCAGGTTACAGCAGAAGCCAATTAAAGCTGAATAAATGAATATCTTATTCCTAGGACGCTGGAGTTCCTCATGAGACACCTTTCCCATCTGGCCACGTTCAGCTACATCACCAACATGCACAGCAAGAACCTGGCCATTGTCTGGGCTCCCAACCTGCTGAGGTGAGATGAACTGCTGCTGTATTGTTAATATTTCAGCAGCCATAGCAGTAGATCTTTGCATGTACTTTGCACAAGCATTGACGCTTTGAATAGAAGTTTTGCATATTGGTTTCATAGTTACTGTACATTGGCATGCATAAGATTTAAAGTTCCTGTTGGTATTATAATGTGTTTATACTGGGCCCTGCTCAGCAGACGGCAGCAGGTCTCCTGCTCTAAATGAGACATCTGCCTGATTGGCAGCTCTTTGTAGAAGAATCAAATTGAGTTCATGTGAAACTCAGTCCGAATTAATGGGTTTTAGAAAATCCTGTAATTCTAAAAACAAATTAGACTGGACAGTGTCCTTCAATGAACATTTCTTACTAAATATCTGTATAAGTATGGAACATTTTGGTTTTTATGATCAGGGCTGTTTTAGTAAGATTTAGTCACAAGTTAATTCTCCTTTTTGTTCTGTTGGTTTGTGGTTTCAGGTCAAAACAAATTGAGTCGGCGTGCTTCAGCGGCACAGCGGCCTTCATGGAGGTCCGAATCCAGTCGGTAGTGGTCGAGTTCATTCTCAACCATGTTGACGTTCTCTTCAGTGCTAAACTCAACTCACTAATACGAGAGGGAGCAGGTTTGTGCATCAGAGCCGTTTATGTATCATTTGTTGCTGTATCGCTAACAATTTGCCTGTTTTTGTTTTTTGGAAATAAGTAACAGGCCCACATTGTCATCTCTCCGCCCGCTGCTCCATTCAGCCATTATTGATTGTCGTTCTTCTGCCTTCTTCCACATCACCAGGTCACAACTCATTGTCACGGCCCAAGTCCCTGCTGGTTTCATCTCCCTCCACTAAACTGCTGAGTCTAGAGGAGGCGCAGGCCAGGACTCAGGCTCAGATCAACTCCCCAGTCACTGAAGACAGCAAGTACATAGAGGTTGGAGAAGGTCCTGCCGCCCTGCAGGGCAAGTTCCACACCGTCATCGAGTTCCCCACCGAGAGGTTTGTCATTCCCCCTGCTGTCATCGCATGTCATGAACTTGCTGGGTAGCATGTTGTCAGCTAGCAGAAAGCAGAAGTGGTCGTTTTCATGAACATAGGATAGGATATTATTCCGTTCCCTACTACGTCCAAGCCAGGTTTCTTCATCGGTGCTCGACCCAAAAGCAGCACAAGAGATAGCTGCATTAGACCCTGTGTATTCTTAAATATCTAGTAAGAGTTTAACTGTGATCCCTTAGTCTCACAAGGTCAGACCTTACGACAATAACATGACTTGAGGTCTTGGGACTTCTCTTATTTAAAAAAAAAAAAAAAAAGAAAAAGCATTTTCTTGTGCTATGGCACGGAGCGGCAACTCTTTTCATTGACTGCAATGGCTGTCAATCACCTTTGAAGTCTTACCACAGGCTGATTACATCACCACACACACCAGAATTTGTTCTCAGCAACATTTTCAAATATGGAAATCTGATCTTTCAACTCAGCATTAATACAAAATTAGCCCTGTGTAGCCACTACAAAAGTTATGTTTACAGTACGTAAAGCAAAGTAGTGAAGTGTTAGCATGTCTGTCAACACGCCATGGAAAACATCTAATATATCAGGTGTTACCAACATTGTTCAACACTCAAGAAAAAAGTCACAGTCTGCTTTCATTGAGGTATGCCCAGTGAAGTTGATCAGCGAGTACTGAGTGTACCTCTTGATTGATACTGCTGCTTTAGTAGGATGCAGAGCAGCTGGAGACAAGAGAAAAGCTAATTGTGAATTCTCCCTGGAGTTTGGCAAGTCTTGTTATTGTCTGGAGGTCTTGTCTCACAAGACTAACACAGAGCTTGCCTCATGCTCAATATTGATTTGTTCACTTGTTTGTTTTCTCCGCCCCCATTTGTCTGAAACGAGTTGAGAATGTCAACAGGGTCTGAACACTTGAGTTAGACACCCTGGTCGAGGTCGGTGATCCCTACATGAACAAGCAAACTGTTGTGGAGATAGAGCCTCTTCCCTTATAGAATTAAACAGTAACGCTGGAATGTGTTTCCCCCTGCTGGTTGCAGATGAAACTGCAGGTGAACTCATTTCTTCCCTTCCTTCTAACGGATAACCCCTATTTTTTGTAATGATGTAATAAGATGTAATGAAATGCAGTGGATTATCAGACAAAAATGTGAGGGGAGGATTCGTGTAATGTGAACAGACATTTCCTGTTTTTTCGAGGAAAACATCTGCATGGCTCCAGGCACATTCTGAAGAAATTGTCTCTGACATTTCTTTGTGGTCTGGCCTTTCTCACCAGTAAGACAGCAAATGTTGCACAGAAGCAAGGATCCCTTTCTTTAGATCTTCTGTCAAGCAAAAGGCTTGATAGCTGAAAGATTAATAGAACAATAAATTGTTTGTCCTTTATTTCATTGATTCCACATTGTCAACATGAGTGAGTGCAGTTTTATGAGACAAGGCTGCATTGAAAGCTAATTTTAGAAATGTGAGGATTTTGAAAAGTCGGGAGTTACAAATTAAAGCTCTTGAAGTTGTGGTTAATGGTTAGTAAGAGGTTCCTGGTTCCTTATTCCTGGCATTATTGTCGTCATTTTGTTGTTATTGCTGCTCCTCTCCATAATGTTTAATTAACACACTGCCTTTCCATACAGATTCAGGATGAGTTATGACAGCTATGCTTATGAACAACACAGAGAGGATTTCCTATGTTTGATTATGAATGAGTCATTATTTTTCATACTCGTCACTGAGGAACTGTTAGTGGGCTTTCTCTGTGAAACAAATTCATGTTAAATTAAATCAGAGTGAAACATTTTATGCCCACCTTGCCTACTTGTCCACCACCAATCTTTCATCACAGGAAAAGGCCTCCTATTAAATCCAAGAAGTCTCCAGTGGGTAGTTGGCGCTCCTTCTTCAACCTGGGGAAATCTTCCTCCATGTCCAAGCGAAAGCTTCATCGTAACCCCAGCGAGCCCAACGAGCTCAAGGCCATGGCTCTAGCCGGTAACTCACCCATCCACAACTTCATGAAATACAGACAGTTTTTGGAAAATAAACTTTTGGATTCCCTTAGTTTTGTACTGTAAGAGGAGGAAACGTTGCAGGTCTTTGTGTGGCCAGTTTATGACAATGTGTTCTAAAACTTGCTGCTTTGCCTGCTTTGTGTGTTTAGTGAATGGCATTAGCTTGGCATCAGCCCAGAATCTCTAGAATATGCTGTGCACTTTGGGTGGGAATCACTGGGGAAGTCGCAATACAGTACTATCACGATATCTTACCCAAAATAACGATGGTATCACGATACACGCGATTCTGTGATTTGTTGTAAAACAATCAGCTATGATACATGACAATATCTGTAACTGAAATGAAAAGTACTCATTAAATGATGATGCATTGCATTATCGATTCATTGTTCCTTCCCTACTGTGTGCCACACTAAAATCAGAAAAATGAACAAGCTGCTAATCGCCTTGTGACACCTTGTCACAATTAAGTTGACCAAAGATTTTATTTGATAAAACAACAGATGAACCAATATTTTTGTCATTATTTTCCAGGAGGCAGGGGCGACACAGGAACATTAAGATCAGCCAAGAGCGAAGAGTCACTGACTTCCCTGCACAATGTTGAAGGTAATGTTGTTTGTCTCTCTGATTTTTTTCACTCAGCACAAGCGTATCATTTTTACAAAGCCACGATTAGTGTAATGCTATACACAGTCTCAAGAGATTTGTTTGTGATTTACATTTTTGATTACATTGTCCTTTACCCCTGCAGGAGAGTCCAAGGTGTACCGTCCTCGCCGGCCAAGATCCAGCAGCGACGCTCTATCAGCCTCCTTCAACGGCGAGCTGCTGGACAGCCGGCAGCACTGCAATTCCTATGACAACCTGGACGCCACAGAGGATAGCGACGGAGACGACGGGCCCATCTGTGTGCCTGCCCTAATCTCTCCGCCCCGCTCAGCTGGTGAAGACGTAGATCTCAGCCCGCCGGACATCGGCATGGCCTCCTTGGACTTTGACCCCATGTCTTTCCAGTGCAGTCTGCCGGACACCCCTTATTCCTTCCCCCTAGATGACTCGCCAGCAGGGGCTGAGGGGTCCACCTTAAAGAGGAGCTCTGGCAGTGTCTGTGGAAAGGCCAATGGCTCAGAACTGATCTCTCCCTCCTTCCCGGGCAACTTGACCTTCCCCTTGTTGTCCGCGGACCTCAGCTCAGCAGCTGAAGAGAAGGCAGACAGCAAGAAGATGACCACTTCCTTTTCTTACGCTGATAAACCCACACAGGCTGTGTCACCTATTAAATGTGGAAAATTTACCACTTTGGCTCCACTGACAACCTTCTCTATAGACACTCCTGATAAGAGCACAGCAGGACAGGTTGTTTCTCCTCAGCCTTTATCTCCTCCCTCAGTACCCAGGGATTCTCCTCCTTTGATGGGCAGCGTGCTGCTAAGGGCAGCCGAGCCTTCACTGAGTGAGGCCTTCCAAATGGAGCTGCACTGTAAGCTTGCTGCCTTTGACAATGTGGAGAGCCGAGAGTTTAAGGTAGAGGAGAGCAGCATACAGCAAGCACCAGCAGGCAGTAGTCTAGATCACCAAGGTAGGTGGAGCATCCTTAGCATGACTCTGTGTGAAGATAATTTTGTTGTATGATATTTACATTGCAGGGACGTCTTTGTTGAAATAATCTATTAAAACCAATGGCTAGTTTTTCTTAGGTTTGGTTTCACAGGTTCATGCCTTTGATTGCTTGCATGAATTTCAATTTAAAATGTCTTTTCACATGATGCCTGATCACCAATGCTTAAACTTCCCTTCTTTTCCCTGCGCTGATAGAACCCTGAAACCTCCTGCTAACTTAGTTCTTTTTCTTCTCATGATGCTTTCTTACTAATATATTCTTCAGCTGCAGATCCCATGTTTTGTTTTGTTTTTGTCCTCCTCCCAGGAGTTGTAGCTCTGGAGTCTTCAAAGGACCCCTCCCCTGGTTCCCTTAGCTCCATGCCCTCCCTTTCTGCTCCTCCACCTCCCCCTCCTAAAAACGCTGCCCGCATGTTGGCCCTGGCCCTTGCTGAGTCCGCCCAGCAGGCATCTATTCAATCTCAGATTCGGTCCTCCGAGCCCCCTGCACCAGTGTCACCTCTCCCGCCACAGGAGGCCTCCGAGATCCTGGACTCATCTCTTCCTCCAGTCCCACAGCTCCAGGCACCCTCCAAGGAGGGAACTGCTAGTGGAAGTTCTCCAGCACCAAATGCCACCCCTCAAACCCCTGCCACAGCCTCTTATCCCGCTACTTCCAGCCCTCCTGGCAAATGGCAACTGCCTGAGTCGACCAGCATGATCACCAAGCCATCAAACAGTGCCAAGTCCTCCACTACTCCACCTGGAAAAAGGCAGGAAATAGACCCCACCCCACCGAACACTCCCCTTTACCCATGTGCCCCCCTCTCCACTTCAGTCAGCCAGGTTTCTCCAACGCGGAAAAGTCCAGAAAGGCAGCAGTCTGTCACAGGTCAGATCCCAGTCAGTACCAGCTCATCCGGCACCACACCGGCCACCACACCCAGTGGCAGCTGCAAGGGGGCAGGCGTCATACCACAACCTGCTCCTAAGGTGAGTGTTGCACCTTATTCAGTTTAATGCTGAAATTATTCTGCATCAATTAGTATTATCTTCAGTTTGATTCTGCTGCAGTTAGCATGATCCAATTTGAATTTAAATTTATAGATGCCACATCAGTGTCCATGTGTCCCTGCCAAAAGCCACTTAACATTAGAAAGGTCTTGGACAATCCAGTGATCTTCACTGATCAAGAAATCCATTAACATTTTAATTGTGTTCTGTCAGCACCTTCTCATGTAGCCTGGCTCATATATATCTTTACAGCAATCAGGCAAAAAATAAAAGTCCCATATTAATCGGTTTTAATGATTTTGTTTTGAAATTTATTGTGGATAAATAAGAAGAATAAGAACGTTGTTATCCATGATGTTTTTCAAATGAATTTCAAATGAATGAGTTTAAGTAATTCCAGAGGCTGACTTTAAGGACCAAGTCCTCACAGGAAAAACAGTCACAGTACTGAACCTGACTAATTTAAAAACTCTAGCTCCTCTAATTCAAATGAGCTAAATGTGCTGACTGGAGGCTTTTCCTTTTCTCCTTATTCACCTGATTTGAAGGATTTTATCAGTAGTTGAGGTGATGTAATACAGCATTTGGTTAGCCTGAAAGTACTTGTTAAAAGGAACAATTTTTGAAAAATTGGGATATATAAAATATGTGACCTCATATCTCTGTGTGCAAGCAATTAGCTATGAGTCAGCAGCTGCTGATTCAGTGATTTTCATCTGGCTGCTTTGCTTCGTTTTCCTGAGGTGCCTTTGATACAAATTGCTGTTTTTTGTCTATTAGTATAAAATGAAATACAGCCATAGATGGTTTCACTATCACTATCACTGTCTCAATTGCTGAACTCAAGAAAAGATGATAAGTATCATATTGTTAAGCATTTTGATAGTTTGCAGCCAACTTCATTTATATAAAACTGGGGTAAGAATTCAGCAGCAATAGGACTAGACTGAATAAAACATGTAAAATGTAAAGCAAATACACATTATACACACATTATACAGTTCTTAACATTGCACATGGATGGATAGCACTGATATATGTATGATTTCATGGCATTTAAGGTGCTTTGTGATGTGTGTGTGTTTCTGTGTGAAATGCTATGGTGTGTGAGGCCCTCTGTCCCAACACAGACATCGTTGTAACCTGCCCTCATTAGTTAAGGGTCACAAAACAGTCTTTGTTGTTTTCATTCCCAGGTCAAAGTGGAGGAGACTGCACCACCCCCGACCCTTCCAAAACCCTCAGAGCAGCAACTTCCATCAGCTCAGCCATCTAAAAAACAGTCGGTCTCACTGCCCCAACCTCAAATACAGGCTCAGCTGCAAACCCAACCTCAAGCTCAGACACAGCCTCATCCTCCAACCCAGCCTCAGCCTCAGATACAGCCTCACCTGCAGTCACATCCTCATACGCAGTCTCAAACACAAATCCATCCTCAGACACAAACACAGCCCTTGCCCCAACCTCAGTCACACTCGAAGGCCAGTGCTAGGGTGGCCCCCACGTCTGCTGAGCCTGTTGAGAAGCCTTGGGAGGCCATAAAGCCGGTGCAGCCTTGCACAGAACCTGCGAAGCACCACGACCACTATGGACCCACACCTCCTACCCCTCCTATCCGCACCATTGAGAGCAAACTGGCCACAGCAGCACTCAGCCAAACTGAGGCTTCCTTCCATATAATGGGTGAGGGCTCTACACCTGGCCTTCTGGAGGATGCTCTGCCACATCATCCTCCATCTCCGCGTAAATCTTCAACACACCAGTCAGCCCACCTGTACCACACTAAAGGAGAACCTGTCTTAATGGAGCCTGCAGGGGCAGCATACTACCACCAGAGATCCATTCCTATGGGCCCACAGTCCATGCCACACCACTACCGGCCGGACAGCGTACCCCCACACCTCTCTTACGTGTCCAAGTCCGAGCCTCAGATACCTTATAGTGCCCGAGTAGACAACCGCTACAGCACTTTGGGCCCTAGGTCCTACCACCACTCCATGAAGTCCAGAAGCAACCCCAGGAGTGTGTATGTTTCCCCTGGGCCTGGGCATCAGGGTCAGGGCTATGGTCCCATGGACAGAGCTCATGGCTATCCCACAATCCGCAGAGTGCACTCACTCCATGTACCTTCCACTATTCGCTCAGTTCCCATTCAAAGGACTGAGGTTCCTCCAGACGATGACATGTTCTTTTACCACCGGCCCGTGTACCAGTGCAAGTCCTACCAGCAGCCACCGCAGCAGTCCTCACAAGCCGACTACCATGTCACCCAGCTACAGCCTTACTTTGAGAATGGACGAGTTCAGTACCGTTACAGTCCGTACTCAGGTCCCAACCCCCTGGAAGCACCCTTCTATGATGTTGACCCTTACGGTACCATCCGCCTTCGGCACTTCCACTCTTACAGCAGTCGCGATCCAGGAGCCAGTGTTGGCCGACCAGGTGGGAAGGCGACTGGGTACCACTACATCACTCGCCATGTTCTCCCACCTGGGAAGGAACACAGCTTTGTAAGCAGAGACATGCCCCCCAGTCATGGGCCCAAGGGAGCTGCTGTTTACTTTGCCTGGGACCCTGAGGAGTCAGAAAGGCTCCGCATGCACTCCATCCGCAGGGAGAGCAGAGCTCGACAGAAGATTAAAGGTCCCGTCCTGTCTCAGTATGACAATGTCGGCTTGTTCACACCAGCAGATATATCAGGCTATGAAACCCTGCACTTGCGCAGTAAATCTGACCCAGGTAAAGCTATTCTGGTCGCAGCTGAGAGCAAAGACGGGCGATACCATGCCAGACACATGGTGTCAGACCCTGATGTCCTCATGTATATGGAGACTGACAAACACGGTCAAGGCAGTGCAATGGGTGACAAGTCGGAAAGCCTCGCCAAGCAAAGCGCCTCCAAGAAATGCCAATCCTCACACTCCCTTCCAGCTACTCTGAGCCACAGCCTTTCACATCAGCAGGAGAGCAGCCGGCACGAGGCCAAGTACGAGTCTGGAGATGATAAGCTTAGCGGAGATGGCAGCAGGTCTAAACACTGGCAGCAAGAGTATCCCAGTAAGAGGAACTTCCAACCACGGTACGAGTGCCCTGATCCTGACCACCACCAGAGTAAGGGTAAATCATCCAGTGGCTACCACAGCACTGATGAACAGCCGTCAGCACCCAGGGAACAAGTAGCTCGTGCAAAGCCGGAGCGATCGCACAGTGTCCGAGAGCAGACACACTACAGCCAGGGCAACCCTGACCTGGACAGAGACTACTCGTACCAGAAACACAGCACCAAAACGGTGCAGTCGCACTATGATAACTTGGACGACTACCACCCAGTACCTCAGCCACAGGCCCCTGTTCAAAAACGTGGAGGCTCCAGCTCCTATCCCACCCCTGGATACACAGTGGCTCACAGCAACAGAGCCTATTCCACAGCCTTGGGCCAGGGAGCCTTTATTCAGACTGATTTGGCCATGCAAAGGCCAGAGACAGAAATACGTACAGAATGAAGCAATTTGGGGGGGAGAAATGTGTCACATTATCTTTAGCTGTGTTAAAGAAAGCAGATAATAGACTCTATCGAGCTAAGGTTGAGCAGCCTCTGCAGGACAGTGGACTGTTGTATCACCATTATTTTTGTTCCTCTGTATTTTTAACGAATTGTACAGAAAATCTTCAGAGACTTTTTACAGAAAGTACTGAATGTACCTGAAATTCCAAGAGGTCATATTGCTCTAATTGATTAGTAGCCAGTCTTAAATGTATATGATATGAAAGACGCAAGGTACATTTAACAGGAACCACAAAATGTAAAGTATATATATATATGAATAGAATCATTAGTAAAAAGGGATTTTTAGTTTGTTTATTTGTTTTGTTTTGGGTTTTCTTTTGTTTGTTTGTTTTTTTTTTTGTTTTTTTAGGTTAGGCGCTGGATATGAGCATCAACTGGGATTAAGGTTTGCATTTTAGAAATGCATGTACTCTTTATCTCTTACAGAACAGTTCTGTGTACTTCAATATCCATTGTGTACTTTCTGGATGTTTCAGCACAAGTCAGTGAAGGAGGAAATATGTAAGTCATCGCGCCCTCCCTCTACTATTATGTACACAACTGGGCAGTACAGTGTGTCCATGTTTCTCTTCAAATATCTGTCCATTGGGGTTATGACCCAGGAGCAAGATGTTAGTTAGAGAGCTGCAATGGGTTACTTTCGATTAATATAGTGGTTATTAATGTCTTATTTACTCTGTGACTGTGCCATTTTTATGTAACTTTGCTATAAACAGATTTCGACGACTTCTAATGGAATGTTTTGGTACTTGTTTGTTCTTCATTGTAAGAGGGACCAAACAACTTGGTGAAGTCTGGGCTCTTCAGAGTATTCTTGCACATATGGGATTAAGAGGGCAATATGGATGGGTGCCTGTTATAGGATGTGTAAGAGGTTATTTTAATTTCTTTTTTTTTTCACCACTTTAAAAGAACTTAACGTGAACTGGAATAGCTGAATAAAGTTACCTAAAAACAGTGTCTTCTCAAACGACGTAGTGAAGTACATGTTACCACTGCTGTGTTAAATTTTTGTTGGAAAAAACATCTCTATGACGAGCCTTAAATTTTGTTCCTGAAAGCCACATTTTGGTCGTTGCTATTGTCCAGTCCAGTGTCATAATGCACATACATTGTGATATTATCATTTAAAACCACTCTTCTTTACATTCAGAATCGACAGGTGAGCCTCTAGCTATTTCATTTAAGTTTCGCCTTATGGGATCTGAATTCAGAATAATGTTTTTCGAGACGTTGGGGTCCAGTTATTTCAAGGCTTACAGTTTATGGTACCACTTATCCAGTGTAATACATGCCCTTTTGGTTGACCACAATGGATGGATTACAATATGATTCAGTATGTTAAAATCCAGGTTGTACTCTGTAACTGTTTGACTTCTATATCGCTTGCAGGTTTTGCTCCTCTTGCCTTATCTAATAGCCCCAACCTTTTCAGATGGGGCATTGAAATTAAGGCGCTGTGTACTTGAATGTGAAAACACTCTTGTCTCAAACTGGAGGTATCTAAAGTTAGATATGAAATAAATAAATAAATAAATAAAACTGTTCAGGAATAGCTATATATCCATGTCTGTTAATATGTGCATGTTACTTATACACCCTTGTCCGTTTTGGTCCAATACATTGCCCACACTGAGTAATGTGTGCTTTGCTTAAAGTGGCAACAAACATTTCTAGTGCTGCCTCCATAAATTCTTCTATGTTCAGCCAACAATAATTATACCATTTTTTCCCCCTTTTGTCATTAACTTGGCAGTGCATAGATGAAATCGATCGTAAACAATTCTGATGATTGACAGACAAATTAATTTAATTTCTTAATGATTGAAAGCACGTAAACTTAAATCATTAAAGACTACCAGGATTTTTATGTGCAGAATTTATCGTTTCATGGATAACATATCTATCATCGTCCACAGCTCGTTGGTACTGTTGGAGCTTTTGGGGACTCCAGCAATGGCTGACACATGGCATCAGGATTTGCACTGATCCCCTATGCGCCACTTCAGCGCAGCATCTTTAATTACAGTAATGTGTCTCCAGGTGATAATTACAGCATCTTGTAGAGCAGCACGGGTGTTTGCGTTTGGTGCATGCTTGTTTAAAGGAAAGCATTACAACTAACCAGAACTCTTCAGAGGCTCACCGGCAGAAATGCTGCATTGTCTTGAATAGAGCCCAAAGGCCTGGACGTGTTCAGTGGCCGAGTAGACAACATTATTAACTGGCCTCTGATTTAAAGGGTGTCTCACCTGAAATATGTTTTCTCATGATGGAAATTCTCTGAAACTCAAACTTGTCAGTATGTAACTCATGCAAAGCAAAACTACTGGCTTCATTCTCATGGGAGGTTGAAGCTGATTCAAATAAGGACGATTAGGCAAAAAAAAAAAAAAAAAAGATTTTCACTATAAGTTGGGGGAAGGGGTGACTTTTTTTTTCTTTTACAGTACTCAGGTAGAATTAAAACCTGAGTATTATAGACTTGCAATTTTCTGAACCTTGATAACTTGTAGTGAAGAACTTATGAAACCAGTGGAGACAGAAATAACATTTTATCTTTTATTGTGTCAAAGCACTCCAGTGAGACCTTGTGGCTGAAACACTGACAAAAAAAAAATGCAACTTAATTTTTATATAGAACTACAAAATATATAAATAAATAAAGGCACTTGGAAAATTGGATGTAAATTAGCAGAAAGCATCTGTTACACCGAATCATCTGCAAGCACATTATTTGCATGTGTTAACAATACTACAGAGACAATGCATTTGAACTGGGTGACCCCGGGCGACCCCACGGTGTCGGCAAGCATTCATTCATCCTGCTGAAGTGTCCTTGAGCAAGTCGGTCAGTCCCAACCACCTGCAGGGATCAACGAAGTCCATCGTCAAATTATCTAAACGTGATTCTTGGTGGAATTTTCCTGTCCCGTTTTGCCAGCGGGACCTTTTGATTGACAGCGCTAAAAGTGCTGCTGTGAGGGCCTGTTGCCAAGGTAACGTGAATGAGAGAGGAACTTTTTTTTTTTTTTTTTTTTTTTTTTAAATATATATAACATATCACCAAATGCAGCACACAGAATAATCTAACACAGACTGACCCGGTGCCAAGTACATTACTTACTTGGCAGGTAAAGAATAACTTTCAGTCCATGTATAATATTTATATATGTGTTAAAGTCAATTTCCTCCCTCTCCATAAAGAGCAGAGGGAGCACACTCTTAGAAATGGAGGTGGGGGTTGTCAAGTGTAAAGAGCCACGCTGACTGATGGAATAAGGAATTACTTCTTAAAAACAGTGTTGCCTTTCTATTATTTGTCACTGACAGGATTTAGATGTAAAAGAAATAAACAGTAAAATGTCCAAAAAAAAAAAAAAAAAACATCAATGAAATGCTGACAGTGGCTGGTCCCATCAGAAAAGCACTGTAGGGTATAATACAGGGCTCAGGTCTAGTTTGTTCATGTTTTCCCCCTGAAACTACTCTCCAAATCATGTGGATCACAGGCTTTGAGTCAGGCAAAAGGGCTAAAACTTGTTGATGGCACCCTGTCAGTCTGCATGGCTCTGTTTTGTTGCAAAGTGAACGAGGTTTGACTCACTCACACGTGTTAAATATTAAAAACACCATATTCATCGTATCTGAGAGAATTCACGTGGATCCATCACATAGAAGATAAAGGAAGAGACAGCTGTTTAAGGTTTAATAAGACATCTAAATGTAATTATGGTTATCAAAATACATTAAACACATATATCCACTCAGTGGCCACTTCATTAGGTCCACCTGCACAATCTAATACAATCCAATGCAACTGTTGTGCCATCAAGTTTCTTTTCCTGCTGCCTTTAATGCTCAGGATTTCATTTGGTCACAGTAATAGAGGTGTTCATTCACTTCTATGTTTGGCATTGAGCTCATAGTTAGTGCTGCTGTTGGACTGGAATGCGTTTTACTGAGAGGTGTTTCCACTATTCTGTCCCCCCTCATTGTATGTGCATAGGGAGGACAAAAAATCAGAAACACCTCAGTATAATGTAGTTCAATACAAGACCTCTGCAAACTACAACTTCAGTAATAAACACAGAACGAAATTTGCACATTCTCTACAAAAACTGAACAGTATAAACTTTGTTAAAGGGTAGAATTTATGGCAGAGCTGTTGCATTCAACTGCATTAGGTTGTACAGGTGGAGCTGATAAAGTGGACACAGTGTGTATGATGTTCACCTTCCCATAGATTTCCAAATGGCCTCTCGTGTCAGCTTAGTATAGAGTGTGTGCGTGTGTGTGGTGGTAAAGCTGCCCCTGGTGTGTCATGCTGGGTTTGGAGAGGATTGAGACGGACACACTCCTTCCAGTGGGGAAAATTGATGAGTCTTTGCTTATGTAACACACTATGGAGAGCTGGCTAAGCGGATTCAAACGCAGACTGTGGAGTCTGACCTGGTCAGTGCTGCCTCGGCCCGGTCCACGTCCTCCCACTGTCTGCATCCTAACTGACCTCGTATTGGTGCTGAAGATGATGTAAGTGCTAATCCATATTAATTCTGACCCATGGTTAAACAGAGCCCTTATTTGACCCTAACACTGTGAGAGCTTACCCTGATTCAGCTGTGTCCTTGTAAACATCACAAATACTTCTAAAAGTTGGGATGTATTCCCAAAAAGGGAGCCAAATCAGTGTTTTAAAGTAGACCAGCAGGGGGCGCTACAATGATTTAAAAAAAAAAAATAAAATAAAAAAAAAATAAATAAAAAATAAGTCTGCTCCAGGGCCAAATATCTATCAATACATGAAGACTGGCTGATGAAAGTTTCCAGTGCCTGGTGTCAGCAGACTGTTTGCAATTTAAATTTCAGCTACACCCGTGAAATAGAAATCATCTGTTATCACAAAAATTAATTAGATATGCTGTGTCAAAACGTCATGTTTGATCATTTTCATGGAGTTTTTGGCGAGTGACAGCTTTGGATTTTTATCATTGCAAAGCAGGCGGTGTCAAAGATCAGTGCTTCACATCATCACTGTGAGGCTGACACAGGGATCAATAAGGTGAAATAAAAGTCGTCTCACTAAATTCTCAAAAGTTCAACTGCAACTTTTCCTTTTGGGGGAGAATTTTGGCCAGTAATGGTTTTAACTAGATTTATCTTTTCATTTTGTTTTGTAATCATCATTTTAATCAATCATCATCAGTTCTGAGGTTGACCATTTGAAATATCTGCATATCTATTAACATGGAAAAGTCCACACTGTAAACTAAAAAAACAAATTAAAGGTCCCTTTTTGATTATAAAATCGTCAATTCTCAACCATACATTCACGTGACCTACTTGAATATAAGTACATATTTTTATAAAATATGAAACCACAAAAATACCTAAATTAAGGCATGTAACATAAATATGTAGTTTTTTATTTTTTCAAACATATATTAAAAGCCAGCAAACTATACAACAGGTAAATGCTTAAGTCGTTAAATGATTTAAACAGATAAAAAGGTAAAATTTCAAAAGGCATGTGTTGCTTTTATTCAAACGATACAAAACCAAATTCCAATAAATGCTATTTTTTCAAACACTTAAGTTAGTGTAACGTTGAAAATCAAGGCATACCCAAAACATACCGCAATAAATATTTATTGGCTTTTTCTGTGGATGTAAAATATCACAGAACTACGAAGCATGCCACATAAATAGCCAACATTTTTACAAATAATTTAAATGTAATGCAGCGTTAAACGACGTGGCATTAACAGCAACGGGGACTAAAAAAACAAAACAAAACAACCTATTTAAAAAGTTAAAGTTATTTTCAGGAAACGTGCAATTTTCCAGTCTGTTTACAAATGTTGGCAGTTGCATTATGGGAGACAGATGATTGACACGGCAGCCATTTTGGTTCTGGTCTCCCTGCTTCCATTGTGTGAGAGATAGTAAATATCTGACACTGCCAGACAACCATAACACTTGTATCCTTGCGGAGAAAAAACGTTAAATTCACCCCCGGTAAGTTAGATTTTTCTCTGGATTTTTTCACCCTAAAGTGTTATTGGACGTTTTGTGTCATATTAAAGCCGGATAAACTTCATTTTGTGCTGAAATAGCCTCGTATTTCGACGTTGTTGAAAAAAACGGAAAAGCAACTGCCGCGATGCCCACAGAGAAAACGGCTTTCTACTTCCACTGCGCCGCCGAGCCTCAGAAATTTCCGCTCCACTTTGATAGGCGTTTTCTACCTCGCTTCTCCGCTTCAATCTGCCGTCGCTTCGCCTATATGTGCCGCTTTTCTGGTAGCCACACTTGTCTACTACTGTTTTGTGATAGTGTTGTGTGTACACATTGTCCGGTTTTGAGGAAAAATTTGAAAGTTTACGTCCCGCTCTTTGCCTGTATATTGGTAGGTTCATCTGGGTCTGCGGCCATAATCTTGCGGTATGAGGCGGGGCTAGTGCCGGTGGGCCCGCCCTAAAACTCTGCACAACGACACCCCATTGGTCCGAAAACACCACATAGTCTCACATGATTGGCCTGTTCCGCGACGGTGATCTGCATAGCGTTGTGATTGGTTAGCTGGGGCTCCCACAGTGTATGGATTGGCCCGGCGTGGCTGTGTTTGTGCAGCTGCCAGACTGGAGGAAAAGTTTTCCCAGGCGGCCCCGGCCGATACATCCTGACTGGAGCGGGGATCTGAGAGTTTCACATTGCGTGAGATAAAAATAGAAAACAAAAAAGTAAAGCCACATTATATATATTTAAAAAAAAAAAAAAAAAGAAAGAAAAAGAATAAAGATGACACCTAATGATCATAAAGATTGGGTCAGTGTAAGAGCACATAGTTACGGATGTGTATCAAATGTATTTATCCTGTTTTTTATAGTTATACTAGTCATCTTATGTGTGATAGATAAAGTAAAATCATGTAATCATTTAATCATGCATCTCCAAAGTGTCTGCGCCCTCTTATGTAAACCAAATACTTGATGCCAGGTGAAGCACTTTTCACATATTATTATTTTATTCTGTGTGGCAAATTGTTGCACAAATCCATATCCATCTCCGGCTCTACTATCATTAATATTGGTGTTTATATGCTCCTAAATTAGGTTCATGTGAATAGAAACAACCATCAGAATGGATTAAGCAGAAATGCATAAGAATTTGTTCATTGTCAGTGTGTAAAAATAAATGCAGCAACATTTAATAGGGAAAAATGATGATAAATGTGTTAGTAGTAGGTCTGTGCATTATGAAAATGAGGAAAAATACAATATATGGATATGTGGTGTAGGATAATGTAACATGATAAAATACATACCTGCCTTGGCTGATATGGATAAAATTAATGTCACAGTAATAAGAAATTACATTTCTGTAGACATCTCTGTAACCTATATCTTATATTGTATAATCAAATTGATGTATATCATATTTAGCTGTGAATTACCTAATATTCCCCCAGATCCTATTTTGTGATTGTGACTAATCAAATTCTATTGAAAGATGATAAATTGATATTGAATTACTCCCCAAACCAAATTTAACTATAAGGAAATAAATATAATCTTAGTCTGCCTTAGTTCATGACTTTAATGTGTGCTGTGTGTTGTATGTGTGGTTTCTCCACAGGTGATATTTTGTCAGAATGGCCCGTACCAAGCAGACTGCTCGTAAGTCCACTGGAGGAAAGGCTCCTCGTAAGCAGCTGGCCACCAAGGCTGCGCGTAAGAGCGCCCCCTCCACCGGCGGCGTCAAGAAGCCCCATCGCTACAGGTAGACACCCCAACCCCAAACCTCAGCTTACAGAAACCAACACGGTTATGAGAAAGACGGCCACTCAGAGCTTCATCTTCACTGATTCACGGTGTGTCGGCTAGTTGTGAAAACATCTAAAAACATCCTGAGTATTATTTTCTGAACTCCTCGGGCTTTAGCAGTTTGAATGCGGAGCGAAGTTCCCCCTTCAGACCTTACATTCAGACTCTGAGGTGTGAAAAATGCTGTGGTTTCTCGGTGCAGTGATTTTTCCAGTGAGTCATGAGGGCTCGTTTTGATAAGATCGTATTGTGGTTGTTATTTCCTCCAGCTGCTTCACTTGCCTACATTCAAGTACCCTTCAGTATAACTCACAGATTTCATGTACATAAAAAAAAAAATAGAAAAAAATCAAGCCAAATAACTAAATTCTCTCACCAGAGTGTATAGACATTTTGTATTTAAATGCTGCTCGTGGATGAATAACCAAGTTAAATTATGCACAGCAAGGCAGCTAGAAGTAATCTGCTCTAAACACAATAAGCAGTCCAAAAGGCAGCATTATTTATTTATGTTTAGCCTGTTTAGCAAAGTTCCAGCAAGATAAATTGGCCAGGATAGACGCTAAGTGTCAGGATTAACTGACTGTATAATGTAATTGTGGGAAAAAAAGATAGCTGGCGTAGCTTCAATTCGACATGAATAATGCACAAATTGTTCTTTGATTCTCTTTGTCAGTGTTCTGTAATACACAACAAACTTGGCCGCTGCTGAGGTGTAGACCCACATGCACATTTGATGTTGATTTTTCTGCACAATCACATTAATACCTTGAGTGTTTTTTTTTTTTTTCAGGAAATCAGACACATTTTGAGATCACATTGTCAGATACTCATTTGATGAATTGTTTATAAAGCATGAGTGGAAGTGGAAGTTGATAGATTACGACACATCGGTAGTAAACTGAGGATTAATCATCTGCTCCAGGCCCGGCACCGTGGCTCTGAGAGAGATCCGTCGGTACCAGAAGTCCACCGAGCTGCTGATCCGCAAGCTGCCCTTCCAGCGCCTGGTGAGGGAGATCGCCCAGGACTTCAAGACCGACCTGCGTTTCCAGAGTGCCGCCATTGGAGCCCTGCAGGTACGTGTGTGTGTGTGTGTGTGTGTGTGAGAGAGCAGGTATAAAACAGAAACTTGATGATGTCACTCACCACAGTCCTCCCTGTCGTACTCATGCTGTCTCTCTCCCCCTGCAGGAGGCCAGCGAGGCGTACCTGGTCGGCCTGTTTGAGGACACCAACCTGTGCGCCATCCATGCCAAGCGTGTCACCATCATGCCCAAAGACATCCAGCTGGCACGCCGCATCCGTGGCGAGCGCGCTTAGACGGCCTCTGTAATGTGTCACCTCTGTCCTCTTTTTTTCTCTACCTGTCACTGTCCCCGCCCCTCCTCCCTCATTCCCCTCCCGCCCACCCTCACCCGTCCCCGTCACTCCCCTCCCCCAGCCCACCCTGCTTTCTTGGTAGACTTTAGAGTAATCCTGATTAAGAAAGAAATAGAAATATGTTGAAAGTCTGGTCTCTCATAGTTTTTTTTTTGTCTTCACCAAATGTTTTAGGGTACCTTTTTTGTGCATGTAACAGGTTTCGCAGATCAGACACACATGCTCACACATACTCAGAGACACATCGTTGCGCTGTGTTTCCATCACGCCCTACATAAAAAAAAAAAAAAGAAAAAGAAATACCTGAGCTTGCCTGGATTCGTCCGGGCTGCTAAGTTGGCGAGTGTGTTCTGAGTGGCACCGAGCAACGTGAGCCGAGGCGGAGGGGCATGGCCGCCGGGCTAGTCTGCTTAAGGGGAGCTGCAACTTCCACAGCAGGGTGCTAATAAAACTAGTCCTGAGGCCTCTGCCCCGTCCGCACACACACACACACCTCCCCTCGCGCCCAGTCCGTCCCTCTGCGCCCCGCCCCCCTTCCCATCTCCACGCTCAGCCACGTCCATCACGGCTCTCCGCTCAGATCTGGAGTCCACAGCGAGAGGGGACGGCTGTCTGTCGGCCCGCTCGGGTGAGCGCGTGATCTCTGATCTGCCAAACCGATTGTATTCAACAAACAAACAAGTATCTCCTGGTTGCTTAAGAATATTGATTATCGTTGTGCATATGGTGTCTATTATTTTTTTTACTTATATAATTCATAGATGAACATCTCTTCATTTTATCACTTACAGATTCTTCAAATTTTGGTGAAAAGTGATTGATATTGTCAACATCCTATCCTTTTTTTTTTTTTTTTTTTTTTTTTACAGTGATCTGTTTTGTTTTTAGAAAATCAGGAAGGGCTTCTGTGTTTCCCAGGACAACTCATGTTCTAATGGCAGCCACACGGGGGCGATGATTTACCAGCTCCTTTCCCACTTAGTCTCTCACTGCAACTACCGATCAATCGATTAGTTGTTTGGTCCATGAAAAGCCCGAAATGACGTCCTTAGATCTCTCGTTTTGACTCCACCAATAGGCCACGGCCCAAAGATACTCAGTTTACTCTCATAGAGGAATGAAGAAACCAGAAAATATTCACATTTGAGAAGCTAGAACCGGAGACTTTTGAAATTCTTAAAAATGACTCATGATGTATTGATTATGGAAATAGTTGGCGATTAATAGTTGGCAACTGATCGATTATTGGACTGCTGGTTGCAGCTGTGCACCACACATTGTGCTCTGTCTCTCTTACCCTATCTTTATCTCTTCAGATAGGCTTTTGACTCATCACCACAGTATAAACTGGCATGGTAGCGAGAGTTATACTTTGCATGTTTAGGCTCTGTTTCTCTCCTGCTTCCTGTGTAGATCTGACTGTAGAATCTGTCCGTTTCTCAGAATTTGTGATACACAATATAACCTCATATTTGTTTTCTTTTATATTTTTTCTTATTCCTCGAGATTTTCAGACGTATAAATAAGCTGATCTTTGTATTTTCCAAATTTCTCATATTATGGTGGTAATAAATAGGTGTTACAAAAAGCTGATGTTGTTTGGTCTGTTTTGTTTGTTGTGCGTTCTGAAGTGTGACGGGACGGTAATGTGTTGCAATGACAAGAAAGAAGTTCCCATACAGCTCAAACTTCAGAGGATACCATATATTACAGCATATGAGCAGCATGTTATAGGTTGGGTATGGCAGACCTGCGTTTCGCTGCAGTGTGTGTCCAACTGCTGTGAAACCAACCTGCCACAAGGGGGAGACATTGGACAGGACAGGCTTGGAAAGCTCACTGCAGAAACTAAAACACACAGCAGACACATTTCAGTACGATGAGTCTGACAGTATTGAAGGTGAAAATAATTTGGCACTTGATTTGTCCATGCTTAAGTTTTGAATAGAGACAGATAATATAGAAGGACCTTTATAACTGCACCAAATGCTACTTAAACATCAGAAAATGAGACAAAATGGTGCACACACATTTCTCAGCTCATCTCAACTTCAACTTTGTTGTGGGCTTACCGGCTTTTTGAGTATATATTGAAACAAGGCCCGACTTATCACGGTACATTTAATTTTTCTTTTTTTCAGTATGTGGTGATATCTGTCAACTTTATATAAGCCAATTTTACTCAGGTGAGAAAAGATCAAGCACAAGCACTGACAGTTTCCTCAGTGCTTATGTCCTCCAGACTAGATACTGAAGCTGCTGTTTCTATCACACAGAGGCAGATGTAGAATTTTTTACTTAGATTGACAAGTGCAGTTATAATTATTACCCTCAGGTCCTCATGAGAAATCCTCTTAATCAAAGATAAAGTGAGTCCAAACCAGGACCAAGAGCTGCTGCTGTCCCGGTCACAGGAACAGAATCACTCAGGGCTTCCCAGAGAAGACTGTTAACTCACGTAATCTGCATTATGTTACATACTTCACTCAATCTGCAATACCCACCAGGTGCACTGCAACACTGCCCCTTCTTAACATCAGCTCTCTTACAAACCAATCATTTTTGATTATTAATGTATCAGTAATGAATCAGGTCATTACTGCACAAATCTGCACATAGAACTGTGTTTACTATGTGGATATGGCTTCCCTAGATAGATAGAAGGGAGAGGAGGTCTTTAATTTGGTGCTGAAATCAGTAGAATGGACACACTACACGAGTATCTGAGGCCACCTCCAGGGGGCGACACAGAGTGCTAAGAGTAATCTCCACTCTGGTTCAGAGGATACAACCATTGAGGATTTTTTTTTCCTGCTGGTTATGCCAGAGTCAGTCTAGTTTTACAACCAGCAGTTTCACGTCAACATATGATTCTGTCTTAATTCTGAATACTGGGCTGAATATTGACAGTAACAGTCCAGTTATTCATAAATATTTGCAGTGTTGGGCAAGCTCTTTGGAAAATGTAGTGAGCGAAGCTACCAGTGACTGTACATTACATGAAGCTTCACTCCACTGAAGCTCCCCACCAGAGAAATGCAGCAAGCTGAGCTACAATACAATGACAACATGGAGCTTAACTACATCAGAGCTACTTGTTGTTTTTTAACATTGAACCAACTTCATTCCAAGTTACTGCTATCTTAGTGATCAATAAAACTATCAGTCAAACAGAAAGTCAGGCAAAAATGTTCAGTTCAATAATTTATGAAACTGAGCTCTCTCTGCTTTTACTGCTACAAACCACAGCAACAAAAACACACAACATGCCTCACATCATGACAAAAAGCAGGTGGTGTGGATATGCTAATGTGGGGGAAGAGTGTATGTTAGTGTGTGTGTGTGTGTGTGTGTGTGTGTGTGTTCTGTGTGCACACCTGTGTTTGCATGTCTGCTTAAATTAGGGCCCATTTGGAGGACAAAGTGTAAATGACCTTAAAACTCAATAACTTGGTTCAAACCACAAGAGCAAAAGAAGAAACCCTGCTAACAACAGTAACAGCTTGGCAAAAAATGTGGTGTGTGTGTGTGTGTGTGTGTGTGTGTGTGTGTGTGTGAGAGAGAGAGAGAGAGAGAGAGAGAGAGAGAGAGAGAGAGTTTTTTCCTCATCAGTGGATGCAGAGGCCAGGCATCCTGATCTTTCTTACAACATCGTCATCTTCCTCCTCCTCTGTCATCTTCATCACCTGCGTGTCCCGCTGCAGCAGACAATTAGCACACACAGCACCCTTTGGCTCCCCCGTGTGGCCGGGAAAAAAACTACCTGCTTGATTTTTTTTTTTTTTTTTTTTTTTTTTTTTTGAAGTTTGAAGCGCTTTGTTACCCAAATAATTCTGGGCAACTGGGCCAGCACCAGATATATTTTACTTGCACCTGAAGAATTCTTAAAATCCAACATATGTACTGTAATTTTCAACTTTCATTCTTGTTATTTTTTATTTATTCATCTATATAACAAGGACCCAGCAATGAAAAACATAACGTGTAAGACGTTTGATGCACAGTACAGACACGTAGCTATGGGGGATTGCACTGGGGAAGTTCATTAGCCTTGTTGACTTATATGGTTGTGATTGTACGTACATATTGATGCATGTAGATGTACGTGAATGGCATAAACATAATTTTAAAAAAAAATGGAAAAAAATGGGCGCTGAGGACTGCAATGACACATGGTAGTGATTTTTTTTTTTTTTTTTTTTTTTGTCTTTAAAAGAGTTTTTAAACCAGTCATGTTAAAAATACAAAATAGTTTAGACACAATCTATCCGGCTAGTTATCGTGCACATTTGGCCCAATCAATTACTTTATTAATATTTGTGCATCTCTGGACATTAAAAGCTCTTCAGGTGATAAAGTGGCCTCTATCTAAGTCTTGATGTTGGAAAGATTCACCGTCTTGAAGTGGCAATTCATTACGTTAGCGCAATTTATGAACTTCATTTGTGCATCTTGGACATTTACAGTTGTTTGTGTGATCGATAAATATGTAATCAGTGAATTAAACTGTTTGGGCTGAAAGGGCTTTGCATTTAGCCGGACATATTCCAGGCTATATGAGAGCTGTGAGAGCTCACTGCTGTTTCACTAAAACTTTGCATTTAATTTATACATTTTAGTTTTTCTCCCCCTTGTGGCCGGAAAAGTGACCACGAAATCAGTTTGGATTGACAGTGATGGGATAACTTTCTTTACTGCAGCCAGACTTTGCAGTTTTGGGCCGACACAACAGGTGTATTTTTACTTTAAAATGTCACATAGTGCACCTTTAATTATGACGGCACTAAACTTCATTCTAGGAAAATGTGTCGACTGTGTTTGATATGTTTTTGCCCTGCGACAGTGAGTTTCTGCCCGTTCCTTGGCTCTTCATTTCATAGCGTTTCTTTCCGATGGCCGTTAGAGATGTTGCCTGTGACATGAAGTGAGGGAGGCGGGGAGTTTTCCTTCTCAAAGCAACATGTGCTGTGTTTTTCTGTGTTCACCTTCCTCAAGGTCTGCTCGGCACCGTCCATCCCCCATCACATCTGCTCCTCCCTGGGATTACAGCACAAATGTCTGTCTGAAACTCTCAGTGCTGAGGGGGAAGATTACAAGTGCACTGCACCCTCCAGGAGAGATTAACCAATCGGGGCGCAGAGACACACGGATTAACCAATCACACCAGAGAGAGGGAGGGCAAAGGGATTAAACCTTGCGCAGAGTGGGATTAGGTCAGTGTTGAGTGCACAAAAATGCTTTGAAATGTCTCTTGTTACCCGTTTGCTTCGCTCAGTGGAGTAGATCTGCATTTATATTCAAAATACTGCAACATTTTCCATGGTTGAGCTTAGTGATCAAACTGAATTATACGTAGCAACAACACATTGCATTGGTTTCAACTATTTATATCAGAAATACACCAGAAATCTGACATGTGTTGTTTTCTACGTTACCTTTTATTTTATCCGTGCCTGCTTTTGTTTTGTCTCTTATTTTATTTCACTTTTTCACTATTAAAGGGAAACTACTTTAGCCGATATGAAGCCCCTTTGAGAGCGGTGCACCTTTAATCAGGCTGGATAAATTGTCATTTGTATTGGAAAGGCTGTCTTTGTGAAATAACATGTTTTATTCTAAAAAAAAAAAAAAAAAAAAAAATCAAACCTCCTCTTCCCTCCCCCCCCACATGTAAACTTGCACAATACATGACGCACATCACTATACACACTAATAATAATAATAATAATAATAAAAACATTTTTGCATATTTTGCATACATTTAGTCAAGTTTGCGTGGCTGTAATCAGGTCATCTAGGGATTACTAAATTGTGAGAGGAGTCGGGGAGATTGGTGGAGCGGTGGGGGGCAAGAAAGAAGAGGAAACAGTGCGCCATTGGGGAGATTTTTCTTTGTTATTGTTGACAGCTGATATGATTAAGAACAGAAACTACAGCGAAGAGCTTTATCAAACCTTATTACTATCAGCGAATCAAATGCTTTTTTGAGTTTTGGAGGAGTAGAACAAGCGGGATAGGGAACCGGGAAGACTTACAAGGAAGCAGCAAGGACAGACAGCCTGAGGAGAGGAAGTAGGTGGATACGGAGGAAGAGGAGGGAGAGCGATACTGCTGAGAGAGAGAGAGAGAGAGAGAGAGACAGAGCAAGGCAGGAGAGATGAAGATAGAGAAGATGATGGAGGAAAAAACAAGGAGAGAACCAGGAAAAGGAAGCAGAGGAAGAAACCAAGAGAGAGAGAGAGAGAGAGAGAGAGAGAGAGAGAGAGAGACAGAGGGGGACAGGGGAATAATCCTAACTAATTCACTTAGGGCATTGCTGAAGGGAGGCTAAGAGGATTGGGACACTCCCAGAATGAGATAAGCTAAAATAACCAAGATGGGCCGGTACGAGCCATGCAGGCCATATGACAAACATGACAGGAGCAGACCCGAACACGGACACGTTACATCCACATCGTGCCGGCCGCTCGCTCTCTCAGTCGACAAACTCAAATACAAGCTGACATCGCTGCAATCAGTATCGGTGCACAAAAGCGTAAAGACAAGATAGCTTTAATATGTCACACAACTAAACAGAAGATCTTTTTTTGTCTTTTTCTTTCATCAAACAAATCAGGATGATACTAGGCTAACACGGTAATACGTAACACATATTGCTCCAAAAATCTAACTGCAACCAAATGAAATAGTAATGTGTAGCGTACAATAATAATAGTAAGAATAAATAAATTTAAATAAAGTAACCCTGATGGCTCTGCAGGAGGAAGTGACTATGGAAGGACCTTCAGAGCCCCTCGCTGCGAAAAGCATCTCTCCTTTAACTCTATGTTAATGCAAACTTTAAAACAAAGTGTAAGCCGATGCACAACAAAATGAATGAAACGAACAAGTGTAGCGTACATGTGGCTGTGTGAGACAGTCATGAGAACAGCAGGGATGTCTTAGTGTGTTTCCATAGGGAGGACTCCACTGAAACTACGGACATTCAGCTCAGCATCCACCGGGAGCCTCTTCCTACAAACTCTTTAAAGGCTTTGTTCTCTTAGTTAACGTAGCATGAAGAAGAGAACGGACATGACTTGCAGTCAGGCAGCGTTGATAATAGTCACGGGTCCCCCAGTCTCCACTCTCATTCAAATAAAATGCATTTTCTACAGAGGTTGCCTTTAGAAAAAAAAAATTTACAAACAAGAAACTGAGAATAAAAGATAACACGTCCTCTGGCAGAACGGCTCGGTCCTGCACATCACACAGGAGCTCGCTCTGGCCAGCTGACTCTCCTGAACGGCGCCCTGCCCCTCCCTCTAGAGGACCTGGAACTTCCAGGAGTTTTGGTCTTTGTGGTCCAGGCAGTCCATTGTGGTGAAGCCCAGTTTCCAGGCCTGCTGGTCCTTGTAGTCCAGGCAGTCGACAGAGGTGAAGCCCAGCGAGGAGGCGGTGCCGTAGCCCTGGGAGGATAGCGAGGCCGGGGATTGGCTTAGGGAGCCCCCCATGGAGGGCACGGTGATGGGGCTGAGAGCGCCGCCGGTGCCCGACAGCTGTGAGTGCATGGGGGACAGGTAGGCGCTGCAGTCCAGGCCGGTGAAGTAGGAGGTGGTGCCGGCGTAGCCCTGGGTGTAGGCCGAGGGCTGGCCGTAGCTCATGGGGTACGGCGAGGGCCGCTGCATGCAGGGGGCTGAGGAGGAGGCCAGGGGGTCAGGGAGGGGCGAGATGGCCGGGCTCCAGATGGACACCGCCGTGTTTCCGGTGCTGGAGCTCGGGGCGAGGGTGGGGCCCGACGGGGCGGACGAGGGGCTGTAAGAACCCGAGGGGTTTGAGACTGGATCAGGGGCGCTGGGCTCCTGGGGTGGAGATGCCTTCTTCTTGGGAGGACGGGGCTTGGACTGGCCACTGCTCTGCTGCTGCTGCTGACGGCACTTGGCACGGCGGTTTTTGAACCAAACCTGCAGGAAAAAAGAGTCCTCAGTATTGAAAACAAGAAACACAGGTGGAGATATGGCTCCTGCACTCTAAACAGTAGAAATTTATGGCATCATGGTGGTAAAAGCTTGGAGATCAACAATGGGTTTGAAATGTTGAACCATGGAAATGCAACATAATTGTGACACTTAAGTGTGTCTCTAATTATGCAACTGAATTACATAAATAGATAAGGTTGAATGCAGGAAAAGCTGGAGTTGCATGTACCACCTTTTCCTGTGCTTTTATTTTTAAAGGCCAGAACTAAAACCAACACACTGGATCATCTATTCCTCCAAGTCCTATTCTAAATCTGCGGCCCAGTTCACCCGATGGCTAGTCTCAAATGAAGAGAGCCACAGAGACAGGACCGTCCCGTACCTGCACACGTGACTCAGGCAGGTTGATCTTGAGGGCCACCTCCTCCCTCATGAAGATGTCCGGGTAGCGGGTCTTGGAGAACAGCGCCTCCAGGATGTCCAGCTGTGTTCGGGTGAAGGTGGTACGCTCCCTACGCTGCTTCCGGGGAGTGGCTGCAAATCCAAAAAGTACAGATGGGATTATGATATTGGCAGCAATAGAAAGCATGCAAGGTAGAATTAATGAAAAAAAAAACTGTAAATCTTATTATTTAGGTAAATAAATCATATTAGCTATTTTGGTTTATTGAATAGAAACCATGTGGTGAACTGTATGTGTCTGTGGCACCGCACATAGATCTAGTGATGATAGACTTTTTACATCCACCCATGTTATATTTGATATTGCTCATGAGACATAGCCTTATATTATTTCATATATGTTGGCTGCATGTGGCCTATATGGGTCCAAACTGTATTTGAACACATTAATCTGGCTGTCTTCATCACTGGTCCTCTACAAGGTGTGAGTTTATCTAAGGAGGAACATTTTCATGGAATTATGAGTCACTGAACTACGCAGCACAGTCAAAGTCCCTGTCTGTCTGCCTGGATAACTGTGGCTGTCAGGCACACGTCGGTATATTTTTGTGTAAGAAAAAGAAAAATGAGGATTAGTTAAATTTGGTCACTGAATTTTACCATTTAGTTACATTCTCAAGAGTCTCAGTCTGTACCTATATTTGTCTGAGGGTCAACGGTAAGAAAAGGCTTTAAGAACGAGAATCTGAGAAAAATAATGCGAATTATAAAAATGTAAATTCTCATCTGAAAACTTAATAAAAAAAATTGATCAGCCCAGCTCGTTTCTTAAAACTAAGCGTTTAAATATAACTGCTCTTAAACGGTTTTTTTTTTTTTTTTTTAATGTAGCCTCATAATAAACTGTAAAAAATACAGTAATGACAATAATAAAAGCTTAATGTAGACTTAGTCCCGTTATAGACATAAAAAAGGCTCTGGAAAACAATTTCTAATAATGATGATAGTTCACCCGAATAATTCTCTATTCTTTTGACGAATATCAATGGAATGATCATAACTATCATTACATAATCGACTTCATCATCTCCTAATTATCCGAAACACTGATCAAAACAGAGGCTAGAATAAAACAGTTTATCCTCTCCTTTAGTTCATGTTGGTTTGGCCACCGCGTTACGCACCAGTCTGTGCGCCTTTACGCGTCACTTTAGGGGTCAGTTTATGCTGTAAAACAGTCCGACTGCACGATAAAAATACGTAAAAGGAGAAAATGTAAAGGAAATGTTATAGTTTATACTCACATGGATACGCGACGGTGGTGTGCAGCAGGTCCATTCCGGGGCCAGGCAAATTTAACCCGTTCATGGCGTAATGGGGTTGCTTTATGTAGGACATCATCCTTACCGCGGGCTTTTAAGTCCTCTCCCTGCGTTGTCTCGCGGACACGTAACGCAACAACCGGGGGCCCCTGGGAGCGGCTCTGTCTGTCACAAGTTGCTGCGTCGGATCCCAGCTCTCCAACCTGCGTGTGGAGAGGAGCGGGAAGCGCCGGCGCAAGTCTGGAGGAATCTCAAAGTTGCTTAATTTGCACTTTGAGCCTTTACTTTCTTTCTGTCACTTTACCAGCAGAGCGCAAATCAGCAGAGTGGGCATGCGAGCTGCGTGTCCGAGTTGAGTTTCACACAGTTTTGAGT
This sequence comes from Myripristis murdjan, assembly GCF_902150065.1. Taxonomy (NCBI): domain Eukaryota; kingdom Metazoa; phylum Chordata; class Actinopteri; order Holocentriformes; family Holocentridae; genus Myripristis; species Myripristis murdjan. The sequence goes on from NC_043993.1 coordinate 29,801,224, forward strand.
CATGACACAGGTGAGGTGGCCGCGGGTGCCTTCGCGCCTTGGCGAGGTTGCTCCACTGAGTTCCTTTACCGGCACACTCTGCTAATTAGAGGGAGCAAGTGGCTCCAGAAAACCCCTCCCACCGCGCGCACGCACGCACGCACGCACGCTCACTCTCAAGGTAAGTGAACAGACTGTAATAGGCTGTCTTCGTCAACAGGATCCACATAAGACTTACTGTTGCCACCCTTCACTCATGTAACTTTTGTTCAGTCTCTGAATTATAAGCTTGATCACATGATGATTATTTAGTATCTCTGACATGAACAAGGCGTACTTGCGTTTGATTTTGAAATACTGAAATAAACGAGCATAAAAATCAAAAGAAAGAAGCGAAACATGAAAAAGAAAGAAAGAAAGAAGAAAGAAAAATGAAATATATAAATTGTCAGGAAAACTGTACATCAACACAAGCAGTCCAAACCAGTTTAATACTATATTGATTACACCAAAATTCTCTTTATTTTGTGTATTTGTTTGTTTACAGTAAAATTTATGACCAAACTTATTCACTTTATTTGACATATTTCAATTAATGTATGTAAGAGATTTATGAGAGCACCAAAGTAAAAAGAACACTGAGAATTTCACTATAAGAAGCACGATAGTTGTGGAAATGCAGTTGTTTTGCTGTCGTTCACACTATTCAACCGTCATCCCCTTTCCCTTTCCATCCTGCACACTCCTGATCCACAATCCCCCAAACCTACTGCATTTCATACACTGACACATAATTTACAGATTACATTTACCTCACAAACACACCCGACGAGCCACATACGCACCACATACACACACGCACACACACACAGATGCACCAAACCGCTCAAAGCTCATTTGATTTATCATAATATGCTTTATCTGAAAAGTAAGTATCTTATCTCCAGATAAAGGGAGGAAAGACAGAGCAATCCATTCAGTGGTAGAGACGGAAAGGTGGTAGACATGGGAAGGAGCCACCCCAAAGGAGAAAATGGACTGGACAGTGTGTTAGATGGGACAAGGAAAGACGAGGAAAAATGGCAGAAGTTGGAGAATGTGGCGACAGGGGCATAGTTAAGGAGGAAGGAAGGAGGAGAGAGCAAGGATTCATGTGCTCCATGAATGGAAACCTATAGCTGGAGGCACATCCACTCCATATGATGCAGTGATCTACCTTCGATCACATAGAAATGGATGAAGGATCCTGGGAGTTCCACGTTGTTTTTGACGGAATACCATTTTCCTACCACTCAGAGAATCCTAGTATTGTGACTAGGAAGGAGCTCTGTGTGTGTGCATGCTTTTGTGCATATAAGGTTGACCATAACTTAATTTGCTGTCAAGACTTTTTGTGGTGTCTTCTTTTTTACACTTGAAGCTTGTAGATGTAAACATGAGTAACTTTCATTATAAACTTGAAGGATTTTGCTGTAGATGTACTGGCATCAAATTGTATTCACAAGGCAAAATGTGGGCATTGGGGTGGAGTTTTGGATTATTAGGTGATCATTTTTTTTTTTTTTTTTGAGAATTGTTATGTCCATCAGTGATATTTTTATAGCATGTAGAGGCACATAAACAGATTTATTTTTTATTTGATGGAGAGTCTACAAATGTTATACACCCACTGTCCCGTACATGATGAGAAGGAGGATGTGCTGAACAGCCAATAGAGGAACAGCCGGTCCTGCAGCTGCAAGAGCAAATAGGGAAGTAGGGAAGAGGACTGAGCCGCCATAATCCCTGTCCGACTGCCCTTCCCCCCCAACCCAGGACACACAGACGCGCATTCGCCATGATGCAAGTGGGGGCTTTTATTGCGAAACTACACGGAGCGGCTCATGGTCAAGGCCTGAAAAACAGAAAAGGGCGGAAAAGAAAGAGGAGAAACAAACAGGTAGACAATTCAGACGATCAGATATAAGGCAGGTGAATGGAGGAGGAGGAGGAGGAGGAGGCAGGGAGGAGGGTGGAGGTGAGAACCGGCAGGATGGAGGATGGAGGGATGAAGGAGGTGGAGGAGGAGAAGCAGGTGAAGGGGCAGAGGGTGGGGGAGGCTCCAGCTCACGTCCCCACTGACACACTGCTGCAGTTAATCCAGATTAGAGTGTCTAAAACAGGTCGGCTAAATCTGCAGGCCAGCCAGCAATGCAGAGGCTGCTGTCAGTCCCAATCACTCACCATGCACACACACACATACACACACACACAGTAATAATCTCTTCTGTGCAAACCAGGTGCCACCAGCAGCTCAGCACAGCCCCCACTAACCGCCCATCACCCCCTTCCAGTCAGGACAGATACTGGAGCTCTGTCCTGCCACACTGAGACCTCCAGAAACAAACCCAACACTGCAATACAGGACATCCAGTCACATCAAGCACAACACTCAACATCCAGTATCACCTTTTAATGGCTCTAAGACGCCGTTTTTGCTTCATTATTTCATCCACAGTGAAGACAGACAGCTAATAACTGAGGCCAGCAGAGGGTATGACATGAGACAAAGGTCACTGGGCAGATTCAGACCCGTGACGCAGTCAATACAGATGCACCTTCAGGCTGCTGAGTCACCATAAAGCCCAATATGACCTGAAGATTTATCATGGGATGTACTGTGACAAAGAGTCTGGCCTACACTCTGAAGGTGCAAGGTGCAGACAAACACCTTTAAAGGTCTTTGCTTAGTCACAAAACGGTAAACATATTTGCCTCAGTATCCCACAAGTACTTGGATGCACGAAACAAAAGAAATAGTTTAAAAAAAATAGTTGTCCAAATGGACAAATTTGAGATGATTAAGAGTTATTGAGTCTTCATCAGAAGGAGACTAATACTTTGTCAGCAGTTTTATAGTTTTTCAGTACTAAATCCAACTCTTGACTGAACAAATCTATGACAACAATGATAATACACAATACAGATTAAAATGTGCTAGTCTCTGTTTCTAATACTACTAATGTCTTCCTTCAGAAACTGAAATTGAGGTCAAATGAAACAAGAACTGTCCTCCCACTGGGAATCTCCTCAAACCAAAAAGGATTTTTTTCTCCACCCTCATTATCAATAACAATTACCTCTTAAAGTAGCAAGACAACTATCAACCATGCAACTATGATTGCCATATTCACAGTAACTCTAGGAATATCTCAAACACTATGTTTCCACATAAAATAATTGGGAAGTTGGTTTCCAGCTGCTCTCTGACTTTCTGAGTACAAATACCATCTCTGAGAAAATCTAATCTGGTTTGTATGCTAGGCATAGCACAAAGATAGCTCTCTCTAAAGTTGGACTTAATCTCAAAGTTACTCCTGATGCTCCAGAAGTCTAAATATCAGCACTCCTGCACTTTAGAGCTGCTTTCGATACAGTGGACCATCAGATCCGAACTCACTGGCTGGAAAAGTGAGTTGGTCTTTCTGGCATGGTTTTTAGCTGGCTTACTTACTTGGTGTAGGTTGGGAGCTTTATCTCTCTGTTGGTGATTTCTCTTCATGGAGATAAATCATTTCTTGTGGCGTTCCCCAAGGCTCAATCCTGGGCCCATACTTTTTTTTTTTTTTAATTTTACATGCTCCCACTGGCATCCATCATATTAACTTTCACTACTATGCAGATGACATACAACTATACATATGGGTATCGCCAGATGCTTTTGACCTTATTGATACACTATTAGTATGTATTCCAGACATAAATGCATGGATGGCTCAGTGTTAGATAGATAGCAGAAATCATGGTAATCAGAGAAAGATAGAGGGCCAGAGAATCACTGAAAGATGGAGAATTATTTGAGAATTCAATACAAGGTTGATTAATGTTACATCACAGGCTAAAGATCTTATGTTAGTTTTGATTATAACTTGTATTTTGATGTTCCCATAAGAATGACACCAAATTTGTATGGCATTTTGTTTCTTTATTATGGATTTGCAATCCAGAAATAGATTTGAGAGAAAAACTATCAACACTGCAATCAATTTTTTTTATTACAAGTAAAACCAATCTGTGATTAAAATCCAAATCAAAAAGTTTTGTTTGTAAATCCAAAAGTTTTGTTTGGGAATACAAATGTTTTGTGACATTTGTCTGTGACATTTGTCAGAGAGACAGACACAAGCAATAGCCAGACTTTGTGTTCATGTGTAGGAGGGTCAAAGAGGATCACATATTTAATACACACTTCTCTGGAGAGCTCTGTTAACCAGCAACTGCTTGTGCCCTCTTAATAAACTTCCAAGGCCCTCTGTTATAAAGAGTGCCAGTACACTCTTAAAATGATACTTAGCAGGTCTCTTTATGGACATGTTTGAGATTTTAAGTATGAATTTTCGCTAAACCCACCCCATGGGGCACATGAATTACACAGATGAGCAGTTTTAGAGTTAAGTTTTTATTTTATTTATTTTTCTACACAGTGGACCCTATGTTTAAGCCAGCTGTATTTTGTCAAATAGAAAGGAAATGAATTCCACACAACTTAAATTTAGCATTTGATATTGACTGCAGAAGACTCCACATTTGGTAGACTAAATAAAATATTATTCAAGGCCATATAAAACATCCATTGTCACCTGTGAAAAATCTGTGAAAAATAAATAATTTCATTAAACACAGACTCCAGTGTTTCATTAACATATACATTCATTAGTATGAAGCAGAGTGGTAAAATTAATATATTTGTTTGCTTCATTGTTTGGATACACCAAAGTTGTGTTGAAAAGTATTTGTACTGTATATTACTGTGAATGTAAGTACAAAAAATATAAATATAAATATAAATCCCTCTTAATTTTAATACCTTTTTGAAATATGCAACCTTAACATTTTTTTTTCCCAACTGGCTTCAGTAACTTTAACATCTGGATATCCTATTTTTATGTATTGGGCAGCTGTGCAGAGCAGTCCTATCAGGTGATTGCACCGTCCCAACTCAGCTTTGCAGGTGCAGGCTGTCTTGCCAGTTTGATGTGGTTAGATATGCTAACACTAGCCTTTCAGCAGAACAGCCCAGAGAACCTGATGTCAAAGTTGTGTCTAGATGGTTACCCTAGATTTGCAAAACTCTTGCGCACTTGGTTCAGCACATTAGCAATTGAGTCTACCCTTACCTTAACCTTTAACTCTATTTGTAACCCTTCCCCATCAATTCAAAACAGGATTAAAATAACACATTAGACCCTAACCATAACCTGCCTCTAACCTTAACCAAACTTGGACCCTCAATAATTCTTAAACTAGACCCAGATCAATCTAAACCATAACCTTAACCATTTTGGAATAGGACTGAATGGACACATTGTCAACATAACCTTAACAAAAACTCAGACTTTAAAAATAACCACTGCTCTCTACAATTTTTTTTTATAACACAATCTGAGTGCCACACTGTTGTGCTGTGCAAAAGACAAAAGGTGATGCTGTGTCCATAAGACCATCTCTGCCACCCAGTACTGGGCATCAGGACTGGCACATGGACTCACTCGAGCTCTGATCCAAAGTTTAACACACTGTGCTTCAGGAACAAAACTTACAAGGCAGCACATATAAAAGTTGATCCCGTATTGTGCAGTTAGCTTGAGGGAAAACAGCTCCTTCTTTTTGTTTTCCTAAAAAATAAATTCCTAACAACCAACAGTTATCGACCTTTACCAGTGCCACGTTTACTTGGAACTGGTGTTGAGGCGTGTTGTTCCTCAGGGTTGTGACCGATACATCATGGATGTGGACCAGTACCTTTTCTCTCAAAAACTCGCCTTCGCCAGTACCACTGAAATTGCAGTAGGTGTGAGATATCGATTGTATTTTTTCCTAATACTTAACTTTAACCCTAACCCTTACTCACAGGAGTTTGAACCCAGATTTGCGAGATTTACACAACTCTAGGGTTACCATCTATCATTATTGCTCATCATTGCCAATTTGTTGACTGTTTCCACTGTTAATTCTGGAGGAGATTAAAGGTTTGTTGCCAACAGTGCAGCAGCCATTCTGATCCATACTCCTCTCCAGAAGGTGGTGGTAATACTATTAAACCATAACTGTGGATGTGGCCAAGCTGTCACTCTGAGTGAGACTGTCCAGCAGAGATGTGTCTTATATCTTTCAGCATCGGTCCCACCCACAAGATTCAGCTGAACAACAAGCAAAACAAATGTTTTTCATCAGCATTTTAATCACAAATTTATTTTACTTGAAACAACAACAAAAGGATTGTAGTGTTGATTGTTTTGCTCTTAAATCTGTTTCTGGATTGCAAATCTATTCCGTCTGATTTTATAATAAAGAAACAAAAACACTGCATGAAATAGTTTTTGTATTTTTTGAAAACTGTTGCCAAGATTTACCCTTTCCTCTCCCAAAATCATGCTGAAAAGGTTGGAGCATGCATTTACAGTTTTAGAAATAGTCTGGATTTCCGAAGAAATCCATTAGTTATCTGCTACATCTTCAAACTGCTACAGGCTGTCATCCCAAAATAAACTGATGATTTTCACATACATTTCCCAAAAGAGCTCACTTTTGTTACTTGTTCCACAATCCAGTGGAGAGGCTGTGTTTAGCTTGTATTTCCTCAGACTCTGGAACAGTCTGCACTGAAGCTGAGAGCCTCTGAAATGAGGGAATCATTCATGAGAAAACTCAAGAGCCACTTCTTTGGATTAGGTTTTATCTAATAACCCTGTTTTAGTGTTTTATTTATTTGTATCATTTTAGCATGTCTTTCTCTCAATTTTAAACCTGTTTTCTAAATTTAGATTCATTTTTAGATTCATATTTGTACTATTTTATGTTTGTAAAGCACACTAAATTGCATCCAGTGGTCGCTGAATGGTGATTGTGGAGTACTGACAAAAAACTATTATTGGCCACCCCAGTACCTCAAAATCTCACAGCATAACATCCTGTATATTATATCCAATTTGCTATGCCTGTATACAAACAGTACTTACATGGGACAAATGTAACATGATGATATTTTGAAATAGTTGCTCCACTCTGCTTTGCAGGGCTGCAGCGCTGTGGTTTATGTGATGCACATGGAGGGAACAAAGATTTTTGAGCCCAAACATTTTCCCACATATTAGGCAAATTATTTATTAGAGGACAACATTTTGGGCCACTGAGCCCCTGACCTGACAAAAGCCTCTGTGGCCTGAAATGTTGTCTTCTGATAAATAAGTGCCTGACACGTGGAAAAGTGTAAGTGCAGGGAGCCACTTACACTGAAATAAAAACCGAAGAGGTGTTCGCAAACCTCATTCAGATTTGTCTTGTTTCATGTCCCATATAAATCTAAATACAGCCACAATTAATGTCAAGCGCAAGGTGTGCACTTTATAATGTGTGTGTGTGTGTGTGTGTGTGTGTGTGTGTGTGTGTGTGTGTGTGTGTGTGTGTGTGTGTGTGATGAGTCAGAAGTTGCAGTCTGAGGTGAGATGTGTCACTGTGGAGGATGAGTGATTACAGTGGACAGTAATCCTGCAGATGGATTAGCAGGTGGTATTAGGGGAACTGGTGTAGTACACCGCTACCGCCAAACTGTCACAATATGGAGCAGCAGCTCGCGGGGCTCCTCGTCAGTCTGCTTCTCCTCAGCAACACACACCAGCCACACACACAGCAACACACACCGTGAATGACTGGAGGTCCCATAGCAACAGTGCACTTCCTTAGATAATCACTAGACTCAATCCTAATATTAACTCAAGTCTGCATATTATTCTTTTATTCAATAAAGTATTCACTATCATTTGTAGCTACACTTTAAATGTGCTGCAACTGTAATAATAATAGAATAAAGCTTGTGGGACAAAGAAATTGGTAACACTTTACAATAACAGTACAACAGTTAACATTAGTTAATACCATAATAAACAATAAGTAACAGGTAATAAACATTAAGTAACACGTAATAAACATTAAGTAACAGTTAACTAACGTTAACTAATGTGTCAAAGAATCATTTACTAATGCTGTTCATGCTAATGTATTAATTTATATGTTATTTAAGGGTTATTTATTGTAGATATTATTAACATTAGTAAATGCCATAATAATCATTAACTAACAGTTAATTAGCCATTATGGCATTAACTAACCCTAACTAACGTTAATTGTTGTACTGTTATTGTAAAGTGTTACCGAGTAATTGTAAATTAACACTCTCAGATTCCACGTTATATCAATAAATGTATATAAAGTTTATCTGTTGCATATTCTTTTGCTATTACAGCACTGCAGATTGAACCTTAAAGTGGAAATTGGATAGATTTTACAACCTCATCACACAAAAAAATGACTGCCCCATACCATAAAATGACTATAATCAATAACAGTGACTTGCTTACTTCACTGCGTGCTGAGGTTTCTCACTTTCAGCTCACTTTCCAGCCTGTAGTCTGATAAGGAGGGAAAAAACCTGCCCTTTGCTGCTAAAAAAGGCCAGCAGACAGACATGCAACACCCTGCTCCAGTGTTTAGCATCGCAATAAACATAATTACCTCTTCAGTTTCTGTTGCATCTCTGCTCTTATTAGCTCAGTGCTCTCTACTGTGAAAATGTGACTTTCGTGTTTATACTGCAGTTCATGAGGAGGCAGAGACTTGTGGGAGTGTAACAAGTCACAATGATCACTGATGGAAACTGATGAAGGTCACAAGCTGCATAATGCCCCTTTAATCGAATTAAATCAGTTTTTTTATCTGATTGTAAATACGTTTTGTTTTGCTCCTTTTATTTTGCCTTTCTTTGCTTTATAGACAGAGTGCAATATATAAATAGTTATTTTTATATGCTATATGCACATGATCGTGGTTCTGCAGTATGAAAATGAAAAAGTAACTCTTAATAGGCTGTAAAATGTTGACAGTGATGTTGAAATGAAGACTAACTTCATGTAAGTCTGTGTGAGTGTGTATTTTAAGCTGACCCACCAGACAGCATATAATATATACATTGTTAGGACCCTGCTGATTCATGACAAACATTTCTGTCCATAACCACCAAGTAAAATCTTAAAAACTGTAGTATGTAGTATGTGGAGGGGGTGGTGACACTTCAAGTGAGCCAAAAAAGTCAGTAAATTTGAGTTATGTCTCATAAGTTACTGCACCAAATTTCTGGTTGATACAGTCAGTAAAACTTTTGGCCAATTCTTGAGCCATTTTGACCGCTCGCAAATGAAGGGAATATTAATTAAAAAAAAAAAAAAAAAAAAAAAAAAAGTTTTAAAATACTGATAAAAACCTCAGGATTCCCACAGCAGTCAATAACACTCAGGCAAAGACAAATGACAGACGGCTCCTGCAGAAGTTGGTGTTTTATTGGTTGTGCAGCATCCAGATTTTAGGTAAATGGTTCATGCATGTCCCTTTTTCTTGAATGTGCATGGACAGACCTCATATATAAACAGCTCCTCTGAATATTTGAGATGTTTAGTTTCTGGGTGTAAAGATCCCTGGGAAAACTGGGAAAGTGTGAACCTCTCACTCGGTTTGGCACCTCGCCCCTCTACTTCTGGGCCGACCTGCATCTTCTGAGGAATAAAACTTACCAGCAGGAAGGCGAGCTGCACATTTCCACTTCTATAGATTAAAGATTCCTTCATTGTCTTTGCACAAGGTACAACAAAACTGAGTAGCAATCGTCCTGACGGAGCATTCCCACATAATAACCATTAAAAACAAAGTTCAAACTAACTAAAACAGAAAATAGTAAAAAAATATATAAAACATAAGAAATGTATATGTAAAAATATATGTGTTGTCTGTAAACTATAAAAAACAAGATATAAACAATATAATTAAAAAAATGGTATAAATTATTAGCAGAGATTGAGGAATTGCAATGGCCCTATGCCCAGTGGTGCAGTTATGAATACATACAACATACAAAAAATAAAAATATGATATGGACAGTTGGGGAAGAAAACGCAGATTTGAGCAGCTGAAACAAACAAACAAACAAACAAACAAAAAAGTTCAGGTTATTGCACATTGGTGAATTGCACTGATCCTATATCCAAGTAATGTGTGTGTGTGTGTGTGTGTGTGTGTACATGTGCAGGTACAGTGAGAGTGTAAAACCCCAGACAGATCAGCCTCAGCTCACACACCTGAGAGCCACAGCGACACACAGGACCGGTGTGTGTTCACTGACACCTGGTGGACAAACCTCACTCACCTTGTGATGTGGGTTCAGACTACAAGCACTGCAGTAATCCTACTTGAAGTTAGTTTTCTCACCTGTGGCATTATTCTAAAAAAAAAATTCGATGATGTCAGTTTCAGAGTTAAAGTGACTGTATCATCTCCCAGGTTTTGCTGTGGTGTTTGTATCACATTGTAAGCACTTTGGTCAGCAGGGACAGTGACATGCAGCCAGAAAACCCCTTGATATAGAAAATAACAGTTTTGTATCATACCTACACCTCTATGGATTTACATGGTGTCTCTGTGCACTAATGTGGTGTAAAAGGCTTTAACTCCGTGATGAGGTGGCATGAAAAGCAGGAACGTCATGCAAATCATAACCAGGAGAGCTGAGATGTACAGTCTGTACTTTAAGTGTGTTTGCAATGCCATATGATGCCAATAGAGGGCAGAAGTACAGTTGAGATGCGTCTAATTTGCCAGAAAATGAAAAAGAAGAAGAGTAGGTTTATGCTGCCTTTCCGTGCTCCTCGCAAGCTCGTACTTCTGAAGGTTCAGATCGAAAACATAACTTGTTATGTATTGATGGTTAATATAGTAATGGTTTGCGTAATAACAAAACGTAACCTGTAGCTAAAGATTTTTTGTGTCTGTTGTGGCATTTAGAGATAACTTTTGCTGCAGTGGCGGGACGAACCAAAACGCAAGATAGTCAGAATTCAAAAGATGGAAAAAGGAGTAAATTTCTCTGATAGTGTATGTGTGCACATTTTTCCTCTGTAAAAATAAAAGAATAAAAGAAATATACAACCCGTCGTATATGCTGCTTCGTCAGGGCTTTACTGAGCGGGGAGCTAAATTTCCCGACAGCACTGGAACGCATCATTGGAGTTCCTCCCAATCCCGGATGTTTTGCTTGTCATGTGAGCACATTCACATTTCCTAGGATAGCAACGGAATGATTTCCATTTTGGGTAATCATTTTGTCGTATTGGTTAAAGTTTGGGTTAAGATTAGGATTGTTATTGGGTTACGGTTAGTATTATGCATAAATCGGTTACGGCTAAAATTAGGGAAAGGCCGTAGAAATTGAATTTAAGTTAATAAGCAGTTCCGTGGCTATCCTAGGAAACGCAGCACGAACTGAGGTGAGGGGTCAGGCTACAGCAAGCTAGCCGGTTGAGCCAGAACACATCGGAGTGTATTTTAATTTAAATTAAAAGTGAGATTATCACTTAAATAGCCGCTACAACGCCTGTTAGTGCTTTCATATGGAGGAGTAAACCCGGAGGAGACCGGGCCATGAGCAGCGCAGCTCCCCGCCGCCTCACGCACCAGCAGCGGGTCGGGCTCTTGTGATGGCTGGGCTCCGGGACGCGGACCCCTTCGTGGAGGACAGCTTCAGCCGCTTCCCGTCGCAGAGCAACATGTACGGGCTGTGTCAGGCCGGGGAGCAGCAGCTGCTGGCGGCCACGCTCAAGGGCAAGGTGGTGTGTTTCCGCTACCAGGACCTGCAGCACAAGATCAGACCCGTGGCCAAGGAGGTGCAGTTCACCTACATCCCAGGTACACCGGGGCAGCAGGTGGCCCCCCGGCCCGGCCTTCACCTCACATTTACTGGCTTTATCCATCAGAAAATGATTATAACTCATACCCAGGTTCATATGTCAGGTATTTTATGTGTTGTTGACGACCCAAACACTCCTTTAAATAAACTTCCCTTCTTGTGTCACATTAACTCACAATATTGACAATTAAAAATGGCATGTTACAGTTCCTCAGTGTTATCCAGAACACCTAAAACTAATTCATGTGAAATGTTGGTGTTTCTTATATATTTTTATGCAGCTAAAAAAAAAAAAAAAAAAAAAAAGTCTGGGGTTCAAACAGTCCCCAGAGAAACACCTGTGGTTACCAGATAGGGCTGAATGATATATCGTTATCGTATCGTTATCGAGATATGAATATGCCAGATATTAATATCTCAAAAGGCAACAACATGGATCAAATTTAAGGTTTGCCCAAGACACTGATTGCTCTGTTCTGATCCATAAAATACTTTGTGAAGTAGCCGCGTTTTCTATGTCCACTGGGTATTATTATTATTATTATTATTATTATTATTTATTATTTATTATTTATTATTTATTATTTATTATTTATTTATTTATTTATTTTTTAAGAATGCTTCATTTTCACTGCTGCTTACATTTTTTTCACTTAAAATTTCAAATAAATGTGAACCTGCAGTCTTATCTTATATCATATTGCTTTCAGGATATTTGGCATAAATATCAAGGAATGAAATTTTGTCCCTGTGGTGCAGCCGTAGTGCAGGACATCGAAAACATATCATGTTAATTTTATGTGTATCCACTCATCTCCATTAAATTGGGAAAAGTCATGAAATACTAAGGGGAAATAAAACAATGTTAATCGTGTATTTTCAGATGTTAAACTTGGAATGGGGTCAAATTGAGCCCAAAGGTCAGAGGAGGGTGAAAGCACAGTCAGGCCGTTCCCTCTGCTCACCTCTGACCACAGAGCTCGAGCAGACCAGTTTTAGACTGATAACAAACTACGAGTCCCTGTAGGAATATTAGGATACCACAGGAAATAAAAAAACTACCAAAGGCTCTTGTTAGCTCATTACTGAACACCACAAGGCACATTATACGTCCCTGCAGGAAAATTCTACTGATTTTCATTCGGGGGGTAAAGCTGTTATGAATTATGGCCTAATAAAACCTGTAGCTACAAGCGCTGTAGCATAAAGGAAACAAAACAATATTAATTGCTATAATAAGGGGAAACTCAACAATAGCGGCTCAAGTGAGGTCATGCGAAATGTTCATATTGTCTCAAGACGGCAAACAAAAATGCTTTAATTTTGCCGATTTATGTTCCCCAAAGTACACATAATGTTCTGCTCCTTGCATGGACGCTAAATACCAAAATGTTCCATGCAGTGATAAAGTGGGAAATGCACTTCCAAGGCAAGGGATCACTTTAATTTCACCCAAAATGCATGGCATGTGAAGTTTACCAGTTAAGAAGTAGTCTGCTTTTGGATTTGCATCTTATGGCGCTCAGGCCTCGTGGTCTCCACGGAAAGATCCTGGATTCTGACCTCAGACTTTTCACAGAGTCAACACAATGGCTGTTGTAGATTAAACTTCTGTTCGGCTGCATGGGACTGAGGAAATGTGAACTCATAATGATCAAAGTTGTTGAATTGTTCATCACGAAATAGCATCACTATTTATTTTAGTTTGTAGACTCTTGCTTCAATAATCCATAGCTATTAACAGCAACATTTTCAGGGTAGTGCAATATAGTAAATATAGAATTTCAGTCTTTTTAACAGCTTTTTGTAATGGGATTATGCAGTTTTATGTATTCCTGCTACACAAAGTCCGTCCTGTCTTCTTTTCCAGTCGATGCAGAGATTGTTTCAATTGATGCCTTCAACAAGTCTCCACCCAACAGAGGCCTGGTGGTGGGAATCACCTTCATAAAGGTGCTGTCATCGTTTACAAGTCCTAGCCTCTGTAATATATGCTGCACTGTCATGCCGTTTGCAGTGATGTAAACATTTTAACTCCTCTCCTGTTAGGACTCGGGTGACAAAGCCACTCCGTTTCTTAACATCTACTGCGACTACGAGCCCGGCTCCGAGTTCAACCTGGAGTCGATTGCGCGTGAGTGGAACAATCTCCTATCATACACGGTCCTCACTCACTGCTGATGGTGTCTGAATTTTGCTGACGTGAACGTACCTCCCTGTGCCCTGAATAGAAAGCTGCCTGAATCTGGAGCTGCAGTTTACTCCCTTCCAGCTGTACCACACAGAGTAAGTTCCTGCATGTTTCACAACAACAAGAACAGAGTCTTGATAACGTCGAGCATGTGCCAAATTAAATATTTCCATATCTTTAGAAAAGAGGAGCCTCTGGGCTTACTAAGCCAAGCATCCAGTGAAAACGCCTTCATTAGTGTAGGATAGTGGTTCTCAAATGGGGATATGTGTACCTGAGGGGTACGTTGGAGCGCTGCAGGGGGTGCACGAGATTTTTAAAATGTTAACTTGAAAAAGATCGATCATGCACTGTTCCTTAAATAATTAGCCAATGCTTTAATAAGTTCAATAAAAACATAAATATAAGTTTGATTAACCACATTTTATATTCAGTGTCCCCTCCTGGTTTCCTGAAAGTGTCTAATGTGTGTGTTTGTTGGTTTAAATCTGCTGTCGGACCAGCCAGACAGTAAGCAAGAAAATGGATCGGTGGTTGAAACAGCAGTACAGCTGGAAACAAGGAGAAAAAAGTGAAAATGAAAGCAAAAACCAACCAGCCAACAAAATGTCATCGGTGTCAGGTTGTTGTTTCAGTGCTGTATTGGATCTCTTTATATAGGCTTTTTTGGGGGTTGTTTTTGCACTGGTCAGGGGGTACTTGGCTGAAAAAATATTTCAAAGGGGGTACTAAAGAAGTCGGAGAACCACTGATTTAGGGCATATCAAAGAAAAAAAAAATCCCATGAGGTCAGGAGAGCGCTGTTCGGTTTTGACTCACATTGGGCTGGAAAGAGGAACCAACCGGAGTGGAAAGTTGTGATTCCAAGAGGCTAAATTGCACCAGCATATCGTTCAATAAATATAAAACAACAAGTTGGCTATGTGGAAAAGAAGTTAATAGTAATAAATAAAAGGACTAAGCCTGTTTACAAAAAAAAGCTCTGAAATCTGTTTCCTCATTAAGACCTGGATGCACCATCACATTTTTTACCCTTAGAGCAACAGCCCCAGCCTGGTGGCTTTTACCAAGAAGGTTGATTATGATATTCAAAAATGATTAGACAAACCACTCCCATCCCAACACAAACACAGCGGCAACACGGCAGATTCTTTGTTTTCAGATTAACTGACTTATTAATTAAATCAAGTTGGTTCAAGGATTGACACTCGGCCTGCACTGACAAATAAACCACATATTTTACTGCGTTTAACAGCTGCAGCTGCATTTTAGTCTGAAACGCTTTGCTTACATTTGGAAGACTTCACGCAACATTAAACTTACAGCTGGAGGCTCTTTCATCATGAAGTCACTCAAACGATGGGATGATTCATGAACAAAAACCATAACCATAAACCGCTCCCATCAGGGAAAGAACGAGAAGCATATTTAAGCTCTTGGCGTGAAATGCACATTTATGGCATCAGGATTATCCCTCATCTCTGCATAATGTCGGTCGCGCCGGTCCATGAACTTCTTGTAGAAATCAAGTGTCACCGCCTCTGTTCACCACGCAGATTGCTGATAGGATAGTATGCAACCTCCCAAGTAACATGACTAAACATTTACTCACTCTGCAATGAATCGCTTTAGTTACAACATAAAAATGGATTGTAGAATTATTGATGATATTTTTCATCTTTACAAATTGCATCCATTTATTTTTTTGTAATGAGGCCCAGACAATATTTACTCTCATATCATGATATCACTATAATATTGATTTATCGCCCAGTCAGACAATACTGTTAAATCGTTGGACTACACACACTAAACTTTGAGGTGAGCGTTAGACTAACACGTGAGGCTTTTGAATACAGATCTGACATCAGCCAGTCAGTGTTGTCCACCTCTAATATGATGCATTTTGTTTGATTACATATTGAATCTGTAAGTGATTAATTCTACGCTGACTGTATGGAAAATCTGAAACTTGAATTGACTGTAAAGCAACATTTTGATAGGATTGCACACAAGTTTACATGAATATGATGAACTATTTTGATGGTTCAAGGTTTCAGCGGAAAGAATATTTGTCTTATATCAAGTCAATATGTCTTATTTCAAGTCAAAATATCCCATTACACTTAAAATAAGACATGATCACCTCAGAAGTAACTTGTTTTTAGACAATTTCAAAATTTGCTTGTTTCATTTGCAAAATTTGCCAGTGGAAAAAGTGAAAATTTGCTTGAAACAAATGAAAATTGTCTAAAAACAAGTTCTTTCTTAGGTGATCATGTCTTATTTTAAGTGTAATGAGATATTTTGACTAGAAATAAAACATTTTGACTTGAAATAAGACAAATATTCTTGGTAAGACTTAGAGTTTTTGCAGTGTATTAATGCATTTTGAGATGCTGTCGGCATGGTCAGATTGGAAGATTTTGGATATGGCCTCACTGCAGACGTATCAGCGCAGGGATCACCTCGCTGTCCGAGCGTCTGCTGTGAAACATGTAGCCGCACATCAGCTGCTGTTGGGCCGGCAGGTTCTTCCTCTGACACAAATCAAGCGAGTCTGCGATGAAGACAGAAGGCAGGACAGGGGCCGCCCGCACAGTAAATGTCAGTAACCTTTTCTAACCTTTTCCTTCTGTGTTAGAGTGCAGTGTGAAGACGGAGGCAGCGAGACGGTGTTTCTGCTCAGCGGTCACGACCAGAGGATCCATCTGTACAAGGAGGTAGGATGAGACACCGAGTGAACCCCTGCTAGTGTGTGTGTGTGTGTGTGTGTGTGTTTCTAATATATACTGGACTGTCCTTTGATCAAATCAGCAACTTTTGTCACATTACACAAGGACTTCTTTTTTTATTCTCATATATATTTAGGTTTGAGTATAAGTATGTATGCATGTATATATACTGGATAAATTCTCTTTCTTTCTCTTTTGTGCTGCCTCACACTTTATAAAAAGACAAATCATTGATTTAAATCATTTTTTTATTTTTCCATTTTTATTATGATTATTAAATGTTTATTTATGCTCATTCATTTAATATTAATTCATTAATTTTTTCCGTCAGAGTGTCTCCTCTTTCATCTGTGGAAGTAGAAGTTTAAATGTTGCATAAGATGTATTTAATCCATTGTTTTTCTGAACGATTTTATCGTTTGGCTTGAAACAAAATGACTGGCAGCTTTTGTTCTGCGCTCGCTCTTTGTGTGGAAAAAATGTTTCGTTTAATGAGAAAAAAAAGGAAAGTTAAAAAAAAAAAAAAATGTAGGTGGTCTGTTGCAGCAGCCGGTCCGAGTCCTTTCAAGCAGAAGATTCGTGGATTAAAACGGATGAAAGCAAGACGAGCGGTTTGTCCTTGCGAGCACGCGAGATGAAAGAAAGTCATAATGAGTTTTGCAAATCTCTCGAAGACAATTTGATTGATCATGTGAGCAACAGAACGCCGTTCACCGCCGCTCTGCTCCCAACAGAACGCCTCCCTCCACCAGTTTGAAGAGCAGCCAGTGGAGAGGCTCTTCCCTGAGCTGCAGCAGCTGCCCAGCAAGTTAGTCCCTTAACCCTTTGTGTGAGTGTGTGTGTGTGTGTGTGTGTGTGTGTGTGTGTGTGTGTGTGTGTGTGTGTGTGTGTGTGTGTATGCAGTGAGACCATCAGCAGCGTGTGCATTGTTCTAGTTTATGCTTTTCTTCCATAATCCATTTTTTTTCCTTAAATCCAGACTCAGAAAACATTGTGTTCATCCAGTTAGTGGGTCTTCATGGATAACATTCCACGTTGTTTGTTTCTCTGTCGCAGTTCTTCTACTGAGCTCTTTTGAAAATAGTAAACAACAGCTAAAATGATCCCTGCCCAACATTTCGAGCCAAATCTTATCTACTGAAGAATCTCCATAAAGAGGAATGAGGAAACTTGTGGTTTGCGGCTGTCCGACTACTTATGTTGCTGACTGTATCTGCAAAGCCCAGCCCATAACTCTTTATGCTGAATGGCTGTTTCACCACCACTGTGTGTGTGTGTGTGTTTCCTCTGACCCGCCTCCCTGCAGTGTGTTGTGGCTCGATGTGATGAGTATTCCCGGGGGTCGACGCCTCTCGGCGTTTGGCTGTCAGAACGGCTGTGTTGGACTGGCTCTGGTCAACCAGACGGGACCAGGTGAGGAGAGCGAGAGTCTGTCTGTCATGTTGCCGTTTGACGTGTTTGTCTAAGGCGCTCAGTTTACATGATATGCTTGAGAAATCTGGTGAACCCCTGCTTCTACCCGGAGCTTGGCACTTGCCCACCGCTTTACTCTGAACCCAGTGTTGAAATGCATCATGGATGTGGCGTTATATGGTGTCAGTGTGTATAAGCCTAAGCAAAAATACGTCAAGAAGCATGCACTACTCACAAAAAGTTAGGGATATTTGGCTTTTGGGTGAAATTTATGGAAAATATAAAAAGTTCACGCTACAGTGATATTATATCATGAAAGTAGGGCATTTAAGTAGAAGCATACACTGGTGATTTCCTCATCTCAAACAATTTCTTGAAACAAAAGCCAACAACAGTGGTGGATATACCACAACAAAAAATGTCAGTGTCAATAACTTGTCATGTGCCCTTGAGCATCAATTACAGCTTGACAACGACGTCTCATGCTGTTCACAAGTCGAGTTATTGTCTGCTGAGGCATGGCATCCCACTCTTCTTGAAGGGCGGCCCTCAGGACATTGAGGTTCTGGGGTACAGAGCTCCAGCCTCTACACGGCGACTCAGCTGATCCCATAGGTTTTCTATGGGATTCAGGTCTGGAGAAAGTGCAGGCCACTCCATTTGAGGTACCCCAGTCTCTAGCAGCCGTTCCCTAATGATACGACCTCGATGAGCTGGAGCATCAAACACCTGATGTGAATTTTGCCGTTAAACTCCTTGTTAGAGAACAGCAACTTGTGCAAAAAGTACTGAAACACTGAACAGTTGGACATGTGCATTCAAAAGTTTACAGAAGGTCACATTAAATTCACCTGTAAAGGTTATAATGCATTTTAGGTTCATCCTGAAATTTCACCCGAAAGCCGAATATCCCTAACTTTTTGTGAGTAGTGTATTCTTGTTATACTTGATATAAGATGTTAGTTAGATTAAATTATCGCCGAACCACGTTGTAATTATCTAATAAAATTACTCCTTAAAATGTTATGTAAGATTAATGTAAGATTATCACATCACCAGTGTAATGGAGGCCAGTGGCTTTCTTTTTTTTCTCAACAGGAGCCTTACATCACTAAAGCC
This sequence comes from Myripristis murdjan, assembly GCF_902150065.1. Taxonomy (NCBI): domain Eukaryota; kingdom Metazoa; phylum Chordata; class Actinopteri; order Holocentriformes; family Holocentridae; genus Myripristis; species Myripristis murdjan. The sequence continues at coordinate 29,820,428 of NC_043993.1, forward strand.
TCTGCATCTATGATTTGCCACCTTATCCAAACCCACTTATAACAGCAAAATGTCTTGACAAAATTGAGCAATGACCAGTGACAGACAAGATACTATGAAACTGTTTCAGGAGATGAATTATTCGCTGCAGGTCACCAAACTATCAGCTTAGGGGAGGGGATGTTGGTGCTGGATGTTTTCTGTTGTGAGGTTGTTTTTTTTTTTTTTAACACATGGCTTTCAGATACATTTCTGGCAATTCTTCCACAGTCTTTGCTCTTTATTATTATAATAAAAAAACAAACAAACAAAAAAAAAACTACAAGATCGCATTTTGTCAGACTTTGTTGTCCCCAGGAGGGAAACACTGTGCAGTCACAAACACGCAGGAAAACATATACATATATAAAAGACACAACAGCAATACATTTGACACACATCAGCACACAGTAAGGACAAGCTGCTGCACACATCACGGGCCGTTCGGCGAGACACAAAAAGTCGCAAGGTGGTTATTGATGTCATGTTTGGGGATACCGGTTACAGTCAAGCTTGTTGTTTCACTCCCAGCTCTCCTCTTGGAATGACTCGTAGTTTTCGAGCATGCTTCTCATTAAGATCTCGCGTGTTCGTGTGTGTTTGTGTCAGAGGTTTTGCAGAGTTGGCGGGTGCAGCTGGACAGTCCGGTCTCCACAGTGCTGCTGTTCCCCCTGAGCTGCCAAACGGAGGCCAGCCAGACCACCGGGGAGAAAAGTATGACCTTGGTCGGCCACATTTTCACATCTCACGGCTCCTCGGATTATTCCTGCCTCTTCTCTACACTCCTCCTACGGAATATGCAGCCTCCATTATTTTTTTTAGGGGGAGTAAAAATCAGTCATTGTGATGTGACGACTGTTGTTTCTTTTCTTGTTCAGGTGTGGATTTGTCAGGCTACAACCTTCTGGTGACCAGTACCATTGAAATGGCAGTCGTCTACAGGTCAGCATCAAGGAAACCTTCAATTGTGTTGTGGTGTTGAGAAAACGTGGCATCCGGCTGAGGTCAGGATTGTGTGTGTGTGTGTGTGTTCTCAGAGACGTCCAGGAGTGCGGCATGTCTCGTCCCACGTACCTCTCAGAGAGCGACCAGTGGGACGCGGTGCTTTGCGCCCTGGTCATTGACCTGGATTTTGACGGGCAGAAGGAGGTGCTGCTGGGAACCTACGGACAGGTCAGAGCCCGTTTTGTTACCAGTGAACTCAAATCATCTGTAAGGTCAAATAACATCTGGGCCCGGCACGTGCCGAATGTGGTGAAACATGGCAGAACAGGACACAGCTGAGGTCACTTTCCAAGCAACTGACAGGAATGAGCAAGGCCTTAGTGATTAAAAAAGATTATCCTGTGTGTCTTTCTACAAAAACAGGAACTTCTTTGTTATAAATTCCAACCACCAGCGAGCGGAGGACAGGGACAGTTTCAGCTGCTGTGGAGGCGGAGCTTCAAGAGTCCTCTGTTGTCCATCATCTACTTGGACCTGACAGGGGATGGCCTGAGAGAGCTGGCGATCCTCACTCTGAAGGGGCTGCATATTTTGCAGGTACAGTGGCTAACACATACTATCGTGCTGATCAGCGTAACAGACAGTTGTGAAGCCTAACTAAGACGCGTGCTTGAACTGAGTCAAAGCTATCATTTCTACCGGAGACGTGATTTTTTTTTTTTTTTCCCTCATTTTTCTTTATTGAGATTTTCCAGGGCATACATGTGTCAGTAGTTCAATTTCAAGGTTTACAGGCCCAAATCAGGACACACTGCAAAAACTCAAAATCTTACCAAGACTATTTGTCTTATTTCAAGTCAAAAATATCTTATTACTAGTCAAAATATCTCATTACACTTAAAATAAGACATGATCACCTCAGAAGTAACTTGTTTTTCGACATTTGTCTCTTGTTTCAAGTGAAATTAGCTTGAAACAAGTGAAAATTTGCTTGTTTCATTGGCAAAATTTGTTTCTTGTTTCTAGCTAATTTTCACTTATTTCAAGTAAATTTTCAGTTTTTCCACTGGCAAATTTTGCCAATGAAACAAGCAAATTTTCACTTGTTTCAAGTGAATTTTCACTTGAAACAAGTGAAAATTGAAACAAGTGAAAATTGTCTAAAAACAATTTACTTCTGAGGTGATCATGTCTTATTTTAAGTGTAATGAGATATTTTGACTAGAAATAAGACATTTTTGACTTGAAATAAGACAAATAATCTTGGTAAGATTTTGCGTTTTTGCAGTGCAGGTACGTATACAAAAATATACATTTCTGTTATAGTAGAAATTAACAATGCAAAAAGTATTGGTTTTCTCAAAAGAAGAAAAAATTTGACAGTAATGTATTTCCCACAATTGTTAGATGTATACCTTGACTTAATATCCTAAAACAACAAGCAGAACACAGGAACAACTAGAGAATAGAAAAAAACAGTACAAAAAAAAACAAAACAAACAAACAAAAAAAAAAAAACAGAAAAGATAATTGGAGCATAAATAAATTAAGAATAAATAAATGGAATAAAAAAATAAATAAATAAAAAAAAAAAATAAATAAAAACAACATACAATTCACATTGTCACCCACCACTAGAAAATATATGAATATATATTTACATACATTTCACACTTATATAAGAGAGACAGAAGAGACAATGTAGCTTAAAGGTATGTCAAACAAGCTTAGTGTAATTTACCTGTATTATTTACGATGCCTCAATATGGTTGGAGATGAGTATTAAAAGACATTATTTCGGAGTACAGGGGAACTGTAGTTAATCTACTATCGTAAAGAAAGGCCCCCATGTTTTCTTAAATCTGGTTGTTGAACCTCTCATTGCACACCTAATTGGAGACGTGAATTTAAAGGGGCGTTAAGTCAGAGTTGATAAAGTGACCTTTTCGAAGACTGATCTGGCTAATTAGAGCTGACATCCGACAGAAATATCTTGAAAAGGTATTATACCACCATACTAAGTATTCTGTTCCAGTACTTAACCTGGTGTTATATTGCCTATATTGGAAATTAGGCTTCTTAGCCATAGTAGATGAAATTTTTTGTGATGGCGGTTCCTCGCTCCTTGCACCATCCTCCATTGCTGAACAGTTAAAAATGCCAGTAGGTGGGCGGATGAGACTGGGACTGTTTTGAAATGCCAGTAGGCGGGGAGTTTTTGTTCCAAACCTTTATACGAGTCAGACAATCAGTTTTGGAAGCCAGAAAGCCATTATAGAGTCAGTGGTATCGATCACCAGGCCTATCAAGTACTTTCAGATTTGTTATGGTTGGTTTTTTGCCACAGGTCGGTAAAAACCTCAAGGCTTGTCTGTGCTTCATAAGACAAATGTCCGCTGACAGTGTCGTATAACATCTGATAGCCCTGGGTTTTTCCACGCAGCAGCCCGGTGTCAGCGGTAACACCGAAGAATACCTGGGGCCGGGTGTTACACATATCGTAGAGAGGGGCTTTAAAACATGTCTGAAGAGCTTTATGATCTGCTCTGACTGAACGATGGAGATGACCGTGTTTCTGAACCTCCTCCGTCAGCCTCTCCTCAGAAGCAGTCATGACTACAATAACAGTAAAAACGCAACAAAAACAAAAATATCCAAAGGAGAATGTGAAGACGAAATCATGAATCATTGCACAAAAAAGTAAGGAAATTTGTGTTTGGTAGATTATTTCTTTGTTGTAACAATGCTTCTTGGCAATAAATCTTATACCGTTGGAAAGCCTGTTTATTTCCCTTTTAAATGGTGCCACATGTTTGGCATTGGCAGAGAAGATTTGGCAAATTTTTCATGGGCACAACCCACATACTCCGCTCTGCTGCTCATCCCACAAATGCATGTTCCTTACAAATGTGTCCAACGGTATAAGATTTATTGCCAAGAAGCATTGTTGCAACAAAGAAATAATCTACCAAACACAGATTTCCTTACTTTTTGTGCAATGTTTATATTTGAAATACAAATCCTGGAATTTAAAAAAAAAAACAACAACAAAAAACAAGTGGTTTTAGGAGAAGTTAATTTGTATTGGATCTGCTTATATATTCAGCGGTGCAAGGATCACTGCGATAGAAGGATAAATGTGTTCAGCAGTTACATTTCCACAGTATAACTTCACCTAAAACAACTCTCGTTTTTAGAAAAGAAAAATAAAATACACATGATACACTATGTAAATAAAACCGCTTTGGAGTTGCTGTAAGCTTTATTTTTGTCACTTTGACGGAGCTAGGCTAACGACTCCCATAGACTTCAAGTCATTATGCTAAGCTAACACAAAATGCTACCTCTATGTACAGAATGTGGACATACAGAAGTGAAAATGTAATCGAACATCATGTCTCAGTCTCGGTAGTTTGGGTATTTTGCCCAAAACGTTGGGGTATTCCTTTAAGATTCTTGTACTGGTTTGAATAGTAGACATCTCTTCAGCTGTATTCCACTTCATGCAGTGAAAGGCCACAGTGGTTTCTTTTTCTGCCAAGGCTGACCAGTTATTTAAAAACTGGTCATCCACATGGAGCACTGATCCGCTGAGTGGGAGCCTGAGCCCGATGTTGTCAATCCAGTGCTGTTACTGTCAACACGAGTCGTGGTATTCCTACAGCTTTGCCACCACAGGAATGCTGGTGTTCACACAAATCAGTGGCCAGATTCATCCGTGGGTGATTATTTAGCTGCTCCCCAGCAGTGCAGCATGCTCCGTGCTCCTTGGCTGGTCAACCTGCCAGCGCTGTGTGACAAATCATCATCCGGGTCTGCGCCGTTTGAATTGTCAGGAGGTGTATCTTATCTCTTGCAAGACGTTTGGAGTTACATCAAAACAAAGAAAAATGAGTCGTGTGCCATTTGTCTTACTCAATCTTATCTCACTCAACTTTAAATACAGATACAGATGGAGCCCTCTGGTTGTGCTCTGCATTCATTTCATCTAAATTTGTGCAGGATTTCAGAAAGCCTGCAGATCTGGACAAAACACTGCAGCACCACCAGAAATTGTGTTGGCAGTGAAGTCAATAGTTTGGACGAGACCAGTCCATGAGCGAGACACCAAGAAGAAATTTTAAAATTTGATAACATTAGAGAAAAGAGTTCTCTGTGCTCACGTCATGATGTATTTAATCCCATCACAGACCTGCATTATTACGACCTCCTCCACCGTCACCATGTTTGTTGTCAGAGACGTTTGACTCTGAGCTGCCCCCTAGTGGATGTATGTATGTGGGCAGTGACAGTTACATCGTTTAAAATGGACGTATTTAGTTTCGTACGTAAAGAGAGCTAAGTGATGTCTTGTTATATCTCAGTGACAACATACCACCTGCACAGACTTCAGGGATTTACTTCAGGGATTTTTAAAGACCATATGAATGTCTGAATTTGCTAGTATTTCCCTTGACCTACGCTGTTCCCCCTCTGTCTTTTCAGCACAGTCTCACCATCACAGCCGATTTGGTCCTGGAGCGGCTGGCCCACAGGGTCTCCATGTTGACGTCCGGCTCTGAGTTGGAGTTAGCCAAAGGTCAAGACAACGCAGAGCGGGACGCCTCAGCTCAGAGAGAGGAGTGTCCGCCTCAGCCATCATCAAATTAACAACTAACCATGCATATTGTTTACTCGCTCCAGTGACAACACTGTTATTTAAAGGTGCAGTGGGAAGGATTTTCTCAATCACAGCTCACTACTGGTGATTAGTGAAATTAACTGTGAAGGAACATTACTGGTGTTTTGCTATTGAGAAAAAGTGATAGAACAAACAACAGCTGATTTAAAAACAACAGCAACAACAACATTTCACATAAGCACAGTTAATGTAGTAGCAGTAGTTGTCATCTCTGTCGCTGTTAATTTGACACTGAAAGAGGAAATCCCTAAGGATTAATGAAGGGTCATCATGTAGAGTGTGTTCCTGAAATGAGTGTTTATAATGTGGAGTTTGGGTACATTGTTGAACTATGGGAAGTGTACAATAATTTGTAAATAATAAATGAAAAAGAACCTGTATCCAGAGGCTGTCACTTTTTTTTGTAACATCACTAATATTGCTGTAGTGATTATGTTCATATTATGTACATATGTACATGTACATGCATGTGCATGTATGTACATATTAAAATGTCTGTGGCACTTTTTGGTGTCACTACCTTTCCTGTAACAGATATATAGGGACTAGGTTTTTCAATACCGTATATCCATGTTAGGAATTAATTTAATTTGAATTTGAAACTTAAAACCATTTTTTACTTTATTTAAAAAATTGCTTTGTATTTTCTTGAGCCCTTTTTCTTCCTTTTTCAGTAAAGTGACATTTGTTTCTGTAAGTGTTCTGAAACATGGGAAACTACAAAACTAGAAAAATATGTATATTTCAAACTGAATGTGAGACCTGGGATGGAGTCCAGCACCCCGCCGCTTTAATTAGGATAAGCGGCTTGGAAAAATGAGTGAAATGGATGAACCAAAATGTTTGCGATGGACATTTATTGCAGTGTGATTGCAAAATATTTTTCTCTTAGAGGTTAGGAGTTTTAACTGAAATGCACAACATTTGAGGCCAGAAGATAACAACAAAAACAACAATTATTATAATTATTATAATAATAATGATGATGATGAAAACAGTTAAAGGAATCCTTTTAAAAGAAAAAACAAAACAAATCGACAGCAAAAGCAATTCAAGCAGGCGCAAGTTAAGAAGAACAAAACAATAAACAAACAAACAAAAAAAAAAAACATGAAAAATGATTTTGTGTCGGGAGGGAGTGGACTGAGTCTCTGCGGTGGATGCTGCCACACTTTGACATCAGATTGCTCTTTGGTACATTGGCCTCATCTTTGGCCGGTCAGTGGCACTGTAGTCCTCTCTGGAGCTCTGAAACTATATTTCCCCCCTCTTACACTACAAAGGCAACAATAACAACAGCTGCACTTATCAGACACCGACTTCGGGACTTCACCGAGAAACATGGCGTGAAGATGACTTGAGAAAAAAACACATTTCCCGGTGCCTTGCTTCTGCAAACCACCTCCACTTGTCCCGATAGTTGATCGGATCCCAGATAGGGCAGCTTTATTTTAAGGCGCAGGGTTATTTTGCGCGTCAACAATAAGGACCATGCTGTTGGAGCGACGCTGAGCGCGTTAAATGAGCGCATTTCACTCAATGGGATTTTTATATTTAGCTCTGTGAGGGGGACGCGCCGGACGAGCAGCAGGGCAGGGGAGAAGAGGAGACCCCGACCCTGACGTTGTCTGTCATTTCGAGACCATTTTGAGACCCAATCGAGCCCCCAAAACTTGTCGTTCATATCGCGCTGCGCGTTATCAGGCTATGTGGTGGTGGTGAGGGCGCTGTGTGGGGGAAATAGCGCAAAATTATATACAGCTCGAGGGGGAAAGATGATGATGGCCGGTGGTGGCGGAGCAGCCGTGGATCATAACGGGATATACTCTAATCCCAACCTTCACAACCTTCAGCAGCCCCATATGGAGGCGGATAACCCGGACTCCCGCAAACGACCGCTGGAAACTCCGGCTGAGGAGGCCGGGTGTACCAAGCGCACCAACACCGGAGGTAAGAGGGCTATATAACCCGAGCCGCTTCATCCACACCGTTTTCAGCACCTCATCAAGTCAAATCTGTTGTTCCTGGACCTTTTGCATGCCCTCACAGGAGTATTTTCCAAGCTGTCATGTGCAGTGCCTTTAAGTGTCCACCCTCCTGCATGCAAAACAAACCGTATGCAGCGCCAAGCTCAGTTCTGGTGCTCCCTGCAGCACCTGTGCACTGAACACTTTGAAACACGGGTTCATTTCGTTGTTACTTCATAAATATCCAAAGCAAGAGAGAGAGAGAGAGCCTGGCTAGGTGATCTGGTGGCCCTACTTAGCTGCAGGTCAGCTTTGGATTTGAACCCAGTCACCTTTGTGCTGCTCCACATCTGGAGGTTTGGCATGAAGTCTTCCATTCACTGGGAAAGTGATGTGAGTTGGGGGTGGAGGGGTGGACAGTCAGGGAGATGGTCCTAGAGGAGTAATATTACAAGGAGGGAACAAGTGAAATGACTGTGTCAGTGTTCACGGGATCAACTCAAAGTGTGTTGGTACAACAAGCTACAACAGGAGTACTCGCCAAGGCCAGGGGTCCCCAGACTTTTTGTGTATCAAGAACCAGCAAATAAATCTGTATTTGATGAAGTTTTATCAAAAGTCAGCCTGTCTGGAAGGATAGTTGATGTAAGATATAAATTATAATTTTCTTACATAATGGTAGGGGGAGTAGGGACTTGGAGCTGTCTCTAGGAGACCCTGAATCCAAGTTTTGGCAAACACGACCTAGGATTTGGTAAAGGACCGAAAACAGATGATTCTCTCCCACTGAAATAGTTGTTTCCTTTACCGAAACAGAAAAGCTTCACATACCACCACGGCCAGACCACCATATACTACCTTTACGACTTAATAACCTTAAATACAAGTTTCTGACAATGAAAAGGTAATAGATGGCTATTCTTAGTCTAAAAGGGAACTGAAATGTTCTGTCTTTGATCTTGGACAGCTAAGTCTTGATTTGTGAGCATTTACAAGTATCTTTCAAAGCTATAAACAAGAGTTATGAACAAGAAATAATGGAGCTGCTCCATTCGCATGAACTGGATGATAGGCTTAGTAGATGCAGTGACATTTCACAAAAAGAATTTATTGGGATACTGACACTTTTTTTTTTTTTTTTTTTGCCTGGTCCATAACTGGGAGCGCTGTTTTAAAAAATGAAACTCATCTGGATCTGAAATCTAAACTCAGTCTACAATATGTTGTGAAAATGTGCACATGCTGAGCGGGGTGAATACCTGTAATATATACTAGCTTGTACAAGTAGGATACACACTCATCATCACTCATAGATTCCCATCCAACTCAAGCTATTTTTAGCTTGTTGGGTAAATCAAATCTCAACATCTGTTTTGTGTTTTCTTTCTTTTTCTTTTTTTTTTTTTTTCTTGGCCTGTTGTAATGTTAACAATGCCAGCTTCTACACGTTTGGCCTTCTCCGCCGTTACAACACTGTATTATGGTAAACTCAATCATTTTGAAATGCTAAAACTGGCATCAAAAGCAAGCACCTACTCCACCAGTTTGAATCCAGTTGGCAGTTGTACCTACTGAGCAGGTTTTATATTTTGTCTCATGCTGACAAATTGGGACCTCGGCTCCTCTGTTATGGAGAGAGTTGTTTGCTCCTTCAGTGTTTGAGCAGGAAAATCCAAGATCATAGGACTACGAAATGAAAATTCATCTCAGGGATAATTTTTGCTTTGTGTTAAGTTAGCAGATGGGACATGCAGTTCCTGCAAATTAACACATCTGGGAAACAGCACAATAACAGATGAGAAACGAGCAAGGTGCAGAAAAGTCATGACTCTTGGTGGGGGAGATGACGAGAAAAACATTTCGCCATTTTAGCACTGATCCTGATTTCTTTCTCTTGAGGAGAAATGATGGTCATCAATTAGTAATCAACAAGTAGCCTTCAGTGCATGGAGTTGTGCGCACACTTGCCAAATTAGTCAGGAGTAAGATCTTGGACTGCGGCAGTGAGAGTGATGGCACATTCATTAGTCCCTGTCCATGCACATCTCTTTTCCAGCTTTTGATTATTATGGTATGCAGCTCATAGGGACCATTTATTTCAAGAACTTTATGCTAATTGCACGTCAGTGGAGAATTGGCAGTTTCTTCACCATATGGTATAGCAATTTATTTTGCCTGTCATCGTATCCCACACACACCCTGTCGTTGGATGATAGCAGCATTATATCCTACAGTAATGCTGCAGCTTCACTGCAGGCGACACCTTCCATGTTAGAAAAGATGTGGCTCAAAAAATGTAATTAAAGTGTGGCGCATAAGGACCCTTGTGTCGCCGGACCCTATTTCAGAGCTGATTCAGCTTCCAAATATCCTCCATTAACGCCTCTGAAACATCCGTACACCAGGGAGCTCATGAGTTTTTGGCCATGCATTTTTTTTTTTTGCACAGAGACTTCACCATAGGTTGGACTCTAAAAGTGGTACCACACATTTAATCGGTCCAAGCAATTACCAAGGGCTACAAATGGCTAAATGGTGTGAAATTGCATTTTGAAAATGTAAAAAAAAAAAAAAAAGGAGAAAAATGGCAGGAATACTTAATTCACTCAGGCACCTGTGACTTTCTACTGCTGTCAAGTTTTATAATGGGATTACACACCACTTTGCCACCTAATTTCGCCTGACCACATGTTCGTTCAAGACCTCCCTGTCTTCCAGAAGTATTGCAGCTGCACCATGTTTCCAGGATCTAGAGGCTGCACAATTAATTGCATGGTGATGAAAAAGCAATATTGACTAGAGCAATTTCTAACTCTGAAGAGGCTGCCGTTGTTCCCTCAGAGGACAAGGTGTTCCAGATGGCTTCCTAAACAACTTCTTGTTGTCTGCAGAGAATCCCTGCAAAGCCCCCGTCAAGCTCAACAATAAGCAACTCCAAACCTTAAGCATACAGGCGTCTTTCCCCTCGTCCACCCCTTGTCTGCAAATCATAGCAGAGATAGGGAAAAAATCTTTAATTGCAGGGGAAAGGTCGGCATAATACATGTAAAAAATTCTAGCTAAACCAACTTAATAATAGCTAATTAATTTGATAAAATGTATTTGCCAGAATGTATATCTTACTGAATATATCATTCAGATATATAGAATATCTGCTAGTCATTGTGCTCCCATTTATTTACTACAGACACTGCAGTTAAATGCCAGTCAAATCTTATCTACAGAGGAATTAACACACCATAATTACATGACATTTTAATTTTACCTCTCCAGGAAAAAGGCAGCATGTCAAAAAGAAAGAAAAAAAAAAACACACACACATAGACATTAATTGTTTCAAAAAGAAAAATCCACATATATCTCATTAAGACGTGACATAGTTTTATATGGAGTGAGTAGACCTATGGGGAATATTCAGCATTATTTTAGCCAGCTTGTTTGGTTAGGCTCGCTCACATTCAAACGGAGGTAACTTGCGCTCATTTAGACTTTGCAGTACATTTCAGGTGGCTCGACTGATAGCTTAACTAGGAACAGCTGAGGACCAAACAGCCTCCTCTGTCATCGGCTATTCTGTGGCAGTTTTACCTCTGTATGTCCAGTATTTGTCTGTTTTGCTACACGTTATGCAAAGGCCTTTGTGTCTGCTATAGTGAAAGGTACAAGCAAGCTTAGCAACCTTTCAAAAGCATATGCACACTAGGACAACAACAACAAGAAAAAAAATGGACATAAAGAAGTGAACCGGCAACCAGGCTCCTACTCATAGCGGTAAATACCTTATTTGACAAAAGCGTGTTCATCTAAAACTAATTAGCATCACTACCTCATACGACAGGCTTAGCTCAGGCATTGAATCTCTGACATTAGATGCACATTCAGGCCATTAAGAATGACTACTACACAAAGCCGATTCATAATAATGAAATCTTTTGTTGCCCTGTGCGTTACCATTTCCCATTTCAGCCCATTTCCATGTGATCCTCATGCATTATATGTGCCACAGCTAACCTACCACTGGTGTGGCAATAGTGCAAGATCGGCTTGATAATCCTCATAATCATCCCTGTAATCACCAACCCCTTGACTACGTCTGATATTGATCATGTTATTCCTACCGAACTGATCATTAACATGACTGGCAGTTGCAACAAAGAGAAGAAAGCCCGTGCTCTTTCAAAGCCGAGCCCCTCGTTGTGCATTTAGGGACGGCTGGACAATTCAGCCAGACTGAATGAGGGAAATTACTCTTCTTTTATCAGCGTCGCCCTTCTCTCCTCAAAATGAGCATGTCTTTCATTAATTTTTGTTTCTAATTTAACCTGTAATTACCCATACTCTGAGCCCATGTTGCTGGCAAGCATGTGCTTTTCAAAGGTTGTGTGGCTGAGGGATTAGGTATGATCTCGTAATGTTGCTAATGGAAAGGTTGGCACAGGAATGTAAGCTGTATTTTTTTATTTTTTTATTTTTTTTTTTATTTTTGGTGAGAAGGACACAGGTGCCCTTGCAGAGCGATGTGACGTGAGTGGACTGTGAATTTGCCAGGTGGCAGTGAAAGAGAGAATCAGAGAGAGAGGGAGAGAGGGAGAGAGAGAGAGAGGCAGAGAGAAATGAAGACAGAGCAAAGCAGAGAGAAAGGGAGAGATAGATAGACAGTGAGAGGGAGTGGAGTCTACAGGGAGACCATGTCTATATACTAGAGCATCTCTCAGTAAATGAGACTGCTTTACTGCTAGAATTTTCTGGAAGGCATATTTGCTCCAAAACCGCACGGGCCACGACGTCAGGATTTGATTTTTAGACAAAATTAATCAGCAGCCAAGGGAAAAGGAGTCCGTTTTTTTTACAGGTTCCCTGGAAGGCACTATTTAGTGGCGCTGAAGCCACCCCTCCGCCCCCTCCACCCCCGTATCCACACACACATGCACATTGCAGTATTTGCACACATACACTCACATAGGATACCTCTCGGTGTAAGATTTATAGGCGTAGTGATTGGCTTCATCACCCCCCTCCACCATTCTGCGGCACTGCCATTTGCAATGGTTGATGAGCCCCTCCGCCCTCTCAAACATGGCCGTCTAAGGGATTGGGGGTGGGGGAAAGGGGGTGGAGGGGTGTGGAGGGGGGGGGCGTAAGGCACGCTGTCTCAGATCACTCCTCCTCCACCTCCTTCATCATCTGCTTATGTTATCCATACACCTCTTCAGCCACCGTTGAAGGTCACTCTGCATGCTTCTCCATTCACCACTCGCGCCAGCACCCCCAGCCACTTCACCTTTGTCACTTTTCACTAAAAAAAGTGACTGAATGGACCGCCATACTTTATAGTGCTGCGTCAAAAGAGGCGGAGTAGGGGAGAAAATTCAATTTTTTGGGACCGGCATCAGGGAGGCGGGGCCATGACGTGGCGGAGGGAGAAGCTTGCTGATTGGCCCGGCGAGGTGTCAGTCTCGGGTGCTGCTGCAGACGGACAGGCCACTCGATGAATATGGATGAGAGCAGTGAAAAGGGTGATGCGGCAGGGAAGACCCCCCCCCTTCAAACCGATGCAGGCTTGAACAATGCGTGCCGTCTTTCACTGAAAACACTGAGAGCCTGCATTAGCATTTTCTCAGACAATTGAGGCTCTGGCCAGCTGCAGGCATGGCTCGGATGCTGCGGTGAAATCTCTTTTTTTGCACCCACTGATGTATTAGACCTCGGTGAAAAAGGTCGACTGGCCGCATTCCTCAACACTACCGTTGCACCTATGCCTAGCCTAACGTTAAGATACCCTTTAGAGATTGTGCCCCGGCATTGATGGCGATCTGACAGAGGACTTGAACCAGCAGATCTCAGAATGGGTAAGACTCCAACTCTTTTTGTCTGACTTGTTGAATTTATCTATTGTGCTAAAGTGTTTGCAATTTCATACGGCCGTAGCTCATTTGTTCATTATTGCTCATTTTTGTTCCATCGTCCTTGCTGCCTGTCAGCAGCAGGTTGGTCTATTGAAATGCAGAGTGGGTTACTTGGAGGGGTAGTGAGGAGGAGGGAGGACGGTCACAAGGCATTTCCTCCTGACCCACCCCCCTTGAGTGACTTAACTAAACACGTTTGGCTCAGTGTCTGTGTCTCTCCTCCAAGCCATCCCTCCAGTATTGGAAACAGGGGTTTGAACTAACACCCCACTGGCTCAGCTTTCCAATGTGCCCCACTGCTCCCATTCCCTGGCGGATTGCAGCAACAGATTGCCATGTTTACTCTACCACATGACGCCATTAAAACCTGTTACTGTGATCTCAGACACTAGGACAGAATTAATTATTGACTAATGACAGCAAACGTGGCTGTGAGGGCGACGGAGGGAATCTCAGTGGCTCGCTCCCCCGCTAGATTTACTCTGGTTGAAGATAAGCAGAAAGTTACGCAGTGGATTTTGGGCTTGCCTGTCAACAACAGGTCCTAGGATGTTTGGACTCTGCAATCCGTACCGTTCATGTGCACTTCTTCGAGGACCCATGGCATCAAACGCCTTCTGTCAGTAGAGGGGACTCAAAAGCTTCACCGTGACCATGTCAGTCACTCATGATCTTTATTTTCTCACCAAGGTCATTTTATTGTCATTCATTGTTAGAAATTGCAAGGTGACTGCAATATACCGTGCCAACTCAAAGTGCAGGAAAAGGTTTGAGCTCAACATAGGACATAAATCCAATTCAGTGGTTTATTTTCCATTTCTTTCTGTAGGATGTTCCAGGAAAAGTGCCATAGTGACCAATTTTGAATTAACATACGCACTAGACTTAAGGTATTGGCTTTAGTTTTCCTTTCGTTTCACAATATTAGCTTTCATTCAGGCGTGATATAGTTGTGGGAATTGGGAAGGTCCGTGCAGCCATGGCAAATGAATGTAAATCGCATGTAAAATTCCATAAGCAAACATGCCATTGTCTGTAAACATGTCAGAGCCACTGATGCTGGGTTTTGTGCACCATAACAACCAGAGTCTGAATGGAGCACGAGAGGCATATTAATGGAATAAGGAGCAGAACTTACATGTAGGCTGTGAAATTCCTTAATGTCACAGTGCCATGTTCATTCTGATCTGAATCTAATGAGTGCATTACTGAGGCAACAGGTTAGTCTCAGTGCAGGGCTGTCTACCTCCATCCATCCGTCTTCCCTCCCCGTCATGCCGGACAAGCCCCCCACATTCATTACCCTACACGAAACATAGGATGCGGCGACACGGTGACAGACCCTGTGGCACTGGCATCCGCGATCCCAAAACGAGGAATCCGTATCATATCTCACTTTAAATGAAAGCATTTGTTGTGTTGGAAAGTGCTTTGTACGATGACGGACGGTGCCTTTTTACATTTATGCTCACTGGAGTGACGTCACCCTTGAGGCAGCTGAAAAGATTGGAACATGACGTCATTGCATCGGAACATGCATGCAGAGGAGATTGTTTGAGAACCACTGTATCACTGCCTTAATATTCAAAGGTACATATCAGCACAGCTCTTTTACCATTATATAATGTGTTGGAGAGTTCATTTGGGGAATTACAGTCCCTACACATCTATAAATAGAATAGATTTTTGATGTATAGTCATTAATACTGTCAGATCCTTTAATTGTGTTACAGTGGATTGAATGGCCGTGTCCAAGCCCGGTGTGTTTCTAATTGCTTCTTGGTGGATTAATACGCTCAGTTTGATCAGGGTTTTCTTGGACAGGCACATCGCTCACCTTGGTGCTGATTAAGTCTTGATTAGCCATGTAGCAAAGGGAAGTTTCCCCAACTGAGGGGAGGAACATGTTTGGCTGCAAAGTCTTTTAAATGACGTGCTGTCAATCACGGGCTGCTACAATCCGCTGTAAGCCACAGAAGCCCCTTCCAAAATGGAGGAGATTTAGACCGTCTTGGCAGTATACCCTTTGAACAAATCTTTGGGATTGTGTCCCATATGCTCCCCTCACTTCTATTCATTACTCAGGATCACATTGTATTGGCTTTCATGGACTGCATGGATAACGGTTTCATGTGTTTGCATTTAGTCCTCCATATGCAATATTCGCCGTCACAGCGAGAAGGCTCATTGTCACCCTCGGATTTGATTTTATCCACGCGTAAGAGGCGATTAATAATGTCGGACTTGGCTTTGTATTTTGTCAGAGGTTGCTAAAACTCCTTGAAAACAGTTAAAATTAGACCTCTGCAAACTGGAAAGGAGGTCATCATTTACTCTACTAGAAATCTGGGACAGAACACAGAACATGTCACCAATCTCTGATAAAATGTGAATGCACCGAAGGCTACAAAGAAAGAATCCCACTCATAATGCAACATCTCTCTCTGGATACCTACCCTTCAACAGAGGGATACAGCAATATGTCGGTGTCTCTCTCCCATCTATGTCAAAGCTGTATGTTCCCATTTTGAATTTTTGCTTGTTCAGGGTATTGGGGCTTTGGGCACCAGTGTGGCATATATGATGATGTGCAGAGCTGCTTTACAATATGTGACCCTCTCCTGCTCTGTGTGTCTCTCTCCCCCAGAGGAGGGTGAGTACTTCCTGAAGGTGCTGATCCCCAGCTATGCAGCCGGCTCTATAATTGGCAAGGGCGGCCAGACCATCGTACAACTGCAGAAAGAGACGGGCGCCACCATCAAGCTGTCCAAATCCAAAGACTTCTACCCAGGTAAGAATTAACACTTTGTAATTAAAATTGATCAGCGTGCAGCCTCCATTTAGCACATGAAAACATTTCATAGACCCGCATTTGGTCACCCTTGAATAAATTACTGTCTGATTTCAATCACAAATCAATTGCAAACAGTTTGAGTTAGATTTTCCTCATGTCCTTGGCAGGACTAAACATGCACATAAGATGTTACAGCTGCCAGATGCGGCATTCAGGTCTGAATGCAATTTCACTTTCAATTTGGTTGCCTGGCTGTCAGGTCGCACCCCTCTTTGCAGGGGTGTTTTGGTACAGTGTTCGCATTCTCACGTCTGTGCATTACAAGAACTCTCTCACTTTTCCGGAAAAAGAATGCCTGCCTGCCATTTTACCCCCATGAAAAGGAGAGCGAAGTCTGTGACGCAGAGGACGTGGAGGGTATACTGAAAGCATTAGTCGTGCAGGAAGGCCTCGGTCGAAAAAAGGCAACGGGGGAAAAGATGCCCATGCCTCCCGATGACCCCTATCGGACGGAGGTCAGCGTTGAAGCGTCTTATCATCTAAACAGAAATGCCTGAGTCTTAGAGAAGTCTCGGTGTTTGTCCTTCATGCCTCAGAGGAGGCTTCAACCTGCTGAAAAATAACAGGTGCTGAGCGTCTCGCTGCTTATTAGGTCCAGATGTCTTCTGTGATAACTGATGGAAGCAAATAATCCCTGTGTAGTAGTATACTTTATACTGTATATATATTTAGTACATGGACTTACCTCTCCGGATAGGAAATTGGTGGCAGCGCACATGATGCAGGAAATAAGAGTAGTGCATGATGCGCATTAGGAAACGCTTATGATGTTTTTTTTTTTTAATTATCAGGGTCACATTCAAGTCTCTGATTGCCTCAAGCAGCTACTTCTATGAAATGTCAAAAAGAGAGAAATATCATCACCCAGAACTCAATTTTACCCCTGAATGGCAACTTTGATTATCTCAATGGAATATAATCTGTCCCATGACCTCTGTTGATATGCAGTGAAGAGTCCTTACAAGAGCAGGGTGAGATATCGATATCTTATCGATATTGTGATAATGAATCTAGATATCGTCTGGCATTTCAGATGCTGTAATAGCGTGATATGGCATAAGTGCTGTATTTCCCTGGTTTTAATGGCTACATTGCAGGAAAGAAATGCAATTTCAATTCTGAACTTATTAGATTGTTGTAGCTGCTTTATTATTTGTCTCTACCTGCTTGGTCGTCATATCCAGATCATATCTAGATTGTTTAGCAAAAATCTTATGAAAGCACCGACAGTCATCTGTACAAAATCGTCACAATACTGAGGTGTTTGGTCAAAGATATTTTGATATTTGTTTTTCTACCTATATCGCCAGCTCTAGTCCTTACCTTATTTTTATGTAGAAAGGGAAACATTACCCTGTCCACAAAAAAAAAACTAAAAAAAAACTGCACAACATGGCTCAAATTTGACCTTTCTGTTGGGAGTTACATGTGATATATTGCAGTGACTGAACCGTGGCAGAGAATTACCAAGCGCCAGGAGAGAAGGGAGGAAAGATAAACGCGTGCTTTCGGGTATGCTTGGAATATGTCCCCTGTACTCTGTTTTTTTTTTTTTTTTCTTTCCTCAACATGTTTCTGTTAGGCAAGATGAAAGCGCGCATGCACACAGAGCAAGCCACTAAATTCTTCACACGACAGGCCAGCCATGTTTCGGAGAATGAATTATAGCTACTTTGTTGGCATAGGAACAAATGAAAGGAGTGATATGTATCCTTATTTCTCCCTTTGGTTTGTGGATGTTTTCATAGGCCACCACCTGCTCTGCCCATCCCCCTACTCATTATCGTGATGAGTGAGAAGAGGAGTTCAGGGAGAGGGTGCTGGCAAGGATTTGATTGGGCGGCTGTTCTGGCCCACAGAAGTAAAACGAAACGACTACTACTGTACACTGCACAATAGTCTAGAGCGCCTCTTCCAGGGAGCTCACCATAGGCGAACCCTTTCTAAACCTCAAACTGGCACAGGATAGGGCCAGCTGCATTAAGCATGTGCAACTCAGTGAGGTTTACAACAGCCAGATGTAGATGGTTTGTCAATGTCATGTCCTGAATTTTAGAGGCAAGCGTCGACGGGGTACGACAAACCTATCACCTATATTTGTTTTACCTTCCCCTCGGTGTTGAATTAACCACGATTTGTGCTAATACAGCATGCTAATGCCATTACACACAGTTCACGCCCTCATCTCTCATCCCCGCTGCAGCCTGAGCACGCTCTCACCACAGCACAATCACACACACAGGAGAAATCAAGGGACAACAACCGATGCAGCCATTTTCTCCCGCGATCCTCAGCCGCGATGGCTCACTCCGAGATTCCCACCCACCTCACATCTCCCATCCGTCAGTGTAAGACATGAAACCATGAATTCAGAGGTCTTGATGGGAACTGTGCAACTGGGCCCTGCTGTGGCAGACTGAGATGGATGACTGGAGATAGTGAAGGGTGTGGATGATGCATGATTGTATGTGAGGGAGGGGACAGGGGGGGCAGGCCCAGAAATAGCCTGTTTCAATCTCTCTCTGTGGACGTGACCCTGCCCCAGCTGTACTCAAGCTGCTCTAACACTAGCCAAGTTTCCTCTTTACTCCTCCCCACTCGCTGTTTCTCTCCCATTTCGTTCCCGATAGTGTTGAGAGCTGAAGCCAGATAAGATAAGATGACATCATACTTTGCTTTTAAAGTTTTGTTTCGCATGCTTGTCTGGTGTAGGGGCGCTGATTTTGTTTTTTTTGTTTGTTTTTTTTTTTTTGTTGTAATGGGTACTATGTGATCTGAACCTTTGTAAACCGCTGCGTGACTGAATTACCTCATCCCCCTCGGATGCGGCGTGCTTTGCATTCACTTACTCCTTACTCATACTGTGCATTCAACGCATACAGACACCTACACGCACCTCCACGCACCCATCCACAATTTTAAGCAGCTGCAAAGAGAGCTGTGGGAGTTCATGATTTGAACTTAAACTTAGAAACAAAACTCCTGCTTTGTGCCGCTGGCCGGCGGCCCAGCTCGTGGCTTGAGTTACTGGCTGTTCGGCCCATACAGCTGACGACGTCGTGATGTCACAGAAACAATGGGCCTATGGTTTAGATTATCCCAGCGTTAAAATGTGAATCACAATATGTGACCTCATGGTGGAAAACATCACCAGTCCGTCCGCTGTGCAGGGTGTGGTAGGTCTTTTGAAAAGGAGCTCACAGTTCAAAATTAAGACAGAAATGAAAGTGCTATAATGATGGCTTTTAGTATCAAAACGCAGGAATAAGGTTCAAATAGGCAAAATACAATCATAAGGAGGACAAATCACTTCTTCATGAGCATGATTCTGCAATATAGCAACATTTTATAGGTGTCCTCTTCCTTGCTTTTGTATGCAATATATTTCCTGTGCTTTCTAGGCCCGGCTCCCAAAGTTAAACTGTTGCTGACTTAGGGCTGGATAATGTGGACGAAATTAATGTTAATGATAATCATAAATTATTTTGATATCCGTGTATAACGATATCTGCTAGCATATCCAATATCACTTATTAAATAACCACAGTGTTATTTATTATGGACAAAGCATGATATGATCAAATAGCCTTACCTAATATGTTTCAGATCTCATCTTGTGAAAGGTTTGGATTAATATTTGTTTTTTATTATCAGTTTAGAAGTCATTATTGTGCATTATTATAGCTCGATATCATTGCTCTGTAATGATAAGACGACAAGACAATAATATTTAAATATTTGCCAATGACAGTTTCCCAAAATGACCAGGTTTGGTTGTTGACTCTGTCATCTTAAAAAGTAAATGGCCTGCAAAAATGATCATGTTGGATCGAGAGTTAAGTGTCGCCTCATCAAACTGCAGTTTTAAGACTCTCGATAGACACCACTGGAATCTAAAATCAAGTTCCTTCTCCACTCTGTCCTGGAAGACTGCACTGCGTGCCAGTGTTCACTCTAATAGTAAAGTCCCTGGTGTTGCTATTATTATGACGCACATACATCAGGTCCTACATTACTGCTGTCCCAAATGATGCTGTCTATTACTGCGAAAGGTCTCACAAAACCCTGGCCCTGCCTAAATTTAATGTTTTTTAGGGGGTAAGAACCATCACTTGCCTGTTTCACCGCTTATTAGGACCAGGTACTCTAAAACCACCCACTGCAGCATAAGGGCCTATTTGTCTGTACTAAAATACTGGAAAAGATTATGTAAAGACTAGTATTGCATGCTTACTTTCTTTCTTTTTTTTTTTTTTTCTGGGAACAGAGGTGGCTGGGGACGTCTGGCTCAAGTGTGATGCAATATGGAAGTTGTCCAGACATTTTTACTAGATGCCAAAGACATGCTATAAAAAGTTCCTACATGAAAATCAGTGTCTTTCAAATGACTTTTTAGAACCAACGTGGTTTATAACTGGAAGATGACACGTTTAAGATAGACATGTTCCACAAATGTGATTGTCAGCAATGAAATCCCTTGCTTTATTCGCTCTGTGAAAGAAGACTTTTGTTAAACTGCTTTAAAGGGAGCGATCAACTAATATACAAATGAAGCAAAGAAAAGAACGTGACAAACCAATAGGGGTGGACAGTAAATGGATAATGCAGTATATCTTGATACCTCCCTTTGGTATCGATACACTTGCGCCTAATATCAGTATTTGAGTTTTCATCTTAATTTGCACAGATGCACATTTCGGTTCCTATGTGTTTCAAGCCTTTAGGTATTTTAACTGGAACTGTTCTGTCACGGTCAGGTTGCAGTCGCAGTGCAGATTAAATTGAAGTTATTTTGTCTTTTCGAGGGTTTTTCATGATCACAGCTGATTATGTTACAACATATCGCACAGTCTGCATCGCCTGTATCGCGATACAGTCGTTATCGTGAAGTAAAAATATTGTGATTGTTTCATATCGCCGGTTACTGAGAAATTCTCACCCCTACAATCTGAACGAGAGCTAGATTCTTTGGCACAGGAAATCTCAACCAACCAGAAGGACCTGCCCAAACTTTTACATTTAATCATCGAGATAGGAGGACCTAACTCACTAACCTGAGACTTATTGGTCTCTCGGGGGAAAGCTGAAGGCTGTGTGCTTTCCGGGGCAATGACACATTTCTCTCCCCTCCTGTCATCAAGAGGACAAGCGAACTCTTGCTGCAACTCAAAGCTCAGAGCAGTTATTATGAAATTCCTCCACTACAAAGACACAGAGAGAGGAGGGAAGTCGATGCAAGCGATCCAGCGAGTAAAGAGGGTGGAATATGAAAATCAAGCCTTACACCCATGACCTGTCAGGGAAGATTCACTGGTGGCAAAGATCCTTTGATGGAGTGAAGTTGCACGGCAATATATTTTTGCAAGGAAGCGTTGCATCACTTCAGATGTCCTAGTTTATCTTTTTTTCAGGCTTTTTTGCATCTGGGTAGAGCAGGCAAAGAGAAGAAGCTCAGTCTAAATACATGCGAGGCACATCTAGAAGGTGAAAATACTGACCACAATCTCGGGTTTCTTTTTGGCTTTTTTAAGCTTCTTTTCCTCTAAAGTTTATTATTTGTGTGCACTCTTTGTTAAATTGTATTCATATTTTAATTATCTGTATTATTCACCTGCAATGGCATTTGATTACATTCATTACATTAATAAATAGTTTGTGTCCTTCAGCATGGCCGATAACAGTCCAACTGGTTTATCTTGTGTTTGTTCATATAAACACGATCATTTTAGATCTATGGCTATCCATGGTAGCCATTACCTTGCATTTATGATTATTTTTAAATATTAGTAATTATGTGACACCGTTTTTCTTTTTAAAAGTGTTATGCCGGTATAATAAGTTCAAACAGAGTCAGCTGACTGTACTTGCAGGCTTCAGTGTGCTAGTTCTTCAAGAATGACAGGCAGGTGCAGCAAAATATCACCAAGCAGTGCCAAGTGTGCTTCTGCAGAGCCCGGAGCATGTATAATCCTACCCTACTATGACATTTGTCATTTATAGTCTGTTTTTATTTGTGGTTTTTATTTCAGGTTTCTATTTTTGGTTTATTTTTTGATCCCGCTTGGACGTATAACTTCATATAACATAATCTCCAAAGATGTTGTTGGTGGTTGCGGGCTGCACATTCTGGTACATCTGAAGTGAGATTCTGCAGGAAATTATAAAATCAAATGCAGGCCAAATCCCCCCTCGGTGCATTTCCAATTAGGGTTTCCTTCTGCCCTTTTCTCACATTTTGAAATTGATCTATTGACCACTCCAATCCAATATTGTATAGCTCTTTGGTATAAACCAACCATGTGTGATTTTGATCATTTTGGCATCTCCTGAGTGCTGATAGATGGTTACGTGACAGATGCAGATGTGTGTGTGTCCTCTAATCCTGTATCTAATCGGTGCAACTGAATAACGGACAGAAATGCTGAAGATGAAACAGAGCACTGGTTAGCCAGGCAGGATCTTTACCATGGGAGAGTTTTAATGATTTAATGATTCTGAGCCAACGGGGAAAATGGGGTCTCTCTCATTGAATTATTTGGTTTGATCAGATTGGTCAACGGTCAAGTCAACTGAGAAAACAGAATGCCACTTAGTGTTTAGTGCAGTGGAAGAATAGTGCAGGTTTATTTTGTTTTAATGAAAAAGAAAGAGAGCAAGGTGGGGGAGGGTGGTAAAGAAAAGGAGAGTGTAAAAAAAAAAAAAAAAAAATCATAGAAGCAAGTAAAAAGCACTCGCTGTTGCATCACCTGTTTCCACGGCTCGGCCCCTTTACCATGGCAACGGAATGCTGTTCGGGTCGTCAGTGTGGGTGTAGAAAGAAGCCTAGAGGAGGAACAAGTGTGTGTTTAGTCTATTAGAGCTGCAAGGCGAGTAGAGGCTCAGTATACCAGAGCTCTGAAAGAGTTACATCATTGAAGAGGAATCCTTTCTCCCCCCCTGTGGCTCGCTAACCAAGCGCGGTTCTTTCTTTCAGCTGTTTCTCTGTTGATTGTGTAAATGGAGGAAGTGAGGGATAGCTTAGCAATTAGGCCTCTTTGTGAAATGTCAAGGAACATTTTTCAATGCCAAGACATCTTAATATACATGTACATTTTAGTCCCGCCCTCCGTGAAAGCCCCAACTCTTCAGGCTGTCTGTTTGCCAAACACAAACTCCGAACACTTTACTGCAGCTCACCAACTGTGTTATCTTCCTCTCTTTGTCTGCCCGTGCAGGAACAACAGAACGTGTATGTCTGATACAGGGTACAGTCGAAGCTCTCAATGGTGTCCACAACTTCATTGCGGAGAAAGTCCGCGAAATGCCCCAGAGCGCCCAGAAAACCGAACCAGTCAGCATACTGCAACCACAGACCACTGTCAACCCTGACCGCGTCAAACAGGTGAGATACTGTGGGGAATGGGATTATTAAAACACAGCAACCCTGCCCTTTGAAGTAATGGAGCAGCTGCAGACTGTGTGTGGTACTGGTTGACTGAAGTGAATGTTGACATAAGGTAGTGGCTGACATATGGTAGGAACAGTGTCACTTCCACTACACCTTGTCTATTAGCCGTCAGTCTGGCCTGTTCTCTGGGCCATGACCCAGAGCCTGGTAGGGTCAGGAAAATGTGAGGGTATGGGGTTATTTTTACCTACAGTCTTTCATAGCGAGACAGAGCTGCGTGGCAGCTGCAGCCTAAACCCCTGGGATTAACAAATCGCTGAGTAAAGCGGGGGCTGGTATAGTAGACTGACTCAGTGAGAGATATCCCTATTTCTGTCGATCATTTATGCTCATAAATCTTTCTCTCCTTCCCTTTTTCTACTTCAATCCCTCCATTTGTCTACAGGCTAAACTGATAGTGCCCAATAGCACAGCTGGGCTGATCATTGGCAAAGGTGGAGCTACAGTGAAGGCGGTGATGGAGCAGTCAGGGGCTTGGGTGCAGCTCTCCCAGAAGCCGGAGGGCATCAACCTTCAGGAGCGAGTGGTCACCATCAGTGGCGAGCCTGAGCAGAACCGTAAGGCTGTGGAAATCATAGTGCAGAAGATCCAGGAGGACCCTCAGAGCAGCAGCTGCCTCAACATCAGCTATTCCAACATCTCCGGCCCAGTAGCCAACTCCAACCCCACCGGCTCCCCCTACGCTAACTCGGCCGAGGTGCTGCCCAACGCAGCCGCAGCAGCTGCTAGTGCCTCCAGCCTTCTGGGCCAGGCTGGCTTGACAGGAATGGGCGCCTTCCCTGCCGCCATGTCTAGTTTCTCTGGCAACGATCTGCTAGCCATCACCTCAGCCCTCAACACGCTGGCCAGCTACGGCTACAACACCAACACCCTGGGCCTCGGTCTCAACCCTGCAGCTGCTTCCGGAGTCCTCGCTGCGGTAGCGGCCAGTGCTAACCCGGCCGCCGCTGCTGCGGCTAACCTCCTGGCCTCCTACGCGAGCGATGCTTCCAGCAGTGCCGGCCACCCCGCCGCAGGCCTTGGTGGGTTCTCCCTAGGTTCTCTCGCTGCTGCCACAGGGGCTTCCAATGGTTACCTAAATGCTTCATCCCCACTGATGGCCTCCTCCCTATTGGCAACAGAGAAGCTGGCGGACGGGGCCAAGGACGTGGTTGAGATTGCTGTGCCCGAGAATCTGGTTGGTGCCATTTTGGGGAAAGGAGGGAAAACACTGGTAGAGTACCAGGAGCTAACAGGAGCCCGCATCCAGATCTCCAAAAAGGGAGAGTTCATCCCTGGTACTCGGAACCGTAAAGTTACCATAACAGGGTCGCCAGCCGCCACGCAAGCAGCGCAGTATCTGATCAGCCAACGGATCACTTACGAGCAAGGCGTGCGTGCTACCAACCCACAAAAGGTGGGCTAAATGGAAAGAGAAGAGGAAAGAAAGAAAGGATGAAGACAGAGATAGAAGGGAATCGAGAGGGTCACCGACGAAAAAAAGAAACGTCCAAATATCTGTTCAATATTTCAGTATCAAATGAGAGAATCACAAAGGAGGAGGTGGGGGAGACAACCAAGATAAGTGTGTGTGATATGTGAATGTGTTTTTAGGACTGACGTCCTGATGTTTTTTAAAAGTTTGTGTCGAGTCCTTTTGATGACGGTGATCAGAGTAAGCTGAACTGGTCCACTGCCAAGCTGCAGATTCAAGGGTGAGGCCTCAAGTTTTCACCCTCCTCCAAAACCTCATAGCTGTTTTTTTTTTTTTTCCTTTTTTTTTTTCCTTTTTCTTTAGTTGATTTGGTTTTTAATTTCAGTTGCGGACCTCAGCTCCCGGTGAGTTGAGAGTGTCAGTTGAAGTTTCAGTCAGCTAATAGAGCTGTTCCACAAACCTTGCTCTTTGTACACAATGCAGAGGGCATTGTTCACAGGGGAGAGGTTTTATGACGAGCACCTGAGGTCATCTCAGACTATGGGGGAGCAATCTGAATATAATTTCTTTAATGAAATCATATCTATTTTGACATATGTTGAATTCTGGCTCATATCATAATTGAAGTTTCAAAATTTGGGTCTTTTATATTTTCATCCGTTATTTATTGACATGGTCTCATTCAAACACAAAAAAGATTATTTAAACCTGTGAATACAGGTTGATCTGAATGTAAAAAAAAACAATATTAGCCTATTGCTATTTTTTATTTACAGGGATCAAATATTGTGTTGCAGTGAAAGAAATGTATAATTCAAACCCAGTCTGAACTTCACTGTTGCTGTCTGCAAGTATAGTTCAGGGGTTAAATAATCAATGTGAGAGGATAGAGGAGACACACAGGAATGTACAAATATCTTTTACATTAACATACATAGATAATGCTCCCACAAGCGCACAAAGTCTAAAACATATTTGCATATTCACTCAAACACAGCTACAGACATAAGAATATGTTGTTGGTTAACCCTTTCTTGGTGCTATGGGATTAGGTTTATATCTCCTTTACCATAAACACCTAAATCAAAATCTTTTTGGCGACTACCCTCCTTACTTGATTTTAAAATGCCGAGGTGTCGTCCAACCATTAGTAGTCCACTGGATCTGACTGTCTCTCGCCTATCGAAACCGGATTGCTTTCAGCATTTCATGATGAAAAGCAATCCTGTCTTAACTAGATATCGCAGTTCCATCCTCGCTCCCGACGCAAGACATGTCTTTTTCTAGAGATTGGCCGTATTCTAGATTTTACTTGACGATATTTTTGCCTTAGACACATATTTGTAATGCCCAAGAATTCCCGCGGAGGAAAGGCAACACGATGAGCAGCTTGAGGTAGCTCGGACTACAGCACCTGTCGCCTGAAGCAACGTCTGACCACTGCAGTTTGCAGAAGGAGCAAAACACCAGAAAAGCATTTTGATAAGAAAAAAAAAAAAAAAACTGTATGAACCTTTATCTGTGAACAAAGAAACTTTTGCCTTTACATTAAGGGTACCAAATAGTCCAAGAGACGTACACTAATGAGAGGGAACTAGAATGACACATGAAAGAAGGTTTGGATTCAGATTTCTGTGAACCATCCTTCCCAATTTGCATCAAGACAAAAAGCGATTCCACGGTTCATCCAGGCAGCCTATTATCTTCCCCCAAAACACGTTAACGCTCAATAACTTTGGGTGGAGAACGTAATAAAAGCATCACAGTAAATGTTTTGGCATCGTCGTTGTTTATGGACAATTGTTTGTCTAACGCAGGGAGGCTAATTGTCTAGAACGTTTCCAAATGCTCAAAGATTACCCCGGCTTGCTTCTGTGCTGCTATCCATGGTTTTCATCCTGAGTACACTGGGTCTCTGAAGACTGCACTGTGAGACATTAAAAACACACAACGTAAAGCATGTGTGTCCCTGGTGGGCTACGAGTTATTTTAATGTACCACGTCTGTGTGACCTACACAAGATACCTGGCAAACGTACCGGTATCAACAGAAGGAATATCTCCACAAGAGCATTTATATTCCAGCATCTTGTGCTGTTTTTTTGTTTACCAGTACCAATGCACTGCAAAAAGCTGCTACACCGACTTAAATTAATGGACGTTTCCTGATCCGCGAACCGCATTAAAACCCAAATTATTCCTGCTCCATTTTCCTGCACTGTATTCTCCGATCCTATTCTGATCCACTTTCCCACTCAAAAAGACATCTTTCAATTGTCCCCATCAACCCAAGCTCTATGATCAGCTTTCTAAATACATGGCTGTGAGGGTTGGTGCTGAGTAGTGTCAAAGAAAATTGAAAAAAAATAAAAATAAAAATAAAAAAAAAAACAAAGAAAAAAAAGAAAAAAAAATCAGAACCACTCCCTTTTTTATAAGAATTTAATAAATAGCTTTGTCTCTTTTCACTCTCATGATTCATGTTTTGCAGGCAAATGGATTTTAAAGTGTTTTAAATTGTTTGGACATTATGCATTATAGCAATTGCAACGGAGAGCCTTTCTTCCAAATTGAAATATTTCCTATCGCCTCGAAAGGCCTCACAGTCATCCATAACTACAATCTGGCCAACTCGTGAAAATGTAACACTGAACCTCTTACTGCCCAAGAGTATAGCATATATTAAGATACAAGCACAAAACAAGGGGATGTTTATCAATGCAACCGGACTGCTCGACTGCAGAGAGTTCCTCAAAGCCGTCTGATCGATACATTGTGCCAAACGCTATTTTCTCTCTCTGCACCCCCATTAACTTTCCTCTTTCTCTCAACATTTTATTCCCCTCTGCACGTGCCGTTTTCTCACCGTTCTGCAGATTCCACCTGTGTCTTTAATCCCTGTCTGTGCTTCTCCCTGCACTCTGCTCTCCCCCTCTTTCTCCTTCCTCCTGTCTTGTCTTCTCATGGGCGGTGTCTGGGGTGTAAGGGTGCGCCGGCGGTGGTAGGAGTTATGCACTATAGGTCGTAAGGGTACGAAAATGTTTTCCCAGGCCGTAGAGTTCACAAGGCTAAAATGCACAGAAAAACACCTGCCTCCAAAACTGTGACACCCACAAGACCAACCAGCAACATTAGCTCAAAGTATCAAATTCCCTCTAAAAGAAGAACAAGTAGGATTTAGAAAGGTTTACACCGTGAACTATGGCCTTTTTAGGGAAGGGGAAAGGGTCGTCTTCTTTTTTTCTGCCAGAAGAGTAAACACGAAGGCAAATCTTGGTTGAATGAATATTCACCTGTGGCTGAGCAACCTGAGCTTCTATCTCAGCCTCTTAAACAAAAAGCTTCGTTAGGACAGAGCGCGTAAGCTATAGTGAGAGAAAGGTGGGAACTTGTTTGTGACCTCAAGCCGAAACAATGACATCCTTTATGCATATCCTCTTATCTGAAAATGACTAGAATTCATTTCTGTGGAATACAATATGTCATGTCATATGATCTATATGTACTTTATTGTAGCTATTCTAGTTTGTAGTCCAAATGCAGTCCAGCGTTGTCAATACAATGTGAACTATGTTATATTTGTGTGGATGATGAGAGTGCCAACTAAGCCTGATTAAGATTAGCTTCGCGATTTGTTTGTGCATTATGATGACTCATCATCAGCAGGTGGTGTCCATATTTCTGTCATTGATGATTTAGTTTGACAGTAAGAAAATGTAAAGAATATTGGAAGCAATATAGTAGCATGTTGTCCTGTTTTGTGTTTTATGTCTGTTGTATGAACCTTTGAAATTACTAAGATTTTGAATGAATAGGTTTACATGTACTTTTTGTAAGTTATGAAAATGCTGCTATTTGATAAGTAAAGTAAACTATACAAAATATTTTAGTTGAAAAGATGTCTGGTCTGTTGATTAGAAACATGCTCTAAGAGGCTGGAGCATAAAACGAGGTGTATAGAATACTATACAGTATTGATAAGATAGTAAAAGTAATAATAGACTCCATAGTACAACCTGTGCCAAACTAGACCTCTGCAGCTTCTGAAATTGTAGATGTGCGATCAAATGTTAGATATCAATAACTTGTTTAGAAGTGCTGATCAAGTGCCAATCAAACACTGTCTTTTAAGTTAAGAAAAGATAATCAAATACATTACTTAAGAAAACAAAGGACAAAGAACTTTTTGTGCATTGTTTTATCCCATAGGTACATAGAGTAAGAGTTAAAGATTGTGATTTTTATGGATCCATGTTGTTTTACACTCCATGCATCCCTTGTGTGTTTGTTTGACCTGTGGCTTAAGTACTGCTGTTTTCTCACAAATGTCTCTATAGGCCAGCATGGACTAAGCATAACATGTTATAAGCATTCATAACATAGCCATTAACAATCAAAAATGTGTTTGTGGAGTTAGGTGTTATCTTTTTGCACGTCTTCTATTGCATGGTATCAAAGTGAATTATGGAGGAAAAAAAAATTTTTACAAAAATCTTGCGAGGGTGTCTCGCAAACATTCAAAGACATAACGCTGCATGCAGTCAATTGTAAAGCACTTAAGTTAACTCGCCTCATATTAAAAAAAAAAAAGTTGTTTCTTGTTGTAAGTTGGGAGGGAGCCCATTATTGTCATGTTGGCCCGAAAACACACACACACACACACATGCACACACACACACACACACATACAGACACACATCTCAGATCAGTTTTTCATCGATCAAGCCCATCTCTCTTTACATCACCGGAGAAGATCTTTTAATTTTTAGGTACAGTGAGGAGTATTACAAATGTGAAACAAGCAAACGTGAAAATGTTATTCAGTGCATTGGCTCCTTGTGTTTTGCTTTATAGGATATCAGGCATGCACTTTTATTTTTTTTTTTTCAAAGAAACAGGTTGAACCTCACATAACCTGTGGCATAATATTTTTGAGATTTTTTCTTTTAATACCACAGCTTGAAAGCCCAGATCTAATCTATGAATGTACCCATTCTTTTTCTTTCTTTCTTTCTTTCTTTTTGTCGAATGTTATCGGTCTTTAATGTAAATTCAGGGCAGTAATGTCAACTACATGTAGAGTTAATATCTATGTCAATAACAAATTTCAGCTATAGTCAGGTAGGCCTCGCACGGCCATAGTCATGAACCAGACATGTTTTGAACCAACTTCCGATTCGCTGTCAACATTATCTTGTTTGTTTGGTGTTGCATAAATGCACTTTACTGATCAATGGGTCATATCTTTTTACAAATGACATCTCCTATTATTGGGTGTGAAATGAAGCAAACATTGACTTTCAACAGCCTTTAAATTTTTTTTTTTTTTTTTTTTTTTTTTTTTTTTGCCATTCTTTGCTGTTGCTCTGATTGTTATCGTTTGTTTTTCTTTTATTTATTCCCTGATCGTTTTGGGTCTCATGAATGATGGAAAGGGCAGGAGTCTATATATCTATATATATCTATATATTTACACATTAGAAAAGTGGCACCTGTTTCCTCACTCGAAGGCTCCTTCACATTCCCTTCAGCAGAGGTTTGTGTCAATCACTGAGTGAATTGTTCTTAAATGCTGGTATCAGTGAAACAGTCCAGGAGGGGGTCTGTACCATTTCTGTCCTTTTTGCATTCTCTTGCTTTCAAATACGAAAACAGAAAATGGGTTTTATTTCACGACAAATTGGCACCGAAACACCGTAAGCTGACATAGCGCATGGAGTAAAGGAATGCGATCTCAAAGTCTCGCTGATGTAGTTGTCAGATCCCGAGACATAAACGGCACCAGCAAAAAAAAAAAAAAAAAAAAAAAGGAAGATTGCCTCTGCAAACCTCAACAAGATGTAAATTACAGAGGAAACCTTATTAGACTTCACATGGAAAAGGCTCGAGCTGTATGGCTGATATTTCTGTCTCATTACTTTTGTTGTTACAAACCCCCTGTCGTTGCTTGCACTGCTTCACAACAAAATTACGCCGAAAATGCCAAACGAATTACAATTATCATTCCAAACGTTATTATTATTATTATTTTTTTCTCTTTTGTTTTTGTTTTCACTCCAAATGTGTTCTGGACGCTCATCCGCCCCCACGGAGCCCTTTCACAGGAAGGCTAGGACTGGTTTTAATCGCTACAAACTGGCTACAGGCTGCTTGCTCCTCTCTTTAAAAAAAAAAAAAAAAAAACCTCTTCTACCCAAGTCTCGCTGTTTTCAGCCTACACGATATCATGATTTCTGTTTCATTCTTGTTTTTTTTTTTTTTTTTTCTTTTTTCGGCACCTGCTACAGTATCCACCCTTTAAAATGGATTAAGGTATTCTGAGCCCTTTCGTCTGAGAAATACAGGATTCTTGCCAACCAGACATGAGGCCATTTTTTTGTCTTTGACCCTCTGAACCTCCCATGAACTTAGTTGACCTTTATCCATCTCCAGGAACTCATTCATGTGTTGGATATTTTACACCACCTTTACTGTCCAACTTTGTGACACTGTTGTTGTTTATTTTTTTTCTGTTTTGTTTTGTTTTGTTGTTTTTTTTTCTGGTTATCTGGACAATTCTGCAGGGTTGAACTTGCTTGCTTAAGTGTAAACTGAAGAAAGCATGACAGTACCTTGCAAACATTTTTCGCTTCATTGTAAATATTCTTTTGGGGTTCGGTTTTTTCCTTCGGTTAGCCTCTGTTCTTTCCATCTCAGAAAAAAAAAATGGACTGACAGCATAAGAGTCTAATATTTGAATTCTAATAATATTGATAGCAATCACGGCGGTTCTGTCATTTCGTTTTGTGACGAGGAGAATCTGTGAAAGTCCACATAGCGTTAACTACCCCAAGGGCTTTCTAGGACAGCATTTTTATGTCTTTTAAAATGTACAAGTCCTCCGAATATATTTAAAAAATTCGAGGAAAATGCCTTTTAGTGCCATTTCAAGAGTGTGAAAGCTTTTTATGGCGAATATTTGTCAGCAAGAGTGCCAAATAATTCCATACTGAGCCAAAAGGCAGCCAGCCTACATAACTAAATGTTGGATCACTGGAATGGTTATGTCCCATTTCCCCCCCTAAAACATCGCCCTAATTGTATGACGTTTGAGCTCATGTACCATTATTGTTATGCTGCCAGTCTGTTTTCTGCTTTTGTCAGAGAAACATCTCAGAAGCAGTATATTTTCTAAATGATACACTGTTGATTAAAAAAAAAAAAAAAAAAAAGACAACAGCTACTACGGTGAGGGAATGAGAGGATTTTAAAAGTGTCATTTGTGTTTTTATTCTTAGTTTATTTGAACATTATTCATTAATAGATTTAAGGGTAATGACTATTTAATGTAACTGTAGTACTGTGTTTGTAAAAGAAATTCAGTGAGTTGTGTTTTATGACTCGTGGACTACCAGTGAAGTCAGCATTTCAGTGTTAATAATTGAATTGTTTTTTAAAGATTATTTTTGCGACGGCAACAAAGAGTCATTATAAATGTTCATTTTAACATCACTTGTCTTCCGTTCCTTTTATTCTCCACCTCTTCCCTCTACTCTGTCTCATTTGAGTGAAAGGTCCTGTGTATATAATTGCACCCAACACGTTGTATGAATAGATCAATTTGCAGAGTGCCGAGTCAGAGCTCATACTGAATGTTAACAATGGGCGTGTTTACATGCACACAGTAGTTTTACCATGAGTAATCATATTGGGGTGGATTATTTAAATTGTTAAGATCAACATCAGTTTGCATGGTTTGGGTTAGTGGACTAAAAGCAGGATATCATGCAGTTTCTTAGACTGAAAAAAAAAATTTGTTTCAACAAACTGTCCTGAAAAAATCATTCCACCGTCTCCGTGTTTATGCCCATTTATAAAACATGCAAATGTTCATTTTTTCCCATTTGGTTGACCATGAAATGGTTAAACGGTTGTTCCAAAAGTACTGTCCTGTGCTTCCACCACCACTATATTTTTTTATTTGACTCCTGCAACTTCCTCCTTGGCCTTTTGCACACATTGTGATCCCATTTTTAGAAAACTGAATTAAATCAGACAAAGGTAGCCAAGCAAATTAAAAGTCTGAACAACAATCTCGTCATAATAATAGCAATGCTTTGACTAATATGGGTTTTTTGCCGGTTGATGCAGATATCAGTATTTTTAGGCTGAAGATGCCAATAGCGATATTTTCTCTTTTATAGTCCTTATCTTCAAATTTGATTCTTCTCTTTGTTGAACATTGCAGTGTTTCCAGCATAATTTTGTTCTTGTCAGGTGTCTGAAATGGGACCCTAAAACTCTTAAAAAAAAAAAAAAATGTTAGGTTAATTCCCCCTCCAAAAAAAAAAAAAAAAAAAAAAAAAGGCTGTTTTTTTCTGCAGCTGTGGTCATATGAGACCACATGATGGACTGATAGCTGATATTTAATCAAAAGCCAATACTGGCCCAATATGCAGTATTGGTCTGCCCATTAGCATTAACTCAGTTATGCCTGCACTAAATGTCACCTCACTGTAATTAAGATAATTAGACTAGATCAGTTTAAAGGAACACTCCAACATAAAATCCCCTTTTTCAGACTTACCCACACCGAGACAAGATGTTCAACACCGTTTTCACCTCTGTGCGTGCAGCTTCGTAAGGTGTTTATTTTTTCACTTGACTGAGCTAGGCTAGCGACTCCCATAGACTTCAAGTCTTTATGCTAAGCTAACAAGACATGCTACCCATAGGAACTGAACCGCTGGACGCGCAGAGGTGAAACTGGCGCTGAACATCTTGTCTCAGTCTGGGTACGTCAGAAAAGGGATATTTTGCCCAAAACGTTGGAGTATTCCTGTAAATTAAATGACAGTGACTACAGGCCGAAGGTGGCCGTAATCAGGCTGATACAGGAGTACTGGTGTGAATGTAAATGTACCCACTGAAAAGCACTCTTCAACCATACTATAATGCCTTTTTTTCATTGAATGCATGCTCTGTGTAAGCTCTGAGCACTGTCCTGATCATTTCACAGTATTATACTTCAATGCATTCAATGCACCGACGTTCTCCAACATGTCAGAGACTACACCATGACTTTTGGCTGAGGGCTCCCTCCTACACCGTTTGACTTTGGTCCTTATCCGGCAAATAGATCCCTAATGGTTTGAGCTCAGCGGCATGAGAGAGGAAGATGGCACCATATATATATGAAACACATCACTCCAGCCTGCGCACAAACTTCAAATTAAAGCGCGGCTGTTTCACGTCCTTTCTCCGACGAGGTATGGATTCCCAGAGCCTGGAGATGAAGCACATTACGGCCTTCCTAAGTTCACTGGTAATTTGATTACGCTATCTTTGGAAAGTGACTAAATTTCTTCCTGTACGAGTGTGGAAATCGCTGAAAGAGACACAACAGCAGACGGGCTCGCCACGTGGAGAGCATGCACGCAGCTTGCATAACAATTATCAGAATGACTAACTAACGTGCAAATATGGCCCAGCAGGCTTATAACTGCATGAGTGAGTCATTGGAAATAGTAACCACCCTAAGATCACTGGTATTTGTGGAATTACATGTGGCCAATTTGAATTTATTAAGTTCTTTGTCTGATCCCCTGCAGTTTATCTGCCCTTATACCACACCATTAGGAAAATATTTGGAATTAATTAAATATGTATCATGTGTTTGGAGATACATATTTTGGCACAACAACATTTTGAGTCATATTTTGCACTTCAGCAATACTATCAGCTGCAGTGAAAAGGGCAGGAAGGAGGTGCACTTCTTATGATGGACGTCATTTTAGTTCAAACATTGTGTTCTTGTATCTGTGTTAATTATAGAGCCCATGCCGCTCCGGCTGAAGCACTGTTGAACCAGACAACCTTCCTCAACACTGCGATGACAGCCAATTATCTCACGTTTTGCCCCCCGTACCGTGGTGAAATTATGACTCCCAACTCTTCCGCACAGCTTCACAACTCATCCAATTTCTCATTTTTACCTTGAATCAGAGTGTAAAGTGTATAAAAAAAAAAAAAAAAAAAACCTGCAGCAATATACGTTTAAGGCACATTTGATTCCTACTGTGGGAGAAGAGAGCAATGGGCTTGAATGATAAAATTGCGTTGTCAAGGTAACAGGTTGTTCTGAAGACTGCAAATATGTCGTATTGGGGATGCTACCATACAAGATTTCAACCTGCAGCCTTGGTAACTCTCAACTACTTCAGCTCCGCAGTTTACAAAGACAGGCAGGTTGCCGCAGATGTGATATGTTGTGCATTAATAATTCAAAATATTTAATACACAGCCTTTATTTTTTCACCTATATCATTGAAGTGATTCATTGGAAATCCCATTTGCAAAATCAAATCAGCTATCTGAAAGCTCGGGGTGCTACAATGAATTGTTGCAAATGATGAATGGGGAGAAAGGTGGAGGCTGCTGGAGAATGGAGAGACACCGAGGCACCCTTTAACACGGCTCCTGATGTAACCATGGATACCTCTATTTCATGGATGAAGTAATTTTAGCTGGAGTGAGATTTGAAGGGTAGATATCTCTGTTTTCTGCCGAGTGAAGAACATGTCATATGTGATCACTTATTAAATATCAGGTTACACTCACACTATATTGCAGCACATCCATGAGGACGTGTCACAATGAATTTAAACATTTCGTGCGCCGTGCGTGTCTGTGCATGTGTGATGATTAATAAGAATGCCGGGAATAATATGTAAGGCAACCTTGAGTGCGGCGCGCAGCACCGAGCCACTAACATTTGGGATGTTTGCTTTGCAGGAACAATGATGCTTTTCACAGAGACGAGGGAGGTGTGGGAGACGCAACGGATGATCTCTATAATTTAGAAACATAGTGAGGAGCAATTAAGAAAGCGAGGATTATAAGACAGATTCATCGATTATATGCTTGTGGTTAAAATTTAAAGGAAAATTACAAATCTGACAAGCCAGAGAGAAAGAAAACAGTCATTAACGTGCAAACTGTGAGCATTTCGAGGGAGACTGAGGACACTAGAAAGCAGGAACAAATGGTTTATTTCTTAGCTGCAGTGAAAGTAATGCTCCCAGATTCAAATTCAAACTATTGCTGATTTATTGGTGTGAATCTACATATGAGATGCATGCTGCTTCATGGACGTGTGCTGCAGGAAGCCCGCACTTTTCAGTGTGATAAGAGTGGAGAGTAGTAGTATGAGACTTATCAGCTGAACAGAGAGCAGGCAAAGTGTCTACACTGTCAAGGCAGCCATGATAGTGCTGTCCACAGGGATTACGGAGAGATGTAACCACGATAAGAACAGAGCGGCACTGAGATGAACTCCGGCACTTTCTTCAAGTCGGGGAACAAGAGAGCAGATTGTCAAAGTGTCAGAGTCAGAGAATCGGTACATTCGCCCGGGATAAAATCAGATTTCTTGCCCTTTATTGCCGTGGTATTACATTTTGCTGTAGTGACAGTGATAAATACTGCCAGGAGATATTGTTCTTGCCTGTTTAACCACACAGCAGGAGAAGATGTTGAGAAAGTTTCAAAGGGCATACAAGCACATCATTTCAGGCGGCGGGATGTGAGCGATGTGGTCTACATATCAGATTAGTTCGCTGGAGTGGATTGTGGAGGGATCTTTTTCTGAACTGTTTTAGTCTATTCAGATTTTATATTTTATATTATATCATATCATGAATCCGATAAATAAATCTTTTATCTAACATATCTACAATTTTCATTGAATATATTTCTAATATATAAAATAAATACAAATACACATAATATAAATGTAAAAAATATACAATATATATCATATACTATATTGCCAGTTTGATTCTATTGCCATTTTTGGATGCCAACCTTCATACCAGTGTCATACAAATACCCTGGTGCAAAAAGTAGAGCTTTGAGAGCGATCACAACACAGGTTGAAGTGCTAACATCAACAAAATAACAACAATAAGAAAATAAAGAAAATTAAGTGATCATGGAAAAGGGTACAAAAGGATGAAATGAGGTAAACATGTTTACAGCTGGGTGAAGTATTAGGGCAGCGAACGAGAGCTGATTTATTGAGGCTTCCTGAGGCCTCCGGATGCAGGACCCAGTCGGGTTGAATGCTCTCTGCCTCCACCTGGTGGATTCATGTGGAACTTACACACACAGGTTGACATGCACCTGCCTGCAACATTCACCAGCGGCCATCGCCAGTGCAGCAGGGTGAACGAGTGGCTCAAAACCAATGTCCGCCCTGTCCGCATACGCCCTGCTCAAGTGCACTGACACAAGATGCTGGGATTCCTACCCGCCTGAGGGGGCGCTGTTCTCCCTCCTGGGCCTTTGTTTAACTGCTAACCAATCAGAGCTCTGCAGAGCGGTGTCTGGAAGAGGGAAGAGGGGTTTCAAAGGAGGGTCATGTGAGGCTGTGATCAAAATGGGCTTTTGAAGGCTGATACTGCTAATTTGAAGTTGCTGCTATCTTACATTTTCAGCCCCAGGCGATATTCAGTTTTAATTTCAACCATTTTCATACCAACTGAACCAAAAATCACTATGTGCTTCAGCTGGACATGCTATTCAAATATTCTTATCAGGGCAGAGCAGCATCTGACATGTTTACAGCAACATGGGACACTAAAACTCTCAGTAGCAGCTCCTTGACAGCGTGAAACAGGTTTCATTGCAGGTTTTACAGACTGTGTCACACCACACTGGAATAATAGGTCTGGTCAGACATCTTAAAGGAATACTCCAGAATACCATTTTTCCAACATACCCAGCCTGAGACAAGATGTTTGATATCATTTTCACCTCTGTACGTCCAGTGGTTCAGTTCCAGTTGGTGGCACTTCCTATTAGCTTAGCATAAAGACTTGAGGTCTATGGGAGTCGTTAGCCTAGCTCCAGCAAAGGGAAAAAATAAACCTTACAGCAACTCCAAAGCTGTCTTATTTACACAGTGCATCATGTGGATTTGAAATACACATCCTGGAAATAAAAAGAAAATAACAAGTGTTTAGGAGAATTTCATTTGAACAGGTTCTACCGACACCTTCAGCAGCGCGCAGATCACTGGATGGAGATGGAAGGATACATGTGTTCAGCGGTTATAGCTCCACCATTATAAAATGACTTTTTGTTTAAATTCCAAGAAATATATTTCAAATATATTTTTGTGGTATTCCTTTAAATAAAACGCCAGTATTGGCCCAATATACTGATATACTGGTCTAACCTGGGAAAATGTGCCTCCAAAAGCAAAACATAATGTCAGGATTAAACTTGAAGATTTGATGGGTTTTGCCACTTGCAACTTGCATGTGATCTTATCCACAACACATACCAGCTTTTTTTTTTTTTTTTTTTTTTTTTGTCTACCTCTTTATGAATAGGCAATTAATGATTAATCCACAATTTTAAAGCAGCTGGGTCTGCACTGAATCCATATCCGCTTTGCACAGAGGCATCATTTAGCCCTACTTAATATCTATTATGTTATACACTGCTTATTGATGCAGTTTTAGCTCAACAGTAGTTATCTAACATGCGACTTGTGGGAAGTCTGTTGGTTTTTACAGTGAAGTGGTATTTTGGGTAAATCCTGTTGGACTTAACACAGAGGGGGCTCATTCAAATGTTTAAAGCAATGGGAGATTACAGGACTGTGAAAAAATAATCTGAGTTTCTATTTACACACACTGGTACATGATGAAATCACCACTTAAGAGTTTATTTGAGTTTATTTGTTATATACCATCCGCCAAATGATGCATAAGCCACATGAGGCCATATGAACTGGCCGGCTAGAACAATGAGATTTGGTGCATGATCCTGAAATTACACTGATCAGTCAATCAATCAATAGTTTGAACAGAACCTGCCGAAACAACATTTGGAGTGATGTTTCCTTTTATGGGACCCATTGATAAAATAGATTAGGGGGTCAGAAAAAAGCAAAAGGGAAAAGCAAAGGGGGAAACAAAAAAAAAAGGGAACAATATTAGCATATTAAATTCTGCACATAGAAGTTACACCATGAACTTCATATTCTAGAAATTATTTTTCCTGCCAGAATACGAGCCACATACTTTTTTTCCTCTATTATCTCCACATGCAAAAATGACAAACTGATTGTAGTCATTTATTGTTTATCATGTAGTCACTTATTATAAACCATTTTTTTTTTTTGGTAGAGTAGGATGAATCACAACATTTGACTTGATAATAGTATCTGTGCACACTTCAGGCTCTTCTCCACCCACATAGACAAAAACGTGTTTTCCTTGATAATATATTCCACACAGCCTTGATTACCGAACAAAGAAAAAAAATCTTCATTTGGCACAACAAATTCCAAGTACGGGGTAATCACTGCTTACATGATCCAATTATCAGAGAATAGGATTTTTACAAAATGAATCAAAACACAAATTTTCTCCCTTCTCAGAAATTGCAATTATTCCACATTGTGTGTGCTATCGTTTTTAAACATGGCCCCAAGTCTGTTGGCAAACCTTCATAGGCACTGCCAGGCCCTTTCAGCAGCGCTTCAGCTCCCCTGGAAAACTGTCTCACCGCTGTAGAAATATTTTTCTCCAAAGAAATCTTGCATTCACAGACAGCAAAGTGAAATATGATGATGTATGGTGTAGGAAAGCTGGCCATGTGGTGGTCTGGGGACCTCCAGAGGGCTTTCAGGGGACTCTCTAAGATCTGTGATTAAATATGGAGCACTCTCGCTCAAATCAGGAGGTCGTACTTTTAACAGCATTTAAATAATACCAGCAGCTCACACACTGAGTGGACTGTGGTGGAACTTATGATTCCCTGCAGAGATAAAACAACACAGGAAGTATATAATATTGTTTTTAATTTTTATTGAGTAAAAATATCAGAAGGGAAAGGAGAAAGGGTTTGGAGAAATTTCATAATATTGGTGTGGTCGGTTGGAAATGTGTATGTGTGTGCAGGGGCGCCGTATATGGGGGAAAAGTTAGGACAATTCCAAGGGCCCTTGCCTGATAGGGGCCCCAAAAAATAGGTAAAAGTATAAGATAATATAAGATTATTAAACCATCATCGAGTAAAAATGCAAATGTATCTATAGCTATCTATCTATATCTATATCTATATATACATTATATATATATATATGTTTAGATAGATAGATAGTTTTTTTTCATGTGGCCCAAAATTCCTGGCGGCACTGTGTGAGTGAGTGTGTGTGAGTGAGGGAACACAGATGTTAGTGTGCTAAGGCTCTTATCTTGAAGAAATGAAGGAATTTGTTGGAGTCCTTGTTGTTTTCTTCTGCTTTGCCTCCTCCTGTCTCTGTGTCGGAGAAGCCGTTCCATGACCCTCCATGTTTTGGACTTTTTATCCTCTCTCTGATTTTTCTCCCTCTCCAGCTCAGAGATCCTGTCTGACATGTCCTCCTCCCGGAGCTCAACATGTTGGCTCTCTGGCTGTTTTTTTGGCCTCAGTCACAGGGGGTTTGCTCCAGCTGAGCCTGTTGGTCAGCCAGGAGCTTGTCCTGCACCTTCTGGGCCTTTCTTTTTTTTCTTTCACCTTCTGGGCCTTTTCCTCCAGCTGTTTCACTTTGAAGATCGCGCTGAGGTCCTTCTCCATGAGCTCCATCTTAAGGCCCAGGATGTTTTCCTTTGGGCCGTCTCCTTCAGCTCTGTCGGTTCTTGTTGAAGGGCTTCCCTGTCTGTCTCAGTGATCTTCATCTTCACAGCTCGCTGGTCTACAACATCAAGAGCTCTCTGCAGCTCAAGCAGGAGCTCCTCAGTGGTTTTCTCTCATCGAAAACCAGTGGCTCTTCTTCTCATCATATGGAAAACCGTTCACTTTGTCAGCTGTTCCACTGCGGTTCAGTGTGAAGTCTTTCAGTGCCTTTGCAAACACAGACACAGCTTTTTTTTTATGAAGGTGTGCATGGCCATAGAGATCATGTGTCATCAGAGAAGGATGATTCACCACATCCACATTTGTGTCCACAGGTTGTCTGTGTGGATCATGATGTGGCCTGATGAGCCGGTCTGAGACAGGATGTCTGAGGCTGACTGTGTATTTGGACACCAGTTTTGCCACCATGTGTCCAGGAAAAAGCCTTTTCTCTTGAAGGAATATAACACTTGATTCAATCAATATGACAGTCAGACTTGGTTGCGCTCTGTGGTGTTTTGGAGTCATCAGACTGGGTGGTGTGGCTGCTGGTTTCTGGCTGTTCATCATTCATCATCATCATTGTCCTGCTTGGCCTAGACAGCAATATCAGGCTGGCCAGTCTGGGCAGGCTGGTTCTCCTGGGCAGACTGGTTCTCCCGGCCAGGCGTGGTCTGCCTGTGAGCAGACTTCAGTGTGACTGACTGGCTCTTCAGCCTGGCCCTCCAGTCTCCAAAATGACAAACTTATTGTCTCATAAGGAAAAGCTACAGTGTAAAACATTACGTGAAGTATAATTTAAACAAAAGACAAAGATCCCTGTGTGCACAGTTGTGTTCAGGAACATGACCATCGGCCCTGGAGACCCATAGGTTTAAAGTCTCTCCAGGGGAGGACAGACTGTCAAACTGAGAGTAAGGTTCAGTTTTTGTGTGGCTGTCCTGTCTATGAGGACATTATAGTTGTACTTTTTAGTAAAATGAATTTGAATGAGTGAATTTAATTAAAATGAATTCAGCTTTTATGGTTGTGTTATAACAAAAAGTAAGGAAAAATATGACCTACTTGTGATGCTTTAATGACTTCAATGTAAAATAGTTACATTCATATAACATACAAGTTGTGCTTAAGAGGTCAAATGAGCAGAATTTGTTTATTTATTTCTATAAAGTATACAGTACAACGTAGTAGCCTTTGCAGTTCACACTCCAGTCCAGATGGTGGCGACAGTGCACCGTAAAGGTGCTTAGCTGCTGCCAATAAATAAATAAATAAATAAAAGAGGGAAGAAGAAAAGCGTCAAAGATAGTATAGGTAAGAGGATGAGCATGATCAATCCCGGAAAAGGAAAGAAGTGGCGTGAACACGACGGTCAAGACAAGAAACATCACACATAAAATACCATGAAAGGCGTCTTTTTTTATTATTATTTTTGATAAAAAATTTTAATTATATGAGAAACGGATAATGCGATGATTTCCGGACCTTCTCACCCAAGGTTATCATAGTTACCTAAAACGAAACTAAAAACTAAACATAAGTGTAAAAAACATCTTATTTAACTGAAGTAAAAAAGAAGTTTGGGTAGACTTGTGAAAAAAGGAAAACTAACTGAAACGATATTGTGTACTTACAAAACTAATTAAAATAAAATAATAATAATAAAAAAAAATAGACAGAAAATGTATTTGGTTTTAGTCGTCGTCAGTTTGGTCCCCACAACAACATGAAGAGTCGTTGGTGCTGATTAATGGGAGTCAACTGCCTTCACAAAGTGAACTTCTAAAATATTAGTCCTTATTAATACCACCCTTATTATAATACAAACAACAACAACGACAACAAAAAAAACTACTTTGTTGTTGCCACTTTCTGTTTTGTTGTCATGTTCAAAAAACAAAAACAAATAAATAAACTAAAACTAATACTGAAACTAGTAAAAACTAAACTAAAACGAAACAAAATGAATGAATGAATGAATAAATAAATAAATAAAGATAACCAAAAAAAAAAAAAAAAAAAAAAAAAAAACAAACTAAAATGAAACAAGCAAATCCACTAACTGAAGATAAACTGCACTGGAAATGAAATAAAAACCGAAATTAAAATAATAATTAATGAAAAATACAAAACTATAACAGCAGCAACAACTCTGTTCTCCCCTCTTTGCTTACATGAACAGAGGTGTCCGAAATATGACTAAGGGCTAAACAACAACAACAACAACAACAACAACAAGTTTCCACTCTTTTCTAAAGACTTTGCATTGCGCCGTCGATCATCCTCAGTTTCAGGTGGAATAAAACGAGCTGGTCAAACGAAACGTACCGACGCAGCTCCGAGACGGAAGATGACCGCGCGCGTCAGATTGTGCTCTCGCCCCGCCCCTTCCTCTCTGCGGCGCGAGCTGGGCGTGTTGACAGACGGACGGACGAGCCAGCAACATCTGTACCTGGAAGTCACGCAGAGCACCACAGCTCGCTTTCTGCCATCAAGTTTTCAAAGTGTCGCTGCCTGAAGGTTGGTATAACACATCCTCATCTGGGTTAACAAGTTATTTAGGCGTGTAAATTACATGTAGCGGCTGTAGATATCAGAGTTATTCATGTTTCGGGCGTTGGCTGTTGTGATACTTAGCTAACTTTCGATGTAGCCAGCTAACAGCTAGCTAGCTTTACGTCCTCTCCGGTCGTCTAATGCTTTAGTTGCGTCGTTAAGCACAAACGTAGCGCCAGCATGCCGACGTGCAAAGTTTAACTTGTTCGTAGGCACTTTCATGCATAGCGATATCCAGGTGA
The DNA here is from genome assembly GCF_902150065.1 of Myripristis murdjan. Lineage (NCBI taxonomy): Eukaryota > Metazoa > Chordata > Actinopteri > Holocentriformes > Holocentridae > Myripristis > Myripristis murdjan. Next base: position 29,864,108 of record NC_043993.1, read on the forward strand.
CATTAGGATTATCAGTGCAGAAAGCGCTGACCAGTTGTGGTGAATCCAGTTTTCTCGGTGGGGGTGATGCGTCATGAAGTGAAGTGTTCTTCCGCGGAAATAAACAGGCATTCTCAAAGGTAACACGCCCCGAAACGGGAAAGCTGCAGCAGCGACTGAAACATGAACATAAGGCAAAGACGACAGGACCAAATGCTGAGCGAGCTTCAAAATCAGGCCTGTCCTGCTCACATAACTATAAAAAGTTTAATGATAAGTTATCCCTTTTCTGACTATTCTGTCTGCTCTTTGAATCTGATTCTACACCATTGTGTCTCGCTTTTTTAAACCAGAAACTGCATTGACAGATTAATGTCAAAAGGTGCAAATTTATTTTGCACTTTGTATAAAGGCAATAATAAGAAAAACAATTTGGCCCTTGGTTAAACTACTTTAATTTAAAGAAAACTTGGGTTTTATGGTTGCCAAACCCACTATTAGATAAGTTATTTTTTGTGCAGCATTTTAAAATCAGAATTTTGCTGTGATTATTCCCTGTTATTAAAGTGTTTATCTGTTAACAAAGCTACAATACGTTGAAATCGTATAACCAACAATGTAGGCTAGTGAAAATATCTAAATGTATGAACGGGGCTGGAGAAATAGAGCCTAAGTTGCTCAGGTGTAGCTTTTAGAGACAAAGACAAAACCCCTTTGTTTAATTGACAGATCCAAAGAGCACAGTGTATTAGGCAGGCGTGTAGGCAGGTATTGATCTGTCTTGGTGAATGGGTTTCTCTTTTTGAGCTCCTTCACAAGGAAATATGAGGGTTTGACTTCATTGTTGATAATCAGGGCAGGACAGCTGCTTATTGTTGTTGCTGATGGAACATTCACCAGCCACTCAGTCAGATTAATCTCCCTTTCTCATTTTAAACCACAACTGCCATATTAGCCAAACCAGAATAATCACCATGAGTATAATTTAAATCGAATGTTGATATCATGCATTTGGTTTGTTTGAATAGAGTTGATGATATTGTGCAGCTTAATTTCCAGACCAGGGATTCGTCTAAAGGAAACGATTGAGGAAAATCTCTGTTGGTAGATATGTTTCTCTCATCCCACAATATGTATCCTCATATCGCACAGCCCTAGTTAAAACCCAGCAAGAATTCAGCCACTGTTGCAAAATAGTTAAACATCTAAATGCATCGAGCTCAGAGAGGTGAGGCTGTCGGTCAGAACAAGACTCCAAGACTGTAAAATGTCTTGAATGCAGCACAGGTTGGTCAGTTGGTGTTTTCAGGCCAAATTCTTTGTCTTAACATATGTGGTACTTTGCATTCACAGGTGACAAAAGATGTTTGCGATCAAACTTATTGGGGGCATCATTGATGCAGTGAGGTGAGAATTTGCACGACATACCAATCTGTAATGCAAAGAAAGTGGTTTGTGGTTCAACCTGTTATTCTGTGTCTTTTGCCCCACAGCAACATTGACCCAGGCCAGTTTATACCATCTGAACCTGTGAGTAATAGCCCAAATTCCAAGCATACCTTTATCAGAAACTGCTCTGTGTCCCTATCACTGTGCTGCCATTACTGAACGATTGCAGTGTCTCTAATGTTTCCTGATGTCTGCGTCCTGCAGGTTCCACCGCGCATGCCGCTGGCGTACGCAGAGCAGAATGAGAGCGACGAAGAGAGACAGTTCCGCAAAGTCTTCCAGCAGCTCGCAGGAGATGTGAGTGATTTTTCGTGATGTCTTGTAGAATTCAGTTAATCCTCTTCATTCCTTTAATCCATGAAGGTGTGGATCCAGAGTTTGTGAAAACGATACATTATTGTGTTTGCGAAATCATTCTTCATCATGTTAACCCAGCAAGACGTAGGCTGGTACATGTTCCTGTATCATTTCCAAACTGTGAAATCATCATACAGGACATGGAAGTGAGCCCCAATGAGCTGATGAACATCCTGAACAGAATTGTTTCCAGACGTAAGACATGATTTTGCATCAGTCAAATTCAGAGTAATTCAAGTAATTCTTTGTGCTTTTCTACCTGATTCTATTGTGATTCAGTTCCTGATACTATATATATATATATATATATATATATGATTACAATGAATGGCTGTTTTGTTTAAACTTCAGATGCAGACCTGAAGACTGATGGGTTCAGCATTGAATCTTGTCGGAGTATGGTGGCAGTTATGGATGTATCCTTTTATCATTAGTTGGCTTTGAATGCAGTGTAATCCAGGTGGCAACATAATGAAGCTGACAGTAACCTCAGTGGTTTCCTGTTTTAGTGTGAAATAGACAAAAGCAGCAGTCATCTGTGAGAAAGGGGAGACTCGCTCAGCAGACTCAACACCTACAGAGGTTGGGGACCTGCAATATTACTTGCAGGCTTATTTTGCTTCAGTTTGGGCTTAACAGCAGTTTAAACCAAGCCTGCACTGGCTTTACATGTTTGTAGTTGGCACAGAAGATGTTGCAGTGTCAAGGTGCTAGGGTTTAAGTGCTTCAATCTCTTGCTCCCACCTCTGTTTTTGTTTAAGTTGGCCTTACAACTTAGCTGTCATCCTTGTTGTCAAGTGTGTGTTTGCTTGTACAATGCACGATGAGCTGGCATCTGTCATAAACTGTCCATTCACTCATGTAGTGTGTTGCCTGCTACGGGTGACTCTCCAACATTCTGCAAAAGCTGAGTAAAAACTAATTATACTGCACTACCAAAAATAAAAAGAACAAATTATGACAACCAGTAATAAGTTAAACAAAATTAGTTTTAATGTGGGTCTTGAAAGAAGCAGGTTGTTCTGAATTTAACGGGCCATGAACCCAAAACGTCAATCAGGTTTTTAATTTAGGCTTTGGAACAGTCAAAAGAGCCCTATCAAGATTTGAGACTTTGCCTCTGTAAATAAGCAGATAAGAGCTCGGTAGTGTAAACTGATAACAAGCCGTAAGCTAATGCCCGTAGTCAATAAATATTAAGATAAACCCTATATTCAGCTAGAAGACAGCGTGAGATGGTTAAAATGAGTCACATTGTTCATTGCAGCATCCTGAAGTGTTGCAAACAAAGCTGACTTTCTGTTAATAAATCCTGGACATCATGGATGAAGAAAGGCAGCAGCATTGGCATTGGACATATATAACATTCCCACAGGAGGCAAATCTATTTGTTGAAGCCTGAGACAGTGAAGGAGAGCTTTGTCTTCCTTAATACTGCTTCATTTCAGAGTGACAGCACTGGGAAACTCGGATTCCATGAATTCAAACACCTCTGGAACAATATCAAGAAGTGGCAGGCAAGTACAGTTGGCCTTCTCATTTCCTTTTCTGAATAGCAGATCGCCGTGCAGCTGTCTCAGAATTTCACGGACGTGACGGCTTGTGTTTTGCACAGGGAAATTCCTGTGGCCAGTGTTAATGATCTCCAGCAACAGGGAACAGGCAGGAAACTGTTTTGCAGCCTTGGGAACAGCGGGGCGCTGTGCCCCGTCTGAGCTTTACATCGAGATTAGAGTTGCTTTCATGGGAATGTGCAACTGCAATCCATGAAATAGGCGTGTCCACGTGTTTGCTACACAATGTGCTTTCATAAATTATGTCTTACCCAGAGCACATTTAATTATTTGTCAGATGAGTCCTCTGTAAGCTCAGCCTTGTCATGGTGATGTTAGACTTGTAGGACTCGATGTAGAGGGACAAGAAATTCCAGTATTGCCTGATTGTTTGTTGTTTTTTTCCTAGTAAACAAAATGTCAAAGCCATTTTGGTAACTAGTTGGGTTTAGGAGAATAAATTAATTACGCTCTTTCAGTTTTACTTTGTGAATCAGTTTATGAGGAATACTTTACCAGGAACACCTTTAACATGGGCTTATTTCTGTTGATTTATGTATGTATATGTGTATTTATTTATTTATTTATTCATTCAAGGGAATATACAAGAGCTATGATGCAGATAGCTCTGGTTTCATTGGTGCAGATGAACTACCCAATGCCTTCAGGGCTGCTGGTAAGAAGTTGTTTTGTGTGTGTGTGTGTGTGTGTGTGTGTTGGAGGGGGGCATAAATGTAACATTAGGCATGAAATGTTTTCCTTTTTATATACAGAGCAGATAGTACATGGGTTATAAGATTCGTAATATGCCATCATTGAATGTTTTTAAGGCATTTCCAGTCGACATTTTACATATCCCAGCTGTGCAGTCGAGTTGCGTGGTAGAGTGGCAGCACTTTCTTGCAAGAGCACATCTGAACTCGAAAATGAGTCATCAAGAACAACTAGCCGAACAACAAAGTATATTATACAAAAGACAAAAAATAGGGAAGTTGTAACTCAAATAGTAAACTCCTTCCTCCATAACTAGTCCACTTTTTCACAGTAATTCAGTTCACCCACAGTCAGTCAACAAGAGGCAGTGTTTCTGCTCATAGACGCTCACCGTAAGGTTTGGTGAGTGTCTTGTGGAGGCAGGGTGGAGCTGATTACAAGTGGCTGCAGGTGTGTGAGCTCACCCTGGGCGTGAACAATTATAGTGACTGTCTGTTTCTCTGCCAGCCTGGAGGCTCTCCTGTTGCTCCACAGTAGGATCAGACAAGAAATACTCTGCTGTCCCTTTGTGTGGACTGTAGTGTCACTGAATTACAACCAGTCATCAGAGACATAAATACAGCAAGGCATAGGAAATGCCATGAGAACAAAAAAAAAAAAAAAAAAAAAAGGGGAGGGGGATTAGGAGCGCAGGGAACCCAAACAATTTTAGTCATGGAAAAGTACCACACTGAAGATGTTTACTTTATCGTAGCTCTTTAGAAAACAAAAGGTTTATTGTTTGCATTCTTCAAGGCTACTTAAAAAAGGTGGATAAAATTAAAACAGTTGCACAAGTGAAAACTATGCTTGGGTACTCGGGAGGTATGCTATTGTTGAAAGTAAAAATAAAACTAGATTTGCTTATTCCACCTGTTAACTCCACCTGTCAGCACCAGACTGCTTTGTTAGCGCAGTGTCGTGGCTTCTTTTACGAGCAGAATAGCACTGAGAGGTGCTCACAACAAGCACTTAAAGGCGATGACATTAGGAATGTCAGCAAGTGATTTGTTCCCCCTTTTTTTGTTGTGCTGTTGACAATGAAGATGTCACCCAGTCTAAAAAGTCCCACCCCCTCTATTGTGATTGGTTAGGTTATGAAAAGTGACATTGACAAGCGCAGTGCCTGTCAGAAGAATTGAGATTATTTTTAAACTTGAAGTACGCAGGGATGGCCACACAAAAATGTCAGAACTTTCCGAAAAAAGAGGGGAGAAAAGACGTCGGCATCCGAGGCGACCACAAGTGCCAAAAGCCGTTGAAATAATTTCAGAAAATACGCTGACACTCAGAAATAGATGCTGGAAATACAGATACAGATGATAAAATATTCAGTTCACACACAGACTGCAGCAGCGACCCTGTTCACACTCCACCATTTTGCCTGGTGTATAAGTACACACTTCATTCCCCTTATTTTGTCACCATAATAAGAACTCTCCAGCACCTGCAAAATCCATTCCCACTTAATTTAAGGGGCGCTGCAGCACCCTCAGCACCCCTGCTTCCTGCGTCCATGGACCGAGAGCTTACTTTAACAAACAGCATCAGATAGAGACGCCACATTAGTGCTGTTTCTGCGAGGGCTCTTTGTTTTAGTAACCATTGGCATCCATTTTTACTTTTAGAAAATGCTAGGTTCAATTAAACTTGCTTTATTTTCTGATTCATGCTCAAAGAACACCAGTCAGACGGCTAAACCACATAATCGGTATTCTAAACATCTACGTAGATATGGGAACAGTCAAATAAAGTCAAATGTTTTCGAAGCGCTAAAGGAAGGAGGTCACTTGGCTCAGCTTGAGCTTTGAGCAGCTGTGCGATGCGTTAATCATTTGAATATCTGCCTGGAGTTTGAATGTATTTGTTTGGAATGACGTGCAGCAGGAAAACGACAGTGGTTTCACCTGCTCTTTTCTTTCTCAGGCTTCCCCCTCAATGACCAGCTGTTCCAGATGATTATTCGCAGATACAGCGATGAAAATGGGAACATGGATTTTGACAACTACATTGGCTGCCTCGTGAGGCTGGACGCCATGTGTCGTAAGTTTCCATGTCAATTGTGCAATAAATAGATTTTTTTTTTAAATTTGTGTGTTACCTACTCTACACAAAGGTAGAAACTGCTTAGAGGCTGTCACAAGAATGATTGTCCTCATCTCTGCAGAATGCAATCTAATCTCAGACTGCCTAACCTCTGTGTTGATTCAGGTGCCTTCAAAACTCTGGATAGGGATAACAGTGGGACTATCAAGGTCAATGTTCAAGAGGTAAACTGATCCTGGTTATCTTCAAGATTGCATTGGATTTTGTCTGGAATTCATTATTTTAAATTATTCATTTGATAGGAACAGTTGGTTCTATAATAAAGATGAATGCCGTCTTTCTTCTTCTCTCCTCTTGTCTCTGCAGTGGCTCCAGTTGACCATGTACTCTTGAGCACAGAACGTTTCCTCTTCTGGTTACAGAACCACTTTCTGTCTACACAATATACTTCTCACCATCCCTACAACTCCCCCCGTGTTAATCAGCCTATCCCATGTGTGTGCAGGTTTTATGTGAATATGAATGCAACATTTCATATTTCAGCATAGCGATGTGGGATTATTCACTGTCCCATTTTGCTTGCAGAACAGAACTGATGCTAGGGACCCTGTAAGATGTGAAGCCTGCACTCACAACAGTGCCCTCAGTTCGCAGACAACTTTTGTATGTATGAGTGCCATTGAATGCCCCGGAGAAGCCTCGTTCATGGACCAGGGGCATAACGTTAGGAGCCTCTTGAGTTATTTTCTTGGTTTATAAAGTCTAACCCACAAACCATGCATAGATGTCTCTTCTTTCAGTCAAGATGGCAGCAGTACCTTCAGCTTTGCACTGTGGAAACGTCCAAAAAACAAAACAAAACAAAAAAATCTCGTGAACCCCTTTTTCTCTTGCACCTGGTCCATTGATGATGCTTACTCACTGGAAGAGGGCGACAGCTCACCACTTGATAAAAGGGAAAGTTTGGCAGTTTTAGAGTTATGGATTATGTTTCACTCACATGACACCGCGCTGCATCTTCATTTAGCTGTTGTGAAGCAAGCTGTGGTTTAAATATGCACTATTCGATGTCACAGCATAACAATCCTGAGAGTAATGTGCATTGTGGAGACCTGCGACATGATGATATAAAACCAACTTGCAAAGATCAGCCATGTTTGCACTTTTGTCCTCCTCTCTAAAGTTTAACACCCCCCTGGAAGCGAATGAGTGCATGGTGGCATTGAGCCGAAAAGGCCACATGCACACCTCCATCTTCCCGTGGTGTTTACGTTTGGAGGGGTGAGAGAGAGGAGTGGCTTTACTAAGAGTTTACAGATGAACTTAGTTCCTGCTCTCAGTACCATCTAATGTTCAGATAAATTTTCATAGTGCATGTGTAAACAGTTATACACTCCATTGCTTTGACAGTGGCCAGGGACTAACATTTGAGGCGCGTTGTTTCTGCACAGCTGTAAGCCATCTTTTCTGTGTCTGTCAGCTGATATAGTCATGAGTGAAGCGTAATATATACTTCTAAAAATTCCACACTTTCTTACAAGTTACCTACTGTTTAGTTTCATTGAAATATTCAGTGTATCCAAGTTATCTCTTCTGTGATACTAATGTGCATTGACACCAAGAGGGAATGCATTGGTGGCCAAGTTGATGTGCCATCTAGTGTTTAATGCTGGTAATGGCACTTTGCCATTGCATTCTCCTTGGCTTCTTGTTTGCTTACTGATCATTTCTGTGTTGCACTCTTTGTCTATTTCAAAATGCCTATACGACATAATGCCAGCAAACTGTTGGAACTGATAATATATAGCAAAGATGTTTATCCCACTGCTGCATGCAGCCAATTGTAGATGCCATTTAACAGTTTCACTTGTACTTAGTTATTGCCATAGTCACTGAAATATTACTGACATGCCTGGTAGGACAAGTACCTGTGCCATCTTTGGAATAAAAGCGACAGAATACAAGTTGTTGTCATGTCATCATCACTTATTGAGTCTGTTAAGCTGTACTGTACGGTGATTACTCAGGGACCACTAAAGTCTCAAATGGGCTGACTTGGGTTCAGCTTCTTGGCCAGGGTGTTCAAATGTACAAAATTATGGCAAATTACATAATATAGACCCTGGATATTATATATATATATTTTTTATTTAAACATAGTACTGGGCTTTTAAGATGTAATCCAATATAATAGTGAAAGTTGTAGACATACCAGAACAGAAAGTGTTCCAACTGGTTTTCCTGTGAGGAAAGAGATCGCTTTAGGTGTGTCGTACTGATTCATGCACCAAGAATTTTTGTGATAAACTGAAAACTATTTTTGGTCTTTACTTCTTAGCTGAAGGTTATTTCTTAGCCCTTGTGTGGTGTTCATATTTTTGTTACTCAGCCAGTGTTCATTTTTCTTCCAGGGTCTGGTAGACCCGCTGCATTTTATGGTTTTTAATTCAACACAACCAAACAATTTTATGTTAAAATTCTCAACAGATGTTTACTTCATCCCAATTACAAGCAATATAAATAGCATATATAGTTAATATTTGCCCATTACCTTTGTTAGATCACATTTATGGATAAACGTGCTCCTCATATTTTTTTTTTTTAATAAAATGTAATAAAAAATCACATTGGCAGCCATGCAGGGTAGCTCATTTCTTGGGCAAGACCATTCAATTTCACCATTTTTTGACATCCATATTTCACTTGCTAGCTGATGACAGGCTTGTTCTGGTCCTGGGGCTTGTCCTCATTTTGGAACTGGCTGATGCTCAATCTCATCCTCTTCTTCCAAGTCACTGTAAGACACTGGCTTTTCAGAAATGTGATCCTCACATTCTGAAACCTCTTCCTCTACATCATCGTCAAAAGCTTCTCTCGCCTCCAAAATCATTTGCAAGGCCCTGTGAGCCAAAGCCAATGAGACTGAGGTTGAAAAAATAATTAATCAAATCATTTTTTCTTTTGGTAAAATATGAAAACGGGTCACACAGACCTGAACAGCATACAAGGGTTAATACCTCAGATGATGATGGTGTTAAACTTTTCCTGCAATAGGTGGGAAATCAACCCCACTACAAGTTTTGTCCTCATCCATGTGAACCTTCCGGAAAGATGTGATTATTCTCTTCCCCCACTGCATTCTTCTTTTTCAGGCTCTCAGTCTCCCATGTAGTGATATGCTGATGGATAATAAAATAAAATACATAAAGGTACAGGTTTGGTCCATTGTAACCCATGGGAGAATACATAAAACGAAATTTGGCCTACGTATTGTTTTTCACATTTAACCCTACAGTGAGGTATGTCTTTAAAATGTGAAACTGCTTTTCTGTTTTCAAAGAATGCCTGTGCAAGGAAACCACAATAGCAGACAAAGTTCAAGTTGAAGTTTATTTAAAGCCTCTCCACACTTTTTTACAGTTTCAAAGGGTTTACATGCCCACAGGTTTACAACAGAAAACAGGAGGACAACACCTGACTTAATCCTCACAAGAAAGAAAAAACTCCCCCCCAAAAAACCTGGTGCAACAGGGAAAAAAATGGAAGAAATCTTGAGAAGGACCACAGAGAGGGGAGACCCCTTCCTGGCCAGACAGGTGTGCTACAGGTGCCGACCCAGTGGGGGCTTTGAGTGAGGCAGGGGACCCAGCAGTGTGGGACGATGAGAAGTCATGGAGGGAAAACAGCAGGGGGCAAGACAGCCACAGTTTCCTGGTGAGCACTCTCTGAAAGAACCATCATTTTGATTATTGTGATATTGAAAATATAATGTAATAAAATCTTCAACAAAATACAGTCATAGGCAAGAACTCATTCACACTAGAATTACGAGAGGTGTTTCTTCTTCCACTCAGAAGTGAGAGTTGTTTTGGGTGGTGTAACATGCACAACTCCAATTTACAATAATCATGACTCTGTTTACATACTGCATTATTATTGAGGAGGAATAGCTCCCCTTTGTTCATTGCGCGTTCATCCATCCATTTTGAATCAGAGTCAGAATCTCAAGATGGCGCCACGCATGGCCGACACGGTGTTTTGGTGCACTGACAAGATTGCGGCCAAAAAGTGGAGGTACACAGTGTTAACGTAAATATTTAAAGATTTATTAACACAAATTAACCAAAAAAACATTCTAAAGTTATGAGGTGTGTAAATCTGTGATATCAGTGTGTCTGCAGATGGATGAGTGGGGGGCGTTGTACGAGAGAAACAAAACCAGGCCAACGCCAACCAAACAAGAATCATGGTGCCATCAGGATGGATGAGAGGGAGAAAGAGGGAGTGAGAGGGGCCCTGCGTTCCAGTACTCATACTATCATACTATTTAGTAGGGAAAAAAAAGATTTAGTATGTCAGATGCAGTATGCCAAGTCAGATCCAGTCAGATTTCACAGTATGGATGTCAGCATGCTGCTCTGGCCATTCTGACCCACAATCCTTTGCGCAGCGGACGTTACGTCACACTGACTGAGCTGCGTGTACAAGCCACGCCCACATACAGACGACAACAAAAATGACAGACACAACGCAGTATGAAACAGCACCGGCATTTTGACAACAACATTCAAATTTGCCGCTATGGATGGAGGCGGAAGTGAGCGAGAGAGGCGGAGCTCAGGGACGATGTATGTAGTGTATCCCAATAGTATGCATACGCATGCATATTTCATACTAAACTACATACTTTGTAAGGGCAGCTGCAGTACATACTAGAAGTAAAAAGTATAAGTATGTGATTTGGAACGCAGGGCACGCCTTTTAACCCCTGGGAGACTGATCAGGTGCTTCCAGTTAGGGTAATAAGTCTCTGCCCACCAACAACCTGCAACACAGGAAACACACAACAGACAGGGGGAAACACATACACACACCCAGCAGGCACTGCTAGGCAGGAGGCTGTCACAGCGTGTGTCTGTGTGTGTGTGTGTGTGTGTGTGTGTGTGTTCATCACTGATCCATGTTCATGTCTGATGGAAGTGACATTGGTTACCGCTGTCCATGCTTTCCCCGATGTGGGAGACGATTGCACAAAGTCGGTACATGTTCTGATTTTCACCATTCTGTAACAAAACATGGTGATAGTTTTCATTTCCTTCTCAGTGAGGTTCATTAAGCAACACTATCCAAACATTTCTGAGCAAAACTCCAATGTATGATTTCATTCAAGAGCTCATTAAAGAATACTGTTCTTCTCTGCAATTGATCTATTTTCTTTCTGCATTTCTCATCTCTCCCTGCCGCTCTCTCACACCTGCTGTTCCCTGCTGTGACGTCTCCCTGTCTCCTGAACACTCCAGCTGAGTGAGTGATGCTGAAAAATACAACAAATATCTTGACTACTGGGAAACTTGGAAAATACAGATGGAAATGTCTTGTCAGCTTAGCAACTACTACAACAGATTTACGACTGCAAACTCTTCTCTTACCTGAGCTTACACTGCTTGCTTCGTAGCATTCCCTGAAGGAGCATTCATTTGGATTATTGTGATAATCAGGTGGAAAAGAAAACTGATTTTGCACCTCAACAAAGTGCACAGTCGCAGGCAGACACTCATTCATAATAGAAGGACAACAGTTTACTTTAGTTTTGCCTCTTCTTCCTTTGAAATGATAACCTGTCGCTGTGCTCAGTTCATCTGAAAGAATGAAACAGAGGATTGCTTTACTATCAGAGAGGAGCCCACTTCTGTTACTCCACTGCATTTGTTAAGAGTAGCTTTGTGTAGCCAATTTATTATTCTTTACTTCATTTCAGATAAGTTCTGTTTCTGGTGAGCAAAATCTAACACTCTGACTCACAAAGCTAGGTGTGTTTGCAAACAAAAGCATGAAAAAACATACACATCGTGCATATAGATCCAGTCTGTACACTGACTTTGAAGCAGAGTTGGAGGCTTTCTTCAACGGAAGAGGAGATGTCCAGTGACACGTTGTTATGCTCCTCCTCCTGGACAATTTTCACACCACAGCTTCACAAAACACAGAGGATACAGACACTCAGAACATTACATACATCTGTGTTGATCAGTAATGAGGGATGTACTTTAATTGTGCAGTTGTTCAGGAGAAACATGATGAAAAGTTACCTGGAGCAGGTGCAGACACACTGCAGTTGGAATTCAGGTGTTTCTAATTTTTTGTCCTCCCTATTTATATACATGGGGGGGACAGAAAATTAGAAACAGCTCTCAATAAAATGGAGTCCAGTACAACAGCAGCACTAACTATGAGCTCAGTGCCAAACATAGAATTGAATGAACACCTCTATTACTGTGACCAAAAGAAATCCTGAGCATTATAGGCAGCAGGAACGGAAACTTTATGGCACAACAGTTGGATTGGATTGGACTTGATTGTGCAGGTGGACCTAATAAAGTGGCCACTGAGTGGATATGACAGCTTGCATAAAACAGAAACTTGCTCGCTCCAAGTATTCTTCAGCATGCTCATCCATGCCTCCCACCCACAGACTCCTGGCATTCTCTGTTCACATTATTTCTTGAGTTTCCTATCAGCCCAACATCATCCCTGTTAAATGCACAAAGACCAAGATGACAGAAAAACAGGCTTCGTGGAGAGACTAAATTGACATACTGGTCATGCATCTCTGCCCTACCTGCCTCAGATTGACTAGTAATGGTTGCCTTTGGTTAAGGTTAAGGTTAAGGTTAAGATTAGGGCTGGGTGAGGGTTCGGATTAGCCAATCAGAAGGGGAGTAGGGGCAGGGCTTCCTGCATCGTGCACGTCCAGTATGTCAAATCAGTGGCTCCCTCACACCCAAACACCTTTTGGTCAGACAGCACCACTGGCCATGACTCTCTTATTGTTAACAACAGACCTTTTCTCAGAGCAGCCATTTCTACATGTAAAGCAGATACACACAGGTGTTACTAATAAGACTAATGAAGGCTCTGTAGCATTTAGGTCTAACAGAGCCAGGGCCTTTGTTCATGCTGGTTCATTTGAAAGGCTCAAACGGAACAGCGTCTTAATTAATACCATTAATAACACCTGTGCTCACCTTGGTATTACATGTTAAAGTGGCTGCTGTGGAAAAAAGGTCTACTGAAAACACATTTCTGTATGTAAATTTATTACAGAAGAATTAACTCATGAAAACTTCCCTCTAAATGTCATATAAGCATGCTAACTTAGCATAACTGTATAAAAGCCTACCAACTTTTATCTCAGGAGTTAGCTGGCTAGTGCTAGCCAAGAAAATCAATCAAAGGAGGTTTTTAGTTCAAAGTGTCGCCATCTAGCGGTGGCAGTGTGAACAGCCCAAATTTGTCAGAAAGCACAGCAGCACCTATCTGTCTGCAGCCAGGGGCACAATTGGGCCCCCTCGGCGCAGCGATTGTCACCACAACTCCAGGACCTAAGTGTCCCATCAAAAGCTTTACATAACTCAAATGAAAGGCTTTCAACTGTCTTGCTTTTTGTAGTTCAATAGTAGTGCAAGCACAATATTTACTGCAGGTGATTTCTACACGCAAGTCTGCATACAGTATGCAGTTCACTATTTGATGTGTGTGTGTGTGTGTAAGCTTCTCAAATAATTGACCTTCATGATGGGAATAATAAAGTCTGTATCTATAGATGTCATTTGACAGCCATAATTCAATCTAAATGAACGTATCAAACTGGATAATTTTAATACTGTCTGTAACTTACATGCAGGCTGAGGTAAACTACTCACTGTTTCCAACTGTCCAGCATCCAGTACAGACAGTAGGGTGTTTTGATTTTTTGATTTTTTAATTTTATTTCATAATGATCATTAAGTGAAAAAATAATTTGTGTTTAAATTTATGTAATTAATAAATATTTCTTTTTTGTTACAGTAAAAAGAGCAAGAGTGACAGAGAAATGCCCACAGACTCCCTGCAATGATGCTAACTGGCATGTGATTAACACAGTGTTGCTCACCTTCTTCACTGGGACAGGAAGGGGTGCAGGTATGGGGAGACTGGGGTGCTGCTGGCTCATCTGTTGCTGCTAAGTCTGCTCAAAGGGGCAGGACAATGATTTAATATGAATATATGAATATGAATATGAATGTCAATATGGATGTTTACTTTGTGGTCAATGGGGATTTTTAATTTTTACTGCCAAAAACAAGTAAAAACAAAGAGATCATAATGGTAGTATTACATTTGAAATATATATATATATATATATATATATATATATATATATATATATATATATATTTACTCGATGATGGTTTAATAATTTTATATTCGTTTTTACCTATTTTTTGGGGCCCCTGTCAGGCAAGGGCCCTTGGAATTGTCCTAACTTTTCCCCCATATACAGCGCCCCTGCAGTCATATTGTTCAAATTCATATAATTTGGCATCATCCTGTTTAATCCGCGTTATGACCCTGTATAAAATTCTTTCACAAATGCAAATTTAATAATACTAGTTCTCTTCACTGAAGCCTTGACGAGGTGAAACCATTTGACCTCCCCAGACAACAAAACACAAATTAAATGTGTGTTTTCTAAGATTATTTGCATGACATGTATTGTAGCCCGCTGAACCAAAAAAAAAAAAAAAAAAAAAAAAAAAAAAAAAAAAAAAAAAATATATATATATATATATATATATATATATATATATATATATATATACACAGTACAGGCCAAAAGTTTGGACACACCTTCTCATTCAATGTGTTTTCTTTATTTTCATGACTATTTACATTGTAGATTCTCACTGAAGGAATCAAAACTATGAATGAACACATGTAGAGTTATGTACTTAACAAAAAAAGGTGAAATAACTGAAAACATGTTTTATATTCTAGTTTCTTCAAAATAGCCACCCTTTGCTCTGATTACTGCTTTGCACACTCTTGGCATTCTCTCGATGAGCTTCAAGTGGTATATATATATATATATATATATATATATATATATATATATATATATATATATATATATATTAAGAATTCCCTTTTTCGAGAAAAAATAAACATCCATCAGGGACGGGACTCAAGTTGTGTGTGTGTGTGTGTGTGTGTGTGTGTGTACCTGGTATTGCTAATGTTGTGGGGACATAAATCTGTTTACACAGTCACGTTGTGGGGACTAAAAAGCAAGTCCCCATAAGTGAAAATCATTCATTTTAGGGTGAAGACTTGATTTAAAGCTAAGATAACTTTAGGGTTAGGGTTAGTAGTCTAGTTGGAAAGGGGGGTCCACGCGCATAGGGTGGGTTTTTTATCGGGACCTGCTTTTTCTAAATCCTTGAAGGGTGTATTTTAAGAATCTGCCAGGTACCAAGCTGAAATAATGTCCCATGGGGTTCATTTTTAACCCTTTCTTACAAAACCCTGGTACAAAATTCGAAAATGGAAAACATAGAAAATAGCATAACTTTTGAACCATACATGCTACAGGAACAAATGAACACATTTTTCCATACAATTTGGACCCAGGGAATCCATTAAAATGGTTATTATTAAGATTCAAGTACATTTTGACTCCATTTCAGGACAAAAACTACAAAAAACTAGGCGAAAATCATTAGATGACATCTATATTTCTCTGTTTACTAAATATTTTGGGTGGATTTTTCTTGCCAATTATTTTTTCTCAATCCTTGAAGGGTGCACTTTAAGATTTTGCCAGGGACCAGGCTGAAGTAATGTCCCATGGGGTTCATTTTGAACACTTTTTACAAAACCCTGGTACAAAATCCGAAAATGGAAAAAATAGAAAATAGCATATCTTTTGAACCATACATGCTACAGGGACAAATGAACACATTTTTCCATACAATTTGGACCCAGGGAATCCATTAAAATGGTTATTATTAAGATTCAAGCATATTTTGACTCCATTTCAGGACAAAAACTACAAAAAACTAGGCGAAAATCGTCAGATCACATCTATATTTCTCTGTTTACGAAATATTTTGGGTGGATTTTTCTTGCCAATTATTTTTTCTCAATCCTTGAAGGGTGCACTTTAAGATTCTGCCAGGTACCAGGCTGAAGTAATGTCCCATGGGGTTCATTTTGAACCCTTTCTTACACATATCTTAACCAAACCCGAAATAGAAAAAGTAGAGAGCAGCATAACTTTTGAAGTGCTCATCATAAAGAGACAAATGAACACAGTTTTCCATACAAGTTTGACCAAAGGAATGCATTAAAATGGTTTTTAGAAAGATTCAAGCACATCTTGACTCCATTTCTGGACAAATATCACACAAAAACAACAGGCAGGCTGATAGTCCAGCAGCTACGCACAATATTTCGATGGAACCGTTCACTTTATGATACAAGCATGAAATTTGGCACACTGTTAGAGCATGCCCTAAGGATCATTTTTGGCTATAGGGCCATCGCAGATTTGTCCCGTGGTAACCGTGGCTACCATTTTTCCAAACGGCTGCCACCTGCTGGGATTTTACCTGTAACTCAGGTTCTAGACCACCTAGGGTCTTGATCCTGGTGGCTAATTCTACATTTTCAAGGATGAGGAATACAGTGGTACTATATTCAACATGCTAGCAACTACCTAACTACATATTTCTGGCATTCAGTTAATTAAATAATAGTAAAAACCATAAAAATATCTATTTTGGTTTAGTATATTGTACATGTTTTCTAAGATGTTGACAGATATGCCATGAAATACATGTGTGTTTATGGCAATGGCCAAAGTGGAACTATACAGCAGTACAGAGACAGGATACCATTTAGCCTAAAGGCATATTTAACAAAGCCAAAGAGGAAAGAAAGTGTGACAACACAAAGTTGCGTTTGATGACACAGTCCACCACAGTAGCAAAGGGCAGTATGCTGAATGCTGCCTCGGCACATTTGCATCTTCCACAACGCCCCTTTTTGCAACCACAGGGTTGCAAAAAGGGGGGAGTCCATCAGTCCTTGTACCTTTTTGGGTGAACAGCTGCTTCTGTGATTCCTAGCTGCTAGTGCGGTCATACAGCAATACCACAAATCGCTCAAGAGGCTCCATAAAGTCATCTACGGTGTCTGGTGTAGTAGCCAAGGCACAGAGGGCACGAGTCACATCACTGAAGTTCTTCCATGTGTCCCATGTCGTCTTCTTGCCCCTGCCTCCAAATGATGACACAGTGTCACAACCAGTAAAGGCAAGGAACATCTTGGCAAGGCTTCACATCGATCTGAGCCTAATGCCCTCGCCATCTCATGAACTGCTAAATGCCGGGAACTATTCCCAGCTCCAAAGGCAACTTACAGCTGAGCAATGTTGAGGCGTTGGGCTGCCGTCACTGCCAGTACCAGCACATCTGTGTCAACGGTGTATATAGGGAGGTTGTCATACCGTTCCTTCACAGCATCTTCCAGGTGTAGTATGATGCGTGTTTCAACCTCTTCATGTGTGCATGGTGCAAGACCTGATGTATCTCGGGGCTGAGTACAGACAACCTAAGCATGATGAGTGCTGAAGTTCATCCCACACAACATCAACTTTGCAGACATGCTCCAGCTGAGACTGGACTGGATGTATGGCAAGAACACGTGCTGTGCATAATCTGAAAATATCTTTGCAGCACCAGGTCGCAGCATGTTCACGATAGGAGCCCCATCAAGAATGATGACCTGGACAGTGGGAATGGATGCATTTTCATGTGAAGGAACCAGGTCCATCAAACAGCCCACCAAGTCTGACTTGGTACTAGTTCTCAGCTTGCCCATTTGTGACAGTGCTGTTGGACACGCCTGGTTTTCATGCTCAAAGAACTCATCCTGATTTCCATCATGTGTCTGTGATGCAATATAGAGCCTTGAGAACAAGGAACAGTCATTCTGCAGGGATGATATTTGTTGTTGAGACTTGGATTTTTCTTGGACTGGAGGCCAGCTAATTAGAGGGAGTTTTTTTCTCCTGGTGGGATTGTTAATGGGCTTTGGCTGGTTGGCTGAGCCATCCAGTGGCATTCCTGGAAATTGGCCGGAGTATCTACGCATTGATGAGAACAAAACTGAGCCGTTCTCCCTCCTGGCAACTTGTGTTACATCCCTTGCCTCTGAGAAACAGGTAATCAGCACAGGGACAGGCCGTGGTTGCAGTACTTGAACTCCCCTCCCCAGGTGAGTGGGGATGGAAGAGGAAGGACACAGGCAGGTCAATGAATGAATGAATGAATAATTTAACCCACTTTTTTAAACCTGTAAAATGTGTCATGTGACAACAAGGTTGATTCTGATTCTGACAGGTGGATGGGAAGTTCACTGGATCACACGACCAGAAGCAAGCCTGGCATGTTGCGACCTCCTCCGCTGTGGTTGCAAAAAGGGGCGTTGTGGAAGATGCAAATGTGCCAAGGCAGCACTTCAGTGCACTGCCCTTTGCTACTGTGGTGAACTGTGTCATCAAACGCAACTTTGTGTTGTCACACTTTCTTTCCTCTTTGGCTTTATTAAAAATGCCTTTAGGCTAAATGGTATCCTGTCTCTGTACTGCTGTATAGTTCCACTTTGGTCATTGCCATAAACACACATGCATTTCATCTGTCAACATCTTAGAAAACATGTACAGTACAGTGGTGGAAAAAAGTTTTCGGACACCCCATGCAATTGTTGAAATATTGCATTAACAAATCACTCTTAAGTCTTCTAGTGCAATTTCTTTTAGTACAGTCACAGCCAAAATACTAAACAAATCCTAAAAAAGCCATTAAAAACTTAAAATGGATTGGTTCCATAAAAATACATAAGAAATTTTGAGTATTGGGTCATTTTGGTACCAGTGATGAAGGTCGTTCTTTTTATTAAAAGACACAATTTTTGTTGCCAAGCTTGGTGTCTATATAAAGCCAGCACATTTGAAAGTTCTTCAGACACAAAAATGGCTAAAACCAGGAACCTAACGCAGGAAACACGCCTGAAGATAAAGATTCAACTGTCAAGAATTTATTTTTGTTAGTTTTTCTTGTAAACAATAAACAAAAAAATATAATTTGTATTTGTTTGTATCTGTCTAATGGAGCCACACCTTTTGAAACACAAAAAAGATTTTTCCACAAATATTTCATGATAATATTTGAGATTGTGTAAAATTTTAAGGGTGTCCAAAAACTTTTTTCCACCACGGTATACTCTACCAAAATAAATATTTTGATGGTTTTTACTATTATTTAATTAACTGAATGCCAGAAATATGTAGTTAGGTAGTTGCTAGCGTGTTGAATATAGTACCACTGTATTCCTCATCCTTGAAAATGTAGAATTAGCCACCAGGATCAAGACCCTAGGTGGTCTAGAACCTGAGTTACAGGTAAAATCCCAGCAGGTGGCAGCCGTTTGGAAAAATGGTAGCCACGGTTACCACGGGACAAATCTGCGATGGCCCTATAGCCAAAAATGATCCTTAGGGCATGCTCTAACAGTGTGCCAAATTTCATGCTTGTATCATAAAGTGAACGGTTCCATCAAAATATTGCGCGTAGCTGCTGGACTATCAGCCTGCCTGTTGTTTTTGTGTGATTTCTGTCCAGAAATGGAGTCAAGATGTGCTTGAATCTTTCTAAAAACCATTTTAATGCATTCCTTTGGTCAAACTTGTATGGAAAACTGTGTTCATTTGTCTCTTTATGATGAGCACTTCAACAGTTATGCTGCTCTCTACTTTTTCTATTTCGGGTTTGGTTAAGATATGTGTAAGAAAGGGTTCAAAATGAACCCCATGGGACATTACGTCAGCCTGGTACCTGGCAGAATCTTAAAGTGCACCCTTCAAGGATTGAGAAAAAATAATTGGCAAGAAAAATCCACCCAAAATATTTAGTAAACAGAGAAATATAGATGTCATCTGACGATTTTCGCCTAGTTTTTTGTAGTTTTTGTCCTGAAATGGAGTCAAAATGTACTTGAATCTTAATAATAACCATTTTAATGGATTCCCTGGGTCCAAATTGTATGGAAAAATGTGTTCATTTGTCCCTGTAGCATGTATGGTTCAAAAGATATGCTATTTTCTATTTTTTCCATTTTCGGATTTTGTACCAGGGTTTTGTAAAAAGTGTTCAAAATGAACCCCATGGGACATTACTTCAGCCTGGTCCCTGGCAAAATCTTAAAGTGCACCCTTCAAGGATTGAGAAAAAATAATTGGCAAGAAAAATCCACCCAAAATATTTAGTAAACAGAGAAATATAGATGTCATCTAATGATATTCGCCTAGTTTTTTGTAGTTTTTGTCCTGAAATGGAGTCAAAATGTACTTGAATCTTAATAATAACCATTTTAATGGATTCCCTGGGTCCAAATTGTATGGAAAAATGTGTTCATTTGTTCCTGTAGCATGTATGGTTCAAAAGTTATGCTATTTTCTATGTTTTCCATTTTCGAATTTTGAACCAGGGTTTTGTAAGAAAGGGTTAAAAATGAACCCCATGGGACATTATTTCAGCTTGGTACCTGGCAGATTCTTAAAATACACCCTTCAAGGATTTAGAAAAAGCAGGTCCTGATAAAAAACCCACCCTATGCGCGTGGACCCCCCTTTCCAACTAGACTATAGGGTTAGGGTTAGGCAGGTAGGGTTGGGGTTAGGGTTAAGGTTAGGATAAATCTCCAGGAAATGAATGTAAGTCAATGTAATGTCCCCAGAAGTGATGGAAACCAACATATGTGTGTGTGCGTGCGTGTGTGTGTGTGTGTGTGTGTGTGTGTGTGTGTGTGTGTGTGTGTGTGTGTGTGTGTGTGTGTGTGTGTGTGTACAGCACAACAACCCACACAGCCAGGCAGCAAGTACAGTGGCGGAAGTTAAGCGTTTTGCCTTCAAAATACAAGCCAAAACACATTTTGGCTGGAAAATTAATACACATGCTGACCAAAACACAGCACCAAAATTGTCATATCAAACATTTTTTTGATTTTTAATTGTCAAAACGATTAAAAGATGACATATAGTGTTATCGTGCAATATATATCGTCAAATGCCCTTTTATTGTTGAAACTGTGACCGGACGTGTCACTTTTTAATGGCTGACTTGACGCTGGTGTTTGACGCCATCCAGTCGAGTAGGAAGTTTTGAAGCCGTTTCTGAATCAGATCTCAGTTTGCTTGGATTTGGGGTATGTTGATCATCATGAATAAGGTCACTCACACCTGGTCGTTCCTGTAATTATCCAGCACCTGCGGGTCTGAGCACGCAGAGAAGTAACTCCAGCGTTAGCCTGCTGAGGCTAGCCAGTAGCATTAGCTGCTGTTCCCTTGCTACAAACAGAGCTAACGCTGTCGTATAACACGGAGCTGAGTGCAACTTACAAACTACGGGATAGGAAATTTGCCTTTATGCAGAATATCCGATTAAAGTGAATATCTTTCTGTGAGCAAAAATTCCCAGGGTCAGCTCGGGAGCTAAGCAGCTAACGCGTGTATCCCAGTGGCAGCGTTAGCCTTTAGCATCGTCCATTGTTCATTGACTCTTTGACGCTGGACACTGACAGGGACACTGGCAAGGTAAAAGCTGCTTTATTTTGTCTGGCTTGGTCAGAGCTGCTGGGCTCCTCCAGGGGCAGATGGAGCTAGAAATGGGCATGAGTGACAGGCAATCTTTAATGATGCTAAATGGCTAATCAGCCGGGTTTCCCCACGTTGTCATTTCCATGCTGTGTAACGTGCAAAAACATAGGGCATGAACTTCACTATCACAGGAGTCTCCGAGTCTGTATTATACATCTTTCACTGTCAAATCGCATTAAGTTAGAAGCATAATGCACATAATGAAACACTTTTATTGTACTGTTGCACTGTTTACTGTGTTGTTATTCTGTCATGTGTGCACTGTCATTGTTTATCTGTTTATCTGTGCTCTGCTGCAAGCTGCATGTCACTGAACTAGACTGAAGCGGCTAAACCAGCGACTTCCACCCCAGCCCTCAAGGACCCCCTGTCCTGCAGGTGTTTGTTTCAGCTCTGCTCTTTCACATGAAACATGCACACTCTGTACCTGAACAGGGCGTGCATGAAGGTGCATGTGCTTTAATTGGGTCAGATGTGCAGGAATAGACCTGGAACAATAGCTTGCAGGACAGGTGGGGGGCTTGAGGACTGGTTTGGGACCCACTGGGCTAAACCATCCAAACTTACATGCTGTGTTGTTAATCAGCCTGTTGCTGCGAGGGCTGCTAACAGCCGAAGAAGAAGAAGAAGAAGTACAGCCCACCACCGAGTGCCAGTGTCTGGAGGATGTCTTCACCATTATACTACAACCAAGACAGCGTCACTCGCTTCAAGAAAAGAAAAGCCCGTTTCACCTTCAGTGAAGTCCACATACTGTTGGACGAAGTGAGAAAACATCGTCTGGTGGTTGTGGGTATGTGGCTCTTAAGGCTTAAGCTGCGTTGAAAGGCTGCAGTTATTATCGACATGCAGGTGTTTGAACTTGAACTGTTCGGATATTAGGGCTGAACGATATGTCTTTATCTAGATATGAACCTGTAAGACATTAATGTCTCAAAAGGCGACAATATGGATGATTTAGGGTCAGCCTAAGACAGTGATTGGTCTGTTCTGATCAATAAATAATTTGTGAAGTAACTGCTTTTTCTATGTCCATTTGGTATTAGGCTGTTTTTTGAAGAATGCTTAATTTTCAGTGTTGCTACAGTACACTTAAAATTTCAAGTAAGTGTGAACCCATAGTCATATTGTATGTTGTATTGCTGTCGAGATATTTTGCATAAATATTGAGGTATGAAATTTTGTCTATCATGCAGCCCTATTGCATGTATTGTCTTTTGTAAATTAAGTTGCATGTTGTTAGAGCTGTGGGGGAAAATCACCTCACTTAAGATTTTCAATCTTTTTTCTTTTCTTTTTTTTTTTTATTACTGAATCAATTTAAAGTAAATATATTGGTATCATGTGAAACTGGACCACCTAAAGGGCAAAATATTGCTCCAAAGTTTGGCTAAATTTTGGTGAGGGAAAAACTAGCATGGCTATTTTCAAAGGGGTCCCTTGACCTCTGATGTCTGACATCAAGATCTCTGAATGAAAATGGGTTCTGTGGGTACCGAGGGGTCTCCCCTTATGCAAACCCCATGCAGTTTTTTGCATGCAGTACAAATGTGTTGTGTTGTGTTTGCCTATTCTAAAATGGTGTATTTGTGCATACTGGGGCCTAAACAGTCTGGAAGACGCATAAATTGCGTTCGACTGGAAAGCTGAGACTCATCAATCTTTACATCCACAAACTAGGTGATAATTTAATAAACAAATCGCAATAAATCGTAATATTGAATCGCAATACTTGTAGTATCGGAAATATATATCAAATTGGCATCAAGTATCGTGATAGTGTCGAATTTGGAGATCAAGCATATCGCCCCAACCCTGTATGTTTGATTTCTACACATTCTGGAAAGTGATCATACATTATCCACTCCAGTTTCTATTTTGAGAACAAGCAAAGCAAAAGCAAAATAAAATTGTTTGGCCATGCAGGGTAGAGAATAGACTCTCTTTAGTTTAAGTTTAATAAAGCTGTTGTATGTATAACAGAGCTACTTCTTTAAGGCTTCACACGTCAAGATTATGACTCACTGTAGTAAAAAAAGCATATGATGAATGTAATCCCACTTCCGACAGAGCAGCATGTCAAAGCAAGCACATAAAATGCTTTTTTCTCTCTACTCAAAGGCAAATTCAACCGTGGTGTGCCAACAGACATTAAGAAACGCACATGGGCGGAGATTACGGCACGTGTGAATGAGATTGGAGAGTGCCAGCGTGAGGTCATCGAGGTCATCAAGAAGTGGTCTGATCTCAAGTGTGACACCAAGAGGAAAGTGGCCGCCATGCGGTCGGGGACAGTGCCCAACAGGGGTCTTAACTCACGGCTGTCCCGAGACCTGACTCAGACAGAGCGAATAGTGCACCAGATCCTGGAGATGGACGAGGGAGACCCCAGCACTGGTGACTTTGGGCCACTGGGAGACGACGACGACGTCCCAGAGGAGGAGGATGAAATGGAAGAGGAGGACATGATGGGATTGCAGAGCTCCCCCAATGGAGGGATGGACATGCCTGTGATGCCACCGCCTCTCCCTTATTCCATGAGTGGACCAGCTCAGTCCGGTGCCAAAGAGGATCAGTCAATGCCCAACTACAGTGGCTCATCTCGTGAGTGCCTCTCAGTATCTTGACTTAGATGTTCATTCCATTGACAGAAATACTTACCAACATAAGAAAAACAAAAAGCATAATTTTTTTTTTGTTTTGTTTTGTTTTGTTTTGTTTTTTAATCCATTGAATGTTGCAGGGGACTCATCACAGCCCGCCTTCGAAACGCAATATGAAATACCTCCCATAGAGGGTGAGTTGCAAACAAGAATTTGTTGGAAGTTAAGATAACCCTTTTTTTCTTGCATATGGGCCTCCTGCAAGAACCACAATTGGCATACAAAAAAAAACATTTAAGGGAATTTGCTTGTTTTTTTTTTTTTTTTTTTTATCCTATCCTAATTGTTTTCAATTACTGTATAATCTGTTAACCCCCTCAAACTGATGAATCACATGACTGATGTTCTCTGTGTCCGGTCCATGGTACAGGCGATTGTGACATGCTCAACATGGTTTGCTTCTCTTTGATGTCATTTTTGTGAATAAAACTTCTGGCTTCTGGTTATACCAGTTGACAACTCTCAAGAACACACACTCATTTACAGGCAGGTGGAATTTAGCACCTTATTTACAAAGGCCATTTAGGAAAATTTTGAAGTTATGAGCATTTGCAGAATCCAACGTGGCTGACTTGCACAAGACCACCTCTCAAAGATGATTTAAAAAGATTGAAAATGTTCTTGCACGAGGCCCATTGTTTTATATTAAATAAAAACTGATGTTCATTTTCTTTGATTCAAGACACCGACAATGCATTTGCGGAGTCCGATGATGACCAAAGGGAAGACTTGGTGCCATCCAATCAGTCAGCAAAACCTCCAGAGGATCACCAAGGCAACAATGGTGTCCAGAAACAAGGCGCCGGCGCCCCTCAGCCTTCATCCACACCATCGTTGTCACCGGCCGTCCTTCCAACAGCAAGTCAGCCCTCGCAGAACTCGAGGGACAGCATGCTGCACAACGCGTCGTTGAGCCTCCAAGAGCAGCACGCCACCAACATCCTGCTGGAGACTGTGTCCCGCTCTCTGGAGCTCCTGTCCGAGTCAGTGCAGCAGCTGGCCGAGACTCAACAGGAGTTTGTGCGCGAATCGTTGCAGCTCCAACGGGAAACGGTGCAGGTTCTCAGAGACTTCACCGGCGGGGCCATCGCCCTCATGCATGATAAACTGAACGGACGGCCGGCGTTATAGCGACGGGGTGTCGGACTGAGGCGACGGTTCTCTCCCGTGTTTAGTTGTACCACTGACTTGAAAAGCATCCTTCAGGAGCAGGAACTTGTGAGTTCCTTTGGACTCGACTGCAGGTTGATTCTACCTTTTGATAGTACTCTCTACAGATTTCCTGTGGTTCTATTTTGAAAACTGTATTCATAGAATAATGTATTGATAGCATTGCTTCTGTCTGTCTATGTAGGTTACATGAAAACGGATTGAAAAAGTAATAGTCACTTATTACTTTTAGCCATAAAGGAATAACACATCGATGATTTCTTTTGTTTGCTACTGAAAGTTAGTCATGCCAGCCGATGGTGTTAAATATTTTTTCATTATGCATAAGAGTTATGACAGATTTAAATCCTTCACATACTTTGAACAGTGAAATCTATGGAGTGAGTCTTTTGGTTTTAAAACGCCAGTAAGAAAATGTGTCATTTTTAGTAGTGACTTTCCCTGACATCAGTGTTTGGAGTTTATCACGTACTGTAAACTGGTTCTCCGCGCGAAGAATTTGTGATTGTCTCTTTTTTTGGTTCCTTTTTACATTATGATGAGCACCACTTTATTTCAGTCATGGAATAAAATCCCTACTGTCTTTTGAGCAACGTCTGCAAAGTGCTTAAGTGAAAATAACTTAGAAATCCAGTGATCATAACCAATGTGTAAATATATCTGGTTTTATGAAGTGAACCTTTCCACCTCAGGCTTTTCCTTAACATTATTTTAAAAAAAAAAGCTTACCTATTACTGATTAAGTTAACCGACCTCATGTATAGCTAAGCTACGATAACGTAGTCATACCTGGAAATAAATGCCAGATTTCAGAAGCATTTTATTCTAAAAGCAGAGAAAGGAACATTGAAGCTTGACCTCCTCAATCCTGCTGGTCCCGTCAGTGGGTTTGTTGTTGCTGTGGACTGAGCTTCTTTCACACACACACACACACACACACACACACGCACACACACATACAACTTTACTTTTAAATTCTACTGGAGATCCCAAGGTTTCATAGACACCAAATATGTGCTGTTGAATTTCAAGGATGTATAAAATGATGCACAACACATCTAGATATTTATTTTCTAATTCATGAAACAGTGCAGTCATAAAACAATGGCATCTTGTCTTTAAACATTTCACTCACTGTGAGAGTGACGTAGCTGCGATGAAATGTTGCAATCAGCAGAATCGAACAGATAAATGTGCCGTTGTCCAACAATATGGGAAATCGTGTTTTTCTAACTTTGTAGTTCCTTCAGTGGAAATCAGAGTTTAAGGTGTGATCCACTTTGTGTTATTTTTTTTAATTTTTTTTTTTTTATGCAGCTTACCCTTCTAATGCAAATCCACTCCGTTGCCTTTGGGTTTAACTTGAATGGGAAAACTGGTAATGCTGTACAACTGAGAAATTTTCCTTGTCTAGTCTATGTAGAAATGCTCAAATATGTCAATTGTAGGTGAGTTTTACATTCCAGGTATCTACCTAGCAGGAAAGAAGTGCACAGGTAAAAGCAGACTATGCATTTTTAAATGGAAGGGCACACACCCACTGTTTATTAATGTTAAAGATGAGGACAATTAGAACCCTTTAGGTTCATGCCAAGATGAATAACCCATAGAATTAATTTATCACTTTAGAAATGCCTGTCTTGAAGCTGCTGTTTGACGTCAAATGTACACAAAAACATAAACAATGGGGCAAAATGCTTTTATATTTTGGGTTATGACAGTCACCTTGAACGTTTCTAATTATATTGTTATGGGAAATGAGTGGCGTTCATCATCGTTTACCACATCATAACAAGGTGGGGTGCCCTGCCCTTTGAAACTGCACCGTCTACCTTTGAGAATATTCTAGAGGTTGGTGTCCATTTGCAGCAACAGACATGTTTCAATCATAGAAATGGAGCTGAATCATTCCATTTCTGTGGTTTTAATAAACATACGTGATACGTCTGACTCGAATGTGGTTCTTTGATCATCTCTCGTTGAAAACATGTTGATGCTTGACGGATCAAGATCAGGATCCACCAGGCAAGAGATGTCCAACCGGTTTTGCGGCTCTGAGGCTGTAGAGGGCTCTCCTGCACTGTCTGCTGATACTCATTCATGATGTTCACATTGCCAGTGTATTGATTTATGAAGTATTTGATTAAATCCGTGGAGCCATCTTCATGTAAAGGCGGAAGTGAACGTCTTTTAACAAATTTCTTTACATATTCTCACCACGGTGTCCTGTGTTTTCAGATGCCTCAGTCCTCACGTTTTTCCAGCACAACATCTCAGGACATGCCTTGAGGAGACTCTGGGTGTGTTGTGTAAAATAACCTGCATTAACGCCTGATCTAACAGGTGCAGGAGAGGTGCAGCCTTCCCCGTGGACTGGAAAGACTGGCAGTAGCAACATGCCCCACATGAATCGAAGGCGCGTAATTTGTCCATGGCATGTGTAGACTTCCAAAAGTGAAAGTCACAACAGCTTCTAGGACAGGAGACGCATTCAGAGTGACACAAAAATGCAAAAACTCACCCAGCGCCGCCTCTGTTGTAAATTCCCTGTTTTTTGCAAGACACTACACTGCACAAAATCTTGCTCTTATAATTTGTTTTCACAGTTCAGAGAAAGAAAGAGACAGAAATTATTAAAATATGGTGAGGGAGAATATTATCTTGTCTATAAAATCAGCCTCACCCTGTCTTTTAAGAGCTGCTGGGGATTTCATTAGTATGGCTATGGCTTTTAGAAGGGAATCTTGGCTGAAATGCTGTTTCAGAGTCTTTTCCTGCAAAGTGTGACGTTTAGGGGGGGAAACACTGAAACCTTAGAGCATGAAAATGGCTAAGTTTGAATATAGCTTCCATCCCAAAATGATTTTATTGGCTTATGATAAATGCTTACAATATTCCCAATCATATTATTACTAGTAAAAATAGCAAGAATTTACCTAAACTTGTGGATTTCCAATGCTACATGTTAAGAATAAGAAGTGCAGTTGTGCTCAGCTCAAAATTAAAATTTATAAAAAAAAAAAAAAAAATTCATAGCAGTGAGGATTTGGTGGTGGCCGGGCTGCTTGTCACACTGATTTGAGGGACACTTTACAAAATCAAAATCTTAACCATGTGTCATCAGCAGATATTCAGCCTTCAGCCATTAGAGGTCACTGTGTGAACTGACTCTGACTGTCTGGGAAACCCAAGCAATCATCTTTTAAAACAAGCGTCTTTAATCAACTTTTACATAAATATTTGATGCCATTCCTCTTTTTTTTGGAAGTTGTTTTTGTTCTTTCTTGCAGTATATTTGAATTTTCTCATTTACAACCTAACATTGGGCAGTGAGATGTGATACCTGGATTGAAGTAGTTTAAAGAGCACATCATAATAATGCATCCTAACATACACTGCAACAGCCATAAAGCCCCAAAATAAAATAATCCGTCTAATTACTTGCAAAAACCAAGATAAAATTAGTAACAGAGGATTTAAAAAGGATGGATTGTGTGTAGATTGGTAAATTTATTGGTCATCCTGGTCAGACAGGTCTTGTTCTTGTTCCCTGACAGATTTACATACAAACCTACTCAAGCAGCTGCATTGGAGGTTCTGCTTGTTGTTGCCATTCTACAGCGACAGATGAAGATTTTACTGTATGTTTTGGGGCTCTTTGACTTCCAGTTGTGCTGCTTTCAGATGCAAACAGAGGGTTGATGCTGGTTTCTTACAGACAACAACAAGGCCAAGGATTTTTTAGCGTCCCATTTGAGGGCTTAAGTACGGTGGCCTGGAGAGCTCAATGCACTGCAGCTTAAGAAAAGTCACGCAAACTGTCAAATTAATCAATCTGACAACTCCTGATTTTGAAACTTTAGAAAACGCGCTGCAAATTCAGTTACACCAAATGACAGTGGAAGTGTTTAGGCTTGGTCGAGGCCAGTGGTTCTCAAACTTTTTGCAGCAATGTGCCTCCTGATCAGTGCAAAAAAAAAAAAAAAAAAAAGGTAGAAAAACATCCTTTATAAAGAGGTACATCCATCAATGCCATCAGTATCTCAAACAGCAACCTGATGATGTTGTTGATGATATTTTGTTTTCTGTTTTTGCTTCTTTTTCTTCTTGTTTTCAGCTGTATCGCTGCTGTGTTTCAACCGCCAACCCATTTTCTTGATTTTTGTCTTGTCATATTGAACAAACGTCCTCGCTGGAGGACCGTGGCAGCAGATTTAAACCACAAACACACACATTTTACACCTTCAGGAAACCCAGAGGGAAAAGTCAATATAAAATGTGGTTCAACAAACCTACATTTACATTTTTATCGAACCTATTACACATAGGCTAATTAGTTTAGGAATTATTCATAACAGAAATGCTGCATGTTTCTGTATTGTGTTGTAATGTGCTGTGATACTGATGAAGATGCTTTCTTAATTTGCTTGTGTTTTGTCTGTTTGCATGTGTGTTCTTAATCTGCAGTGTGTTGAGCTCTGAGGTCCACCGTAATTTCAGGACAGTCATCCTGAATTTGTTATGTTTAACATCTTGAAATGCTTTTAATTTTCATTTTAATTCATAATGTGCTGCACGATTTTGACAGTCTCAGTCATAACAAAGCAAAAGCCACACAGCTGGAGAATCGTTTTCGATGGGTACAACCCACTTTGTCACTTCTGCAAAAGATCTTGCTCAGTTCTTGGTGGCTTTGCACACAACACTCCCTGTCTGGCTTTGACGGAAGAAAAAAAAAAAAACTACAACTGAAAACAATTCAGTCATCTTAATTTTATGTTGGTTACTTTTACAGGCAATAGTCATAGTTGATAATTGATGGTTCCAAACTTTCCGTTGCCAAATGTAGACATGGACTTTGTTGACTATAATAACTTTATGTTGCCGGATGTAATGGAGCCATATAAATGCCTACAACAAAAACACTTTCAGGATGGGGGTGCGCTATGCTTAATTAAATACTAAGGATAAGCACTGGCACACACACACACACACACACACACACACACACAGTTAACTTGAGGTGCATTGTTCCCCAGCTCCTTCTGTCTCAGTGAGTTGGTTAAACAGCTGCCAGGGCCGGCCACAGGAAGGAGGGGGGGGTGTCAACAGTCTGCGGGGGCTTCCTCCATCGCTGGAAGCCAGGGGGCAGCATTAGCGTCTGGTCAGCGGGGGGCTGGGCTCCTGAGTATGCAGCTGTATTCACATTTTAAGCTGGCCTTTTACCTTGAGGACTTTATGGACCACTTAAGCCTGAGACATATGGCTTTCTTAAACGGTAGATTACTCCTAAAATTCACTTCAAGTGCCAATAAAACCCGGATTCCCCTCTCTTCTCCTGTCTCAAAGTTAAAAAATGAAGCAGAACATTTTTTTTTTCGTTGTCCCTAGAAAGGTGTTACCTGGAACTTACTGAAGTTGATAATTAATGGATAAATTTCTCATATAGATATTGCAGCCGTTTAGTGGAATCCAACATGACCTTAATCAAATGCCTCATTTCATCGTGAGGATCTTAGGTTGAAACAAATGGGAGAAGTCATTGCATCGTATGTGTTGTTTTGATGCTTTGCCCAGCATTCGCTCGCCATTACAATACAGATGCATCTCATGTTGCGATAGAGTTGGCTGACATCTGGTGACACAGGGAGAAAAAAAAAAAAGATGTGGTCTTTGAGAGGCGCAGTGAAAAGAGGAAAAATCTATCCATCGATCTGTCCTCCTCCTGCATGTGCATGTAAGTTTCCTCCCCCTCTCTATTGCCCCAGTTGACCCCCGTGCCCCCTCCTTTCTTCAGTTTTCACCCCCACCTGTTCTCATTCCCTCGTTCCTCCAGCTCCCTCTTTCATCTCCCATCTGCCACTGAAGCTCCAGGAGCGCCGAGTCTGAGGCGGGCGGGGAGGAAAGGTACGACCGAGGGAGGGCAGATCAGCTTGGACCGGATTAAATTATTATCATGCCTCCATTTGTCCCCCAACAAAAGAGTAATTATACATCTGCTGCTAAGCCAAACCGTGCAGTTTTATTTACTTCATCATATCTGTTGTTTTGGGTGGTGATGAGAAGGGGATTTGTGACTTTGCTCAAACATTAACAGAAGCAGATTTGTTTGTGTCGTAGTGTGAGCGCAGAGTTAGATGGTTCTATCACCGTGGAGTGTTTTCCTAAGATACCGAGCGTCAAGGATTTGACATACCATCTGGAAAAACCGTTTACATACTCTTTTTCCCTTCCCTATACACAGACGCTGAAAGAAGATAAATCTGTAGATTGTAAGATCTTTGCAGTCCTTCATCATCTGAACTCTGATTTCTCCCAAAATGTCCCATTAGGAAGCTTCAAGCATATTTCCCCATATTGTACGACGATATCACACACATATTCTGATTTTTCATTGAAACTACATCACACTTATGTATCTTTTAAATACTTTATTGCAGTGTTTCTTTCATCGTCCTTCATACAGGTGCACGCTTCAACATTCAACAAGTTAAGTACAAGTTAAATTCATAAGTGACAGAAAATACCTGCAGGACATGAACACAATCAAACAAACAAAAAGAATGAAGATGGTTTGTGTGTGTGTGTGTGTGTGTCTAAGCTTTTCTGTGGACATGTTTTCCTGGTACCTTTGCCCGTAGTCCCTCTCTCTCTGTGAATCTGTGTGTGTGTGCGTGTGTGTGTGTGTGTATTGGGATATATATTGGGATTTGGAGCGCAGGTAGTATTGTGGTGGAGAAACTGAGTGACGAGACAGTGTGTGTATGTGTGTCAAAACGTGTGTGTGTGTGTGTTTGTGTATCAAAATGTGTGTGTGTGTGTGTGTGTGTGTGTGTGTGTGTTGGGGGTATATATTGGGATTTGGAGCGCAGGGAGTATTGTAGTGGAGAAACTGAGTGACGAAACAGTGTATGTGTCAAAATGTGTGTGTGCGTGTGTGTGTGTGTGTGTGTGTGTGTGTGTGTGTGTATGTGTGTGTGTGTGTGTAAGCTTTTCTGTGGACATGTTTTCCTGGAACCTTTGCCCGTAGCCCCTCTCTCTCTGTGAATGTGTGTGTGTGTGTGTGTGTGTGTGTCTTCCTACACAGCACCTGTTTATAACAAATCTTAGGCTAGATTAGAACAATTTATTATTCCATCCTGTTCCATTTTTTATGTTGTCTCTCATGATAAATGTCATGTTTTCCATCTACAAAATCTGGCTGTTCATGGCCGTCACCTGCAGTTTGTTAAAGAAATGCAAGTCAGTCGGTTTTATCCTTTCTAGAAAAATAACATCCAAGATATTTTCTACTTTCAGAGGTTCTTTCAAGTCAAAAATATACTTTAGGGTTTTCTCAACCTCTTCCCAAAAAGGTATCATGCAAAGTGTTTGTGTGTGTGTGTGTGTGTGTGTAGTTTGCTTGCTCCCTACATCCTTTCCCTGCCAACCAGCTATCATTCATCATACTCATACACACTTATGTACTGAAGTGCCTCGTGCTCACTTTCCAAACAAATTCGCTCCACTGTTTTGACTTGGACGTCTTAAAGTTTCCACACAGCGACTCTTCTTCTTCTTCTGATCTGTTCATTTCTAATTCCTTTTCCCATTTCTTTCTCTTTTGCATTATTATCAAAATGGAGAGCTTTTACAATACTAGTTTTATTTCTCCTTTGAATCATGTATTAACTTTTTTTTAATTTGTCCTTAGGTAACCCTAACCCTAATCCCATGACTTCCCGTGTCCAAATGATCCCCATATCTCATCTGTAAATATTTAAAGACGTGTTTTTAGTTTAACTCGTACGTGGAATTTGGCCTTTCATATGAGTTCATTGAGTGTTTTTTCTAAGTAACTGAGAGTATGTTACTAACCCCTGACTTATTTGATTTTGTCAGATCTATTTGGGATAAAATCAGGGTCGTGTGTCATTTCTTTGCGGTATATATATATTCACTATTTATTTTTAGGATTTTGCATACATGTTTCCAGTTCATTAAAGTATTTGAAATACACTGGCTTTGCCCTGTGTGCTTTTTTTCATGCTCCTTTCCTTATAAATGGTAATGTCCAAACTAATATTGTCGCCATTTCTTTTTCTATATTGATCCATCTGCCTTCTGTTTTCCCTTTCACCCATTCCCATTATTGTGAGAATCTGAGTTGCATAAAAATAAAAATAGTCCCATAAATTTCCAACACCCAACCCTTCTTCTTTTTTTTCAGTTGCAGTAAAGCTTTGAATTTAATTCTCTGCTTTCTGTCATTCCAAAGAAAATCTGAAATAATTTCATCTCGTAAAATATGATCCTGGTATTGATATTGGTAATGCTTGGAATAAGAATAAAAGGGAGGACCATCATTTTTATTGTTTCTGCTCTGTTTAGTATTGCATCTGGCATTAATCTCCATCTGTTCAGATCCTGTCTTATTTTACTTTCCCAAACACAGTAATTATTCTCACCATCTAAAGTCCATCTAAATCTTCACTTATTGATGCCCAAGTATTTTATTTTCTTTGTGTCCCATTTAAATTTATAGCCATCTTTCAACGTTTGGCCAAATTGTTTCCCTCTTGTTTGTGATTCACATTTGTTCTTAATGTCATTTAATTGATATCCTGAGACTTTGCCATAAAAATAGTTTTCATTAATTTATGGATGGATTCCTCTGGAGACGTAAGGTATACTATTATATCATCCGCGTACAGAGCAAATTTATGAGTTTTTTTCCTGTGTGACTGTATTTATGTCTAATGGCTGCTGCTGGCATTTCAATGTAAATAGCAAATAAAAGAGGGCAGAGGATTTCCCTGCCTGCTTGCTCTTTGTATTGTGAGCCGTCTTGACAGTGCACCGTTTGCTTTCACTCTGGAGGTTGGATTACTGTAAATTTCCTTGCATCTATAAAATAAATGTCTCATGTAAGCCAAAACTGTTAAGGATCTCAAACATGAAACGCCTACTCATTAAATCTAAGACCTTCTATGCAGCGAATGTTATTAACAAAAGATCCTCATTTTGCTTTTGAGCCTAATCAGTTGAATGTTTGCCAAGTATTGTCTGCAAGAAACCCTCTTGGAATAAACCCACTCTGATCTGTGTCAGTTGTACTGTATCAGTAATTATAATGTTTAATCTTTTAGCTAATATTGTTATTTTATAGTCAGTATCAAACAGCAATATGGTTATGATTTGCATGAGGAACATTTTGTCAAAAATACACTTTTTGGGAAGAGGTTTTTGGGTAGAGGTTGAGAAAACACTGAAGTATATTCCCTTCTTTATAGACGATTGCCATGTCTGTGCCCATTTTCCTGTGTCTACATCCCTACACTTATTTACATCACACTTATATTGAGTTCAGTATTCAAAACCAGGGTGACATTTCTTTTCTTTCTTTTTTTTTGGCTGCAGAAAATATAAAATAGATGTCTTGTGCCACATTTTATATGAGACAAAAGAGTTGAACAGAGTTTAATTAGTAAAGTGCCATTTTGATAGAGAACTTACATATTGTACATGGCTGGTATATTGCAGTGTGCTTACATATGCATAATTAGCCGCAATAAATCATGCATATGCATGTTCAGCGCTTCAGTGAGCCTGCACTTCAATCAAGTAACATGCATGATGTATATGTGGCAGTATGTACACACACATACACACACACACAGAGCATCATGGCCCACCAGACACCCACACCACACCACACCTCCTATTGTCCCAAAGTCAGACAGCAGGCTGGGGCTGCAGAAGTGGCCACAACAGCCTGACTTCTCCCCTGAGGGCCTGGGTCTGATTTGCAGCAGCTCCCCCTCTCTTTCTCCAACTGCCCTCGGGGGAGGAGGACCTCCAAGCTGCTGCGCGCTGTGGAGCGGGCAGATGCTGGCCACTCTAATGGGAGGGCCGGGGGATGACATGACTCCTCTCTGGTTCCCATGCCCCGTGGCACGCTCATGTCACGCCCCTGCAAATAATACAGATGACAACAGTGGAGAAGGTGCAGGGTCCATCTGCTCTCTTGACACAAAGGCACTCTGGGCCACTTCCATACTGTAGATGGACCTGGGAAGTGTGTCTGACATGATGTGCGAGGCTGTCCAAAGATAAGAAGGACTTGGGTTAGGCAGCTGATGAGAAGATGGAGGACTGTAACAAACAAGGATATAGTTCAACAGAGACATAACATTACAAGAATGTATCCCCACACAGCACATTTTGTAGTTCCTACAAGTGGCAGATTAATATTACACATCTAGAGATCAACTGACATGCAAACTAAGACAAAGAATTACCAGCTTGCTGTAATAAAGCAAATTGGTATCAAGCATATTTCACTGACTGTATTATTTACATTTAAATAATAATAATAATAATAATAATAGAATACCTCAACTTGTCATGTTCTTTATGAAAACAAAATGGCAGGGATATTTTAATCTAGGAGAAATCACAAACAAATCATAAAATAGGATTACAACAGCATCAGTGACAGAGAGAACATAATAGTGAGGGCATCCTTTACATCCCATTGAAATGAGTATGCTCTCTCCTTCATTAATGCACCCATTATGAATATAAAATGCATGTGCACACTTCCATTGGACACAGGCATACTGGTCTGTATTATACAAACCAGTTTATCTGTCAAAATTACATTTAACTACAGCCAGTTTTACTGCAGTATACTGAGAGTATAAAGAACTGGCAAGAAATAAATCCACATTAGGATATAAACCTCAGTTTGGTAAGATTTTGCCCCATGAACGCCACAACATAAGTTTTTGATGTGCACAATATTAGTGGTGAGAATGAAACTATAGGCTTAAAAATAACACGTGATGTAGTCGGGATGACAATAGTGAATTTGGTGAAAAGTGAGAGCCCCTATAATCACCACAAGGACGCACACACTGGTCTACAGGGAAGCCTTTGCATCAGCCCATTGATTACCATAACAACTGTAACCACGCAACTCCTGTGATGCAGAGGAACCTCGAGCGGAGCCTCAGACACCTTAGTCAGCATATAGCTCTCCTGCTTTACATGCGATGATTTATATTTCTGCCTCTTTTGTCCTTGTTGAGTCTCCGAGGGAAGGAGCGTGCCAGCAGGGCTGCACGGGGGCCACTTCAGGCACGCGTCCCCTTCTCATTATAATATCAATAGGTCGCTCCCAACCCCCCACACCCTACACGCTCACACACACATACACACGCGTGCTTGCACAGAATGCGATGCGAATACTAATCAACCCTCCTTATGGCCTCATATTTGTATTATTTTTGTGGTATATCATGATCGGAGAGTCTGGTAGGAACTACTATAATATAACTTCAATATTTGATTTGATGTTAGTTTGCTGTGACAAGATGAAGATAAAGTCGCGCTTGACTAGTTTGCTGTAAAATTTAAAATAAGTAATACATTTTTTTTTAATGCCAATAATGCCCTTTCTTCTGTCTCGAAGTCTTCAGATATCACAGTGCTATTTCTCATGTTACAATAAAAATGTGAGCCCATAAAGAATATTT
The DNA here is from genome assembly GCF_902150065.1 of Myripristis murdjan. Taxonomy (NCBI): domain Eukaryota; kingdom Metazoa; phylum Chordata; class Actinopteri; order Holocentriformes; family Holocentridae; genus Myripristis; species Myripristis murdjan. The sequence goes on from NC_043993.1 coordinate 29,901,135, forward strand.
GAGATCTAGTTGGTGATCATGATAAGGTACGTCACCTAGAACAAAAAAATATCAGGGAAAAACTCTCATTTATGCGCTTTGGAGTTTAAAAGACCTGAAGTTTGATTCTATAAGCCACTGTGTTAAATCAGTTAATCTGACGGCCAGGCCATTGAGGTGTGTTTACTCTCAGCCACATCCTGCAGAGGACAGGTGCTGTAAACGCAAGGCTGACCAGAGCTGCTCCTAAATCAATAAGCACTAAAGGGGAGCTCGGGGCGGATGGTGCGCGGCTGGGCTGGACGGTTTGAGGAGACAATAGCCGAGTTTGGAGCCCCGCACCGTGGACCATGTGCCGTTCATTACCATACAGCTGTTCGCATGAGGTCCAGACAAAGGCAATATGATAGTCCAATCTCTAAGTGCTGCAGGATGCCCCCTCCCTCTCCTCTCCTCTCCCCTCACCTCCTCCCTTCTCCTCCACTCCCCTCCCCGGGCTCAAGAGCACAACAGAAGAGGCCTGAATAGCCGAGGCGCACAATGAAAGAAAGGTCTTATCCGGAACCTGCCCACTCTTTGTCACCTCGCACGCGTCAGAGCAATTACAATGTTGGGGAAAGAAAGCCAAAGCTGTGGTATTCTTCCCCGCTTCCTTCTGATCTATGTTTAGCTGTGTTTTTATAGGCCTTCCCCTAAAAAGAAAAGAGAAAGAAAACGCTCCAAACACTGATACAGGCCTGAAAGTGTCAGTGAAGTTATCATAGCCTGTTGACCGCTGTTATGCATTACAGGTGTGATGAAATGCACTCTTGGATAACTGAGTGTTGCTCATACATGTAAAACCTGCCATTTTCAAAACTTGGAATCTGTTTCTCATCTTTTCTTGTGAGTTTGTTCATTTTCGTCTCTGATCAATTTTAGAGGAAATCCCTCACACCAGGTCACTCTTTATTAAAAAAATTCCTGACAACAACTCACTGAATATGCAACTAAATATGAATCCTTAGTTTGCTTTCTTCCCTGCAAATTCCTTTGATGATAATAATATTTTCTCTTCAATAGGCTGAACTTGCCCGGATGATTAACAGTTAAACATAAAGTTAAACCTTTACTATATTAGTTTTCTACCTTGCACATGCTTTCCAACTTTGCTCAGATTCAATTTGAGCTCTCCAATTCCCCACACAGTGTCCCCTGTGTCCCGGGCTGGTCCCATGAGGTCTGCTCCGGCCCCTCCTCTCTCCAAGTGACGCGCCCCATCAGAGGGTATAAATCCACTGTGCGCCTTTATACACCAGAACCTAAACAAGTAGAGGACCGGCTAGGATAGGATATAGAAGTGTAAGCGTAAGACAAGGATTTAATAACCATCCAAGAACTGGACCTTACTTCGTGCACATACTTCTTCAGCGATGAAAGTTGCGTTTTAATTTTTTTCCCTAGCTTGTAAAACTTTTCCTCGGCATCTTTTGGAATTATCTTTGGATACAACGGATGCATACAGCCACAGCCACCTGACTGCAACGCAAATTTTGGGAAGAAATGGCGCAGCATCTGAGATACCTCTTGGTTTTGGCCTTAGTAGAAGTGGTAGGTAGACTCGGGTGTTTTGGGAGCGGAAAGCACCATCCTCCAAATGTCTTTACGCACATCTCGTCTAATTTCAACCGACTTATCTGTCATTGCAGGTCTTGTCATCAGGGGTGTTTGAGTTGAAAATCCACTCATTTCACACGGCGCATCGCATCTGCAGAAGACACAGGGATTGCCATATATTTTTCCGAATTTGCCTCAAGCACCCAGAGGATGTGATCTCAGCGGAGCCACCTTGCACTTTTGGGACCGGGCACACCAACGTCATCAGGGCCGATCACACCTCAATCTCCAGCAGCGCTCCCATCAGGGTGCCTTTTCACTTCAAGTGGCCGGTAAATTGACATTTTCACATAGCTGCATGTAGAAATATAGTGGAGAGGCAATCAACCAAATAACCTTCCTCACATTTGTGGTTTAGAGTTCCAAACTGATGTAAGTGATGTGAATAGAAACCCAATCATTGCTCTTCTGAAAATATAAGTGACATTTGTTTATGCTGGGGTCGGGCTCCTTAATGTAATCAATGACAGGAGTCACATTATACTTTTTTTTATTATTATTATTATTATTATTATTTTTTTTTTTTTATCAACGACTGCTTATATAAGTGCCTTAAGTGACTTAGTTTAACTATATTTATGTTATTAGAATTTCCAAATACTGAATGCGCTTCTTTTCTGTTTCAGGGAACATTTTCGTTGATCATTGAAGCCTGGAACGCCGAATCTCCGACTGAATACACAGGTTGGTTATTACGCATGGACGCACTTAACAGCTTTTACGCACCAGCCTCCTTGGGGGATCAACCGGTTATAAACTACATTTCTTTTTTTCAGACAACCAAAACAACCTTGTGAGCCGCCTAGCGACCAGGAGAAGACTTGCCATCGGAGAGGACTGGTCCCAGGACGTGCATTTTGGGGAGCAGAGCGAGCTGCGCTACTCCTACCACGTCTTCTGCGACGAGTATTACTTCGGCGACGCCTGCGCAGACTACTGCAGGCCGAGAGACGACACGCTGGGCCACTACACCTGCGATGAGGAGGGCAACCGCATCTGTCTGGAGGGCTGGAAGGGAAGCTACTGCTCTGAGCGTAAGTGGTGTCAGCTGAAGTTTCCATGAGCAAGGCACTGAAGCCCTGTGTCAGCTCCCAGGGGTGTTGTTCTGTAGCTAACCTATGGAAGGGGGGCAAGAGAAAAGAGAACACCCTGCAGAGTATAACGTGTTGGAAACCCTAAGGGAAAAATCTCCCAAGTTTTCCTATAGGGATTTCAATGTATTGATGGCACTTCACAGTGGCCTTATGCTACTTAATGGCATTTTAAATTATGTCATGGTATCACTAGAATATTTAAATCATATCCTCATAAGGAATATAAGATATTTCTATAGTGTCCTTCAAAAAGTTATTACAATATTACTGCTCTGTCACATAAAACATGGTTCATTGCTGGCCCAGGTAAACCAGTGTCACTAATGTAGAGACTGAAAATAATGTAAAAATACAGCTAGGTGTATGATGGAACAGCCAAAATGAAGATGGCAGCATTCAAAGTGAAACTGCAAAACAACAGGTGCAAAGGACACATTTTTGGAAAGATAAGATGAATTAAACATACTCCCTTCCCAAGAACTGAAAAAATGTATCTTAAAGTTTGTCAAGGCATGGGGGACAGTGTTTTTTTTTTTTTTTTTTTTTTTTTTTTGGCTTACTCTCAAAGAGGTTTCATTTTAATCTCTAAAGCAGACATTGTAAACTTTGGACAGGCAGCTTTGAGAGTGGTCTCCTTTATGAGGGAGACATCCCGTGGTGTTGTGTTTTACTCCACAGGGAGAAGGACTGTGCGGCTCCATCTGCCTTTTGTTCTCTGCTACAATGAGAGAAAAAGCCATGAACCCCATTAGGGAGACACATTTTTCAAGGTGGTCTGTGTGTGTGTGTGTGTGTGTTTGCACTTCTGAGTGAAAATGTGTGTGTTTGTGTGTGTGTGTGTGTGTGCGTGTGTGTGTGTGTGTGTAATGGGGAGGAGATAAAAAGAAAGCATTTGTCTCCGGCGGTGTGCCTACCAGCTGCTTGGCTTAATACTTAACCAACAGTGAAGCCTGAAACGGGGCTGGGGTCAGACAGAGTGCTCTGTATGTGTGTGTATGACAGGGTGTGTCCATTGTAATCACACACCCTCCCCTCCCTCTCTCCTCCAGCCATCTGCTCGGCGGACTGCAGTGAGAAGCACGGCTACTGCGAGGCCCCAGGGGGCTGTACGTGTCGCATGGGCTGGCAGGGCCCCTCCTGCAATGAATGCGTCCGCTACCCTGGCTGCCTCCACGGGACATGCAGCCAGCCCTGGCAGTGCAACTGTCAGGAGGGCTGGGGGGGCCTCTTCTGCGACCAGGACCTCAACTACTGCACCAACCACCGGCCCTGTGCCAACGGGGCGACCTGCACCAACACGGGCCAGGGCAGCTACACCTGCACCTGCCGGCCCGGCTACGGAGGCACCAACTGCGAGCTGGAGACCAACGAGTGCGACAGCAACCCCTGCAAGAACGGAGGCAGCTGCAATGTGAGTACAGAATAATGGAGGCTGTTTGAACCACACATTACAATAATTTACCATAAATAAACAAGACCATGATTGAAAAGAATGGTAGCTTTTACACTGCATTTTACATTACGTTTTTGAGGGAAATCGGCTGGATTGCTTTGTGGCACAACACAGGGGCAACTTAACATCTCTAACTGCGTACTTTCAACCTTACCACATCTGAATGCATGTACTGGTTAACTGTTATCAAGGGCTCTAATCCTACTTCTTGCTCAAATGTAGGTCTTGACATTGTAGGTCTTGTAGGTCACTGAAGTAGGTCTTAACAGAAGACGTCTAGACATTGAGCAAACACATTATGCTACTTATTGCTTAGGTCAATAGGTCTAAAGAGAACATGTTTCAGCATTTGCCTACAACTTAGTTTCATTAGCATAACAATTAAGCTGCCATTGTCAGACTGATTCAAGTGTGCACTTACTTAGAAAACCATTTTGAGATTTTATGTTGATATTCCTGTTCTGAAGGGAAGTTTTTTCTATAACCGTCTCCCCCTTTAGGACCTGGAGAACGACTATTCCTGCACTTGCCCCCAGGGCTTCTACGGTAAGAACTGTGAGATCATCGCCATGACGTGCGCTGACGGCCCCTGCTTCAACGGCGGCACCTGCATGGAGACTCTGACCGGAGGTTACACCTGTCGCTGCCCCCCAAGCTACACTGGCTCCAACTGTGAGAAGAAGCTGGACCGCTGCAGCAACAGCCCCTGTCTCAACGGTGAGTGTGAGCCGCACCACTGGTGACACCTTGTGGCTGAAGTGCAGGGCAGCAGTTTCCTCACCGGATAGGGTCTTTTGTTGGCTCACTATGGTAACAATGAACTGAAACAGCTACAATCAACCTTCATAAAATGAAAAAATCTAACGGTATCTATGAGGCCAAACAGACATTCAATAGTATCCAGCTGATCCCCCTGACATGTCAAGCCTGATATGTGCTGGAAATGTCCATGGTATGTTGGAGGTATGAAAAAAGCTAATGAACACAAGGGTGAAGTTTGCTTCAAGCACATTCTATCAGGGGTTATGGTTAAATTAAGAGGTTAAAGTTAGAGTTAGGGTTAAGGAAGGGCAATGCAAATGTTGCTTTTGGTATGTTGGAGGCATGTACACAGGCAACACAGGCAACACAGGATTGAAACATTAGGGGTTCTTCGTCAGCTGGGTGTTTTACCACACCTCACCATGCAGCACTCTCGCCCTTTTGTCATGACCATATATTCATACCGTGCACAGCAAACTCAATATACATCAGAATCTTCTGCTTTGCTGATAGCACTGCAGATATTTCCCCACCTACATGCAGAATATCACAAATTCGCCATCAGTTTTCACCACAAGCGAGTCACTGTTTTGTGGTTTGCCTTCTAGAATACAAAAAAGAACATCTTAACGTTTAAAAAAAACTTGTTGTAAAGAGCGCGTGTCAGCACAACTCACAAAATCAGTGGATTGAAATTCTCTACTGATCATCTGCTTTCGACAATCTATCCATATTCAGCCGTCTATTACAAGACAGGGAGGCTACACGGGGCAACCATAGTTTTGACCTGTCCTTGAGCCTTACTGAAACATCACCATACTAACTCTTGTTAGAACTGTAAACTTCTTTTAGCCTCCGCCGCACTGTACTAATGCTCTCAAAATGGTTTGCCATGGGACGTCCAGACAACCCTGAGACAGTGTTAAATGTAATCCCATTAGCACCCTGTCTTTAAATACGCTGAAAGGTCTTCCCTGATCTGCAGGATGCTGAGCAGAGCTGTGTCTTTTCTTCCTCCTGCAGGTGGGGAGTGTCTGGACCTGGGCCAGAGTGTGTTGTGCCGCTGTCAGGCAGGCTTCACCGGTGCCAACTGCCAGGTCAACATTGACGACTGCGCCTCGAGTCCCTGCCAGAACGCTGGGACCTGCCAAGACGGTGTGAATGACTACACCTGCTCCTGCACCCTGGGGTTCACCGGCAAGAACTGCAGCGTGCGTTCGGACGCCTGCGGTGCTCGTCCTTGCCAGAACGGCGGCACCTGCTTCACTCACTTCACTGGGCCCGTGTGCCAGTGCCCCAAGGGCTTCATGGGCCCCAGTTGTGAGTTCACACTCCAGCCCAGCTTCAAGCCCGCTTTGCGCCAAACCTCGCAGCCTTCCTCTGCCACCCTCACCGCCTCCTGTGTTCTGGCTGTCCTTGCACTGGCGCTGGTGGTGGGCATTGTAATTCTGAGGAGGAGGCGGCGACTGCGTGGCAGGAAGCAGCTGAGCGACATCGCAGTTTATAACGACTTGGAGACGGTCAACAACCTGGGAGGAAGCGAAAGAGAAGCTTTCCTGGGGCCCAGCGGCCTCTTCAAGATCAGCAACAGCACAGCTCGCCTCAGCCTGTCACTCAGCCCGGACGCCAGGTCTGGATACAGGCACAACCCGGTGGAGAGCAGCCAGGCCCGAGGGGAGCGTCCAGACTTCATGTGGAGGGATGAGGCCGGGCTGGGATCCGTGGGGGGGCTGAGATGAATCCGCTCTGAATCCACAGGGAAAACAGGGACATCCATGCAGGAGACGTGGATGAGAATATTAGCACTTGTTTTTCCTTTCTCTTCATGAAGAGTGCAAGAGAGAGGAAAGTGAATGAGCTGAAAAGCTTTCTACTCATGTTGAAGATTACTGTACTGATAAACTTTCAAACATAAGAAGCAAAATGTAGGGAGAAAAGAACTATTCTGATGTAGATAATTTACAAAGATTATTAAAAAAGTATATGGGACAAAGTTTTTTCCAAGTTTAATAACCCAAAGAGGCCAAATAATACCATATGATCTACTTCTCATAGGACCTACAACACATACCAAATACAGGAAGTCGCAGTACTCTGATAAGACTGATTACCTTGGAAAAACCCATCCAGACAACATGTTTTTGAGGGTTATTGTCTTTGATACGTTCACTTTGTTAAATCATTTTTTGACCCATTTTTTTTTTCCTTTTGCTTTTCAATCTTCCTTTGGCCATTATTTCCTTATGATTTGTACGTACCATCATTTCTATTGTTTATATTATTTATTTATTTGAAATTTTATGTTTATAACTTCACTTTGATTGTCACAAATTGAGATATATATTTATATGGTGCTGAATGAAGACCCGTGCTTGATGTTCCATGTGGAAAATTTTGTCTGTGTATTGGCTGGGTGAAATGTCCCAAAGATATTGTGGGCAGGGGATAATAAGCAAACTGTGTTTCTCACACCGAGTCAGCCGTTACTGTAATATATATTTGATACTTCTGCTAATTGAGTCGTGCCATTTCATGTTCATGCCAAAGTTTGCGTTTTGTTGCCGGTTTTCCCTCATGCTTGATTTTGTCATGTTGTAAGTGATTGTGATGTGGAATAAATGATTTGCTTTGAAGCGACTCTGGACTGAAATCAGAAATGATATTCACGTGCAGCTAGCTGATACACAAAACGTCAGCAACACTTACAAGGTCTTACTGCATCTGGAGAGGACACATATAGAGACAAGATGAATCATGTGACAAGTTTATACAGACAACAGTTCAATACAGCGCAGTTCAATCTGTATTGACAGTTCAATACAGAGGATTCCAGATTCAGTCATTTATTGTCATAAAAACTAAGCATGCTGGCAATCTGTCTCAGGATAGACACTATGATAATACTACTACAACTACTATTAATAATAATCATAATAAGTAGTGGTAGTAGTAGTGGTAATTATAATGATTATAATACATGTCATAAAAACTAAGCATGCTGGTAATCTGTCTCAGGATAGACACAATGATACTACTACTCATACTACTCATACTACTACTACTACTCATACTACTACTACTACTACAAATACTACTACTACTACTCATACTACTACTATTACTACTACTACTACTACAAATACTACTACTACTACTACTACTCATACTACTACTACTAATAACAATAATAAGAAGAAGAACAATTAGTAGTACTAGATGTAGTAGTGGTTATTATAAAACAGTAACAATTATATTTGGAGGAATATATAACATCCACTAATTTGTCTAATTTGTCTACAAAGATTTGTGACAAATAGCATTGACTGCCCTAAACTCTTAAGTGCTTTATTTTATTAAGCCCCAGGGTTAAGATATTGTGATTTAGGACATTATAGCCATTATATAGACATTCCTTGGCTGCAAACATCTTGTAGGCTAAATAAAACTGGCCCAGAGGGGAGAGAGAGAGAGAGAGAGGGAGAGAGAGAGAGAGAGAGAGAGAGAGAGAGAGAGAGAGAGAGAGAGAGAGAGAGAGAGAGAGAAACCTCCTATCTCTGTCTCTCGCTGCTGAGTCGTCGCCTCCTCCCAGCTCCTCTCCAGCTGCAGCCACAAACCAGTCAGACCAGACATGGCAGCCGACCGGGCCGGGACGCCACCTGAGGAGGAGGATGACTTTCATTCCTCAGACTTGGGGTCGTTTCAGGACCACGGCTGTAGTATCCAAAAGAGACAAGCCCGGGTCACCGTCAAGTACAACAGGAAGGAGCTGCAGAGGCGGCTGGACGTGGAGAAATGGATCGACGAGTGCCTGGACCGGCTCTACGCGGGACAGGTGAGACGCTTCGGAAGTCAGGTAGCCCGCTGCTCCCGTGGCCTCCACTGCCAGCAAGCCAGGGACAGCCTTTTTTTTTTTTTTTTTTTTTTTTTTTTTTTTTTTTGCTGGATTGTGTTTTTGACAATAATGTTACTTATACAGGCAAAAACAAACTTGTAAACTGTGTTTCAAAGCTGAGCAGTCAAAGGAGGAACAGATTAAAAAGATAAAATAAATTGCTAAAGACCAATCCTCAGAATAATTCAAACAAGGTCAAAAACATCACTTCATCCTCTTTCTTTGAATGTGACACAGTTAACGCGCATGTTCTGCATCTACTTTTCACCTCAGTCACTGCATATATTAACCTATTTCACTTTTCAGTATATAAAAATGATCTTGCAATCTGTAGAGTGCATCAAATGTATAGGAAAACATGGCTGAGGGGTTTTAGTTGGACCATAGTTGTGATTTGTAAGGCAAACAGAGATTGCATCATAATCCTGAGATCTTGGCTCTGTTGTTGAACCTCCCATCGAAGATCTATGAGGTGTTTTGTAGTATTGACATTAATAGGAGAGGTAGGGCAGCCTGGTTCTCCTTACATGGCCAGGCACCATGCTGAAGTCAGGTCCTCTGCTGTCCCCTTTGCTGCGATGTGGACGTGTCTGGGGATGCTTGCTGCCTTACATGGGCAGGGTCTTGGGCCAGAAAGAGGTATGAATGATGAGAAAAAGGAAGAGTTATGGGAGGGGATGGTTATGGAGGAGGGAGAGTGCCGTTGTAGGTCCCAGGAGGAGGTAAACACGACTGGCCACTGTGACAGAGTTGACAGGAAGCTTAAGCTCTCTCATGGGGAGATGTGGGGATGAGCGTCCTTTAGGACTTGAAGTGCAGGACTGTGTTGTCACAGGCATGGTTTTGATGGTTTGACTGGAAAACTAAATGGTCATGATCACAATGAGACAATGGTCTGAAAGAAAAGCCAATCAGCGGCCAGCTTTCACAGAGATCTGTTGCCCATTGCATCCTCATAGACTAAGGAATATGTTTAAGTGTGTTTAATTTGTCCTGTCCCGTAAAGCATTATGGAAAAATTCACATAAAAACATAAAAAGTCAGGAAAGATGAAGTTTCCTCTTGTTGCACCAAATCATCAAGTCGGTAGGAAAATTCAAATCCGTATTATTTTACTGGTTTTATGAGCAAAAAAGGTTAATGGGCTGTAGAGTTGGATTACTGCATGTGCCCAGGCACCAGCCTAATTGTACAATCAGTGCAGTGGTTTGGATGGACATGCGGGACGAGCCTGTCCCTCCGCTGAGCTGCACAATGCCTGTTTGTTCAGACAGAGCAGGCCACTGTTACAGTATTAACATGAACACTGTTACTATTCATCCCTCGGCCCAAAACAAAACATGAAAATGATGGACATTCGCTGTGTGCGGGCTGAAGCCTCAGCTGTTATGCGCACTTCAGATCGCTCCGATGAGAAACAGAACATTTGTCCTTTTTAGTCGTAAAGATAAATGTCTTTTCACAGTTTGTGCATCTTGTGTGAGTAAGAGTCTCATTCAAACTGTAATTATGTGTGTGTATGTGTGTGCTTCAGGAGGATGACATGCCAGAGGAGGTGAACATTGATGACCTGATTGACCTGCCTAACGACGAGGAGCGAGCCAAAAAGTTGCAGGTAATGTGATTCATGCACTTAGCAGGGCGCCGATTATCCTGAGGCAAAAAAGAGAGCTCTTCAAAAGACGAGGAATGACAGCTATGAGATTGACTATGAGATGGACAAAAAAGCAAGTGACATGATGCTTTGTTCAGGGGGCTAAACCCTTCATGAATCAGAGTTAAAACAGTGGAAGATTCAAGGAAGAAAACTGTATATAAATGCACATTGTGCAGAAGGAGTCAATTTACATGTGTCTTATTTTTTTTCCAATAGGAGCTGCTTCAAAACTGCAATAACAACACAGAGGTATGTTTTGAGTTGGAAAATATCATATCATTAGTCAGGATGGTGCACACATTATATCCACATATTGCATACCAAAATGCATACACACATTGCAAGACTTGGGGCTGCAGCGTCTGACACCTCCTACCACAGTCACTCCATATGCCTCAACAATAGCTGTCTGTACTCTCTGTCTCTTTCCATTTTTACCCTGGAACAATAAGCCTTTTTTAAAGATCAAATGTGGGCCTCACAGCGGCGACTTCAGAGATACAAACACAGCACCGAACAGAGAAAATGAGTGTGACTGCTGGGTTTCTTGCTCCAGAAGGAGTTTTTGAAACCTTAATGTGACCTGGGAGATTTGCATACACCTAAAATAGGTTCTCTAAAAAACATGCGTCATCCTACCAGCTGTGTATATCCACAAATAGAATTAAAACCCGAACAAAACAGGGGCATCTGAAATCAGAATGAAGGTAACCAGTCTGTCGTCTGTTCTTGGTTGAGGATGATTTTAGGAAATGCAACCGGCAGCAGCAGCAGGGTTTCTTTGATCAACATCCCTGGATAAATGTTTTTACACTGAACTCAAGAAGACGGCTCCAGCGGGAAGCTTGAGTTTGTTGCTTGATGATAAAGAAACCTCCACCTGAACAGCTGGGATTAAGATGAGGATTAGGATCTTCATTGCCGGTTAATGCCAATAACAGGAAGAACAAATAATAATTGGGGTTGTTCTGCCTGTTTCTGCTCCACCACCATAAAACTAATGACTTGTCATCAAAGACAGTAAACTGTTTAGGTTCAGAGGGTACAACCAAAGCAAACACATTAAACATTAGCATTAAGTGTGCATTCAGATCCCACTCTGGTAAGGTCTTGACATTGTGCAACACATATACACAAAAGTTACAAGGACAACGTATTTACACCACATCATGGCACTGGACAGAGTGGGAACTTCCTCTGGCACGGCCTGTCAGGTCCCCCCTCCCAGGGTCCGCACTGCTCTCCGAGGCCTCCTTTCCATCTATGGACAAAAACATGAAACACTCAAACAAGAATAGGTGGTGAATGATTGATAGTGATCTTCTTTGCCACTGTATTTTACACTACACTTTCAGTTGCCGAGGTTTTATCATGTTTTTTCCTGTAATGTACTAATGTGGTATCTTTTTTAGTGTTAATACTTTGTTCCATCCAGTCGAGCTGTTTTTTAATGGTGGGTTCAAACCGTAGTTTGTACCTTGGAACAGACTCAGAGCGCTGAGCTTTTGCTCCTCAGCCAATGTTTCAGATGTTTTCGCAGCATGAATCATTCCTGTCTTCATCTTTCTTTCTTTGTACTGTTAGGAACACGTGATTGTGATATCTTATTTTTTCTCTTTTTTTTACTTTTCACAGTTATGCTCATAGTGTTATCTCAGCGGCTATACTAGTTACTGAGTGAAAGAACCACAGCCACTGACGCAGGGTGAACTATGGTCCTTTCAAGTTGTCTTTCAAATTTTCAGAGAATTCTCAGAGAATCCATCCACTCAGTATCTGCTGCTTAAAGGGCTGAGGATGGCAGCCTGGACACACTTTACACCAGGCATGCATCTGTCAGCTCCTCCTGGGGGATCCCAAAGCAACTGGGATATTTAGTCCCTCCAGTGTGCTCTGGATCTGCCTCAGGGACCTCCCCCAAGATGCAGGAGCAGCTCCTCCTGAGGTGTGGATTGAAGGTCTGAACTGACCCTCCAGACAGGGTCCTCCACCAGACATTCCCAGATCACCGTCACTGCACATTTAGGTTTACTGGATCTGTCCAGCAAACCCCCTCATGATCTGATCCAACTCACCACCAGGTGATGATCAGCTGACAGCTCTGCCCCTTTCCTCACCCTAATTTCTCGAACATACGGCCACAGGTCTAATGAAGTGACTACAAATCTGATCTGACTCTTGGCCTAAGGAGCTCTAGGACCAAGTGTGCTTATACAACTTTATGTTCAAGCATAGTGTTCATTATGGCTGGTCTATGGCTACCGCACAAATCCAACCACTGAGTACTTTACTGGTTTAGATTGGTTAGGCTGTTCTCTGTCATCGCCAAGGTGAGCGTTCAAATCTCCCAGCCAAACTACAGTCTTCAGATGGTGTCTTCTCCAGGACACCACCAGTCTCTAAAAAGGCCAAAAAGTGCTCTGAGCTGCTGTTTGGTCAGCATCAGTCAGAGCCTTCCTCAGACTCTCCTTCACCGGGGCGAACCCCAACACAACAGCACTCAGATGGGGACAAACAAGTAACTCCAGGAGTCCTGTTTGGTCTTTGAGACTGTTCATAAGGGTTTTTTTTGAGAGGCTCTTTGTCTCTGACCTCACATGAGACCACTTCGCCTCGGGAGACCCTACCAGAAAATAAATGCTCTGGACAACACAGCTCCCACGGCCACAGGGGCACACAAACCCCTCCACCACCACAAGATGGCAATTCCATAACTCACAGAATATAGACTTAAAATATATGTTCATACTTGAGGTCGAGAACCTACCCATAGGAAATGTCCATGTATAGTTTGGTCCTTACAACAGCGGCAACCGAGAAAGAGATGTCATCTTTTTCTCAAATGTCTCAAATGGGCTGCTCGTAATGGCATAACCTGCATTCTGTATTTCATTCTGTATTTTAGTTATTATTTGCAATATGTGTTGAAGTTAGCATTGTTAGCATTCCTAGCTGCAGGGTAGTTCACCAGCTTGAGAGAAGAAATGCTGGCACACTAGATTGATACCACAAATGGAGCGGACCTGCTGAACAGATTGTGCTCCTCAGTCTGATGTGCAGATCCTCACTTAATAAAATGTCATAAATTTGACATTGTGAATTTAAATGAGGGTATTCATGGAACATTAAGTGTGTCTGGCTGTTTTGAAGCTTATTAACATCCGACACGCCCTTTTCTTGCAAAATGTGGATGATGGCCACCCACCAGCTATTCAGCCAGGTTTTTTATACACACATATTTCAGAGCAGGCCTATAAAGTCAGATTGATTTCTCTTAAATGAAATGAGACAAGTGCATTCATCTATACTAGCAATCTACAAAGCAATATATTTTTCTGTAAGCCTGTAATATTTGAATGTATATTTTTTTCTCTTTTTTCTTTCATTTGAGTAAATTCAAGTTCATTAAGTATAGTTGTTACATGCATTTTTTTCATTATAAAAGTTGCTGAAAATATATTTCAGTGTAAAAAATTGTATAAAAATAAATTTCAGTGAAAAACAAATAACAAAATGTAGGGAAATTAAACAAACAAAAAAACAAACAAAACATTCAGAGTATGCAAACTAATGGGAGTAAATTTCAAATGTCTATGTAAAGCTGCTGAAAAATTGGGATTGTTAAACATGAGTAAGAGATCAGTCTTTGTTAGTATAATTTTTTTTTTTTTTTTTTTAAAGAAATTATTCAGTAAATCAAACCAAAGGGAGGTTCTATGAAAACAATCTCCAATCGTTTCCCCCCTCACAATTACAAAAAGTGTATCGGGTTTTTATAGTTGGGAAAAATGTACAAATATTAGCTTTAACAGAATAGTACCTGCATACAATGTTAAACAGAATCTCTTTTATTCTATAATTGTAATATTTGTATCAGTGTCAGATTTGTATCACCAGTTTGTCAACAAATAGTTTTGGAAGAAAGAGGAAGTGTGCAAGGGAAAAGGTCAGAACAGTAACTTTAGCATCAAGCTTTGCTCTAGCCAAGTTTGATGAAGTCCCCGGAGGATCTGACTTGGAGGCTTTACTGAGCTCCATCGGGAATCACCCATCATGTGAAAAACAGGCACACAAACGATAGATCCATCATTTCAGGACTAGTTTGACATTGTTCAACAGTGTGTTGTGTACAATGCTATTGACAAAATTGACGGGCTTATTAGAAAGGACAGAAATCTGTCCAGAACTAGTAAAATAACGCCTGATAAAGGGACATGTGACATTATATTTCATGTTTCATCTCCTACAGCAGCAAAGAAAATTGTGGCTATGAGATGGAAAACCCCTCATATCTTAACATTTCAACAATGGGCTTTTACTTTCCTAGACATTGCATATATGGAACTCTCAACGGCCTGACTACACGGTGCAAGTGAGAAGAACATTAATGCATGGTCTCAGGTCATAGAGGTGCTCCAAGAGCATATTTTGGATGGTGCTTGACCTTGTAGGGTGGTGTCCTTAGGCTTGGCTATGTTGATGTGTATTTGTAGGTGGTGTATGTGCATGTGCAGGTGTATGTGCATATGTGTTGCATCTGTATACATGTTGGTATGGGACAAATGTGATACAAAGAAGGATGTTGCGGTATGGCTGGTCCCACAGGAAGAGGGAGGGGGTTGGGGGTGTTTGTTTGTTGGTTTGATTTTTTTTTTTTTTTTTTTTTTTATTGTTTCTTGTCTGCTATATAATGTAATTTATGTATGGAGGGAGAGCATTGTGTTGATTGTTTTTCTTGCTAAGAATACATACATAAATAAAAAACAATTAATAACAAAAAAACAAAAATGTTTCATCTCCTGTGCTCTTCATCAGGACTTCATCAGAGAGCTGGTGAGAAGGCTGGAGGGGGTTCACAAGCAGGACGAGCTGCAGAGCGAAGGCATCGAGCACCCGATCATCTGCCATAGTCACTACCGCCATGAGCCCTACCACTTCAACAACCCCCACCAGCCCCAGCACCAGCACCAGCACCAGCACCACAGCCGGAGCCACAACCAGACCCTCTGATCTCCCAGCACACGGCCAAGACTTTAACCCCTAAACCGAGCTTCCAGATTCACATATTTAAACAAAAAAGCCCTTAAATACTTTAACACCCAGTAAAAACAGCTATTAGTGATGTACCTTGCATTCATAGGCTCATGTTGTTGTTCGGTGGTGCATTTTTTTTTTTTTTTTTGTATTACACAGTAGAAAAAAATGCTGTCTAACACGTCAGTAACGTGAGGTTTTAGTGTTGGTCCCTCAGAATCAAAGAGCAAGGGCTTCTTTCTAGGTTCACCGTTTTGCACTGACGTTCAACAATCATACAGGGAGAAATCCGCTGAAGAGGAAGAGACAGGAGCCTCAGCAGACCGCAATGCAAGGCAGTCACAAAACATTTTGATCAAGGGTGCATTTCTTACTTTTTTTTCAACTGGAAAAACATGCCTCTCTTGCTCTCGCTATCATTATCTCCACTGCTATCGCTATTGCTCCCCCGCCACCGACGCAAACCCACAACTGAATGGGATGAGTTCAGGTATGAATGGCATTGAGGGAAATGTAGGAAAGTGAGGAAGAAGTAGACAAGGCAGACTGAGGGAAAGTAGGTGCATCAAAAAGTAAATCACACTGCACATCACAGATTATATTCAAGAGTATCCAATAAGGCAATTTTCCTTTAAAACAAAGTCGCCTTATAGTGAAACTGGGACAAAGTCAGGGTCATATGACATTAATGTTCCCCATTATACTGAACACTCAAGTCTTGTATGCCTCCGTTTTCTGGATATAGATCTGCATGTCTGACTTCATCCTCTGTTAAGTTGTGGTGGGCATGAATTGTTTTGGCTGTTATTTCTTGCAATGTTTACCAGCAGTGAAGATAAACCCAACATACCAATATCAATATACTTAGTGGTACAGTTTAACACTGGAATCAACCATACCTTTTATAGCGTTTTAATTATCCTTTGCTTTTATTTATCCCCTCTAATTTTGTGATAATATATCTGAATTGTGTAGCTACTACAATTTAAATCATGGTCAGGCACGTTCACTAAGTTTGAATCTTAGGATGTCTCAGTGATATTAGTCTTAAGCAGATATTGCTAATAAAAACATGTCATTCACTGCTTTATGCGGCTATATCCTCCATTTTCTCTCAGAGAATTTAGTTTCAACAAGTTGTTTTTGTATCAGAAAGTGTGGTTTCCAGACCTGAATTTATCAGAAATATGATAAATAACTAAATTATTTTGGAAGTATCATGGAAATGTGTTGAGCAAGGTGGCTGAACAGATAACCTGAAGAATAACTTCCACATGATTGGGCAAACCAAGAAAAAACATTGAATCAACTTAAAAAAAAAAAAAAAAAAAAAATCAACATGCTGAATTGCACTCGATGTCGTTGAGTCGTCATAGAAAAATCATAGGAACCATAGGGGGAAAAAAGGAATCTTATCCTCCTAAACATCAAAAATACTGCCTTTACCTTCCTGTGCTGGTGCTGTAGATAACATAAAGGTGAAAAGTTGACGTACGAACCTACAGGTTTGGCTGCATGACATTCAGGGGTGGGGCCAAGAATAGCATTTACAGTTTAGTCTTTAGGGCGCTGCAGCAACCAAGTGAGTGAAAAGAGACACTCTACACACAGATAGATAGATAGATAGATAGATAGATACAATCAGTGACCACTTTATCAGCTCCACCTGTACAATTTAATGCAGTTCAGTTCAATGCAACAGCTCTGCCATAAATCCTACCTTTTAACAAAGTTTGTAATGTTCAGTATTTGTGAAGAATGTATAAATTAAATTCTGTGTTTATTATTGAGGTTGTAGTTTGGTCTGAGGTCTTGTACTGGACAACATTATATTGAGAGGTGTTTCTAATTTTTTGTCCTCCCTATTTACATATACATGGGGGGGGGACAGAATAGTGGAAACACCTCTCAATAAAATGCAGTCCAGTCCAACAGCAGACTAACTATGAGCTCAATGCCAAACATAGAAGTGAATGAATACCTCTATTAATGTGACAAAAAGAAAAGCTGAGCATTACAGGCAGCAGGAAAGGAAACTTTATGGCACAACAGTTAGATTGGATTGTATTAGATTGTGCAGGTGGACCTAATAAAGTGACCACTGAGGGTAGTTGTGCTTAAATGGGATTTTAGTTTTACACTGAATTGTACACTAGGGGGCAGAATGTGACAGTGAATACAGGAATCTCTGGAAAAAGTTTTGCTGCTGGTCCAGCTACCATGATACAGTGTTGACCTGTTGGTGTGTAAATGTTGGCTCGGCTGGTTTAAAAAGGTACAGTACAGGTGTGAGGAGTTTGCACACAATCCTCTTCACGTCATTTTTGAAGCACCGTGCTCCATGTGTGACGCTGGACCCCTGCCTCCCCTATTTGACCTTGAAGATACATATTATGTTTGTCCATGTTGCTTCATATGAAGCTTCCCGCTGTGGAAGAATGCACTGTTGATGGTGTAGGAATGGAATTTGGACTCAAGGCCACGGACACTGAGTCATTCTCTCTTGTTCACTTTCTGTTGTTTTTTTTTTTCTTACAGAAATCATTCAGCACACACACACACATACACAGACACACACACATATAACATACACACACACAAAGTTTGCTGAGCTGATTAAAACCTAAAACACTGCAGGGCAACGCTCTGTCAAACTCAATCCTCCTTCACCATACAGTTAATGCAATTAGTATAATTAGAAGGGGTCCCCAGGGTGGGGGTGAGGGGTGGTGGGTTGGCGGGGCGGGGTGGGGGAGGAGGGGAGAGAGGACGGGACGGGCGTTTCCTCAGGAAAACATATCACCTTCTACCACAATAGAGCCCGTCAGGAAACCACAGCCAGCCACATTGCTCTCTTGAGCCGTCGAGCACTTGCAGACACACTCATCCCACACTCATCAGTCTCACACACACACACAAACACACACACACATGCACACACACCACAGAGCCTGGCAGCCTGCACGTCCAGCACATACCAGGATGACATTGTGCTGAAACACTGCACGACAATCACACCAGGTAAGCAGCAACTGTTCAATTCAGATGCAGTGTTTGAGTTCAGACAGGGATGCTTTATTCTCACCTGTCGGTCGGTGTGAGAGTTTATGTCAGTTCGTGTTTACTGTGGTAACCCTGACGATCAGTGCTCAGGTTCCTCTGGAAAATGTACTGAAGTGTGTTACAGGTCTCTCGTTAGAAGCTGTTTTTTTATTTATTTATCTAGCCCACATGTGCATGATTTGTTTTTGAGAATGCATCGAATCATCTATTAGTTTCCTCAGTCAAATTTGAAATGAATTTGATCACTGATCAACCGAGAAAACCCTTTGTGTCATTTGCATTGCTCTGCAAGTCATCTCATAATTACAGGGATGAAAACATCAAACTTTTATGTCATCTGACTAGTGGCTGAATACTAACTCAACATGAGAATACTTAGAAATCTATTATCTTTACCCACTTTTTTCTTAAACTTGTGGAGCGTTTCTTGGTCTGACTTTTGTGGCCAAGACTATCTAACCTCAGTGCGAGCTGAACGCTGCATTTGAGGAACTAAAAACAAGAGCAGCAGAATAATGTTGGCATTTTTGTAAGGCCAAGAAAATGTTTTGCATGAGTCCACGAGCCATCACTGTAGTTTTGTCAGTGTCCTCTTGTGAGGAGGCACACAAAAAAGGGGAAAAAGGAAGAAAGTTCAATTACACACATGTTGCATGTTTTCATGCAGGTGCCCTGGTTAAAACAAGAAAAAAAAAAAAAAAAAAAAAAAAAAAATCAGGTGAGATCAAATGGTTTAATAATGACACGCTCTAAGTGCTTAAAAAGCTGACAACAGAAAGCATGGAAACTAAATTTTACCCTAATCTCTTAGTCGCCTCATCTCTGAGATTTTGCACAATATATTAGAAAAACGCTGATTAATGTTCAAAGGCTGCCTTTCTAACTGACACAAACAAACTCAAGGTACTGAAAAAGACCATAAATCAGCAAAAGTGCCAACAAAGGTAATAACAGAAATTACTCCAGTCACAGAGGAATTACCCCAAACAATGACAATGGCATGGCCATGCACAAACCCATCCTCTTTCAAAATGCTGCGACCTGGGTACAGTTAATGGCTGTTTTGAGAGAAACAGCTTCCTGTGATGAATGCTTATATGTGTCTATGCATTCTTTCAGCATATATGACCTTTGTCTCAGTTACTTTTCTTCTTTTATCTCTAGTTTGCGATGAAAGATGAAATTCTTCTCGCTTTCACCTTTTTGCCCCTGAACCTAAGTGAGTCAGTAAGACATGATCCGGCTCTACTATTTTAGATATTTTCATATCTTATTAGAGATGACTGTTTTGAATGCCATAATCCACTGGGACATATGCACTTCTAATATTTCCAGTGAAGTTGCTGAGTGTCAAAGAGCAGAAGACGGTGGCTGTCCTGTGCAGCTCCTAAGTGTCAGTGTGAAGGAAAGAGCTGAAAAAAGAATAGGAATGTGCAAAGAAAAGTAAAGAAAAATGTAATGGTAAAAAAATCAAATAAAATCTAATCAATATAATGAGTTGCTGCTCTGTGTCATAACAAAATGTATAGCAATAGTTGTACATTTTTATGGAGCTGAGCAGGTTTTTTGCACTGAGAAAGCGACTCACAGACTGCTTGGGATGTCCTGACCAGTGTTTATGTGAATATATACAATGAATGTATATAATGTTAGTGACACTTCCTCTTTTAAAAGTCATTTCCTCTATGGATTTCCCTTGTTAATTCTATACTAATTGCAAAGGAGGGTGTATATTTTAAAGCCTTGAGATGAATGAGATGGGAATTATACAAAAGAGGATGCCAGTCAGTGTCAGGAGGATGTCCCTAACATTTTGCATACTTGGTGGATTTTAGTTTTTTAAATACCAAGAGGGAAATTTTTGACCTGACCTGGTGTGGTAAGATGTTTTCTAGAGATGTTTTCTCCTGCTTCAAATGTGGCAAAGGTTTTAGAGCAAAAATCTCCGGGATAAATTTACAATCTCTCAGCAAAGTTCTTGTACCATTAACTTTTTGCATAGAGAACTACTTCAAAATAAATTTATTTGGGATATTTATATGAAATCTGTTCAAAATAGTGTAAACTTGTGAAACAAAAGGCAAAATGTTTATCTGAAATATATGTCAAGGTAGGATCAGGTCTGCAATCGGTTTGTTCAATTTGGGCTCAAGTTCCACACTGACAATGATTTGTTCATTTCATGTCAGAGGTTTTTTGAAACGAGACATCATCATCATCATCAATTTATACAAGGGGTTGAACAATGGTTTCATATCAAAAACTAACTAAACTAATTCTGGCTTTCTTGCTGATCAACGCCATCAGAATATTTATGGATATTTATGGATGGAACCTCATATAAGTCAATGTAAAAGTTGTAACACTGAGTTGTAAGTGTAATCTTCTATCAACGCAGTGTAATGGAGATGCACAGATCAACATTTTAACAGGCATGGATATTCAATCTTGGCACCTTTCAGTATCTGATGAATCAAAATGAAGTGATGAAGAGATGGGCTAACTTCACATCACATCTCTCAGAAGAAATGGAGGACATAGTCACTGTCAGGCAGGATTATGGATTGCACCTTTAGCTCTGTCAATAATACTGCCTATTTTAGGACAAACTTGACATTTAGTCCGTCCAGTTAAAGAAAATGATTAAACATTGATCTGTTTGATTTTACTACATTACATATCTTGCCATAGATATGCATGCCACGGAGGAGAAAGGAAAAAACAAATCTCTGATCTCGGACACTTACCGTATCTATATGCTTGAAGGACATTGCCACCAGCTTGCCTCCAGAGAATGTCGAGCATTTTGTTCAGGAATTGCCATACTGTCATTTGAAGAGATAAAACTTCTTTAATTGTGTTAGATAAGCACAGGAAAGAGTCCCTTTACAGCAAATATTTGGCTTTATGACTCTCCTGCCACTCAAATAAAGATGTTTCTTCACCAGCTATGTCCAGCTCGGTCCACTGAGAAACATTCATAAGTGCTTATTTGTTCCTGACTGGTAATATTTATATAAGGTTGTGGCTCAGCGCATGTATATTGTCAGAAAAACATACAAAGCATCCTCTAAATGTGGCAATATTTACAGTCGTATTCCTTCCTATTCGCTTAGTGAATTGCATTATGTAACCAACATGTGAAAGGATGTTTTGGATTCCGGTTATATAAACATGTCTGATGGCTGTTATGCGAACAGATAAACAGTTTTCCAAATTTCATAAGTCTATTTTATAAGCATTAGTCACTGTAACCTAATGCTGTCCATACTGAAGCATTAAGAAACGTAAATTAAGAAATGCTAAGCATTCACAACATATATTCATGTCCAGTATACTTGGAATAAACTGATAATAATGCATATTAATATAGGAGATACTCTGCAATGCTTGCAATTGTCTGCAATAAATGGCTGCATGGTATTGCTCCACAGGACTGGATTTCCTTTTCCCATATCAGAAGATGCAATTGTGTACCAGAAAATAAGTAAATCTCAAAGAGAGCAGTGCATTATGAAGTTGATTTAATTACTTGTGGCTCATACAGACACCTGCAAGCTGGTCCTCATTTTTATTTTGCCTAATATGTATATTCTGCTGTTCAAACCAAGAGTTCAAGAGAAACTTTTTGTGCCACCAGTATTTACATGTTACACAATGTTCTTGTTTTTCAGTTCATTAAGAGTCTTAAGTGCAACCATGCCCATTCTAAAGAAGCTCCCGGGGAGGTCAAAGAGCTGCCATGAGTTCCCCAGAGTGAACGGCGAGCTCATCCTGCCCAGGCTGGACTTAAACCTGAGTGACCTAAATGATCTCAATGATCTCAATGACCTGAAGGAGTTCAAGGAGCTCAAGAAGGACCTGAACCCCTTTGAGGAAGTGGACCTGGATGAGGAGGAGAGGAACGGAGGTGACATGGGTCTCATCATGGGGGAGGTCCGGGGTAACCTGCAGCTCCGGTCCTCCCGTGATGGAGAGGAAGAGGAAAACGAGGTCAATGCAGAGAGGCATGGGGCGGGGAACCCTAAAGGGAGGCCCCTGAGGGGAACCCTGGAACGAATCTGTGGAGTGTCGCCCCTCAAGACCCTAGGAAAACTGGGGAAGGGGCTTCGCATGTCAGGACGACATGTGTGGGGGGGCAGCCACACCCAACGCAGCCCTGGAGACTCCAATTCACTCCCACCTGAGAGGGAGAAAAGAAAAGGACTGCGCAGGAGCTCCGAGGAAATCATGACCCTACTCCGGTGAGAAGAAGGAGCTAGAAAACATAAAATCCTATCTATACTATCAAAATGTAAATAATTCAGATTCCTGAGGCAAAGAGTAAAAAGCTGTGGTTTCTATAACAACATGGTATATTTGCAGAGTGCACTCAGAAAATAAATGGCCCTTTAAGGGTTCTTTGGTTAGAATAGTCACTCTATATTGAAATGAAAATGACCCAAAGAACCATCTTCTTTGTTAAAGTATAAATAAATAAGCAAAACCTTATTTTAATAAAACAAATTTCAACCATTTCATACATTTTAACAGAATTCTTCAGTATAACTATAGAGAATCATTTTAGCAAGCTGCTTTAGAAAGTATTTCTAAAGGGATTAATTATAGCACCAAAAAGGGTTTTACTACAGCTCAAGCTTTAAAAAAAAAAAAAATCACTTTGTATTTCTCTCTTAATACCAGACAGTCCACCTGCTGAGATACAACCAAATTGTAGAAATTCTTATAATAATAACATAACTGATTTTATTCATACTTACACAAATACATGAAAGAGAAGAGACTCCAATAGACTTGCCTCATATGACCTCATAATATAATATCAACAGGCATAATGTCAACAAAAAAAGGATCATCTGCACAAAATATGTCAAAAAAAAAAAAAAATAACATTCACAGCTAACAGATGCACAGCTCAGATAAAATAATAAACTAATAGACTTTTTTGAACAGCACAATTTGCATGCACTGGAGGAGAGAGTGCCAGGGGGAAGGGTCTATAATGGAAAAAAACAAACAAACTCTGGTCTACCCTCCTAGTCAGTGACACAGAATAGTTCAAGTTACAGTGTGCTTATTTCCTGAAGAATTATGTAATATGTTATAGCAACCTGTTGATCTGCGGAACTGCTTTTGTTTGCCAGTGCTATTTTATGACTTGCTGTGCTCAGTGTATGGGACTATTTATAACTGAGACATTGTCTTCACGCTAAACAGCAGCACAGTTTAGCAGGTGTGTGAATATGTGGCATTCCAAACATAGATGCTGCTACGTCATACTATACATCCCTTAATGCCCAAAACCCCGAGTCACATGCGCATGTTTCGACTGCAAGCATGACGATCTAATGATCAACATCAATAACTGCATGTATGATCACAGATTCTCATTGGAAGTTGATCACATTCAGTGGCACTAATTCATCTTATGTGTACTGTTCTGCTTTCTTGTAGCTTCACAGGCCGTCGTAAGGAGATTCGCAGAGAAAGCCTGCCCTGTGGGGACCTGAGCACAGACAGCGAGGCGGAGGCTCGCAGGCGACCCTCCTTCCTCAGGATGGTCAGTCTGGGCAAGCTGAAGAGGGAATCCATGTCAGACCGGGGCTCCCAAGAGGCTGAGGAGGAAACAGTGGAGGAGGAGCCAGAGGTCAAAACCAGAGAGCCTCTCTCAGGTAATAATGGTCAGACCAGTCATGGGAACATCAGGTGAACAATAACCGGTGTTGACGTATCCATGAAGTTTACTTCTGAGTTTTCTGACTCAAAAGAAGTCTGATTAATGTTGGAATGCCCACATCAAGAGTTTCCCTTACTGCAGTCTATTAATGAAGAACTTTGCACTTCCTTGTTAGCTTCAGCACTGTTTCCTCCCAATCCTAGACAACTCTCTGATGAGGCTGAGCGGTCCCTAGACCCTGAGTCACTGGGTTCAATCACCACCAGACTGTGAAATCAGGAAATGACCGCACTTCCTCCTGCTGCAGGTTCCTCCAGATAGAAGTTCAACCAAGCTACTGTTCACACAGCACCGCAGGGAACCTGGATAGGAATAGAAGAGTGTGCACAATAAAGCAACAAATAACTCAGTTTGATACTTCTGATTATGTCAGTCAGGCAGATGCAGATCCATTCAATAACCATAGCAACAAATATAGCTTTTCCCCTCTCTTGGCCCACCCTCTTCCCTTGTCCCCATTCTCTAGTTTTTTTGCAGAAAAATGTAGGTTGATTTTGCTCCTTTTGCCCCCCACAGTGCTGGAGATCCTACAGCTGGTCAACCACAGGGACCTTCTCTTGGCTGACACACACATTCAGGAGCTGGAGCGAGAGTGTGAGCTGCTTTCCCTCCTGCCCACCTCAACCAATCCTACATTTGCCCCCAACTTTAGTGCAAGTACCCCTCCAGGCATGGACCCCTTAACGCCCCCACCCCTGGATGACCCATACAGCCCCAATGCAACGCTGGACTCAAGCCGGCGGAAGGCTAAAGATGTGGAGCTCCTGTATGAGGCCCTGCAGAAGGAGATGTGGGATGTGGTGCGGGAGTCCCTCCGCCAGCCCAGCGCTGGTCCAAACCTTGGGCTGGTGGTGCTGGTGATTCAGCAGGAGGAGCATGCCGATGCTGCCTGGGCCCTGAGAGAGGACACCAAACCCCAGCGAGAGGGCCCCTTTGTCCAGCCCAGCCATCGGCCTCGGCGGCTGAAGCTGAAGTGGAGGCAGGCAGTGGCCGAAGCGGCAGACTGGAGCTTGCCCCAACAGGTGGACACCCAGGCGGGCCAGCTGGCCTCCTACCTGGAGCGCCTGAGGAGTCGGATGGTGGATGACCTGGATGCAGCGAGGAGGAATGCTGTGTCCATCTACCCTGAGGAGTTTGCAGCTTTCCAGGTGTATGTAGAAAGTTACCATCGGGCTGTGGCCAAACGTCTTCGGACCATTACCAGCGGCCCACTACAGATAACTGATGTCTACTCACTCCTCGACTGGTTCTACAACATTTACAACAGGTATGTCTCAACAGATCAGACAGTGAATCTTGACAGTTAAGTAATTTCCTGAGGTAATGACACATGCCAAACTTCAGTTACAACCCTGAACATTTATATGTATAGAAATGATTCAATAATGGTTTGTTACTTTCCATCAGGGATGTCCTAGGAACCATCGGCACAACCACAGCCATAAACTATTCTCCACTGGAACCCATTCTGCCTCAAGACACAGTAGACAGGCTGGAGCAAGACTGCATCAGTATTGTCAGGGTAAAAAACTGTTTATGCATGCTTGTTTCTTTGAAAATCTTTATAGCGGATTCAATGTAGAGATTGTTTCATTTTGTGACTTTCAGGAGAAAGTGACGACAGAGCTGATTCAGGTTCTGGATGAAGAGGAAAGGCGATGGGCCCAGACTCTGCACATAGAGGAGTATCAGTCCCATCTAGCACGCTCTGTCATTCAGGTACACTTGCAGTATTGAAAATCTGTTGGGAACTAATTACCAAAGGGTTTTATTAGCTATCACATTCGATTTCCATTTGGCCCAAGGTGCAGATACCTGATGTGTTGCTAATGTATTTCACTATTTCAGAGGCTGAAGGTGGACCTGGACAGATCCACAGCTGTGAACCAGTTTCTTGGTGCAAGAGTAGCTCACTGCAGTCTCATTGGCCTGGCTGACTTTCTCTATAGGTGAGTAGAAGGTGTCAGAAAGTGCTTATGCTAAGTTGTAAGTAAAATGTACATGGAAAGTTCCTCTCAAAATGTTGTGCAAAAGAATTTAATTTAGAATCACTCAGTAGTAACAACACTTTTTCTGATCAAAATATGGTAAAGTTAGGATCTTGGAAATTCAGGCATTTGTGCAATGTCTCCAGAGTTTGTGATTGAATACCAGTCCTCAATAGTTTAGCAGCACAGTCATAGAAGATCATACATCTAGGTAGACATTTCTTGTATTAAGTGCTCAGCTGATGTTCATAAATCTCCATGTCTCCAGTTTCCAGAGGAAAGTGGAGATGTTCCATGAGACGCAGGCAGAATTTGGAGATCGAGGGGACGGATACGTTTCAAGAACCATAGCTCTGGTCAACTGCTGCCCTCCTCTCAGGTAAGATGCACAATGATGGAATAAAAATATTCATTTAATCTCAATTGAATCCATCTTCAGCAGCTGATAAAAATGTTTGCTTGATATTTCTGTGCGGGGGTCTAGGTCCTTTGTGCAGCGCTGCAGGCAGTGTGACCCACAGGGCAGCGAGGAGCCAGCACAGCGAGCCGATTCCTCCCTGGACAGGATCATCAACCAGTCAGTGAGGGTGCTGACCGACAGACTGTTTGAGCACATCAGGGTGAGAACACACAAGTCTGGTAGTCATAAAATCTTACTTTCTTCTCATGGAGTTCCCACCATGGCCATCATGTAAAGTTCTAAAAAATGTCTTCCTTCCTGTGTTTTTACTTCAGAAAAGCTGGAACAGGATAAAGTAACGGAGTGTTTTTAGTTTCATTTGGCTTTGCTGTAGAGATATCAAACTGAAAACCACCGTCTATGTTTGTCTAAAGTGACTCACTCATGAAAATTCCCAGATACTCTCTGACGTCCCTGAATTGATTTATCAAATTGCTTGACTGGAAGGCAATTCTCAAGATACAATCATATTGCTAAAATTCCATGACCAGTGGGAACCCTGTTTAGAATAAGTTAAAAAAAAAAAAAAAGACAGTCATATCCTGCAATAAGGCAGACCCCTTATAGTATAAACCTAGTGTCACTTGAGTGAACAGAATTCTTAAACCATGTGCGTTTATATGGGCAACAAGTCAAATTATAGTATGCCTCTGACCGATATTTTCACTTGTTTTGAGAGAAGTGCACTTGAAAGGCACATTACTGAATAACATGTCTCCTTATGAGAGATTTGTCTGCGGTGAGTTGTGTGGAACTTTCCAAATGATTTGTTTATCTCTGATTTTCACACCCCTGGAGTATGTCAGCTGGTCCTTTTGCCACTCTTTGCCATGATAATCAGAACTCTGTTTGTTGTCGTTTCAGCCTTTCTTTGACAAGCTGATAAAGAGAAAGTGGCTGAACAACACTGAGGCATTTGAGGCCATTGAAGCCAGCATCAAACAACACTTCAAGAAGTTCAGAAGGATGGACGCTCCGCCATATCAGGTATTACTTGTTTCAGACAGAAGTAGCATTTATGTATGTTTACGTATGTTGCCCTTTACTGATGATTTCTGTCACCTGATTGACAGACCCTGGTGGGTGAGGTGCACCGGCGGGTCCTGGTGGAGTATGTCCGGGCCATCATGCGGGGACGGGTCATCTGCACATCTTTGAAGATGAGGAAGAGGATGGCTTTTCGCTTGCAAGATGAGGCCAAACAACTAAAAGGACTTTTTAAGGATCTGGTGAGTCTGTTCTTCAAGTAACAATCTAGATTTTTTTTCAGTGAACTGGGCATGTGTCATTCAAGAGGACACCTTTTCTCCTGACACCTGAAATGGATGCAAAACTCTTTTTGGACTACTGCTACTCACTTATGAAGTGCTGTTTTTGCCTCAAGTAAAGGAAATCACTGAATTGCAGCAACTTTGAAACCATTTCCACAGCCATCCTATGAATCTTTGAATCAAATCTCTGTGAAACGTGTTTGTCTAAGAAAATGTTACATAATTGAGCCGAGCAGGCTGAACACCCAAAACACCCACTGACCGGTCAGTGAGGCAAATAAGTATATAAAAAACAAAACAAAACAAAAAAATGCTGATTCTTAAAATCACTGAACAAAACTGGCTCAGGGAATGCAGAGTCTGATGGCTGTGAATGGAGCCTGACCCGTGAGCTTCCTAGGTCAGGAATAACTCAGACAGTGTTGATACAGGAGTGAGCTCTGAAAAATGGCTGCCGTCAGTGAGATGGAGATAGATGAACGAGGCTTACGTTAGCACCAGCCAGAAATGGGAGCAGAGTTTAGAGGAACTAGGCCTGACAGCATGGCATTTGCCCCCTCTCTGTGTGTAAGTTCAAACAAGTGTCCGTCACCTCGGCTGACAACAGGAAGCTGCTGTGTTCAGAGGGAACTTCCTGTTCCTGTCAGCTGGCTGGCTTTGATGTAGCTCTGGGATGGCCTTGATGGCCTTCGCAGAAGAGCGGGGCGAAATGCCTGTGGAAACCGGGAACTAGGGTAGGATGAGTTTTTAATGGCTGTCTAAAAACGATACCGTTATTTTTAGGAGAAGAATTCTGCTTTCTTTTCCTTATCAAGTGTTTGAAGAAAATGCAACTTAGAGGAACATGGACATTTGTTTTTCACTGTAATGACTGGAATAGTTAAGCCTATGACCTTCCCCTGTTGTTCATTTGATTTTCCTATGAAGGTTTAATGTTTATTAGAACGTTTGCTGATAAGACTTCATCTTAAAGATCTGCATTTAGGTAAAATTATTGCACTTATACCTCATGGAAAGTAACTGTTACAAGGTTCTGGCACTTTACTTGAGTATCTCCATTTTGTGAGACTTTTTGCTTCATTTCAGAGGGAAATGTACTCTTTACTGCATTTATCTAGCCTTTAGTTTCTTTGCAGATTAAGGTTTTACGTGCAAAACATGTGATGAGCTCATAAAATATGATACAGTTGTTAGAGTTCAAGCTTGCCAATATACAGTACAGGTTACAGCATTAATAATTGAACCATCCTTCTCAATGACTTCTTTCCCTTATTAAAACTAAGTGCATTTTACTGCAAATACTTAAGTACTTGTACTTGAAGATTTTTTTTAATGCAAGACTTCTACTTTTCCTAGAGTGTTTTTCAATTATGGTTTTGACTCTTTCACTTAAAAAAAAAACAAAAAACAAAACCAAAAAAACTTTGGCACTGAATGTCCAGTCCAATCGCCTTTGAGCTGCTCATTGTGAAAACAAATAACTGTTCTTCCGTGATAATGAAACTGTTGCTAATGTCTTTGTTTTCTTTCTGTTTGCAGGAATCAGGCTCGTCCTGGTTGGACAGTGTCATCTGCCACCTTGCTGACATCATTCTCCTGGAGGACACCCCCTCCATTCAGATGGAGGTTGCGGTCCTAGTAAAAGAGTTTCCAGATATACGGTGAGACTTTCATCAAATTGTGAAAATGATTACAGTTTTCTGTAGCAATCAGGCGAGCGCCTGTCACAAAAACACAATTCGTCATGCCTGTACCCCCGAAGGCCCTATATTTTTTATGCTTACTGCTACACATTCACAGTGCTGTTTTTGGCATTTAGCCGAAGCTAGGAAAAATCTAAGTGAATGTATGGTCTTTTTGTTGACACAATGGATCAAAACAAGGAAAAGGAGTGCGGAAACATATCTACATTAACTTCGCTATTTTTGGACAGGAGCTAGGGTCTGTTTTGAGAGTGGAAGAGGCTGCGGGGCCTCGAGGGGAGTCCCAGCCCCCAAGGCTGTTTGTCCACAGCTTAGGGCTCAGGTGATGGTTGGCAACCCACCACTGTGTGTGACGCATAAGCCTCAGTGGAGCAGACAGGAAGCTGCTGCGGAGTACTTCCTATTCCTGCCACCCTGCAGGAGACAGTCTGGTGCCACACTTGGAATCAAAGAGGGGGAGGTGTAGAAGAAGAGAGCAAAACACAGTGGTTCAGGCCTAGAGACATGCTAACTCACCGCTTGACTTGCCTCTTTTGTTTACTGTATGGTATCCCCTGCTGGTATTTTAGGAGATCAAAGGCTGCCGGCCTGTGCTGTGCTTTGTTGGGTGCTTCATTTGGCTGCAGCGGGGCCCATTCATTCACACACATGCGCGCGCACAGGCACACACACACTCTCACATCTCAGTCTTTCTCACCTGGAGCTGACCTCGTGTGTGTGTTACTGTAAACGCCACATTTCCAAAAAGTTGAAATCTGCTCTGTTCCTCCGGTGCTATGACTCAGAGAGATGAGACACTGACTGTGACTCAAAGGCATTTGTTAAATACAAACAGACCCAATTTAAATCAACACCCGTCTGCCACCACCCCCACCCCCACCCCTCCACCCTCTTGTCTTCCCTCCTTCCTTCCTTTCCACAGGAAGAAGCATGTCTCCACCCTGCTGAACATACGGGGGATGATGCGGCAGGCGGAGCGTCAGGAGATCCTGAATGTCGTCAAAGACTTTGAGTGCAGCAACGTCCTCATGTGCCGAGACCACGCCCTCTTTTCCGACATCCCCATCACCTCAGAGGTGCACTGCATCAGCCTGGGAATCCTCCGCCTGGCTATGAGCATCACCAACTGGTTCTCAGAGCACCGGCCGAGGCGACACCGCAGGAGCATGAAGAGCACAAACCCCCAACCCGCTGAATCCCAAACTACAGACGACATGAACAAAATACACAGAGAAAACTAACCTCCGGTCTTTAATGTTGACATGGATGTTTTAGCTTTAAGGATGAACAGGGATGTGTGAGGCATATATGAGAACAGTCACAGAGACACTGTGAAAATACTGATGAGATGTACATGCACCTTGACGAAAGATTGGTCGCGCCAAATATTGTTACCAGTGATATCAAAGCCATTTCAAAAGAAACTTGACCTCAGGTACTGCTCGTACTGTACATGCTCAGTGACATGAAGACATTCATCCATCTCCAGATGTGCATTTTTAATGGAAATGTGAAACACACTGACAGTTTTCCTGTGTAAAAGTATTCATCATGAAGTGTTTAATGTTGATATACACATGCACACCAGTAAACAAGCGACATTGTACATTCTTGCGAGGTCTTCTCAAAAATGTTATTTCTTCAGTTTGTTAGCCTTGTATGCCTCCGATTATTGCGGAATCTAATACTAGCAAATGCAATGCAATATTATCTATAGAGCAATATACTGTTTAATACATATTTACTCGGCCAGTCATGTAACTTCATAGTTGCTCTGTGAGTGCTGTGGATACTGCACTGACTTCCTCTGCTCCATTGCTCGCAGTACTGTTCTCTGGTATTTGATATAGAGCTTATGTATGTGAGGATATAATGTATGTAACTTGTAAATGTTTTGAACTATCACTGTGAACGAAATACATCTGTTGCTGGAAGATTAATAAAAACCCATTGATTGGGTAGACTAGACAAATTCAGCATCTCATTTATTGTGGCTGGGGTTAAAAAAAAAAAAAAACACTGTACTGTATTTTAGTGCAATTTGATAAAAAACATATTGTTGCTGACACCGTTACATCACCTTTTGAAATGGATAAGCTATTGTATTTGCACATATTGCAACTGTGTTGCACTGGCTGTTTCTATCTTTAGGTGCTGTGGCCCCTTCCCACGGGAGTGCCAGACACTTCAGCCTACGAGTCTACAGCCATGCTAAACAATATGTACCAAAGGGCACTTTGACAAACAGAAGCGGGACTGAGGGTCTGACGCAGAATCTATGTGAACATCCATATACACACATACTTTATGCCTTAGTTGTTTATCTTAGGGAGTTATTGTTCAGTGAAGTGAAATCTTGAAATGTGGGGCTCCACCATGGCTACTACATGACGCTGTGCCTCTGTATAACAAGAGGGGTCATACCCCCGGGGTCTAACAAGGGGATGTTTTTCGATAAACAAAGATTTCCTGTTGTCCACCGAGGTGCAAACGGATGCTTTTATTGGAGCCAAGTTTACGCTATGCACTAGGAGGGAACTTCCCCTCAGCCGCTCAGAGTTGAGGGGCAGCAATGGCTGATCTTTTTCATGTCCGACCCGCTCGTGGGCTATTCAAAACAAAGTCAGCCGACCGCAGCAGGGGTGCTGTGCGCTCACATACTGCATACTGACCTCTCTTAGCTTGCAGGTCTACCTCTCAACTCATGTTTGACCTGGTTGCTTTCAATGCAGAAATAACTCATTCTGTCGCTTGTCAGCTTTTGTACGATTTATAGCGGGTGGGTGGCAGACTGACGGATGTTTTTCAGTGCGTGTTAAAGCACTAAATCCTAAGGTCTGACCTGCTGCTTGGACTTCTCACAGCTTAAACAGACATCATCATCAAACTGCAGTGAAGTCAGGAGGATTAAGTTTGGCAGAGATCCCGCAGTGCGAGTGTTGGGCCTCAGCTGACCAGGTGATCCATCCTATTCTACACAGCCAAAGGGCAGTAACCGCACAGGTTAAGAAACAGAGAAAAAATACTGCAAAGTTTACTAAAGCTGTGCATTGTAAACAGCTTTATTCCATTTTATACTTCATGTTCAAGCCTTAGCCATGACCTAGTGTACCACCTAGTGATACAAACAGAAACTGCAAATTAATAACAGAAAAATAAACTCTTGACTGACAATAACTTACAAAAATGGCAGTGTCTTACCTTAAGCTGCAATTTGCTTTTTCCCTTTTTGCTATACATGTTTTTGATGGTAATACACACTGACATTAAACCGCAGACCCAAGCTAAATGATTCCTCGGTCCTCGGTTTGATGTGAATATATCTTGTTGCAGTCTGTTGTCAGTGAGCCAAACAGTGCAATGTCAAGGAAACCTGAGGCTGACTGCTCTAAACACAGTTACACTCTTAGAAACTGTGTCTCTGCTCCCCTGTTGTTTTTGTATTTTTGGCAATATTTCCTCCTGATGTTTAGAGTCAGAATGTTTATGGACAAAATGCCAGAGACGAAATCAAGAAACGCATTTTCTCAATCATACCTTCATACTGCCTTGCTTTTGTATTACAGCAGAGGTATCCATGTGACTCAAAACAAACAAGTGCAAGTACACCAGCAATTTTCATATCAAATAAAGTTAAAACACAGTAAAGCGTTCTTGCTGTTGAAGTACTGTATGCGATGCCTTCTTCTCCCCTGGGAGACACTCAGCAGTCTGTAGTATCGTCAAACACTTTCCATTACTGTAAATTAAATTACTGTATGATTCAAATGTAATGCAGGACAGTATAGAAAATATACCATAAAACTCCAGAAGGCTCTCAAATTTAGCTATATCTTGTTCTCTGCGTTCTGTTGCCTTCCTTTTCAGCGGCGTGTAATCTCACCCCAACTGTGATCGCAGTGAAAACGGCCACAACAGGATCAAAAAGAGCGAGCTAGACAGTGAATGAAGAGAGAGAGAGAGAAAGTTACCAAAACAAAGGTTTTGAATCACTACAACCACAAGAGGTTCTTCATCACACAGGTGTAAATGAGCACCAAAAATGTTAGGGCTGACAGACCCAGTGGTGTCTGAGATGAGCCGCAGACAGACAGACAGACACACACACACACACACACACACGCAGGGTCCTCTCCAGGCTGCCACTTGGCTAAAAAAAAAAAAAAAAAAAAAAAAAAAAAAAAACGCTGGAAGCATAGCCACTTGAATTAGCTTATCTTCCAAGATGTCTATCAACACAGGGAAGTACCCAAGTGACTTGCAGGTCCATTCAGTTTCACTGCAATGAGATGATGTACTTGGTAGCATTTAGTAGTGCTGCTAAGGTCCTATAAGGCATAATAAAGGATTACAAGTACATCATAAGCAGGTATGAGTGCATGATAATCATTATAATCTGATCATGATAAAAAAAAAAAAAAAAATACAATGTGCAAAACATGGGGGTTGACTATGTTATGGGTCATAGTTTAATGACATGATATTGATTTGACTGTGATTTTTTTTGAGGTTTGTATTGATTTACTGTGGGAAAAGTTCATCTGTGCTGATGATGAGGCAATAATCTGCTTGTATTGTGTTACACTGCACTTCAAGAAGAATGTTTCTAAATATTTAAAACTGTCTTAAAATAGGTATTGTGTTTAAACAGTGGCATTTTTTCCAATATGAAATGCTTTTTTAAAACTTGTTATACTACAGTTCCTCACTAAGATATGTTTAGAAATTAAAGTTTTTTTTTTTATTTCTAATTATCAAAACAATTTGGTTGTGGCAGACATGGGGTGCATAAAGTTTCAAATGATTTATCTTTCTACATAGTGAATGATTATGCGCATTTATGATTGTGTGTCTTATTTCTATTAGACATGCAAATGCAAGACTAAAGCTTCTCACTCCTTTGCTGAATTCACATCCTCCATAGGAGACACATCCTTTGCAACAAAAGGACTCAAATGCAACCTGTTCAGTCCTGCAGCCATGTTTCCACCTTCTTTCTGAACAAGAGGACAAGAACATATGTTCAGCATGAGAACAATATATGCACAGGAGTCATGCAGTATATTTTCAAATGACTGTCAAACATCCTTAAGTGTTTCTTCAACCTGTTTACCAGCTGCCAACAATAGATCCCACATGTCTTTGACCTTGGATTGCACCATGAACTTGATTTTAATTTAATAAGTTCCGCGAATCCGTAGTACAGAACAGGAAGAACATCAAGTGAAGTTGGCATTGAACCGACTGTTAAGTTTGGCGGTGTAGCTTCTGAGTCATATGTATATCTAACAATATTATCAGACATCCTTTCATATAGCAGACTGAAGGCGGATGCTGGACGGCCGCTGTTTCCCAGGTAGGGGATTACCGACGGAGGCGTGCAGGTAGCAGTAAGGGCCAAGCTCTTGGAGGTTTCCCTCGATCAAGCCCTTGAAGGTGGAACAGTCCACAACACCACAATGAAATCCCTGGGAAGCACTCCCCTGCTTCCTCTCATTAACACAGCTCTGAACTGGAAAACCCATCTGTTTGTTTTCGGAAGCAAGCTGTTTGCCGTGCCCTTTCTTTGTTAACTGAGTGCAGTTTTCATGGCTCCTCTATTTTCTGTTTGTTTGCTTGTTTGTTGTGGAGTGGCCTGGATATGTGGATATGTTGAATGAGGGAACTACAGGTTGAAGGTGACATATTTGACTGATATGGCCCTGCTTAAAAAAAACTGGATATCATCCAGACAGTTTTGTTCCCTTCCAAAATGATGGAGGTTTGAGCCTGGCCATGGCTAGTGATAGGTTTTTAATAATAATGTTTGGGTTTTTTTTTGCAGATGTCTGACCAGAGAAATGACTCCAGTGGGGTGTGGCAGGATTTTAGTCCTACTCCACTGCTTCAGAGGGGTCAGTCAAACCTCTCATTGTAACTACTGACTCTGTCCAAAATCTTACCAACTATCTTAACATAGAACTACTGGCATTTTTCTGTCCAAGGGGCAGCTCCTAATAGATCAACAGACTCTATCAGAGATCAACTTTAAATCCACCCAAAGCCCGGTTGTTTCAATACAACTTGCCCTGTAGTGGAACATGCAAAGGTTCAAAGGGGAAAGCTCTATAGCTACAGACCTTTAGATATATTTTAGTATATTGTATTTTTATCACTCTTATAGGGTATGCAAAGGTTTTTTTTCTTTTTTCTTATATTCTATGCATTGAGGTGCTTTACTAGTTATTATTGGTTGTGTTTATTTGTTTAAGATATTTATATTTATGTAAATATTTATATATAGATATTTATTGTATTTCTCTCCAAGTGTTGGTAGATATATTTTGTGTAGCCTACTGTTGTCTATATCTATCTGTATGTGGGCAAAACAATGTAAAGTTGTATAGTTAGGCAGTGAATCAGCTGAATTAAGGAGCTGAATTTATTGCTGTGGCCTTCAGTGGAGAGTTTTCATGTCCTAATAATGGTCTAAATTGCTGCTTCAGTCTTTTTCATGTGACTAAGACAAAAAAAAAAAAAAAAAACTGAGACACTGAGTTGCTGTCATTTTTGTGGATTTTTTTTTTTTTTTGGCAAATTTTGAGAATTGAATATAAAAATATCAGACCTCAGGCCCTCGTTTCCAGTAGGGTATCTTGGCCAGGACTCCACAGGAAAAGAGGTTTTAATCTCAGCTGAGCTTTTCCTGGTTAAATAAATAAAGAAATAACCAAAAATTAAAAGGCTATATGTACAGTCAGTCCAAAATATTTCGACATCAAAGTGGCATTCAAAAGCTCTAATTTAATTTTAACACATCCCTGACCACTACAAGCGATGTGTGCTGAGCTGCGGCCCTCTCAGCAGACAGGTTACATAACTCCACCACTATAAATGACCCTCGAGGTCTTGACACGACCCGTCGGGGCAAGACTCGCCCAAAAAAAAAAAAAAAACCCCAAAAAAAAAACCCTCCTGTCCTCTCCCATGTGCGATATACACTGTCCATCAGGATGGCTGCCCACTTGAACCAAAACAATGGTCCACTTCGTCACTCCTGATGGGATATCCTGATTTATGTTATCACAGTGTATCCATCAAGCGGCTCTTTATTTAGCAGTGAGGAGGCACTCGGCCCTGCCTGTGCCCGCTCAGCTGCGAGATCAGAGCTGGTGGACAAGCAGCCTGTTTGTCAGTATCAGTGCTCTCATTAAATCACCGCTCTCAGGCCACAGGGGGAGCAGAGGAAGTTCACCTTTGTTCCTGCTCGGGACTGCAATCTAAAATAACCGTTGATAATATCTAATGTGAGAGTATTTGTCCTTGTTAGAAATTATCAGCAAAACACGTTCACATATCAGGCGCCCGAGCTCACATGTCCCGTTTCCATCAGAAGAGTCTTCATCAGTGAAGCGAAACATCACATATCCCACTTAAAGTCATGAAAAAGTAGCATCCCTTTGACCAGTTTACTCGTGACTTTTTTCCCTGATAAAAAGCTTGATTTCTACTGTGTACCCATTTCATCCCTCACTAAAATGTACCCAAGCTTGCATCATTATAATGCAACCGACTGATACTTGGTGGATGCGGGGATATAAATATTTGCTCAGGTTTGAGCTGGCGTGATGCCACTGACACTGTAAACATCCCAACCTGTGCAGGGTTATTTGTCCTCCTTTGTTTAAACTGTTTTGACGTTCAGATAATAGTGAGAAAAAAACAGGGGGAGGCTTAGTTGGACCCGCATGCAAACCGGGTTGTCTGTATTTATATGAGCACATCCCCTGGCCTCCCAGACCTGGCTGCTGTACAGCAGGCAGCTGTGTACGCTCAGCATCACCAGCAGCCAGGGATGCAGCGGTAAATAAAAAGGTGGGCAAATTATGACCTCCGGTAGGTGAATGAGAAGAGGCAAACAAACATAAACAGCATATTTTTAGAAAAGCATCAATCTTGATTGATTTTCCACAAGAGAATCTATCTTTTTATAACTTACATCAGTTTTATCCACTCATAAAAAAAGCATACCAGCATGAAAAAAGGTATTAAACTCGGTGTTGCAAATTAAAGTGTGGGTAAATCAGCCCATTGTGGACAATATGATGAGAATAACCTCATCTCTTAGTCATCTTAGTGACAGAGGGCTGAGTTCTCTGGAGCTCCCAAAACAACTTCAGGAAAACCACAGCCTAAAAATAGAAGAAAAGCAGTTAAGAGCAAGAGGAGAGAGTGAGAATGACAGTGAATGATGGCGCTGTCAGGTCTTCTATGGAAAATAGGTTGGACAAACAGACATCCTCAAAGGCGTTGTACTTTTTATGTATTGCCAAGGGAAGTTCACAGCCTATCTCAGAGGCTCCCAGTCTCACCTTTAGTCTCATCAGGGATTTTTTTTTGTTGTTGTAACCCCACACGCAAACACCGGCCATGGCAGCCTGGAGGGGAAAAAAAGGTTGTTGTGGCACAGATACAAAATCATTCAAATGTTATCATATGTCCTGACAGACCTGAAGATAACAAGCCAGAATTCAGGATGAAATGTTTAAATCTTACTGGATCATTTTGGTCAAAACACCTTTTGTCTGTATTATCACATCAGAATAAAAACCAACCAATGTCCAGAGGATTGTTTGTGTTTTTTACATAATGTTCACCCATGACAAATGTTAAAATGAAGACACCTGTCATTCCTCTTCCTTTGTTTCATGTTTTGCAGTTTCACCTTATCGGAGAATAATAAAGCATGAATGAATGAGTCAATCAATCACCTCCACTGCAAAGGATCTGCCCTTGCTTACGCCTCCTTAAAAGGCTCTCTTGCTTTCCGATGACAAGCTGTTTGCATCTGCGTGTGTCTCCATAATGAACAGAGGTGATGCTCTGTTTGTGCAGTTAAACAAAGCACAGGGAGTACCGGTGTTTGCGAAGAAGCCTCCCCCACTGTTGTTTTGTCATGTGCTCACCTAGCTGCCAGAATGTTGTCTGTTTCTACTGTTAGCAACAAATTTATCGGCACAAGCCAATTGCAAGGACGGAAACTACTTTGCATGGCAAGGAATAAGTCTGGAGCTAAACAATGGTGCCTCCTGTGAAATATGGCAACAGGGGCTCACCTTTGGCTCCTTGTGCTTTCTCCCCCAGCTTATTTACGTAAGCAGGTTGTGTTTTGTGCCCCATCAGGAAGGGGCGTTGCAGGAAACCCAAACCTGAGGTAGGATTTAGAGTAAACTCACCACGTTAGACCCCAAGTGGGATCTTATCTGATCTCTAAGAGAGTTGAGAAAAAGGCTAGGCACATGCATGACCTGTGGACTAAAAAACGCAGGGAGCCACACATTCTCTCCTTGATTTGATTGCAGGCCGTGTTGTTTCCCAATAGCTGGGAGGTTGTGCTGACCCATACATACTGCAGAGGTGAGGTATAAGCCACCCTATTGTGTTGAATCCCACAGACACCAGTCGCATCACGTGCTGCAAACAATCGGCCACAGCTCTGATGCATATATAAATTCAAAGAGCGGTAGTTAATTCAGTCTCCATGACTCCTGCAGCACAATAGGTGACACTCAATCCTGGAAAGCACTTTTTGAATGAAATAAAAATCACATTTTCAATATTAGAGTGAATTTATCCCCACTTTTTCTTGTACCAGCAACTGGTAGAGGGATTTTAAGGTGAGATAACTCAAAACTGAAGTGAACTGTGCAAAAGGGGGGCTGCAACTCAAAATTGGGAGGATGTCCGTTATATTTTGTATTGTAACCAGTGTCATTCATACCAAGGGCTGTCACTTCCTCTCGGGGCAGGTCTCTTCCTTGTCCCAAATTTTCAAGCCCATCGTCATTCTTTAGTGGCCACTTGTCTTCCTGGGCTCCACGAAAACTTTATAAGTAGATTTTACAACACAATTCACATCGCAACACAGCTAGACAACAACAGACATTGATATTACCACATAAATGCTTCAGGAAATCTCAAATTGGTCATATTGAAGGGTAGAAAGTTAGGGTGCAAAATATCTAGGCTAAGGAAATGCAAAGTGTCCTGCACTTGCAGCACAATAGAAGCCACACTGTCCATTTACCTGAAGTCAAAGTGAAGTCCAAGTACAATAGAATATTTTTACAAAAAGAGAGACTAGCCGGCTTCTTCAACAGTCTGAGACACTTGAGAAATGCCCTTGTTTTGAAGTCATTTGGAGGACACTGGAAATACCAGCCTCCCACCCCCCACTGTATGATTTTCACAATATTAAAATGTCATGGCGAGCTAAGTTACTCAGCCGTGAGGCATAAATCGGAAGAATAACAAGAGGATATTATCATAAATGTAGAGGAAAGTCTCTTTGGGGGTGGCTGAGTTCAGATGAGTTGAAACGCCTCAGGGCTTCCAAGTCTTCGTTATGTGGATTCCTATGCACCTTGAATGCAGCACAAGTCCTCAACAACCTCTGTCACCCCCTCATGAACCCCCAGCCATCTTTCATCATGAGGGAGTTGGAGGTTTCAGCCTAATGACTCTGCATCCTCTCTGCTGCGGCACCCTGCAAACTTGCCCCTTCACACTCAACAATGAGACCAGCTGACCTTTGACCCCGGAGCCTACTCATCTTTATGTTTGTCCATGCCACTGTCTGTACGCGCTGTGCTTTCTCCGCTCCGTCCTGTTCAACAGCTCATCAGCATTCACTGGTGTGAATTTTTGACAAACTAGTTGCGGGGGCACACGCCTGAACTAAGCTCAGCAAGTGGTCAGTGTAACGCAGAGGCTCAGTGGTGCAGCCTAGAGGCCAGGAGAGGTATGACATGACATTATGCACTGAGGGAGGTAAATATCCAGTCTTAGAAAACTCACTTTTTCATCATTTATCAGTCAAAAAACACGCATTGACCGATAATTTCACATGAAAATAAATGAATCACACTAAGAATTTCACTCATCCAATTTGATAAATACATAGTGCAATTAGTGTCTGTGGCAGTGCATATGATCAAGCAGGTGTTAATGGTATTGGACATATGATTCGCAGCATTCCGTGATATATTTGTAAATTAAAAAAGAAAAATAACTGGGTGGATTAGAACTTCCAATCAATTACCTCATAAGACAAACAACCACCAATACAAACAAAATCAAATGCCCTACATTCATATGACAGTAAAGTATATAACAGTATCAGTATATACATCAACTTAACATCACTAACTATGAATTTATGCCAGAACAATTTATATCAGCCTACATAGGGTTTTTAAACTCTATTCCACAATGCAAAAGTGTATTAACTGAATTTTGCCTGACATGGTCTGATAATATTTGCCTGCATTCCCAGCACTTCTGTTTTTGTGTGTATGGTATGTTTTGTGTTTTGTTTTAATGTTGTTTTTCCCTTTAACCCACTCTCTCTGTGAAGACCCTCACCTTTCCAGACAAAAAGGGTCAGTGAGAGCAGTTATACATTCCTACCATCTGGTGGATGTTATGAAGCACTGCATTACAAGACCACACACCTGCTGGGACACTGACTGGAGAGGACGCCTACACAATATATTAGATTTACATGCCTCATGACCTATTACGAGCAAAACGTCTACCATTAATGCATGATGTTATTTTTGGGATAACATATTTTTGTCAGGTCATATGATATTTTATTGTCATAAGATCAAAAATCAAGAGGAATTGTGAGCCTGGGGAATATTGGTAGTGCATGTCAGAATCTATTGAGAGTAAGCTCAGCTTTCAGTATTTCAAATTTTCCTCATTCATTTGAGACATAATGAATTTTTTTTCTCGTTAAAAGAGCTTATGTAAAGATATGAGTGCCAGCGAGGATTGTATTTGATTTATTTGTATGGAGTTAACACTGACATAAGGAATTATTGCATTGAAAACATGAGATTGTCATAACCTAAATTGATATAAATGAATACAAAAATAAAATAATATAAAAATAAATAAATAAGACACTGAACTTGGATACTGATAAACTGCAGGTTGTATAATTTCAGTTGAATTTTAAGTTTGTTTCACATCATTCAAATTCAGTCTTCTTCATTCAGACTGAGCTCTTCCAGAGACTTCTGGAAACAAGGGATTTTTATTCCCTCAGTGTTGACTGCTAGGCGGCCAGCTCCACCAAGACCGGCTTACAGCGGCCATGCTCTAGTCTTCATTCAGCCAATCACAGGCCATGTGACACTGAGCCTTGTTCATCTCCTCAGCCAATGATTGAGTCTCTTTCTCTCTGTATGGTTTACTCTGCCTGCTGACCTGAAGACAGACGTCGAATTTCCCTTGTACTTTTGTAACCCTGCTATTGTTGCTGTCCAGATGAAGAAATGGTTGAGCACAAACTGTGTCCTGAAGCTCCAATTTGAAGTCTGGAAAGCATTTTTATGGAAGGAAAAATGTTTAAAGTCAAATTCTGCTTTTGCCAGGCCATTTCTTTCTTTGGCTTCCAATTCATTTACAGCTAAAGTCATATACAATAATATTAGTCACACAAAAAAAAAAAAAAAAAAAAAATAGAAGGTATTGTTGGGAGGACCTCGACATGTTACTGAGCTGTACGGCTGTTCAGGCTTTCTCCTTTCACAGCACTAATACACTCTGATTTATAATGTTGTCAAAGTGTTAAATGATATTTCTCCACTGGTCGCTTTAATGGCCAGAGAGAAACCCTGTGTCTCAGTGCCTGCTTTTGACCTGCCTTGTTTTTGCAGCACCATGCAGTGTCATGTTTCCCTCTCAGAATTTCCCTGTGTCACATTTAGATGCAAATGATAATGAAGAAGGCCACAAAACCATGTGACACCTCGGGCTATACTGGTTAGGTGTCTGTTACCAAACCATTTGTCCCATATGTTACAACATAATATGATTCTCTTTGACAAAAACTGCCCAAGAAGACCTCTGTAGCTTTTGTCCACTGGATAAGGCAACTGGCCAGAGACTTAAAAACAGGACAGCTATTGTGCGTGGAAATGAGTCCGTAAATAATGCTAAACTGCAAGTGCATTAACAGCAAAAACAACATGAAATGAGCCAGTCCTGAAGAGTACGCACATATTTGCCAAACACCAGCAAATGAGGCTGACAACATCGCAGAAAAACATATTCCCTTTTATTTGGCATCAAAAATACACCAAATATAGAGTGCAGAAACGCCATTCAGTTTTGTTTCCAAAATCAATCAATCAATAAATGATTACATCTTCCTCTGTGACACCACGTAGCTTAATCGACACGAGTTCCAATTTGTTGTTGTAGTTTTTATTATTATAAGGGAGCACTGAGGTCAAGAATAAATCAACAGAAATGTACTACTACTACTACAACTATTAATAACAATAATGATAATGATGATGATCATTTAAAAAAAAAAAAAAAAAAAAAAAAAAAACTATCAGGGGAGCATTCAGGCCCAGTGCCTTTAATAATTTATCACACTAACCAAACACTAACAGCAGTATGATGTCCTGTCAGTCATCAGTATTTGACATTTTGCCTATATCGTTTATGAAGATTTGATGGCAAAGAGTTTTCATAGCTTAGGATGTGGTGATTTTGACATCTGTGCCTTTTTAAAATATCTGCTTTATCTGAAAGGGGACCCTCGGTACAAGTAGAGATTACACCCTTTCCCTGTGCACGCCACTGTCATCCCACCCATCCTGACCAGTCCCCAGATC
The DNA here is from genome assembly GCF_902150065.1 of Myripristis murdjan. NCBI lineage: Eukaryota > Metazoa > Chordata > Actinopteri > Holocentriformes > Holocentridae > Myripristis > Myripristis murdjan. Next base: position 29,944,560 of record NC_043993.1, read on the forward strand.
TTACAGGGACAGAAATCTGCCAAATGAAGCCGAGATTTGGATAAGCTTACTCTCTATTCCGGCCATCTTTTGAGAGCCTTTTCCTAATTTACGCACAAATTTACGCTGGCAAAACCGGCAGCGGGTTGGGTTGTGTTGGATCTGTCAGCATCTCTGATGTGGCGCATCTCGGCTTTGTCAAGTCACACGGAGTTTGACAGGACCAGACAGGAAGTTGGGTGATTTTGTCTTCAAAATAAAGATGACAAACATGTCATTTTAAAGTATTCTAATAAAAAAAATCAGAAATTATTTTGTTTAGATGGAAGAACAAGCGGACATTATATGCCAAAACTTAGAGAGAAAAAAGAGAGAAAAATAGATTATGCAATAATTATATTGCAGTGCAACAAATTTATATTTGTTTATAATTTATCGTTACTACTGTTGTTACTATTACTATTGTTTTGTTGTTGCTATCAATGATGGTCACTGGCTAGTAGTAATAATAATGATGATGATGATGCTATTTAAATACATTATCAACCACAGCACAAATAATTGTCATGAGTACATTTATTTATTGTTTGTTTGTAGGACAATTTTGCCTATGTTTGTTTGTTTATTTATTTATTTACCCATTTATCGAGCTATTTCTTGGTGCTTTTATTGCCAAAAAAAGCACAAAGTTGCAACATATTATCATTAGTCACTAGAAGGGTTTTAGTTTAAAAGTGACGACCGGAAATCCTGGATTTGCTTATTCGGTTCCTCTTGACGCTGCTGCGCATCTCGCGGACCGGGAATACCGATTTCTGAACATTTCGGCCTTTTTCCCCCCTGCACCGTAGGCTCTGTTTTCCTGCGGACCGCTGCAAAGGGGAGCGGGTTGCATCGCGTCGGGGGGTTAAACTGAAAGATTACATCGGTCAGTATTATGGTAAACGGAGATGACACACATCCAGAAGGAGCCGTATTTGTTTTGTATGGCGAAATGAGGCAGGGGGTGGAGAGTCGCCACAGAGACGCTGGGCTCCGGCCAAACATCACCGCATTTTAGCACTTATTCGATGCTCGGGATTTGCATTGTATTGCATTTGCTGCATCGTTGATCGGCTGTATTCTGCAAAGTGCATGGTGGAAAATGCATCTTGTTTGAGGACACCCCCCCACCAGATATCCGTTGCTGCCATGACAGGCAGAGGTCTCCTCTCGACCACGGCTTGGCCGGTTGGAGAAGAAGCAGATTGATTCGGGACGGTGGGTCGCATCTGCGGATGTTATTCTATCAGTGGAGCCCGATCTTGTAAATATTATCCGTGTAAACACACCGTGATTCTTACTCAGGGAAAAAAAAACATGTCTTCTCGTTCTGCGTTACCGTCTGGAAACGACAGGAGTACTGGAGAGCATGTAAGTGCAATTACAGCCTATAGCCTATATTTGTGTGCATGCAAAATAAATAAATATATAAATAAATGATGCATCCTCAAACAAAGATACCCTGATATTGTGACTCCCCTCAGCATTTACCTTGTTTATTTACAGTGCAGATGAATCTATTGGCCTATGCTGTTTTTCCTTTTGGATTAAAGGACTCGGGAGGTGATATTGGATGGTTATTTTAGCAGAGCAGGCTTTCTCAAAATGGGCTATCCTTGAGTGTCTGTACAGGGAAAGAGCTGATGGCAGGCAAACAGCCCGGAATGAGTCCATCCGCATACGATAACACTCAGCGGATATGCGCAGAAAGCCTCAATACCAGCCGTCACCTCTTATTATAAGACTGTGGAGAGATAGTGATGTCACATTATAGCCCTGCTGCTGCCGCTGCCGCTACTGCTGCTGCTTGTGTGTGTGTGTGTGTGTGTGTGTGTGTGTGTGTGTGTGTGTGTGTGTGCGTGTGCGTGTGCGTGCATGCGTGCGTGCGTGTGCGTGTATTCCCCCAGAAATTGGATGGGTGGGACGGGTGCACAGGGGGGAAAATGAATGTATATAGAATATCGAGGTTGTTCCACCTATGAAGCGAGAGGATTACTGCGTAAAATGATGTGCAATCCATTGCTGCGCAGCCTACAAAGCGCCCAACCCCAGAGCCAGTGGGTGTCAGACAGCGCCATACATTGAGCACAGTGCAAACCAATAGGGGCCTGGAGAAGCAAGGGGGATTTATTTACATAAGAGACTGAATAGCATTGTCTGCATACCCCAAAATAGATTGTCACTCTCTATCTATCTATCTATCTATCTATCTATCTATCTGTCTAGAGGGGGACACAATATGGAAAAAATCTCCCCTAGTGTTGCAAAATCTGTGACATAACATTGATATAGCATTGTGTCATTTCTGGGTCCCCCACCCCCCAATCCACCCCCCACCTCCCCCCATCTGTTTGTCAGCAAAGCTCTCAGCACAGAGGGGTAGTTAAGCCTGTGTGTGCGTTTGTGCATGTGTGTGTGTGTGTGTGTGTGTGTGTGTGTGTGTGTGTGTGTCTAATGTGTGTAACTGGCCGTGTGTCTTTGCGAAGTGCACAATTGATCACGAATGCTGATCCGCTCCTTCCATCACAGTGGGTCCCGATCACACCGCCATCGCCCTGCAATTAAGCAATGATGACAGAGAAGTGAGTTGACCGGGCAAAATGTTACGTTGCCATCTTGGCACGGCCCGGCGAGGCTTGGCTCGACGTGTGCGGTGTAGTCCGGGGATTTGTGTACTTGAGTGCACGCCGCGTGTCCCCCAGTGCTATTGGTTAGGGCTGATTGGTGTTTAGATTGTAGGAAGTGGGTCCAAATTGGCTCTCTAGCCGGGGTGTGTGAACAGGAATGGCAGCATGGGAAGGAGGGAGTGTCTGAAGGTGGGGCCTGAGAGTGTGTGTGTGTGTGTGTGTGTGTGTGTGCGTGTGTGTGTGTGTGTGGATGTGTTTGTGTGTGTGAAGCTGAGAGCAAGATGACATGCTGGGGGGATGGAAGTGTGACGCCTCAGGCCGTGGGACTGGCCAGGGACCACTGTGCCGGCATCTGCTCGCTTTTTTACTCCCTCCTCCTCTATTCCTCTGTCCCCATCTTTTTCTCTTTCCCCTTTTCCCTCTCTCCTCTCTCTCTCTCTCTCTCGTTCTGTCTTTGCCATTTCTCTCACCCCCCCATTCCATTTGTCACTCTCTCGTCCCATCTGCTATGGTGTTGTCCCTGTCTCCCGTCTACTCTTTCTCTCCTCTTCTGCATCTTGTCAATTTTCACATGATGAGACGCCGCCTCACACTGACATTATACATCGAGCTTTGTTTCTGTAAAAATGCACGTCGTTGTCCCGCCTTTCTCTTCTGCTCTGCTTCCTGACTGAAAATTATCTGTGACTCAAAGCTTTGGACTCCACCGTGGCTGCACAACGCTCTCAAGCTTTCAGGTCCAGAGTGGAGCAGCATCGAGCGTTAACATGTTAATTGCACAGCGAACTCTTTGAGGGGCTGTGGAAAAACCCTTGTGGGCTACCTCCCATGTTTTTTCAGCGAAGTGTTTCTGTTATATCCTGTCAGAGCGCATGAAGACATCTCCCAGCAGTCAAGCAGACGTCTAAGGAAGACAGTGCTGAACCCAAAATGGAAACAATATGCTCAAGTGTTCATCTGCTGGACAACAGCTGTTAACCCAGAAAGGAGAGAGATTTATTCACATGAAGCCCACGCTCGGCAGACACATTGCCTCCTTACATTTATCAAACAAACATCTGGTTCAATTGACTTGCTTTAGTTGAGGATGGACATTACACTCGTGAAATTTCTCAATTTACCATTAATTTATGAATGAAGTTGATGAAGCAGGTTTACCAGTGTATGCCATCTATGGAACTCCATATACACTAATATACAGGTCCGGGTGATATATCGATATCATCATGATATTGTGATGTGTGACTAGTTATCATCTGGGATTTTGGATATCTTAATATCACATAATATCATGACATTCTGGTTTCAAAGGCTGCATTAAAGTAAAGGGTCGCAATTGAACTGTTCAAGCTGATGTATTACTTGCCTCTGCCTGCTTGACCATCATATCCACATTATTAATGATTGTTTATCAAAAATCTTTTATGTGTAAATCTCTTATTAAAGCAATTATCGTCCCCACAATATCATCACATTATTGATATCGAGTTGTTGTGATATTTGATTTTGTTCATATCACCCAGGCCTTCATGACAGGGACTTCCCAGGACTGTTTGCCTGTAAACAAGTTATTATCACCTTGTTCTTTCAGGGGTCGGCTTGCCTCTGGAGTGCATCAGGCAGCCAAGAGAGTTGCTGTGACAGATGTACATGGTGGTGCTCGAGGTTCCCGGCCAGCCTGTTACTGCTGTATGTATACATGTGGTGCTGTTAGATGGTAGTGACACCCTCTCTCCTCTCTTTGCCCCCCCGCCCACAGCATGTGTCTCTGGCGGCCAGCCGCTCAGACAAGGGCACCAGCCTGTCCAGCCGCTCGCTGGGCGCCCGCTGCAGGAACTCCATCGCCTCCTGCTCGGACGAGCTGCCGCACATCGGCAACTACCGTCTGCTCAAGACCATCGGCAAGGGAAACTTCGCCAAGGTCAAGCTGGCCCGCCACATCCTGACGGGCAGGGAGGTGAGACCCTGAGGGGGCACTGGAGGGGTGGCTGATGGGTGGATGGAAAGTCAACCAAAAATTGTGATTTTGGAACAAAGTGAAATAATCTAATCCCATGGCCAGATTTGTGAAGTTGCTTAAAGGAAAATTAAAGATGTTCGGATGGATGTTATTTCTCTTACACTGAGCTAGGACTGATATAAATTTGGCTAGATCTGGTGGTTGTTAAAGGGATGCAGGATTTTAGGCGCCCTCTCATGACACTTGAAACAGTTTGAAACCAGTCTTTTTGTTTTTGATAAATTGGCAGTAAACTTCTTTGCCTTGCCAATGCAAGTCAGTAGGGATTAAAACTGCTCCTTTCAAAACTGCCTTTCACACTGCCATTACTGCAGTTAATTGAAATAAATGTTAGCAGTGGCCTCAGTCCACATCCACTTGTTTTGACGTTGCAAATAAATGCTCCCCGATACACAATCTAAAAATCCCAGTGTGACAATTTTTGGAAGTTGGATAAGTATTCCGGGTTATGGATCGATAGGAAAAGCATCCTGGATCTTTCCTTTTAAGCAGAGGATGCAAGGAGGCTATTAAACATGGGAAATTATAAGAGTGGTCATAAATTTTGCTGATGAATTGATGATGTGTTTATCCACATCTCCTCACTGTAAATTCCCTTGATGTCTCTTGTAGGTTGCAATAAAAATCATCGACAAAACTCAGTTGAATCCAACCAGCCTACAAAAGGTGAGCCCCAGTATTTTTTTTTCCTGTTTATATTGATGATGTATTCTTTTTGGATGATATGCTTTGTTTCTTCATGCAGAAAAACTTACACCACAACCTTAATCATGTATTGTACTGTCTTTACTATCTCAATCAGGGATAATCAACATGATTTGGCCATCTTGACTTAATTTAAGGAAACACCGACAAGCAGTTGGAGACTTGGAGACATTTGGGTTTTTCTTCAGCTGTTTCCCCCTCAGAAGGGGCAGGATTGAGAGAGCAGCAGATAGAGAGAGGGCTCGTTGGACGTGATGCTGTTTGGCAGGTGCTAGGGACTGGATGGGAGCGAAAGGAGACCTCTGCTCTGGAGATCGTCTCTCGTCTCTCTCTGGGCTAATCGCTGCCCCGAGTGGAGCGTGACTCATCTCAGAGACCGTGGTCACCTAGCCCATCCTTTTTTTCCCCCCCTCCATTGTTGTTTGTTTTTATTCTTAATTTGTCTTCGCATTGCTTTGGAGAACCAAGAAATTATATCATGACCATAACAAGCTCAACCAGGCTATACAAGCTGTGATGCCGCTGTGTAGAGTTGAAGTCGTTTTTTTTGGGGGTTCATGGTGTTCATTTTGGTGGTGGTTCCTTTTTGCTCTGAATGCTTAGGTGCATGTGTCACAAGCCGGGCTTTTGATGGGCTGGCTTCTTTTTTCCTGCTGGTCAGCATGTTGAGGGTTGAGCCTGCATGGTGGACACTCGAGGTTTGTTGTGCATGAAGGACAGAGGCGGAACGGTGGACGCTTGGGTTTCGCCAGCTATCAAGGGCAACCTGAGTGTGGCGCAGACGCAGACTTGGCCCGGCTCAAATCACGGGGCCTGGAATGGTAGTAGATATCTGAAGGTTTGCTGTGGATTAGCAGGAGGGGCGAGGAGTCAACACGGCTGACATGAAGGCCATTGGGTCATGGGTTGATCACATGCTCACCTATATCCATTTTATCATCCAACCGCATCAATCACATGCCTCGACGCCCTAACATGCGTACCTAATGCCTCTGATTTGCCAGAATAGAGTATCGTTCAAGAACTGGCTTGGGGTGATGGTAAAAAAAAAAAACATAAGAAACCTTGGAGAGAGAGATGGCATATAGAAAAGAATTTATTCAACCCACATTTACCCACAATGCTTCTTGTGTGCACATATGGGCCAAAGTGTCTCCCTCATTTAGTCCGAGGTCTCTCTCTCTCTCACTCTCTCTCTCTTTTATCTCTTTTTACCTCCCCTCAGCCCACATGAACTCCAGTGCCCGTGGGCAAGAAGTGAACAGACTGGAAGGATCAAATCAGGGATGAAATAATTGCCCATAATGGTGGCGCATGTGTGTGCGATGCTGTTTGACTGGAAGAAGCCCATAATGCACTGCTACATGTGCAGATCAAAACGCCGCACCGGTTTACATGACGTGTCAGCGAGAATCTCTCACAGAATCAGTCACAATCAAAGAGAGTAATCCCTTTGATGATGCAGTTTTTTATTGTCTCGTGTTTTTTTTTTTTTTTTTTTTTTTTGGTTTTTGTTTTTTCCTTTGGGAGTAATCTTTCCCTCAATCTCCGTATTTACAAAGGGATGACCTTGCATTGCTTCCATCAAGGCTTAAACAAATTAATTCAAGTTATCCGACCCCTGACCAGCCTTTGCCCATTTGATCTCTTTAATCCTGATATTTAGACTCATCATATTTCCGCTGATAAAATCATGAGCAAACATTTTTTTTTTTACCTGGCTAGAAAAGTAGATGCATGGCTGGGTCTGTGATCTCAGATCTGCGCCTGTCCTTTGTCAATCCCCCGACTTTTGTCAACCCCCCCGACTGGACTGTGGAACAACACGAGGCCGTGTGTTGTTGTTGTGCGAGACAATGGTGCAACATTTAGGACACAACTGACGACAGAAGCTGAGGAGCGGCCGCTGATTGGAGAGAATACTCTACAATTGGTCGGTGATGATAGCAGGCTTCTTTACATACCCGTGGGCTAGAGAAAATCCTTAGTACTGAAGACATGAAAGAGCCCATATTAGCATAATCTGGCCTGTTATGTATGTAGACGGGGAGAAGGGAACAGGGAGATGTGGAGTGGTGGGGGAAAAAGAAGGGGGTGAATTTGTGGCGGTGAACCTCACAGTGAACCTCAACAGCTGTGAAGATGGCTCTCCTGTGTGAGCAAATCAGAGATCACAGGAGGATGTGGCTGATTTTTTATGCCGGTTTCCATAATGGGGTGAGATATGTTGCGGAGCCTGAGCAGGACACCTGGAAACTGGATAGGCGTCAGGTTAAGGTTCCGTAATTTGATTTAATCGCTTTTTTTATTGAAATTAATGTGCAGCACATCAGAGCCCGGGCCGGGACTCCATTGCCAAAGTGCATGCATGTTTAATGCAGTCAATTACATCGCAGCTTCCCCATGTGTTTGTGGTCGTTATCAATGGCTGTAGTCAAACACGTTGCCAGGAAATTGTGTGGGTTTATTTATTTATTTCTTCATTTATTTGGGCTGTGTTTGGATGGATTTGACTGCCCTATCCTGGCCGTGACGAGGCTGACGAGCAGGGAATTATGGGTCGCCTCAGCACTACGTATCCCAAGATTCCCTCTGGCACAGCTGGAGAAGCTGGGAAACAGCCTGGTCTTAATACCTGGGTTGCTATGGCAACAGTGACGTTGGGGCACTGCCAGAGGAAAAGACGGAGGAATACGAATTGAATGGAGGAGGAGGGAACGGAGGGAGACACATACGAGGAGAGGAGAGGAGAGGAGAGGAGAGGGGGAGGATTGAGCAAAGAGGATAGAAAAGCTTATCGCGCTATCTTTTTTCTTTTTTTTTTTTCTTCTCCTAGTTGGAGTTGATGACATGGGAGAGAGTCGCTGGTTTTCAGTGATGGCCTTTTGTTGAGGGACTGTGCTGTAATGTACATTAAACCTGGGTGGCCTGCTCAAATTTAATCCCCCACTCTGCCATGACAAAGCATACGAATCTGTTCCCCGGAGTCGACGTATCACATGCACTGAGAGGTGCAAGTGCTGAGGCAGTGAGTGGAGCTTGGTCTGTTTCCGGCAGTGGATTTACGAGGAAACCATTTGTTGGGTTGTTTTTTTTTTTTTTTTAAATCCTGAGGGGGCTGTGTTGGTTATTGTCACCTTCCCATCCCCCATCGAATTTACATTTGCATGAGTAACGGAGACAGAAAATAATATTTTTAGGACAAAAGTATAGAACTGCTTGTTTCTAAATAAAAACCCAGTCCTTTGCATGTCATTTGATCTCAGTTTGATTCCATCAGCAGGATTGATTTCCCCCATAGTGGGGAAGACATGGCTGGCTCTATGATTAATAAGCCCTGAGCTATTAAAGTAGCCTTAACAATCCTTTCACCAACCTATGAAGTGGTTACTTGGTATGCTAATTACAGTGGTCAAGTGGTTTCAGCATGCTCATTTTCCATGCTAATATTCTTATAGAACTCCTTGGAAAAATTAGCGCTGCCGTTGATGTGACCCATACCAAGGATTTGAGGGTATACTCATATTAATCAGGGAGTCCACCGTGTCTTTCACATTGCACTGGAGGCCTGCAGGTCGGACTGTGCCTTCCAGTTGGGTTTCTGTTGATTTGACATGCAAGAGAAAAAAAAAACACCAAGGAATCTCATGGCATTTCTGTATTTCTGAGCCAAAACAACAAGAATCAAGACTCACATCTTCAATATTTTATCCATTTGCAGCCTAGATATGCTCAAGGGGACAATAAAGAGATTGATGGAACATTAGTCTGAACTTTTAACATCCACGTGAACTTTAATACCGGCTCCAACGAAGCGCTGATTTGCTCATGTTTGTTTTTTTTGACTGTCAGCAGGATATTTCAAAAACCCACGAGGGGGATCTCCGTGACGTTTGGTGGACAGATTGGCAATTACGCCACAGAAAAAACGATTAGATGTTGGTGGTGATCGTGGTTTGGCATGAATTGATCGTGATTTTTCAAGCTCGAGCTCTGAAACTCATGATTTCATATGATCCCATTTGATTCCATATCGTAAGAAAAGGTTTCAGTCATTTTTAGAGATAAGGATGGTGTCTTTCGGTCATTTGGCAAGTTGGAGAATTGTTAAACATTGTTGGAGGAGGTTTGCACTGTGGGAGTGCCGTGTAGTGTTGAATTTGCTGTTACCGATCAGATGTTAAGAGGATTCCTCGGTGTTTTCTCTGTCAGTGGGAAGCAGTTCTGCATATTCAGTGATTCAGACTGAGATTCAGATTCTGGTGGGGGTCAAAAATCTGGTGATATTAAAGGGACGTACATAATTGTCACCTCCAAGTAAGTAACTGGAGCCGTGTTTTTTTTCCTCAAAGTGAAACGAATCTGTACACAATATGTGATCGTAGTAGACTTAACACCAGCAGCAGACATGGTTCTTATGACTCGATAAATAGGGGAAGCTCTATGCAGTCTATACGGTGCACTGAACCTCATTTGTTGACACGAATATGATGAGTCAACAGCGAGAAGGACTCCTCACACTTCAGAGTACAGTCTTTTTTTTTTCCTTTCTGCAGTACGGACAAAAGGCATTAAATGCTCAAAGGCAGTAAAAAAAAAAAAAAAAAGCCATTTGCTTGTGATTCAGCAGCTCAACATTTGATTCCCGTTCAGTTTGATCAAGACGGTAAAATTCTGTTTCTTCTTCCTAGCTCTTTCGGGAGGTACGAATAATGAAAGGCTTGAATCACCCTAATATAGGTAAGACACATGAATCTCAGTGCACTTAAAAAATGTGTATGTGTGCATCCATGCTTCTGTGTGTGTGTGTGTGTGTGTGTTTTGTGTATGTTTAATCTAAATAGCTGCCATGTGTGCGGCCAGACGGAAGTATACAGTAATGCTCTGAATAGGCTTTAAAGCAGCCGCTGACCGTACAGTAGCTCGCAGCTCCTCAGGCCTTAGTATAGAGGTCATGGGGTTGGGGATTTTCTAAAGCTGAAATGTCATATGGATCAAAAACCCCTACAGCATTAGCGGCAGGGTCCCTTTGTATTAAGACAGGCAGACGGCTGTGTTATCATTTATAACGTGAGAGGGATTTGTTTCTATATGGTTTTAATCTTATTCTGTCTTGGGCTACAGTGCAGCTGTTCGAGGTGATTGAGACGGATAAGACCCTTTACCTAATCATGGAGTACGCCAGTGGAGGTGGGTACATCAGCCGCCATGGTCACCTGCTCAGTTACTATGTCCGGGAGCGGCAGGGGGTCAGGGTTTGGACGGTGGTGCATTTGTTTTGAGGAGGTCATTCATTTTGTCACTGGATGTGAAAAGAAACAGTGGCTGACGGTGAAAGTCCACAAACCATTGAGACTGAATGGGTGGAACCAGAGTGGGCCTTAGGTTCACGGCAAATCAGAGTATTTCCGGGTGGTTTTGTTTAACCCTATAAAGCCTGAACTATCAAAGAATTGGCAGAAAATTCCAATTTTTTGAAACTGAACCCTTTATTTAGTCCTATAACAAAATATTAAAAAAAATAAAAAAAAATATGTTATTACATGACCTTTCTGGTGTATGAAATATCATATGTAGTTGAAGTGCCAATGGTATGGTCCAGGGTGAACAGGGGAAGTGTTCAAAGGTATACAGTAAACAGTATTTTGGTCAAGTATTGATTAAACTGAAAACGAAAAACGGAATTGAAAATGTGTATCATATATGATACGAATGGCTTTATAGGGTTAAAACAACGCAGCTAATTAGGACTGACAAAGCTCACATGTAAGTAGCTAATATTAACATTAGCCAGTGATAGGCGGCGAATTCAGTTTCCAATAATTTTTTTTAATAACTTTAGCAGCGCGCCGATGATTTTAATTCATTTCATGTGTTAACTTTAACTTGCCCGTTCATCATTGCTGCGAGCTGCGCACACCGTAATACAAACTTTCAACAAAGTTATTCAAACAAGCGTATGACATCAGTAAATGCTACATCTGTTGCCTTGACAACGGGAACCACCTGAAATACTCCGATTTCCCGTGAACCGAAGGTCCACAAATGCCCCCACTGGTTCTACCCATTCAATTTCTTTGACACAAACACCTGCTTTATTTTATGGGTAATTTTATCCACATAGGAAGAGGAATTAAAGACCTTCAACATTTAAATCTTTCTAACTGACATTTTAACAAATGACTAAAAATGGCTGCATCATTTTATGTAATACTCCTATGTCCGAATACCTTTGGGAACCATCGCAAAACATGGGCACCATTCGCTTAAAGCCGTGTTTTAGTGATAATCTAACTGCAAAATGTAGATGTTAACACATCACGTAATCCTGTATTGACCCAACAATTTTCTTTAATGTGAAAAGTATGTCAGCGTTGAGAAGAATTTACTTGTTTCCAACTTGTTTCAAGGATTTTCTTGAATCCAGTCACATTATGTAAAGGCTTGTGGAATGATTCTTGACAATTCTTGAACAATCATTTGCATCAGTATTTTTTTTTTTTACTAGTTTTGAAGGCAATAAAATGTTTTAGACTCAAAATGTGTAGTGCGAATCAAATATGATTACGCATTCCCCTTACAGTTGTTTTAATCTTTCCCTAGTTATAAATATTTTTGCGACCCTGAAATCTTGGGATCATATAGAGCACAAAAAGCAGCGTAGATGTTTTTTGCTGTTAATCTGATATGGAGGACAGTATCTTTAAATTAAAGAGATCCCTGGACTCTGCCCTAATAGTTGTTGTGTGATTCTGCATTCATAGTTAATAGACTGTGGAACCACAACGTCAATAACTGAGCAATCTCTGAGCGGTAATGGCCACCAGCGTGGAGACAGACTTTAAAACGCAAAACTCAGGAATAGCACAGCCTCTGGTTTTCACATATTTGGTTCTGTTCCAGAGATCTAACACTTTTATTATTATTATTATTATTATTATTATTACACTGGACCTCCTTTGTTTCATCTTGGTCAGTTTTGGAAGTGATTTTCTCGGTGCTTGTCCTTTTTTTTTTCTCTCTGTTCTTGCCCAAATCATGCTCTGTGTTTACTGTGACCTTGAAGACTGTTACAGACACAGTTTCAGCAGTGGATTTCTTGAAGATCTGTAATACTTTAAGTCAGATATGAGAGGACCATAGCAACATGTCAGCGGGGTGTTTGAGGGCCTGGAAGTCTCTGAAGACGATTCAGCAAATTTTCATTTTCACTTCTAGACACCACAATCACAAATCACAGTTTATCACTTATTATCCCGTTGAGTTGAGTATTATTATTATTTTTTTGACGTTTCAAACTGAATTGCAGTAATTGGCATGTGAATTTTTGAATTCTGTGTATTTATGGTCATAATGCATCAGGTAATGCAACAGTGATTCAGCATTTAGCACTCACACACATTGACCAACATCCCTAAGGTCTTGGGTACACATATCTAGAATAGTCTGCTTTTTATGAAATCATCTTATTTATGACATTATTTATGATATCTCATCATATCTAATGATGCTGTGAATACATCAGGTCTTAGGAATCATATGGTACCAAATTCATACAAGTGGATTAATGGTATATTTGGATTGCATATATCAATGTTGGCATTGGGTACACCAAAGTCTGGTGAAATAGTCATGAATCAGTAATTTGGCTTCAGAACAATGAACACATTCCCTCCCACCAAACTAGGCCTTGACGTTATTACCAGGAATTAAAGCAACACTTGTACAGTAAGTTAGCGCAGATATGATGATTTTAGGTTTATTTCCTCTGCCTGACCTGTCTCTGCTCCACCCGCCCTCAGGTGAAGTGTTTGACTACCTCGTATCTCATGGGAGAATGAAGGAGATTGAAGCCAGAGCCAAATTTCGACAGGTATGATCACACCACCTCCTGACGCCCACACTTTGCCTTTTTGGCAGTTTAAGATTTTCCATCGGTTCCTGCCTCACGTCTCTGCCTGTCTCCTCGTCCTCGCAGATCGTTTCGGCTGTCCACTACTGCCACCAGAAGAACATCGTCCACAGAGATTTGAAGGTGAGACGGCCGGAAGACATTTTAGGCTGTGTTCGCAGATACAGATTAAGGCTAGTCCGGGACTAGGAATTTTCCTTCACGGACGGATTACACCAAACAGAATTGTTTTTTTTTTTTTTAATCTCAGACTAGTCTTAATCCGTGAATCTGTGAAAATGGCCGGTAGGATCTTAATCACTGTAAAGCACTGATGTGTAGAGAGGCTCTTTTCTAAGACACCAAGGAGGGCAGGAGGAGATAGGCAGATCCTGGCCTCTGTTTAATACACTATTACATGGCTGAACACAAGTGGTGACATATACACACATATAGATATATATATATATACTGTATGAGTCATGTCCAGGATTTCTTTTATTGGAAGACATGCTAGCGCTACACCTCCCACTCCCCCTTTTCCTCATCTGTCTCTGATTCTCTATTTCTTTCTATATCACAACGTCTGTTCTGCTCACCTCCCACTTTCCATACTTCAATCCCATCCTGCTTTTCTTCCTCCACTACCCCCTCTCTCTGTGGCTTACCCCCAACTCATGTGGTATTCTGTTTGTACGCTCGTCCCTGCCTCCTCCACCGCAACGCTGTATGCGTGACTCAGGCAGAGAACCTTCTGCTGGATGCCGACGCCAACATCAAGATCGCAGACTTCGGCTTCAGCAATGAGTTCACGCTGGGCAACAAGCTGGACACGTTCTGTGGCTCGCCGCCCTACGCCGCCCCCGAGCTTTTCCAGGGCAAGAAGTATGACGGGCCCGAGGTGGATGTCTGGAGCCTCGGAGTCATCCTCTACACGCTGGTCAGCGGCTCGCTGCCCTTTGACGGGCAGAACCTAAAGGCAAGTGGATGGGAAGAGGGGACTGGGAGTGTTGGGTGAGGATGGCGTGCATGGGGTTTATTCTAGAACCATAATGACTCAGTCAACCCACTGATTTAGTAAAGTAAAAAAAAAACAAAAAAACATGTAAATCAGAATAAAGAAATTCCACCCTCAGATACTCCTACTCTGTTGGATTTCATCAATTAGTGCCAGAATGCCTTTCGACAACGCCTAGAAAATGGACATGAACTTGTTGCAGCAGGAGTAGGTGGAGAGAGCAATAGTGATAGCATGGTATGAAAAAAGAGATTTTCACCAAAATGTGTGGCTCTCAGTGAAAACCGGCCTTGTGACTGAGTAGGTGTGGCCGATACATTGATGTTATATTGATACTGTGATTTTAGACTAGATAGTTGTCTTGGATTTTGGATATCCTAATACTGTGATATGCCGTAAGTGTTGTCTTCTCCTGGTTTTAAAGGACTACACCAAAATTTTGCACAACTTTCCAACTTACCCAGACTGAGACAAGATGTTCAGTACCGTTTTTACCTCTGTACGTCCAGTGGTGCGGTTCTTATGGGTAGCATTTCTCGTTAGCTTAGCATGAAGACTTGAAGTCTATGGGAGTCGTTAGCCTGGCTCCATCAAAGTGAAAAATAAACCTTACAGCAACTCCAAACTGTCTTATTTGCACAGTTTATCATGTGTTTTTGAAATACACGTCTTGGAATAAAAAATTTAAAAAAAATTTAATTTGTGGCAGATCTTACCATACCTTCAGCAGTGTGCGGATCACTGTGATAGATGGAAGAAAAAAATGACTCCCATTAACTTCAAGTCTTTATGCTAAGATAACACAAAATGCTACCTGTAGCGACCGAACCAATGAACATACAGCTGTGAAAATGGTATCGAACACTATTTTGCCCCAAACATTAGTGTTCCTTTACAGGTTGCAAGAGATTAAAGGGATGCATTTTTTTTTTTTTTTTTAGACCGTTGCAGCTGTTCTGTTATTTGCCACTCCATATTTGGTCATCATTTCCACATCACTAATCATAATCAGAAATCTCGTGTGTGTAAATATCGTATAAAAGCACCAGTAGTCATCCCTGCCGTATCGTCACAATATCTATATTGAGGTATTCGGTCAGAAAGATTGTGATGTTTATTTTGTCAGTATTGTGGAGCCCTGTGGCTGTGTTGCCTTCCGGTCTGCTGAGGACTCAGGAGAGAGACAGTTTTGTGTTCCTCTTCTTGAGTGAAGTTTGTCCCTGTGTGATTGTTGAGCGTGGGTCCAGACTGAAGGGAGTCTAGTGGTGAGTCTAGACAGAAGTCCTTGCTCTTTTATTCTGAGGGGCGCTGAAGTCTGATGTTTCATGTTGATGTTTTGGATCACAGAAAGATTTTCTTCTAACCAACTCTATTTTGCCAGTTTTTTTGTGAGAATAATGAAAATGTAACTGCAAACAATCAAAGAGGCCTTGAAATGTAAGGTACAATGTCAATAACTGGTTTTGTTAACATACTTTAGGGTAGAGTTTTGCTGTATTATGATATTTTATGAAATTTTAAGGCTTTATAGATGTAATAAAGCTCCGACCATAGTAAAACCATTTGAGCTTGATGCTTTAGGGAACTTTAAAAAGGTTCTGCTATCGTATGGTACCTCTAAAGACCAAGAAGAGAAGATTTCTAGACATCCTTCCTGGTGCTGGACTGAAGTTAAATCATCAGTATAAAAAAAAAAAAAAAAATAGAGAGTTTACTCCACTCCCTACTTGTAATTATATTTCCGTCCCGTTTTTCAGTCTTCATTAGGTCATACATGTGTTCTGTGTTTTTCATCCTGATTGTGCATCTTAAGAACCGTTTTCTCTTCTCTTTGTCTTTAGAGTGTATCCTGAGATGCCTTATTTAGCGCCAAGTCTTGGAGCTCATTGCTTTTCTTTGCTTCAAGCTTTTTATTAGTTTGTGTGAGGGAGTCGTGTCTGCCGCTGCATCATCAGCTCAGTTTGGTTTTGCTGTGATGGTGGATGTTCGTCTGAAGTTCTGCAAACATTGAAAGCTGCCTGCTCGTTGAGTCACTTTCATGACCAGCTTGAATTAAAATCTGGGACGTATTGGAGGTTAGAGCCACCTAAACGAGAGTTCAGACACCGTTTTATTTGTTGCATTGTGTTGCATCAGTTTATGGTCAGTTTTAGGGTAATATTCGAATGACTACAAAAGGCTGATTGTGTGCATTGTTGTAAATGGTATCAAACTGGTGTAAGTTGTATGAATCTTGGGGAAAAAATAGATAAATGAATGATTTTCTGAAAGTATAACTGTTTATTGTTGAGATTGCAGTACTCTACTTATTTACACCCTTAGGAAAGTAATTCGTGACACCACTTGTTCACTCTTTGCAACATCTCCTGAGATGCATGTTGTGTGATTTCGCAGGAACAATATAACAATTAATGGCTCTACTGTAGAAATAGACATCATCTCCTCTGCTGTGTTCGATGCTACAAGCCTGCTCATCTCTGCTTTTGTTCACTGATGAAAATCATATTTTGGCTGCTTGGTCAGGGTCGGTGTACACTCAGCTTGACCATCATGTTAACATGTTGCCTTTGCAGGCGCTTGGAGAGATTTGATGTTGTGGGGAGTTGTTTCTGCGGTGGACACAGTTTACATTTTACCTTCACATTCTTCTCCTTTCACGTAGCAAATTGGGAGTAATGTGCATGTCTCCTCCAGTCCTCAAAAGTTGTAGACCGTTATGCTATTTTTGTCTGATCTCCCACACGAACTCCAGCCAAAATCATAAGAGCTTTTTTTTCTTTCCCCCAGTTATGCCAGATAATTGAAGAACTTATGTAACACAAGCAACAACATACTTGTTTGATTAGTAACTGTAATGTGATTGCTGAATTTAGGAAGGCCAACACATAACATCACTGTGTTTCAGACAAATGTAATGTGGTTACAGTAACACGTCACCCGCAACACTGCTCATGACAATCACCAACTAGTGGTCATAGTTTACCCACATTTTTATTTACCATTACCGTTATTTATTTTATTTTTTGGAGAATTTAACAATATGCACGCTGATGTAGATAGTATGTATTCAGTTTGTGTATTATACAGACCCGACAATGCAGAGGGATTTTGTAGAACAGATTATTGGTGCTTTCATTCCATCGCAACACCTCATTCACGCCTTTATAAAGATGGAATTGTTAGAAGTGGGACGGTCAACCTCAGTATCAACACTGCACAGTAAAATGGCAGCTCAGTAAACGGCTAAGTTACATAAAAACATGTCCAGTGCACAAAGACAGTTTCTAACTCTGGCGCTGCCAAAATAACAGAAGCGCCGCTCGCACCGAGGCACACTCGAGCAGGGAGGTTCAGTCTGCCGGTCCATGTGGACTGTGTTCAAGTCGAAAACGGTCCTTAGAAATCATCAAGCAGGAACGTTATCATGATTTGAAAAAATACTCTTGCAGAACAGTGTATATGCTGTATATATTTCATGATGAAAAGTCTGGTGTGATGAAAGTCATGGGGCAATACTGTTTGTAGGTCAGGACCACAAACACAGGTAACTTGGCTCCAGCTGTTTTGCCTCAGTGTCTATAATTGACCCACCCTGTCACACACCTGCACCTGTAAGTGTGGAATGCAGGAGCAGGATCTATACGTGTGTGTGTCATGAGTTGCCATGATAATTTGCAATTGGTAATTGGACACAGAGCTGAGTTCAGTCAATGGTCAGTGTATGGAGCATACCTGGGGCTCCCCTCAGGTGCACAGGTACATGCCTGTGCCCTAGCTAACCAAATACAGCTGATAGTTTGGTACTTAGTTGTGGCCATAATATCACTTCACCAGCGTCAGTGCCCTGCAGTTAACCTTGTGAAGCACGTGCGATGGTGTCTCTCGGGATGTTTTCATTTTAGCTATCTAAGAACAGTCTGTCATGTCCAGGCAACAAAATGTCTCACTTAGTGGAACGAGAGCAAGATCTACATGAAACCCTGTCTGTGTTACTGTTCTCCATGATGCATCAAGAAATTTCACCAATGCAAGCGTGCAACATGACAAGGGCTTCATTGGGATGTTCAAGTCAATGTTTCTTTCACAGATTTTTTTTATAAAGAAGCATTTGCCTGCAGATTACTAAAAAAGTTCATATTTGCAGGATTTTCAGTATATGAAAAGGTTTGCGACTGGAAATCGTTAATGAATTTTTCAATGTTGAAACTGATTTTTTTTTAAAGGCTTACCCAAATCATTTAGCCAAAAGCGCAGTAGGAACATTTGTTAAAAGGATGGATGGATCCATATGATTTCAAAATCCACATGGGTCAGTTTTCACAGAATGTATTTACTGTATTTGTATAGGCATGTTTAAGGTGTTACTTGAAACTGCGGGGAGATCTAACACTTTGTTGTGGTACCTAATATTGACCTTTAAGTTTCTATTCCAAAGAATATAGACACTGTTGAGCAGTCATTTAAATGGGTTATGCTTTGTCCCTTTTGTTTGTTTGCTGTAGTAAAAGCTGCAACTAAAACCAGCTATAAAAATAGGATTCATATACAAAATCCAGCAGATGGCAATGAATGCCCCCCCAGAGCTCTACCAGAGGGTTGAAACAAATGTGTATTTAACCCCACCCATGTTTGACTGCACCCCATTATACTGCATGTAGTGAGGGACCCAAGGATTTATATTTTTTGTAACAAAGAGGCTTACAACAGACTGGTCTTTTCAGACTTGTGTAAACATGGATTTTTATCTACTGTTGGAAATACTGTAATTAAGAGTGCCAATGAGCGACCCAACAAAATAGTAATTATGACTGGGAAAGTCAGAATATTCTCAAATACTTGAATTGTAATAATTGTAATAAATGTGTCATTTTTGTTGCAATGCACTAGCACTGAAATGCAGCAAAAAGTTTTATATCATTTCTGTCTTTGTTTTCTGTTTTCCGTTTCTTTTTATCACAAGCATTTGAGGTTCACTTGAATCCAAGAAACACTGTATTTATGAAACTTGGAAACACAAAGTTAACAGGAGTGCTTCAAGCTGACATAAGGCTACCTGTAGTATTTCTAAAGGCCAGTGCTAAAAATTGTGAGAATTACCATAAACAAATGAAATCGAGGATAAGAATACCGGTAGCTTGTATCTCACACCAGTGGTATGATTAGTGTTTCTCAATATTACGATCATATTTCCCTCCTTCCTCCCCTTTGCTTTGCTAAAGAGGATAAACTTGTTGGGAGTGAATCAGCTTTTTAGTCCCCCTGCCATCTGCCATTGCCAGACATTCTGAAGGCTTTAGCTCCCCTAATGCTGAAAGAATTGCACCCTCTTCTTGTTTGTGGTGACACATGATGTCATGTAACCACACTTCTGGCAGAGGTCTAGAGGGATTCTCTCATAAAACACGGGGTAATGGACCTTGCGGAGCTACGGTGAAACAGCCTTCCATTTTTAGCTTAGGTCTTTGTCAGGAATGGTCTTTTTTGTTTACCGTATTGTAAAAAATGTTGTAAAAGTCATAAAATGAGTGTATAGCTTGGTTTGGTTCTTGTTGTGCTGAGTTAAAGACGACAGTTCTAACATGTGATCGACATGACCCACAGGAGCTGAGGGAGCGTGTGCTGAGGGGAAAGTACCGTGTGCCCTTTTACATGTCCACAGACTGTGAAGGGATCCTACGCCGATTCCTGGTGCTCAACCCCTCCAAACGCTGCACCCTAGAGGTGAGAAGTATTAAACACACATAGGATATGGCCTAATTACAGTATCTAATGCTAGAGTAGTGCCCAGCTGAGGGGATATGCGATTTCAGAGGGGAAATATTCACCGATTATCAGTATGGTAGACAATATAGTGAATTTTACCGGTAATCTTGAGGTAATCAACGGGCCCTCTTTGAAAATATCTTTTCATCTCGCCATGACTTAGGTGGCTTACATTTACCCTCCATGCCAACCTCCTGTCATGACACATTTGGAATCCTTAAGTCATTTAGTTTCACGATACCAGTATCTTCACTCGAGCTTTAAAACTGGGCCCACAACAAACCTTTTTATATCAGCGCATATTGGTCAACATATAGCAAAACTGATACCAAATATCGGCCGATAATATTGGCCAACTGATATATCATTTGGGCACTACTCTAGAGGTGTTAATAGGTCCAGAAATTCATGCTTGAACCGAAAATGATCCGGAAATGTGTGACCCAGAACTTAACCAGATTCATCTATGATTCGAGAGCCGGGACTTGGACCCAAGCAGAACCAAGAAATGTCGGACCCGAACCCGGCCATGAGACACAGACCTGATCGCCACAGATTTCACAGCTGGTTTCGATCAACAAGTTAACTTTAGTTTGTCAAAACAAAACGTTGTGTCTTACCTAATGTAACATAAGTCGGTGCCTGCCCGCGACTTATTTAATCCATCCTCTTTGCCAATAAAGTCAGTAGAATTCATCGAGGTTTTCAAGTATTCCTGTTCTGCAAATTGAAACAGCATGACGAATCCACTTATTATTTCAACTTAAAAGTCCACTTTCTGTCACCGTGAGGGATGACAAACGCGACTTGAGAATCAGCTACGCAGTTTTGCTGCATCTAGCATAATAAAGATAGCTAAATAACTGGTTGCCCGTTGAGATAATAATTATGATTGTAATGTTAGGATTTGCTATCATCTGAGCTCGAGGCTAACCTCTGCTCTCTGACTCTTAACCTTCTGAGTAGGGCATTCGCTCGTGCATGTCATTTAGTACCACCTTGTGGCCACAGATGCACTTTGCAGTTTGCTTACACACACACACACACACACACACACACACACACAGCACTTTCATCATGATCTGCACTGTCTGATCATGGCTGGGTTTTCTCAGATCCACTTGGGTATTACACATAATGTTAAACAGACCCGGGACTTGTGGCTATAGAAGGGGACTCGACCTGGACCTGACTGACGTGCATAAAACTTTGATCAGAAAATGTAGCAGTCTTAGGTCGGGTCTCGGGTCCTTGACTTGGGTGGACCTGTGAGGATCTGTATCTCACTCAAATATCGCAGCGCAGAAATGTTGTCAAGCTTTTCTAATGTAGATGTTTCTGTCTCTGTTTATACAGCAAGTCATGAAGGATAAGTGGATAAATACAGGGTATGAGGGGGAGGAACTGAAGCCCCATGTAGAGCCTGTAGAGGACTACAGCGATCCAAGTCGCATAGGTGAGTCAGTCTTTACTCTGGGCTCAAGGCCTGTAGATCATTGTAGTTTGAGGATGTCTACTAAGAGGTTTTCATCATAGCAAAACCCCCAAAAATCTGGTCAAGATGTTTAATGTCACAGTCTCTTTCTTTACGTCTCATATTTCCATGTCTGTGCCCCTCAGAGGTGATGGTCGGGATGGGCTTCACACCAGAGGAAATCAAAGACTCCCTGCTCAATCAGAAATACAACGAGGTCACCGCCACCTACCTGCTGCTGGGCCTCAAAAGCGACGTGAGTTGTCTAATTCCAGCAAACATATTGCCCATATTAGGCATTTAGCTGATGCGTACAATGAGTGCAATAGCATATTAAGCTTCCAAAAACTATAATCACCTCTGATAGTGTGGAATTGATCGGCAACTTCAACAAACAGCAGCAAGCAGGATATGAAAACGCCAAGTCTCGATTCTCCATTCATACGTTCATCATGTCCCAAAACAAGTGACTTGCACTACAACATTGCCAAATAAACCATTTCCTGAAAATGCCTCAAACAGAATGTATGAGGCATGCATGTTCCTTCAATTGAAGAACTGCCTCCTGCTTGTCCATTGGCTGGGAGTTCTGCTCCCTCATTGGCTACAATGGCTCTTCTGCACTGCTCTGATTGATTGATAGATTATATATATAATTACAGTGTTCCTGTGATCATAGACTTACCATATGAGAGCAAAATAAAGTAAATATAATAAAAGCTAAGAAATAGAGAGGGTTAGGGAGTTACTCTGAAAAGTCAGGAATCATAAGGAACTACCATATGAACAAGGTAGTATCAGAATCACATGTTAAAAGAGGGATTACAATTTGCTGTTAATCCTGACGCCTTTAGACCACTCAGCCATCCTGATATCTAATGTTTCTGTGTGGAATCAAGTGCAGCAAGAAAAAAATACAAGGTGTTACTTGTGCTTGTGATGCTGGAGTTTTCGAACACCATCTTCTGTCACATCTTGCGCCTTTTACCTGGCATGTTACTGTGGGTGTTACAGGACGGCAGTGAGACTCGCTCTGCCAGTAGCCTGTCCCTGGCGAGGGTACGACCCAGCCCGATCACCAATGGAACCAACAAGCACTCCTCGGCCACCGGCTCCTCTTCCTCCTCCTCTTCCTCCTCACATAGCAAGACCCAGCGCAGTGCCTCCACCTACCACAGGCAGCGACGACACAGCGACTTCTGTGAGTCTTTTTATGAATCTGCCTGCGGGATCCTTCCATGTCTTAAGTCTTCAAATGACCCTAACCCTAACCCTTTTACAGAATGGGCTGTCTATATGCACCTGTAATAAACTGCTAAAAAATACCAACATGTCAACCAGTGACATAGCTAGCAAAATTAAGTTTGTTGCAGCCACTCAGTGATGGATTCTGATTGGTTGCTGCATAATTTGATACGTTCAGAGCTCAAGAAATCAGGTGTCTCATTTCTTAAAGGAATATTCCAACATTTTGGAACTCCAGACTGAGACAATGGGTAGCATTTCATGTTAGCTTAGCATAAAGACTTGAAGTCTATGAGAGCCATTAGCATAGCTTCGTCAAAATGAAAAAATAAACCTCACAGCAACTAAAAAAAAAAAAAAAAAAAAAAAAAAAAAAGATTCCAAGATCTGTATTTCAATTATGATATTCACATGATATATTGTGTAAATAAGACAGTTCCAAAAACTGTTTAGTTTACATTTGCTTTTAGGTGTATTTTTTCACTTTGACAGAGCTAGGCTAACGATTCCCATAGACTTTAAGTCTAAGCTAACATGAAATGCTACCCATAGGAACTGATTTTTTGAACTGTTTTTTTGGAGTATTCCTTTAAATAAATTGCTTTTGTTTTATGGTTGCCATCTGAACACCTAAGACTATTAATGGATGTCATGAGCGAAGCGTAATTCACTTTAAACGTCACTACAGAGAGTGCAGTGTTGAGTTTGCACAGATCACGAAAAAGAGGAGAACACATTTTCATTTAACAATAACCTGTATAACATGAAATATCTCAGATATGTTATCCAGGTTTCCCTAGTTGGATGAGACTTTACCCATATTATTTAAAACAAGATTTGTTGTTGACAAATGGCTCGAAATAGAGAAATATTAGAGCGCTAGACTATAATATGAAGAGGTTAATATTCCTTCTTTGTCTGTGAATGCTGTGCTCCACAACAAAGGCGGGCCCTCAATGCCCGTTATGCACCCCAAGCGGAGCCCGACCAGCACGGGCGACCGGGAGCTGCGAGAGGGGCGAATGCCTTCGCGTAAGGCCAGCTGCAGCGTGATGGGAAGCCACAGCCTCCCTCCCTCCAGCCCGATGGTCAGCAGTGCCAACAACCCCAACAAGTCTGAGATCCCAGACCGCCGCAAAGAGATGACTGCCACCACGGTAAAAAAAAAGCAGAATGCCGTTTTTTCTCAATTGTACCACTTTTACCCCAAGCGAGCAGGTTTTATAGTTTTGGCCAAGCAGATTTAAATTTGCAGAGGTCTCAAAAACAAACAGCAGAGTGCAATCAGAAAATGATTTATTGTTAATTTGTCAAATTACATAAGTTAAAGGTTATAGTAACATTACGACGCCTACACAAATTTAAAGCATGTCCTATATTACCATGCCTTACATGTGTTGCAAATTAGAGGGTGACCCATTTACACCTGTGATGATTGGAGTTGAGGCTGATGTCATCAAGGCCGCCTGCAGTAGCCTCTGGATTGACCTGCCTTTATGAGATTAGGCCAGCAGAAGCACAATCATCTTTCCATTCACTGTTGTCCTCTTGAATTTTTACAGTGTTGTCTTTACTGTGTGTTGCTCTTCCAAATATATCTTGTGATCTCATGTTTTATTCGTTGAATTTATGTATTGGATGTTTTGTTTTATTGGATTGTTAAAGGAAAATCTGTAAAGCATTGAATTGTACTGAATGTTGAACACTGTGCAAACGCTGTGATCTTGCTGCAGCCCTAAAAGTAATTAGTCTGGAAAACTAATGAGTGTACAGCGGTCAGAGGAAGATGAAGGATTAATGCTTACTATGTTCTGCTGCACAACACTGACAAGGACTTACAGCTACACCAGATGCCGTGGTGCGAACACAGGATAGATTCGTGATTGTGGATTTCTGTGTCACAGCTTCCACAGTTTGTCATGTGACAGCTGGCACATCATGGCCACGTCTTGACCTCTGACCTTATTCCCCACACTGCAGAACAACATCCCTGGAAGCGCCATGACCCGCCGGAATACATACGTGTGCACGGACCGCTCGGGCACCGATAGGCACTCTCTCCTGCAGAACGGCAAAGACAACAGGTACACCGCATGACTGCCTCGCTGCTGTGGGTTTTGATGTTTTTATTTCTTACGGTCCGCTCACAGATAACCTAAGATGCTTTGATTGGTGAGAGGCACCACAGCATCACAAATCATCACTTATGGATCCAATGGAACTCATCAACAACATAAAAAGCCCCGAAATTGTACATTAACTTTGGAAGTTATGGATTTGATCATCATTTTGCCTATTTACTTCAAGTGGTAGAGGTGTGACCTGTGGGTTGATCAATAACTTAATTTATATTTTGAGGTCAAAGAGGACCTGACTGCAGTGCTAGAGCAAGAACAAATCGTCTCTCCCACTCATCCTCCTCTCCTCAGCTCCCTGAGCCACCGCATGCCTCCTGCGTCTCCTTCCACGCTCAGTATTTCCGGGGCAGGAGCCTCCTCCTCCACCTCCGGGGACCGATGCCGCTTGACCCGAGGCTCCACGATCCGCAGCACCTTCCACGGGGGCCAGCTGAGGGACCGCGGACCCCCGGTGTACTCTGCCCCGCCCACGTCCCCCACCCTGTCCCACCATGAAGCCAGCCCGCTGCCCCATGCCCGCAGCCGGGCCACCTCCAACCTCTTCACCAAGCTGACCTCCAAACTCACTCGCAGGTAAATATGTCGCCTCTCACGCCCGGTTCACATGTCCGTAAATATTGAAACCACTGAAGGCCATAACCTGTGTTGCTGAATCCTAGTCGTGTTGCTGTTATAATCTCGCTTAGGTGTGATGGAGTAGGAAAAGCAAAGTTTCTGCCTGTATCATAGACCAGACAAACTGTTCAAGAAGGACCTTAACGGCGTCCTCTTCCCAGTTAATGATTTCTCCTCTCTACTCTCTCTTGCTGCTCTTTTAAACCAAACAAATCCCTCCTGCAGCTGATGATGTAATGACTGCTGGATAATGTCACTGAATGGCCCCTTCTGTTAAAAACATTGTAAAATCAGTTTAATTATGTCATATTATTGGTATCACATTAACCAGTGATTATTATTACTAACATACTTACTGATGTTATACCAAAAACTTTTGGCTAATAATGTAGTAATATCATTTAGCATATTCTGCTTGATCTTATATCCTCAGTAAATAAAATGAATGAAGTAATAATCACCAATTTAAGTAAATATGTGATGTTATTACATTACTAATTATGCTTTTAATGCGTTTAGATGGACTTTTTTTTTCACATTTTCAGAAGTTACCTTCCTAGTGTGTTTCTCTGCACTCTGCAAAGTGCACGCTGGGACAGGCGCCAGCCCCCTTGTGACCCTAAAAGGGAAAAAGCGGTCTGGGAAATAAACGCTTGAATGGATGTTACCCAGCAGTTGTTGCACCATCAGTTGCTACAGTCCTCGCTTGTTCCCCAGCTCTTCTGTTTCCTTTCCTAGTGCTCGTTCTTACATGATCGTTCAGTGGTCACAAAAATATTGTAAAAAGCACTCTGACCACTGCACTTATTATCTTTGGTGATCAAAAGTGTATCATCAAGTGTGTTTACAGAAGACAGAAGTTTGAGATTAACATCAGAGAAAAGTGTCGCTCTGTAAGAGAAGAGGAGTCAAAGCTACTCGTAGTTTTCTGCACTTCAGCTTGAGCACAACCTGGATATGCAGCCATGCTTACAGGAGCCCTGTATTCACCCAGGCCTTTTGGCAAGCTCCTCTGTGCCCCTGGATTATCCTCCCCTCTCCTCTCCCTCCCGGTTGCCATAATCACATACGTCTAATCTTATCAAACCTCAGCTTTATCCTTGCCAATCAGCTCTTGCGCTGCGCTTTTTTTTCCACCACTTGCTCTCCTGTGATTCAATTATACTCTCTCTTACCCTCCTCTTCCTCTCTCCTCTTTGCCCCGTCTTCCCTTTTTCTCCCATCTGTGTCTCGCTCTGCTTCCCCTTTTTGTGGTGCCAGGGTCAACCTTGACCCGTCTAAGCGCCAGGGCTCAAACAAATCAGTCTCGGGTTGTACTCTTCCACAAGGATCAAAAACAGTTAGTAAGTTCTCATGTCTCTCGCTTCTTTCTGTCCGCCTGTGTCGCCCGTCTGCCTGCCTAGTCACGGGAAAGGCTAAAATCCATGTCTGCCCACCCCGACTGCTTACTTAACACACCTGCTCATTACTGCTTGTCTGCATGATCATCTCCGTCCAGCTGCCTGTTGCTTTCGTAACATCCAGCACCAAACTCGCCTGTGCCCGTCCAGGTCCCACACCTCTGGTTTCAAGCATGATCAGGGAAAGATTCCTCTTTTTGTTTCTGTAAAACATCAGTTATCTTTATTATTAGTTTTATTTTTTATGTCTTTATTTATTTTGATTTGGTTTATTGTGGGATCATTCTGTTTGTTGACGAAGAACAACTTTATTAAAGCTGTTTTAGACCCCCTCGTCACCCTTTGTGCAACGAAACCTCAACAAATATTTTTTTTATGTTTTTCTTTTGTGTTTCTTGTCGGTGGATTGAACCTAATTTTAACACATTTTGAACAAATGAGCAAGATTGCATAGCACAGTGCACTGTTGCTGCCAAGTCAAAGTAGTGCCTTGACATCTGCATGCTTTAAAACTTGTGAACGAGCACCCTGCACGATGCATTCCTGTAAAGTGAGATCACCCAGGCGGGACACACTGTCCTGGATACTGGGTGCTAGTTGCTAGACGCCTGCTTGTTCTTACTGTATAATTTCCACTTCTTAATGCCATCTCATCTCAGTGTTGTGGATTGGTCTTGAGGCTCGTTGTAAACTATGACGACTGTGTGCTGTGGATTACGTCTTACTCTGCCTGTCTGTCCTCCAGGGTCACAAATGAATCTGAGGGAATCAGCAGATTTGCGGTCGCAAGGTCAGTATCCTGGTCCAGTCGGCATTACACTGCTCCAACAGGTTGCCGGCGCTCCAGCCCCTATCAGTGACTAGAATAACAAAAAAGAAAAAAGGTGTCGATTATGGCTGAGTAACACATCGATATTCTATCAATGCTGTGATATGAGACTTTGGATAACCTAATTTCATGATATGGCACAAGTGATGTCTTTTTCTGGTTTTAAAGGCTTCATTACAGTAAAGAAATCCCATTTTCTGAAATTATTAGGTCTAGCCTTGGTCGTCATATTCACACATTCAAAACAAAAAGTATCTTATGAAAACAACAATAGCCATCGCTCCAATATCTTCACAGCATTGATATTGAAGTGTCGGTGTGATATCATGATGTTTGATTTTGTTCATATTGTTTATTTTGCCCTAGAGTTGATTCATTTGTGGTTGAATATCCCCTCTGCCCTCTCTTGCCAGTCGCTATCTACCTGGGCATCAAAAAGCGTCCGAGCCCCGGGCCGTCGGACGTAGCTGGGATCTGAGAGGCGGCGGGCGGCGGGACCCTGCGGAGGTGGTACTGGCTCTGCGGGAGGCGGCGCTCGGGTGTGGCTGCCAGGTCCACCACGCCGGCCCCTTCTTGCTCTCCTGCACCCACGGGGTGGCGGGGGGCCGCGTGGCTTTCGAGGCCGAGGTGTGCCACCTCTCCACGGGCAACTCCGAGACTTCTAACGGGGTGCGCTACACGCGACTCTGGGGGGCACCGCTAGCTTTTCGGGACATTGCCACCCAAATCTCCAAGGATCTTGAACTTTGAACAAGGGTGTGTATGTGTGTGTATGTGTGTGTGTGTGTGCGTGTGGGTGTGTTTGTGTGTGTATTTGTGAGTGTGTGTGTCTGTGTGTGTGAGTGCGCGTGTAAAGGGGGGGGTGAAAATAATTAAGAGGACAAAAAAAAAAAAAAACAACTCAAGAGAAGGGGCGAGGGGCTGGACCCGAAAGAAAAAACATCTCCTCCTGACTCTTACATGAACACAAAACTAATAACCACCCCCCTCCCACACACACACACACACACACACACACACACACACATACACACACACACACACAGACACCTCACACATGAAGTCACACAGACTGAGACACCCCCTCCCCCCCGACAACCCCACCCCTACCCAGCTGTGCCCTCCAGCTCACCCAACTTATCTACTGAGCAACTGCACCCACTGGACCTGGATCGGAGGGAATCCAGTTTAATATTTTTTATCGCTAATCTAGCCATAATGACTCTCTTTATTTTGTTATTTATTGCTCTCATCGTTGTTTTCAACCACCGTCACCTCCACCACGATAGAAAACATCTCTTGTGCATCCGGCGTCGTCGACAAGCCATCCATTTTTATTTGTGTGTCACTTTTTTTACACGCACCGCTCGTTTTTTCCTCCAGTTTTTGACATTGATACCAATGAAGTGATTATCTGCTGACTGTTCATCACCTTGGGGACAAAAAATATGCACAAATGCGGAGACGGTCCGACTCGGTGATGGGACGAGCAGCCACGGAGGGTTGTATTGATTTGTGTACATACAGCAGTGTCGGCTGCAGTGAGTTATGGTCAGTGGGAGCAGCGGTGACAGGGCTTTGAAGCGGCCAATCAGAGGCTGACACTGACAAAAAAAACAAAAAAAAAAAAAACAGCCAATCCGAAGCTGACTCCGACATGGAGGAGCCGGCAACATCCTCAGTTGTGTAAGCCGGGTGGTTTTCCCTCCCGTCACATTGTATTAACTCTTTTTCACCGTGCAGGACAAATTAAAGATGGAGATATGTGTATTGAGAAACCCACACACCATGGTAAGCTAATTTTTTCATGCATACAGGGAAAAAAAAACTATTTTGGTACATTAATCTCATTTTTCATTTTAGATTCTAGCCTCACCAGTATGGAGACTGAATCGGTGCAGCTGATTTGGTTAAATAAAAGGTGGCTCATGTAGCTGTCATACCTCTGTAGTTTCAATGCTGGCTCCTCCACAAGATAAAATGGATTTTGAAAGGGCTGCACACACACACACACACACACACACACACATTGGATGATATTCTTTCAGAGAAACTCTTCTTGCTCTCTGGTTGGCTGCGTTCAACGTCTGTCAGCGCTGGTCTTGGTCAGTAAAAATATCACTTGTTCTCAAAAGCATTTGGATCTCCCATGAACCCAACTTCCCTGTTTCCACTCCTTT
Organism: Myripristis murdjan; assembly: GCF_902150065.1. Classification (NCBI taxonomy): domain Eukaryota; kingdom Metazoa; phylum Chordata; class Actinopteri; order Holocentriformes; family Holocentridae; genus Myripristis; species Myripristis murdjan. Next base: position 29,974,486 of record NC_043993.1, read on the forward strand.
TACCTTCTTTTACCAAGAGTTGCATTCAAGCCATGAAACCGCGGACATGCAGTTGTTTCTTTGCGGAAAAAAATGAATTTGAACTCAAAAGTCCTCGTTGCTGAAATTGGTAAAAAAAAACAAAAAAAAAACGAGGAGGAGTTTGTGCAAATGTGCAACTCTGAAAGCAGTTCATGGTTGCAAGCCTTGCCCTTGAACTCCCTGGGGATATGCCAAAACAGAAAGCAGTCAGATGTCACACCATGGCAAGCAAAAAAAAAAAAAAAAAAAAAAAATATGGAGATAAGTTTGGGTATTTTCAGTGTAATGCAATTCTTTGGTTCTATTCTGTGCCATGTGATCTCACCTCAGTCATCATCTCAGTGTACTGAAGGGAAACACCAAAAGTGGACCAGCCACGCAGCGCAACCTCTTGATATTCACACACACACACACACACACACACACACACACATAGACACACCCAGATGTCCCACCCTCCTTCTCTTGAATGGACTGCTTTCTGCTCTCTCTCTCTTCCTGTACCTCTCCTCTCTCTCTGTCTTTTTCTCTCTTTCTCTCTCTCTTTCTCTGTCTCTCTCTCGCCTGCTCAGACATCCTTCAGCATTGTGGCACTGGTGGACCTCCAGTATAAACTGGTCTGTCCATTATTGATGACTGTGGGCTGTGGGGATCGAGGGGAGTGTTCTGGAAAGACACAATGAAGGCAGTGTGGACAGTGTTTTCTTCTTGTTAGTCCAGTTGCCTTTAAAGTGAACTACCCCCAGCGCCTTCACACAGTACATATTTAATGTAAAAAAAAAAGAAAAAAAAAGAAAAAAAGAAGAAAAAAGAAAAAAAAAAAGAAAAAGAAAAAACTGAGAAAGCTTTCTATTCTCCCTCCCTGTTTTTAGTGAATAATGTACTGTGATATTTATGTAGGCTACAGAGATCATGTTGTTTGGCTGCTGATTTACTGTTAATACTATCTCAGTTGTGGCTTTGCTCATGGTGATCCCTCCCCTCATCCCATCCCAACCCCCTCCATTTGAACCTCCTTTCCCGCCCATTGTCAACTTTCCTCCCGCCTCCCCACATTTAACAACAAGGACGCCAACCTTAGCTGTCCACCATCTTGTCTGTGACACTAGAAGCCCTTTTTTTCGATTGGGATATCCTTGATCTTCACAACGAGCGTTTGACTTTCTCAGCTCTCTTTGTATTTGTTTGGGACCCTGTTTTCTTGTTTGGCAGGGAAACACTCTCAACCGTCATCCACTCTCAGTCACATCGTAAACCCATATATATCTATCTCTCTGAGATCTTCCCAGTCCTGATTGGTCTGCGCTGTTTCATGAGTCATGACACAAGAGCCCCAACAGAGGAGACTTGTTTGACCTGTCCTCCTCCTCAGGGCACCAGGCAGACACCAATATGGATGCCGGGAGTCTCTGTCCTTGTCCTCTCCCTGGACGTTTCTCATTGTGGTGTATATTAGCATTAGGTAATATAGACCTCAATGCACTTTGCTTTGACTTGAATCAGCTCCTTCCAGTGTGCCTGTATAGGTAATACCCAGAACTAGCCACTGGAGGGCGCCAATGTCTTAAATGTGAAACACTTCAATTTGTGGATATTTGCACAGGTACTTTATTTATTTTTTAGAATAATATCATTAAAAAAAAAACAGGATTTATATCAGTCAGTTGATGGCTGTATATAAAATATATGAATATAGTATATATCTTAGAGCTCAAGGTTTATTTATAGCTAGAGCAAGGGAAGTAATTCTAGTTTAAAGCAGTTTCTGTCAATGACAATGGAGAACAAAACCAACCTGCAATCCTGCATGACTTCAGAGTTTGGGTTTTAGGGGAAAAAAATGAAAAATGATGCACACCTAGGAGTGGAAGCTTTGTGAAACACAGACACAGTCAGTTTTTAAAGACATGAATTAATACAATGAACTGGTGCTGGATATAGAACAGGTTCCTTCCCCCTCTCACAAATACAAATGGCATCGGTACAAGAAGAGTGATATAATTCCATCTTGTTTGCCAGAGGAACAGGCTCGATTCATTCAAGCCAGCCTCTGAGTTCCTGAGATCCTCAGCGTCTTTAGACATGCCGTGAATTATACCACATTTTAACTAAGAAAACTGTACAGTTTTTGGATCCAGCAAAACATAGGAAGGAAACATAATGGAGAAAACATTGTGCAGTTTCTAAATACTTCTCTACCAATTCCACCTCAACTGGAATTGACACCAATCCTGATAAGTCCCTGAAATGTTGAAAGTCCCAGGTTGCAATCAAGCCATAGAAACGTTAGTTTACGGTCTTTTGATCACAAATAAGCATCTGGTTGTTTGCTGAGCATTTCATTGGAGGAGGTGCAAAGGGGGGAAAACATATAAACTTATTGTATAAGGACCCTTTCTTGATATAGATAAATGGACATTGTCTCAAGATGGAATCTACTGTGAAAAAAAAACTCTTGAAATGATTTTTGGGAGACTGTTCAGTTCATGCTTGTATATCTACTCAGACGGTGTCATTGGTCTGGTCTAGATGGTGGTTGGTTACAGTATTATGACCCCAGGGGGCTCAGTGTTTAACATGCACTGTCGTTTTGGAGCTGATTTTGGAACCAGTTGATGTAATATGCAAAAGAGACTAATGAGACTGAAGAACACACACAGTTTGGCCTGTATGAGTAATTTTACTCTCCTCTACTGTTTAACTCCTCCCCTCAGAAATAAACTGTAAACTGAGATTGAGTGGTTGTGGTATACAAGGAGAACATGGAGCTGATAATTAATAAAATTCACAGATGTTGGCATTTTTTTCCTTCTTTTTTTTTTTTTGGTGTCTTGTTTTCTCAGAGTACATATAAGCTGACAGCAGTGTGGGCAGAATGCGTCTCTTTTCCAAGTGGAGAGACTTTGGACAAATGTTTGGACATTCCTAAATAACAGTCACTTTATAAGTTAACTACTGCTACAAAAATTACACTCTCTTAGTATGAAAGGACCTTCATATGACCATTGTGTCGTGAAACAGTATTGCCTTATATTTGCTGGAACAGAAAAGGCGCAATGGATATGGTTGTTTCATGGGGCGTTTTTTTATTGAACAGTGATAACAGTTTCAATAATGAGTACTTTTACAACAAAAAGTAGGTGATGCCACGTCTGCCAGGCAAGCCCGGCTCAGTGGAAGGTGATCCCAGGATGTTACCGACCAAACTAGGAGAACGTGAAAAAAAGAGCAAAGGACAGAAAAAAGCTGGAAGGAAGAAAAAGAGGTGAGCAGAGTCAAGAGTCTCTAGGTGAGCGGCAGTGTCCTCCGCACGCCCGTCAGTTGGCTCGATTGCACATGAATGGTCAATAGAAAAACAAAAGATTGTCCCTCATTACTTCTGGGCGGGGATCATGCTGTCAATGGCCTCTCCCTTCTCCAGCTTCTTCTCCATCTCCACCATCAGCTTGACACCATCAACCACCAGCTGGACCTGCTGCACCTCGGAGGAGCCCAGACGGTCAGCGTTGGAGATGTCGAACACTCCACCCACGGAGGCAGTGTCCACACCACCTGGAGAGATGAAGGAGATGGGTGTAGGTGAAGAAGGACCATACTTTACTGCCTGAACACCACAGGGGATGCTGCGGTTCTCATAGACAGGCCTGGGTCACCTATAGGCGTGTGTTACTTTGTGTGGGAGAGAGTATGCGGATACCTGTGCCACGCTTCTGCAGACGCAGCCTGGTGAGGATCTCCTCGAACTTGGCGTGTGTGCTCAGCTTGGGCAGCTTGACGTGGACACCACCACGCAGGCCAGTTCCCAGGTTGGATGGGCAGGTCAGCACGTAGCCGATATGCTCGTTCCACATGAAGCCGTGGTTGTGCTTCTTGAAGATCTCCTCAATCTGGCAGACACAAGACAACAGACAGGACATCAATCAGAGGTCCCTGTAGCACTTGCTCAGGTGCGTTTTCACATGACCCAGCAGTCCTCCTGGCTTATTGAGACCTGTGCCTGTGATGAATGTGTACCTTCTGCAGGCCAACACAGAAACGCCTGAAGACCTCCCTCATGTTGCCTCCCTTCTGCATGGAGATGACACGCAGATGATCCTCCTCATTCACCCAGACCAGGAAGGTCTTGTTGTCATTGTGCCTTAGAAGAAAAGGATGAAATATAAATCACGTGGTCCCACCAGGCAGGGGTGCAACATTATGAAAGTGCACATCCATACCAAGTGTTTGGAAAAGGCCTTAAATGATTTGACAACTGGCTTACTGACAATTATTGGTGGTACTCACCAGATGCCTCTTGCATCGGGCCAGTCGCGGGCCATACCAGCACAGGTCAGCAGGGGAGAGACGGGCTTGTCAAACAGGAAGTGATCACTGATCAGCTGCTCCTGCTCGGCATCAGTCATGGACTTCAGGGGGTAGTACTTTCCCTTGAACTCACCGTCCAGGCTAGTCAGAGCTGGGGAGAGAGGAACATTAAGGACCTCACCCATCATATTTCAGGCTTCACAAAAACATCTAACATAAAAACACAAGCAATGCATGTATTTCATTGGCATGCTAATCACTGTATATTTCGCCTTTTATTCTTGAATGACATTTCATAACATTTCTTAGTCTGTTATTTGGTGTAGGCCTAAATTACTACCCAACGTCTCGCAAGCATTTCTAACGATTAAAGAATAACCAAACCCAAATCTGAGTAAATCCTTACATCTCAGTTGGCCAGCTGCTACAGGCTGTTCTTTGGTGTCAGGTGATGGCACCCTCTACACAGTAAAGCAGGTGGTGACATCACCTGCCGGTCGTAGATGGTCAATTTGGTAGCCAGCGTTTCATGATAAAATGTCAGACTTTTCTCAGATTTTGGTTTTGGGGTTTGGTTAATCTTGGAGCTGTGATGCTTACCCTCGACAGACAGCTTCTCAATAGCTCTGCGCTCGCCACGGCTGGTGTGGGGGGGCAGGGTGTATCCCTTGACGCTGCGGCCAGTGCGGACACGGCTGGACAGAACGTAGTTGGGGTCCAGATCATCACCACCCTAATAATAACGAAACAACAGAAATAGTTACAATTACAAAGAGGGACAAAGCAGGTTTAGAAAATATATTAAAGCACTCTTTCTCAAACATGTGCCATCAAGCCCCAGGAGTCTGTAGGTGTATATTCCACACACTGTAGCAGGCAGTGTCACTGATTAGTACAAATTTTTTTGTTTAAGTTCAAATCAGATGGTGTGGTATTTGATCTACACTGTCTTGGACCTCCATGGCACACACCCCACTTACGATTCAACTTTATGAGTGACCACTTATCCCTTTAAGCAGTGTTTTATTTATTCTTTGTGAAGAGCTGGTGTACTGCACCTTCAGGTTCTCAAAGTTCAGGTCGGTCTTGTGCTTGTCGGTGGGCTTGTATCCACCATGACGGTCGGAGATGATGGGGTCGAACAGCTCCTTGAAGACCTCGTAGGACTCCTCATCACCGGCGACGCAGCCAACGGTCATGATGAAGGGGTGACCTGAGGACGAAGAAGAAAGAAGGGAGGGGAAGGAAAGAGAAGAAAGGAAAGGATAGTCTTGGTAAGCTGATCTCTATCACGTGTCAACTTGCACATCTTAATTGTTTAATTGAAAGAGCAAATTGAAATGTTCAAAACAGGAACGTGTTTGTGTTTGACTTTTAATTTGAAGAATTTAACTTTGTGGACCAGTTTGTGTGAATCTTCATTATCATTATTATTGTATTATTATCAGAAAACACAAAAAACTGGAACACAGCACAGTACTACATGTTGCATATGCTCCACATAGTTTGGGTTGGATTTAAAGTTTCACAGGGACTCACCAGGGTTGTCAACTCCAGTCTGAATGACATCATCCAGAGTGAAGCCACTAGGGGTCTGCTTGTCCCTCAGCTTGCCATAGATTTCCTTGGTCAGCACCTTGGCCATGTGGTTGTTGTGCTTGCTCAGATCGGGGAACTCCTCCTCAGTTTTGAAGTTGAGCTTGAAGTTGTTGTGGGTGTTTCCGAAAGGCATGATTGCGTTTCTGACACTGCGAAGAGAGCGAAACCGATTTAGAAAGCTTGGAAACCAGTTCATTCTTAATCTAACACCTCCTTTGTGGTTGGTGCCATAGAGGCGCTGTGAACACTCACAAAATGTCTTCAGTGTTCATAGTTGAGGATAAGACAGCTGCAAAGTGCAAAGAGTTTAGGTGGCGTGGGCAGTGGAATCCTGGTAACAAGTGTCACTCAATTCCCAATGGATCAAATGTCCATTTGAAATAGACTGGGGGGAGGAGCACTTGTTGGCTGGGTATTTTTAACACCACCCCACCTCCGACTCTTGTACATCCTTTCTTTACCATGTCTTCAGCATAGTTTTATATTCTACTGACAAACACACACATCCAGTTTCCCAGTGTACTCTAGGCCACCCCAACACATATTGACAAGTTTCTGTCATTCTATGTACACATACAAATGCTCCTCTGAGAAAACCAAATCTCCATTACGTCACAACAGCTTTTCAGTCTGCAGGATCAAGCGCTCCTTACATCATTTTAGTTGTCACCTTGGTTCTAATTTGCATTGCGCTGTGTGACAGACATATGACAAGTTGTGCCACGGTTGCAGCCATGTTTCACGTCACTGTTAGAATCCACTCCTCCATCAAGACCCATTTATTACTAATTAGCCATGCACATATTCATAACTTGAGAGGTGCACATGAATAACACTGACGCATTCATTCATGTAGTCTTTGCATCGTTTGAAATGCCAACTGTCATAAAACACAGTTTACCAGGTTTGCCAAAAAACTATGCTGTGTAATGTAATTAAGTATGCCGATTGATGTGCAGTCATCATTTGCTAAAAACAGCTGATTATCGGCCCATTGGCTTAACGCCCGAAAATCCATCTTAGGAGTGTGACTGGTGTAGTTAGTATAACTTGCTAAACCAATTACTGAACATTCAAGACCTCCAAGTCTCTCTTTCCAAATCTACTTGCGTATCTCAGATCGTGAAGCACCTGTCTGCATAAATCACTGTCAAATAAGATATCCACTTGCAGAGAAGGAGAAAATCTCGAGTGTTAACACAGCTAGAACACACAATTTCGGTCTTAAAACGTATTGGCAATGAATGACTATGAAATAAGTCAGGACAGTGTGATGTAATTTTATGGCATCCGACATTCAATAGGTCTCAAATGAAAAACAAAACAAACAAACAAACAAAAAAAAAACACAAAGCATTGTTTTGCCCAATGAACTGACACACTCTTCCTTTGACCGAATCATGGAAGTTGAGTCGAGATACAAAAAATCTCATTGCTTCTTAAAGAAATAAGTAGTATAACAATTTTTTTTTCTTTTTCTTTTTTGTATTTGCCGCTCTCAAAGTTCAGATGCCTCTCTAAGCCCATACAGTTCTCCAAATATCTGCTTCTCCTTCCTTAACACCACCCAATAATAATCTCTAGAATGTGTGATAGTTCTTTACCTGCACACCAGACAAGAACAGAGGTAACAGTCCTTGGGATCAGATCCTGTTCACCACAGCCAAAATAGGGGTCACCCAACTCTACAGGTCTTCACCCTCCGCTTATATACTGGGCAGCCACACAACCATTGGCTTGGCCATTTTAGTGCTTGCTGGGCCCTCATTGGCCAGAGCGTGTTTCTGATACTCTGAACAGTTTACGAAAGGCCTCCATTTACATCTCAGTCTTCCAAGATGGGGACTGCAGCTGCAGGCTCACCCCCCTCACCCCTTAAGCCCCCCTTCACCCACCTTTGGCCCATACATAGTACCAGTTGGGGTGGGGGGCTGGGGGCATCTGAGAAGGGAGGGGTTGTGGTGGGAGTAGAGTAACTCTGCAAAAACCTGAGCAAAACTTTAGCCAAGTGTGTTGTGGAGAGCAGTGGTGTTTGTGTCAGGTGTGAGGGTTACAAAAATATTCTTCTCCTTCATCAAGTGACTGTTATCTGTTAATGCTCCCCCAAGATGCACATTATCCAATGCCGGTTTAACCTAGCTGGAGTTTTTAACCTTTTGAGTGTAAAAGGTAGTCATGTCCTGTCTGCACGTGTGCAATGTTGAGCGTGCAAATTTCACATTCTTAACATTTGACAGACACTTTCATGAAGAGTAAAGAGGGATCAGTTAGTTTTGTCGCATGGTAGTAGCATGGAGTGCAGAATTTGCCAACAACACCAGCTAACACCAGCTTGTCAGAGGAGAAAAAAGAGAGCCACTGTCATTCTTTTGTCACAACCCACACACACACAAAAAAACACGAGGGCCAAGAGTCTCAAAAAAAGTAGCTGTGGCACTGAGATACACTGTGTAGACTATATGTATAAGGAAATATATCTGCAAAATATCTATAAAATAGAATATGCATATAAAATAGATGTGTACTCATAATGTATAATTTTAGGTTTGATTTCCATGATCATTGATGTTGTGGATTTATTCCATTATTAAAGTGAAAAAGGTGCTATAGTGCACAAGAGGGAGATTAAAAAACATACAGCAACAAGGAGGTGTGTCAGTCTCTTAGGATTTTCATCTTTTCTGTTCACCACTGTCATTTTTTTTTCACTAGCTTCCCAAAAACCCACTCAGGCTCACCTTTGGTATTGTTTATACTAAAAAAAAAAAAAAAAAGGCCATCATAGAGTTTTTTGTGGGAAGAGGGAACAAAATGAGTCTTTTTCTACATCAACACTTTCGGTCACAATGCTGATTTATAGAGGACAGACCTATAGAGGAAGTGCGCCTATGAGTCAGGCCTGCTCAAATTTATAAGCAAATTGTTGGACACCAAACCATCGGTGGGAATTCTGACTTGTGGATGGAGTGTTGAAGAGGTAAGATGATGCCATTTCTGACATTAGCTTCATTAGGCCCCTCTTTCATATTGTGTTCTCCCAGTGTGTCACACCATTTCGCATTACACAGGTGCTTAGTGCTTTGCTTCATTAACAGCTACGAGTTTGCCCAGAAGACTGAAACAAGAATCTTAACTCATGCAGCTGGCAGCGCTGTCTGAGCTCGCACTCCTTTTCTTCATCAGTAGGACTTTGCGGTATTATCTTAAAGATACTGCAATACAAAACCTGCAAACCTATTCACAGAAGATGGGGGCTCTTGTTTAATACTGTTTTGACCTCCTGTGAGGCTGAAGTACGCTTGAACAAGATGCTTCATGGCTACTTGCTGCAGCGACACCACACTAGTTGGCCTGTACCCCAACCTGAGGGCAAGAAAAGAATCAAATCCATCATAACTACCACATTCTTTAGTGTTTTTGATGATGCCACCATGAGAGTTTAAATGCTCTGCACTTCCTTTGGTCTGGCCTTTATGTAGTGTCTTATAATATTATAATTTTATAGTTTTATAGGTACTCTACTTCTTATTTACTATTAATTATTTTATCTGTATTTGTTTTATTATTATTTATTGACAGTTTCTATCTATTATATTCTACATTCTATTTTATTGTTTTTCTTGTTTGTTTTTTATATTTTATTCAGTATCTTATTCTTGAGTTATTTTATTATTGCTGTCTTTATTGTTTTAAATCATTTAATATTGTTTTTATATTTTTATTCAGTATCTTATTCTTGAGTTATTTTTGTTATTGCTGTGTTTTTACTGTTTTAAATAATTCCATATTGTTTTTTATATATATATATTTTTTTTTTATTCAGTATTTTTTTTTTTTTTAATTAACCATATTTTATGAGCGTGCATTGGGCTCCTTGTCCTTTCACTTTTTATTTTATGCTTATTTGTCAATCAAGATGTAAAGCACCTTGAATATCATGCATTTGTTTGAAAGGTGCTATATAAATAAAATTAGATTGATTGATTGATTTTACATAGCACATAAAAAAGGGGTGTCAGAACTCTATATGCATGGGCAGTTCAAATGGGGACCCATAAGAACCCTGTTGGAGGCACTGATCCAAGAGGGGGGCATCCCGTCAGGCTGGCCTGCCTGTCGGGTGTCCCAGCCAACTGGCAACCGCCTGGCTTGTCTCCCGACTGACACCTGCTTCATCCAATCACTCATGTATTTTTCCGTCCCCATGTCACCCGGTCTGTACAGCTTGCACCAACCCCTAAATCTAACTGCACGCTTCAACCCCATGCCTCCAAACCCTCTCCCACCTACATGCATTTGCTCCCAAACTCTGCTCCTGCTGTACTTTGCCTGTCTCTCTCTCTCTCTCTCCTCTCCCTCTCTGTTTGTCAGGAGATGGAAGCGAGTTGGAGAGTCGTCTGGTCATGGTGTCCTTGCCCCAAATCTACACCCTGTCTCCTGTTACACAGCTGTCTGCTGCCTATCCTCCTCCAAGTGGGAAGTTACCAAATTAGTCTCTGTCCAGGCTACTACTACCACTCCATGAGCCCCTCCTCCCACAATCTGGCATCAGCCATGACGTTCAATTTGTTTTTATTTTTCTTTATACCTGTAGTGGCGTTGCGCAAGAAGTAAATCAAGACATTCTATTTCTGCTGTACAAGCAAGACTCCTGACCTCGTTGTAACAGGATAAACAGACTGATGGCAATACGTTTGACTAGCGTTCCTTTCATCAATAAGGAATTTAACCATAACCTGAGGGTGAGAGGGAAGTTGTACCACATGAGAGTGAGACTCCAGATACAGCCGGTGCTGACGTTTTACTCGGTGCAATTGAATAACGCTGGTCCAGGACAGTCCAGGACAGTTATGCAACAGGCCAGTGATATGATGCATGTGAGCCTTCTCCTCATGTCAGCTATGGATTCCCTCAAGCTTGACAAGATACTGAAAACCCATAGCCCAGGCCACTGAAATACTCACACCTCACAGCTTGGACACGTACTTATCAAGGGCATCTACATTGTATTATAAAAAAAAAAATGTACACCATAAACCTTCAACTTAAAACTCTATCTTCTTTAAATCCAAGCACACATTTAAACACACTTTTAAGAGAATTTTCTTGCTTGCAGAGTTTTGGAGAATTGTGTGTTTGGTGTGATATGATTTCTTTAGTGATGCTTTGTGTCAAAAATATCATTGCATGGAAAGTATTTTTTAATCTTGCAACACCAGACCTCAGAAATTCTTCCTACTCCACTGAGTGTGTGTCAGAGGAAGTGAGCATTAGTTTGTGGCCTTAGATGAAACCTTCCTTGAAACGTATACGTCTTGACCCTTGGACAGAATCCATGTCAGCTGCAATGTGTCAGAATAGCACAGCAGCAAGCTGCAGCCGTGTCAAACGCAACACCCTGAATATGAGGTGAGGGTGAAAGACACTGGTTTGGTCAAGATCTGGGAATATTTGCTGTTTCAGATCCTCCGTCAAAAGTCTGCATGCTCATCAGTATTAAAAACCGTTTCAGTCTGGTAACTTGAATATTATGGGAAAAGATTATTATTTGATTAGTTATTTGCCTGGCAACAAAATACAATGACGTTAAAAGCCTCTATAAATAACACCTTTATGGAGGATTGTATTTATAGCGTCTCTCCCACATTAAATTTACCACCTGTCTTTAAGCAACTTGGAGATACAGATCACATACACAACATGAGGTTCAAGGAAACATATTTCATTTTAGCGCTAACTTACTCTTGGTAATTTTTTTTTTTTGAAAGTACCATGCCTGTCTAAATATAAGAGTACAAAAACTGGAGCAAAACATTTTGCATATTTTTCACCCCACTCGTTTTTTTTTTTATCTTTGAAAAATTTCCATAGATGTTTCCTGCTTGCCAGGCGCTCTAATGCTAGTGCTCATTTGAAGCTTTTTTTTTTTTTTCCCTCAGTCCCATGGGATGTCATTTTATAATCTGACAGCTCAAAAGCAATTTCAAATTGCACTTTTTGTTTTGCAAGACACTTTCATTATATCAAAGCACCGTTCACACGCATGCAGATGATAAATCTGGGCCTGGATATTTTGCATCCTGCACTTTATTTTGCAAGCCTTTGTGGTGAGAGAGGGTGGACTACTTGTTGCAGTGTTGGTGGCTGGTCGTATCCCATTGAAACTGGAGCCAGCAGGGTCACGTGTACAGAGAATGGTCAGAGGGTGGCTATAATTAAACCAGGCTTGGCTGTCCATCTGTACCCTGTCAAACACTGAGCCCCCGCCCACCCAGGACACCGATTCAATTTCATCGAGTCAGTCCATCTCCCCTCTCAGACCAAACAAGACATCTTTTAGCTTCGGCTAAACGCTTCATCAAAAACAATTTAGGAGACGCTTACAAAATATCAGGAAATTCATCTGCACATGTGCCTTATCAGGCTGCAGCCGTGTGTGGTGGTGAATAGAATAGCAGGTAAACTATGACTACCAATCAGTGATCATTGTGAGGCAACCAGTTTGATAAAATAATAATAATAATAATAATAATAATAATAATAAATTAAAATTAATCCTATTTATTACTTTAACAATATTTAACATGGGTTACATTTTAAATGTAGATTTTTACAGATTTTGTTTGGCTACAAATGTAGGAAAAGTCAACTTTATCTATGCAAAAGGTGAATGAAGTAACATTAGGTGGGTTTGCCCTCCACTATACTGTGGTGCAGTATTAACCACTGAGTCATGTGGGTGCTTCTGCTAAGCAAACATGTTAGCCACTCTCAATAGGATTAACTGAACCAAAACCCATGAACACAATGTGCTCCATTTGTAAAATGTTTCTTCAAGCATGCCAAATATGTATCAGTGCAACTGAATGCATAAAGGGCAGGTCTTCCTGAAGCCTGGCGTGCAGCGTGCGACGGTCACTGAACATGTGACTGCAAAGTGCAATGTAACATGTAAACGTATAAGTACACCTGGCTCAACAACACATCCATAGGGAAAATATGCACATATATACAGTATGGACAGTATATGGTGTATATTTTACCCCTGTAGCTTTGCAAAGTCTTCACACAGATGACAGATTAACTCTAACCAATCAAATGGCTGCAAATCTGCGGCTCAAAGCTGCCCCTGTCATTTACTTTAATACTTAGTGGTTCTGTTCTGAATGGGGCCTTTGTTTTAAGTGATGATTATTACATTCGTTAATGCCTTTAGCCTCTATTAACCTTTAATCTCAGTTGAAGAAGTTATATCATTAGAGAGGATTCCCATTCATCCACCCGGGGTAGAACTAATGTTCACATCATCCCTTGTCCAGGGATGAAACTGTTTATTCAACTGCCTCGCCCAATTGAGCAGATCAACTCACGGATTGACAGGGAGCTGGAGGTCACCCCTAATACAGACTGGTCAATATGTAAAACCCACAATGCACAGGGGCACAGGAGCAGACAACAGGTGCTGGTAGTTTTATGTAGGCATCACCTGGTGTGGCTGAGGTCACTGCAGTTTAAACACAATGCAGCCAACACATTTCTCTTTCTCTGCACAGGCAGTCACTGTTTGTGCTGTTTATTCAGAAGCTGTAAACAGGCATTATGACTTATGCCAACACATTAAACGTACACTGACTCTTTATGAGTTCATATGAAAACTGCCTTGCTGTGAAGCAAATTGCCCTGTGGAGATAAAGACTACCACTGCTCAGCCCGAGCACAACTGCACAAGAAGAGAACACATGACAGATTTTTTCAAGCACCTGTTCATACTGTAACACATGTCCAACATTTGGCAGTTGGAGTCATATTATATTCGTTACATAATCTTACACTGTCCTACTTTGAGAACAGTGCTGGAGAATACGGCTTCAATCAAAAAGAGATGTTATGACAAACTCTTATCCACAAAGCTTTGGCATTGCATGTGAATATCATCCATTTTTCATCCATTTTTTTTTGTATACTAGGAACACAGTTTTGGCACGAAATAGAGATAAATCAAGAGCACATTACTATATTGTGCTGCGCTGAGTTATAGCCCGGCCTTCAGAAACAGGATCTGCTGCCCCCTGTTGCTCACCTGGCTCAGTGCCAAGCATGTAAACTGTGTAGGGTCAGGCCTGATGTCTTATGTCACAGGCAGCTGAGCCATAAAATAACTTCCACAGCACGTCAGCCACACCTACTGATATAATGCCTCTGTATCTCTCTGTGTCGCCCGCCTCTAAAACCACAACCCAGATTTTTTAAATACCACTCATTTTGAATGGGGAATTTTCACATATGCGCACTACATAGGAATCCACACGTGCTACAGCAAGTGGTATTTGTGACCATCGGTGTATTAACCTGTGACAGTATTCACACTCCACTGTTAGGAGCTGCTGTGTTCACAATCAATGGGAAAGCAGCACCTGTCATGGTTGCATTTTCTTATTCTTATCCTGGGAACGATCATAAACACCATTTCCTAGCTGTTATCACCAGAGAGGCCCGGAGGTTGACAGTTGGCAGTTTTCAGTTTTATATTTGAATTATGTCCGCTCTCATAACGCCCACCTCCTTGACTTTACTTAGACCCAGAATCCAGTGTTTTTCCTATTTTAAAATCATACAAGAAAACAGAAGCGAACTTTATTTACCTTTCTCAAAACCTTTGGAAACAGACAGCAACACCCATGGCACTCATTAAATAAAAAAGTCTTCCATGGCAGTTTTACAACAACCTAAATGATTACTGGATCATGATATGAGTAAAAAAGCTTGCAAACTACAAAACAAACAAACAACAAAGAAGTTGGGTTTAATATTTCTGAGTTCAGCTGTGGACATTTCCAGAAACACAGAACACATGCTGACAGCTGCTGCAGTTTCATTGTGTGACTGAGAAACATTTCTTCTCCAGTTGGTCTGTGTGTTCACAGGTGTAGAATTGACTCAGTTTGGAAATGCACACAAAGCAGAACAACCCACATTACATCATCGGCCAGTTGGCGGGCAGGCCGTTGTGGTTTATGGTGCTGAAAGTCTGGAAAATAACAGAAGTCACAAGTTTAAGACGTACTTGTTGACATTTTGGTCTCCAAACATTTATTGTTAAATTTACTTAAGCGTTTTCTTTTTAAATTCAACATAAACCACTGCCACTTGGCCTTTGCTGCCTATTTTCAGTGGTGATCCTGCCACCTAGAGGCACATTTGTATGCTCTTGTGTGTTTTTGCATTTTATTACATGTAGTGATGCCTTTGAGATTATGTGCAAAAATTGGCCAATGCTCCACTCAGAGACAAGATATGCCTTTTTTTCTCTCAGGAACAGCTGTAAAATAATAATAATAATAAAAAATAAAGAAAGGAAAAGTAAAACCTCTTATTACCATATTGTAACAATAGTTCTTAAAATGCTACTACACTTGAATGTAATGTTCTCTCCTTTCAATACCTTGATTAAAACCTGTGAAAATTCAATTTAAAGCAATTATAAATACATGCCTGTATACACAGTACTGAAGCTGAAGCTGCCAAGTTGGACCTGAAAACATCCACAGGGTGGAGACATTTGTACTGGATCTGCTGTGTGTAAAATCACTGCTGTTGTGCTGCACTGTGAAGATGCTGTAGAGGAAGTGAACTCACCTAAAGAGAGGTCATCACAGTTTGTTGCCATGAAAAGAACCAATGACCAAATAAACAAATACATTTCATTCAGTGAAAATATATACGCTGGGATGGGAAGCTCTGGCAAGCAGGACTGGGCCCGTCAGGCTAAAGGCTTTTTAGGTTTTAATGTCTGAGCTCATCTGGTTGAAATGGACTGGCTCACCCTGTTATTGTACCAATAACCTGGTGAGCGGGTGGAATTCACACCCTACTGACTGCTTCACCATTTCTGTCCATTGCAATATATCATAAACATCCGAATGTTGGGAATTTATTCAAGAGATAGATATCATTTGAAAGTAAATACTCTCTAACATTTTATCATACATCTCTACTTCATTTGCTCTCTCTGTAATGGTGTATGAAGTTGCATATACAGTATATGATAGCCATAATGTGGAAATGTATACTCACATATATGAAATGTTAAGATATGTGAAAAAGTAAAAATATATAGGTGTCAATGCCAGGTTATAACATATAACATGCAGAAATGAGCCCACATTATACATTAACTGAACTGAAATAACGGCTTGAGAAGATTTCATGTGCAGTTTCATCTTCTGGATTTTATTGTTGGTGTTTTTGTTTCCTTATTGGTGTTCACCCTATTACGCCAGTGGAGGGCATCCTCTGCTGGGACAGACAGAGGGAGAGCAAATCCTTCCTGGAGTGTTTCTCTGCGCCCCACCGAGGTTTCAGTGCATCCAGCTCTTTGATTTCACAAAGATAACCTCTGTGACGTGAGTCTTCTGTTAAGCCATTCCTGAGTCATCTTCTCTTTGGCTGCCGTGTTCATGATTAGCTCTTCTCAAGTTTGGCCTCTCCTGTTGATCCAGTTCAGGCTCGGAGCTCTGTGTGTGTGTGTGTGTGTGTGTGTGTGAGTGTGTATGCCATCTGAAAGATAATCTGTTTTATGTTAAGTAATTTCATCCTCTGGCTTCATCTGGGCTGCTAATTAAGAGATTGTGCAAGGTGAAATGTCACAACTCTCCATCCATCAGTTTCCAGTTTACATTTCCTAACAAAAAAAAAAAAAAAAAAAAAAAAAAAAGCATTCATGATCCAAGCTCTGCAGTCTGTAATAGCCACGGGGAAACGATGACTCATTTATTTTGGTGGTGTGAATGTACTCATTAGTCATCTGCCGTCTAGAAGATGTGTTATTTTGCATTTCACCGTTGATCTAAAAACAAGTTACATATATTTAAATTTAAATTTTAGTTTTCATACAATCTATACATAACACATGCAATGTGTAATTTTGTGTAAATGACTATAATAATCTAATAATAGTTTTTTTTTGTTTTTTTTTTCATCAGGGAAGTAGTTGCCATGTTGATAACCATCCACCCTGTTGAAGTGTTCCTGAGCAAGATGTTTCAGGTCAGGTCTGGCGACACAGACGTTCAGTCTTGTTGAATGTCGTGCTGTGGTGAGCCACCACTCCCTCTCCTCCAGGCATCCCTTGTGCCAGCACAGTGCCCAAGCCGACACTACTGGCATAGCTGTCAAGGATGCAAGGCGGGATGGGTTCAGGCAGGGAAAGAACCGGGGCCTCCATGAAGGCTCTGTGACGCTGCATGGCACTCCTCTGTTGGCACAAACACCTTCCCTTTTTTTTTTTTTTTTTTTTTTTTACAAATCCACACAGAACCGCCAATCATCATTCAGCTTTTTGGGGACGATGAGGCCTAGCAGTTCAAATTTGGCATGGAAATCTGCACCCCCTCCCTCTCCTTCTGTTCCCAGTATTCCCATCAGACTCCACCCCCGTCCCGCCTCTCTGACTTTACTATTTAATCTTTCTCTTTCGGTACTGTATGAACTAAAATGCATTATGAATTGCTCAATATTTTCTTTAATTTCATAGTTTAACTTCACTATTCCTTTTCCCAGTTCAAACAACGTGCCATTTAATCCTGTATGATCCATCTTGAGTCTCTTTGTTATGGCCACCTTTTGTATTTTGTGATACCCCCTTCCTTTCTGGTCTTTCTCCCACCTTTTCTGCTGTATCATCTCATCTCCATCTCTTTCTTCTGGTAGTGTAGCAGCCTCATTCCCTTCTACCCCCTCATGTGCAGGTACCCAACAGATCTGTACATCTATACCACCTCTGTGAAGCCTTAGCAAACTATGGCAACGTTCAATAAGTAGATCCTCTCTCACAGATTTTGTTGACTGTATGCTTTCCAAGATGGCCATTGAATCAATGCAGACCACCACCCTATCAGGTCAGACCTCTTCAACCCACCATGGCCCAATAATGGCTGCCACTATTTCTGCTGTATAAACCGAAAGCGCGTCAGACAGTCTCTTGGAGATTGATATGGTGAACTCAGAGATGCACACACCAGTTCGCTCACACTCCTGTTGGTTTTTCAACCATTTGTGTGGATTCATTTCACTTCATTCATTTGCCATTCGCTTTTCTTTTCCAGGATACTGGTCTATCTTCTAGGAAAAGCCAAGGGGGTATAATATAATATACTAATTAATATACTAACTGGGGTGGATCTGGTGAAATCTAAGGCCTCCATTCCTTCTGTCCTTGCTCTTTCTTCTCCTCCCCTAGAAATCAGAATATTCCCAAAGTCCTGTAGCATTTTCTTTGTAATGCTTTCTTCCCCACTTCCTTTTAACCTGATCCAACATGCAAGGATAAGTTTCTCTGATCTCAACTCCACTGGTGTCTTCCCTTGCTTTTATTAGTACTGCGTTAATGGGGGTTGACTCAATAGCTCCTATAGGGGAGAGTGGGTTAATTTGTGCCAAGGGGCAAGTAGTGCCACCCCTGTTATCTAGAAAACCATAGAAGAAGTTGGTCATGTGACCACATATTTTTGAAGAGGCATCCATTTCACTCATCCTGCAAAGAAGGGAGACACATGGCTTGAGAGATAAGCACATTTGAGTTCAAAAAACATTTTTTTGCCCTCCAAAGTAAAATTTCTATGATCAAGGTTTTTTGATTGCTGTGTTTGAACAATTATAGAAAACTTTGAAAACACTTCACACAGGTTTTAGTACTTTACTAAGCTACACCATGAGTCTATACAGTTAGCATGATGTTAACTCAAAACAGGTGGGGGATGCGTTTTTTTCAAAATGGTGGGCTTGGGGTAATTTGTGCCAAAGGGCCTGGGGTAACAACACAACTTGTGATTATATACTATATATTACTTTATTGTATTTTACTGTTATTGTACATTGTCTTCTTACCTTTGATCACTAAAACTATTCAGATTCAGATGAAGATGATTTGCAGGTGCTCATTTTGGAAGTTTTATTTTGTTCTGGGCATGTGTTCATGTGGCGCTCGGCCTTGTTATAGAAAAGTGGTCTGTGATCTTGTTAAAATAATAAATAAATGTTAAATAAATAATTTTGTATTGAATTTGCTTTGCTTTTATATAGCATTATCATTTGTGAGATTAAAATGATCTGTTTTACTTCAATTATCAATGGCACAATTTACCCCAGTGTATTCTCTCTAATGGCACAATTTACCCCGCACCGCGGGCAAGTTGTGCCACAAAACCACTTTTTTTCCGAAAGCTATATTTCTCAAACAGTTTATATAAGATCCAAAGTGATTGTTCACAGGGATGCACAACATCCTAAACTATATGTGCATATTTTAGTTGGAGGCATTACTGTAATCCCCTTGCTTTAAAGGCACTTTAAGTAAATATTGGCACTACTTACCCCACTCTCCCCTACATAATCATAGTCATCTACACTGTAGTCCGCCCACTTTTTGCAATGAAGATATCAGCCAGTGACTTAAACGCAGCGTGAGGTCGTATTTATTTTAAATGTGCGACAATTTCGTAGTAGCAGTAGTAGCAGTAGTCTATTTGTTATTTATTTAGCAGTTGTTGTTATTATAATTCTTTTATTTTATTATTATTGTTTCTGTTATTGCTGTTGTTATTGCTGTTGGCGGCATTTTTACGATGTGTGGCCTAATTATGATTATTGTTATTAGTATTCTTATTGGTGTGGCTGTTTACCTTTATAAACTACTAATGGATGGATTCCGTTCTATGTAAAACTAATTAATATATATGCAGACCACAAAATCGTGGTGACAGGGCGTTTTTCCTCCACTATCAGCTCCCATACTGATGACTGTAACTTTAAGAAGTCAGGGAGCAGGGTGCATTGCATCGCGCAGCATTGCAACAGCAGGGTGGGGCGCAGACGGCATGGACTATAATAAAACACTGTACAGACTTCCTTGTTGAATCACTGTAAAAGAGGGCAGTTTTGTGTGCAGCATGTCCGCCGCTGAGTGGAAGAAGAAATGCGAGGCTGAGTGGGGCTTGCAGGGCGCAGCGCTGCCCGACAGGCTGGACTGGAAGTCCGTGTACGAGGCCAAGCCGCTCGGGAGAAATTTGCTGAGGAACCCTGCGCCTCACGGTACCACATCCCTGTTACAGACACATGGGGGTTTTCCTGCGGGACTTCACTGTCTCTTACTGATCTAGAGAGAGTTTTAGAACTACTGATCCAGAGGAGGGTTTACTGTCCAGCACTATTGATCTCGAATGAGTTTTGGAGTTTAATGCTTAATCTGAGAGGGTTTGGAGTTCAGTATTGATCCTAATGGGGTTTAAATGTTCAGCGCTGACTCAAAGTTTCAGGTTTCAGTGATCATTACTAATTCAGAGTGTGCATTAGTGTTCAGTATGTTTCTACTGAACATGCAAGGATTAATATTTACTTCTTATCTGGAGGAGGTTGTGGAACTGAACTCTCATCCTGAGGAGTTTTCAGTGTCCACTATTTATCCTGAGGGGGTTTCAGTCTGTGTTCAGTACCTTTTTAAATGCATCATTTCAGCCCTAACTGGCTAACAGTGAAGACTTTTTATGCAATCAGATTAAACATATGGTAAAGATGGTCTGACGTCCTCTGCCAAAATCATCCTGACTGGTGCTCAGTGTTCCCCACTGATGCTTCTTTTAATAGTTCATATTTATCCAGAGGGATGTGTTCACCTGACAGCTGTCCTCTACTTTAAAGTTGACACAGCTGTCTGATACAGATGATAATGACTGTGGTAACTTAAACATTTCTCTGGTGAATCATAAACTTCAAATATTCATATACGCATGTGTGTGTAAATATACATACACATATATATTTGCCAACTCTCCTCTGTTTGTGTTATTGTCTACGTGAATGTATGCATGTATGTATGAAAAAAAGTGTGTAATCATATAGCCGAGAGCAAATGAAAATAGGCAAAACGGGCACAGTTAGCTGAGAGCTTCAGTGATCTCTGGTCATCTGGATGAAAAATAAGCATAAATATAAGATAAGATGTTTTCTTTGCAATTATAAGCCTATCGGATTTTAAACGGGACAGTCAAAACACTGATCAGGACAGACATTTTCAGCTTATGTTGCGTCATGACCCACATTTGACCTTTTCCATGAAACTGCACAGCACGTATAACAGCCTGGTCTGATTCTAGTTCTGCTTCTAATGTGGAAAAGTAAAAAAATAATTCTTCAAAAAGTTACAGTTAGTGTGTTTTGGAAGTGTTTAATCGTTTTTTGTTGAAACATATATATACAGTATGTAAGCATTTAGTGGCCACTGTTAAACTAGATGGAAAATAGATTTTTTTTTTTTTTATTATGAAAGCTTTTTTCTTCACTCATCCCAAACACAAGCATATTAGAGGTTGAGGAGCATCCTGAAATCCAGGTGTATTTGGTTTAAGTGCGGATGATCGGTACAAAAAAATTATATGATTTTTATTCATATTTTTTTTATTGGGGACACACCCATTGGCCCTGTCAGAAAGATATATTATTTGTTTTTTGTGATATTCACAGCAGGATTAGAGAGCATAGAGTGGGTGTGGTGCCTTTCACAGTGGTGCCTTTGTTTCTGTCCCTCCACAGGGTTGAGTAAAGACACCCCCCCTCCTGAACCCGAGCTGACCGGGGTGCCCAGAGATGAACCTCCTCGTTCTGTACCTGAAGGTGAGAGCAAGACAAGAGAACAGTATGTTTCACATCAGAGGGGAAAAAAAAAGGAAGAAAACAAAAAAGCAATCCATCAAGTCAAACTGACGCGTTGATCCTTAGGCGACTTCACCGGCTGGACCACGAGCAGCGAGATCCTCCCCGAAGACTCCAGCGGCATACCAGCAGGCGTTGTTGTCTGCTATTTGCCCCAGTACAGGTGAGTGTTACCGGGGATCAGGCATCCACCACAGACCCGGTTATAACAGGGATTACCAGTAAGCTCCCACTGCCACCTCAGCTGCTCCTCTGCACCTCCTCACTTTCTTTATGTTCTCTTTTCCTCAGCTGGTTCTCCATGGAGCAGCTTGTGGACCTGAAGGCCGAGGGACTGTGGGAAGAGCTGCTGGATGATTTTCAGCCTGACATCGTCATCCAGGACTGGTGGGTGACTCCGGCCCGCCCGCCCGTCGTCCCCCACCCCAGATAGTGGCTGCATTTGTGACTCCTTAACGCTGTTTTCTTATCAGCCTTGCTCCTACAATGACTAGACATGATGCAAGACACTATGACCCATGTTTTACAGTCTGTGCGTTTGTGCATGTGTCATATGAGCAAGTTGCTTCAACATTTAATCAGTGGCGCTGACTACCAGTGGTGGAAATAGTACTAGGAATTCCTCCTTAAGTAGAAGTATTGTTACCGTGATATTTTACTTAGGTAGAAGTAAAAGTACTTCTGTAAAAATCTACTTAAGGAAAAGTAAGAAGTAACTCATTTAAAATGTATTCTGTAAAAGTTACTCAGTTACTTTTTAGAAAAATAACTTTGTTAGATTTAATCTTCACCAATGAAATTCTAAAAGCACAAGAGTGCAAAGTTCAAACTGGATTCTTTTAGCTGGAAATTTTGCAATTTAAAAAAATTGCACCAAAAAGTAAAGTCAAATAACACTTAATTTTGGATATGTCTGACATATCAACAATTGCATTTCAGATATGCAGAGTTGGGCTGTAGCGGTGTTACAAGTAGCGACGTTACTAGTTAACTACATTTCTCAGTAGTGTGGTCGTAACGTCGCTGTTTTCTAAATCGAATAGCTTTTTAGTAGTGAAACTATTTCACTGATCAAATAGCATGGCTGCGTCCTTAGAAGCTACATTTTCCCAGGCATTCCTAAACCTTAAACGCAGCAGAACTTTTGCTGCAGTTTGACATCTAACCAGGAGCACACAGAACACACACACACACACACACACACACACACACACACACACTAACATATATACACACTTCCCCCACATTAGCATATCCACACCACCTGCTTTTTGTCATGTGAGGCATGTTGTGTGTTTTTGTTGCCGTGGTTTGTAGCAGTAAAAGCAGAGAGAGCTCAGTTTCATCAACTATTGAACTGAACATTTTTTTACCTGACTTTCTGTTTGACTGACAGTTTTATTGATCACTAAGATAGCAGTGACTTGGAATGAAGTTGGTTCAACAAGTAGCTTTGATGTAGTTAAGCTACATGGTGTCATTGTATTGTGTAACACTGCAGATATGTGACCTAATTAGCATATTCATTTCAGATATGTTGCCTAATTTAAACCTGCTTTGGATATGTCCGACATCAATACCTATTTCGATTTGTCCGTCCTATCTGATGAAATGTCAGAGGAGCTAATCTCATTGTCTGCTGTGTTAGTAATGACATTTTGACAAGTGGAAATTTCTTTTTTATATATCTAAAATTCAGTTCTGACTAGTTATAAAAGCAACTGTAGATATCACAAACATACTTGTTACTAGTACAAATATAATGTTCACTAGTTACAGATATATAATGCAATTCTAGATATATGAAATTACAATTACTAGTTACAATGCCAAGCTAACATATGTTTTTAATTTTGACTAGTCGAAATTGAATTTTCCATTTTTTGATATCTTTAATGTAAGAACAATTGCAGATATCCACAATGAGCATTGCCACTAGTTAGAACTGATTTGTTGATATCATATAATTAACATTTTGACTAGTGAGAAATGAGTCGTAGATATCATTAGTTAGAATTGCAATTAGTCAAAATGACGTTATTGATATGTCAGTTTGGAATTATAACATGTCAAAATTGATTATCTGTAATTAATTTTGAATGGAAGTCAGGGGTAAAAGTTGACCAGTTTTAATGAAGTTACAGTTGTTTATGAAAATTTCCGATAGTGAGAAATTAATTGGTAATATCAAGAATTAACATTTCGACTCATGAGAAATGATGATGGTAGATTTCTTTAATAATAGCTACCTGTCAAACTTACATTCTCAATATGTTGGCTGGGATTCTAAACAGTCAAAAAACAAGATTTGATATCGACCATTTAATGTTACTGATTAAATTTTAAAAGGGCTTGCTTCATGTGTCATGCACTTTAGTTTTGCCACTTAACGGCTGATCACTTTGTAGTTATGGGCAGATATACAGAAAATGACATACAGTGCACTCTCAGGCAGCATTTATGGAAAGGCAACTCTCACACATGCAAACACACACACACACACGCAAACAGACACACACACATGAGTCTACTTTGAATCTACAGGAAGAGAGAGCACTAATAGGAGTAAATGATTACTTAAATCCAGTATTATAGTGGAGCCACATAGTGCAAATGGATGGACAAAAGGATGTTGAACCAAACCATCCTGGGCAAGAGATAAGAGTTCCAACAAGCTGTGAATGGGAAATCAGAGGTATAATTTTTAAACCCTGAAGTTCTTGCATGACTGCAATAAAAAATTTTGTAAGAAGAATGCAGTATTTCAATTTAAATATTGCAAACTGCAGTCAGTTGATGGCACTTGGACTTTGACCCCCAAAACTGTGACACAAGTGTCAGAGTTGAAAATGAGAATCAACGATGAATGTCAGTCAGTGTTTTTTTTTTTTTTTTTTTTTTTTTAATCTGTATCCTTCTACGTTGTGTTTGTTTGGCAAGTTTGGTGAGCTCCTGTCCCTGCTGATTCCTAAATGTTTCTTGGAAAAACCACAAACATATTTTGCTTTTTTGTGTGGCCCTCCTGAACAAACCTTTGATTTTGCATTATTTTGACAGGTATGAGGAGAGTCAGGTGCACGAGTCCATCTACCAGCTGCATGTGAAGCTGCTGGGCGCTGACAAAAGCACGGTGATCTCAGAGCACAGCGTCAGCCCCACCGAGGATCTCAGCACTTACTCACACACCTGGAAGGAGGTAGGTTACCAGTTTACTGAGCCCTGTGAGAGTGTATCTGAAGCACTGTGCTGGGAAATCCACTGCATGTCTCTGTGCCGGCCTGCAGGTGTCACACGTGTTCTCCGGCTACGGCCCCGGCGTGAGATACGTCCACTTCCTGCACCGGCTGAAGAACAAGTTCATGGTGGAGTTCTTCCCCACGCTCTTCACCGGCAGCTCAGTGATCGTCAGACCAACCAGATCCAACCACTAGTCTGAACCCTGCTCCAAGCATTTATGCTGACATAATGGTCATCCTGCTGAACCCAATCAACACATATTTGCCTTTGCACTAAAAATGTTTATGTTTACTTTGATTCATTGCATTTATAGTCATTACAAAGTGCCTAATCAACAGCCATTCCCTTTGCATTAGAAAGCTGATTGTCTAGTTTGATTTTGTTTGTTTGTTTGTTTGTTTGTTTGTTGTTTGTTTTTTTGCATTAACTGTTGGTCATTTTGAGAATAATAAAAGGGATATTATGTAATCATCATCTTCAACGACCATTTCATTCCTCAAAAGCATCCAATTATGGAATCAGCAGTCTTTGTTTGTTGTTCACCAGGTTCACCAAGTCAGTTTCAGTAAAATTTCCCATTAGAAACAACTTGGAATTTACACCAGGTTTAGCCTCCTGATTTAATTTTTCCCTATTTCATGATAACACCATAAATCTGTCAGCATTCCTCAAATGCACCGCATATTCTGCCGGTGCGCTCTTAAAAGTTGGTCCATTTGGCACCAATGAAAAGTGTCTGCTTGGCAGCTGCGCAGTTTCCCTGCCGCGTGTTGCCTTCAGGTACTGTCGGAAATATTTTGGTTGGAGTGGAGTGGAGTGGAGTGTGCAGAAAAGACCCAGCAAATTCCTAAATACAAATTTAAAACTGCGATCTTGTGTTAATTTAGTCCAGATGTGATGTTTAAAGCACAGAACTACAATATTAACTCAAACATCATTACACCTCTGACGTGGATTTTTACCATCACTCTGTTGCTAGAAATAAACCTAGCTCTCACAGCGCTTGTCTTTATGAACAACTCAATGGCCACCAAGTAAACTTCCCTGGTTAAAGAGACGAGTTTATTATTACCTCGGACGAAAAGCAATTGAGCTCGCCCACAGCATTATGAGTGTCGGAAGTGGGAGCTTACGAGCAGCCCTTGAAGGCAGCATCTCATCCACCTCGTGGACTCGCAGCATCTCCGTTGGTGTTAGTTAACGGGAATGTGAGTTAACGGGAAAGTTCACTGTGTGAGTCCAGCTGTGTGTCGACACGGGGATACTTCTGTTTCCACACTTCCAGAGGCCATGCCAGCCTGCGGGGGAGCCGTGCCATAAACCAAGAGGTAAGATACAGCAACAGATGCGCCGCACAAGCGCAGGCATATGCGTGACTGGTGACTGGTGACTGCTGTCCGACCTTATGACCTGTGCACAGTTTTGACTGATCACGTACAGTACAGAACAGTGTGATATAGGTCTAAACGGAAAGTTTAAGATCAGAACAAGCGCGCTGTCTCCGCTGTGGCTCAGGCTCTGTGCAGGACGCTGCTGCGCGCCGGACATCACGCACGGACTCCCAAACTTTTTTCATGCCAGGGACTTTTAAATAAGATACGAAACAGGATCATTTGATATGGTTTTGTATTAAAAAGAAAAAAAAAAAAAAAAAACTCTCTCAGAGGAGTTTTAGCATACTGAGGGGGGAAAGGAGCCGCGAACCCCATGATGGAAACGTGTTTTCCAAGGATTCAACAATGAAAGAAAACTATTCCTCAGTTTCCTTCTAGTGAATTCCCCCAAGGGCCCCTGGTGGTCCCTGGACCTCACTTTGGAAGCCAGTGCCTTAGATCTTTATACACTGGGGGTCTCATTTATAATAGAAATGACCGCAAATATACCTTCCAGATAAAACTGATGCCAGGTCAACTCACCTCATGCACATATCTGATTTTGATCAATACTTGTTTTCTTTCATTGGCTA
This sequence comes from Myripristis murdjan, assembly GCF_902150065.1. NCBI lineage: Eukaryota > Metazoa > Chordata > Actinopteri > Holocentriformes > Holocentridae > Myripristis > Myripristis murdjan. Next base: position 30,001,319 of record NC_043993.1, read on the forward strand.
TATGAAGTAATTCATTTTATATGAACTATATGTAAAGATCATTGTAAAGAGCCAGCTGTATTTGAAATCTTGTGCCGTGCATCCCAGTTTTTTCTGCCACATAAGATGGGCTGTATATAGAATCACTGAGGTCTGCTTATAATTAATTGGCATATTTTATTGTAATGATTCATTTAGGTAACAATTTCACTAAGTGCTCATTTATTAGAGATCACAGCAGGAGCTCTGAGCTAAGTTTTGGTGTTATTTATGATGAAAGCTTGCAGATACTGTAGAAAGTTATTAATTAAATGGATTTTTAGGGGCCTATTAACAACTTAACTTAATAATTATCAGTTAATAGGCAATAGATTCTTGCATCGACTGACCTTTTGTTCTTACACAGGACTGACTTTCATCTCATCCCATCAAGGTCTGCGATTCCTCATTAAGTGCCATCTTAAACACTGGGAAAAATTAGTTGTTGTTTTTTTTTTTTTTTTTTTTTTTTTACTTCACTCACTATTTATAGTCATTCCCATCAGTGTGCATTGATGTTTCTGTGTTCCAGCTGGACACTTAAAAGCCCTCTTATCGATTTTATTCACTGAAAGATCTCTCATCTGCCCTCCTGCTGACAGCTCCTGATATTCCTTGAACTTCAGAGCTGACATTTAACACGCATTAAACCATCATTCATTTAATTGACTGCTGGGCGAAGTCCTGCATCCCATTCACCCATCTCTTGTGTCCATCACAGTGCCGGCTGCCCACTGGCCTGTTTGGAGTTGATGATGTATGAGACATGAGGCGCTGTCTGCAGGGCATACGGCCCCCAGTGCCAGTCCATTACGTTTGATTACACACGCTTTCATATCACATATCACTTTTCAGAGACGCTGCATGAAAATGCTCGATAATTAGTCATAGACATCGTATGGCCTTGATTCAACATTGCTGGGCTGTTTAAGATTGAGTTACGAGAAGCTTTCGAGGTGAAATTGGGTCATTTCAGCAGCAAAGAATAGGAAGCTAGATTAAAACAGAACATAATCCAACATATAATCATAGCAAAGATAGTTAGACAACAGGGCACAGCATCTAAATCTCACTTTATTGGCTATTGACAGATTTACAAGCCAGCAGGTGTTTGCAGTTTACCGTTTCTCTTGCTTGGCATTGCTCTTCAGTGGCGTCTAAGCACACTTACGAGGAAAACAATATGTGTTGATGTTCGGAACCTAAATCCAAGCAGTCTGCTACTAAAGCTCTCTGATACTTATCCTGAAATGCGACCACCCCCCACGTATGTGTCAGCACAAGTAAACCAATGCTGCTGCATTGTATGCAGGCACTGACACGTGGCCCATCATAGGTGCCACAGGACAAAGGGTTAAGAGGAAGGGCTACACTACACCTCACGTTTCTCTCACGTTTCCCGAGGCCCAATCAGTAAAACTGTATAGTTGATGATTGGACGCCCTGCTTGAGACCTTTTCATCACCATGGTGTAGAGAGGCTGAGACCTATAGAGGGGTCTCCTTTACCACAAAAGATGCCCCCTAATGGGATAGTTCTCTCTCCTTTGGTTGCCAGTGAGTGGTGCTATTCAGGTTCTCAGCTCATTAGACAAATAATTTGCCATAAGCAGCTGTCACACAGTAAGTATAGCATAGTATATAATAGCTTTTGGTCAAGGCAGGGTTGGGAAATATATCAATATTATATCAATATTGTGATACTGTGAGCAGATATCATCTGGAATTTTGGATATGATATTGTGATATGGCATAGGTGTTGTTTTTTCCTCATTTTATAGGCTGTACTACACTAAAGGGATGCAATTTTCTGAACTTATTAGACCATTCTAGCTGATTTATTATTTGTCTATACCTGCTTGGTCATCATATCCACATTACTAATGACTGTATATCAAAATTTCTTATATGTAAGTATTTTATGAACGCAGCAGCAGTCATTCCTATAATATTGTCACACTATCAATATTGAGGTTTTTGGACAAAGATATCGCCATATTTCATTTTGGCATGGTACAACATCTGGTTATTTTACAATGCTGATAAAAAAGATAATAAGACAAGTGATGCCATGTTCTTTATATATGGTATATACATGACTTTAAACTGCAGTAGAGTGTGCAGTAACGGGTAGTATTTACCACTCTCGCTGTGTGTGTGTGCGGGTCAGTGTGAGTGTGTGAGCGAGAGGGGGCGAGTTGGTGGCTGTGGGGGTCTGTTTTGTTTTCATTCACCCCCTGGTCTACTGCTTTGTCTGCTCAAGCCTGCTGGCTGCCGCTGCACTTTTTGTTACCATTTTGTTGTTCTAAACTAAATTGTTGCCCTGAATTCAAGCCGGCGTGGTGAGGAATAAAAGGCACCGCCACGAGTGCATCTGAGATAATGTATATGGGTAGGCTGAAAGAGTTGGTTAGGTTTGTGGTATTTTTTTTTAGGTTATTCCCCTATGAATTTAAGTGATGGAAGCGTTTTAATCAACATATCAGAGAGTGTTGATTCTTTGTTGGGGTCTAGAGTTGAGCTCCTGCCTTTGATAGCTGCAGAGTATGAGAGACGTTTGTCCATTTCGAACATGGCAGGATTGTCTCGGTGCTCTTGGTTGCCAGCGGGTTGGAAGAATGCAATAATACTTTGTGTTTGTTGCTTCATCGTTTCTGATGGTGTCCTGAATATTGCATAACTGGTGTCTCTGTCTGGGTTCGTACTGAAGTTGAGAATGCTGTTCCTTCTAAGGTGACAGGGCCGCCAGTGACTGGACATGGTGACTCAGGTAATGGAAACCTCAGTAGCTGCTGTCTACCGGGCTGTCAGTGGTTTGTCTACCAACCCCTTTCGGACAATCTCACCTCCGGCCCCCCTGCGGCGTCTCGGTCTGTCTCTCCGCACGTTATTCTGTAAGCGCCTTCCTGAGGCATATCAAGGAGAATCGGAGGAAAAGGAAGCAGAGACAGAAGATGAGAGTCGAGAGAGATCGGCTCAGAGAGGTTAGATGGATCGTGTGCCTTGTTGGGGATCGGAGTCAGCCAGGGCAGGAAAGAAGAGAGATGTTGAACTCTGAACCAGCCCTTAGCGCCTCAAGGACTCGAGTGTGAAGTCCTGTGAACCCGTATGTTATCTATCTCTCACCTGAAATCGCTCAGGGATGAACACTGCGCCAGAAAATGGGGTAGTATATCAGGGTTTGCCTCACTTGTCCTTCTCAGGGGTCAGATTGATGTGCAGCTAAAAATGTCCAGACATCTGCGACGCTTAGGACATTTTAGTCAGTGTTTTGGGACAAATCTGTCACAAAACATGAAAGTAGAGATGCTAATTCATGGCCAGGGTTGACTCTATTGACAATGAGAAGAAAACATGCCTTCATCCTCTGACAGTCACCCTGAATACTGTCCCGGCACCGGTTTGTGCAAACTACTTTAAATGTTATTACAGGCCAAAGAAGTAAAAGCTAAAATTCCCTCGTATGTCCCTGTGCAGTCATTGACGAGTCAGAGCAGTGAAGGTGAATGGGGGCAGTAAAAGTAGAGCGCCAGACTTGAGTATTTGACCGGCATGGCAGTGAGCCGGCCACACTGTAAACTAAACCATGTGGTCAGCCGAGCCTGCACTGCCGCCGTCCAGATTGATGGTAATTCTGACCCGGCGGACACAGAGAGAGCAGACTGCGCAAGACCTGGCTTATCTTTCCACCTCTGCGTCTAGGCGGGCTTCTCAAGAACCAATTAATTCCTGTGGGATACTGATTGAGCCAGGCTAGTTAATTTACACACCGGCTGGCCTCTCAAAGCACAAAGCGGGGAAACAGCAGCTGCTGCATGCAAAGCAGCGCAGTGGAAAGTATTTTGTTATTGTTGCCTAAGACTAACTAAACCAGCTAACAGGTGAAACCGCCTTTCTATTGAGTCACGTTTTCAAAGTTAAAGTTTTTACAAGTGTTGCTGTCACTTGTTTCGATCAGGTCCACCCCCAGCTTCCACGGATCTCCATTAATATGTCATTTTCATCCTCTACATGGCAAACTAGGAACTGTGGCCATGAGAAACCAGAGCTTGAAATCATTTTAGGAATCAGTGAATGATTTGCAAGCTGATACATAAGGGAAATAACGGAAATTTTAAGGGGGATGTGGGTCTGACCAGCATGTGCTTGTGTTGACTGAGCACATTTAGGTTTTTTTTTGGCACATTGTAATGCTACAACATGAGCATAGGATTTGCCAGATGGTACAGTCAAGATTAGCCTATTTGAAAATGTTTATTTTCATTTACACTGTATTTGGATGGTACAGGATTTACAAAGGATTTACACCAGTCTTAGCAAGAAGTTAATTTTCATCTGCAGTCTGCGTTAAAAACAATTCATTATGACAAAAACAATTAAAAACAATTATTATTAGCAAAATAATAAATAATTATTGCGTATCCACAGCCCTTTTACGCCTTTTGCTTTGCCTTGTGAAGATGTGATTGTGCCTTCTCAGCCTGAATGAATGAGCCGTCTGACGTGTGCCTTAGTGCAGGATGTGCTCACCTTCCGTCCCGAATGAGTAATTTTTTTGTTAAGGCCTGTTTTTTTTTTCCTGTACAAAGTACTCTATTATCCTCTCTTGGAATTTAAATAGTCAAGTATTGTGTGACCGATATAACGTAACGTGAGCGTGAGAAGACTTGAAACCTGTCTAAACATTAGTGGACGCTGGGCTCTGTGGAAAATGTCACAATAATGAAAACAACCAAACTTGGAAACTGTTTAACAAGCCCCAGTTTGCTTTACAAATGTCTCTCTCTTTCACACCAGAGTGTATTCTAAGAGTTCTTAGCAGATCGCAAGACACTGACTGTTGTCCTTAGAGAAACATAAGTCAAACCTAATCTAATTTGCATTCTTTAATGTACAGAAAGATTTTGAGAAGTGCATATATAGACAATGCATATTAAACTAAACCTGCAACAAGATAATAATGTTAAACTGTTCTTTCTTAGTTCATTGGTAAATCTGACAGAAGAGGAGATCTGAGAATATGGAGCAGGTAAACTTTAGCTGCATCTAAGAGTTTATAGCCGCTTTCTGTGTTTTTTGATTCACCAAATTAACATAACATAACAGCATGAGCACCTATTCCCACTTATCACAAGCAGATGATGCGCTGATGGTTCCTGCTTTCAGCACCATAACACAGCTTGTCTGTGGATTCAGGCAGAGAACAAAACAAGCGATCCAGGAGTTTGCAAAAGAGAAAGCACCGTAGGAAACTTGGCTTGAGCGCATTAACCCACATTACTGCAAAAACATAACTGATAAACGTGCATTTACCCTCCACCGTACATCCCTGAGCTCATGAGATAAAAAGTTAAAGTTAAATATGCAGCTCATGTTGTAAAACAGATTAGACTAAAATTAATATATGGGGAAATACAACAGCTACATGCAGTGTTATTAAAGAACTATTCTGCATGTCTCTCTGGTATTAAGCGTTGAAAAAGATGAGAAAATGAGGTACAAGTTCATTTTGAGTAGAGCTGTCCTCAAGTTAAATTTCAGAAACCAAATGTTAAAGGTTGCAATATGCCTTTCTCCTCAGTCAGGCATTAATAAACCAAATCAGTACATCTTGTTGACTTGGCTTAAGCTTACCAAGACTTATTTAACAATCATGCAAAGGAGGAGAAGATAAAAGAAAAAAAACTTAGAGCCATTTGCGGTCATGTCACACATCTGAGAACTGGTTTGGACCTCAATCGTTTCAGAATATTTGGGTTATTGATTAGACATTTACCAGTTAAAGCCCAAATTCTAGAGACAACTCAAAATCGCTGAGCAAAATTGTCCCTTTTTTATCATTTGGGATGAGAGCATCACTAAAGAATAGGGAAATTCTTTGGTTATTTCCATCTTTGCTCAACACTGTTCGTATTTACATCTTGTATTTTAATCAATTAATTAGCTCAGACTCATGTCCAGAGCGACTTACAGTGAATGCAACAGCAAGATTACAAGCAAGTGCTGGTCAAGAGTACCAGGGTCACAACCACAACAGACAATAGATGTAACAAATAACCCTGTGTGCCTAGAATGATCATGTATAATAGAGAGGTGCTAGGTGGAGAAATAAGAGCCAGGCAGATTTGTTTCTTTCTGTTTTTTTTTTTTTTTTTTTTTTTTTTTTTCAGACAGGAGCAAAATGAGATCCAGGTAGAAGAGGCATTGTGTTGAATCCAAAGAAGTCTTCTGGTGGCTTTCACTCGCAAAACACAACAACAGATGTTTTAGGACTGAGGGGCATTTATTCAGTTTATTCAGAGGTCTGTAATTGGATTTCGCTTTTAATTTACTCTCCAAACCCCCTGTGGTCGGCTTTGCGGCACTGTCTCTGTTTTAAAACATTATATTTGAGGTGTTCTCTGCTGCCAGGGTAATAAACGCCGCAATACTGGCCCATTCCCTGTCTGTCTGTCTGTCTGTCTGTCTGTCCGTCCATCTGTCTGTGTGTGAGGCCCGGACACACATGGATTAGTTTACACTCTGATTCATCTGGTTGCTGGACAGGTGCATAAAGCACATAGCCGAAGCCCTGCGTTACTTATTAAAGGGACAGATCTCATTCCTCTTTAGTTTAACTGCAAACGGGGAGACGGTCAGCGCGACTGTCTAACTGCCATGATTTATGTGTAACTTGAACTGCTGTCATTGTGCTATAATGGATGTGGACTTTATTGCTCGAAAGACGAGGTTCACCCTGCAAACTGATGATGGGAAAAGGGGACAGTTTGGTAAATTCCCTTTGTGCTCTGCCTTCGTACCGCTTGTGTATCGAAACATGCAGAATAATGTGTTGATTGATTTATGCAAATTCATAAAATCTGTGTGTTTGTATATTTAATGAGTTATTAACACATTTAACAGATTTTTAAAACCATTTTTCATTGTCCTTGCACAATTTTTTGTAGATTCATGCCATAATTTTACTAACGTTTAATAATATACATATATGGAAATACTGTTACAAAAACTTTCATTGTATTTATTAGACAGCCAATGTGGACAGTAGAAAGTCTCATAATGATGACAAGCATGAGTCGTGAAATACATGGAAGTCAATGAAGCTCCACCACTTTCACTGTATTTGTAAGCGAGCCGCTGTATGTAGTAGAAACTCCATTTGAATTTCTAAATGCTCAGTGTGACATGCTGATCAAACGTGTACAGTTTTATAATGATAAAAACATAAATAACACAAGTGCAAAACTAATTCGCTTATCAGCTGACAACAATCACTCGCCTTTTCTTCAAGAAAGTTGGAGTCGAACTCATCTCCTGAAGCACACAGAAACAAATGGAGATCAGAAACACAACACGAAACACAAGCTGGTAATGAATGGCTAATGCTTACTGTCTACGCAAGAGCAGAAACTTGGTTTAAACTAAACTGCAAATGGAACCGTGTTGGATTTTAATATAAATTTCTCTTTCTATACACCGTTCACGAAAGCTTTAACATGCTGCTGTTTGTTGCGCAATGCCAGGTAAGACCTTCCACCTTCAGGAACGGTCCGCTGGCGCACAGGAAGTGATGCATTTTATGTTTCCGTCAGTGTCAATGGCAGTTTGTTTGAAATAAATAAAACCAGAGCAAAGAGATTTTACTGTTGTTTTAGACTGTTGACCGAGAAGCGATATCTGGGAAGTGCATTGCAGAAACGCCACAGCCACAAGCTCTAAATGTAGCAGCGGATGAGGAACCTGAGGATTATCACTCTGAGGCCTCTGTGAAGGGAAACAGCAAGACTTGTACACAACACATTCATCACATACGTTTTTTATTTTTTTATTTTGTGTTTGAGCAAACAACACATTTAATTTGCTGAATTTGTTATTAATGGACATTGCATCCTGCTGTCCAACACGGGATATGTGCAGTAATGCTGTAGTAAGATTCATACATTTAGCTTCCCCTCCCTTCTGCACTCTGCCTACCAATTAAGTGCCAGTCAACACACAGCAGATCATACCTGGCACCATAATCATGTTTTACATATCCTAGAAATTATTCTAATGCAGAGAAAGTTGCGTGTTTCAGTTTGAAATCTGCTTCCCAACAAGTGTATTGTGTCCCATTTTTGGGGGGGTTGGGCAGGGGCGCTGCCAGGAATTTTGGGCCCCATAAAGAAAAAAACACATATATTTATTTGATGATGGTTTAATAATTTTATATTAGTTTTTACCTATTTTTTGGGGCCCCTGTCAGGCAAGGGCCCTTGGAATTGTCTTAACTTTTCCCCCATATCTGGCGCCCCTGGGGTTGGGAATCCAAAATCCATTTCTTACCATGGGAAACTGCTTTAGCAACAAATGACAGGCGCAGGTCTAGTGTGGATTCGTCCATTTTCCGTTTCCCTGACAGGCTTAAAACCTTTCGTGCGGTCCTCATTACATTTCAGTTTGACTTCTGCGTACACTGATGCTCATAGTTTAAATGAGATTGTGGCCCATTTACTGAGTGTCCCTCCTGCACACTGAACTGTGTCCTTGGACTTCATGAATATGCATGTAACACCATGAGTTACTTTACCCACAGATGACGCCATCCACACACAGCGCAGCACTTTATTCAGAATTAAGTTTATATCAGGGTAAAACGTTTCTTGGAACTCAATGAGGCTCTGAATGGCAGTGGAGTCAATCTTCTGACGCACAAACCTTATAAAATGTTCTTGTTTCTGTTCGTTTCACTGAAGTCTCTGATAAATACCGATAGTGCCATGTGCTCTCTGAATTCTTAGCTATGCATCAGGAAGCTCCAGGTTAAGGTTTAAGTACCAGCACAGTTTTGATTGGTTGTTTGTGAAATTGAGACATGATATGGTACTGGATTACGTGTGCCTATAGATTACTTCCTGGAAAGGTGATCTTTGGCTTCGTGCCAACGAGGAAAACATTGAGGGCAAATTCTCTCTCTTCTGCTGGTGGTGGTATGGTGAGTGCCTGGGAGAAGATGTGTGTGTGTTTTGAGACTGAGGGTTGCCAGGTAATCATGTCAGGTATCCCCCATATTTTGCAATTTCCCTCTCTATCTCTCTGCATCTCTCAAAATAGTGCACAAAACACACAACCTGGCAACTTAGCAAGTTGCCAGGTTGTTTATACCAGCCGGTTATAACCCTATGTGGACTTAAAATGACATGATCAGTGGACATTGTTAAAAAATATTGGAAAAATTACCGTCCTACACCAGTGATTTGTAGCGAGCAGCAGCTTATGGGTAAACTGTGGATTTGGGTGTTTATGGTTCAGCAAAACAAAGTTAGGAATACTTTTTGGTGGTGTGCACTCTTAAAAGATAAAAATAATGACATTCTTATTCTTCTGCCTACAGAAGAATATTCTTTGCTAAATTGGCTTCCCCCGACATTACGCAGGATGAGACTGGTGGGTTCATGCAGATGCGGGTTTGAGTTTTAACACATCGCCTTTTTCACATCGCCTCTGATCCACAAAGCAACAGTGAGAGAGATGCACGCTCACCTGAAAAAATGAGTGAGCACAATCAACCCTGACCTTGAGCCAGTGAAAAGTGGATCCCTGTGTCCATTCGTCTTCCACCTTGCTTGTCCCGTGGCTGAAGTCCAGGCCCAGAACCACAGTGGACGCAACAGTCAATATAGTCTCTCCTATAGCTTTAATATTGCGATTTTTTTATTTTTTTTAATTTATTGCAATTGCTGATTCAGTTGAACCAAGATACTCTACCTTGAAATTTGCATACTGTCACAAGGTGGTTATTAACTGTCAGCCTGTTATGGCTTAGCAGAAGACAGTTATTCCCTTTTAGGGTCCATAGTAGCAGTTCAGAACAAAGCATCAGGATATACCTATTAACACTCTATCACTTATTTAGGGTGCGGTGACTTTGGTTTGTCAGGGTTTGTGTGAGATAAGCTCACACACACACACACACACACACACACACACACACACACACACACAGACTTTCTCAGTAATTTTCAATTGATCATCAATGTAATGATGATTTCAGTGATTAATACTAGATGTGTTAATGAATTAAGGAAAAATGTTCAAGAAGGAGGTCATACACCCGTAGACATGATGCAAAAATTAAATGTATTATTAAATGTATACATTTTATGCAAAAATGTTTATACAAAAATAAATTCATACAAAATTATGAATTTATTTAGAAATAAATAAATGAATACATTTATTTTATTTACTTTTTAAATGTATTAGTTTTTATGCAAAAATAAATGCATAAAAAATGTAAATATTATTTTTGTATCATGGCTGTGAGTATGCAACTGCCCTCCTTCATGTTTGCACTTACACCATTGTCAGTTCCTCTGCAAGACTGGTGTGCATTCCTGGAAGTGAATTAAGCATAAAACACACAAAATTCCTCCACAGACACATTGGTACTTTGCAGCTTAAAGGAAAATTCTGCCAGTTTTCAACCTGGGCCCTATTTTTCCACCTTTTGGGGTTCAGATGACTGATAAAAACAAAAGAGGGATCCTATCCATGAAGGTGTCAGACATTAAAAATAATAATGAACCCATCGATGGCAAAAACACACACTTTTAGTGAACATAATTTGAGGGCTGCAATTGCCTCATTTGATTGCATTGCAGTCTGTTTCATGGTTGCTGGACTGGACCAGTTCCAGAAATTTGTGTCCCTGTCAGTCATTTGGACCCCAAAAGGTGGAAAAATAGGACTCAGGTTGAAAAATACTGGAATCATCCATTAGGGGACATTACAAGCAGTAAACAAGACGATGAGAACCACAAGATATTAATTGAACTCACTGTAACACAGCCGATTGTTTCTATGAAGTAAGATACTCGTTTGGGGCTTTGTCTCTCAAATTGGGTAAATATTTGGGCATTCCTGAGTCATAACTGTACATAGGAGTCCCTTTATCTCCTGTTACTGAAATTTGACACAGCTGTGAACGTTCTGCTTGTCAGAACCAGCCCTGAAATTGCCCCACTGTGACAGTGACAAGCAGGAAATATTAAACAGTAAAAGGTGCTAACTCCCTTTTTGCTGGGGCTCCTATCAGTGTAAGTTAATACGAAGCAATCACTTATCGGTGGCGCTGACAGACAGTGACCGTGTCAGAGGTGGTAAGGGGAGATGAGCTCAGTGTTCCTGTGCAGGTTAGGAGGTGATGGAGACCACGGCCCTGTCAACGCCTCGCGACCCTCATCCTCAGGCACAAGAACGAGCCGGAAGAAAAGGATTTTGAGATTTTTGTTAGCTGCTTCAGATTGTGCAGAAACTAGAGCACTGAAATGTTTTTTTTTTTTTCCCCCCTGCTGCTTTGTTTCTGAAGCAGCAGTTGGACACCTGAGTCTCCAATGAAGATGATTCCTGGAGTTTTAATCCGTTGACTTAAGCATCGCCACAGAGGAAAACCGATCTGTTGAGGGGGAGGAAGTCCTCACTCGCACTGTTAAATCCTCTCCTCACGTGAACTCTCTGAGTTAAAGGAGAAACCAGGAAACAGTCTTGATACCACGATAATAAATCAGTCAAACGCTCCTCCTAAATTATGTCCACAGTTGCTTGTAGATGACATGAAAGGAAGAGATATCGTGCTATATTTAGGTGAAAGCATGAATAAGTAATGCAAGCAGCTCTAGCAGCACTGGCTTCTTGATTAGCTAATGCTCTAATATTGCTGTTTGTGGCTTTGCTGCATTCCACAGCTGACCCCAGAGGAAATGCATCAAGTATGCAGGAAAAAAAAAAAAAAAAAAACTCTTCCTGTCTGTAATGTCAAACTACTGTCTCTGTTGTCATTTCTAGCCGCCTTACTCCAGTTTTGTTGATTTTCTTGATTCAGCATCCATTGAAAAGCTTCATGGTTCTCAGTGAGTTGAGAAAATTGTAACTCTTGAGCTTATGATACCCTTATGATAGAAATTCAAAAATGCATTGGTGTCACAGTAAAACTGAGTTTCTTATGTGCTGGAAAGTTGACATTTTTTCCTTCAGCACTGGCAGGATGTGTCTGATATTATCCAGACGCCGTATCACTCCTCATCACTCTGTTGTCTGTACAGTATTGTTGTCTAAACATGAATGGTAAAGTTATTTTTGGTGCCCCCCTCAGCCCCCGCTGTTGTGAGGTGGCCCTCTGTCTGAGGTCGCGGTAACCATAGCAGGCCTTGGAAAGTGAAATGCGATGCGGCGGCCCTCTGGGCTGTGTTTCTGAATCACAACCCCATAATGAGCTGGCAGAGCACAGGCAGCATCAAAGATGCAGCACCCCAGTATCTGTTTCAACCCACAATGCACAACAATATGGTCTCACCTATGCAGGGGTGGGAGTAGGAGGGGTGGGCCTGTGCAGACTAAGCTTTCTGCCACGCTGCTCACACACACACACACACACACACACACACACACACACACACACACACTCTCCCTGACATGCTCACACTGTAAAGCACCTGCTGCATCTCCACTTCTCTATTCACTGATCTCTAACATTATTGTGCCTCCCATTTAATTCACTTCAAGGGTGTTGACCGATAACTGTAAGCACACTGTGGCTGAGGTACATGCACCACTCTTTGCAGCTGGCTGGCAAATACTGGAGATAGATCGATTAATTGGTTGGCTGATCAATCGGCTCGATATCTGGAACTTTGTGATATCTGCACGGATATCTGCCAATATCTGCACTCATGAGGCCGATAAACTGCATGGCTGCTGTGGGGCAATGTTAGCACTGCTTCTCATCTGCTGATAAACACTGTTGTTAAGTGCAGTAAAATTTTATTTATTTTTCATTCATAAGATTTTTTTTTTTTTTTACAAAGTTTAGTTTTTGATTACAGACAGAGTGAAAGTTAGCAGACAGTAACATTAGTGTTAAATAAATGTTTTTTAAGGTGTCTCATTTGTTATTATTAATACATTTTTGTATTTTATCAGATGCAAATACAAAACAAACAAACAAGCAAGCAAAGAAAACATGATATCAGCATTATATATTGGCAATTGGTCACGCTGCTTTTTAAATATTGGCATCAGCATCAGCCACTCTCCAGCAAATACCCTGGAATTACTTAGTTAAAAAGCTATCCATATTCTTTTTACCAATCCCAAGGAAATGTTGCCTTAATTTGGATGAGTAACACATGTTCACTTGACAACAGCAGCATACCTGATAACGTCAAGTGGTCATGTGATTAGATATAAGACCTTAAATGGTCAATAAATAAGTTATGGTGACACACAACACACAAGGGTTACTCATGCAGTTTACCCGGTGATGGGTGGTGAGGAGAACAGTGACAGGTTACCCATATGTGGCCTCACATTGCACTCACCCAGCTGGGTTTCCATCAAAGCATATTCGCTGTATGCAAATTTCACTTGTGACGCATCCAACTGGAAAACAGGACATAATAAAAAATTTGGAAGTTTCTTAAGTTGCGGATGTATTCTGTCGATAAAAGGGATGATTAATAGCTGTGGATGAAGTTGGCTTGACATGAATCATCCAGTCTCATTGCAAAACAGATTGAAATGGCTTGAGACCACCATCACTGAATGGCCATCAGCATGACTGGCTGAGATTATCCTACCAATACTGGCTCATAACAGATAAAACAGTATCGGCATATATGTTGACAGATATTCCAAAAAACTCTGCCCTAAGTAAGCCCTTGAGATTATGTTAATAAGTAATGAAGATTGTTTTTCAACTGTATAACATCAAGCCTTCAACACATATCCTTATTACAAGTGTGATTACCAAATTTGATGATTCCCCACTACAAAATGTATGTATCAAATATCAACATTGGCTCTAAAAGCATGGCACTCTCCTCTGTGTATTATTGCAATTATTCCACAGTTTCATGTCTGATTTTTTTATGATTAGCTGTCAAGAAAGTGATTTCCCAAAGAAAACTAGTTCTGTCTACCTGTCTACTGGGTATCAGCTGCTGCAGTTCAGTAGGTCAAGTGTAGTTACAGGTAAACAAGGCGGACTGATACATAAATGCAGAAGGAACGCCAGCACTGAGAGATACAGTTAGGTCCATAAGTATTTGGACAGTGAAACAATATTCATACTTTTGGCCTCCATTTCAAATCCACCACAGTGGATTTGAAATGGAGTAACTAAGATGTGATTGAGGTGCAGACTTTCAGCTTTAATTTGAAGGGTTTAGCAAAAATATGGCATTAACCGTTTAGGAACTACAGCCAGTTTTATACATTGTTATGCCATGTTCAGAGGCTCAAAAGTAATGGGACATACTGTACATAACATACGTAACTATAATGATAAGGATTATTTTCAATATTTGGAGGAAAATCCTTTGCAGTCTGTGACTACCTGAAGTCTGGAACCCATGGACAACATCACCAGTTTCCTTCCTTGAGACGCTCTGCCAAACCTTCACTGCAGCTGCCTCCAGTTGCTGCTGGTTTGTGGGTCTTTTGGCCTTCAGTTTGGTCTTCAGCAGGTGAAAAGCAGCTCAGATGGGTTGAGGTCTGGGGACTGACTTGGCCATTGAAGAATATTCCACCTCTCTGCTTTCAGTAACTCTTGAGTTGCTTTCGCAGTGTGTTTTGGGTCATTGTCCATCTGCACTGTGAAGCGCCGTCCCATTGGTTTTGTGGGTCCTGAGCTGTTCCTTTCATTCTCCACACCTTCCTTTTTCCATCATTCTGGTACAAGTTCATCTTCGTTTCATCTATCCAAAGAACCCTGTTCCAGAACTTGGCAAGCTTTTTTTTTTTTTTTTTTTTTTTTTTTGCAAAGTCTAATGGGGCTTTCCTGTTCTTGAGTGACACCAGTGGTTTGCACCTCGCTGTACACCATCTGTATTTATTTTCTCAAAATTTTCTCTCTTGACTGTAGATTGAGACACTGACACACTTTCCTCCTCGTTTTTGGCTTCCCTAGATGTTGTGAAGGGGGTTTTCTTCACCAGGGAAAAGAATTCTTCGGTCGTCCACTTCAGATGTCTTCTGTGGTCTTCCAGGTCTTTTTGGCATTGCTGAGCTCACCAGTGCATTCCTTCTTTTTCAAAATACACCAAACCATTGATTTGGCCTCTCCTAAAGTGGTTGCTATCTGTTGGATAGATTTTATTTGCTTTTTGAGCCTCATGATGGCCTCCTCCAGCTGCATAGACAAATCTCTGGATCTCATGTTGGGGGCTCTGATAAACAACAACCAAATGCAAGTGCAAACACTTCAAATGAACTCCAGACCTTTTATTTTCTTAGTTTGTCGTGGAATAACAAGGGAAAAGGTCGCACCTGTCCATGAAAAACTGCTTGTTAGTCAAGTGTCCAATTACTTTTGAGCCTCTGAAAATGGGGTGACAATGTAGAAAACTGGCTATAAACTGGTTAGTGCCATATTTTTGTTCAACCCCTTAAATTAAAGCTGAAAGTCAGCTCTCTCTTTCACTCTCTTTCAAATCCACTGTGGTGATGTGCAAGGGCAAGATTATGAATATTGTGTCGCTGTCCACATACTTATGGACCTCTCAGCCAATCAAAATGCCTGATTGGAACTGACTGGTGATGTCTGTCTGCAGTTAGCATTGTGTTCTTTCATATCAGTCCTTGACTCGCAGCTGTAATAAAACACTTGACAAGTAAGATTTTATTAGTTTTTATTGAAATGTCCTCTGGCCTTCTAGCTCATCTCATCCGGTCCTTTCATTCCTCCACATCTCAGTGCTGATGTGGATTTCGCTGTTATGTCCTGTATCTTGTGTTCAGTGTCTAGACAGAAACATGACACAGCCTTGGCCACGAGATTCTCTCATCACATCCGACATTAAGTTTGCATTAAATCTCAAACATGTCAGCAGCGACCCTGTCGGCCCTCATGGTTGTCGCAATCGCCCGGCATGTTATTAGTGAGTTTGTTAGATTGTTAGTTTGCATGTATAACGTGTGCTGTCTGAGATATTGGAGCTTCAACCCTGGGGACTTTTTGGCCTGTTGGTGGCGCTGTGGTGATCTAAACAGTTTCATTTAGTATATAAAAAATATCAGTTAGGGATGCGCTGGTATTGGAGCTTATCAAGTTGTAATTCACGGACTGGATACTGATTTGTGATAGAGGTGCACCCACAATGCTGCCTGTAATATTTCTATAATATCACAGTAGTTAATCCACCGCTGCAGCCTCCACAACAGCCTGTTAGCCTGACTGCAGGGAGTGAACGTGGAGCTTTTCTTCTGATTCTTCTGATTTTCTTCTGATTACGGTATAGTGCCACAGAGGTGTGTGCTGGTATTGCAGTTAAAATAGAAAACTCTTTTGCAGTGGTCATTACTCTGAGCAAAATGTACTTACTAGTATTGAATGATGCATTGCTGTACACGCCTACACGCGCTTGCATGCGAAATCTGTTTGTGTGTGTTAACCTACAAATCAAATAAATTGCTTTGGGATACATTTCAATTGGATGCATTTTTTTGTGTAGTGCAAAAAACAATGAGCATAACAATGACAATTATGTTGAGAAGAAGAAGAAGAAGAAGAAGAAGAAGAAGAAGTAGAAGAAGAAGAAGAAGAAAAAGTAGAAGAAGAAGAGGAAGAGGAAGAGGAAGAAGAAGAAAGGATCTGTTATCAGATTGGTACTCAGTATTGGCTGATGCCCGAAAGCCCAGATATCACAATTGAATCAGAACTGAAAAAAGTGGCTCAGTGCATCCCTAATATCAGTGTAAAAATACATTAATAATTGAATAATCAATAATAATAATCAATATTGAACGTGAAGCCAAGGGCCCTGTTGGTGCTGTGATGGGCCTGATGAGGTTCATGTTCAAAATGTCAGACCCCGTGTCAAAATCCATCATTAAATCCAAAACTGGCTCCATAGTTCATTTTCAGCTCCAGAATTTCATTGTTTAGTGCAACTGAATTTCACAAATACCAAACCGTCAGAGGAGCTGTGCCTCTCGTGTTTTACACTTGAGTCTCGGCCGCCGCCAACCACTCCAGCTTGAGCAGTGCCAGTGAATGATAGCCGCCGGAGCCACATGGCTACACAAGCTGGCTTTAGTTTCTCGCGGTAATTTTGACAAGCAATTACGATGACTCACTCGGGTCGGTTTACAGTCCTAACTGCTGTTATTAATCCTTTGTGTCAATTGCTATGGCGAAGGAAACAAAACAGTCTGCATCTCGATTGACTGTACAGTGCGCTTCTGAAAGACACTCCTGAAACTGTATAAACGGGCGTGTTCATTATTCAGCACTGGCACTACATGGCTCATCAGTAAAACGCAATACTGATGACTTGATGACGTCAGCACGGTTAAACACAAGAGCTGGAAGCTGGAAGGGAAGGAGGGAAAGAGGAACTTTGGCTCGCTGCAGAATGAATATTCAATTGCTTAAATTATTCACAATACCGCGAAACTCCATGGTGCAAACAGGCAAGCGGTAATGTCACACTGTGGCTTTCTATAGGTGTAAAAGAGGTGCTTACAGTGAGACGCATTTTTATTTCATTACAGCAGCTCATTAAAGCTGCACAGGGCAGTTTCACTCTGTGGCTGAGAGAGATAATTGTTTGAATATTAGAAAGTGTGAAGGATCCAGTTACTCAAGTGCATCACCCACTCACTACTTTAAGAGAAGTGTTGTATTTTGCTTGTAAGTTTAGATTTGTTTCTTGTTGTGTGCCTGAGAGGTTTTCCCGCCAGTGTCCATGCCTGACAGCAGAAATTCATTTGTGCACATAGTGCAAGTTTGTTTGCTCATCAATTAGTGGTTGCAGCCACCACTTGTAATTTAACAAACATTTATTTTTACCAGATGTGGATCTAACTAATTACATTTACTTATTTAAATATTTTTTATAGTCAGTGATTTTTCTTTTACTGAAGTGCATTTTTGCTTGAGTTTTGCACTTCACTACATTTTAAATCGTTTTTGATTTCTAAATTTCAACTAAAAGGTGCACTATGAAAAATTACACATGGTTGAACTCAACTGGTGAAAATGTGGAATATGTGTGGGGAAAAAAGGGGAATAATATCAGTGAGCTGGCCTGACTATGAGAACCATGTAGATTCACCCATTATAATTATGTGTTTATTCCACATTTGTCATTTGTCAGTCCTCACGTCAGTCAACCCTCGAGAATTCTGCGCAATGCCCCTTTAAAAGCATGTAGTGTGCAGCGTGTTCCCTCCTCCTTTTCTAATTGCATGGAAAAGATCACAGCTAACACAGTTACTGTTTGGACAAAGGAGCTCAGTCACTTTTACTGCCAGGACATTTAAAATGAGATGCTTTTGACTTTTACTGCAGGAGATTTTTACCACGGAACTTCTACTGAAGTAAAGTATCAGCAGGGTAACAGTACTTCTAATTCTACTGCAGTCAAATATCAGCAGAGTGACAGAGCCAATTTGTTGTACTCTTTCCACCACTAATTTTCACATAAAAATAGGCACATAGCAACTAGAGTAGCTTTAAAAGCTGATCTCTTGTGGAGAGGCCGTGCACACCGTGCGGTGCTGCGGCCGGTGCCGGCCGGCACCAGGTCTGCCGGATCTGACGGGTGTGCCGCGCATACAGATAATTATCGGATAACCGCTCGAATTTCATATCTCGCCACCGTGCATGCCTCTCTGCTCTGCCGCTCTGACCAACTGAAGTAGCAGCACCCGAGCAGCAGACGGACGTCACTGACGTAATGACGGTAATGTTTTCAGCGAATCAACAATCAGAGAAAATATAACACATCAGACACTGGAGTGGTTTAGAGCCTATGTAAGACTTGAGCTTGTTTATAGTCACAAATGAGTACACATGATGAGTGGAAAAATTTACAATCGAAAACAAGTCAGATTTGGCGTGAGATTTCTCTCGAGTGTGAGAGCGTGAGATTGAGGCTGAATGCATGACTGTCACGGCCAATGCGTGAGAGTTGGCAACCCTGCATTGTTTAGGCGGTCTGGAGTGATTGTATTTATCAGCACTGGATTTATCAGGAGACTTTAGACAATGTCAATGAATGAATGGAGGAAGAGAAATATGACAGCTGCCTTAGTGATGCTCCAGAACCTGGACATTTTATTTATTTATTTATATTTTTATTATTTTTTATTTAATTAATTTTATTGATTGGATGAACTTTAATTTGCCTGAAGATGATTATTTTGTATTGTTGTCTGTCTGATTGAGTGCTTGTGTTAAAAAAATAAAGATGTTACTCAACAGTTACTCAGTACTTGAGTAGTTTTTCCACCAAGTACTTTTTTACTCTTACTCAAGTAATTATTTGGATGACTACTTTTTATTTCTACTTGAGTCATATTATTCTGAAGTAACAGTACTTTTACTTGAGTACAATTTTTGGCTACTCTACCCACCTCTGCTGGGAGTATCATGAAATTCCAGTGAATTGGGAGTTTTTGTCCCAAAAGGTAATATGGGTTGCAAAGTGAATTCTGAAATCTAGAAATCTCAGGTCCTGGTGGTAACTATTTAGCCTGTGGTATTTACAGCCGTTGCTGATCATTTTGTGCTGCTAGACTGTAAAAATGTTACTTATTGCACCTTGTAAGACTCCACGGTGGACTCCTGGCCCTTGACTCAACTTTGTTATCAGACTGTGAGCGTCTCAGTCAGCAGTGTCCAAACTGGTGCCATGGAGGCCAGAGAGGCTGCAGGTTTTCATTCCCACCAAAAACTCCACCAGGTGATTTCACTGATCAGTCCGTCCTCTCTGCTTGAAGGTGATCGGTAAAATCACCTGGTGCAGTTTTCGGTTGGAATGAAAACTTGCAGCCTCTCGGCCCTCTGTGGCACAGGTTTGGACATCCCTGATCTACATGCATCACCTTTATTTGACTTTATGGCTTTCTCTGTTTTTCCAGGAGAGTCTTCTGACCCAGCCGCCCTTCCAGTGACCTGAGGCCCCACCTAACTCAGGGATAGCATGGGACCCTTCCCCTTTCACCCCTCCCCGATCCTTTTACTCCTCCTCTCCCTCGTCCTCCTCCTCTCCCACCCCTGCACCTCTGCCTCCTTCAGGCCCCAGGTTGTGGAGCGGGCGTCAGGCACCCAGCAGCCCCAGTCTTCGGGTAACACCACGGGGTCAGGCAAGCGAACGTGCGCAGACCAGACGGTGTGTAAGCCTGGGATCCTGCTGCCGGTGTGGCTGCCACTCAACCCTCCAGTGGGGGAGCAGGCAGGGAGGGCAATCATATATTTCGTCTGCCTCATGTACATGTTCCTGGGTGTGTCCATCATCGCAGATCGCTTCATGGCCTCCATAGAGGTCATCACCTCTCAGGTACCATTGAGCTGCTTCTATTCAAGACCGGCCTTTACACCATTATCTCATGTTTTGGAAAAAAAAAAAAAAAGTTTCCAAAAAAACGCCACTGTTACACAGATGTTGCATTGAGTGTGTTCTAGCTTGGAAGAGGAGTAAAACTTAAAATTTCTGATTGGAGCTCCATTATTAATAATGAATAGGATAATTGCTTTTGGAAGCTTTTGGCAGTTTCCAACGTGGCTAACTTTGCTCCTTTAGTAATTTTTCGATTCTCTTTGTCCCTGCTTACACATGGGAAAATTATATTATTATTATTATTATTATTATTATTATTATTGTTGTTGTTGTTGTTATTATGTAATTTCAAACTACCACATACAAAATGTGTGGCGTGGCATGGTGACTCATTTAAGGTTACTTCCCATGCTCCAAATTTTCATTTCTCATAGTCTCTGGTATTATTCACTGGACCAAATAACCTACCAGTGATCACTGTTCAGCGTGCCAGTGTTCCCATCACTGAGTGAATTAATTATTTTTTACCAGTGGATCACTCTTCCAAACAGTTGGTAGAATCCTTCAAAAAAAACAAATGTCACGATGCAGCATACGTACTATATCTATTAAGCAAACATCACTTATTTATTTTGTCTTTCTTTTTTCTTCTTCCTAAATTATCTTTTCTTGCAGTTACACTTTAGAAATCCTTAGTTTAACATTGTTTTAAAATTAATGTAAGCTGTGCAATTCATAAATGTGTGTTTTACAACCAATTTAACAGTTTAAATAAAATCCTTATCATTTTTGCATACAAATATGAAGGTTGTGATATTTTGAAGAGATGAGTGATTGCAGTTATTTGAACAATTGTGAACCCAGGCGCAGGTCTATGAAAAGCACTGTGTGTCAGTACACTCACATTATTGTGCCTCCTATTTATCATGCAAAGTGTTTCACAAGCTTGTGTCATGCTAGGAGAAAGAAGTGACCATCACCAAACCTAATGGGGAAACTTCGGTAACAACGGTGCGGATCTGGAATGAGACGGTGTCCAACCTCACGCTCATGGCCCTGGGCTCCTCAGCACCTGAGATCCTGCTGTCCGTCATTGAGGTACGTGCATCCAATCCAGGGGAAAAAATAAAAACAAAAAGTAAAATCAAAAAACAAAGTTGCCTTTCACTGTAAAGAAGTTTGTCGCTCATCTTTGTGCAGTGTGAGAGTCATCACTGTGGGTCCTCGTTCCATCATAATATTTCTAAATAATCTCCCCCATGCCATCTACTTCACCTCCTCGCCTCTTCATATTCCTTCAAAGCTCCTCTGAAACATCAGCAGATAAACATATCCAAATTTCAGATCAGTCCTGCGAGTGTGGCGACAGGAAACGTTCACTAAAAGCAGCTTACCTTGTTGCTGCAAGTCTCCATTCAGCCTCACCATATTTTCAAAGTGGAGGCCAGAGACAAAATAATACAAGTAATCCAACAGGAGTCTTGTGAGAGTGACATGTGTGCCTCATTTCCATCCATATAACATTTTTTTTCCCCCCTGAATTTTTAGTTTTGTACATGCGATCTGCTGCGAACCCAGAAGCAGGACTGACTGTGTATCTACAGAGTTTGTGCTCTATAAAGCGTATGATTTATTGGGATGTAAATAGTGAATTAAATTGTGATACTGCCAATTATTTTACAATTATTGGAATGACATATTCTTTACATTCAGTAATATCTAATCAGCAGAATGGAGTAGTTAACCAAATCCTATGATGGGCTGTAGTGGTTTTTATGTGATGTCATTTGCATTTGGAGCGGGTCTCAGTGATACAGTAGTAAATTAAAAGGTGTGTATACTAGTATACTGGTCAGCATGATTAGTTTTGGAACTACGAAAGATTTATGCCGGCTAAGTCTATTTTTAGGTGAGGTGGGGTTTGTTTGCCGCTGTATCTGTGTTTCATACAATATTCCAGTCATGTTTTTACTGCCTCTGCCTTAATAAAGGGTAGGTGAGTATCATGTCCCTAAACATTTAATTTCCCAGTTTCGTTTTTCTTATACTGCCTGTTTATAGTTTCCATATTTTCAGTGTCTGTTTTCAATCAGATATATTTCAATACGCCAGTTTGTTTCTATATCTTGAATACTAGAGTAATCTGAAATTCAGTTCCAGGTAGTTCCAGCATTAGAAATTTGTTAACAACTCTTCAGATTTGGGTCTTGGAAACCTGCAGGCATCCTGGTGACAGAGCGGGCCCAAAGGTTGTGATGTTTGACGTTTGTCCTTCTGTTCTTTGTCCCCTCGATGTTTCAATGTCCCAGGTGTGTGGGCACAACTTCGACGCAGGAGAGCTTGGTCCGGGCACCATTGTGGGCAGCGCCGCCTTCAACATGTTTGTGATCATCGGTGTGTGTGTGTGGGTGATCCCTGACGGCGAGTGTCGCAAGATCAAGCACCTACGGGTGTTTTTTGTCACGGCTTTCTGGAGTATCTTTGCTTACATCTGGCTCTACCTCATACTGGCTGTCATCTCACCTGGAGTTGTAGAGGTGTGTGTGTGCTCATTAAGATGTTTTTCTTGTGTATTGGGATGTATATAGTTACTGCATTTTCAATAAATCAAATTTTTACATCACTGTGTGATCATTTTCCCTGGGTGTTTATTACCAGGTGTGGGAAGCCGTGGTCACCTTGCTCTACTTCCCAGTGTGTGTACTCTTGGCTTGGATCGCTGACCGTCGCTTGCTCTTCTACAAATATATCCGTTATCGTGCTGACAAAAGGCACGGCATTGTGGTTGAAATGGAGGGTGACATGGAACA
This sequence comes from Myripristis murdjan, assembly GCF_902150065.1. Classification (NCBI taxonomy): domain Eukaryota; kingdom Metazoa; phylum Chordata; class Actinopteri; order Holocentriformes; family Holocentridae; genus Myripristis; species Myripristis murdjan. Next base: position 30,024,470 of record NC_043993.1, read on the forward strand.
TAAAGGTAATGACGTGATCATGGATGGAAAGTTCTCAGACGGCAGCACGTGCCCCGCAAACTCCTCAAGTGTGACTGTCTCTGTACAGACGGGCAATGAAGTGGACCAGAACAAAGATGAGGTAAGAGGTTTTGATCATGGACAAATGGTCTTGTAGCTTTGAATAATGAGTGGTGTGGCATCATAAATCATAAGGATGTATTTTCATTTTCGTGTTTTCATCATGTGCTGCATCAATAAAGCTCCTATAAAAAACAGCTCCAGCTTGTGTTACTAAAATATGGAAAAAGAAGAATCATGAAAACTTCTCATTGCATTTTTTGAGACAGTAGGAAAGCTAAGAGGGACTAAACATAGAGGAGAGACTGGACGTCCATGTAGGTTCATGCAGCTTTAGAGTTTCCTGTCTTAACCACTGTAGTACACTATAGCAGGAGTTCCCAAGCTTGTTCATGTCAAGGATTCCCAAATATATATGCTCTGGACTGCATATACCGTTTGATCTATAAAGTGTGGTGCTAAAAACTGGGGGGAGAGTGAAACCCATATAGGCCCTTTCGCGCTATACTATAACTCTGGGCTTTCCTTAGTCCCAGTCCAGCACTAAAGTTGGTGCTAGTCCACTTTAGAATGTGAAAATGTGCTCACATCTTGCCAGCATCTACTGAATGACATTATACTATTTCTCATTTTGCTGGGACCCCCATCTCCAGGACCCCACTGCAGTGCAGCATCTCTAAATGCACAAGCTGTGTAAAGTTAAAACTAAGATTTTAAGGGGCATTTGTGAGCATGTAGGCCATGCTTTGCAGAATTCTTTAGAGAATCTGACAAAAGTCTTTCTCTACATAGTATATCACTCAGTAAGTGATTTCTGGTGTTTCTTGATCTTGATCAGGCGGTCCGCATTCTCAAAGACCTGAAGGAGAAACACCCCGACAAAGACCTGGATCAGCTGATTGAGATGGCCAACTACTCCACCCTGCTTCAGCAGAAGAAGAGCCGCGCCTTCTACCGCATCCAGGCAACTCGCAGGATGATCGGTGCCGGCAACGTGTTAAAGAAACACGCTGCTGAGCACACTCGCCGCTCAGCTGCCGCTGGAGGCCAGGAAGACGACAAGGCCACGTGCTCCCATATTTGCTTTGAAAATGCCCAGTACCAGTGCACAGAGAACTGTGGCACCTTGAGCCTCGGGGTGATCCTCGATGGTGGCACCGGCCAGGACACTTTCTATGTGGACTACAGTACAGAAAATGGCTCTGCCAATGCTGGGGCGGACTATGAGTTCAGTGAGGGAACCCTGGTGTTTAAGCCTGGGGAAACCCGCAAAGAGATCAAGGTGAGAGAGAGGGAAGAGGGAGGGTGAAAGAGAGAAAGCTTACATTTTGACAAGGGGCTATTTCAGAATAGGTTAAATCAAAAATTGTCAATGTTTAATATTTACATTAGATAGTTTTATAGCTGTGAACCACATAGTAAGGAGAACTGAAGGTGAGTTTTAATTAAGATAGGGTAAATTCAGTTAAGACCAATCAAAACATTCTACAGATCACTGTAAGGGTTTCTGTGTCGACTCACAAACTGTCTCCCTTAAACTCCTTTGAACTATGTTGATGTTTTCAAAGGGTATTTTAAAATCAGAAGAATTATAAAAATTGGGCAGCTTAACTTTGTTTTATTACCTTTAACTGGTAGTTAGCTCAAGGTGGAATGGGTACTTTAGGTCATGTTGTTTAGGTCGGCCCCAAAAGAAGTTCTGGAGCAGTCGGTCAATTATTACTATTTAATTGGGTGCAAGAAACGACGTTTCACTGCTATCACCGTGTCTTCATCCGAGTCGAATAACAAGGCAAGAACACCTCATATCCAACCCCAGATCCACATGGTAGCTCACTCACCATGTCACTGTGAGCAGGAGGTGTTTACTAGAACAGAAAAACTGAGTGAAAAATATGACCATATCCCCAATGAACTAATTAAACCAAACAGTGGCCAACAATAAATTAGTGAACTTGCAAGGAGGTTTAGAAATTATTATTTTTAATTTTTGCCACAAATTCTTTACATTAACTCAAGCCCTGACTTTGGGTCGATATGGACCAGTATCAAACCGGACATGAGCAAAGTGACTTTTGATTCTTCTCTTCTCTCCAGGTGGGCATCTTGGATGATGACGTTTTTGAGGAAGACGAGCACTTCTTTGTGCGTCTTCGTAACCTGAGGTTGGAGGAGGGAGCGAGTGAAGCCGGGACAGGAACACCACCCAAGGGCAGACTGGTGGAGCCGCTGGTCGCCACTGTGACCATCCTGGACGATGACCACGCTGGCATCTTCACGTTCAGCCAACGGGTGCTGCGGGTGAGCGAGAGCTCGGGAATACTGTCACTGACGGTGGTGAGGAACTCCGGCTCCAGGGGCACGGTGGCTGTGCCGTACCACACAGAAGATGGCAGTGCCAAGGCTGGGGTTGACTATGAAGAGACCAAGGGGGAACTGGAATTCACCAATGAGCAGACCAGGTGAGGCACGGTCAATACTCTGAGGTCAGGGAAACTACAGTTTGGAGCTTCATGGGTGGATTGTTTTCTTGGACTATGAATCAGTTCGTTGCCAGGGAAGAAACAGTGACACACAGACATATTCTTGGACATACCCTACCTCTCAACACACTATTTGACAAGGGCCCCAAGGAGGGCCCCAAATAGATGCATGTCAGACCGTTCAACTAAGGAACCCCATCTCAGAAGATCTTTATTGTTCAATAAGAATTAAACAGAAGTAGGAACATGTCTGCACTGTAAAAGGGAGTGAAATTTAGATTCAAAACTAGGCAAGGACATTTTAGAGAAAATAAAGCATTCATTATTTTGTCAGGGAGCCTCCTGACACCTTCATAAAGACCCCAGGTGCTCCCGCCCACCTATTCTTATTTGGTGCTACTGTGTGATGCAATCTGTTTTGGTACCGTTAAGCACAAACTGTATAAAAAGCTACCATTATGTAGTGCCTGTAATGCATCATTATCTGTACTTTTAAATCCATACTACACGGGATCGACGGTGTTGGAAAGGTGCTGCAAAGAAGCATCTATAGGTTTTCAGCCAGTCCAGGTGGAGGAGCTCCTTTTAGACAGAATTACCTGACGACTTGACACCCAATGATAATCCTTTCCCTGATCGGGTTTGGGAACCTCTCGTCACCCCATGTTACTTGACAGATCCTGTTCCCATTAAATTTTCAGGCTATATAAGTTGTGTTTGCACATGGGCTAATTGCACACTTAGACCCTGTTATGTAACACAGTCCCTACAGCAGGTTTAGTACAGTAATGCATATTTGAAGACATCTGAAGATAACAGATAATGGAGAAGCGTGTGCATGGGGATGGATGTTTTTTTAATTGCAATACCGGTGTGTACCCGTGCTTGTGACGATTCCAAGTTGTCACCTCTAACAGCAAATCATCAGCAAAGTATTCGACAAACTCCTGATGTTTACGTTTAAGTAGTGGTCTGTCTAAGTTGTGGCATAATAACGCATTTTATTTGTTGTATTCTTAGCCCCTATGTGCTATTCCTGTGTGTGTATTTGTGTGCACTATGTGTAGCTCTGAATTATTTAGACGTCCAATGTGATGAATTATTTAGGTCACTTCAGCCTGTGATGTGATTTAGATGGTAGAGCACAGGTAAATATTTAAGGGACAGAGGTGCTAGGGGACCATTTCTGGAGTGTGTATTGGCATTTATGGTATTTATGTTTCTATTCGTATTGATGCTTTATCCTTGATCATACTCTCTGCTAAAGAAATTAAAAGGCCTGTCTTTTGTGTGTGTGTGTGTGTGTGCGTGTGTGTATGTTCGTATACGTCCACAGTCAGACATTACAAGTGCGCATTATTAATGTGGCCGAGTACGAGAAGCAGGAAAACTTCTTCATTGTGCTGGAGGAGCCCAAATGGTTGAAGCGAGGAATCTCTGGTGAGTGTGTCACTGTTTTTTTTTATTTTAGTGTTTGTGTGTACATGACATCCATATTCATGACTAATAATAATAAAACGCAGTATCATATAGTAATCGAGGAACAGTGACATTCTCGTTCACACTGAATAAATTCGGTATGGTCCAAACTCATTGCACCCGTGTGCTGATCAGGATCAAGTGTCACAACAATAACAGCAGCGGTACAGGAGGCTGAGCGCTCGGCGCCTGCGTCAGAGGCAGTAACCGAAGATTACACGTTGCCATTCACGACTGTCTCTGTTTCACGGCGGCGCAGGTGCTGCAGCCAATTATGAATTTAGTATCGGCTGCCGGCCACTTCAGTGTGCCAACAGGGGAGGCGCACGAATTGGACATGTGCTCGTTCAAGGCGATACACAGGAGTCAATTACATCGTTTTTTATGTAAATCACTGGTTCAACAAGAGGGGCAGTGAAAGCCTGCTCAACTGTTACGAAGAGAGAGAGGGTTTTTTTTGCTTTGCTGTATACATGTTTTCACTGTGTCTGTTCTCAGTAAGCCAACCTACAGCACAGTGTCAGTTCATAGCTCATCATCACTGCATTTGTCAGTGTTGGGAAGGTGACCTTTGAAATGCAATACGTTACAGATTACTATTTAACCTGCTAAATGTAATAAGTAATGTAACTATTTTAATTACTTCATCGCAGTATTATTATTATTATTTATAATCTATAGATGGATAGAAAGATGTAGACATAGATTGATTGATTTGATTGGAAGATGAGAGGCGGGGCAAATTCAAACAAGAGAACCGTCCTCAAAAACAGTTCTTAAAATTTGAGCGCATCGTGCCAAATGAATGGAGCCCGTCAAGACATAGAGACAGTTCCTTATAAGACATCCTGCCTTGATGGCGTTGCACTCAGATTTGTCCCAGCAGCTTTGTTCACCCTGCCAGAAAAAAAAAAAAAAAAAAAAACATTTCTGCACGGCGAAGAGATGCAAAGCAGCAGAGTGAATGTTAAAGTCTACATATAAGCTTTTTACTGAGTGTAACCCCTTTGTAATGAACAACAATTTGATTACTAACTGTAACTTAACATTTACATTTTTTTTTTCTCATTGACTGTAACTCATTACAAGTACATGTTTGTAATTGAATTACATGTAACTAGTCTAACTCCCCAACACTGTTTGTTTTAATGGAGGAGGCCCTGAAAGTAGTGTTACCTGTATGTCACTGTAGTGAATCTCTCTGTGTCTTTGTCCCCAGCACTTCTGCTAAACCAGGGTAAGATAGTTTGCAGATGTGCAAATGCAAATGTGCATGTCTGTGAGTGTCATTTAAAACATCAACATATCATTGTCAAATGTACTGATTTAACTTAGTACAATTGCTGTAAACAAATAAGATCATGGTCAACAAGACGGGAAGCCTATATTTCACAGTGGGACACCAGTGGGACTGATAGTGTGTTTCTCAAAATCAAGACATCATTTCCCATAAACATGATGACTGGCAAATCCTCTGACTCATGTTCTAGTTTGTTTACGATAATATTCCTAATTGATGTGGTAATGATTTATTGATGTTGAAATGCTGCATGTAGTGCTGCGTAGCTTGGAGGCAGAGTGCCGTGTTTCTTTCCCCCTTTTCTCTCCTTTGTCTTCACACCTGTTGATGAGGATTAGTGTGTGTGTGTGGTTTTGTTCTTCTACAGTAGATTGCACACATGACACAGTGCATTTCACACTATAGTAACGGTGTGATGTCGCTGCCCCCTGACAGGAAACCCCACCCCTGAGGAGGAGGAGGCCAGGAGGATCTCTGAGATGGGCAAACCCATACTGGGGGAGCACAGCAGGCTGGAGGTCATCATAGAGGAGTCCTGTGATTTTAAGGTGTGTGGGTGTCTGTTGGATGCTATCACACCCGTAGAAAGCCAAATATTCCTCACACTTACACAAGGGCCAAGGGCCAAACCAATATATGTAATATATTTATATATTATTTATACATACCTCCAATCAGAGTATTGCAGTAGTAGCAGAATAAGAGCTTGCTACCATTGGCAACATAGCCTCTTAGTAGAATTAGAAATATGAAATAGGCAGACTGTGCGAGGCATTTGTTACATAAAAAAAAGAAACAAAAACAGTCCATTTTCCACCGGTTAATGACAGCAGATAGTCGGTTCTCACAATATCTGTCATGCACATCTTTAGTCTTAGTTGATGGGATTAACTACGGTCTCCATTAGCCAGAAATAAGAATCATTTGTCTTATTAATCCCTTCTGCCTCGCTCAAAGTCATATCGCTGTATAGCTCCACAGAGAATTCATTGTGAAAAATGGAAAAGGTAAATAACGCCAGTATCCTGTGTGGTTTTTCAGGATGAAGGATTTTGTTTTGATTCGGACCTGATGCAGTACCAGTATGACATGAAAATCATCTGGATGCAAAATAGCATTTAAAAAGGAGCTCAACCCCAAACCCAAATCTCTGTGAAGCCTGACCTTCTATTGCGAAAAGCAGGGTGCCTGTGCCTGTAAGGTGATGTACTTTATGGGTAGCGACATCACCTGCCACCAAAGACGCAAGGCGCCCTACTGTACTATTGACCGTTAGCAGCCAGGCCTCACAGAGATTTGAGGTTGAGTTGTGTTTCTCTTTAACTGGTAGCCTGCCGGTCTGTAAAACTGATCAAACATATGGTCAGTGGAAAAGCTCCATGTCTTGGCTCTGTGTTTAGTAAATTGTAGCATGTGTGAGTGTGTTTTGCTTCATTAACCACTTCCTACCATGACCCCCTCTCATGCATCAGACTGGACTGACTCCCAATGGAGTGCTAGACCAGGTACAGTTTCTGTCAGCATGCTCTGTGCTGGACCTCTGTCTCATGAAATCTCTTCTATTCCCAAACTGTATTTCTGACTGAACAAATGTTTCCATCCTGAACTTTTCATTTCACTACATGCATTTAATTTTGAGACGCATTGAGTGTGTGAAGACTACGCTGTATCCACCTGTGTTGACGTTAGTTAGGTCTATACTCCGGGGCTTCCAAACAGCATTACATTCACAGAAAATCCCACCATTACACAAATGCAAGCAAACATAGGCATTATGAGAATGATGATGTGGATTTGGCTTCTTCTTTCTGTAAAACGTTATCCAAGACTGCCTTACTGCTAAGTACACTGGCACATTTGCTTTTCTGATTTATTGATAGCACTTCAATGCACCAATCCCCTGTTGTACTGGAAATTTACCACAGAGGATTCATCTCAATCTGAAAATGGTCCCTGAAGAAAACATTGTATGAACTTCACTCAAACAGTCATGACTTACAACCCCAGGCACCAGTGTTTGTTGGAGCAGCAGAGGATTCACTGCAAAAACTCAAAATCTTATCAAGAATATTTGTCTTATTTCAAGTCAAAATGTCTTATTTCTAGTCAAAATATCTAATTACACTCAAAATAAGACATGATCACCTAAGAAATAACTTGTTTTTAGACTATTTTCATTTGTTTCAAGTGAATTTTCACTTGTTCCACTGGCAAACTTTGCAAATGAAACAAGCAAATTTTCAAGTGAATTTCCACTTGAAACAAGTGAAAATTGTCTAAAAACAAGTTACTTCTGAGGTGATCATGTCTTATTTTAAGTGTAATGCAATATTTTGACTAGAAATAAGACATTTTGACTTGAAATAAGACAAATATTCTTGGTAAGATTTTTTTTTTTTTTTTTTGCAGTGTTTTTATTTATTCTATCTCATGGAACGTTTGAATTCCAAGACGTTGCAAAAATCCTATAATAATTTTGTAATATAAAGCAAGTGTGCGGTGACGATGTGTGCAAGCCCCGGTGACTGAGAGAAATTATCAAGAGTGTCACAAAAGCATGAAACATTTCTCTTATTGCCTATATAGCAAGCTTGTTCGTGAGACTCCTTTTCAAGAGAAAGGTTTTCAAATGACGTGTTGACGCCTCGCTCTTTAAATTCACATGAGCTCCACTGTTTGTCTCTCAGTGTCCGTACTAACTCGTTGTACTCTTTCCGGCAGAGCACTGTGGACAAACTCCTGAAGGACACTAATCTGGCCGTGGTGATCGGCACTCATTCATGGAAAGAGCAATTCATCGAGGCGGTCACAGTCAGTGCAGGTCACTAATGGCTTTTATTTGCATATTTTTGTACATTGGTTATATTTACATTTACAAAGTTTCCTTGTGAAGAAAACTTTGGAAGTGGGAGTAAATCTATGTTCCCAGGGCCATATATTCCCTTGATGTATTTTTTTTTTCCATACACCATTTTCAAACAGCATTTCATATAATAATTACTGAATATGTATCAGTTTGTCAGTGTAACAGAAGCATGGAAATTGTTGTTCTGTTGGCGTTGAGGGAACATACAGTACATTTTGCCGCTGCATTCTTATATATGGAAAATTATGCCAGTGAGGCCAAAGTGGATGTTCAAAGTTACTGGTCAAAATTTAAACACTGTAGAAAAAAGTTTTACCTCCAAGTTTTAATGACCTGATATTTAGTGTCCATATCTATCTAGCCTTTCTCAGCAAATATGCTTACATGACCCTCACTGGATATTGAGTTTATATAAAAACAGCATTCCACCTCAAGCTTTTTCATTAGCCTACCAACTGACCCAAGGAGTGACTGCATCATTTGTACAATCATCCCACACAGAAAGCAAAAAAAAAAAAAAAAAAAAAAAAAAGACCAGAAAGCAATGCAAATGTCCCTACAAAATGTGTTTTAAATGTTTCATAACTGTTTTGTTGCATTTTTTTTTTAACATATATCTTCCCCTTGTCTTCTTGGAACAGGTGATGGAGAAGAAGAGGAGGGGCAAGAGCAGCGAATGCCAAACTGCTTTGACTACTTCATGCACATACTCTGTGTTTTCTGGAAGATTTTGTTTGCCTTCGTGCCGCCCACTGAGTACTGTAACGGCTGGGCGTGCTTTGTGGTGTCAATCGGCGTCATCGGCTTACTGACGGCCGTAATCGGAGACCTGGCGTCCCACTTTGGCTGCACCGTCGGCCTCAGGGACACAGTCACTGCCGTGGTGTTTGTAGCTCTGGGGACCTCCATTCCTGGTGAGCATGTGTGTGTGTGTGTGTGTGTGTGTGTGTGTGTTTAGTCTAGTATTGAGTCTCAAAATCATCATAAAGCCACACAAAGTGATTCCAGATTAATGTTCGAGGGAATGTGTGCTCCCTAATATATTTCTATTAATTGAAATGACATTGTTATCCAGCCCCACTGACAGAATTTTTGTCTCTCATGATTGAAGACCGGGGAAGGAACTAAGGTTTGGGCTTTTTTTGGACGTTTTTCCATCCATCCATCAGACGCTATTTTTGAGCCTCTGCTGGTCTATTTTGGATGAAACTTGGGGGAATGATGGATTCTGAATGTTAAGGGCGCTTTTCCATCACGTGGTATCAGCCATTCTCACCTCAGCTGTACTCGCTTTTTCTGGTTTTCCATCAGGCAAAAGTTTGGGATAGTACTATATGGCACTGCCTCCACTGAGGGTCCAGGCAAGTCAAGCAGATACTAAAATGTTATATGAAATGCTGCAGACAGACCATTGATTGGTCAGAGAGAAACTGAACAGTGAAGTCTCGCCAGTAGCAAAGCCCCGCTGGTCGCTGCTTACAAGCAGGCAAAACAAAAAACGAGACCTGTGAAACTTCTCATGGTTGATAATCTATCCATGTTAAAAAAAAAAAAGAAAAGAAAAGAAAAGAAAAATCAGCTAATATTGTCCATGTGAAGCAGCCATTTTGAGTTTTTTGGGGTGCTGATACAAAAAAGCGACCAACAGGGCTTCACCATGAGGGGCCGCTGTCTGCAATGGAAACAAAATCCTGAAAATTAACTGGCAAAAACAAGTAGAGCCGATACGAAGTGATGGAAAAGTGTCTCAGCACAGCAGCACCACCAAGCCAGCAGGGCCTGAGCTGGCCTGAGTTCTAGCCTCTCACCTTTCCAACCATTTCTCCAGCCTTGCCGACTGACGCCATAACACCACTTCTAACGCCACTTTGCAACCAACATTCATCCCAGTCATCGCAAATAATAGGCCACTACACAACCACTGTTCTTTTTCTGTTAAACCTCCCCGCTTTTCCCGTCAAAACTTGATTTATGTTAATATTCAGAACAATAATTCACAGATAACCAGTCCACCTGCAACCCTCACTATGGCACTTTTAAATGTTCGCTCTCTAGCAAACAAGTCTTTTATTATTAATGATCTGATTTTAGATAACAAGATTGATTGTCTCTTTTTAACTGAAACCTGGCTGGGCGCTGATGCACCAGCTGTTCTCACTGAGGCCTCCCCACCAAATTTTAATTTTTTATTTTCCAACAGGAGTGGTAAAAGAGGTGGTGGGACTGCAACAATTTTCTCTAACTCTATTTTAACGAAGGAAATTCCACAAAATAATTACACTACATTTGAATATCATGCATTTGTTTTTAGCAGTCCCCCTATTTTATGTATGACAATTTATAGACCACCTAAGCATGCCTCCTCTTTTATCAGTGAATTCTCTGAACTTTTATCAATTATACACTCCTCATATAACAGAGTGATAATAACTGGTGATTTTAACTTACACATAGATAACATTTCAGATCCCATTACTATTGAATTTTTAAATATATTAAACTGTATGGATTTTACGCAACATGTCACACAGCCCACTCACAACAGAGGACACACCCTGGATTTGGTCATAACCTATGGCCTGTCCACTGGTGTGTCCTCTGTTGTCGACCTGGCTGTGTCAGATCACTATTGTGTGTTTTTTAAAGTTGCCAGTTTTATTCAACAGGAGGCCCCGGTGAGAACAGTGAGGAAACACCATCTTACTCCTGGAGTGGCTGCAAATTTTATTGAGATTTTATATAATACCCCCGCTGAAATTTTACCTGCACCCTGTGATTTTATTGTCGATAATTTTAACACTAAACTGAGGTTAGCCCTCGACTCAGTGGCTCCACTTTTAACTAAAACGATAAAAACTAAATCTACATCCCCCTGGATAAATTCTGAAATTAAGAGTCTGAAAAGAAAGTGCAGGAGTGCTGAAAGGAAGTGGAGGAAAACAAAACTGACAGTACACCATGAAATACTCCGTGAAAAACTCAAAATTTATAATAACGCAGTTAAACAGGCAAGAACTTCCCACTTTTCAAAACTTATCTCAGTTAAAAAGAATGACCATAAATTCCTCTTCTCCACAATTGATCTTTTAATAAACACCGATTTTAAAAAGTCCTCCATGGTACCAACTGATGCTCTATGTGAGGACTTTGCAGACCACTTCAGAAGTAAGATTGATGTCATTAGATCTACTTTTTTATCACAAAACAGTGTTGCTTTTAATAGTCCTGAGCCATTGCTTTTACCAGAGGAAACACTGGAACATTTTGTCCTGGTTGATGCACAGATGCTTGGTCGAGTTTTCTCCCGAGTTAACCCAACAACCTGCCTTTTAGATCCAATTCCCACATCACTCTTAAAGACGTTTTATGGATTCTTTGAGTTTGAACTTTTAAATATTGTAAATTGCTCCCTCCAGACAGGTGTCTTCCCCGCTGCCTTTAAAACGGCAGTGGTGAAGCCCCTTCTGAAGAAGAGCAATTTGGACCCTAACATTCTTAATAACTACCGACCTGTATCCAACTTACCCTTTTTAAGTAAAATTTTAGAAAAACTGGTTTTTATCCAATTAAATGATTTTTTAAACAGAAATAATATTTTAGATCAATATCAATCTGGTTTTAGGATGAACCACAGTACCGAGACAGCCCTCCTGAAGATTGTTAATGATCTCAGGTGTAACATGGACTCACAGAAGCTCTCAGTCCTGGTGCTACTGGATCTAAGCGCTGCTTTTGATACAGTAGATCACCACATTTTATTAAACAGACTCAGAAACCTGGTGGGCCTCTCTGGTACTGTTTTTAACTGGTTTTATTCCTATCTCACAGATCGCCGGTTTTTCGTAAGTTTGGATACATGTTCCTCTAGAACCCATGAAATGAAGTGTGGGGTGCCCCAAGGTTCAATTTTAGGTCCAATACTTTTTAATCTCTATATGCTTCCCCTTGGGGACATCATCAGGAGACACGGCATCAATTTTCACAGCTACGCTGACGATACACAGCTCTACATTGCTGTGTCCCCTGATGACACAGGGCCTATTGATACCCTTTTAAATTGTATTTTAGATATAAAGTCATGGATGGCAGAGAACTTCCTACAGCTCAACCAGGACAAAACAGAGGTTTTAGTTATTGGCCCTGAAGGCAAGAGAGAGAAACTTTTACCAAAATTAAAGGATTTTAAACCCTCACAATGTGTCAAAAATCTGGGCGTCCTTTTCGACTCTGAGCTTGATTTTATTCCACATATTAGAAGTATAACAAAGATAGGATTTTATCATCTTAAGAACATAGCCAGAGTGCGCCCGTTTCTCTCTCTGGCCAGCACAGAGGTGCTAATGCATGCTTTTATCTCTAGTCGTTTAGATTATTGTAATGCCCTGCTTTCTGGTCTCCCCAAAAAGAGTATTTCACACCTTCAGTTACTCCAGAACTCAGCTGCACGTGTTCTGACGAGGACCAGAAAGCGGGCTCATATTACACCAGTTTTAAAGTCACTGCATTGGCTCCCTGTGCGTTTCAGGATTGATTTTAAGGTTCTTTTATTAGTTTTTAAGTGTCTTAACGGCCTTGGGCCTTCTTATCTGTCTGACCTGCTTTTACCCTACCAGCCCTCGCGCACCCTGAGGTCCTCCGGTACCGGTCTTTTAACTGTTCCCAACGTTAGAACAAAAACCCATGGTGAATCTTCATTTTATTATTATGGCCCACGTCTATGGAACAGCCTGCCGGAGAACCTCAGGGCTGCTCAGACTGTTGATGTTTTTAAACGCAGGCTCAAGACCCACCTTTTTAATCTGGCTTTTATCTGATTCTATTTCCACTCTTTTCTGCTGCTTCTATTGTTTTTACTGCTTTTAGTTGCTGATTAATAATTTATTTATTTATTTATTTATTTTTACTTTTTAATACATATTTATGTTGCCTGCATTGTTTTATTGTTTTAATTTTATTGTTTTTAATTTATTATCATTTATTACACTTCATTTTTTATATGTTTATATATATATATATTATTTATTTACTTATTTCTTCTCTATTCCGTTTAGTATTGATTGTATTTTGCTCTGTTATCTTTTAGTTTTTAGCTCCAGTGTTTTCCTCATGGGGGCCCTCCACACCGGGAGCTGTATCTGGCCTGCCTGCGGGGGGTGCCGTCCTGGGGGTTGTCCTGGCCTGGATGGTTGGGGGCCCCGCTCCAGGGCCTTATGGCCGTGGTGTGGGCTCCTATCTGTCTGGGTCGGGGTGGTCTCTGTGGTGGTGCCCCCTGTAGTCGTGGGCTGGGACGCCTCCCGGTGTGGATGGCTCCCAAAGAATGAATGGTGTTTCCTCATCTGGTCCCTCAGTGCTCAGCCATATTTTATTCTATCTTTGGGTTGGGTTGGGGTGGGCTGGGGCGTGGTGAGGTGTATGCCTGGAGTGTATGCATGTGTGAAATATGTTGTACTTGTGTGTGTGTGCGTGTGTGGGGGAGTATGAGGGGGTGGGGGATTAGGGTTGTATGTATTTTAATGTAAAGCACTTTGTGTTGCATTTGTTTTATGTATGAAAGGTGCTATATAAATAAAATTTGATTTGATTTGATTTGATTTGAACACACTCAATATCTCAGACACTGCTTGATTAAAATTGATTAACATCTGGATGCCAAGGAAACAAGCAAATTTTCATTCGTTTCAAGTGAATTTTCACTTGAAACGAGTGAAAATTGTCTAAAAACAAGTAACTTCTGAGGTGATCGTGTCTTATTTTAAGTGTAATGAGATATTTTGACTGGAAATAAGACATTTTTGACTTGAAATAACACAAATAATCTTGGTAAGATTTTGCATTTTTGCAGTGTAAGTTGATTTTTTTTACAGTGTGACCAGGTCCTCTAACCTCTTTGCCTGGGTTTTCTTTATGCAGACACCTTTGCCAGTAAAGTAGCGGCCACACAGGACCAATACGCCGACGCCTCTGTGGGCAACGTGACGGGAAGCAACGCAGTCAACGTCTTCCTGGGCATCGGGGTGGCCTGGTCCGTGGCGGCCATATACTGGGAGGTCAAAGGTCAGGTCTTCCGTGTAGATCCTGGCTCACTGGCGTTCTCCGTCACGCTCTTCACCATCTTCGCCTTCATCAACATGGCGGTGCTGATGCTGCGTCGGAGGCCGGCCGTAGGCGGCGAACTGGGAGGCCCGAGGATTATCAAACTGCTCACGTCCCTCTTCTTCATCGGCCTCTGGTTCCTCTACATCCTCTTCTCCAGCTTGGAGGCCTACTGCCATATACAGGGCTTCTGAGAGAGCACGGCTGTCCGGAGCAGTGACTGAACACACACACACACACACGCAAACACACATACACACACAGACATCCCCAGGATATACTCACCTGGACAGTGCTCCGTATTCACTTGACAACTGCTGCCATGGTTCATGAAAAAAAACCTGACTCCTGTAAACACACGGACACAGCAATGCAAAGATGTACATCATTTATTTAAGGACAGTTCCCATCAGTTGCGTTCATCGTAAAACTACTGATCATTTTCACTTGTCGGAAATGAAGGAGGGCGAAAGGTCGACATGTAATATGTAGGTCACTGGTCCTTCCCATAACCTGAATTCCACGTTTGGCCTTGTTTCTCTGCCTGCCCACAGAGGCGTTTGAACTGGGATTAGAGGACTGTTTTCGACAGATGAGACTGCCTGTTCTACCTTTTGGATAACACTTTGACACAAGTGTTGTACATAAACGAGCAGTTTAATTACAATCTACAGTTTGGGAGATAAGCTGCTGTTGTATAATATCTCTCGCTGTAAAATTGTATATCTCTGTTTGATATAATGTACCGCTCTTACTGCATTTGAACTCACTCCTGATAGTGGTAAAGATCATAAAATGCTCCTGAGATCGAAGAGTAAAATCAACAAAATAATAATTACACACACAATGAATTTCTAATCAGCAGTGGCATGATGGGAAAAAAAAAGTATTTCATATCTGCCATTTGGAGTGAGTGTGTGAAAAGCGATGATTCATTCACCCCATAGGTCTTATCCACTTATTTATTAATTGTGCAATTAAATGTCTTTGTAATTTAATGTATATGAGCTGACATGGACAAAAAAATGATACTGTGATTTATTTTAAGTTGTCATAATTACACTGAAATTTCAACTGAGTCAAGTCTCCATTTGATCCATCATCCTGACTGATAGGCAAAATGTGGCATTAGCCTGGGGTTAGTGCTCCCTTGAGAACAAGGTTTTTTTTTTGGTAACAATTTATAATAACCATCATTAATTAATGGTAAATTGATAGTTAATTAAACTCAAATTAATAGTTATTTTCAACTGTCCTCTTTGTGGTTACTATGCTCCTGAGACGGGAGCATAGTAACCTTTATCTTTTTGACAAAAAGAAAAAGATAAAGACTTTTTTTTTTTTTTTTTTTTTTTTTTTTTTTGTAGGAGGAAACAAGTGAGCAGTTGTTCCGGTAAGGTGTTCCCTGCCTTAAAGCCATTTTGTGCTCTGAAATAAGTGTTATATCTGTTAATAAAAGTTAGATTTTATCTGTAAACGTTGGATGGAATGAAAATATTTACTTTAGTACTGCAGCTGGACAATGAGTAAATGCTTCTAGCAGTAACGTTGATTTGATCCGTGGTTTGCAGCTGCAGGCGGCATTCTGCTGAGTACCTTGGGCTGTTCAAGGATTCAAGGATTCAAGGAAAGTTTATTGTCATAGCAACAACACATGCATGCACATGAGGGGGTACGAAATTAAGAACCGAGGCCCGGTCAAGCCAAGAATAAATAAAAAACACAATATTGAATATATAAAAATGTGCGATAAAAATACTTATATAAATGTATTTACATTTACATTAAATAAATACAGTGCACAGATCAGTCCGGTTGGCTAATTTAGCCAATATTGCACCTGTCCATATGTGGGGGCAGGGGTGTGTGTGTGTGTGTTTAAAGGGGACCAACAGCTTGTGGATAAAAGCTGCTGTTGAGTCTGGTGGTGCTGCTCCTGATGCTCCTCCACCTCCGGCCTGAGAGGAAGGGGGCAAACAGTGAGTGTGTGGGATGGGTGAGGTCCTTCATGATGCTGGAGGCCCTTTTTCTGCATCCGGCTGTATAAATGTTCGTGGTGGTGGGTAGACTGCCTCCCACAATGTTTTGTGCCGCTTTCTCTGCAGCAGAGCAGCCACCGTGCCACACTGGGATGCAGGAGCAGAGACACTCTCCACTGCACATCTGTGGAATGAGATCAGGACTGAGCTCCCAAGTCTAGTACGCCTCAGCCTCGCCAAAATTGGGGTCAACCTAGGACAAATTGCAAGAGAAGCAAACTCAACTGATTTTGTATCCTGAGTTTGTCCTGAGTGAGGGGAAAAAAAGTCCCAAGAAATCCCATTGGTGGAAAGTTTTGAAAATCACCTTTTTATGACCACATATTACCAAAAAAACACTGTTTTTAACACACAGGGGAAAGGGGTTCAAAATTTGACTTTCAGATATCATTATAAAAATTCACAAGTTGATTACACACACAGACAAGAAAAAAGTCAATTACTTGAATTATTCTGTTTACACATGATTTGATATGCGCTAATAAGGAATATAAGGAATAAATGCCAGAACAGAATTAAAAGGTTACTATATTACAGTGAATTAAAAGGTTACTATACAAATAGTAACCTTGTTTAAATATCTGTTCTGGCATTTATTCCCTATATTCCTTATTAGCGCATATCAAATCAGATCATGTGTGATATGCATGTGAAAACAGAATAATTCAAAGAACTTGTAATTGACTTTTTTTCTTGCCTTTGTGTGTGTAATCAACTTGTGAATTTTTATAGTGATATCTGAAAGTAAAATTTTGAGGTGCTGAGGGAGATGGTGCAGGATGAGGTGTTGTGGATTTTAATTGATTGTGGTCTGTCTGTTGCAGTTGGAGGAGCTCAGTCCAAGTGTGTGGAGTTTTGTCACCAGAGTCCGTGGCATTATTGTGTTGAATGCAGATGTGAAGTCCACGAAGAGCAGTCGGACATAGTCGCAGGGAGTGAAATCTGTCTTTTAAATAAATTCAGAGCACCTTAACAACAGCTTTAAATCAGCTGCACCGCATATTCAGGAATACAGATTCGTGATTTCTTCAAGATTATATGGATGCCTCTTACACAGTTATTTTTGATATCTTTGTGAACACATATGCTACACGTGCACAGTGGCTTCATCACATTTGATACAGAAAAAGGTGGAGCAGGAATGAGGGCAACCAAAAAAAGGGTCATTTATAACTTCAGCCTAATTCCACATTGTTGTATGGTTTCTGTCTATCATGCATTTTGCTTTTCCTGGAATACCAAAAGAATGGATACTCTGAAAGTCAACCATTACAATACTACTTTAGTGAGAGTCCTCAAGTATCAGGTATTAAGTGTACTTAAGTATTCAAAGGTACAAGTAAATTGTGCTGAATAAGAGTTTTTTGAAGGTTCATGCAAACTGCAATGAGCCCTCACTGAAGGTGGTGGTGGAGATACTGATGGTTAGGAGGAAGGAGAGGATATCTGAGCTGAAGGCCAGGCGGGTTGGCCTGGGCTGGTGAGGAGACACACACAACGTTAATTTCACCAGCATGAGGCAGAGAAAACTCACGTAACTCATACTTGAGCAACACGCCAAGCAATCTGCGGATGAGTGGAAGGAGTGCCGGGTTTTTATCCTGAAGAGGTGATGAGATGGCTGCCAACAGGTGAGGAGGTGAACCGGGAGACAGGGGAGAGGGAGTGAGCCACACACACAACACACACAAACACAAACACAGACTGTGAGACAGGCAGGGGAGGAGGATGAGACAAAAACGAGGTGGAGAATACAGAGAAACACACAGAAAATCTGGGGTCCTGGCCATAGCCTCGTCCCAGAGCCATATCTGTTAATGTTACCTCCATTTTCTCAAGCAGGAACAGACACAAGAAATCCTTCAAAATTCACCATCATTCTGTTGTAAAGCTTAAGACCTTGATTACTGTTGCTTGCACGTCTCAGCCTCCCATGTCTGTTTCTCAATGACCTAATGACTTTCTAACGTCCCACAATTTAGGTGTCTCATGTCTTACTGGGACTTCACTCTGATCGGGGGACTGCTGCCCCCTGGTGGAGCTATGCCGGCCTGACTATAACTTTCTGAGTGCCCCAAGGGCCATAGGCCGTGGAGCTCGCAGTGTTTTATGAGAACCACCTCAACCACGTCCCATTTTATGCAGGACCTTTTCATAGTTTTGAAGTAATGGCTTAAAACTGAGTGTGACTTCCCGGTGTGTTGCGTGGTTATTTCCTGACGCCACACATCTTCTCGTTTTATCAATGATTTCTCAAACCTGCTTTCATCTGTTGTACTCAAATTTGACAAGATCACTAATGTAGGAGATTTTAATATTCATATTCATTGATGAGCCGTCTACAGGATTTATAAAGACTGTAAAATCACTTAACCTGGTGCAACATGTTTCTGGCCCCACACAAAACTGTGGGCCCTTGATCTTGTTTCTTCCACTTGGCTTGACTCTGAACTCCTTGCGTATGTCTGACTTAGTTTCTGATCACAAATGAATAATTTTTGACACAATTGTACGGTCAGCGTTGACTTCTCAGAAACAAACTGTACAGTCTGGCATCTTTAATGAGCACTCTGCAGCTAGGTTTTCAGCTCTCTTGTCTGATATGTTCAAGACAATTCCTAAGTTGTCCAATATTAATGACTCTGTTAAAGGGTTTAATGAACTGTGAGGCTTAGCTCTTGATACCGTCGCTCAAAATAAGACCAGACTGTCCCCAGTTGTCAATCCTTCCTTGGATCCTTGGATAGATGATTCCATTCAGCACCATAGGAGAGATAGAAAAGCTTAATATAGATGGAAAAAAAAAAATCAAACCTCCACACCACCTTCACATGAAGGAGCTATTAACCATATGCTCAATCAACTCATTAAAAATGCGGGGGCAGCAAATTTCTCTGGTTTGATCAACAACAATTGGCACGATCCGAGGATTTTGTTTAATCAACTTTTGAGTTCTCTTCATTCTGGATATCCTGCCACCTCTTCTGATGATTGGGCTGAAGTTTCTACATTTCTTTGTTGAGATGATCAGTGGTCTCAGATCAGATTTCAGCCTTGCAGTTTCTCACTCTGATCAAGTTACATGCCTTGTTCTGCTGTCTGATTTCAACCCTACTGCCATCCAAGATCTCTTGGATAGTTTCTCACGTGTGTCCATCTGCCTGCCCTGCTGATGTAATTCCAACCAAATTTCTAAGAGGTCCTGCCAGTCATAGCACCCTGCCTTTTCTCTATTGTCAATCAATCTCTCTACTGTGGTTGCATACCTGACTATTTACAGACAGCCAGTATCTTCACTTTCCTAAAAAAAAAAAAAAATAAATAAAAAATAATAATGGTGGTATCTAACTAAACACAGGCCCATTTCCAAACTCCCCTTCATTTCTAAAATTTGTGAAAAAGTCATCACTCACCATCTTCTCCAAGTAATTGAGGGACATGATGTCTTTGATGAATTTCAATCTGGCTTCCATCGAAATGTAGCACTGAAATGGCACTGCTTAACATAAAAAAACAACATTCTTGAACAAACAAATCTCAAACAAACAACAACTGAAGGCTGCAGGATAGTTTTAGGTCCCTGATAGTCTGAGTATCTTCGACAGTTCAGTTTCTCTTGTTTTGTAATTTAATTTTCCTACATTTAACATTAACAGGCATTAGACATATTCCCATCTGTTATTTATCATCATCACATATGTAAAGCAGGAAATACCCAGTATGTGGTATTTGAATGTGTGTGTTACCATGGTAGCTTAGTGGCAGCCATTACAAAGACAAAACTCCCTGTAGGAAATTATGGCCAAAATGATACACCGCTTACCTAACTTATTTTGCTCAATATGATTAATATTAATATTACAAGGTCAGTGGAAGTTCTGAATGAAATGTTTCAATATTGCCAACTGACCAGTCTAACTAGATTACGCATTGTATTAATTATGATGTGTAGCCCCAACTTGGAGTATAAGTTTTGAAGTTGTGCTCATGATACATGACATAATACATTAGTTTCAGTTCTGTTCCACTGAGGTCTGACAGAGCCAGGGTCCTGGTTTTGCTCGTGGTGACTCACTGGGACTGAACCTTAATTAACATCATTAGTAACACCTGTGTTTAGCTGCTATTCATGTAAAAATGTCTGTTGTGAAAAAAAAGTCTACTGAGCCAGGGAGCTACATTGGCATAACTGATGATTTTGTTTTTTTTTAAGCTTACATTCTGCCCATGTAGCAAAAAAAAAAAAAAAAATGCTCAAAAAGTGCATAAAGTATTAATGGTTAATATCACCTTTTATACAAGAAATGCAGCTCAAAATACTTTACAATACACCTGAGCGAGCGCTTCTCATGTGAACAGATGCTTTCCATGGCCCTGAAGAAGAAATGACAAGTTTCCTTCTCTAATCCTAACCCTGACTGCTGCTGCCGTTATTTCCACTACTCAACTTTGGCCAGCAGATGGCGACTAATCTCCAAAACGCAATAAACACTTGATTACTGACTTTGGCTCCACTGATGCGTGAGAGGGCGTAGTCACTATAAATCTATAAATGCCTTTGCCCCACATGTATTTCAAACACAAAACTGTAAGTCTGTTCCTCTACAATAATCTACCCATGAGATAAGCACTTAATCTCATGATCATCCAAGGGGTACCATGCATTTGCAGCCTCACCAACTGGACCCTGAAGTTGACCTCCACCCCTTACTGAAGTGATTTTTGGACTCACATATGAAAAAATAACTTGGTTTGTATTAAATTGTTGACATGCCTGAAAACACCGACAAAGGTTACAACATTCACTCACACTTTTCTGTGTTCCTTTGTATGAATTTCTGCTATATCAAATACTAATGACGTTATTTGTGTGTGTTTAGCTCGTGGCATGAGCCTGATGAGTGTCTGGTGTCCACCATCTAATTATGGCAAAATTATCTACAAACTGCACAATCAGAAAAAAAAAATCTTCCATAGTAGCAAAAAAGTGGATATGGCAGCATCACGCTGGGACAACAGGATCACAGATTTACACAAAACATCAGACAGAAAGTAAACTCCACAGATCTCTCCACTTGTACATTAAATCATCACCTGCATTCAGACGGTGTATTTACAGGTGTAGGGCCACACTGGCAGATAATAGGAACTCCACAATATATAAAGCCTGGACCGACTGAGTATTGCATCTCTATCCAAATTATGACTGCATGAATCAAGTCACAGGATGCATGACATTCACAATTTTATTCTTTAAGTTAGCATGAAAGACAGAGTGAGCATGAAATCATTTCACTGACGATTTATATATTTGTGAGAGCCTGTTATGCAAGATTACGTAATAAAGAGTACAACCAAGCCCCCAGCAAGCTAAAAACTCTTCAAGGCATGAATCAGCACGGTTTGTAGACACTGTATTACACATTTTGATAAATACATTTTACACACGTTCCCTATGATCCTTCACTTGGAGAAGGAGCACGACCGGAACTAAGCAAACAAATTCATCACAGGCACTAAGAGTACGCAAATGAGCATTTTCTGTTAAATAAAGTGACGTCCTGTGCAACAAAGCTTGTGGTCAAGACCCCCGCGCGCTTTGATCGTGTGAAGCTGGACAGAAAATGGCTCCTGGGGCAGGATTCAGAGCAAATCCAACATGGCTGCAGTTTCCTAGCTGTTCCTCTTGGTGTGGATGAGAAGGTCTCTCTGGAGGTCGACTTCCAAACTGCTGGCGTGTTTGCTGCCAGGAGGGTCAGTGACCAGAGTCAGTTTGTTAAACACTCCTCGACCAAAGTAATCAGCCACGACGGAGAAGCCGTCATTAGAGCTGCGCAGCTGGAATCCAAAGAGAAGAGAAGAAAATAAGAGCTTGGTCAAACTTTCCTATTTCGTATTGAGCTAGATTAGATGAAACTTCACCATGAAAAACTGGGCCATAGCAGCAGATCACAGGATATAGCAAAGTAATAACACAAACAAAAATATAAAGTAATAGAGCATACTAAATAAAAATATATGGAGATAAAAATAGCAGCAGCTGAAGATATTTAGACTCAAATGAATGAAAAATCTGAAAAAAAAAAAAAAAAAAGAAAATCAGAAAATGTGTAAAAATGGAAATAGATGCACAGTGACTATAAATACAAAATTAGGGATATATGGAATATGTTACATACAGAGAAAATCAGAAAATGTAAGAATATGAAAATTATGTAAATGTTCAGTATATTAACAAAATATGTTTTGCCACGATGCAAATATGTGCAGAACTCAGGGCAGGGCGATATGGACAAAATTCAATATCACCCTACAGTATCAGACTGAATACCGTGATATCTAAATTGTGAAAATATTGTAGAAATGCCTTTTGATGCTTTATAATATATTTAAACACCAGAGTTTTTTATAAGCAGGTATTAATTATATGAAAAGAAAGAAATAAAACCGGTATTCCTTTTAAATTAATGCAGCCTTTAAAACCAAGAAAAGACTAAACATAGACCTAATACAATATTGTGATATCTAAAATCCAAGACAATATATCACAATATCAATATATTAATATAGCACCCAGCCCCAACAGTGATTGCTGCAGAGAGCCGTGTGGTTGCCATAGACAACAGACAGGAAGTGCCGATCAAAGAGAGGGGTGTGACTGATTGACCCGGCTGCGTTTCTTGTCGCTTCCCTCGGCTCAGAGCCTCAGTTTGGTTACCTGTCTGGTGAAGTGGTCATGCAGGTCGCGCTTCTGGTCCTGGGCGCGCAGCATGTCCATAACTTTGCGGTTCTCCGGGGTGCAGGTGGGACACTCGGCCTCGCTCTCGGCGTAGCTCTCGAAGCAGTGCTGGTGGAAGGAGTGGCTGCACAGGAAATGGACGGAGGGCAGCTCCAGGGGACTGTTGCACATGTTGCACTTGGTCTTCTGGAAGATCTTTGCACTGTGAGGAAAAAAAAAAAAAAATTACAGGGCAATAAATAAGCTGTGACCCCTACTGGTGATGAGTGAGAATAGCAACGAAATCTGGGAGACATCAAATATCTGGATTTGTTGCAAAACAGATGGAAAATAATTAACTGGAACTGAATGACTAAATCTCAGTGGATCTCCCTGGTTAAATGAAATAAAATTGTATGTCTACTGTTTCATTAAAAACACATAAAGCGGCATTAGACGAAGAAGACAGGTATCGGGTTATTGTCTGAGACCTGCTACAGATGGATAATGGTGGGATTTAGTCACTCATCTTTACATTCATCTTTAGGATTGGGTGCTTGTAAAAAAAAAAAATGTATTTTTATAACTGATAGAAACCGCTGTTGCCAAGGAGATGTATTGAGGCACACCAAAAAAACAAGACAACAAAGGTCTTTAATTTGAAATGACTGCAATGGATGTTGTGTATGAATAAAAAAAAGAAGACGTGGGAGTGACAGATGTGTATCCTGGCTACAGCAAAATCCCATCCCTTGTGTTACCAACCTGGTTCTGAGCTCCTGGATCTCGGAGCGCAGGTGGGCCGTTTCCTCGCGGTACTGGCGGATTTTGCGTTCATCGTCCTCGATCTGCTGGCTCTCCCTCTGCAGCTTGTTGATGAGGTAGTCCTTGATGACGGACAGCGTGGCCGTGGAGTTGTGCGCCAGAGTCTGCACCACTGTGGCCGTAAACAAAACAGGTATACACACTGAGCCATGAATCTTCTGTTCAAATTACAAGTTACAAGAGGAAATAGTCAAGAAGGTTATCATCAGCATATAGGCGAATAACAACATGTTTTACTTTAGATGTCTATGGGAGGCCCTCAAGCTGAATTGATTCTAATGCAACATTTTGATCCAATTCTACACAAGTAGACATGAATATTATTATTGTTTTTGTCATGAAAATAACATAAAACAATTAATACTGGCACAAAATCTCAGCTATCCGTTGCTTCAGTGCAACAGTATCAAGCTGCAAAACCCCTACCCTTCACAAAACTGCAAAATAAATCTCAGAAATTCGTCTTGCAATGCAAAGAACATATTTCCAGTGAGCACAGACTGCTGCAGAGAATCTGGAAAAGTAGGTCCAGCTCACCAAGCAGAGGAGGCATCAGGTTGTTTTGGTCGATGTGCTGCAGGACCTGACTGATGTAGGCTTTGCAGTCCTCTTCTTTCCGGGCAAAGTATCCCAGCGCCTGCTCCCAGAGACAAACCTCTTGGTCCCCGAAGCGCTTGCAGGCTTCCACCACTTTGCTGTACTCCTCGTTCTGCATGTGGTAGTGCATTATTTGCTGGTACCTGTATCAAAATGACGGTGATTCAAGCATCACATGGATAGCAGTAACATTTTTTTTCAAGATACACTTGTTTTCCCTGCACATGCTAGTTTCTGATCTCCAAATGGATGAGCCACTTCTGATAAGTGGCTTTGATACCTAAATGTAATTGGTAGTTTCAAATCATTTGGCTGCACATCGACAGTAATAATATTTTTCCTTGGAGCCCACAAAGGAGGATAAAAAATGACTGAAAAATGTTAAGCTGCAAATGGTTTACATTGTGTGCTGTTTTTATAAGCACCGGACAAATGAAGGCGGTTGTGATGGATCCCTAAACGACACAGTCAGACTATTCTGAATTGAAATCAGTGGCTATTAAACAACTAAACTCAAGACAAATATAATAATATATATACAGCCTTTACCAACTGCAGCTCTGTAATATGCACCATGCCAGTGTGTTAATAGTGCTGATACTCGCTGATGTACAATTCTGATACTGGAGATGTTTACTAATGTACGTGTTACTGTAGTCTAGCCCCTTGTCATGTGGTTGATATAAGTGTACAATTAAAATCTGATCCCTCGACATCTCTGCCAAAGCTTGCTCAGCGACTCACTTGTTTGTGTGCAGTGAATTGTAATATGCTGTTTATCTTCTGTTTGTTCATCTGCACCAACAACATAAATTAGAGCCATATACTGTATTCATAAAACAGGCCGTGTCTGCTGCTGGAGGCAATGTAGTGTTACAGCGACACCGTTAAACACGCAAACTGCCAGTTATTCGCCTGGACTGTCAGCACACGCTGCTCACAAGTGCCCGTGAAGTTGACCGAATCTCAGCTCAGTGACTTGATGTGAGGTTTGGAAAAGACTCATTCAACAAACACGTTCAGATGCTCTTCAGGCGGTCGGACTCACAGTTTGCCCTTTTCGTAGAGGTAGAGGACGCCCTCTTTAAAGTTGTGCATCTGACAGAGGACCAGGGCCTTGTCAAACACAGTGTTGTCACTCCTCAGCAGCGACAGTGCTGCCCCCTGCAGAACCTTCTTTCTCTGCCAGACAAATTGTGCAGCACAAGAACAAGAGCGAGACAAGACAAACACAAAGCCAAAAATCAGACAACTGACGGAGGTCATTTAGTAAAATAACTTTGACTGAGGAATAGAACCCAATTTCCCCTCAGGGATCAATAAAGTATTTCTTATTCTGATTCTGACTCTGATCAGATTTGTATCCATCAAGTTGTCCATAGCTTGAGTGAAAACATGATCTGATCCCTGTAATGAGTAACTGAAAACTGACTCTAAAGGTGTTTTTCCCAACCACAATTATAATCACATGTTCGAGGGTAACTTTACAAATTCACGGCCAAAAACAGATGAAGGACAAATAATGATTTCTAATTTTAGATAAAAGTTATGTCTGGGAGGCTGCTTACCAAACCCAAATCCTTTCAATTCCCTTAGTGAACTTTTAAAGGGAGTTTCTAAGGGTAAAAAGAACTTTCAAAAACACAGGAGTCATTCATTTTTTTGTGTTGCAACACACAAGTGCTTATTCACTGCACTTCTGCATTTTGGTAAATTATCTTTTAATTTTAGGAAGCATGCTTGTGTCAGTCTCTTCAAACATGCTGGGAAATGTGGACTGGGGATGCAAGCATGCAGGATCTGGAGGGACCAAGGATTCGATAAATGGTTTTGTTCAATTTGGAGATTTAAAAAACACGTATTTTGTATATTTGGGACCAAGTACAGGAATACATCCCCCTTTTTTCTACTCTGTATGTGCTTGTGTGTGTTGCAGTAACCTCAGGATCCTTTTCGTGTGCCCAGTCCTGCAGCCGCAGCTCCAGCAGTGTGTCATAGACACCCTGAGGAGAAAAGGGGTCCACCTCGATCATGTGCTCCAGAAAGGCCTTCAGCTCCCGAGGGTTGTTGGCAAAGATCGGGATGAACTCCTCTGAGTTGGCCTGAAACCAAAGTGGATATTGTCAGCCTTTTAAAAAGGAAAATTACACCTTCGGCTACTCTTACACTGTTAGATATCATCAGTCTGTTACTTTCATTGAACTAACAAGTTATTTTGTGAGGAACTTGTAATTTCCCTTTTTGTTACAGCCACTTTCCCTCAAACTGGCGCAGAAACTTTGAAATCAGTTGGTGATTTCCTGTGTTTCAGAGACGTTTACCACTGATGTTTCAAAAGTTTTCTCCTGCTGACGTAGCTGCAAATATACTGACATGGCATCATGTCATCTGTATGGGGCCAGATATCCATGGTAATATGCAAGTTGCATTGCCCCTTGCTTTTTAAAATTGTGACAGCAATCGATTACTATGTTTTTGAGGAGGGACTGAACTTACAGGGATTTAATTACAACAGTAGCCACCTTCAGTGCTGATCAAGTCATAAGAAAAACCATGGCATGTTTCAAATTGTGGGAAAAATTATCATCTGACTTAATCTATGACATTTTTCAAGTAAATGCTTGACTGCTGTCTGTTACTGACTGATACAAAACAATAGTGAATCACCTTCATACAGCCAACTAGGCGCCCTTGGTGCACATGAAATTAATTTTTATTTTTCTGGTTGGTTTGGACTAAACAGAACGACTATTTGGTTAGCATGAGCAGTGATAGTTTGCATGGCTGAATAGATTAAGAGTGAGCACTGCCTAGAGAAACTCAAACTTCAGCGAGAGAAGATAAAAGGAAAAAGATGTTACTGTACTGCACACATTGATTGACAGATGATCCCTGGGAAGTCCAGTACAGAAAACACCTCAGTAATGACACTTCATACCAAGGATATCACCAAAATAAAACAAAGACAAGACTTAAACTGCATAAACAAAATGTTGTTATTAATTTATAATGTCAAAGTGATCTGAATAAGAATTACATCACCTGTGATGGTGCCCTAATTCATTCTCATTCCAACCAAATCATGAATTCCAGTTTCACCTGTAGGTCTTAGACAAGTCTTTAGACCAAAGAATCATTCGAACGTCACCTGAAAATAACAGAAATTATTCTTTCACATGGGCAAAACGACGGCAGGGCAGGCAGACCTTGTTGGATAGACCTCTCTCCAGGCTGTCTCTGTCGGCAGCGTCTCGGCTGGGCTGGTAGTCGGTGCATAAACCCTTGAGGAGCAGAGTCGTACCTTCTGGTACGTGGTGCATTAGTGTCTTGCCGTAACGCTTCATGTTGCTCTCAGCTTGTTCAAAAGGCAGACGTCCGATGTAGCGGAGCGCCTCTTGGTAGTTCTGTTATACAGAGTGAGATGCAGTGTGATAATGGAGAAATGGTGCATGTTAAGATGCTGTTGAAGTGAATGAGTGTAGCAAGTGCATTCATGTGGATGATTATGTTTATGGTTATGTTTTCTGTCTTACAAAATTAGATTACACCTCAACACTGAAATGAATCAAGCTGCTTTACCTTGACATGGTAATAATTTAATGATACAGTGCTACTTCCATAGAAAAATACTGAGCAGTTACATTTCATCCCCTTTGTTACAAATAGTAATAAAGCCAATTTCCAAATTATCAATCACTGAAACCTCATTTCAGTGAGTGAGTAATTGTGGACCCAAATTCTTCTAAATATCTGAGAGAAAAATGTATATATAGAATGTACGCAGGCACCAAGGAACGGTCTGCATACTCAATCGGAAATGACAAATATTTATCTCCTCATGTCAGAGGCTGCTTGTCTGCAAAAGCAACTGATTTAAGCATAAACTAATTCTCAGCCTAGCTCCAAATGATGATCTTAAAATATTTCTCAAACAGTTTTGTACATCTACTTTCAGTATTATCTAACCTTGAGATCTTCGAGCTGGATCTTCAGGTACCACTCATGGTGCGTGTGTTTCTCAGCCAGGAAAACAGCATGACTGTGGTAGCCGGCCTGGCGAAGAACCTTGATGGCGATCTCAACGTCAAAGTGGACCTCGCTCTCACTGCTCTGTTGAAAATACATGGGATACATACAGCATTACAATATGGCAGCCACAAATGAACCGTCAAGCAGGAAATATACGTCCCACGTCCTAATTACCTTGATGAACTCTTCCAGCTTCGAGCTGTCTTTCAGCTTGGTGTAACAGTTGAGCAGCAGTGTGGTGTGATCTGCGTTGGCCAGCGACTGTCTGTGCAGGGCCTGCAGGTACGCCGTCAGGTTGTGGATCCTCTGTGCGTCCAGGAATTTCCTGATCACATACGACGGCTCCAGTTTTCCAATGGTGCTGTAAGACCAAGCGGTAAAGAGTTGAGGTGCGACTGTACTGTAAAGTGAAAACAGGGCAATGACCAAGCAACTTAATGCAGCTGCTTCATTTGATATGTAATTACATCAAAAAATCAGGTCCCTTTTTGTAGGATGTTGTTAAACTCCTGAATTCGAACCGCTACTGAGCCAAGCTTGATGACCTCTGGGGCTGATGGATAATCCGCTCGCTATGTTGGATCCATTGGCCACAATCATGGATCGCTACCTTGTTTTATGCAACATCATGTTTACATAAAGCTGCTTGCTATTGTTCAAGCTGGCACAGCAGCATCCACACATCCTTTGATACTTATCCTAAATACAGACATAACGGCAAATAAAATGCTTAAAGATTAGTCATAGTGCTTGAACATGTCTGCCTGACAGTCGCGTAAATTTCCCTTAGATATTGGGGGCGGACACATTTAGCGGGGGGTCAGGGGGTCAAGAGGGGTGCTAAAGTAAAAATGGTATGGTCCAAGCATAGGGGTGTAATTCTTTTTTGGAAAAGAACAAGTGTTTTGCCACTCTGTATTGTTATATTACCTGTATTAGTGAGGGGTTTGTATCTCATGCTACTTTTTGGGGGAGGGGACAAATTGATCTGTCCTCCCGGACCCACCCTAAATTTGCACCCATGCTGCCTGACATGAGGAACACAGCTCCTGCTGAGACCACATGGATGCTGCAGTTACCGAATGTATTGCTGGATGGCGCCGTCGTGGTCTCCCTTCAGGTAGAGGTGATCGCCATACTGCCTGAAGATCTCTGACAGCCCGTCACTATCCAGGTGCTGGCTCTTTGCCAGGTTTATGGCCATCACAAACAGGTTCTTCTTGAACAGCATCTTCAAAGACAAACAAGAAGAAGATTACCTCCACTGACTGATCTCACCGATGAACCGATGCCCTCCTCGCTAATGTTTTAAAACTTTTTAGATTTATGTTTCACAGTTGAACAGACACAGATGTTGCCCTCTGGACTCACTTCTAGTTTAGTCTGAGTGTCCTTCTCCTGGAGAACAAACATCTTTCCGTCTCTGGTGAGGATGTAGAAGGAGCCCCACTCTGCCAGCACATCAATGATGTCGTCAAAGGAGGCGCTGTAGGCGATGAACTTGTTGTCCAGATCGTAGATGGTCAGAAGCTGTTTTTCTGATGGAGAGTTCTCCCTGCTACTGAATCCGGTCCTGGGTGGAGGAATAACAGTATTACCAGCACCATAACAGCCAGATGTGTTTGAGTGAGGGGTTTTGTTAACCGGTAAATACACAACAATGTGCGATGAAAAAAATCGCTACAATAACTTCTGTTGTTGCTTAGAAAGCCTCGGGCAAGCCTGACTGCTTTCATTCTGGCTTGGAGTCAAACAGACGCTTCGAGTCTCATGGCCTGATCATTTCATTGGCCTAATGCAATTCAGAGCTGCTTTACTGATACGCTACACCAACAAGGCAAAGCGCATATACACTCTGACAACGTCTGCTGCCAGTTAGCTGCAAAGTAGCCAAAATAAAAAAAAAAATCAGGCGAAATGAAAATTTGCCATCATGAGCTGTAAAACACCTGATAATCATTCTGATTCACTGTAAAAAAATTTTTAAAAAATGCCTTTTTGTCCTTGGACTGCCTGACCTACACTCTCAGACTCCAGCCAGATATTTATCCAGTACTTTCTTTAATAATCTTATATGACATTTCTGATTTGTACACATTCAGTTTTTTACTCCATTAATAAAAAAGCGTGATGATGTGCTGAGAGCAACAGACCCTTCCCTGCCTTTGCTCTGAAGAACAAATCCTCTCTTTTTTTTTTCTACCTTAAAAACCTTGTAAATAATTTCCTTTGAAATGGTTCTAAATTGCAAACTACAAAAGATGATTAATTCTAGATCATACCATAACTTATGTCGAGTGTTAGGAATATTGTTAGACAGCTCGGCCATTTCCAACAGTCTGTTCAACAACAAAATCTGCATTCACCTGCATAATATCACGGCAAAAATGGACTTAAAAAAGCTGTCACAAGGAAGAGCAGCCTTGGTGTTTTTCTAGAATGAGCACGTGTGGATTTCTCCCCAACTTCATTTTTGTGAGTAACCATTAGAGCTTCTTTTCTTTCATGATTTGAGGAAACAGCCTGTGCTTCTCCACCTCGTATAATATTACAACCAAACTTCAGGTTCAGGTTGCATGAAATAATTGACTCATTTAAACCAAATTAGTCTTTTTCTCCTGTTGTATTTTACACTAAGAGCCGACTGGATGACAGGTCCCACAAATCTCTGCTTTGACAACTGTGAGCAAAGCTGGGATTTAATGAATAACGCCTGCAAACGCTGGACGCAGATGATGACTGAGATTTGCAAAATACTGATATGCGCACACACACACACACACATTTATATATAGACACAGTATGTTACTAGATTTCCGTACATATGCTGCTTCCATCTGCCCTACCTGCTGTGTCCATGCACATGACTCGCACATATTCCTGTGCATGCACAATATTTAATAAATGCCAACAATTCACCCTTCCATGTTAGGATTCATTCCTGTATGGTGTTGATGTACATCCATATGCTCTGGACATATTTCTGTGCATAATTTACCTCCATTTGTGAATCAAGTTTGCACACCTGGACACACTTTTGTTTAACTGTCGCTCCTAAAATATGAACCAACCTGTCACTGAAGATGCTGCACCTTCATTTATTTATTAGCTGTATATTTTCAGTGCATTTGGCCGGTGTTATCACTTCTTCCTCTCTACTGTGTTATCCTCGTCTCTGCTGCGACAACCCAATAACCATCACAACGATCATTACAGTTTCCTCCAATTTATGTAATACTGTCCTTACTTGCTGGGTGACTTTGTGTCCCTGATGAGTAAGAGCAGGTAGCCCCGGTGCCAGTGGGCCAGCAGCTTGTGTCCTTCGAAAGCAAAGCAGGGCCCCCGCTCGTCGGGCTGGTACAGGTACACGCATTCGTCGCCGGCCACGATGAACTGGGAGTCCTGGGAGGGATCGGCGAGGGCAGAGCAGCGCAGCGCACAGCCATGTGTGTCCAGCTCTAGTTTAGGATACTCCTTGATGGACAGGGTGTAGCACTGACCACAGGCACAAAAAAATCAAGGGATTAAATCAGGTCAGAGGACGGTTTAAGATAACGATGTCAAGTGAAAAACAGATTTGCAGATTTTCATGTTTTACATTTTTATGCCTGTCTATGTATCTGAGCGTGCTAGCATGTTAATGTATTTATCATTGTGTTTTTTTTTAAGTTATGTGTGGACCCCAGGAAGAAAAGCTTTTGCTACAACAACCAATGGGACAAACTCTACCTTACGTTCATGGGCTAGGGTTAAACAGCATTTTAAGAGCCTCTTGCTTCCATAATTTGACACACTTCCTGTTGAAACAGGATGTTGGGGCATGTTGGGTTTTCATAAGTGTAAACCAATGACAGATCAGTTAGGGAGATAAAGGTGGGTTAATCAGGACAGGACTCAGTGGGAGGGATGAGGGGTAACACAGGCCAAAATGAATGAGAGGTGATATCCTCAACACGTTAGCTGCTGCACACTGAGGCCATCTTGTAGGAAAATAACATTGGATATTCATATTGTGGGCATAATTCTGTTTGGAGCATGTTTACTCACTCAGCTGCTTAAAAACCAAATCAAATCGTGGCCGTAAGACATTAAAACTTTTTCTTGAAGATGTACAGTGACAGTCCGAGTTTACCACGCCACAACATTGATGAGATGAGACATCATTTCAGATGTGTTTCTCAAATAAATAAGCCTCATGTCGTTTTATTATGAGAAGAAAAAAAGATGTCCAAGCAAATTAATTCACAATGCTGAGGTATCCTTATTTTTTTCAAGAAATGGTGACGGAAGAAGCTTTGGTTTCTCCCCGTCTGTGGTTTTATTTGGTGTTTTTACTGGTTGATGTTTTTGCTCACACCTTTTGGTTCAACAGTGAAGACACACTGTTTTTCACTACTGGAATTGTGACGTTCAAAATGCCGATGACAGTTTAAAAAAAAAAAAAAATAATAATCATTTTCCATTTCATTGTGACTTTGAGCCCTTTTAAAAGCCTTTGGAAAAACTCAAAAATACACGGCAGCCAAGCTCAAAACAAGGATCCCTGAGTAAAGTTCACTAAACCTGAAGGCAGGTTCATACAGACCCAATTAATTAATTAGTTAATACAACTGAATAAAAACAAGGGTGGCTCACTCAGTCAGTGTGAAGCACCGAGCTCAGAACCAGCCCACCTCCCAGCTCTCACTGAATCCGTATCAGCCAAAGTGTGACCTCAGTAACTCACATGGACTTTCTCCAGAGTGGCGACAAACAGATGCGTGACCTTCCCCACTTGGCGGAAGGCGAGGCCCGTGACAGGGCAGGTTCCCTCGTGCAGCGTCAGGGTTTTACTGTGGCGATCTCTGGTGATGTCGCCCTTGGTCAACACCACACTGCCATCTGTGAAGCCTGCAAAACACACCTCATCAACAACATCATCATCATCATCCACACACGCGCCACGGCAGCCAGACGAGTTCAATGCAGCCGACCGGTGGGCCTTTAATGTGACTTACCGATGGCCATGAAGTTGAGGTTCTCATGGACGCTGAGACAGGACACTTCTGTGGGCTTGTTTCCGGGGATGGCAGGAAAAATCCTCGTGCACAGAGGATTTCCGCTGTCTCTCTTGTCGAGGTTCCAGACCTTCACCTGCCAAACGAACGTCAGATTCAGTTTAACGGCAGTCCGTCAGAAAAAGAATGACACAAATGAGCCGTGTTTTACGTTTCTCTGGAAGTCTGTGCACTCACAAGGGGGTTTATTCCCTGTTCGTCCTGCCCCACAGACACCAGGATGCTGTGCTGCTTCAGCTGGTAGAGGTGTGTTACACGCAACTTGTACGCCTGAAAAGAAGTCAACTGCAGGGAGCGGGTCAAGAGCCAGATCTGACCAACCATATGTAATATTCAGAGGGTTAAGGGCAAAAATGTAGAGTTGTTGGCATGAGAATAAGCAGGACTAACATGCCATGGGATCATTTTTTTGTATTCATAATTAGCACTATCCAGTACATTGATATTATATCAACATTGTGATAGGACACTGGACATTGCCTGGGATTTTGGATATCATAATAATGTGATATGTCGTTTCCTTTGTTTTAAAGGCTGCATCACCATAAAAGGATGCAATTTTCTGGCCTTAAGCTATCTGCTTGACTATCATATCCACATTAATTATGGCTGTTTATCAAAAAAATATAGCATCTAAATATGTTTCTAGAGCATCAAATCTCCTCTTGTAATTAGTTAACACAATATCGATATTGAAGTATGCAGTCATAACAGCTGCCAAGGCCCAGATCAACTGCAGTTGTTCAGCTTACAAATAAAAAAAAAAACTAAAATAATTATACAAATATAAAAGTTATACCACAGGCGAAGTAAACTGACAGAATATGAGATAATAATTAAAAAAATACAATAAAGTACAGTAAGCTCACCATAAACTTGCTATTAAGTTCCAATAACACATTATACGTCTCAGCAGAAATAATACAGGAATAATGTAGTGACTTTTCATTCAGCTAAGTCTTTGTTTTCCATTAAAAGCATTTCTCTTCTCTTTCTAACCACACTTATCCATTATATAAAGGATAAGTGGATTTATTCATATAATGGATAAATGGACAGTTTCAGCAAAGTAAAGCATTAGCGTGGACACAGAAGATTTAATATAAAGACTGCACTTAGCAAAATAACAGTAGTGAAACACACTAGGGCAAAGATACATATATGAACACATTTATGACATGATTAGTTTGTGCAAATTTAGCCACTGTCCGTATCACTCCCTCCCTTTCCTCTCTTCTAACTACCTGTGCTATATTAAAGGAAACTACACCAAACTCCATACAAAAATATGGTCATTTAATGTTGCCTCTACTCGTTGACACTGGTTCACATCTTATGAAACCTTGGACAAACTGCTCAGAACCTACGTTGAAATACTTTTTAAATAAATCTTGTTTTGTGTGTTTTATTTATGCCGAAATAAAGAGGGAGTCCCAATGACTCGCAAAAAGCCTTCAGTCATGCTCTACCAGGTTTGCAAATTTGCTGGTGAGCAAAGTCGCATTAATATTACAGATTTCTGAATGAAGGCAGGCGCTTCTGTCCTCAAGGAAACGCAACACAGTAGGGCGAGCTTTCTTCTTTCCTCCGCTACCCGGGACTCCCCAGCTCACTTCTCTGTGGTTTGCTGTTGATATCAAATCATTTTGTTATTAACTGTTCAGCTGGCTAACATACAGCCTGTCTGCCTGTCGTTTTGAGGGCTGTTTTTGCAGCCTGGTCCAGGCTCAGTGCCCCTGCCCAGCTCGGCTGTCAGCATTAGCTTAGCTCGCCTCTGTCGGTAAAGGATATCTCCGAGGACGATGTGGCCCCGGCCGGAGTCACACGCCGATATCCCGCTGGGAAGAACGAAGTTTTTTCCATTATCCACGGGATCCTTCACCGTCTCTTTATCAAAGAAGACAAATTTTCTCCACTGTAGGAACGCTGCCATTTTGTTAGCATTAGCAGAGGGAGGCTCTCATGTGACACTAACACAGGTCATGTGAGCGAAGGGGGCGGCGCTTCAGCCCGGAAGCGAGGCTGCAGCATGGCCCCTGTATCTTCAAAATCATAATTCAGTCAGCAACAAGAAGAAACAGCTGTGTAAAAATCAACTGTCCAGGGACGGTTTGGGGGATAACTACCCCAAGTCAAGGAAAAAAAAAAAAAAAACAGTTGAAAATGTATGTATGAATGAATGAATGAATGAATGAATGAATGAATGAATGAATGAATGACAGATTTCCATGACCCTATAGTACCAGACTTTCACCCCCTTTTTAAAATTAAATTAGCAACAAGAGAAAGAAGATTTATAATTCAAGTAATCTGGGACAGGGTGGAGGTTAATCATCACAAGTGAAAAAAAAAGGAAAAATAGGAAGTAAATGTAGTAAATGAATGAATGAATGAATGAATACCTCCCATGGAAGGCTCAGATAGTTAGAGTTAAAGGACTGCATGACTGCATACTATTCAAATTGTTTATTTAACCATTTAACTGTAATAATTGATACCTGTGGCTCAACTGGCCAACACCCCTGTGTATTTAAGATGTATAAATGTGTACTTTTTACATATGCTTAATTTCTAATATCTTATTTCTGTATTTATTGTTGTAATATTTTGTAGGATTGCTGCACATATTGAGACTTAATGCACATACTTTGGATACTTTAATACATGATGCACCTTCTTTTTAAAATTTGTAAGGCGCATATTTTTATATTTTGTATTCTTTGTATTCTTTGTATTTTCTTATGATTCTCTTGAGAATTTGAGCAACTGCAACTGACCCAAATTCCCCTCAGGGATAACTAAAGTATTTATGCTTCTGCTTCTGATGAATGACAGACATCCATAACCTTATTGTATTTTTTTTTTTTTTTTTTTTTTGGTTAGAGGTGCTTCTAACATGCTGCAAACTTTGTTTTGCTTTGTGCTGCTGTTTTTCGGTAGCGGCCTGCCCTCCGTCTAGTGTTTCCTCGGCGTCGTCTGGAAGGCCTTTCACCCTAAAAACACCTTGAGCTTTTCTCTCTCCACTCATGTTGTGCTTCCTGTATGTTGACCTTTTATATGGTAGGGCATCGCAAATAGAGTCACTTTGGACACTGTGAGTTTGCAAGTCAGATATTTTAACCTCTACTAAATTCAATAAATGCAGTATTTGTGCAGGTGAACACTACTGAGGGTGTATCCACATCGGCTTGTGTTACTTCTGTCAGTGGCTGCCGAACAAATAAGATGGTGAGAATTATTTATGGATGGAAAATTTTTTTTAAATGGACTTATGATATTGTAGCTATGTTCATATATTTGCCATATCATAGTTATCAACAGCCTATAGTGTCTGTTTGGACTGTTTCATCTGTGCAGCAGCCTGTAAGGAACAGAGGTAAAGCAAACGACAGCAGCAGTCATAAAGCTTATCGTTTCCAGAATTTCACTGCCAAATGACTTGATGTGAAACACCCAACAATATCAGCACTTATCAACATTTTGAAACTCACTCGGCGGCGACTTGTTTGTACAACCAAAATAAAAAAAGTATTGTTTGCCTCTGGGTAGCATGAGGCAGGTCACACAGGTAAATCAGCCTCACCCACACACAACAGGAGGAGAATATAGACTCAAGGCTCTTGTATGTGTGTGTGTGTGTGTGTGTGTGTGTGTGTGTGTTTGTTACTACAAAAGTCCCCATTTCTTCACAGCCACTAAGTCTTCTTCTGCAAGAGATGAACAAAGCCATTTGAGGGTTTTACCATTAGACCATAAGACCATCAAGAAAAAAAAAAAAAAAAAAAAAAAAATCAGAAATCATCATCGTCACCAATGAAGACAATCTTTCCACACCGATGCACAGATTTAATAGATGTTATTTTAATATGTGTTCAAGAAGTAATATTTGCGTCAGCAGAAAGTGTAAAAGGAATAATAGTTGCATCAGCAAAACAGTGTTATGACATAGGAGTCGTGGGTGGGAGGGGTGGGCTGGGGGGGGTGGAGCTGGGTGGGGGCTGAGGGCGATGGCTAAGGGATCCCTCACTAAGCAGGGGTTCCAGTAAGGCAAGGCTGCATTTATCAACTGGGCTGTAACAATCAAAAACATATCTGTCATGATGATTACTTATTAACATAAATTAGACTGAGCACATGTTTTACAAACTATCAGAGGAAATAGGCTTAAAAGATCTGGCGTAACCTCTTCTTCACAAAAAACAAAAGGAAGCCATGATCTACATTCCAGTAAAGGGTAGATAATCTTATACAGGTTTATGTATAAATGGATGCATATTCAGTTGTATATTTCATTGTTTTTTTTATTCAACTAAACCTATAAAAAAGGAATAGTAATAAATAAGTTGAAATCCAAGCATTCAATTGTTCTATTTAATTGCAGGAGTGTCCCTGTTTAATTAACCGTCCTGAACAGTTTAACGTTTACTGCAAAGAAAAGGAAAAAGAAATAGCAGACTGGGGGAATCTATTGCCCCGCCACTGAAAAATGCAAGAATCTCTCAATCATCAGTCTAATGGATGCTAAGTAGGACAAGCAAAGTCCTCTGGACTTAAAACCTTCACACATTTTTCCATTGAGTTCATAGCGCAGCAGCTATCTTGTTAGAACTGTTGGTTGTAACGAACTATGCACCTAGAAACAGTACACCATCGCATACATACAGTACAATCAAGACTGAATTGGAATTAGAAAAATACAGGTACAAAATGATTACATTCAAGAAGACAGTACTAGCACAAAAGGGTATTATTTATAGTCATTTAGGTAACTAATATAGGAATTTAAACTTTATAGAAGCATTTTCTAGATAGAAAAAGTGAGGAGGAGGGGGGTGATAGTATTATGGCTGTTCTGTAGATGTGTGGGTTTGTTATTGACTGGATTCTAGAATATATATCATAGTTAAAATGCATAATTTCCATAGATGGGGTAAAAATTATATATTTTCTTTAAAGATCATGATCGTTTTGGTTTGGGTCATAAGGTGCAAACACTGTTTATTAAAAGAGGCATTGAGTGGTGCCCTTCAGTTTCACACCATTGCAACTCTGGGTTCAAACACCGAGGAAAACCCATTCGATACACAGGATTAGTTGTGCTGATATAATGTTACCTGAAGATTTATACACCTAAAAAATGCAGTGCAACTGTTATGCTAGCTTTATTTCTTTCTTCTTCTTCTTCTTCTTTTTTTTTTAAACAGGATTTCCATTTGAAGATAACTTTCCCTTTTCTTTGGCAAATGTCAATAAACTCACTTGCAACAAGCAAATATATTTCTGTTTTGGGGGAAGACAATTTCTTTGTCTTTGCAAAGAACTACACTGATGTCCACCAGTGGAAAACTATACAGTTTACTGCTTGGATGATAACATCCGTAATGTAACTTTCTCTCTTATCTGAAAAAATATATATACTATTAGGATTATCTTAAAGCATATTCAGTTTCCCTTAAGCTTTAATGGGAAACACTGGCTTGTGGTTAATTTTTTAGCTTTTAAACTCAAATTTAGAGAGGAATCATATAGTATCGCTGCATGATCTGCACTATTTCTGCACATGGGCCTATGTAAGCAAAACATTTTTACCATGTAACAATACCTTGGTTCAGGATAAATACTCTGTTTCAAGAGGCAAGAGTTCTCTCAGACCCACATCTTACATGTCTGTCTCGTCATTAAGAGTCTGCAAAGCACACTTAACCCAAACCTGGTGTTGCAGTCACAGTCAAACACACTTCCAGAAGTGAAAAGACAAGCCCATTATCTAGAGACGGTGCATTTTATCTCAGTGCTTATTTGCTTAGCAGGTAAGCATAGATGCATTCATCGTGTATGAGCTTGTTCTTTTTTTTTTTTTTTGACAACAGTCTTAATCCAGTAAACTTGACCTCAGGAAAGACCACTGAAGTTAATAAAGAGGAGATCCTACCTAAATCAAAAGAGCATAAATGCACAACACAAACAGAAGGAAAAAATCAAATAGAAAACAAAAACTATAAGATCTAAAAACATGATTGAATCTAAAGTTTGTGGTAAATCAAGCATTGGTCTACAGAGGAACAAAAGGCTATTTTTTTAGCATGATGGCAACTTCCTGGGAGAGAGGGAGGAAGGAGGGGGGGTATTGTTGGGGAGTCTGAGCAGCTTGTGATACACATCTGCGGTCCACAGTCCGAGCTAGCCTGTGGTAGCTCTTCCAGCTAGTTCCAACTCATGGGAAGACAACAAACCTGCAGCTTAACTGTAGACGCTTAGGCCTTCACTTTTCCCTCACCACTACAGCTAAACACTGTAAACAAAAGTATGGCCGAGAGAGAGATCTGGAAACGGAATGACTCTGACCATGCAGCGAGAAAACAAAGCTAAGAGCAAGGACACCAATTTGCATCTAAATATAAATATTTTCAAAAAGCAAAAAACATGATTTCTGATGGCCTATGAGTGGACCGTTTCTTGGCAATAAAATCTCCAAAGGCCAATAGGAAACACATCGAATGCCATGTCTCCACTCGCTTTGTTCAACCAGCCAGAGCAGCCATAGTAAGATATGGCCTGGTTTGCATCTTCACTGATAACCCTGCAACTTGCACAGAAACAGCACAAAAAAACCACAACAGACAAATGGCAGAAAACAGAGTCTCGTCGATACCCTTTGCTCATCTCATGAGAAAACTAGAAGAGTGCACCGATTAGTGTGGATCTCCGCCAGGCGTATCTCCCCTTCTCCGGTGCTCAGAGTTTGGTGACAAGCCACCCCTTTTTTCACACAACAGGAGAGGAGAAAAAACAGAGGCACTACCTGCGAATCTCCCTTCTCTGCTGCTCGAAAAAAAAAAAAAAAAAGCTGAGGAGTTAGCAATCGACCTCCATTTAAACAGGTTTTTCAAACGCTCTGAATCACCATAAACATGAGAATTTCTTGATCATATAGTCATAACTGCACACAAAACCATATCAGGCTGATAGGGCCAGTCGTATGAGAGATGAGCTGCAGACAGATACACACACACACAGACACACACACACACACAGGCAGGAAAAACTGTGTTTTCCCCGCCATTATAAGACTTTTGTGCAGTGGTCAAGTCAATTTAACAGGAAATATGGAAAAAAAAAAGGTTTTCATATGCAGCACTCGTGGTAAAAAACCTACTTAATAAAAACATGTTGCCTGTCAGTCTGTGAGGCAGACCCTCGCACCAATGTGACCATGTCAAATATGACCATTTCCAAAAAGAAATGGTGAGCTATGCAACTGTTTTGGTTGCAGTCTAGAAGCTCTGCCTTTGTTAACGTTCTGGAAAACGAGTCAGGTCAGCTCTGGCTTCACGAGAGAGAGAGAGAAAGAGAGAGAGAGAGAGATAGCAGTGGTGGTCAAGCAAGCTAGAAATTGCATGAAGAGAGGGAGCGGTGGTCGCAAGAACAGGTTTTTCAAAGCAACCATCAGAGGTTCTTGATACTACAGCCATAACTTTGCACAAAAAAAATATTAGGCTGATAGGCCCAGTAATATACAAGATTAGCTGCAGACAGATACACGCACACACCCAAACTCACTATCCCCTGCAGGCTACAACCTGGCGGAGATAATTATCAACTTAATAAAACTGGATTCTGCAGCCACTGTATTTACAGTCATCAGTCCCTCACCCTTTGCAGTGGAACCTGAAGTCCTGAAGACGTGAGCCGTGCGCACGATGAACACAGCTAAACTGTAGCCAGTGGAGACAAGGCATTTTATGACCCTACCTAGAGCCACTCACTCTTCAGCTACAAATTAGTGCAGTGACCGAGTAATAAACAAAACAAAAATACTATTTCATGAAAACAAGTCACACACAAAGAATTAGCCTTTCTAAATGCTACGCAAACTGCAATAAGATCAAGTATTGACACAAACTGCATTTCACTATTCAAAAAAAAAAAAAAAAAAAGTTTAAACTGATTTCAGAAGTGTGATGGCATTAAGCAAGAGGCTGGTTGAGGGCTTTGTGGTGGCATGAGGGTCTAGGTGGGAGGGTTAAGGCTATATTAGAACTTTTTTTTTTTTTTTTTTCACCCACACACTAATTTCCTACCACAAGAAGCAGACCAACCATCTGATAACCTGACAGGGACACTGTGAACTGACTACTAAAAGATAATGACCAAAAACAAACAAAATAACCTTAGCTATAGTCAACTGTGGTTCAGATGCAAGGGTATACAGAGGTCTACTCTTACACTTTCGATCTAAAGTGACTATTCTGCAGCTACCACACACCGTTTTACAGTAGAACTTTCTATCATGGGAAGTCAAGGTAGATATCAAATACTTAACCCGGACTTCTTCAAAGTTTGAGTTCACCAAATTGCTGTACCACATGGA
The DNA here is from genome assembly GCF_902150065.1 of Myripristis murdjan. Taxonomy (NCBI): domain Eukaryota; kingdom Metazoa; phylum Chordata; class Actinopteri; order Holocentriformes; family Holocentridae; genus Myripristis; species Myripristis murdjan. The sequence goes on from NC_043993.1 coordinate 30,066,387, forward strand.
AACACTAGGTGAGCTGTAGGTAATGGAAGCCTATCTGTCATGATTATTTACCCTGGTTAAAGTCATTTTGGGTTGAAGCTGGAAGGAATGGAAGGGAGCCACAAGATAAGAGCTAGTCAAATATAGAGGTATTCTACCGGAGGTGGAGGGAACTCTTTCAGTAGGTGTGTGTGAGGTAAAAAGGTGACAGAAAGCTGTGTTCTTGTATAAAACCAATGCTGTGTTGGGTTCTTTTTTTCCCTACCTAAAATAATATTTGTTTGAAATTGCAAGACTTGACCTTAAAAATGGCCTCTATGTGACAAAAGGGTATACGATAAACCCATGACAACCATCTCTATAAGGGAAGCCATGCACTGGGGGGGTAGCTTGGTTCTTTCACAAGCCCTGCCGGAGAATCTAAGGGGATGGGAGGAGGTCGGAAAGGCATCCTCCTCCTAACCAAAGGAAGGCTTCGGGAGAACACTGAGACGGTGCGGAGCAGGGAGGATCTTATTCCCCCCACCAAAAACCAGAGCTCAAGCATATTCACCACAAGGGGGAGGTGGGGGTGGGGTGGGGGTGGAGTCCATCCAAAGTTTCCTGCTCAAGTCTCCCTTCAAGCTTAGGGTTACAACATTGAGGAACGTGAAGCTCAAGCGCCAACGTCCGTGTTGTGGCTTCTCCTAACAGCAGCTGAGTTTCACTGGTCGGCGCAGGAGATGAGGACTGGAGTCTGGCCGAGGTCCTTCTTCTGACCCTCAGCTAAACCTCGCTGGCCTCTGAAATGGGACACAAAGACAGGACTTGGAGTGTGTTCAACACTATTCTGCTTGTTTTTTTTTGTTTTGTTTTTTTTTTACTGCCTAAACTCCTAAGGTCAATGGAGAGTCTCCAAAATGCAGATGGAAAGTGACTGCGTTGGAAAAAGTGTTACATCTTTCTAGGCAGAGCCAAGTGCGTTCTGAAGATGATAAAAGTTCAGTTAATGTTAGTTTAACATTGATGATCAAATGGATACCAGTTCACATAACTGCATATTTACATAGTCTTGGAAAATAGTCAACAGCCTGTGCTTGTCAACAAAACTTTTAACAGCTGACTGTAAACAAAGTGTTATCACTACTACAGATTATTATTGCTTGTAATTATGTGTTCACTTACAATTTTTAAGTTGTCCTATGAAGGATATTAGATGACGATCTCAATGTTATATATTTAGAAAACAATGTATTTACAATGCCATATGAAAGCTGGGTTGGCAGGTCTCTACCTGTGAACGTTTTCCATGGCTGCTACCTCAGCGAGCGCTGCTAAGCTGAAGAAAGCAGGCAGCTCTTGTGGTACGGCGCTCCTCTCTGCTTCCTCCGGTCTGGGATTACTGTAGCACCCTTTTTCATTGCATAAATTCTGTTTGGGTAATGGCTTCTCATCCTGTTCCTGGTTCAGTTCCCTAGTTTTGTCTTCTGTAACAAACAACGTGTACAGGCATTAGCATGACATTAACAAAGGCACCTAACAATTAAAACGGACTAAGGTCTACTGCAGCAGGATAAGAGCTGATTGCTGATTTATTTTTTTTTTTTTTTTAATTCCAGCTTTCTATATGTCATTTTCTTCTTGAAAATAAAATATGCACGATCTTACAAAGTTTAAAGTTAAATCCCAGTACATAAGACATAAAAAAAATGACATGTCTGTGTCTGCTGACATAAAATTAACTTGTAGGCTTTTCTGCTTCCTTATAAAGTCCTAACTTTTTTGAAGATGGAATCATCTACATTTTTCAACAACATGTGGTGAACTTCACATAAATACCTACTATAAATGTATGTTATGTAGCACAATTTTGCACAAAACTCTTCCATGGCTACCGGTGCCTCATGCAGGTCAAAAAGTGTCTGATCCTCACCCTCAGCAGGAGACACACTGCCATCAGCTGTGCGCACCAAGTGGGTGATCTTGCTCTTCCTAGCCTTCCTCTTCTGGCTACCAACTAGCATCTCCATACTAGTGGTGCCCTGGACATCTGGGCACATTGTGGCAATGGGGGCACATGATTTGGCTTTGGAAGCTGAATCCGGCATGGTGGAATCACTCTGCACCATTGCTGTTGAGTAAAGGTTTGTTAAAATGATGCTCCGAATCAAGATGATTTAGCACCTTCATAGTAATGAAAATCAGTGATGTCACAACTATGTTTTCATTTTCTAAACAAGAAGTACACAGTGGCAAAGACAACAGTTCTTAATCATTTCTTTAGTACTGATGTGCAAATTAACCACATGAAAACCACCTTATATGCACAGTATCCCTTACTCCCAAACCCTGATGAATAATTTAAACATTTCTCCTTTTCTGTGGTAAGATACATTTTCTAATTCAAGTTCTGCTTTAAAGAAACTTGATGAACTGCTGTGTTAACATTTTGTCTACAATAAGCATTTCATGTCCTCTGTTCATCATATTGTAAACTGCTACATGTTGTTCCTGACTGTTGGAAAATATGTGTCAAAACTGACACGAAGCCATCACCTATAGAGGATTATGTATAGTCAGTTACTGTTGAATGAATTGTTCAATATCCTTCTAACTATAATCCACAAAAATCAACATTCTAGTTCACCTTTTTCCACAGCACCTGGTTTCTCCTTTTTGTTTTTGTGCTTCCTAACAATCTTGTTGAATGAAGTCTTTTTCTGAGATGGAGATGGCCCTGATATAGCAAAAGAACAAAGAAAAAAAAGAGCATGGAAATGCCATGTTATGGAGTCAACATGTTTTTGATTTAACAAAGACAGAATAGGTTTTGAATAACAGAAACTATGAAAAACATGACTACAAACAAGTGCAGAGTGGGCCATGGATGAGATGAGAAAGGATATTAAAGAGCAGTCATTCTGTTTACACATCGAGGATCTCTTCTGGCTCTGCTTTTTGCTCACCTTTGCCAGCTTTGGGTGCTTCCTCTTGTGCAGCGGAGCTGTCGGTTTTCTTCTTCTTTGCAACAGCAGTGCTCTTCTTATCAAAGGTCATTGGGCTATACTGCGGTAGGCTGTTGAACTTCTTCTCAAACTCTTCTTCCAGTTTCCCTAGGCTGACAAGTGGTGTCGGGAGTTAATTTACTGCAATTTCGACAGCAAAAAAGATCAAACTACCAAAAAGGAAACTCACTACCACAACAGATAAATCTCTAAATTATTCACAATCCTGATGCAAAGGCTGACGCATGGTATAGTATCTTAAAGCTTTCTTGTACAGATACAAACTGCACTGAAAATAATGAGGTGAACAGAAAATCACAAATGAAAGATATGAATGTATAATTATAGACAGCTGCAGTGTGTAGCTGGCATACATACAATATTCTTACAAACTGAAGGTGGCACATAATTTATGCAGCAGTGTTGCTATACAATGGCAGCCCTAAGGGTTGACTCGCAGCACAGGAACTATGAATGTTGTTGATGAGTGAATGTGTTGAATGTTGCTGCGCATGATGGTGACTGCAGCTTTTCTGTGGTACCCTTGCAAACTAAATTTCCTACAGAACAATAAATGACATTGTTACTTGTACTTCAGCAGCACCATTACCAATACACAGAAATGTGAAGAAAACATAAACACCAACAAGAAGGCTCAGCATGGATCTTCAAACTACTGAGACAACTCAGAGGCTGATTTATCATTTATACCGCAATATAGCACCTGGTGCACAAACTTTTGCAATGTTGCAATTTCTCAATTTAGCAGGTGATTTACAAAGACTGATGACATAGCTGAGCACAGCTGCAGTTTTGTTAATTTGAATGGACTGCCACTAATACCTGTGGCTGGAAGAGCCGCCTGGCACGTGTTTGAAATGCAACATGGCTTTGAGCACCAGAGACAAGAGCTTTGATAAAGATATTATAATTAAGAAACATATATGTGTTTGCAAGACAAGCATTTAGTTCTTATTTTTTCGCATTGATAGTGGTAGAACTTGCAACAGGCAGCAGCTGAAGTAGCTTTATCCACATATCGCAGGCGGTTTCTAAGCTTTGAAGGTCGCAGTAGAGAGGGAAATTGTCATGAGAATACAGCACACTGACAGGAACGCCTCTGAGCTCTTCACGATAAAAAACTGTCATATGAGGAAATGTATTTCCAACTTTGTATGTGTCCAGTTTCAGGATATGAGGCAAAACACTCACCTTCTACACATGGACACCCACCGTGTCCGTGCATAAAAGGGTGACTGCAGAATTTTCTGTTGTCAATTAATGACGTTGCTTTCAACAAACAGATTGTGACAAAATTTATGTCAAGAGTCAACTGAAATCTGATTTCAGTGTGACCAACATCAGTACTTCACAGTTATTGGAAGCTGGTGTGACTGCATGCGACAGGCTGAACTGAGAGGCAAGCTGAACCAGTCAAAGGTGTCACATAGGAGTTCAGACGTGCTTTTGAAAGGCAGCAAATAACAAGTGCACTTTCCTTTCCACCGATCATAATAAACAAGTTATTTTGAATGCATTTCCATTCGCTCCGCACAATTCAATTAATAATATGTCATAGATCTGCAATTTTTGCTGTTGGTCCACTGATGGCATTTTTTTTGTGTTTAACAGGACACGTACATGGTCAATGTACACATATTAAATGGGTTTCTAAGAAGAAAAAACGACTTCACAGTGATTAGAAATGACCTACCCCTGTGACTCATCTTTGGACTTGCACTTTTTCAGCTTCTTGGGGTTATTAGGCCCCATCTGAGAAACAGTCCAGCTGTCATCACTCCAGGCTGCATCGTGGTCAGGTGCACGGAAAGCACCTCTTTTACCTGGAAACATACGTTCACCAAATCAGACACCCAGGAAATGATCGTTGATTGATATACACTTATACTTTCAAGGACTCTCATCCCAGGAAGTTTTAGTAGTGGGTAAATATTTCCACTATTGATTACTTGTCATTACACACAAACTAATGAAAATCAAATACACTGCCTGATTTTATTAATCAAATTTCCCCTGAATCAAGGGGGTTACCTCGGTCAATGTTGGCTCTCAGAGAAGTCAGCATTCCCTCGGAAACCAGGGTCTTGTACAGGGCGCCTTTGCAGCTCCTCTCTGACTTCCTGGATCCGCGGTTCTCTGTGCTTAGTTCTGCTTCATTCTGCCTCTCCTTCCCCCTGTCCTCATCTTTGAGCTTTGCTTGCGGGGGACTGGAGGGGGAGTGATGGGGATCTGTCATGCTGCCCTGGACGTCTGTGCTTCTGATACCTGCTTCTTCGGCCTCTTTCTTGGGGATGTCGTCTAACCTCTCCTCCTTCATCTCCACCTCAGAGGAGCCATGCTGCTCACAGTGCCCACGGTCCTCCTGCATCCCCTCCTCTTTCTCTTTGAGGGGGGTCTTGACTTTGGGCTTACTCTTCTTTTTGGGCAAACCCGAGTTTCCACCACCAGTGTTGCTGTGGATCTTCTTCTTGGGTTTCTCGTCGGTGTCCCTCCAGGTCCCTTTGGCCACTGCCTCAATAGTATTGAAGACACTGTCCAGGCCCGATTCTGCTTCATCACATTTCTTGATGATCTTCTTGGCTGAGCAAGGAATCCCGTCTTTATCATTTGACTTGGCCACCTCTTTTTTCTTGCTCTTCTTTTTGACACGCACATTTTGGCTGCCAAGTTGCGGGGGAATGGCATCAGTGGAGGTAGAAGAGGAAGAGGAGAGGGGGGGTACGGGAAGTGATGCGTGAGAAGAGAGGGGAAAGTCATGGATGTCTCCTGTCTCCTCTTTGATCTCTGCCTTGACTGTGGCTTGCTGGACAGAAGCTGCAGAGGAGCTGTCTTGTGGCTGCGATGCTGTGATCTCCATCTTTCCAGCTTCAGAGGCTAAGCACATCTTAACAAACAAAATGGAGGCAGATAAGACACATATTTGCCATCTGTTGCCTATCAGCTAACTATGGCTCACCTTCTAATTAAAGAACCTAAAATTCAACCTGAAACAACGCTGGCAAATGTAATTAGTACATAATTAAATATTTACAAGCTTCAAGTCTGGTTTTCTGGTGGCAAACCAAATCATACAGACATCACATATAAAACTCTCAAGGTGCAAAGCATTGTGGGATGCTTTTCACAGAGGAAATTCGGTTACTGATTACTCTCCATATATTGTAAACATTTCAGATATAAGTAAGCACACTACACTACTGCACTGTGAATGCTTATACCTGTTATTGTTCTGGACACATTGGGCCTCATTCACAAACTGCATCTGTGCTTAAAGCCTTCGTATTAACATTTTAAGCAAAAATCCAGGATTCATGAATATGTTTTACTTGAATTCGTTCTTACTCTGTGAACAAATGTTGAACCACCTTCACAAATTATAAAGGTCTTAAAAGTCTTAAAAAGGTATACAGCGAAACAAATGAAATGTATAGTTATGCATAAATTAGGACAAAATATAAATTTAGAAAGGTGAATTTTCTGATAATACATAATGATGTTCCCACCTCTCGATGACAATAGACAATATTGGAATGAGACACATATCCATTTCCTAAACTGCATATCGTGTTTTTCATGTCGCCTATGAATCTATAGGTCAATATTAACTATTATCTTATTCATTGTTCATCACAGCCTGACAATTTGGTTGAGGCATGGGAGGGGAGAGGCATCTTATTGTCAGTATTTCACAGCCAGCTCAAAGTTATGAATTCATTAATTGTCCTCGCCTGCAGAGACAGTGTGCTGCCCTGAGTGTGGAGAGCACATTAGTCTGCTGTGACAGAAAAGGTAATGTGATGGACGTCTCTCCTCGGTGCTGCCGTCCAGACTCTAATTCTATGCATCTGCACATTAGTTTTTATTTTGTGGTGGCTGTGTGATACTGTGGCAGTGCACCTCAGATGTCTATGGGAAACAGTGTAATTGTGATATTTGTTATTCTTTACAGCATGTAACTGTGGCAGTAAAAATAAAACTGTGGTGCCTGACACACTTTAATACAGGAAACCCTGCCCAGCAACAGGCATGAAAGCTATATTACGGTTTCACATTTATCTCCAAACAGGTGTGACAATAGCATATTAACATTTTTCAGTCCAGTTGAGATGCTATATGGAGTAACACGCCTTTACTGGCTTTAAACTATTGTTTACTGTTCACTTTTCACCTGTAGTGGCCACGTTTCTCTTCTTTTCACTAGCCTGACTACTTCCTCCACTGCCGCATATAAAGAGCTTTCCTTATGCAGAGAAACGGGGTGTGGTAATATGCTAATTACCAGTTGCAGGCACACGCCTGTCAATTTAGAATGACTCGTTTCACAACATACGCACGGAGGTAAGAACAAAATTGGCTGGTATGCACGTTATTAAATCTGGCACTAATTTTGCTTGCAAGTACACACATTTGTATGCATTCATTAGAAAGAGGCCCAATGAGAACAACCTCAGCTCATTACACTGCATCTCTTTATCTTATAGTATTTATGCTTTGCAATATTTATGTATTTACTACTTAATACTATACCTGATATATTATAAAGAACACTGCTTAATATTCTTTGCTATTGTACTTTAGAAAGAGAATGGGAGGTAAACTATGGCCTAGTCAACTTCCATATTACAAATCTGCTGTGATTTCATAGCAGTAAGTGTATCAGTATAAAAATACGTACTTATTTATAGTTTAGTCCATTTTCACACCAGAAATTCTACTCAATACAGCTGATTTTCACTTGGTAAATGTTGATGTCCGCTCTCTGTGCTGTAAAATACATCAACAATATGCTTCATAGACTTCCATTACATTTATAAATCTAATCTGTTCACTGGCCATTTGAGTCCATTTGAATGACCCACAACTCAGTACACCAACACTGCAGAGGCTCCGACTGCTTTCACTCCAGTCTTGGAGGTCTAAAGTGCCTGGCAGCCAGTGGCATTCACTTATATCTCTAACAATGTTAATTAATACAGCGTGCACTTGTTTTCGATGCTTATTATACCAATTTTCAGTCTTTTCAAAGTAAACCTAAAGAAGATTGTCTAGCGCATTACCTCAGCAAGCTGGAAGAGAGCAGACTGTCTGCATGACTTTCCCTCCGGTACCAAAGATGGAGGTGACTGTGAAGAGACCTGAGAAGACACAGAGGCAGGGTCACTCTGAATTTCAAAACACAAAACACGTTACTCTTTTGTCTAGTTCAGCTTGGTGAACATTTACTACTGACCACTACAGGCAGAAACAAAACAGTTTATCTAACACTTGATGTACAGCTTCATTGAAAATGAACAAGAAAAGACAATAATAGTGACTTTCATATCACCAAAGTAGATTTTCTGGAGATGCCAGCACATTTCTTTGTGCAGAATGGTTACTGCTGCAATAAAAATGAAGCCATTTCGAATAAACAAATAATCCATAAATCAATAAAATCTGTTTTATCATTTTGAGAACTCAGGTTAAATATGATGATAGTGGGGCATCTTGTCAGCGACAGCATTAACTTTGCCGGTGCTTTTCAACAACACTGTCACAAATCATGGTGAAGCACACATTTTGTCGAAGCCATGATGTTAAAATCAATCTCTCTCTGAAAGCCACTAAAATGACTAAATGATGGGATTTTAGAGCAGAACTGTGGACTTGAGAAACAACTCTACCTCTTCCATTGGGGAGAGGGCAGACTTGACCCTGCTTTTAGTAACATCAGGCACTCTCTTCGGTGTGGGTCCAGATGGTATCTATAGATGGAAACAGAGTGTGCAAATTAAAGCTGTGTATCCACGTTCTGTTCTGGATTCAAACATGAAAAATCAGCGCTGAGGCAAGCAAACAAGAATAACATCGTAGGGTCTTCTAATGTACGAATTAAGTTTGTTATCGTCTGTGAAGATTCCCAATCATACAGGTCATGGTATGAAGGTAGAGCAGAGCAAAGTCAACTGGACTTGATAGTAGATTTCAGAAGACGTTTATGTTCTCCCCCAAGAAGCTTCTTCAGTTCTGGTTGACTGGCAAGAAATCCCAGGTTTTTAACCTCTGTGGGGTCGTTGTCAGGGTCATCGATACCACTAATGTGAAGGTGCCCCTAGGTGTTAACGTTATCATCGTCGAGAGTCGTCACCTGGTGTCAAGTGTGGTCGATCATTGTCCCATGAGGCCAAAGGTGATGGGATTTCTTGCCAGTCAACCAGAACTGAAGAAGCTTCTTGGAGGAGAAGCAGAACGTCTTCTGAAATCTACTATCAAGTCCAGTTGACTTTGCTCTGCTCTACCTAAGTTTGTTATCACAAACATTATGAAAAAGATCAACACCTTTGAGGAATATTTACATGATGTTTACAACTTCAAGACTAAATGTTGGCTACTGTAAGTCGATTTACAGTTCTGCACCCAGTTCTGTCACCGTAGCTGTTCCCTGGTAGTGCATCGTGGTGCAAAGATTATGGGTTCTGCAAACAGACCGCCGAAGCCCCAGACGGCAATTTCAAATTCTAAATATTCCCATGGTTATGAATAGGGTCGGGCAATACATCAACACTATGTCAGTATTATATGAGACTGGATATCATCTAGGATTTTGCATATGGTCATAACATGATATGCCATCTGTGTTGTCATTTCCTAGTAGTATTAAAGGCTTCATAACAGGGATGCAATTTTCTGAACTTATTAGGCCGTTCTAGTTGTTCTGATGTTGGACTCTACCTGTTTGGTGATCATATTCACATCATTGATGACTGTTTATCAAAAATCTCGTCTAAACATTATGTGAGAGCACCAACAGTCATCCTCTATCATCACAATATCGATATTGAGGTATTCGGACAAAAAAGTTGTGATATTTGATTTTGTCCATATTGCCCAGCCTTCGTAACAAAGCACAGATAAAAATGTCCTGTTTGTTATCGGACATAGTATTGTCCAAGCTGATGTTTCTGGATGTTTCTTGTCATGAATTAAGAGGCATGTGGTGCTCTTTTTGTTTTGGGTATGTTCTGTCGTACAAATGAAGGTACTGCAAATCTCCTGAGCTCATCTTTCATCGACAGGCTCCATGCTGTCTTTCACTATTAAAATGAAAATCAACCAGAAACATGTGGGAGACATTATAAAGCATCCGAGTGAGCAAATCACAATTTTTGTGGTTTTATGACATTTGAGGCACAGTTACATTTTTATGAAGGTGCACATAAGCTGCAGTGGGCTACACTGGCACTACAAACACTCGAGCTTCAGCTATGCCAACATTTTGATGCAGAACCATAAATAGGCCTTAGTTTGTGTAGGGCTGGGTATTTTGTCTTAGATGCTGATGCTTGCTTTGTACAATAAGGTTGGCTGGATTTTCTGTAATAGAACATATCCTCACTCTGTCAGAATAGTGCAATCTGGGTCAAGAAACACTGATCTTAAGTTTATAGCATGCAAAAAGAAGAAAAAAAAACAGACTGAAAACACACCTCTTCCTTATTCCCTGGAAAGAGTTTTCCCTCTCCGGCTGTGTCAGGTAAACTGGGTTTAGCAGTGCTGGAAGGGATCTAGAGAAGGATGCAAGCCCTTTTTATCAGGATGTAACATGGTGGGTGACCTTCTCCACATTATAGTCTCTGGCAATGCACCTCATCAAATACGTAAAATTTAAATAACATAATTATATTCCATGTTTTTAAAAGTAGAGTGTGATTACTGAAAAATAAAAGTAGTTCAATGTAAGTTACTGCATTGAAAAAAAGACATACGGTAGGTTTTGTTCTATAAATAAAACTAATAACAGCTGACAACACACGGTCCTCCTCTGTCCAAGAACATGACATTATTTTTTACTCTCAGTCTTTGAGGCCACCTAGCTGAGAGCTGGCACATTACAAGTAGCAGCCCTTGGGTGGCTTCCAGCAGTGACCTACCTCTCTGGTCGTGAGGGCGTGCTCTCCAGCCAACAGCAGCATGCTTAGGCCTCCCATCTTTGTAGGATCTGATGATAAATGACAGACGTTACACAGGAATACCTTCATGTTCTTGTATTACACACAATTACTTATCTGTAACTGACCCCAAGACACGTTTCCACACACCTGCCATGGCAAAGTTTAACTGTGGCATGCTGTCGGTTTTGGGCACTTTTTTGGCAGTGGCAGAGTCCTTGGTGGAGTTGGAAGGGAAGGACCAAACTTTTTTGCGGGGGTTGCTGACTGGCTGGCAGGATGGGCTCTTCACTGGTTTGTTGGTGGTGGGACACCACTTGTAGCCTGGATTTGCCTTCATGAACGCATCCTTGTACTAAAAAAAGACAATGGAGATTTGTTATTGTTACAAGAAATAGGTAAGAAACTGATAAGTTTGCTTTTAACCACCTGATCATCTCTTCCATTTTACAATGATATTTGTCTTTCATACAATATGAAAGACACTTTGTTTCTCTCTTCGTGGGATTTCTTGAGAAGTCAAGGCTGACCATTACTGACAACTACATTCCCTATTGGCTGCTGGCCTTTTGGTAGTCTGCACATAACAGGAAAAAATGTAATATTGTTTTTTTGACATCCTGATGGCAGTTTTAGTTCATATGACAATATAAAAAAGGCTGGACACACTCCTGGATTGCCAAGGTGCAGGCTAAACAGCTAAATATTACTAGAAATACTACCTTGCTCAGGGTGAACCTTGATGAAGGTGATATTTCTGGGCAGGTTGAACATTAAAACACCAACAGCAATGCCATTTGCCCAAAAGCTTATCAGTGCTTCAGTTCTGACCAATCAGGAGGTGGTTCCTTTTTGGCACCAGTTCTTGATACCGAGCCCACACCCATGTAAGACAATGGCTGCCACTGCCACTAAGAGCACCATGCTCACCTCCTTGGCCATGTCAGTGTACTTCTGCTTCTCTTTGGGCTCCAGCACAGCCCACCAGTCAGCCAGGATCTTGGTGGCTCCGCGGTTGTCCAGACGAGGGTGTTCCTGCCGCACCAGGGAGCGGTGACGTTTGCAGAAGAGGAGGAAGGCGTTCATTGGCCGGCGAGCCCGCTGTTCAGTCGAGTCTTCCTCCACCTCCTCTGTTGGACCTCCACATTGCACCTGCGATCCCTGATCCTGGCTGCATAGCACTGGCTGCTGAGAGCAAATTCATAAACCCTCAGATTCAAAGTGTACCATGTTTTTCTGTTACATTTCTCTAATGAGCTGATAGTTCTGTGTAACAATCATCGATCAACAATCAATCACGACCCTTTGGTGTTAAATGTTCAGACCGAGGTGACAAATGTGCAATTAAATCAACAGAACACCCTCACCTTCTCCAGCTCCTCTTCATCTTCTTCCTCTTCCTCCTCAGAGAAATCTAGAGCCTTTTTGGAGAGAAGTGGGTGCCACTGCAGACATTTGCGTTTGGGGCGCTTCCCACTGACCTCGCCCACAACAGGTGGCTCCTTGCCCCTTCCTCCACCCTTCATGGTACTACCGCACCTAAAAATAAAAGGAATATGAATACCATAGGACCACATCTGTACCAAACTAATCACACACAGAGTGGGAATGCAACGCAAAGATGGTAATCAAGATCTGTCCAAACCAATAAGGGAGAATGCATCTCACAGAAGTGGAGATGCCAATTGTCAAAATGTTTGGTGGTGGAGGTTTGTAATTGTAAGTTTGATGACAATCTGCAAGATCAATGTGGAGCTTGATATATAGAATATATGGATATATATGGATATATGAATAGGAATATTCGTAATACTAAAGATGGCGGCTCTGTAAAGCTATGTGACATCAACAAGAGACCACCAGTAAATCTTTAAGGTTTACACAACCGCAGAATTATGTTTACTAATACATCTACAGTGATTTATGGATCTTTTATTCCAACATATAGCCGTCAGATCCCTCTTGTGACTAGCTTGCATGACATGACCCTGCTGTCATCGGCTGGTGTTATCAAATTATTTTGTGAGGCAGGATTACGTTTTTTGTTTTTTTTAAAATATGCTATACAAATGATTGTATTTATGTCAGAAAATAAGATATAGATGACTTCCCATTCAAAGAGATAGGAATCTTGTCTTGTTAGTCATGAACTGAAAGATGATGCTGAAGAGAACCCACTTCTCTTGAAAAGGACTTTGATGTGGATAAATGTATGTCTGAATGTGCACACTCAGTTTTGTATGAATCAGTAACATAATGCAAACTTGGACATAAACACTTTAAACACATGCTTTAACTGCTCACTGAAATTTGGCTGTGACTGTCAAACTATTAAACCCCAACACCTCAGATGTTTAATTTGGAGAGAGACGAGCAGGACAGAAAGACGGGGTGACGTGGAGCAAAGAGTCTGAGGTGGATTCAAATGCAGGCCGCTGTACGAGCTCTACACAGACCCACCCCCCCAAATCTTATTTCATGTTTCAGAGGAGGTTTAAACCTGCCTGTGATTTCTACACCTCTCACGGATATTTTAAAAATTCATTAATAATCAACCAGAGGTGCAAATAGGGGGTATGCACCTTATGCAACACATGGGTGCGCAAAATATAAGGGGCGCCAAAACCATGGCTCAGAGATTACATAGTTAAATCAATGATATAAATGATATTACAAAGAAATTATACAGATAAAAATAAATTTTAAAAATGTTGTATGAAAGAGTCTGTTTATAGCTATGAATAAATGAAAGCTTTAACCAACATCATGAAGTTTTATATACTGCCATCTGTTGATGACCTTTGGCAGGAGCCACATCGCACAGAAAAACTGAGTGAGCAGAAACTGTGTGGCTTCCAAAATAAAAAACAAACAAACAAACAAACAAAAAAGAAAGAAAAGAAAAACTAAAGATTAGAAATTTATTTCAAGGGTGGATGAAGAACAAGGAGGAAAACCCAGAGAGGTAACTCCTAATGCTAATCCTAATCTCCTCAACTTTTTTACTTTAGAAATTAAAAAGTATGATAATATATGAATAATGATAAATGAACATAGCTAGCTAGTTGTTAACTCTGTGCTTTTTTTTTTTTTTTTTTTTTTTTTACATTACAGTGAGTCAAGTTACAGTAAGTACCTCTTTCTCCTCCGTCACTATTTACTTATGTATGGCTACGAACGTACTGTCAGAATTTGGTTGAAGCAATGCATGCTAGTAATGTCACTTCATCTGGAAGTGCAGGACTTTTCCCGGATCCGTTTCGGTTTTTTTTTGCCATTTGGGACTTTTAGTGTCAATGTTGTTACTCTAATGACTGATCAGTGGATCAAAATGCTGTGGTTTTGTGCTCCTTCATTATTTTGGGCATTGTTATTTCAACCCATACTGGGGCTGCTCTGATGGAAACTCCCTGGCTGATTTTTATGCCCAAACTACACCTGCATGTGAATTCTTTTATCGATAAGATTTTTTGGAGGAGGGGCACCAAATTAGGCCTTACGTATACCGGAGGAAATAGTCTGTTGTGTCCCTGTGGTCAAGTGGCATAACTGGCCATTGCAGATGCCTCCAGTGAGCACCACTGTCTCACCTTCACTTTCAACACCTGCTCTGAGACACTGTCAAACAAGGAGCAGTGCAGTGCATCTGGGTAATAAAGTGCTATTTCACTCTGGATCACACTTTCCTGCTGGCAATTATCAAGGTTAAAAAAGCTTGGATGCTAAAGGTGACAATGGATTTCCAATGCATCTAGTGTTGGAGGTTCACCTCTATGCTCATTTCCCTCCTTAACTCGTCTTGCTGGACTACAGAATGATGTAAATATAACACAAATATAAATAAAAATATAACACTTTTTAAATGGTTTATGGTAACTAAACAATGCGCAGTCCACCAGACTACCATGTTATAGAGTTGAAGTGAGAGACCAGTAAGATGCATAAATACACAGTGCACATAAATAAGTCAAAGTTTAAAATATGATGCTCCAGAATTCCTCACAGGGAATTATTTTTGCATTAAAGGAAACGGTGCAGATGCAGATTTCTTTTCATAGAATTCACATACTTTTTTCCATCTTTCTTAATTCCCTGGTAGACAGGAACATGAAAAGGCTGTGATATTATCAGACTCTATTGCAAATAATGAGGGAACAACCTTTACTCAGCGGTTCATATAATCCTCCTTAGTTAGTCTGTTTATGGCTTCATATGTATAGGATTTACTCTCGCTGTATTGTGAATGCTATTTGTGCTGAGGAGGATGCCTTGTCCCAGAATTACTCTTTTTTGGAGTTTTTGGAGATTGTATAGAGGCTTCTTATTGTCACCAGCAAAAGTACTGACTGTTAACACATCCTCATTATCTTGACTTAGCTACTTGGCTATGGACAGCTAGCCTGCCGAATGCCTGACAAGTGCAGGGGGGGTGATTTAAAAAAAACAACAAACTCTAAGCTAATGGACTACATAACTGCTCTTTTCACGTCAGAACACGACGTGCATGGTGAGAAACGGTTGAAAATACGAGAGCATCTCCTAAGGGAATCAAAGGAGGGATAAGTTCACAAAAAAACATGTCCTGTTACTTACGGTCGCCATGGCAGGATGTTTTAGCACTGCTGCAAGGCGTGTAGCCACTGTGTGTTTGGGATCGCTTCCCTGCATAAGGCATCACTGAATGACAAGTTTTTGGTGAGTGATCAGCAAATATAAACCAAACCGCAGCTGGCCTCCCTTGTTTTGGAAGTAAATTTAATGAGTTTTACGTTTAATTAACTGAATTCTCCAAAAATCTCTGACAATGTGATCACTGAACTCCTTGTTTGGGGTGTTTGATTGGTAATAAATGTGCCTCTGCTGTCTGATACGATGCAGATAATATTTTAAATGTGAGCAACGGGATTTGAGAAAATGTGATTAGAACATAGGCTGTTATAATACAAATTATGGTATCGCTGTTTATCGAAGGGCTGACAGCTACTGGCTGTTGGTTTTCTGCCTCTACACGAGCTGCACAAGATCATTAATGGAGTGTGTGCTTTCGTAGAGCCTTCCCTGGCAAGTTTTCGCTGCAAAGAAAATAACAGGAACAAAATCACGAGTGAAAGTGGTCGGCTACCCGCAGATTTCGAGCACTGGTGCGGGAAACTGATCTCAATAGTTAAACACAGAATGAGTTAGAAATGGAAATCTTGCCTGATTGACTGGAAACACACACACACGCACACGCAAATACTTGTTGTATTTATATTGCAGCCCTGCAGCTTTGACCTTTGCACTCTTTGCTGGTTTGTAACAAATTAAAGTTTATTCTATACTGAATTCATTATAAGGAACTCTGGGTGTCAGACTGTCAGCTGAACTCCTAAACTGTGCACGGAAATGACTCAGGAAAACAACTGAGATCCAGCCTAGCCTCTTCTCACCTTGATGCAGACCGAATTCAACTTCTCTCTCGAGGATCCTCTGTCAAATTAATGACAGGGAACTCCACAAATTCATGTTACGGTCACTTAATTTTAAATGTTGTGGATGCACTAAAAGCAACAAAACAATTTAAAAGTAATATGCACGTCATAACTATGCATTTTGGTGTGTTATGAGCGTATAGGTGCATTTATTAATTTTCATATTTACACATGCACTTCCTTTGGAGAAACGTCCAATACACTCAAAGCAAGCAAAATTGATAACCAATGAATGGATGATATTTAATTAACAGCTACGGAGTTATTCCTGTGGAAGACACTCACAGTAGGTGATGAAAACGAGACTTGGGAGTGTGTTGTGTTTATGATTGCTGAGTGGAAAACAGGGATACTTACTGAAGAAAAAACTATGGAAATGCTGTATGAGTGATGAAGATGAATCTGCCACAGCCTTTGTCATGCAATGACGATGACCTATAAAATACAAGACACTGCTCTCAGTCAAGCGTTACATTGTCATCGCTGCAACAATTCCCCCACAACATGAGCTCCAGCCTACAGTGAAATGCGAGCAAAGCAACTTTCATACAGCATTAGTGTGTGACATTGCATAGCACAAGACCTCGGCTTTAAACTACGGTGGGACATTTTGTCTGATCTGATCACTGATCATTTCAATCGTGCAGCCGATCCGCCCTTATGGACAAATCCAAAGCATGTAGGCCAAAACCGACGACCACTGGATGCATTTATTGCAATATTACACAGCCTACAATTCAGCAGGCACACTTGCAGCGAGTCTACCGCTGCGCAGAGGTTTAGTTGTGTTTTCAGGTAAAACTGCTGATGCCCGATCGGACTGTCTGACAGTCTTAAGAGTGAAGTGTACAGAGCGACTGTGTCGAGCTTTTAATGCACAATAACAACTGTAAAACTATGAGCTTGACGGATACGTGATGCCTTCGCCTACCTAATTTGCTCCTGTCCCTAAGCTCACATTTTCATCTCCGTGCAAAATGTCGATCTGGGCTCTGACAAGACAGACAAGCCGAATGAGAGTCCATCTTGCTTTGGTTTGGAGGAGAAAATCCAAGTACAGTACAGTAGTGGGGATATTTCACTCCTGTCAAACTCTCCGATGACAATGTCGTCGAATCGTCTCCTACTACGAGGGGAAAAAACATCCACCTTCATTAATTAAACTGGGGATTTTCTGCCCAGGCACATGCATCTGTGTGCAGTGTTTTGCTGAGCAGCAGCTCCATTTCCTAGCAGTGTTACTAGGAATAAAAGTAGCTAGTTAGCCTGCTAGCACTCCAGCCTGCTAACTGGACGTGTCACGGCTATAACATGCAATGGTTTCGAAAGCCACACAAGCTGCTTCCAGAGCTTCAGACAAAACATACGTGCTACACTGTAACTAAACACTTGCTTTATGCTGGCGACTCTATTCGTTTCGATACAACGCAGGCTTGTGTGCATTTGATGCGGATAGGAAGGGAAGGGGGGGCGGTCATACTACCTCACTGAGAAACAGTTGCTTTGCCATTTATTTTACACAGCGATTTCCAAGAGGAGTGAATTACAATTTGCGGCGCACAGCCACAGAAGAGAGAATTTACAGTGTGAGGTAAGTTATCAGAGAAACCTCGACGGAGAAAACAAATGCAAGGGGGAAGAGCCAGCAGGCGGACATCATGTCCAAAGCAGCGATAATAACAATTTTTCAGAGTGACTGACTGAGAGGTTCCGAAAATAACGACCGGGTTTGAACGGAATATCAATAAAAACACAAGTTCTCTGTCATGACGGTGTCTTTAGTGTCACAACATACCTCTAATATCCAGCTCAAGTGCCGGGGGGGGCCTCTCATCATCGGTGGCGTCCACCTTTTTAACTTATTGACACATCATAACAGTTCAGCACTGGCTGTACTGAGAGCAGCTGCGTCAACACGCACACATTGAGTGGCGCACGCACCGGAAGCGAGGCGATTTGTCTCCAAAATAAAACGCGCAAATGTGTCACGTGAGGAGACCAAAACTCCATTCCTCCACCGTGCAGGAGCAACACGGCTTAAAACAGGTTTCCATGAATCAAGAACACGTCCATTCACATTCTGCTCTTACTCTGTGCTTCTGTGATTAGAAGTGCTCTACGGTGTGGTAATGCCTGAAGAGTTGGACCACTACTTTTAAACTCTAACTTGCTTCACAAAATTAAATGCTGTTCACAGACTGCAGGACAAGCTCTTGAACAACAAAAACACACACTGAGGCTGGTCAACAACACTGTCTGTGACTCTTACTCTGCTCTGATCAGTAGATATTTAAGTTTTAACAGGGTCACACTGAAACACTAAAGTGAAATGAGGAGCACAAACCCAGATCAGATGTACAAGGAAACGCTTGACATCTGCACTAAGAACTGTCCTCAGTGACTGTCATGTTATGTAAATGTATGTATTTTTATTTTTATTGTCCTAATTTCTTTTTTATTATGTGCTGATACAAATGGTGCTGTTATTGATGAACAAAAAAAATGCAGCCCTGGTTGACAGCAAAGTATAAATCATCAACCATCAAATGGGCGAACAGACAACTGGTCTCTCTCAGCTCTGTGGTGATGAGTGTGTTTCAGCTTCTTATAGCACATATTTCTTGTGTAAATTCTCAGTACACACAGTTTTTCCCCAATGAAGTATTTCAATCCCAATTTCACACAAGTGTGCATTCATATGCTGAAAAAAATCTTTTAAGTCACACGCTTTCTATCCTATCAGCAGTAGTATATGGTATGGTAATTTGCCATACCTTTACGACATGAAAATGATCAGTTATTCCATATTCACACTATAAAACTGCAAACATTTTTATTTGCATTTAATAACCAACATCAATCTACATCCAGTTAAAATGACCTCTTAAAGTAAACAGTGTTCAAATCCACTCCAACAATCCTACATTAGCTGCTCTCTTAATGTGACATCTTGAACAAACCTATGAAACTGTGTAATTACACTATGAAAATGACATTTAGGTCATCTCCAATTTTTCATTCTTTCTTCATTTTGGAACTTAGGCTCCGAGACTCTGAGCAGCCTGCAACACGTTTGTAGATAGAGGTTTTATTTTGAAAGTATTGACCGGAAGCCCTCC
The DNA here is from genome assembly GCF_902150065.1 of Myripristis murdjan. Classification (NCBI taxonomy): domain Eukaryota; kingdom Metazoa; phylum Chordata; class Actinopteri; order Holocentriformes; family Holocentridae; genus Myripristis; species Myripristis murdjan. Next base: position 30,085,889 of record NC_043993.1, read on the forward strand.
GTGGTTAGTGTGTGCGCCTTCACACTGGTACAGAAACACACTACTTCTCCCCTGAATGATGAATGTTACCGTCGGTGAAGGCGACACACAAAACGACCTTAACCCACAAAAATAACACGAAAATGCGTGAATTCCCGCGGAAACAGAGACTTGTTCAGTCACGTATTGTGTCGGAAACACTTTCGTTTTCCTCGAGGTGGGAAAAAAATGCACATCTTATATCCCGGCCACCCTTCCTCCCTCCCCTCCCCCGGCTTGCAAAGTGTTCATACCCAAGCATTAACTGGCCTGTAGTTGCTAACATCATCCTTAACTTAACTTTATCTTCCACCACTGTCCGCTTGACAAAGGTCACTGAAAAAGTGAGGGCCACCGGGTTAAAAAACCCCGATAACAAGATAGTGAAAACGGCCGTATGCCCCAGTTGAGTGACTACTTGATTTAAGCTTCCTGGGTGTTGTACGGCTGATAAACCCGCAAAAAAAAAAAACACCGGCGGGGATGTAAAACCATAGTTTATTTGCACTTACCCCTTTCCGCTGCGAAGCAACTGAGTAGTTAGTTGTTTGCGTGTGTTTCACAGCCTCAGCCATAAAATGAACACAACAGTTTTTGCAACATACTGTACAGAGTGAAAATACCCACCTCGCCATGTAACACTGTACGCGATTAGACGCCAGCTTTGACGGCCAGGTCGGCTCCACCAATGAGAGGCGAGCTTACATTCCGGCGTCGCTCTGAGATTAATGTAATGTCTTCATAATATTCAGGACGTGTGAGCTACACTTAGGCCCACAATGTACACAACACACAGGCTCTTGCGGTGTGTGTGTGTCTGTGTGTGTGTGATGCCGGTCAGTGGGCTCATCATGCTCTGTGGCATGTTTGTTTATCTGCCACTGTGTGCATATAATGGAATAATTAGCCACTAGATTCCCATGTGGCTTTAATATAGCAGCAGCCCAGGTAGCTTGTTGGTTTAAAGAGACAGTCGTGCAGCGCAGAGGTCACAGGTTGAATGCATGCATCTGTCACACACAGCCTGTCAAGGTGTTTCTGAGCACCTGGCTATACTGAACTGAGTGGCTGCACTGCCCCGGACGAGAGGAGAGGCTGAAATGCCTTAAACCCCCCTCGTGCATGGCAGCAAATGCAGCAGACAAACATTTTGAAGCCATGTTGACTGTCTACCTTGGTTTGGCCATGTCCACACCACCACCCCCGGATGAGACCGGCACACATTTCCATATGACTGTTTGTGTATCTTACAGTCTTTTTTCGCCTGTTGTGTCATAAATTCAAAATGGCAGAGGGAATGGGGGGTACACAGTGCAGGCCACCTTGGGAATATCTCCGTCTATCTCTTTAATCCAAAGAGAATCAACCAGTTTGTGTCTCAGCTGAAGGAGATGTAAGGCACAGGTTTATCTGGATTTTGATAACATAGCCGCTGCGGTTGTAAATTCATCTGTCCACTGCAGTAGACTTCATGCATTAATGGGTGTATTTTGCCTACTGGGCCTTTGTATGCATTCAGACATCCGTGCTTTATTTGTGCAGTGAATGTGGTTTATGTAAAATAATGATGTAAGTCTCACTTTGCTATAGTCCTTTTCAACACAGGAACACATCAGTTCCTCTGGTTACACTGGGCTTCACTGTGTTTTTATTCCAGTATATTAATTCCACTATGATATACTGTGTATTACTATGTAATTGCAACTGTTTACATGGGTAATCCTAACTAGGTGTAGCCATACAGGATACACATTTATGCATGAATAGGTCAACCTAAGTGTGTTGAATTATACCCTTAATCCTAACAGTACAGGTTTTGTATTTCTTACACACAAACAAACTTATTCTAACAATAGTAATTGTTATAATGATATTGATAATGCAATAATTGTGATTAATTTACACAGGTGATACAGCACAGTGCCCCTTTGAGTGATTTGTTACAAGATTGTGGATTAGAAACACAAATTTTGAGACTCCACTGATGTCTGATGTCCACTATTGTGGAAAAACTCATAACTCCCTGAGTTCACTCCCTGAGTGAAGATACTGATTTCATTCATTCATTCTTCTTCATTCTTTATTTATTTTTATTCATTTATTTACATAATTTTATATTCCTTTACAGGTTAAACAGAGAGAGAGAGAGAGAGAGAGAGAGAGAAGGTGGTGAAGAGCTCATGAAACACACAGGCCAATGAAGAATTACATTTATTTAATTGAGAAAATAAAAATAAAAAAAACTCTCTGCAGCTTGTGGTTCCCAGTAGTGTAGACTGTACAAAACAGGAGTTTTTGCCAAAAAGTGAAAATATAAGTCATCAACATTAGGTGGCATTCAGTTTGTGCTGAAATGATTGGTTGATAAATTAAAATCAACTGATTATAGTTTTGATAATCAATTCATCCTTTTAGTCATTTATCAAGGAAAAATCTCAATTATTGTCTGACTCCTGCTTCGCTACGATCACTGAGATTCTGAGACTGTTTTCCTTTTCTCTGTTCATATCATCATATCATCATAAAAGTTGAACTCTGGTGTTTTTGGCTGCTGGACAGACAGAGGAAGCAGTTTGAACATAAAACTTTGATCACTTTACACCGGCATTTGACATTATTATTCACCTTTTACACTGAACAGCTCAATGATTATTCAAACCCGCAGCTGCAGCCCGACATTCAGCTAATCGTCAGAGTCAACTGAGATGATATTGGCCATGCAAGACAGTGTTTTCTCAAACACTGGTGGCACTGATTTATCATGTTCAGTTTTTGTCTACAATCATAATCAGACATTAAATGACAAACGATGTACAAAGTAAAAAGACTGACCTCAGAGACACAGATCTGCATCCTATTCTGAAACCACAGTAAACACTGCCAGTGGTGCTGTGGCATTTCAATCTCACACCTTCATTTGTGATTTGCCTTTAATTACAGGAGAGTAAAATGTATCAAAGCATCTTATGCAAGAGTGAACCAAATGAGAATTAATAACGTCATCGTTGTCCAGTGGAGTCTGAGCAGCAGAGCTCTGCCTGTCGTCCCAAAGCCGCAGACAGGTGCACGGCAGAGCACTTGTTGACTGAATTATTCATCTGGGAAGAGCTGCAACTGTGGACAGAGCCACAGCTGGACATGTGGAAGCAGAGAATCAGAAAGACAGGAGTCCTGACCTGTAGGATCATTTTACTATGAGGTCAGAAGGTCCCAGGTTCAGACGTTGTGGGGTTTGAATTCCTATTGACTGAAGCAGACATCATTTATAGCACCTTTTTAGTGTCAGCGACCCTCAACTGATACCCGTTTTGATAAGATGTAGTGTCAGGGATCCCAAATTGATACCCATCAGGCTGTGGGCATGCATTTGATAAGGTGTCAATGTGATCCCCATCTGATCAGATTTGTTTATTCCAGAACTGTCTGTGCTGTAGATTGGCAGATTAACAGTGAAGAAATCGTCATTCTTACACTTTCTCTCATCAGACTAACTTCTACTCAATGAAATAACAGTGAAATTAAAATCAGGATGATGAAATTGAATTCTGTATATAAGGTTCTGTTTATGAACTTCCATTTATTGAATAAATGGAAGTGAATTAATGAATATTTATTAGCCTAAATAATGATTTTTAAGGAACCTTGCATGGATGCTATTTTTTAAAATATATTTTTAAAAAATCTCACGTACTCCCTGGAGTTCCTCCACGTACCCCCAAGGGTACGTATACCCCCATTTGAGAAACAGTGCTCTGTAGGACCAGACTACATGGTTTTCAAGTCTGATCTGGCAGCAGTTTGAAACGGGGGCAGAGATCATGACATCATGTCGTCTCGTCCCACCTGGAGATGTTCCACCTGCAGGGGTGTGCCAGGCCACCTTCAGGGGGCGATGTAGAGCTGTAAAACTGGGCCAAACAGAGCAAAACTAACATTTTATTTTTTATCCTTTTATCTGAGTAAAGGGAAAAGGTTTCAGCTCTCTAAATTATATATTGTTTTCACTGTGCATTGGTGAAAATGCTCAGACGGTGGTTCAGAAGATACACATTTCTATGTGCTCAGATAAATGAAATCTGGAACTATTTAGGGAAAATACTTTAGACTGCCTCTAGTAAAACCATTCAAATGGACTTTGCCTTGCCTTTCTGCTCCTTATCTGCATGCCGCTGGAGAACGCAATGAAAACTGTCTTGTCCTATTCTTTGTTGGAAAGATATACTCCTAATTAATAAAAATCATTTAAAAATGTTGATACATTATGGCAATTTTATTAGACATCAAATATTTTTGGGAATCTGGTTCAGTTTATGTGACTCCTCACCAACTGCAGTGGCTACGTTTACACACCTTTCTGACAGCGGTCATGCCAAAATGGCAATTATCAACACTTTTCTGGAGATCATTTAGACTGATCCAAGTGTTTAACCTAAAATTAATAAGGACAAATCAAGTGGTAAATTTGAAAGACATGTTGTGCATGTAAAATTGTATCCTCTTGCATATGGTTTGCCCCCAGGAAATGAATTATGTTGCTCTCACATGTATGATGATGCATGCTGAATAGCCTTGCACTGCATACACACCAACTCGACATGTAATTAGGTTGGAGGTTGTAATATAGGAAATATATTAAATAAAGAATATAGCTCAGACCTAGAATGATACAAATGTATTTTTTTAAACAAACTGTGACATTTTATATATGGTAATTATCTTAAAATGACAAAAAAAAAAAAAAAAAAAAAAAAAGCCAAGACAGTGCATGATGGGAGTCAGAGGTATGGGAACCACATACTGTAATCTGGCTGATATCAAGTGGTGATGATGATGATGATGATGATGATGATGATGATGATGACTGCTGAAAGTTTAGCTGAAAGTTTTATTCTGTTTCATTTCTGTGAATAGGCTGAATGAGCAGGATTTCCCAATCACTTCCTGTTTCACTTATGATTTTTAATCAATGCTATGCTGTCATTGGTCTGCAATGGCCATTTAATTCATTTACAGGCCTCGCAGGCTGATGACTGATGGCTGCTGAATGTGACAATCGTGTCATGCGCTCAGCCACAATGTACAGAGGAAATCGTGTCATTTCAGGGTTTAATACTGTAAGTCAACACACACCATGTTCCAGATGAGCCGTGTAAGCTTTCTCTGCATAAAACAGCATACCCAAAATCTGTAACAGCTAACAACTGTGAGGCCAAAAGGCACAAACTTGGGAGAATTCAGATCCAAAGTAAGTCTTCCTGTTGCTATCACCAGGCCAGACTCAGAGAAAAATGTTGTTGAATTTGAAACGGTTATTTCCGCCTATAAAAACTCAAAACTGCAAGTCTATCAAATTCAACATTACAGAAGTGATGCACAAATCTACATCAGTGTTTGTTATAGTGGTGCTATAGGCTGCCTCTTCATTTGAACCATTTACAGCCATACAGAAAGCTTTGTGAGGCTCCTCTGCCTCCTCACTGATAATCTGACTGTGGTCAAGTGACCGCTTGTTGAAAAGCTCCCAGCGCCTGCTCTCATTTGGTTAAGAGTTTATTTAAGTCAGTTCTCCTGTACAGCCAGTGAGGGGCGCCAGAGGCTGTGCGTTTTCTCTCTCAGCAACAAGCACAGGAGTGTCACACAAGTGTGTTTAAGGTGAGGAACAGGCACAAGAAAGTAGGCAACTGATTTCTAGCACTTTGGACAGCATCATATATAATACTATTTTTTTAAGACTAGAATTTGTCAATGCGGCTGTAGAAGCTGAGGTCTGATTCCTGTTTTGCCCCATGGCTGAGGTGAGTCGTGTCCCTCTGTTGTGCTGTGATAGACAGGATGGACAGAAAACCTCTCCAACTTTATTCTGCGCTCAGTTTCTTGCTCGCACAGGCGACTTCTTTTAGACTAATGCTACAGCTGATGTGCGATGACAGCCAGTGTTTACGGAGTCAAACTCTGAAGTGGAAGAGGAGTTGCTGTTGTTCATTTGATGTTAGAGACACATAACAACCATTGAATGCTAAGGTGTAGATTGTTATTATTATTTTCAGAAACAATGAGTTCATGTAATGGAGGTCAAACTCAAAGCTTGGTATCTGCTCAGTCATGTTGCACCTTCTTCTCTGTGAACCGTGTGTGTGACACCAGAGAGATCCCACTGTTTATGTTGCAGTGAGCAGTGAGTTCATGCATGTTGCCTGGTCTCACATTTAAACAAGGAGAACAGCCTTTAGACTGAAGAACACACGGTGTGATATGAGTAAGATTTTGGCCAAACTTCTGGATAATCTTTCAGAAACATGAAAAAATCTTTCAGAAACATGGAAAAAAATATGGGCCAATATTGTATGACTCAGCTTGGATTATAGTATGAGTTTTATGGTGGATTTCTGGTTGCCGGTGTCCTTTTTGCTGCTTTCATACTCTTTCACTGCTTTTAGCTGCTGGTTACAATTTAATTCTTGCGTTCTTTTGTCCGTTAGTCTGTGCTCATGTGTTTTTTGTATGTTCCTTCACATTTTTTTTCTTAAAAAAAAACAAAAAACAAAAAAAAAAACATAAACCTGCCTAATAACTACAGTGAATATTAGCCTGCATGGCTGAATCTGGCACATTTCCATGGTGCATCCAAGCGCTGATTTTTATTTATGTGCGCTGTCCCTTCATAAATAAATAACCATGACCAATAAAAAACCACCATTGGGCGTTTAGTTCATCACTCCTCCAGAGAATTTTCCATTAAACAAGCTTCACTTAGATCACTGATATTAGAAGCTAATGGACACTTCTCACGCTCTTTTAATTGGAGGTTCTTATTCTTGATAACAGTCAGCCTGGTGTGAGAGAAGCTTTTGTGGGTTTCATGCTATGAGTTATTAATCATGTATGTGTAATGTTTTTTTAGGAAGCCTGAGGAATACACCAGTCGTTTGGCACATTTATGCCCTCTTGTGGATTGATAAAGGCACAACTTGGGTGAATATGGCATGGTGAGACTTTCAGCAGTGATTTATCAAAAGTTTCCTTATGTCCTCTAATAATTAATTGAGCTTTATATATATATATATATATATATATATATATATATATATATATATATATATATATATATATATATATATAAATTCATTTTGTTTTGTTTGTTTTCAAAGAAGTGATACCTTCTCTTGCAAAAAGCTTATGCAAACTTTGTTCTTTTGCAACCAGGGTTGGAAATTTCCCTCCAATGTTCCTCAGTGTTCAGCTGGAGACAGAAGCGACCCCGGTGGCGAACCATCTGTCCCTACAACAGACTGCAGGAGGACACCTCGAGTCCTGGGAGAGGATGCTTGAGGAGCGATGAATAACGTCCTGAATCCTCTGTTGCTGCATGGCGGTGTGGAAGGCACATCAGGCCTCCACAGGATTTTCTCTGTTTGGACGGTTGTAAGGACAAAAAATTGGTTGGTGTGCTGAACCTAATGAAGAAAGCTGTTTGGACTGCTGTGCAAACACCAGTAGGAATGAAGTTCAATATGTCCCAGACCTGCAATCAAAACTCCATTCACTGGATTATATAGTACATGAGAATTTGTGTCCATCAGCTGCACCTGGACTGCAGACGTGCCCGGCTCACCAAACTTTCACCGACAGATAAAATAGTCATATAGCTCCACACTTCCAGCTCCAATTTATTCACTATGTGGGGGGAGTTTTTTGTTTTATCATCACATAGGAAATGGGAGGCAGTTTTCACAGTTCACTGACTTTCTTAATCTCTGAGCAGAGATTTACAGACTAGAGAAGACTTAGGCCCAGAGATTAGTGGTGTTCAATCCCAGTTCAGTTCTTTCAGATGACCGCCTTTGAACAAGACAGGGAGCAGATGCAGCAATATAAGAGAAGTGGTTTGCTGATGGAAACTCCCTCTGTGATGGTGGTATGGAGCAACCCCATTGCATTTTTAATCTCCAGAGTCCAAAGTGCAATGTTCAAGTTTATTTAGAGCCTCAAATCAATATTTACTGCTTTACAGGCCCACAAGTTTACAGCAAATCCAAACAGCAGGGAAGAAAAAATGCCCAAAAAGCCCAAAGATGATGGGGGAAAAGGGAAGAGATCGTGAAAAGACACCTCCTCCTGGCCCTGGACCAATGCCTAACTACTTCAGCATCCGTTTGGCACTATTCAGGGTTATTTGACACTGGATTTAAGTGGATTCTGGCACCAGAGTCCAATGTCCTCCTGTCTCCCCTCTGTATGGGTTATACCAATTTGTTATAGCTCTGTTTGAGCTGGACGGGTCACCCTCTACCTTTCAGCACATCATGGACAGGAACGTGTGCTCCTGCCTGCCTGGTCATGGCCAACCTGATCAAAATCCCTTCATTTTCAGATTTGAATTTTTGGTTGAAACACACACCTTTTAATGTTCTGCTTTAACAGTCATAAACTACACAACTGATATTTTGCTGTGCAAGGAAAATGTTTTCGCTGGGGACTATTTTCCACGGCGGATGGACCGTCTCACTATGCCCAATTTCAAGTCATCAAAACCCAACAGTGCTGCTGCTTTTCGGAAATTAATGTGGAGGACTTGATTACAGTGATGGAATAGTGGTGTGAAGAAAGTTTGAGTCTCTGAAAGTTCATTTTCATATCATAGTGGAATGAATGGAAACCAACAGCTGGAGGAAAGGGAGGAAAAATGATATGGAAGATCTAAAATTCGACTGCTAAACATGCAGAATCACTGGTGGGGTCCTTTGAGAAGACCTTTAGGTGCTCAAAGTGAACCTCATCCTGGATCCTCTGGGTGCCACCTGGAGCTCTTGATGCTCTTAATCAGCTTCTTCACAGCAGATCAGAGCAGGTGCTGGGGGTGCTTCTCTTCTTATTGATATTTCATTATTGTCTTGACTTGACTTTGTCTTTAAGTCCACAGCAGTGTGTCCTGCAGGTTTTTAGGTACTAATAATGACAGCTTGTTATTGATGTTTCAGTCTAGTGTAAACCAAATGTCCTGCAGCATTATCTGACCCTCACAGCTCCACCTGATTACAGACGTTAAAGTTTTCAAACTGCCTCTGCAGGGACACATCGCCATTCAAGTGAGTACAGATGTGCTGTATTACAGGTCCTAATAGTGTTCAGTTGCATCTTAAACATTCTTAATGGTGATAAAATGATGAAACTGAGCTGAAATAATGCAGCATTACATTGTACTCACACCTCTGTCTCTTGCTTTCTGTTGAATGTGATAATGAATTTTAAACCTCTTGCATTAGCAGCTACAGATTCCTCATCATCCTCATTCATTCGCTATTTGGCAGAATATTGACTAATCTGTGTATAAAGAGTCTATATATAAGTATGAAATTAAATTTTTTCCACCTTGACTACAAATTTCAGCTCCGCCTGTTGGTGTGAAATGCGTGTTGGGATACGTGGCTGTTCTCTGGCCACCAAGAGCCAAAACATCCAGGAGATAGGAGGATGGTCATCATTTCCTCCACAGTCCTGCACACGGTGGCAAGTGGCATGGCAAAGCTTTCTGCGGTCGCCCTGTAGGGGGCTCCACAGGCGAGCCAAGAGATGGTGACCAGCACCTCCACCTTGTGGCTCCATCCATGGGCCTTCTCACGAGGCAGCATCTGCACCAGCATGTTGATGCTGTCAACAGAAAGCTGAAGGCTGGTCTTGGGTCAGCATCAGAAAAAAATATTTTGCCAGGATAGGCACTTGTGGTTTGACCTGTGCATACCTTTTTAAGGGACTGACAGGGTCCTGTAAGAAAAAAAAGGAGAGGAATAACTCCCCCCCATAACATAACTCCCCCCCACCCCCAGTTAGCCGATACATCCAGCATTCCTATTATGCGACTATGGAAAAATATTCAAATCACCATAAAATCTCACTGAATGACCTAAAATTGGAAAGAAATATTAATTTTTGGTCTTTTAATGGCTTTATATTATTTCTAAGTACAGATTTTTGTTATTTATAACCAATGCATTACAAAGTGCGTACAGGACAGTGAAAACATATCATCATGTGAAATAGTACCCATTACATTAGGACAGCTCATTAAATATGAACCAATAAAAAATAAATAAATAAATAAAAAATAAAAATGCTGTTAATCATTTATTTAGAGATGTTAAACACTGACTGGGGTCAAATTGACCCCAAACATAATAGGAGGGTTAAAAAAACAACATTGTTTTATTAATTGTTTATGTGTTATAACTATTGTGTATTTATTGTGTATTTATTTATTTATTTGACATTTTTAAATCAATATAATCAAAGCATTCTAAATGTAAATTGTCTGACATAATGCTTATTTTTTCTTTTCTTTTTTAAAATTCTACATGAATTAAATTTACCTCTAATATTGACATATTTGGTCAGGCGCTTGCTCATGTTTGAAAAGGTTTCTATTTCTTTCAGTGATTGATAGGCAGTGTGAGAGGACGTCCATCTCCCCTGGTGCTGCATCAAAAAAGCTCCTGCCGGATTCTCCTCCGCAGCTGGGCAGCCTCCTCTTCATCCTCCAGGTACAGCCTCTTCATCCTCCTCTTCATCCTCCAGGTACAGACTCTTCATCCTCCTCTTCATCCTCCAGGTACAGCCTCCCCAACAGCGACAGCCACCGCCACTTTTCTCTCATCCATATTTATCGGTTTCCTTTTTTGCCCTTCACTGCTGACTCGAGCTACAACCACAACAATAATCTTTTATGGCCTCCATAATAATAATGATGATGATGTTTGTCTAGATATAGAATTCGTATGAAAAAGAGACACAGGTATAATGATAAATAGGAATAATTATAGCATATATTGGCCTAGGCTATGCAGTTGTTATCAAAATTGATAATTTAGACCATGAAAACTAGAACAAGGCAGAGTTGTAATAATTATTATAATATCAATAGCACCTCTCTGAGCTGCAGGCTATAATTTATTTAATTATTATTATTATTATTTAATTAAATTAGCTACATTTAATTGAATTTATTTATGAAAACGAGAGGAGGCAGAATAGTATTTATGTCATTTTTCTTTTTATTATAAACACTACAGACACTACACTACACCCCCCCACCCCCCCACACACTCACTCACACACACACACACACACACAAACACACACACATACTCACACTCTACAGTGCAATATTTGAATTGTAAATTTTGTACATTTAATTTTTATTTTTTCCAGATCCTTTTTATTGTGTGTTATTTATTTATGTGAAGCACCTTAACTCCAAGTCAAATTCCTCGTTTGTGAAAACTCACTTGGCAATAAAGATCTTTCTGATTCTGCTAATTACATTTTAGAGCTTGTATTCCGTGACGTGTGTGTGTGTGTGTGTGTGTGTGTGTGTGTGTGTGTAGTGTCTCCGTCTGTCGATGAACTGGAGTGTTCTCTCCGATGTGAACCAGGTCTTTCATGCTCACAGTTCCAGTTCCACATCACAAAGCCAGCAATGGAAACAAAGACATTCTAATACCATAAATGTCACATTAAGTCTACGAGGCACAGTGAGTGATGTTAGCAGCTGTGAAAGGCATTTTTTTTTTTTTTTATACCATGTTGACTTAAGCACAGCAGAGGAGAACTTTCTGGTCGTCATGTTGGAGACAGCAGCCCTTGGATCGGTCACTGGCATGTGGCTTCACACCCGTTTCATTTCAAAGTGGGCTGTAGCACAGATGGCAGTCACTGCGGTCACACACATTTACCCCCACATGTACAACAAGCACACCGCTGAACAACCAGAAATGTCATTGGCACTGTTAGCACCCGATTCTTTTGTTGAAAGCTCAAGGACAAACCGGAGTCAATCTTCTATTTTCTGATGAAATATTTATTATGGTCACATATAAAGCAAGGCAGCGCTGGGCTCAGGGTGACAGAGCTCTCGCAGGATCTCAGTCAGAATGAGCCCTGATATCAGGAAATGATACACATCTATGTTCTTGGGCTTGGGCCTGCCCCGTACATAGGTTGGACTTTTAGAGGCAACCGAGAATAATTGGCCAGTTACCCGGACATGGACAGGCCAACCACTGTCCATGCCTTGTTTCTAGAATGTGCTATGCTATGTGTGTGGATGTTGACTGGGTGTGTATCTAATGCAGCAGACCTAAATAACAAGATAGAGAAAGTACATCTGGCTCCTGTTTTATCTGTCCTCTGCTTAGCGGTCAAGCTGTCCTGAACTATATAATACATTGGATAATACAAGAGACACTGAACTATAAGGCCAATTGTAACAGGCACAACAGTCAATCTTCATGGTTAATACAATAGTGGTGTGCTGGATTGGAGCCTCTTCCATTGTATCTACTAAATTTGCAGCCTTGAATTTCCACGTTGTTGCTGCTGCTGCTGTCCTCCATGTTTTGTTTTTGGTCAGCGCCTGGCTTGACTTGCTTGGCGGGGCCTTTGCCAGCGCGGTGGCCTGAGCTGGTTTTGGTGGAGCCCAGCTAAAGTTTCCTTCTTTGTTTAATGTGTCAGTCGAGGCTGAATGATCAGGACACACACCCAAACACACAACACCAACAGCATGCGGTGGTGTGCTTGTGATCCTGAGAAGGAATCATGAGTGTAACTTGAATTTAAAGATCACTGACATCCTCCTGTGAGGACAAAATCGATCTTAGCATGAGTAACATGTCATTTTCATCACCCCCCTGCCCCATGTGCTGCATGATGTGCACAACTGAACCAAGTGGTGCTGCTCGGCTCTCTGTCCCGTCCCGTCTGACCTGCAGCTGCCAGCATTTGACGCTGATCATGTCAGGTCCAAATGCATTTCTTGCTTTTGGAGTTATTTTAAGTATAAATGCTGCAAGTCAGCGGCTTATGAGAAACTCTTGAGTAAAGTGACGCTGAAGCCTGGAATGGTTAATTTAGCATGCTGTGAGAATTTAAACTTTCTCATGATTCCAATGGGCAACTGGATCTCTTTCTAATCCTTTGCAAGTTAACCTATAGATATTAGTTAACACACACACACACACACTGAAGCTAAACACATGTAAAAATGACATCAGACGTGATGTTAAAAGTATCACACTTTTTAATTTCCATTTGAAAAGATGGCTACTGTAGTAATGTTATATATACAGCAATGCTCTTAAAGTAGTTAATAAAGCAACCAGGTGTGCATACAGTAACATAATGCAAGGACAACTTCCATGTTCTCCATGTTCATAACTTTTTCGTTTAAAAGATGCAAAATGTAGGAAAAAAAACAAAACAAAAATAACTGAGACATTAAAAAGAAGCAACATCAACGTCTGACAAGTCAAATGTACAACCTGCACAACAAAAGTCTGCCGTTTATATGACCAGCAGTGAGGTGAACCCAAAATCAAACACCTACAATCAAACGTGTGAATCAGATATGGCGTAGAAGTGCTTCGTTTTAAGTGCGTGGTTTTGTGATATTGAACAGATGTCAAAAGTTTATCACGATGCTAAAAAAACAACAAAAAACAACAACAAAACAAGCAGACAGGGTTCATGTAAAACAGATCCATAAGTGCCTTTACATTTCCACATCACAAAATCCACTGTTTTCTTCTAGAGCATGACCTCAAAACAAATCCAAGTGAACGATGTCTTTTCTAAAAGTGAAGGGAAGAAAAGTGTTCGTGTCTCGTTGGACATTTGTAAACATTTCACATGAAGCTCTTTTTGGGAAGCAGACCAATCAAGTTGTGTTTGCTCGGAAAAAAAAAAAAAAAAAAGTTAAAGAAACGCATCCGCTGCTCTAGAGAGCCGGAGTCGAATACGACAAAGCGCAATCCTAATCTTAATCTGCAGGAATCCAGCAGCAGAACATGTTACTGTCTGTCTGGGACCAATGGTGAGTCCATGACACACTGCCTTCTCTGTTAAAAGCGGACAGACTGACATGTTGAGCTGACACTGGATCAGCTGTGTGAGAGCTGCACCAAACCGCATGAAAAAAACAAAAACAAAAACAAAAACAAAAACAAAAACAAACCAACAACCTACAAACTGATTCACTGGAGCAGCAGCACCAAGTCAGTACATGCATTTCTGAAAAAAATCAGGATTTTTTTTGTTTTTTTTTTTGTTTTCAGGAGGAAGTTAAGTCATCCTTGAAATATCTGCTCTTGTATAAAGTACAAATATTATGAACGATATTATTCATTTGTTCATACACTCCTTTCATTCATCCCTTTAAGCTTCATGCTCATCCCTGGTTAACCTTTGAAAAGAAGTAACATTTCCAACCACTGATTTCTTAAATACACCTGGGACAGCTCTGAAAGTGCATCGTCAGCACCGTCGACACCACTTTTGTCACTAATAACGTCATCATGGCTCAGCAGGAAAATGAACACATTGCTATAAAAAAAAAAAAAAAAAAAAAAATGACAGAGAACAGAGAACAGCTGTGAGCTGATGAGGAGATCCTGCAGACACACATGATGGGAAACAGAAGCGATGAGAAGCCTCTGTGAGGAGGGGTTAGGGTATTGCTGTGCACGATGAGGAGCATGATGACATGTTCGCTCTTTAAGGGCTTCATGTTTTCAGGGGAAGGAAAAGTCATTCCTGTAAATAAACTCAACTTTGGCTCCCGAGGAAATGAGCAAAATGCAAAAGCCAAAACATATTGCTTGGACACTTTTTTACTGTAGAGTTTTTTTTATTATGATTTGGGTTGAAAATAAGCACAAGTCTGGCTGATTGGTTCAAATCTGCAGTTTGATCATGTGTTTGGACACAGCGAGTACCTCTTCACGGTTCAGTTGTGTTGAATACTGCACACCCACAGGACACAGAGGACAGTAGTAACATGCAGACATCCCAAAGGTTTCCACAGAAAAATCCACACTGGCCCGCGAGCTGTCAGCTGCTTCAGAGTTCATAATGACTTTGGAAGTATCATATCATCGCAAAAATGACCGAGCCAGTACACCAATATTGATTTTTTTCATACATGAAATGATATTGCTGGTTAAATAAGACTTTGGGAAAACAAGGGGTCAAAATTATGAGGTGTCCAGTCGTGTACCTCTCTCATTTTAAAAGGTTTTCTTGTGGCAGACATGCTCATTTCAAGATGAAATTACAAAATAGAAAAAATACCTCCTCAGTAATGCCGACGTGCAGCCTCCAACTTCACAAGTGAAAGGCTGCAGTGGCCACAACATAATATATTACAATGAATTCAGCCTTCTCTCAGTGAAATGTAGATGCATACAAGGATTAAATAAAATGTCGTATTCTCAAAGGAAAAGTACATTTATAAGCTTGTATTTCTGATATAAACTACTCCGTTAAGGCAAGTGGTGACCAATAAGTTATGGAATCTTTGCAAAACAACGATGCCAGATATATCCCAAAATATACTGCGAAGAAACAAAAGGAAAAAAACAACCAAAAACAAAAACAGTGCTCATCTACACATTATCTATGCTGAAACGTTTGTGATCTGTGTTTTGCCATCAGCCACAAATTTCGACAAGTTATGACAAGGGATTGAAATAAGATCCTATCTGTACACAGTAATACATCATTTTCAACTTTAAATTACACTGAAGAAATGTCAACGCTTTTGAAGTGCTTCTTATCAGTCTACAGCAGGTACGTGGTCCACACTCGCAGGTCGGGATTCAGTCCTCACAGTTTTCACTGGTTAACTGGAAATGTGCTGTTTTCCACAATGCTTTGTATTTAAACTTGTATTTACTCATGGCATTTGTACAATGCTTGTTTTTTTTTTTTTTTTTTATTACCTAAAATGATGAATAAGTGCACTTTTGAAGTGTCCCGCTGTTTAGAAACATACCTGGCATTAATGGAAGGTAACTAGTTAACACGCTGGGTGAAACATGCTGTCTAAATCAAAGAGCAAGAATACTAGAATATATATTAATACACCTTTTTTTTTTTTTTTTTTTTGTCATGGGAATTTACTGGCCGACAGCGCTGCAGTTCAACATAACAGGAAGGCTATCACACTGGTAGATGCATTAGTCATTCCAAGTGCTCTAAGTACATAATGACGTTTTGTTGTTTGTTTGTTTTTTACAAAGCGAGGTACTACATTGTATGCCCTTTCAAACAAGGCAAGCCACTGGTGAGTAAACTATATATAGTGGTTATATTGTTTTGGGTTGACTAAGCAGGGGGACGGAGCACCTCCTTCCTGGGAGTAAGGACTCCCTCATTGTTCCTCCAACCTCATCCTGATCAGTCGAGTCTGTTTCACTCAGCGCTCTCAGCTCCGTTCGGCTGATTCGTGACAGTTTTGGTTGCCTGCCTGCTGTTATGAAATATTCCACATGACATTAAAGGGATAGTTCACCCATTTGGAAAAGTGTTATATGATTTCACCCTCCCTCCTAGCTGTTCTGTGGGACAGTAGTGGCGCTGTCTTCCTCTCATTGTTACTGGCTGGATGCTCCAAATGCTAACTGTTAGCCTCCTGCCATTGAAGTGGACTTCCCCCCCACTCACTCTGAAAAATAACTGCATTCATCCACTCAAATCGTTAGGAAAAAAAAAAACTATTTTCTTGAGCTCTCTTTCATGGCTGGCAGGTGCTGAAAAGACATGAAATGTGTGATTGAGGAGAGCGGAGAAACATTATACCAGCTGTTTTAGTGCTGCAGGGAAACTTTTTATTTTTGCCCTCCAAAGTTTTTATTTTTGTCCTCCAGCGTGCATACATGTATTCAATGAAGACGACAAACAATAAGAAACTCTCTGTTGTGGCTGCTCTTTCTGGCGTGGAGTGATCCAGAAAGTGTAGAAGTTACCGGATCTTTCTGGATGTTGCTAACAGAAAAAAACACAGTTATAAAGAGTAATTTGAGCAAAACAATCATCCTTGTGCACTTGGTATTCATATGTGCATTTTAGCTTGGGAAAGCAGCACTTGTAAAGTGATGTAAAACCCTCTTTGAGTGGATTAATGCAGAGTGTTAGCTGGGGGGAAGTCCACCTCAATGGCAGGAGGCTAACAGTTAGCATTTGGAGCATCCAGTCAGTATCCAGCACTCAGTAACAATGAGAGGAAGATAGCACCACTACTGTCCTACAGAACAGCTTAGTCAAAATTAGTGAACTATCCCTTTAAGAGGCTTTTTTTGTTTGTTTGTAAACCCAGATGTGACTCTGGTGCCGGTCTGAGGGGTCGTTCCTTCATGAGTTCTCCAGCTAAGAAATATGTGATGAGTAAGGCCTTACATGGCAACATGGAGAAAATCCTTCATGTCTTTTCGTGTTTAAGTCCCTCTGTGATCCGGAGGCAGGAAATGTTCTCACTACGCTTCGACCAACATGTTTGTTTTTAAAAGTTCAATTCCAATATTTTCACACTTATGTTGCATATTGCGGAAAATTTGTGCCGATACACAGTATCTTTAAATCTGACCACTTTCATGCCAAAAAAATTACAATATTCAATGTTTCCCCCAGAATTTTATTCTTGTCAGGGTGGACAAAAGTTGTAAAAAGTAAAAAAAACAAAACAAAACAAAACAAACAAACAAACAAACAAACAAACAAACAAACAAAAAAATACAAACCAAAAAAGAAACATAACCAATTAAAATGAATACATAAAATGTGCAAAGACAATAAAACATCACTGCAGATTTTGCAGACTGTTTGCTGACTGTTTTTATGAAACTGTGGTCGGGACATTCCCATTTCATTGTGGCTTTATAGAGTTTCTTATATCTTATATATTATTACTCTGTTTCACTTAACCTTAACTGTTACTTTTATATTTTGCTTCTTCTGTTTTGACATTTTCTGTTCTGTGGGCTGGAGATTACTTTGCAATGTTTTCAGAAATTATTATTTATTTTTAAATTCTTATTCTTCCCCTGTCCTGCTATTTGTTCCAAAAGGGAGGAAAATGTGTAAAATGGTGCAAAGTGTTAAATTAGATCCCTGTCAGTATTTTGCCTAACCCACTCTCCTCCATCTGTACAAAAACAAACAAAACAAAAAGAAAAAAGTAAAAAAAAAAACAACAAAAAACTGTGAACATCTAAGTAACTTTTCCCATAACAGTATCCCCATCCATCCTAATACTATCACAACATACATCATTCAAATAAAATATGCTCTGTAAATGACCTTTTAATCAAAGGTATATTTTCATAATAAATATTTTCTGTGCTTTTGTGCCCTCTAGCAACATAGTAAGTAGCAAAATATAGTGTTATATCTCCGCTGCCTATAGTTTTTATTTTCTCCCTTTGCTCATCAGTATCGCCGAAGCAGCTGGACGAGAAACTTTCTGCCTTTTTACGTAAAGAACTCCGTTACAGAATCACTATAGTACAAACCGAGTGAAAATCTCACACCAAATAAAACGGCTTGCAACCTGAACTCCTCCAGGTCGTGACGGGAAGAAATAAATAATTCGAGGAACAAATGAAAATGCAAACAAACGAAAAGATGCGCCGTGTCCAGGGGGCCGTGCAAATGCTTTATCTGCAAAATCCAAACCAAACAGTGAGCTGGTGGTGACACTCTGCTAGCTGTTTCAGTGTGGAGGAGGGAGGCGGAGGGGTGAGGGACGTTGGAGGCAAACTACATTTCCATCCTATGTTGGCGAAGCGAAGACATTTGCTGCAGTGTTTTGCCATCTCCAGTTTCCTCATCTACAATCCCACACAGTGTCACCGAGGACACGCACCCCCCCGTGGTTATTTCTTTGTCATTGCTTTTTTTTTTTTTGTGTTTGTTTTTTTCTTCTTGTTGCTGCAAATAAAAATCAACAAATATACAAAACGGTTCATGTTTCAAGACCTAAAATTTTCTAACACTTTGTGGTATACATTCAGGAACATTCATGTTGAGAGTGAAAAAAAAAAAAGAAAAAAAAAAGAAACAATAACCGACAAAAAAACAAAACAAAACAAAAAAAAGCAGAAGAAAAGAAAAAACAATATTCACAATAAGGTATTTATGAAGACTATTCATCGCCATACAGTTATCATATGTTACAAATTATTACTAGGTTCTAGCAGTCCAGACTCCCTGCCAGGGTGATGAGTTATTATAGTTTTTCCTTTGAAGGGATCCAGATATAGGGTCCTGAATGTTCCTCTATGACCATTTTGCAGTGGTTATAAATGTCCTCTAAGGTGTCTCCTTGAACCAGCGCTGCAAGGCAAAGCGAACTCTTTATGTAAGGTGAAGCTTTGTGTGCCACAGGGACAGCAACATGAGACTAACAGTTACACATGCAATTTTTCATAAGAGATTAATACGGTTGGTTTTTCTAAGTAAAATTAATCTACAACTGGGTTTTGACCAAGAATCATTTCCAAAGGCCTGTGCTCAGATTCATGCACTGAAGCTGCGAATAAGTAAGATTTTACCATTTAAATGCAAAATCCCCCCTCAAAATGACACATATTGAAATCCAGGATTATACTACTGCCTACATTTCTGGGAAACACAATGAGAAGACAAATAAATAATGCATGAATGAATACAGAAAATGTCGAGGCCATCTTTGACTCGGTTACAATGGAGATTTGGGGTATACTTGTCTTTATCCAGGTCTAAAAGTTTATTTGTATTTAGGAGATACAACAACCAGCACCGACCAGAGATTACCAAAGATCCTGTACCAGCGCGGCTCTCTGTAGACACACTTACTGTGTCTTATGCCCACAAATTAACACAAAACTTTTTTGATTCTCCTCCTTGTGCTTCCCAGAATTACTACTACTGATACGAGTAACAAAAACAATAATATACTCTCTGTGTCCACTTTATCAGCTCCACCTGTACAGTCTAATGCAGTTTAGTACAACAGCTCTGCCATAAATTCTACCTTTTAATAAAGTTTATAATGTTCAGTTTTTGTTGACATTGTGCAGAATATGTAAATTTAATTCTATGTTTATTACTGAGGTTGTAGTTTGTAGAGGTCTTGTAATGTACTACATTATATTGAGAGGTGTTTCTCATTTTTTGTCCTCCCTATTTATTATACATGTGGGGGGACAGAATAGTGGAAACAGCTGTCAGTAAACCGCAGTCCAGTCCAACAGCAGCACTAACTATGAGCTCAATGCCAAACATAGAAGTGAATGAACACCTCTATTACTGTGACAAAAAGAAAACCTGAGCATTATAGGCAGCAGAAAAGGAAACTTTATGGAACAACAGCTGGATTGGATTGGATTAGATTATGCAGGTGGACCTAATAAAGTGGCAGCTGAGTGTATATTCATGCAAACTTCTGTGGAATCTAAAATAAATGCTTTGTTGGACTCAATTCAGATTAAGGGCCTCCCAAACACATGTGGTGATACTACAGCAAATATGTAATCAAACACATTGTGTCATATTGGATTGCGCCATGTTTTATATTTCATAAAAGGCCAATATTACTGGCAAACCGGTATACAGCTTGAACCCTGAACTGCACAGTGGGCAGAGAGTTAACTTAAAACTTTAGGTTACGTACATGCCCACAGTTACTTTAAGCCTGCATGAGCCTCGGCGATTCACTGAAACCATGTGAGCAAAACAGTCTCACTCCTTTT
Source organism: Myripristis murdjan (assembly GCF_902150065.1). Lineage (NCBI taxonomy): Eukaryota > Metazoa > Chordata > Actinopteri > Holocentriformes > Holocentridae > Myripristis > Myripristis murdjan. The sequence continues at coordinate 30,106,462 of NC_043993.1, forward strand.
GTCTATAATAATTTAGTGGCTGAGCCTTTAAATCAAAAGCTTTTGTTTAATCAACCGTCCTGCTTGGCAGTGCTTCAGCTGCCTGGGCTGCTGAGTTCCCACCTTGAACCGCTCCGTTTATGAGAAAGTCTGAGCTCCTCAACAAACACATGCACAGTGGGCTCATATATTGTGTTTGATGGGGGGACTGCAAGGGATGGTTCAATATCTTTTGTATCTGTCACTTATTAGAGTCGTACCTGTGAAGTACTCGCCAAACTCCTGCTCCAGCTTCATAGCCCTGTCAAACGTCTTCTTGGCTTGCTCCTCTGTCAGTCTCTTGTTCATCTCCCTGAGCAGAGAGAGAGAGAGAGAGACGGGGTAGGACACGTCACATAACCCTGCCTCCTGTTCTCACTTCATCTGTATCACATGCATTCGGTGACCAAAAACAAAGTTAATACTCACATTAACGAATCAATAGACCTAGGTTTTATGAAGATGGCAATGGGATAGAGTTGTGCTACTTGTAGTCGTTTGATGGCGTTTCCAGACACATCCAGTATGCAGTGTTTACCCTGAGACAGACGCAGGAGGGAAACTTAGAAGGGATTTATTGTAAAAGCATCAAATCTTGAATAGGTTCTAATGTTACAGCTGCATTATGCAAGATTTTGATGTAAAAATATACCAGTCTTATCAGCCTAAAACACAACATGGGACTTGAACAGAAAAAAAAAATGGTTCCATCTCCGGTGACAGAGATGCTGTAGACAAGTCCTATTTACCCAAAGAAATTCTGCTGCTTTTACACCAAAGTTAGATTATGCCTCGTTCCTTTGGTGCAAGGCATGACAGACGAGTGAAGTTTATTGATGCCAATTTCAAAGAGTTGGCTCTCGCTGCCACTTGCAAAACTGCCTAGTGCAGCTTTTATAGCCAGCTAATGAGTCTCACCCTTTCAGCCACGTATTTCACTGACTGGACACTTGTTCCGTACAGATTATCATTATACTGTCCCGCCTCAATGAACTTGTGCTCTTGGATATCCTTCTCCATCTGTTCTCTGGACATTACGAAGTGGTAGTCCCGTCCGTCCACCTCGTAGTCCCTCTTCGGCCGAGTGGTATCTTTGAGGCAAAAGAGAGAATACTTTTTTTTTTTTTTTATTCTTTTAAATTGGCATGGTGTGTCCTAACATGACCACTGGACACTTTCCATAATCCTTCTACAGTTCTCGCTGAGGAGCTTCAGATAGTCAATGAAACACAACGAAAAAACACAACACAGTACAACGCTCTGACAGGTGCTGTGTGTAGCATTTTAATCATCATCATCAAGAGTCATATTGATTGTGACATCTTGGTATAATTGCAGTAAACAAATGAGACCATGGTAGGAATGCAAACCCTGTTTCTTCTTGTCATAAAGAGTTAACTAATGTCTTAAGTAACCATTTACGAATGATTCTTGTGTTAAATACAATATTAACTGATCTATCCTTTAAGTAATCGCTACTACTACATTAACTAATGTTATTTAATGTACTCTCACTGTAAAGTGTTGTCCTCATTTATTCATCACAATGAGACTGATTCCTCAAATTTGACTCTTTATTTGATATTAAAATGCTACACGTAGCATTTTTAAAGACATCCAATAACATTCTGGCTGCTAGTGACATTTTTCCAGCCAGTGGATTAGCTCGTCCTCGTGCTTTTGAAATTGTGAAAAGGAAGATCAATGTCGACCTCACTCAGACCGTCACCATGGTCTTATCTTGAGCGATGTCATCCATTTATCTATCCTCAAGAACAAATTTTGTCAGTTTTTTTGTGCTCGAGTCTGAAGCTAATTTCATTGGATATCTTCAAAGAATGGTCACTGGCTGGTTATTGTAATGCTTCTACGCAGGTAAGCCTGATAAAAAACAAAACACTAGTGTGACAGTTTTCACAGACCCAAACCATGATTCTACATGAATAATAACTCTAGTGGGAGTATTGAAGGAGGGGGATCACTTCATGACTGACTTTCTAAGAAAGGGGAAGAAATAAATTAGACACTCAGCTTATGCGCTCACTTACCTTGATGCCCTGAACTGTTAGCAGCTTTATATGGTTTAAAGAGTAAATTGAAATAAAAGAGATGGGTAAATCAAAACATGCAAAACAAAAACTGTCCTGGGCAAAGAAAAATACATGAGACAATGCAGAGAAGCATGAGGCGACTCCATAAGATGAGTGATAATGGGGTTGTGTGCTGTCACAAAACCAAGCTGCAGACAAATGAAAACACACCGGATCAAATGTAAATATACACCCAGTGGCCACAATCTAATCCAATCCAATCCAGCTGTTGTGCCATAAAGTTTCCTTTTCTGCTTCCTATAATACTCAGGATTTCTTTTTGTCACAGTAACAGAGGTGTTCATTCCCTTCTATGTTTGGCATTGAGCTCATAGTTATGTGCTGCTGCTGGACTGGACTGCATTTTATTGAGAGCTGTTTCCACTATTCTGTCCCCCCTCATGTATATAAATACCGGACGACAAAAAATGAGAAACACCTGTCAATATAATGTAGTCCAGTACAAGACCTCTGCAAACTACAACTTCAATTGTAAACACAATTAAATCTACACATTTTCCACAAAAACTGAACATTATAAACTTTGTTAAAAGGTAGAATTCATGGCATGGCTGTTGCATTGAACTGAACTGCATTAGATTGCACAGGTGGAGCTGATAAAGTGGACACTGAGTGTATTTTCATTACAGAACACTGACTGACAGCTAAAACCTGTCATGTAACAATATGTCGGTAGCTTAAATGTGCACTGTGCGATATTATCTGACCACTAGATGGTATCGAGAGCAGCAACATGTTAGTGAACTCTTACCAAAGCCACTCCTCTCTCCCTCCATAGGTATAAAGTCACAGCAGCCCAGGACAAACTTTGCTAAGCTCTCTGCCCGCAGGCTTATGGCTAACTGTGGTGTCTTGTCAAGTTTCATATCATGTTCTCTTTTTGACTCAGAGGGTGGCCTTTTGGGCTTAGTGCCACCGCTTCCCTTGGTTGTTATGCTCCCTCGTTTCCTGGATTCTGCCACTGTGAATTTTCAAGAGTGGGAGGGGTAGAGCGCTTCTTTGAAACAGGAGGGAGAGAAGTGGGAGTAGCTTGAGTCTGGCAACCCACTTCTGCAGAGGGAAGGGGGCTGCAAACAGCAAAATGGATGGGCTCCTCTGCACAAGTTGGTTTTGGTTTGTATCTTTAAGTCTAAAACAGTCAACACACAAGCACACACTAGTTTCAGGTTTGTTAACAGGTTCTGAAATTGCATAGTGCAGGATTACGCTGATCACATGCTTTTTATCTGAAGTATTTTGCCTCCAAAATCAACAACAAATGAAGATGAGATGATGCAGTGGGCCTTTCTTTCCTACTGTTGTTTTACTACCTAAAACAATGCTGAGGCCTGTTTTGCACATTCATCCAAGCCATTCCATGATATTATCTATTACATAATGATGATAAACAAAATAGCGTTATTTAAAATATTTATTTGGCTATGATGAGGAGTAAATGTTAACTGGAATTGGCTGTATGGTTCATAAAAGATTGATAATGGGATGAAAATAGTGATGTTTGTGTGTAACAAAACAACAACAAAAAAATAAACTAAAATAAACTAACTAAAAATAAAACTAAATTGTTAAATAAACATGAATTCTTGTGTGATTTTGCTTCCATTGTATACTTACGAGGCACACAAGAGCCAAACTTGTCGGGAAACTCCGATATCAGATCGTCGTTGATTCTGTCCTTCATTGGTCCAAGGATTATGACGGGTCTGGCATAATTAACTGGAGTGAAAAACAAAAATTGCACTTCCTGAAAAAAAGGTGCTTGCCCAGTCATGACAGCGCTGGCTGATGTTATGTTACTGCATACCGCGTCTGTAGTGTGAGTATTCTTTGGTGTGTATTTGAGGAGTGACTGCAGGCTGCTGCAGTTCTTGTTTGCTTGTTAGATCCTGAGTCTGCAGAGAGACGTGATCTGTGTGTGTGTGTGTGTGTGTATGTGTGTGTGTGTATCTGTCTTTTCTGTGCATGCATTTATGATTTAACCATTAAAAAACAGACTAAAGTCAAACTGCACATCTATTGTTCTCTTTGTGTTTGTTAAAAACACTTGAATAACCTTGACTTGACATCCACAAATATGAATGGCCTTACCCTACCTGACCTGAAGAGGGCACTATAAGCATGTGGTCTATAGCAAACATGTCAAGTATGTTGGGTGGAAACACATCCACATTTCTTCTTTTTCAAGGATTAGTGTAACAAATTAGTATTATATTACATTTTTCAGTCCAAAAACATCATCAGATGTACTGGCTCTGTTTCCACTGGCAGGTCATTGACTTTCAATACAGTAAAACCTGTCTTTTGTTTATATGCTTTGTTTTTAGTTTATTACAACATTATTTGGTATTTTTTACTGGACAAGCAGTGACGTGTGACTACTTACTCTCTTGTCGCATCACAGGTTCATATGAGAGAATCACGTCCTCTTGACTCCCTGGTGGGATACATACAGCACATGACTATACAACACAGGGACAAAAATTCAACACTGACCACATTAACATGCCATTTGCAAGGCCACATGCATTGTAGTGCATGCCGTACATGTTTCTGCCTTTTCATTGCAAGAGTAAGTCGAGCAGTAAATAATAACACTAGATACTGCTACCACCTCATGAATAGAGGCTGTATGCCTGGCTGCAGCTTATCTGATCTGAGCCAAAAATAGCACAAGGCAAAATATTGTTATTAATTTATGTGCATTTATGATAATCTGGCCAGAGTTTCCCAAATATGCTGTAACTGGTCCCATGACTCACCGTCCTTTACCATTAGCACAGACCAGATTTTGTTGCTTTTATTTTATTTAGTCAAGTGTTCTCCATCTATCTCTCCAGTGTCCCCACGATAAACATAAGCTACCAAATATGGCATAAAAAACATTTTTTATCAGTCCTACTGTACCCATCAGGCAGAATGAAATGTGCAACATGGATCGAACAATCCCTCTCTCTCCCGAATGAGTTTCAAAGAATCTGCTCTCCAAGGACATAAACTTAACGTCACTGTTGTAGCAGCCGTTATAAAACTGAATGTTTCCATGCATATTATTGCTCTAGAGATGGGAAAAACAGGGGAAACATGTCACTGTCAGGCAGGAAATTACAAGAGAGGTGTAACAGAAATACATCATGCGGTGGGATGTGGTCACAATTTATGTAACCGCGTCTCTGAGAGGCAAATGCCTTAACCAAGCCATATGCCTCCAGCCAAACTATGGACTTTTAGAAGATCTGTGCACCAACACCAAACTATAATTTGTGTTTCTACTACATTTTTGGGATGTTTTGTCACCTACATCTCAACTGGCAGACACTGAAAATAACTAATGAGATGGCTTGTGGCTGCTGCTACTAGTTGGTTTCAAAGCTGGCTGCTGATTTTGGGGTAACTGAAAAAACAAGTGTATTTTTTCCCTTGATGCATCATGTGCCAAATGCAGAAAACTAAACAAAATAACAAAATAAAATAATAATAATAATAATAATAATAATAAAAATCTGCTCCTCTTGTAAATCAGTAAGGCCTTCAAGTATCACAAACTCAGAAAGGTTCATTCACCACAACAGTAGTGGAGACAGGTTTGACAATGTAATTTGTCAAAAACTTGGTGAAAACTGACATGCTCACATGTAAAGTAAGACAGGAACATTTAGTTCTTTCTGTCAGCGCCATGCAAACATGAAGATCAGTGTCAGTCAGGGGTGGAAAGACATCTGTTCGGTACGCCACCCTAGGTTAAGGATAAACAAGCGAACACACCACTCTGGTGGCTTATGATAAAAAAAGAAAAAAAAAAAAACAGGCAAACAAAAATAACTATACGCTCAAAGCTAAACCACATAAAGGCTATGTGCTTGATGATATATATAGGCTGACATCAGCTGTGTGGATCCAGCTGGCAGCTATGAGCTATCTTGCACTGGACGTTTTTTTTAAGTTTGTTTATTGGAAAATATCATCTCCATCTCAAGGAATCTCTGAGAAGATGTAAGATGTAAGAAGATAAAGAACAAGCAGAGAATGAGCTCTTGGGCTGCAGAGGCAAATAGTAAATCTGCAAATCCTTGTATGGCTTCTCACTATTCAAATATTTTAAAAGAACACCTTTCTATAGGTCAATCAGATGACAGGATTTCATGTGTCCACTTTTAATATGCCAAAAAAAAAAAAAAAAAAGGTATGGTAGTTTTACACTGAGCGTACCGAACTTTGAGGTTTGTGAAACTGCTTCACCCCTTGTGACAGAGGCTAAGACACTGAAAATCGAGAAGCAAGACAGACCAACCAAATGCAGCATGCAACAATGCTGACACAAAAAAAAAGGAAAAAAGAAACTGAGAAACACATTCAAGCGGGAAATGTGAAAGGGGGTGTTGTTCATTGGGGAGCGGAAAGTAGAGGCGAGGAAGCATTCCTGGACCAACTTACGGAATGTCTTTGTCCCATACCCATCATCACCTATCCCCAGGATGTCCTATATGGCCGTCCAAAGAGAGCCAAAGTGGAGGAAAGACAGGAAGGAGGACAGCCGCAAAATAAGGAAAAGGTAAGAGGCACTGAGAGGAGGGAGCTGCAGAAATATTTAGAGGCCCTGCAGGCCCGGGCAGTGCCCATCTGTCTCTGTCCAGACACGCTGCAGCCAGCAGGAGGAGCCAAATACAACACCAGAACAAGTGGCTGAGATGAAACTCCAGTGAGCTTCATTGGGAAACTGGGTCATGTAATGCTGCCATATGGGGACACATTAAAGAAAAGGGGTTAGGGTTAGGCTCTTGATGCCGAAATACTGCATTGAATTGACTTTGCTCCTGGTGACTGATCAGCATTTGGCACAGAGTCTGTCTGACTGTAATTCAAAAGAGAGAAAGAGAAAGACAGAGAGAGAGAAAGTGAAAGAGAAAAAAAAGAGAGGAAACGACCAAGGGAGAAAGCAGGAAACGCCTCCATGAAAGCCCTATCGTTGACGAACATCACACCTGTGCATCCCCTGTTGAGCCTACATGTGACCTACACTGTGTGTCTGTGTGTGTGTGTGTGTGTGTGTGTGTGTGTGTGTCCATGAGCCTTAGTGTGTCTGTGCACTGCAGCTTACTTACGGTCTGAATCACTGCCATCCTGCTCACCCTCTTTGTTCTTGTAGAATGGGAACTTTCGTGTAAAGATGAAATTCTTTTTACGTTTGTCACTGAATGACTGTGAAGGGAGAGAAAGCATGGGGCAAACAGGTATATCTGACTATTGGCACGTTCATGCTGACAAAAACAACTGTTTGCACAAAGTGGGACGTCAAGAAGTTATAGGCACATGACTGTAGATACAGAGAAGTGAAAAAAATCCACTGCTGCTGAAATCTATCTCACTCCTTTTAATAGTTTATGAAACCTCTCCAGAGGATATTTTTGCTGCATTTTAAGCCACACAAATCATGACTTAAATGAAACTCTATTTCTGCCCTGAAAATAATTTCATATAAAGTGACTGCATGCAGGATGCTACCATCTTTGATGTGGGAGCCATTCCACCTCCTGTGCAGTAATGAAGACCGGCTCCACTGAAGACAGAGAAAACCCTTTAATGTTGTCACTGAATGTAGCAAAGACCACAGAATAACACCCACATTATCTGTGTTGTGTAGTTATACAATAATACAGTAATACAACATCACCTAAATCTGTGTTTTCATTTCAATCGCCAATTGGTTTGCTCTGGCCAATTCACATGTAAGCAAACTAGATACAAACTGATACTAGATACTAATTTTAATCAATAGAAAGCATAAAATACAAAGCTGTTACTGCCATGGCTCTTTCCACAATGAACAAGGAGAGCTGAGGTGGGAGTGTTCATATCACCCTCAGAGGTGCCCAGCAGATACATCATATTTTTATATCACTAGTGCAGGAAATATAAATTTTAGCTTTTCATTTTGTTGGTCTCTTTGTATCTGGTAACACTCTAGTTCATAACGTATTTATCATGCCTAATTGAGAGCTTTGTAAAAGCTAAAATAGCGTTACCAAGTGTTGTGGAGATGAAATCATGGTTGAGATGCCTCAATAATCCTTAGCATTATTTCGCTTGGCATCTACAGTCCAAGAGGGTCACAAGGGTTAAACTGACTTCCTCACTATTGCAGGCTAGCTCTTTCTTACTGTGTCCATCTAGGAGAATAATAGGTACCATTACTACTTGACGTGCCACAGTTGCATCAGAGGCATAAAAAATGTAAGCAAGGTGAGGCAAGAGTTACCAAGACCATGCATAAGAGAAGTAACATAAAACTGGGTTTTAGTAAAAGAAAAGACTGTTGGACGCATACCAAAAACATGCAGTGACAGAAATGAGAGGTCAGCTTTTGGGGGCTGAGGTTGAGGCTTCAAATAATGAAAGGTGTATGTCATCATTTGAAGACAAAATTATGACTGATGCTGCTGATATGTGATCTGTTTCTAGACACAATGTGCAGGGATTCATGTTCAGAGTTATCTGTGAAATGTCTGATTGTAGCAAAGCCTGTTCATCATGTTCACTGATTAACATCTGATACATAGAGCTGGGTCCGGTGAATGAACATTATACACCCAAAAATGTAGATCCAGGTATGATTTACAGTTGCTGAGGTTAATAAATCTGCAACAACCTCACATTTTAAAAAACAAATCTGAAAATGAAAGATCTTCATGGCAGGTTAACAGTGGGATAAATTAAAGGACCATACCAGTGATTTTGCATGTTTGTGTCACATTTCTGATAATCAAGTAGTTGCATTTTTGAACTCCAGTATCATTTTCCCTACCTTTTATCAGCCATTTGTTTCCATTCATTCAACTACCATAAGAAAATGGACCTTCAGAAACTTCAGACTTTCTTCACACCAGCATTCCATCACCAAAATAAAGCGTTCACAACAGTTTTCCTAAAAGCAGCAGCACTGTTGTGTTTTGATGACTTGTGCCACTTGAAACCGGCCAATGTGAAACCGAGGGAAACATCTGCCTTACACAGCCAATTATTGTGATTATGTTATGTGATTTATCAATGGTGACGACTCTGTTAGCCGCAGAGGCAGAACATTATAAGGTGGCTGTTTCAACCAAAAAATCAAATTTGGAAATGGAGGGATTTTGATTGTATGTTCTTTAATGCACCCACATGATTTGCAAAATGCTTTGTTGCAATATAAAATATTGGTAAACTGTAGTTAATTGTCCAAACATTCAAAATCACTGGTATTGTCTGGTAAGATTAAAAGATTAAAATTAGCCGCAAATGTCAGGGAAAATCTTATCACAGGGTTCAACTGTAAGCTGAAAGGTAAAAATCAACAGGGAAACGCCTAAACTTTTTTAAGATTATTGTTATGGTTATTGCTCCATAAATTAAGAAAGGTCTGACTCTGTCCCTTGTCATTTTTCATTAAAGAGTAACTAAACATCAAGCCCAAATCTCTGTGAAGCCTGTTTTTGAATGGTGGCAGGTGATCAGGTCACCACCAGGTGTTCTCGATGGGTGGTGACATCACCTGTTACTGAAATCCACGAGCCCTACGTTTAACCAGTAGAGGTCAGGCTTCACACAGATTTGGGATTGGAGTTTAGTCACTCTTTAAGAAAACAAAACTGGCAAGCTATTTAAACCAGTGCATAACATCCACAAATACACATGTTGAAATGGGATGATGATGATGATGATGTGTCCTATTGAAATACTGCAGTCTATTTAGTAAATCTGTAATCATGTCAAAACTAAGCTGTGTATGGAATTAACAAACTGCACTAAATACTGCAGAGCTAAAAAAAAAAAAAAAAAAATCTAACATCTGGGAAAGCAAATGAAGATGTATTCAGGTTTATTCACACACAGAGGCACTTATTACAGTTAGTCTTTCTTTGAGTATATCACACTGAGATTAACTGCCTTCTGTCATATCCCGATTACACTAATAAATCAGATCTTTTATGACTGGAATTTTACAACTCTCAAAAAAGCACTTACCCCTTTTGAATCAATTGACCCTGGTTTGGCATTGAATTTCACTGTCTTTAGACGTGCTCGCTCTTTCCTCTCAACCCTGCCGAGTAAAGAGACATTCCAGTTATTAAGCAGCGAGGGGAAGTCACTCAGGGTGACACTGAGCTGAACTTCAAAAAAATTCTGCAACTCAAGTAAAAAAAAAAAGTCTCTACTCCTTTTACTCTAAGTTGCTCTTGTGCTCCTTAGTTGCTGTTGTATAGTCTATGTTGTTGAGAAACACATAATCATACGCTCTTTCAACAGATATAGTGATCATCTTTGTGTAGGACAGAGGAAGGTGCAAATAGTCATGGAGACACTTTTGCAGTTGTCACAGAAATGTTAACATGACAGCAAAACATTTATTTCCCCAATGCAAAGGCTGAACCGTTGACGATGCCAATTAAAATCATAAATGAAAAGGTTTTCTTGCAAGACGGCTGAGCCATTACTGCTACGAAGGTTCAAGCTAAGAACTGTGAGAACGTGACCTTCTGGACAAATTTCCTGAATTTCCTCAAGACACAGGTTTCTGTAACACTACTCACCGTCTCTTGCTGGGGATTACACCCATTTCCTCACTGTCCCCGTGTGGGGTCACCCGGCGGGCCTGCCACCACTCGTCATCGGAGGCGTTGATGACGTGGAGGATGTCTCCATACCTGAAGCTGAGCCCTTGGCTAGGGAGACCGCTGTCTTTTGACTTCTCATAGTCAAACAGTGCCCTTTTGCAGTAGGGGGAAGACAGACTTTTTAGGCATAATTATTGCCATTACTTTGAGTTTCTAATTTTTATTGTCATTATTCCAAGCACATCAGGTCTTTTCTAATTGGGAATACAGAAAGAAAAGGCACAGCTTTTCCAGGTCAGAGGGAATAGTGAATGTTGGTCCATGGGGGTTGCTATAATAAGAAATCCTCCTTTAAACACTTTTCAGCCGAATTGTTTCAGCTACAAAACCTCAAACTTAGTTTTTGTATGTCACTGGCACATGAGGAGTAATCTTAGAAAAAATCAAGATGAGGCCTACCAGGAAGCATTTTTACCATGACACAATTTGGCACTAACAATCAGGGCCCAGTACTGTGAGTTTAAGTGCTTTGAATAACACAAACACCTGCAACAACCTTCAGCTCACTCACAATCACGTTATTCTTCCCTTGAAACTTCTGTATAAAAAGTGAATAATATATTTGTATTCACATATGTTCAAGGAATGAGTGGGCTTTTATTTTTCCAGCACATTTCCAAATAGCAGTGTGATCTAGGCATCCATAACTAGGGTAATAATGTAAACAAACCAACCTAACATAGAGCGATCTCTTCTGATTGGTTCGCAGGGATCCTGAGCCTGAGCTCATGCTGTGGTTCATCATCTGTTCCCGCAGGTCATGGATTTTGGCCTCAAAACGCCCATATTCTGCAAAACAAGGTTGGCATGGATTAACACTGACAACTAGGTCTGGATTCAGACTCCATTAAATCCTGGGAAAAGGGAGTTCAACATAAGGATACGACAGAACTGAAACTTAGTGCCCACGTTAAGGGAAAAATTTCATTTGAAATCTTAGGCAAGCATGTTCTTCATCATAATATACTTAAAGGGAATGATGATAAAGACAAAAAAGTATGCCTCTGAGAAATGTCTAAATACAAATTCACATGCTCACACTTTAAAATAAGGAACAATGACCCTACTAAGTTACAGCAAGCATAATGTGAAATATCTTCTCACTGCTTCTTTGCAATTTTGTTGAACTGCAACTTTAAACATTGTCTTATTAGTTGCTGCCACTGATCATTTGATTATCATTGTCACTTGTGCATTCCAAGTGCTCAACTCAAATACAGAAATTCCTGCCCAAAGCTGAAATTTCATACAGAAATGACACAGCTGAGCAATATAGCTACTGGACAGTTGGACAAAATATTAAGAAAACTAAATACATTAATACAATTAGACAGGATACTGAGTGATTCATCCGAACTTCAAGACTTTTGCCATGCACAGATGTACCCACAAGCCTCCGGCATTACGTTCCCACACAACACTGTCCTGCACATCACTCTCCTCTGTTTACACTCATGCACTTAGCATGACCCCTGAAGTGTCCAATCAATGAAGCCATGAACTGAATTTCTCTTGGCAAAGCAAAAGAGGATGTCAGGATGTGAAAACCTGTCCCTCCTTTGACAAGTATGCTTTTCCTGACAGTGCAGTTACTATGAGGGTGAAAGTGCTGAGAACTTTAGGCATGACTGGCTAATCTGTCACTTAAAGGAGATAGAAACCAGTAAAGAGACATGACATGTTCTGCCACATAACCAGCCACTGCACCACTCATTGCACAACATGTGTTTGTGAAAGTAGGGCAAAAAAGACAAACATCCATAGGACTTTATATGAAAACACTAGATGTTTTGTTGCTGTTTAGGGTTTTTCTGAACTTCTTCAAACATGGTATCCATGAAAACCTTGGCTTTAATGAGTAATTCTCTACAAGCTGCCCCACTTGTAATTTCTCTACCAAAATGACGCCAGAATTTCATGTCTATTACAGTGTTTTCCTCCTTCATCCACCCCTAAGACAGGCTAAAAGACAAAAATAGCAAGCTGTCTGAGCATATACATCTAAGCCAAGGAGGCTATGCAATAAGAATATAACTTCTCATAGAGGGTAGATGATTTTCCAACAAAAGACTCATTCAAAATTTAGCTGTAGCATGCGGATCTCTGCATCATTTTGCTCTTTAATTCTCTGTCCCTGCTTGATCCCTAATTTTCCAATCCATCTTTCTCTACAATCAGACTCACATACCTTTCTGCATGTTCACTTTTCTGCTGTGTCCTCTAATGTTGTCTTCTTTCTCTCAGTCTCTCCACTGCTCCTTCTCTCTAGTCTTTACATACAGTCCAATACTGTGACTACGCCTGGTGCAGCACTAAGTAGTGAAAGGAAAATGTCTCTCTTCCCTCTGGTTGGTCATGGGAAGTGCAGGGGTGGGGACAAGTCAGAATGAATGTGTCAAGAAGAATAACTGTTTCAAAACCCTTGGCTGGTTGGGTTGTTTACCAATCTAGTAAACAATAATGCCCTTCTGAAACTGAACTACTACATTTTATACATATCTGATCATCTGCTCACTCATAAATAAGCTGCTGTTTTTATTTTCCTCCAGTAACTGAAATTTCAGTATGCTTGTTTTGTGAAAAGTCATAATTTTTGCTGGGGAAAGGTGAGATGCTATAAGAGCTAGGCAGAATTATTATTCTGGAACAACATCTAATATTGTTTTGGGGATGCATCTTTGTTTTGGAGATTGGAAATAAAGATTGTCTTTACTCCATATATGTGATTGAAGACTTATGGAAAATGGTCATCATGCACAATGTACATTGTTATTATGGAGACTACAAGACCACAGATTTGAGATGGTTTTGAGTAAGTACTCTTCAACAAATTATAGAGGAAGCTTCTGGTTAGTTAAGTCTACCAGAAAAAAAAAAAAAAAAAAAAAAAAAATGAGTGCATGGCCATGATTATGAGTAAAGTGGCAGCACGAGTTACTAGCACTGACACAATATAAGTAAAGCACAGGCACGATCTTACATTCCTAACATTCTCTAATGACTGGGCATTTCTCTGATGACTTGGACTCACAGCCACTGAGGGCACTGAGGTCCAGACCTCGTTTTTTTTACCCAAAACATAAAAACTTTCAGCAGTCACAAGCATGACTTCAGACATAGGGCTGCAAGAGGTGGCTTCTCCCCTTCACAGTATCTGGTCTCTCGGTTAAGTTCATATACGTTTGTGGTCATTTACACGTGGTTCACTGCATCTTCTGCACCAGGTTCTCAAGGATGATGGGTTTCTTTCACAACACTTGTACAAAGGCTGTATCCGGTTAGATACTGACTGGAAACAGGGTCTTAAGACTGGAAAAACAGCTTACCAGTAGCTTACCAAAGTCCAGGCACTCCAAATATCGGGAAATATGACAACAAGGAAGGGAATATTAAAAAGCCTTTAAGGTATTGTCTAAATTATTTTTTAAAAAATGAAGAGGTTTTGACCACTGAAGGTCTTTGGCTTTTAAAAACCTTCTAGTGGCATTTTAATATTTCCTTCCTTGCTGTCATATTTCCTGATATTTGCATTGCCTGGATCGACCTCTTGGGTACTCTGTTTTCCCTGTTTCTAAGAGCACCCGACACATTCTTGATCTTTGTTTGATCACATAGTGCAACCAATCATCTTTATCCCGTCTTAAGTGACCAAAAAATGAAGCAACACCAATGAGGGAAAAAAAAACCAAACGGAAACATCTAACCCTAACCTTAACTCTTTCTTCTAGCTGATCAATCACACATCTTAACAACTTTACATTTTATACTATGCTTTACCTGAATTGTCAGCTTTCTCAATCGTGGCCACATAGTAGAAAACATTTTTTCCAATGTCACTGAGCAAATGTTGTAGCTTTCCAATGAGATGTCAAGGTTATTATTATCTAGAGATGCATGAACATTGTGTTGCTGAAGCCATTTTAGCCTGACCTAATCTAGTTTATCTGTCAAAGAATTTGCAGAATAAAAGTGAACATTTATTCATATATTCAAACAAAACAAGGTCCTTATCATTGGCCTTGAACACATCTCAGGACAAATTCAGTTATCTATTCTTCTTTACCTCATACGGTAAAACGTGTATAATTTAGACGTTCTAAGTTCCATTACCAGTAGTAATTGAAAATGACGAGTACTAAACTGTAATGTGACTTTTTTGGGCCCATTTAAGCTTCTTTGCACTGGTTACGGCATCGGTAAGTTTCATCACAGATGTTTTAACCCTTAATGTGCCAGAGTCAGCTGCCTTTATCTGTAGCTTTCTTTCAACAGTGCTTCTAAACTAAATTTTGCCTTGTGGTACAATTAAAACTCTACACTGAATTTAACTATCTTTATGTAATTTGTTACAATGTCACTTTTTGGTTACTGCAGACTGTCCTGAAGGATGATTTTTTGGCAGAAGTATGTAAGTTACTGCAGATAGTAATAAAATAATTTCACAATAATATTTCATGTTGAATGGCAGGTCAAATGGCTTTCAGCATGCAGCCGTTTAATACTACATTTGGGGCTCAGCCGTGAGCTGATCATTATCGAAAAATAAGTCCCACTTAGATGATCAGCTTTGACTCTGGGCCTTTGATGAACAATCATTTGACATAAATTATTTAATTACGGCCTACAGCAATTCACTTCTACCAACAATAATGGTGCAGGACAGTATGAAGTACCAAAGGAGAAATACCTTTTTGGCAGAAGGTGTTGGGCTCTAATAAAATTAGAAATCAGCCAAAGTGACAAGGGTTTTTGACTGTCATATGTTCAGATGTGAAATGGTGATCTGTTCAACTAAACAGTGCAATAAATATAAATAAATGCCTTATAAAAAAGTGCACTTTGTTGCATCACTCATGTGACCATGATGGCTTGCCAGGCGATGAATCAAGTGACATTATGGTAACAATGTAATTTAATATCAGCATCCTTCCTTAGTTTCCAACAGCCCTCTTCTTCATATTTTAACTTCCTTCAAAAAATACATCAGAGGTGGGTTGAACAGCACATCTTTTCAAATACATTTTAAAAGGGGAAGAAGAAAGAACATTTTTTAAAGACGTTCAAGGCACAGGGTCAAGACGTGGGAGCAAATGAAACACAAGGGATAGTGAAGGGGGTGTGCAAGTGGGTGTGCCGTTAAGTGAGAAGTGCGAGTAAAATATTAGGAAGAGATTGGGAGGGACAGGGTCATGGGTCATACACCCAGTGGACAAGGGTGAATAGACTGTCTGTGATTGCATTCACTCAGTGACTCTCCCTTAGCTAAGTCCTGGTGAATGATGCTAATGCTCAGAGCAGCCACTGGTGCCATTGGCACAAACCTGGTGCTGGAGAAGGGACCCGTCGTGGTGAGCATAGAGCAAGTTCTGATGGGTAAGAAAAGAGAGCAGTTGTTAGTCCCAGAGGGTTGTAGACTCCAGCTCCACCTCAGACTGAAACACGGTATGGACAAATGTAATCCAAGTCCACCGCTAAATGAACCTGAATCTGGCTGCAAAATTCCCATGTCTAAGGAGGGGTTCTATGGTTGTGTTAGTGCTTGTAGATTGAACATTATGACAAGTCAAATTCTGTTTCTTCTGATATCTGGCATGCTTCTGAAGAGTCTCCTCATTTGACAGAGAAAATCTTAGTCTGAGTTTCTGGTCTGTAAAATTTGGTCCCAAAATCTCCTGGATTTTTTTTTTTTACAGTTGGATAAGTGTCCTCAGGCTAGCAGCACTTGTCCAATGTTAATAAATCAAATTAATAACAAAAAACTCAGCTCAAGAAAAAATGCCTTTGTCTTTTGGACTGTTAGGTTAAGGATTTGGAAGAGATTGACCCTAATTTAGATATTTTTGAGCAATCCACACTACAGACCCTGGTACAAGGGCCTGGCTGGTTTGAGCTTTTGAGTTTGATACTCTTGTGACAAAGAGAAGTCTCTGACCATTAGTCACTACCTCCACAGCCCTGGACACTGCTACTGTTGACCTTAATGAGAGGAGGCATGTCACCAATCAAAGCTGTCTGATTCACTAAAGGGCAACTACAGTGGAGGGTTGTCAACGGGTACTGAGAAGTTTTGAGTTAGTGTGAACATGTCCCACACGATATTATAAGCATTTATATGTCTATGTTAAAATACAAAGGACCCCAAACCAAATTAACTCAGATTCATAGTAATTTTGTTGTTTGTTGAATCTGATAGTATCCCTATTATGCATCAATTTCCATGGAGGCTGTGGAAAAGAGATACAATTTGTACCATTGGGCATGACCTCAGTATCCAGAAAGGGCTACATTTCAAATGTTAACTGCAACCTCTGCAGATGGCAAAGACAGAGACAATCCAAAAGACCTGCACTCTGCTGGACCAGTACCACCGAATCACCGACAGGTTCCACTAACATCTCAATGAAAGCAGCAGGGCACTCGCCCTCTCCTTGCAGATTAATACTCCAGCTACCTATTTTTGAGGTCTAATAATCCAAATCTAACATTCTTTCTGTATGGCAAGGTGAGTTTTTTTTTTGTTGTTGCATGACTCTAAGATTGACTCTTCATTGACTCTTGTCATGAAGGTGAATGGGAAACTGGACAGGGGAAAGTCTAACCCATAGTGGCAAAGGAGTGTCGTTTAATTTTACTTTGAAACATCAGTGACCTTAACTCAAATCCCATCCATAAGAGAGTCATGTAATCATCCACCCAGTGCTGGATTATCCTGAGTCCACCATAAACCCTCAAATCAATTGAGGTGTAGTGAAGGTCAACAAAAACGCTGGGATTTGAACAAGCCAAAGCACATGGGAAATGCGACATGACCTGACACCTCCGACCCAACCCCAAGGAGAAAGACTACAATCACCAATATCAGGATTCCACTGATCCCTGCTTGACTTTGACGCTTAGTGCACAGTTTTGACATATCTAAATATACAAAGCTAAATCTATGAAGACTTATATTTCCTTTGATTTTGTTTATTAGGCACTGCACTCAAGGATGGGTCACTAAAAATGCATGTTTCTGCTGTGCAACAAGACACTGTTGCCATGGACTTGGTGTATTTGCTGCTTGTTTGGGCTGACTCACCTTCTGGTCTGTACTGGGCAATGATGGTGACCATTTGTCCTGCTCCTTTCAGTGCTGCCGCTGCTTGTTCATGCGTGGCTCCTCGTAGGTCAATGCCATTTACCTGTTTTGACAAGACAATTTCAAAGGATGATTTTGGGGGATTGTCTCCTTTATTGTACAGAATACAGATCACACTGGACAGATGAGAGAGAGAGAGAGGGAGAGTGAGAGAGAATGACCTGCCTGCCGGATGACCTGGACTTGACTGTCACTTCAGATACATGAAATGCAAAAATTCTCAACTTATTAAACACAAAGCCATCATAGTGCCCATGGTTCAGATACATCAAAAACAAGTTGAGTAACACATATACTTCAGATTTTCACTGGGACTTCTTTGAGTGTTTAGCTGGGGCTCATATTTTTATTTTTATTTTTATTTATTTTTTTGCTTTTCCAGATAAATGTATCCGACTGAGATGAAGAACGGATGTTTCCATGAACAGTTGACGTCACACTAATTGAACTTGGACGTCTAAAAATTGAACTGAACTGTGAGATCAGACGACTGGACTGTGTTTAACCTGTTTTTTTTGCAGATATAGTATTGAAGGTGTTTTATTTAGCAATTTTAAACATCGGTATTTGTCAAATTGAGAGATCTTGGCATAATTACCGTAAACAACAAGACCATCACTGAGGTGATTGGTAGCCTTCATCTTCCAACAGTGGCATTGTTAGCGCTAGTGTTTCTCACATTTCCCATAAACACCTTTGCTTTCTGTTGAAAAGAGGACATTACTACTTGCCTAGTTTTGATCACTCTCCCTCTTCACTTTCTTTGTTTCACTTTCCTTGTTCTTTCTAGTGCTTTAATGAATGGGATGAAATTTTGGAAGTAACTTTTCCATCAACCTTTGGGTTGTAACATTATAATAAACAGCAGTGTCCTAAATTAGTTATTACATTACAGCTATCATTCCACATTACATATCCCTTACTGCAGTACTTTTTGTCCTGATCCCTGTTTGGTTTAATATGGGCAGGATATGTAACACACATACAGCTACAAACACTTACTTTTAGCCATGGGAAGTACTCCATTTACTTTACTTTTATTGTTTTGTTTTAATTTAGACTATTTGCTGGAATAATGTGCAGCTTTGTTGATTTCTTGGCTTTATTAACCCTCAACGGAGCCTCAGTTCTGATGCGGTCAGGAGGTTTACTTTGTTCTACTCATTCACGTCAATTCATTCAGTGCGATTCTGAGGAAGGTCGCTGAACTGAAACGTCAATTTAACAATTTTTCAAATGCGGCAGTGTAAAGGCACTTACTTAAGACATCATTTCACATAGCTGTTGTATAGTTTGGTTTTTGAGTATAGCTTAAAAATGAAAGATAGTTAGCACTAGGCTATTGGGCTGTATAACATCACGCCAATACTGTCGTTTAGATTGTTGTTAATGGCTAAATGGAAAGTAATGTAACACCTAATATATCTAATTACTTTTCCAGTTGAGTTATTAGAAAAGTACCGTGAATACTTTTTAAATTGCGAGATAAGTCATGAGTAACCCATTACATTTACTGAGTAAGTTGCCCAACACTTGTTATCTCTGACAAGATGTTGGCTAAGCTCCCTGTGTAACATTTGGTGTAGCATGCTGTTGGGAATAAATCACCAATGACAGTGCGACACCAGTGACACGGCAACAGACCAAATAGCCACCGGTGTAAAAGCAATATGAGGCATGCGGGATGTGAACATGGTGAGCGTACCAAGGAGAGAGGGAAAGGAGCGCATAGGTGGGGAAGAGACAGAGCAAGTTATTCTTAGACCTCAAAACCAGGCCACCGTTGGAATGTTAACTGCCTGCTTTCATCAAGGTAGACTGAGGTGCTGATTGGACTGAAATTAACCAGCAGACAGTGCCAGGTTGATTTAACAGTCTTCTGGCCATAGCATGCCACAAGGCTGTAATAAAACGAGACAGTCTAATCTGTTGCACAGTGTGGCATTAGCGTGGGAGGCCAACGATTACAATTAGCTATAATGAGGCAGAACAATCACTTCCTGTCATCTACTGCCCACTGTGTTGTCTGTTTATGATCCTGGTCTGCTGTCAAAAAAGATTCTACCCAGATAGTTTTTTTGTTATCCTGCACTCATGACCAGTGTGGCTGAAAAATTCAGGTCATGTTTTTTTTCTGTGACTGTGCAGCCAGACTCTAAGTTGCAACAGAGCAACATTTGACGTGAGGAGCCTAGCTGATTAAATGAAGTGTTTTATTAATATAAGGTGCAATTTGAAGCATGCCAACTGACCACATAGGCAGCAATGTGTATTTACCTACTGTTTTTTGGGGGGGTTCTATGACAAAAAGGTTCAAAGCTGAACGCTGTACATGGCACACCAATAAAATACAGTATGCCTCATGACCATTACTATCCTTTCTGCTTGCAGGCAAATGTTTTACACAAGTACGTGTGTTTACATGCTCTACCGGTATAGAATATTGGGATAAAACAACTGGCAGTGCTAATTCTAAGCCTAGTAAGCCAGGCTAAATCATCTAATTAGGCTTTTTCTCTTTTTTACCCTGACATTTTTTGCAGCAAAATTTCATCATTTGACATAATGAAAGCCTACCCAGATACAATTACAATACAACCAAAGTCATTCTATGTCGTACCACGTCTTCAAATGAATAGAGCTGACAAATTCCCAGAAGGGCAGCATGTAATCTGTAAACAAGAATGATTCCCTAGGTTTCGTTTTTCATGGATAATAAACTTTAGTGTTGCACCACCTTAAAAGCAAGAGGTGATTAGATGATGTAAGAGACCAATTTGGTCGACATTAACTGCAAAATGTTTACATAAGTATGTTCGGTTCGTTTGGAACAGTATAGGCCTTAATGTAATGAAAAGGCCCACAAAAATAAGTGCATCTTTTTTTTTTTTTTTTTTTACCCCCAACATAATGCTGTTCTTTCATAACCAAATGTTGGCCACAATTACATTACAGGTCCAAATGTGGCTTAATTCCAAAACTATAACCTGTGAGTAAAAATTACAACAGGACTATTTATAGAAATATTTGAGCAAAATCACAGGGGCTAAAGAAAATCCAAAGTCTTATGAACCACGGAAACCTGCTATTTGCTATGGGAATATTAGAGTAATATTATAATGATTATTTGCTAGGAAAATGAAAAGAAAGACCAGACTCTGTGAGTTTGACACTGAAAATTAATCCCGGTTAGTAAGACTGTTGCATTTGCCATTTAATAGACTCTTAGTATATACAGTAGGTCTAACAGGAGTTCATCATTTTTAAGCTCAATCTGTAATGGCAGGTTGGGACCCTGGTTCAAATCCTGTTCTGGTTTGTTTTGTCTTGTCTTGTTTTTTTTCTTTTTTTTTAACCTTTGAAATAAAAATTCTCAGTATGTTAGGCATGAGACAGTTAAACATAACATTCGGTTTCTAAAATCTGTTTGCTATGCCATAGTAAAATAAATGTGTTTTGAGTTAAGAAACATCGAGAACACTCATTTCTAGAACACACGAGAACACACCACCGATCTATAATCGAACGTTATAGATCAGTGGAACACAACCAAACTTTAGATGATGAAATACAATCAGGGTGGTGCCTTTTAATCTAAGGTTATGACGCGTGGCTTATAACCTCATTCACAAATCCACCTAAATCTCTTTCAACATGGGTGTGTATTTTGATAAAATGGGGCTTAGGTGGCTGGTGCGCACTAACCGATAGGATCTGGTCGCCTCGCCGCAGCTCTCCGCTCAGGTCAGCCGGCCCTCCTGCCAGGATGAAGGAGACGAAGATTCCCTCGCCGTCCTCGCCGCCCACGATGTTGAAGCCCAGGCCCGTGGAGCCTTTGTGGAGCACGACCTTCCTGGGTTCCCTGTACAGACAGGTCAGATAGTACATCAGCTCAGGGGAGTCGGAAGGTCTCAGCATCTTCGGGGGTGGAGGAGGGTGGACGGAGAGGTGGACAACACTCGCAAACTGCACCGACACAAGCCTGTGTGTTGCTCGGCTCAGGCAACGGAGCAGAAAGATTGCTGGAGCTCCACTAGGGGATTGGTGCTCTACTTAGGATCACTTGTCCCCAATTCTGATGGAAGAGGAACCTCGTCACACACTCGTACATGCTTGCTTTGTCTCTCTCTCTCTCTTTCTCTCTCTCTGTTTTTCTCTCTTACACACACACACACACACACACACACACTCAGATACATGCAAAGGCAGGGGATATGTTGCATGCATGCACACATATATTTAAGAACACCAACTCCCACTAGGTTGTAGTGGTTGCTGTTCATTTCAAGCAGGGGTTCGCAAACGTGTTACAGACCCCCAAACTGATGCACATTTGGTCACATTTGATAGGATTTTGTGCCAGGAATCCATTTGTGGAGATTTTTCTTGTTTAATATTGAATTGTGGAAGTGTCTACACTGTGGGCAACAGTATGCGGGAAGATAACCGTGGGGAAAAGTGAATAGTCATTCTTATACATTCTTAAAAAGTGATAATGTCTCTGGAGCCCCCTCAGTGAACCCTGAGGGTCCCTGGACCCAATTATAAGAACTTCTGATTTAAAGCACTGCCTCACCACAACATGTTTCAGTAATCCTGTTCAATGCATCACAGCAAGAAAATTTTACCGTTCCCAAGGAGAACCGATCGCACGAGTAATCTCATCATGAACGTCATCTTCTATCTTTGGAAACATACTGCCATCTGCTGATAAATGCATCAACTACAGGTGCATGGTGAAGCATGGCCCGATCATCAGTCACTGCAAGCCATTTTCCTCGAGGCTTTTTTGAGCAAAGCTGTTGAAAATTGACTTAATTTCTGCCTGTGCCCTGGAGGTTCTAATTATGTGCTCTCCATAGGCGGCCAATTGTTTTTAGCCTGTGCTTTTTTAAGTAAAGCACAGACTAGGGACTTCGGCACAGAACTGCAAAACTACATGTACGTTCTAAGAAAATCAACCCAGATGTTGTCAACATTTCACAAAGTCGGCCTCCTACAGAATTCTCTGTCAAAGGAAAAGACACTAATCTCTACTACATTAGCCAAGATTGTGTAGGTATATTTTAGAGGGAACTATTACTTAATTTGATATTAGTGAAGTCACCCTCTCTATAAATTTCAGCTTTAAATTTAGCAGAGTAAAATCAGCTTCCCACAAGAGGCAGTTTGTATATTTGCATAAATTAAGGCATGTATAGCAAAATAGTGATCACACGGATTCCATCTCAGCACTGCCATTATCAAGCACACTTGAAACCCTGCAAGTTTAATGACTTAAAAACATCTTTTGATTACGCACCAACGTGATTTAGATGCCCTACAGACTGAATTGACATTTTGTCAGAGTTATAAATAGATATCGGAGGAGTTTGTAGAAAGCTGCTTTGGGGCAGCTGAAGAACGCATTCATGCAAAAGGCACAAGAGACTCAATATGGAGAGAATTTTCTCCCTCATTTGTACAACATACATAGCGTACCGTCTGTGAGCAAAATTGATCATAACCCAAGATAGATTATCATTGGAAAATACACTTTCCCCCCCCAGTGGAATACTGCGGCTGTGTTTGTAAGTATGCTTATTCTCATATTATGGTCCACACTGGAAATTGAAGCAGCACTCTGTGGTAGATGCATAATTGATTGTAGAACTCATTCGCTGGATATTAAAAACTAATAAGCTGTGACTAATAACGTACAAAAAAATGAAGCGTTTGAAGAGCGTAAAGTTCATTAACTGTGTTCAGTTCCAGCTGCACCTAGCTCCACGAGTCTTGGCAGTCAGGGAAAGAACACAGAAGACAAAACAAGAAAACCTGAAACAATCATCTACTCAACAACCGTCCATCTATAGGTATGCCTTCTGTATATAATATGTAACCCTATGGATGAGAGTTAAGATAAGGGTAAACTCGACAGTGAGGGAGGATGTGATCAAAGTCTATGGATGGAGCTGTAGATCCGGTGACTCACTGAAAGATGCCACAGCTGATCCTGACATGGAAAGATGATGTCATCGTCTTTGAAAATGGCCACAGAGCATGCTGCATCGCTCGGCTCGTGTTGGGGAAAAAGGAAACTGAGTGCTTGTGTTTAAAAAATGGGATTTCCTGATGAATAAACAGTACAACACAAAAGTGTTTTGTTGACTGGTGTTTTTTGTTTATTTATGTAGTTTATGACCTTTAGCGCCTTTGGTGATCCATGGTGTGTCATTGCTGAACCTAACAATGATTTTTATGTGCAAATGTCACCGAGGCTCACTGCACTTACGGTAGGGGGTTTAACAGAAAAACACTTGTGCAAGTAATGAGAAAACTGTTAATAATGGAAACAACCTTTTCAACAATCACCATGTCTAATTGATATTTAAAATTGAAAATTAAACTCTGTGGTGTGATCTTGTCCCAGTAGTAGTGCCACACTTCTGGAGACGCTGACAGCTAGTGGTTGAGGATTTATAGGTCATCATAATTTACCTACCACTGTTTAGACATGTTGGCTTTCTGGTGAACCTTCCTAACTTTTCTACTTGGAGACTCGCAGTATGTTACCCGCATGAATTAAAATAGATTAAGAATTATAGGTGGTGCTTTTTTTTTTATTTTTTATTTTTTTACAGAAGCTCCTTTTGAATAGATAAAGCCAACATCCATTGTTCATCAGTATCCAGTTCCTTATATTTTTTAAGCCAAAGCAGTATAGAAAGCACAAAAATGAACAAACTACACACATAGAAATGTAAGAAAAAAAAGAAGAAACAATAGCTCTGTGTTCCCTATATATACAAAACAAGCTGTAGTAGCTGAAGGGGGAGGAATGTCCTTATACGGGAAAAAAAAAAAAATCATACAAAACTCATAGCCACTGTGCTTATTTATCCTGTAAGTGGAAAAAAACCTCTTTCAACAAAATGTTGTTCTCTAGCAAAGGCAGATATGGGTTAAATGTGGAAAGGACTGGAATCAAACTACACATTTTACATACCAGAAATCAAAAAAGGATAACTGTAATTGGGAAAAATTAAAATGAAGTCCTAATAATCAGCTTACATATACTAATAGATTAATGTTTTATATGGGGAAACCACTGCAGTTAATGAGGGTTGGATGACGCTCGGATCATTCACTAAACCCCTCTGGAAGAGGCTGGAGTGGCTCTAAAAAGTGTCTGGGCAGGTGAGGTGAGGCTTGACAGAAAAGACCACCTGTGCAAAGTGAATTTAATCCATGGCCACCAACAGTATTCTTGAATCCCAGCACTGGAGCACTAAACGCACACAGCCTCAGGCCATCCGGACTCCCTGTCATCTAGGCTTTGAGGAATCCTTTCACTCAAAGCTGTGCTGAAACCACGGCCGATCGATATCTGAAGCACAGTTCGACATTTCCATTTGTCTGTGTTCTCTCTGGCTCTTGACAGGCCTGACTAACGGGGCCGTGCCGGTGTCACAAGATGCACGGTGCGGTATTAAGATGCACATCACACGCTGCAAAGACAAATATCTCCACAGGAGGGAGAACTGGCTGCCCCTTTCACTGCTGCTTGGTTTTGTTTGGTTATCAGCAGCAAGGCCAACGGATTTCATAGTTGGAAGTGCAGGCCAACAAGCCATCAGTTGCGGGGTTACAGCTACTATTTCCTGGTGTGTGATTTTTTATGGAACGCAGAACTAGGAAAAGTGATAGAGGGACATTTTGAAAGTTGAGGTATTTTAGTTTATAATTCAACACAGCAGCCTATTAATAAAAGCTTGGTCCCTCTAGTGTTAAAACCTTTTTCAGGCCAACATCTAACAGACTGAATATTGATGCCAAAGGTTTCAAACAGAGGTATAACAATACCAAACAGATCTTTCATATCGGTTGAATACACCCTAATTAAGATCTCAAAAACTTGCATAATTCCCTGCTAAACATAACTTCCTGTCTATAGTAAGGAGTTAGTTCATCAACAACGTAATGCCAGCTAAAAAGACATCACAGCTTGCCTCTGTCGAGATGTGCATACTGCTGGCAAAGGATAATGTTGTTTGGTTACTAAATACGCTCCTTACAATATGCTGAACTCGACATCCACAGCAGCACTGATTAATAATAAACCACTTTTATGGCCAAAATATGTAAAATATGTTTGATTTTACCAGCTTATTAGTGCTTTCCAGTGTAAAAATCTTTCTGCTGCAAGTTGATATTTGCATGAAAGTAGTGAGAGCAACTTTGCACATAAAATATTCTATGGCTGTATAATGATGTAAATACACAGTATGTAAGCAAACGCAGCTTGTGTTTAACATTTGATGAGAGCTAATTAGAGTGAGATCAAACTACGACGGCACATCAGCCCTTCGCATCATGTGACGCTCCAAAATATTGTGCTCAAATATTCATCAAATCCTATCTGTTAAAAGTATTGATAAAAGAAAATAAGCATAGTGATAGATAATTAAACTGCTATTTCTGAGACAGGGGATTAGCGGCACGGTAAAATTCTACTATCAAAACGAGATTTCTTAAAAGGTGCTCGCTCCTCTAATTTAACACCACACTTCACTTCTAGGCCGTGCCAACAGGGGAGCTGAGCTGGTGCATGACTCGGTAAGCAATCTTGGAGTTGTCAATACAGGCGCCTCATTTGATGACTCTTTAGTGCACCTCAGTTTGCCTGCGGTCCCAGAGCTGTGATTCACCGCGTATTGGGTCGGTCATTGGAGATGATGCGCTTATAACTCATTTGAATTCTCATTTCACTTGAGCTGGAATGAACCAATGAAAGAAGTGAGCTTCTCAAGTACGAGTAATGAAACAAGGAAAATTAATAGTGGGCCCAATCAAAGTGACTCAATTAAAAAAAAAAAAAAAAAAGACAAAAAAAAAAAAAAGAGAGAGAAAGGGAAAAATTAAAAGCAATGTTCTGTTTGAGAGATAAAGGATAGATTGGGATGTGGCAGGCAGAAACAGGCCCCACACACACTCACACAGTCACGTAACCCCCAGCTATCAAGCCAGAATACATATTGTTGAGCATAACTTCATTCTAAGTCAATACACTGTTTGCTTTCATTGAGTACACATCTATAACAGAGAGGAGTGATATATGCTTAGGGTCAGGCATTGCCGGTTAGTGTTTACCGAGGTCAGAGCGGGGTCAGTGGTGAAGTCATAGGGTTAGTTAGAGTGTTTTACCACAACAAACAAGGTCACATGTCATCTTGGCAGCAAGCACCAACCTTCAAGATGTCACATTTATGACTGAACCTATCCATGTCAATGCTCCTTACATGCACATACTGTCATTTCTTTCATGTACATTACCTTACTTTAACACGATGCTAAGCGCCAAACTAATTTTAAAACTACTTCTGTAAGTAAACCAAATGTAATATTGCTAAATTTGCTTCAGCAACTTTCCAAATCTTACATGCCCCACCTTCTTCTAACATACTTTTCTTCTGCGGCAGGAGGGACTGACCTCCCCCGTGTACAGTGTGAGGCAAAACTTCGATAAAACCCACAATGTGTCGGCGCCAGATAAGGCTAGGACGGCTCCTGCTAAATCAGAGCCCTGCGGAGAGAGAGAGGGGAAAGTGGAGGGAAGAGAAGGCATGCTGACTTAAGAAAGCGAGACCGAGACTTTGGAAAAGGGGGTGAGGATGGGTTTCTGGTCGGGGGATTGACGGAGTGAGCAAGCGAGTGAGTGTATGAGGGGAAACCAAGATGGTCAAAAAGGGAGTGTATGGTATCATGCCATGCCGTGTATATGGTCGGAGGGTGGGGAGGGGCGGCAGGGGGGATGTCGGTGGTGGTGGTGGTGGTGGTGGAAAGTACCTGGTGACGTCCGAGTCAGGGAACAGGCCTAAGTGATAGTTTGGGAGGGGGGCGGAGTGGAGGAGGCTTTTGTCGCACTCCACTGGGGAATAGTGTCTGGGGGAGGGTGCTTTGTCACATAGTTTGTTCACAGTGCTGTAAACTGGTTCGGGAGGCCTACAGGGGGGTGAGAGACAAGAGCAGAAAGGTTAGTGCCCAGAGAAGGGGACGGGGACAAGGGGAAGGAGGGATAGGAAAGACGATAGAGGCACAGAGTGAAAAGACAGGAAGAATGAAAGAATGAGAGGTAGAAGGACAAGCAGCTCCATACACTACACACAGGCCCACGCGGGTATTTGTGGGGTACAGCACAAAAAAAAAAAAGGTGTAAAAACTGAAACGCCGTACACCACGACAAACAAGAGACACTTGCCCTGCCTAAGGTCCTGTCATCATCGAAACGCTATGTTTAACCATTTCTGTGCACTGTTCTGGTCGCTGCAACTCATCGGTGCATTAATAGAAAATATTTCTCTATCAACATACTTATCACACGACACACGACACATGGCCAGTTCTGATATCTTAAAGCATGAAAGAGCTGGAACAGTTTCAAGAAAATCAGGCTTTTCCTCATTAATATGTAAATGTATGCAGCAAGGTGTGCCAAAATCTAATCAGATCATCTACACTATAGAGGAGGCCTCAGGTGGAAGTATAAAGTCTCAACATAGTGTGCCGTCTAGCAGAAACATTTAAGACACGTTGTTTACATCTGAGTCACGGACACTCTTCATTTTCTACAGCAGCGATGAAAAGTATCCACCCCGTCTGATTTTTTTGCACATAAAACTACAGAAGGTGCCCTGACAGTGAACGCTCTCTTCACTAATTTTATTATGCAAGTCAATGGAAAAAAGTGAATAGTGCCCTCTCTGGAGTTTTATATACGGCGATGGACAGATATTTTTTCCCCTTTGTAGCAACAATATCTGGGTTCAAATGCCACCCACAAACGAGACAGCTATTCCACATTGCACTCAGCAGAAAACATCATAAAATCCTTTCAAGTTGCATTGAAGGGGCCTGGTGTGAGACTTAGTTACTGTTACCTGAAGAATAAAAAATAAGGGCATAAATCATGTTATCAAAGGTTTGAGAAGTCAAAGTTTGATACTCTAATGAGACTATATATACAAAAAATATGGCTGAATACTTATGCAAATTAGATTTTTCTGTCTGGTATTAGAGTAACAGTATGTAATAAAAAACATCTTGTATTCACACTCCACTTGAAAGGAAAATATCTTTTTACATAGATTTAGATCCAAGTGACATAAGCACATACACACGTCTGTCAGTGAGCTACGGCTGGGCGGTACGGCTGAAATCAATATCACAATTAGGATTTTTTTCAATACTAATATGTATCCTAATGCCTCATGTATGCAAAATCACATACTAAATAATCATTTTCATTGTTCATCCTATTAATCTGGATGGTAATAATAGCTGTGATGTCAAACAAAAGTTTTCAAATAACAACATTTCATTCCTAATTCTCTCATAGTTCTTCAATAAAATTTTGCTCCTTGTCATCAGTTTAGACATGAGACTTGTGTGTCACGGTATCCTATCATCACAATATGATTCAGCTGAAATGAGCACCCAGCCTTCCTGTAACCTAATGCACCTAATGCTTTTTACTGTTCTTTATTCCCCACTTACGGCTGCCTCTCCGACGTGTATGGTAGAGAGAACAGAGTAAACTAGAGAGTGAGGGTGAGCGAGTGTGACAGTCGAGACAGACAGGTGGAGAGGAAAAGACAGCGTTATAATGCAGAGTGAGGGGCACATAGGGAGAGGGGGATGAATATTGCAAGGAGGGGGAATGCATTAGCCTTTAATTTTTCTAACAAGCACAAAGAAATGTATGCTTTTAGCTTTCGTTATGGGCAAGATGTGTACACTGGTTCAGTACCAATTCGTAAGTGTGCACAGAATTAAAAATGGAGAATTAAAACAAGAAGATAAAATTCTCACTACCGGCCAACTTCAGCCAAAAAAACACATATGACCGAGGCATAATCCACTTTTGATATTATCAGCATGGATTATAAGTCTTTAGTAGCACAAGAATTTGCTATGTAATGCTGAATAGGCGATACAGGGCCTAATTGTGAATAAAATGTGTGTAAATGGATATACAGAGTTGTTTTTCATTGATGGCTTAAGCGTGCAAAGCAAAACGAAAAGAGGCTGGCGCACATCAGGGTGTGGTCTTGTGAGTTTTAATTCACATGATGCCTTGCGATGAGAATTGTGCGACACGGGCGGATGAGCATGCGAGAGCGTACAGTGTGTGTCCGACCATGCACAGTACATGTCTGAGCCATGCAAAATGTCTCACCTCAACTGGAAGTGCTGGGAATCAAACCTGTGACCATCCCCGTCATCTAACGAGGGATTTCTGATTGGAGGTAGACGGAAAAAGTTCACTTTCCATCAGATTATTAGCGCTTTATCACATAAATTCATCAAGGACAATCTTATACTGTGTTACTGTGATTTAATTTTGCTGCTTTTTTTTTTTTTTTTAAAGCAAAATTGAACTCAGGTAGAGTGTTGGGTTGCATAGTTACCTAGGCGTTACATGAGTTACTGCATGAACAAACACCAACGCAGTCCTGGTACCTACTTTTTCGAGGAAAATAAACAGCTCTTTTCTTGCTATTTTTTCTATTTGATTTGGAAAATAGATCTGGCAGGTAGCATTGGCAGGAAACTTCGTCATAGTAATCTTGCATCTGGAAGAAACAACCTGATAGTAATTTCACTTGAAATTATACACACACGGGAACAGGGATTTGTTGTGTTTTAATATTGGCATAATCTACTTTGTTCATGTTCATTTATGTGCTAAAAGTGTTATTTTGGGAGCTGTTTTGCTGCATTATGAAAGTGAATGGGGGGACACAAATACAGTATTGTGGATTAGCAGCCCAGGGGAGCATGGCGCAACTAATGAGGATATTTCACCACCATGTAGACTCATAATACCCAAGTAACTGTACAACCCAACACTCTACCAGAGTTCAATTATGCTTTAATATAAATATATACACACATTCATGCATTAATGAAACTGAAAAGAGAGACAGAGTCGTTTTCTCAGACAGCATGCTACAGAAAACACAATGCTACACTGAGGAGAAAGGAAACTGAAAACAGACAGAGCCACATCCTCAAAAACACTGACCCAACAAGCCTGTGTCAGGGATTTACTTCTTCAGCAGCCTCATCACCAAACATGAAGTCACAGTCTATTAGTTCATATATGCCTGGATGGAAAGGCAATGCTAATCTGCTGCAAATTTTTCTCGTTGGCTAAACATTCAGTGAAGGCTGAATGTGTGCATGTCCGCTGCTCTGAGTATGAACTGATGTGAATTCAGCTGTGTTAACTGGAGCATGCAGTACAGTATGTGGGTTTGCAGAAGAGTAATTTATGCATAATGTATGTGTTTGTGATGCCGAGTCGGTGTGTTTGCGTGTGTGTGTGCTGTGTTGGATGTGAGCCTGTGAGCAATACAATTGCAGATGAAATTAAAGTAGATAGATACACACTAGCTCATTTGTACACGCAGTGTGGCATGGACTACACTCGTGATGTCACCGCTTGGCCTGCCCTGAGCGTACTGCAGCGCAACGACAAGCCCAGCACTCCCTCTCTCCCATCCTCCCCCCATTCCTGCCTTCTCTCTGACGGCCTGTTGTGCGTCTGTGTCCTGTTCAAACGTGGACACATTTTCAGCGTGCACGGAAAGGACCACGGGCTTAGAGGTTTCTGGGATCACTACAAAATAACAGCAACACTGTATCATATGCCACAGTCCTCACACGGCAGCTCAGATGAGTGTTTGTGTTTTTTAAGGTGTCTTTGATTATTCTAAATCAAAACACTGGATATTCTGGAACTGACCGACCGAAGATTTTTCCCAAAACACTACAACACACTTTGTTGCTTAGTTCACCACACATGTGAGCAACAAGATGCTGCAGAATGAAATGGCATTTACCATCTCAGGATTTGGCCCATTTCTACCACGTTACACTTCATGGCAGTGATGTAGTGGTAAATAAAACAGTGGTAACTCCTGAACCACCTTTAATGCAAGTCTTCTATTAGAGAATCAAATTCTGATCTTAGTCATAATCGTGCCTCTGCTCACTATCCTCACTTATCTTTAACTTATTTGCTGTATTTAATTCTCTTTTAACCTTGTTTTACATTCTATGTATCTTGTTCTATGCATTGCTCTGTGCAATGTTATCTATCTACATTCTAGTTTTACTCTATAGTGCTGTGTGTATGAATTTCTTAGATTTTCTTGTATCAGTTTACTATCAGTAAAGCTATGCTGGTGATGATGCACTTTGAATAAATTTCGACTCGACTACTCCTCCTCGACTTTGGGGTTTGTGTTGAGCTGCAGTTGTGATCCAGTGGTTAGGAGGTCAGCAGCTGGCTTGATTTCTCTTGCTGAATCATTCATACTGCACCTAGCTGAGCTGCGACAGGCAGTCAGTCCAGATCAGACCAAAACGCAGTGACCTGGGAAGAAACTATAGGTACCATTTAGAGTTTGGGTGGAAACTGACAGTCCAGCTGGACTGTAGGAGGGTTACACCTTCACCCTTTTCTTTAATTCATTAGCCTTTAAGTTAGAATTTCTTGGAGCTTAAGAATTTAATGCCATGCACCTCTCAAGAGCAGCTTCTAGTTATAGGTAATTTTAATGAAAAAAGGACAAGACATAACACAGCGGTGCTTCAAAGGAGAATATCAAAGATGATGTGAGCAATTATGTTGAGTTCACCAGAATTAGCCTGAATTTACCTCTCTGAAAGAGGGATGTATGTGTTTGTACAGTTATGTATTACTGCACAAATACATATGATGCTCTGTGATGCTTAATGTTTTGGCTCCTCATGCAACAAAACTTGTGACATAACGTTAAAGGGTAGATTGTATCATTGGAGAGTATTCTTATCCATATCATAACTCGCTATCTTAATTAGATTCGTTTCCAGCCTTTTTGCAGTGTATCTCTGCTTGAAGTTGGCTCTTACTCACTCTGAGGCAATAAACACGGTGTAGATTCGATAGATGAGAACAAGTAAGCCACTGCAAGCAAGACTTCAATCATCTACTCCTTGAAAAATGAAGAATTAATTTCCCCAAGGCTCTTCATTTAGTTTAATGGAAAAAAAAAATAATTCAGAGTTTTGGAGCTTTCTATACAGGTGATGGGTTACTGAGCAAAATGCAATGGAAGCCAAATGGTGCTGAGCCATGTTATGACTTGCTAGGGTGTCCAGTGTCTTTGGTTTAAGTGCAGTGACAAGGACATTGTGAACAAGAGTGATATGCACTACTGGTACACTTCAGGTCGGCATGTTAATCTGAAAGGATATTAGGGACGCACCTTGGTCAAGAGCAAATGGTAAACCTCTTAGCTTTAAAGAGAATGGACGACTAATCCTTCACTCAACAAAGCTTAACACAAGGGTCCATCCTTTGGTTATCCTTTGAAATAAGCTTTTGTTATCACACCGCCGCAATATTTCACCACCACCGAGCCTTTGTTTTTCAAGTGTTACACAATAATTGTTACGGCGTGCGACAATAGCCTAATTTCACTGAGACGTGTTTGTGTTACTGTGATGAGTTATGGAATCAGATACTGTTATGAATTCAGTTGCATTGTAATAACCAGCACCTCTCCCTCTGTTGTGCTGCCTAAAAATCCACCCTTGTCTGTCATATATCAAACGCCATGACATATAGCCAATAAGCAGGCCAGCTGAGACTCTGGAATTGAACCATGTCTCTGACAGGGTGAACATCCACCTGCTGCAAATGTTTGATGAGCGCGAGTACAAAAGATTTACTGTGAGAAGTGACATGTTGTGTGTCAACGACTCTGTTTGACTTCATGAGAAACTTGGTCCGTGCCCGCGCCTCGACACCCCTCGTCCAAGCCCTGTGGCAGCTTGCAATGGGATTATGTAGTGTGGCGGCTAAGCTGTCAGCGAAGAGTGACTGAAAGTCAGTGAGCCCAACAGAAAGACAAATGTATAGGCAAGGGGAGAAAAACAGAGCTAATACATCAGCTAAAACGTATTCCTGTCAGGTTCGGTGGCCACTCGAAAAACTCAGCTGACCCTGGACAGAAAAACAAAAAATTCCCAGGATGGAAACATCAGTGTTTGTCACTTATGATTAAATACCCCTGAAAGAGGTTGGATAGGAGACATACAGTAGCCATCTACTATAAAATGCCTTTTCTGTGATGGAGCTACACCTCTGTCGATAATTTACATTTGGAATACATTATCAAAGCCGACTGCAAGCTTATACTCCTCTACTAGACATCAAAACACTATGAGCCGTGGCTTGTTTGGACATAACTATACATTTGCTTAATGCTTTGGAGGATGTGATGAATCAAAATGGCAAACATGAAACCAAGATACTGTCCAATGGAAAAAAAAAGGAAATTATAAAAGAAAGACGTTTAACAACTGACACAACACAACAGAAATACTACAGCAAAACAGTGGTTTTCAAATTGTTGTTCCTGGGGTCCCACTTTCCCACCCCTATTTGTTGCTGGAAAGGTAAGCATAATAAAATGATGGCTAATTATGATGTTTCTCCAAGAATCAATTAGGGGACCCATCTTAACCATGCTGCAAACCCCGGTTGAGTCCTGACTCCAACTTTGAAAAGCACTGCAGGGAAGACTGGACACTTGGTTGGGGACTGGTGGGGTTCACGCCAGACGAAAATGGGACCTTTTCAAATTGCATCATAACTCCCAATGGGATTTTGATTGCTTTTTGAACCGCCACACAAACACGGACAACTCGAGAGGAAGGGGAGATACGGGAGGAGGGGGGTGGACACACAGCATCTACCTGGTTCTAGTAGTCTGGTAGGAAGGGAAGTAATTACCGTAAGAAGGAAAAACCATCCAACCTGTTTATATCCTCTTCCCCCAGTAAGTGCTTAGGGAGGGGGGAATAACTCCCAGGGGAGATGGGGGGAAGACCAGACTTGTACTCCAGAGTGCCGCTGTTGCCAGGGGAAGAGATATGATTTTCCATGGCTGGAGAGAAAGCTGAGGAGGAAGCATGTGAGAGAGAGCAGGAGTTATAAAGGGAGCAGGAGCTGCATAAACAGTATAAACAACCCAGCCAGTGCAGAAACTAATCATTGGATATGTCCGCGTTCCAGTAACATGTTGTCATGGAGCCAAATACAGTGGCTATGAAAAAACTATTCACCCTTCCCTAACATTTTGCATATTTTGTTGCACCACATTTGGGATTTTTCGCCTGTGCAACGTACTTTTTTCTATCAAAGCGGAGTGGAAATTCAAGACATTTGTATCAAAGTGTGCAATTCCAATAACAGCAAAATATATTTAGCCTTACACGGACATTTGATCCAGTTCCTGCGGTTTCAAAGACAAAAATCAACTATCATCATTTGATTCCTGTGAACATATGTTTATTTTTTTTTTCTCTGAGTGAAAACCCCCACAGAAAAGAGCATCCTCTACATATCATATTGTGCTCCAGCACCGTTAAGCAGATAACTGAGTTATGTATTTATGGAACCTGGTATGAGACTTCCTGGCAAGAAAAATATG
Organism: Myripristis murdjan; assembly: GCF_902150065.1. Classification (NCBI taxonomy): domain Eukaryota; kingdom Metazoa; phylum Chordata; class Actinopteri; order Holocentriformes; family Holocentridae; genus Myripristis; species Myripristis murdjan. Next base: position 30,141,905 of record NC_043993.1, read on the forward strand.
TGAACACTTCCACAAATAAATGTAATTCATGTCTCTATAGATAAACTATGACTAATATGGACTAGAAAATATTTCAGCCAGTGACACAATTTAATTTAAAGTGGGTGAATACCTTTGCAAATTAGATTTTTGTGTTATTGGAATTATATGCTTTCACAAGAACATGCGCAAAAAGACAAGGGTCTGAATAATCTTTATAGTCACAGTACAAGAATCACAACAGTGAATGGACGAGATAAAAGTGGTAAAAGTGTTGTGCCTTCATGAAAGATTCATCCATATACAGTGCATGATTTCAGACAGAGTCGATGCATATAAGTCCCAGGCACAGCTGAAAACTTTATCCCAATCCTTGACTACAGAAGACAAACTTTAGATTATACATGTTAATCGCTAACATTACTCTGCACTGCACTCTGCCACCCAGCTGAAATTTTTAGCTAAAATTAAAACAAAAACATCCAACAACATCAGATCAGCTCGAAAAAAAGAGGCGAGGACTCACGGTGTGTGATATCAGGAGGCCCATAGGGATCTGATAAGTACACATTGGTGGGCTTTCCCACCTTCAGGTAGACCACGTCCGACGTGTTCTTCAGTATGGCCACAGCCTCCTCGTGAGACACCTCCTCCAGAGTGTAGTTGTTTACCTGCCCCAGAGAAAGACAGAGGCCTCGCGGTTACATAAGGAGTTGTAGAGACGACTTTGTGCGTTCTGACTGCTCCTTTCAGCCCAGACCAGTGAGTGAGCTCCGGGCCTCCAGCAGACTGGATTATGACAGATGGTCTTTGGGTGAGAAGAGGGCAGTAGGAAGGTAATTGAATTAAGCACTGGTTAAGCAAGAGGGATGACCTCCTGAACAGCAAGGCTTGCTATTACACTGAGGACAGCCAGCAGTGGGAAAAATAAGGTCACTGATATGTTGATTTTAAAATGTGTGTCAGGGACTTTAAACCATCATTTAGACAGAAGATGCAGGAGTGTTGGCGTCTGTAAGCACATTTCCTGGTTAATGTAAGGGGCTAATCTGATTCAGAGCATTGATCCTTGGCATGCCTGTCTGTATAACTGTATGACTTCCTGAGCGATACGTCCAGGCCCAAAGGACGTTTGAGTGTCGACTGGAAAACGGCTGCCTCCTCCAGGGCCTCCATCACTGGCTAATTCTCATTCTCCTCAACCAATGATTTAGGCTTACTCTCATCCATTTGGTGAAAGAATTGCTAATTGTGCCCTAACTACAAAAACTGGACTACATATAAAGCTGGACATGTCGGTCAGCTATTTTCTACACAGCTTGTGGTGTTTAAATCAGCCTGGCAGATGTAGCTGCTTGCAGTGCTGTCACATTTGGGCATTAAGCAGTGGTAGTGTAAAGCTGAATAATGCTTAAATAGATTGTACACAAAAACAAACAAACAAAACTGAATTCTTTTGAAATACATATAAGTGAGCAGACTTTTTCAATTAATTATTCATTAGCCAATACTTTGTGAAAAGCTGGCAGCAAAGCCACAATTTTAGCTTGATTTATCAAATTGATTTGGCGTTTACTAACCTGAAAAAAGGTCTGTATCTATACGTAAGTGGGGAAATTACAACTTAACCGCTGGCTGAGCCATGAACCACATGGCTTGTATTGGGCTAAGTGGAAAGTGTTGGCGTGTTGTTGGCAGCTCAGGAAAGGATGACTGCCTCTCAGAAAGCGGAATCTGGACTTGGAAAACTAAATTTGAATCAGGGAATCCAAGTCTAGAGAATCATAGTCAATAATAACCTCAAAACATCAGTTTATTGCATTCAACTTTAAATTGTGCTAGGCAAATTCAATATCTGAATCAATTTGTTCCTCATTTTCAGTTTTTATTTTTTTGAAAAGCAGTGTTTCAATATACTCTAAGCATGGCAAATTCAAATGTATACGATTCAAATCCAGTCTCTGTTGGCACTAATCCTAGTCAACATTATCTTTGGAAACCCGAGGAAGTAACTGATTTAGTGCACACTGTTAAAAATGGTAGGCTTAATTAACATGCCAGCTTTAACTGGCTTTCACTTGGGCTATTGCTGAGAGGAAGATGGTACTAGTGTGACTGTGTAAAACTAATCACAGCCCTGGTAAATTAATAATGCTGAAGATACTGTGCATTGAAATACTGTTACCACTGATTTTATTTTTATGAATGGGTGTTTTTGTCTATCATCATTGATATTTAGTTCCTATTTGTTGTGCTCTTTCCTACATCCTTTCCTTTGCAGCTGTAATGACACAGTTTCTTAAATTCAGTTAATTAAAGCTGTACTAGTTAATATTTTTATGTAACTACATTCCTGCTTCACAAATTGAGGCAATAAAAGAATCCAACCTGCTCAATTTAGATGCTGTACATTTGTCTCATTTGCATTTTTTTTTTTTTTTTTTTTGGTTAAAGATTATTTTTTGCCATTTCTGTTTTATTTGACTGTCACAGTAGAGAGAGACAGGAAAGGCAGGGGAGAGAGAGGGGATGACATGCAGCAAACAGCCTGAGGTCAGAACCCAGGACGCTGTGATCAGGACTCAGCCTTAACACATGGCACACACTTTTAACCAGTGAGCGACTACAGCACTTCATTTGCCTCATTTGCTTAAATACATTTTCAGTGTCAGCAGTGCTTATCTCAATCTCGGTGGAGATGAAGTGGTGAATCACATGATTACAAGTGATAAGTACATGATTTCTGACTGGCGAAGTCCTTCAAACTCTCAAATATTCAACAATTATCTCCCGCTGTGACTCATGATCGCCAAGGCTTGAGATCGCACAATTTCCTAGGGGCAGATTTAAACTTCATCTAACATCCAAAAAGTTAACAGCAGAGTCAAGACAGCAGGCAGGCTTCACTGCCCGCTGCTGATGCTCGGTTCTCACCATGAGCAGCCGGTCTCCGACTTGTAGCCGGCCGTCCTTCTGCGCCGCCCCGCCATCAATGATCTTGGTAACGTAGATGCTGTTGTCCCCTGGGATGTGCTGGTTTCCAACTCCGCCTGCAATACTGAAGCCAAGCCCTGTGTGCGTGTGTGTGTGTGTGTGTGTGCGTGTGTGTGTGTGTGTGTGTGTGCGTGTGTGTGTGTGTGTGTGTGTACAAGAGATAAGATGGAATAAGTTTCACACACCCTGCCCCATGCCACCACACATAATTCACACAAACTGTTTTTTAACCTGTACTAGGTGCATTTATTATTTTATAGTGAGGTTTGTAAATCAGACTATCTTGGGTCTCCACCTCACCTGGAAACCTCTTTTCTCTTTTTTGTATCTTGTGAATAAAGAAAAGAAACTTTTCCTTCTGCTTCATAAAAAAATATTTATCCTGTGAGCTCCTATAGCTGTAACTCATGTGCTCCTTATGCTTGGTGGCTTCAAATGTCAGTCTACTGGAGTTAAAGCTTATTCTTTTGCAGGAAAAAATATCTTGAACTAAAGCACTGCAGTGAAATGAAACAGGAGGTAAAGACAGGTGTTATTAATGACATTAATGAAGGTTCTGTTCCATTTACATCTAACGGAGCCATGGCTCCGGTGTTGTGCGTGTTGATTCACTGGAAAGGATTGGCCAAACTTAAATGGGACCTTAATTAATATCATTAGTAAAACATGTGTTCACCCTGCTTTTTCATGTCAAAATGGCGGCGGTGAAAAAGAAAATTTTCGAGACAAGATGCTTTTCACTCATCCCAGTGGCAGATTTTTGGGGTTTTAGGAAAATTAGATTGGCTCATCAGTAAAACCCAATCAGTAAATGGCATTAAATATAGCTACTTTTTTGCAGAGTTAACGTAAACGTGCACATCGTACAGGGTGACTGAAATGGAGCACCGACCACATGACAGAAATCAGTATTGTCAACTGTACGTCAGATGATATGGAAAAAGTTTTAGTCAGCCTACCTTTTGGTCCTTTGATGAGTTTGATCTCGATGATGGTCTCTAGCATTGGTCTGCGGCGCCGCACGTACAGCCGCACGATGGAGCCTGCGACCTTGAGGGCCTCCACTGCCTTGCTATGGGAGACCTCGGACACATCTGCATCGTTCACCCGCAGGATGCAGTCATTCACTCTGGAAGAGGGAGAGTAAGGTTTTATAATGATGGAACTGGATAGGGGCGGTTGTACATTATTCAGAGCCGGGCCACATTCACACTTTTCCATTTTTTACAAACTGTCGTTGTGTCTTTTACATGCGAGTCTATGGTGGACGGACAGTGGCTGCTTTGGGAGAAGCATTACACCCAGAGTCTTCTAAAACTGAGAATAGTTCAGCCTTTTAGAGATCATATAATGCGGAGTGCTTTTTGTGTGAGCCATGCAACACGAATACAGAAGTGGGGTTTCAAGTTACACGGGCAGCAGATTGGTAAAACATTTTTAACAACAAAAAAAGCAGAATAGTGTGAACATGCCCTTTAATTGGCCATGTCCCACAGTATAATCAGAATCGGAATGGGTAGTGTTTTTGCATATCCCTGTAAACACACACACACACACACACACACACACAAAGAGGCATACACATTTAATGAGGTGACAGCAGGTGGTTGTTGATTGTTTACTCAAAGTGGTGAAGCAGTGTGCTTGTGTTCAGGTATTACATGTCAGGCGATTTCTGTGTGTTTGTGTGTTCCTGCAGTAAATACGTGTGTGTGTTTGTGTGATGTGTTACAGACGGGCATGGATACAGTGTGTGTGGGTTTGGATGGGAGTGTGTATGTGCATATGGGCAAGCATACAAGTGTGTAAAAGTCAGAGCCAGAGAGCAGTTGAGTTTGAATCCCCCCGAGGTGTCGACCAAAACATCCATGCCCCGGCACTCAAGGACACAACTCTCCTGGGGTTTCTCATAGAGCCCAGCTGGGACCCAGCAAAACACACACCCACACACACACACACACACACAGCACAACAGAGGGAAGCAGAGTGAACGAATCCACATACTTGCATATCATCTCATCTGGCACCAATAAAAGTATCATAACTATCATAACATATCTCTTTAGTTTGTACTTCTTACTAAAGCTGAGTACTGGTTAACATTATTTTTTGTTCCTGTTATTTTATTGCACTTTTTTCAGTAAAGTGTTAACTATACATATATTATGAAAAGTATGTTTGTACTGTTATTGTTAAAACAATGCCAACTAACCAATATCTCTACCCAGGGATGGTGAGGGAAACAGGAAGCCAAGTTAGCTATGAGATCCGGTCTGTGATCACAAAGTGAGCACCAGCCAATATAAAACCCCCTTCATTTTCAGGGTAGTCTGACCTGATGTGCTATCACTTGCATAATTCTGATATAAGAGCTTTATATCATATAGACTTAAAAGCCTACAGGGCTTTTGGAAATAAAAAAAGATTTACCCTTCACTACTTCTCTGCGCCAAACACTTGAGAATCTCCATGCAGTCCCTTTAACAGAATCAGCGCATTAGGTATGTCTAATGCTCTGCTACAGAGTCCCAGTGCAGTAATAGGAAGTCTGTCTGGCTCCTATAATTTTATAGAAGACCAAATCCCCCTCAGGTCTTCTTCCTGACAGGGATTAGACTTCCCCTCCATCCATAATGCATTACATCTCCCTGCCCACCTTGGAGAGGGTGACCATCAATTAGAGAAAGTGTGATTTATGCTCGGGCCATTGCTGTTTGAGGTTGATGGTGTGCACGTATTATTAGGTACCTCTCAAGCATCTATGATCTGACAGTAATGCTGCAGAGCTAATGCTTGGAACAGAGCAGGGATTGGCGTGCAACCAAAACCAGCATTACTGATCATTACTAAAAGGCAGAGGAGAAGGTTACAATGGTTCCACAGGATACTGACAACATGAAAAATACAGAAAATGGAGGGGCGGCTATTTATACTACCGCCAATCTCTTAGCAACAAATGAAACACAACTTTTGTTCTCAACTATCTACACAGTGAATTAAAAGGATACATGGAGCATTTTAGCATTAATAAATCACTACCACACTCATTTTGAGACATTAGTAAAACTGACCCAACCGAACTGGATCATTGCCAAGAAGCGCTGCGGCTTTTACCAGTCTAGACACTGCATTTTACAATCTGTGCAAGAGGGTTGGATTTGGCAGGAAATCCTGGACTGCTTCGTGGTACAGAGTTTATTTTATGGCACAAAACTCTAAGTTACAGGACTGAGAATGTCAACACTGTTTTGTCGGTTGTGAAAACAGTTTGTGAGCACAGTCACAACCCTGGTGATTATATGGGTACGTGAGGGTATTTTGTGGTTCGAACCTGATTGCACAACAACCAAAAAGGTTTCTCTCTAGAGACTGAATCATTATAAGTGGAGCAACGTGTGATCAGAGCTGTGGTTGTGTGGTTTCATGCTGTGGGTGAGTATTGGCCACATTCAAGTATTAGCTGAACTGTAAGATCACAGGAATAGCAAACAGTGTCAAGTGTAGCTGAGGATCGATTTTCCCTTGGGTAAGCCCTTGACTGCTGCTCGGTGATGAATGAGGCCATGAAGTGTCCTTCCTTCCTTGATAAACTACAGTAGCAAAGAAGCTGACGGACTGTATCCAGAACTCCTGTGTAAATTTAATATGGCTGTCACAGATGGTGGCTTGCCTTCAAGAAACATTTAGAAGCTATGGACAATTTCTTCAGTCACTAAGGCTTTACATTAAAAAAAAAAAAAAAAAAAAAAATGTTTATCAGTGTACAGTGATTGCTGGTACTGTAGGGCACTCTCTTCGCAAAAAATGTTTAAGGCACCTGTTAGAATGTGGTTGGTTACTCAAAGATCAAATAAGCAGAGGTTAGAGCAAAATTGATCTTTGGTGGAGTGTTAGTTTGTATAGTTCTCTGGACATTGTGTGAGTCCACAAACCATGGCAATAAAACAGCTCCCAGAATAACACTTTTAGTTCATAAATTATTGTAAACAAAGTGGATTATGCCAGTATTAAAAAAAAAAAGTCCTGGTACACATTTACAATTATTTGTGAAAATACTATGAGGTAATTTCCAGCTAACACAAGGTTAGTATGCGGACGTTTCCTAAAGATGCTACTTGCCAGATCTACTTTCCAATTTAAATAGGTAAATGACAAGAAACTGTTTAATTTAGTCAAAAAACGAGTACTGTGACTTGGCGCTTTTTATATTGGCAAAATGTGCTTCGTATGCATTTGTTTATCTGCTAAAAATGTTATTTTGGGATCTGTTTTGCTGCGAGCATGGAGCAACTAATGAGGATATTTCACCACCATGTGGACTCACACAACACCCTGGTAACGCTACACCCCAAAACTCCACCAGAGCCCAATTTTGGTTTCAATATGTGTAATATCTGATATTAATTTATGTATATGATATCAGACAAATGTTCTTTTAAAAGTAAAATGCGCTATGAAATCTCAAACTGTTAACATAGATAAAATGACCTTGCAGCATTCATAGAAATCTGAGGCACTGGCAAAACACTCTGACAAGGTGATGGAGCAGCAAGGCTCCCCTGAGAGCCATTATAACAGTGCTGGAGAGGCGACAGGTTCCACTGCTAAACTTACTTCAATGTGTGCAAGAGACCATCAGCAAAATGATCCTGTATATTATTTCCCAGAGAGTTTACTCTGGTTAAGGATTCTGAGGGCAGGCTAGCGGAGGAGTAAGCATCACTCTATCAGGCTTTTGGACGCCATCAGTGAGTGGTAAGATTATTTTCATCCTCTTAAAGGATCTTTCTCTCCTGTCCTCTGTTCTCTTGCGTGTGCAGCTTTCGCCAGTGTTTTTTTTTTTTCCCCTCTACCAGGTCTGGAAACTTTTCTGGCGTGCTCTTATTAAAAAATTGTGTGGGTATTAGGTAAGTCTGGGATACTGACCGCAGGCGACCATCCTCTGCTGCGGCGCCTCCAGGGATGATCTTGGTGATGAAGATGCCAGGGTCATCGCCGATGTGTGGGTTATCTGTCCCTCCGGCGATGCTAAAGCCCAGCCCTGAGTTACCCTACAGCAGTGGGAAGGAGTGGGAGAGCACAGAGGCTCAGTCGGCAGCGCTCATACTACGCCAAAATGCAAATTGGAGTCAGTTAAGTGGACTGCACATTTCTAAACACATTTTGGTGATACCTGTCAGCGCTGGATGTGCCTGGCATCCTATTATGCAAAATGTCCAAATTGTTCAAACTCACATTACCCATCTTACCTTGCTTTAAAAAAAAGGCAGAGGGAACAGAGACTTGTGATTGCAGTAGAGAGCAAACTGATTATTTATAACTTTTACAATGTTGCTGATCATGCTAATGCAGCACTGGCATGATTACGTGTTTACTTCATAATTTTAAAAGCAGATCTCATTACCTTGTTTACAAGTGATGTCAATGCATATTTACTATTCATGTGCTGTATTTTCTTACATACACTTACACACCGGTGCAGTATTTGATATCACTGTAAATACAACTACAAGTAAAAATACCACTACAAGTTCACACATTTTAGAGAATGTTATTTGTAAAGCTGTTTTATCTCATCGTTCTTGATCATTTTGTTTGAATAACAATTTGTTTGAAAGGTAATCAAATATTCACATGCAATAATTTTATCATATGACTTCACAGTATCACTATTATGAATGCAATTAAAAATTAGGAAGGACGTCTAAGTCTTCAGTTTGCCATAACAATTTGGCTTGGGGATTCAGCTTAATGTCAGGTCAAATACACTCTCCCAAGGTGACTGCTGCATTATCATCCCCTTTTTTGCACTGTTTTGCAGCAAAATATTTACAAGGCTACAGGATCAAATCTCTGGAAGGCCATGCCTTTAAGAACAAAAGCTCCGCCTTGTCGGCTCTGTAAATGAAATCCCCTTGATGCCCACTCACAAAATGAAAGTCAGGCTTTGATTAAGTTGTTAACTGATGGGAATAGGAGCTTCTCTTGATTACAAAATCCACTGAGCTTCCCTGCGGGGCCTCGCTGACTCGAATGGTGCATCAAAAAACGATGCTAAGCTCTCCAGGGGAAAGACTTGAGAGGGCCAGACACAGGCCTGTCTAGGCTCAGAGGCTATAGAAGATGAATTTGGTCAGACTGATGATGAATATGGAGGGCATAGATACCAAGCTCCTCAGCGGAGCTTGGATAGAGCCTGACCATTGTCTGTGTTAAAGCTTATCTCTCTGAAGCCCCAGTGCAGGCTCCCTTGTTGTCTGAAATCAGTTCTGCCCTTGGTGGCAGTGACCTTTGCTGTTGGTCTCGCTCTGCCTGCGCTCCTGATCGTATTGGAGCTGTCAAAACCGCTTCCACACTACGCCTGTTAGCATCCACTTGCCAGACATTTCCTCTTCAGTGAGTTTGAGATTCAGTTAGCCTACTAGCTTATGCCAACTGTGTCACATCTGTTTTTAGCAAACAAATCTGTGTTGATGGTTATCTGCTGCTGATAACCATAATGTTCATATAAACACCATGTTAAGCTGTTGTATACTGTCAGTGCCAATATAAAAAGCTTAAGATGATATGAAAGTGAAATATTATCTTTAATAAATTACTACATAGAAAAGCCAGAGCTGGGTGGAGGCAATGCTTCATCAGTGGAATGGTAACAAATTAGGCCTTTAAACTACATGTCAGCCATGTTAAGAAGTTTTCTTTACTGGGGGAAAATTATAAATTATTGGAAAAAAAAAATACCTGCAGGCTGCTGATGACTCTGGTCATTATTTAAGTTTGTTTTATGTGGAAAAACAAGTATTTTGTCAAAAATCGGTGTTTCAAAAATTATGCAGTATTATGTGTATGCATATAACATACTATTTTAGGTAAGAATATATGTAGTTTGCATGTATGCTTATCTATATTTCCTATTTACTTTGATGGGCAGATGTGCCTGCTCTATCGGGCACATCTGTAAAGTTGCAGACTAGACAAACTGGTCCCATATTCTCAACAGACAATGAAAACACCCAGTGTGTCTACATCACAATAGAATTTTTTTTTTTTTCCCATTATCATTTTAAGCAGAAGGTAATATTATACACCTGGCCAACCCACACTGAGTGCAGTCCAACTATCTTTTTTCCTCAAGTGAAACAGTAAAGGTCTCCTAGCTTCAATCATCAGTCTTACTATAAAGATACGACATTTGACTGGGGTCCTAAGATGAATTCTTGTCATGCTGTCTTAAGTTTGGCCTTGGTTTAATGTTGTCGTGTGATCTGAGATACTCACGCGCTCTAGAGTGATTTCTTCAAACTCGTACTCGATTTCTGTGCCGTTCACCTGAAGAAAAGGAACAAGGGAAAAGTGAGTCCAGATGTCTTCTCCATTTGCAAATGCTTGATTAACAGATTTAAAGGGGAAGATAAAGTAAGGTATGGTAAGATAGGATAAGATAAGGTAAGGTAGGATGCTGCAAATTAGTAACTTGTGTTTTCCCGGGCCACTCGTCATGCCTGTGCTAAATAGGCCTCACCTCAAGGGAAGAGGTAAGGTGATGCCTGCTCCTCAGCTGGCTTATCAACATTAGCTATTTCTGACAGGTGGAAGCGAGATACAAGCTTTCAAAAGGGATTCAGTCTCTTCCTGCTTCTTACTGAGATGATTAATTAGCAACAAGCACTTCCTTGTCACTGTGTATTCATGCAGGAGTAGCATACAGGCTACGGTGCTGCATATTATATTCCCTGGTGAGTGAAGTTTTTAAATAGCATCATATATTACTATCAGAAGTTGGACTCACACGGGTGAACAAGCAAGCAAGACCTGGAAGACTAACTCGCCGATAGCAGGGAATCATGCAGCCAGTTTCATTAAAGAAAATCTTTATCGGTACTACTTTATTCAATCTTCATTCTTCAATTTTGGACAAAGCCCTTTCACTTGAGGACAGCAGGAAAAAATGGCTACAACAAATTACCAAACAGCAAAGGCAGAGGCAATGCAGGACTCTCTTTTTCTATTAGAAAAGCAGCCAATCTCAGTGCCTGTTAATATGGCCGCTAAGTGTGACAACTTCCCCATGAAAGAGATACCACCTCTTTCAGTTTAGATACCTAAACTCCATTTGGGTAGCATTCGTTATTTATTCATCCATCTTTTGCTGTACATCACTGCGCCATTTATTTGTTCTGATGTAAAACACTGCAAAATACTACAGAGGAATGTCTTCAGATTGTCTTGCGCTGGTCTTTTATTTACGACAACCATCAATAATTCAGCGTGGCGACCTCATTTGTTTTACCGAGATATGTTGCATGATAAAACCTACCAAAATACCTTTTGGATTGCGTCACCTAAAACTAAGCGGTAGGTCAGTGAGGAAGAGGCCTGCTCTTTCTTTAGGCATGCTTGAACCGATGATACGTACTGACTGTCTACTGTAAAGAGCTAAGATGGCTGTAAAAAAAAAACAAAAAACAAAAAAAAACACAAAAAAGAGCAACTCACGTAAGGTACTGACTCCAGAGTGTCAGTGTTGACTATTATTGGGGCAGGGCTGGCCTGTAATGGAGAGGGGGGGAGAGAGGGAGAAAGAGACAGAGAGATGGGAAGGGAGATAGAGAAAAAGGGTGAGACACCAGTATTAGTAAGCAGCACTGTGGTGGTAGAGAGATGACGGGGCCCACCACTGTCCTACTTTCCATAAACGGATCCAGGGGACAAGCTTCTGGATCATACTGTGACTCCACTCCGGATCATCAACAATTTAACAGCCCTCCATTTGCTGGATGGTCCCGTAAACATTATTCCCTCTCTCCTACGCAGCGCACGGACACTTTACAGCCGAACGGTTTTAACTTGGTAGGAAGATGAGAACACGGGTCTATTAAAAAGAGCGGACAGAGTAAACTTGCACAATAAATCCAGGCGATACTGACACCTTATAACATCTGTGATACCAAAGATACATGAGTATCCCAAAAGCTGCAAAATGTAAGACATGTACAAGCGTGGATCTAGTGTTCATATGTACTATAAATACACAAAACGTATTTGTTAATGCCCTTTTGTAAATGATGGCAACCATAGTAAAACTGTATGGAAGAGATATATAGTTTTTTTCTCCCTTGTATAATGTCTGATTGTAGCTTGTGTTGCTAGGGAACATTCATACATGAACAAATGTCTCTTGGGTAAATAAATACTAAATCTAATTGTCCAATTTGAAATGATGACAACAAATTAGTGAAAAAGCTGGTTGGATCGTAAGTCTGAGGTATTCTCCTGCTTCTCCACAGCAAGATAAACAGTGGTATCCTTTTGGCATTTTTATCCTCAGTCCACTATTGTATTCATACTGTAAATTGCATTACTGTGATGCTTCAGGTATGAAACAAAGCCAGTGTGACTCAATGCACACAAAACAGATTCCTGTGACGGCCCCTTGAAACTGAACAGATGGTTAATGGCAGAAGTCCCGAGAGAAGAACTCTGCGTTTTGGCCGCAAAATAACTGCAGTGACCCGACATCAGGCTAACAGCAGTTCAGCGTACAGTATGTAAACAACTGGCTCAATACATAAGACTCACTTCAAAAGACATTGCTCAAGGATGCATTTGGAGATTCCTTTGAAATTCGGCCTTTGATTTTATCCCTACAAGATGAATAGAACTGGGTAAATAAGGGCAATAACAAAAGAAAGGGCTAATCATTTCTCTATGAATAATTATCATGAAAAAGAATGCAATGCATTTCAATTAGTATACCATATTGTGTGTCGGGGATGAGAGCACTTCAGGATTTGCAGATCTTTGCATTTTAATAACAGCTACCTGACATCTTAACAATTTCTAGGCTGTACACATATCCTACACGTGGTGATAATAACTATAAAGACCGCATGGTTTTGTGTTCTTTGAGAGCACCTTTAAGACCCCTGTGTCTGCTGTGCATCTGGGTGACTCGACGCTGTGACAGACAGGAAGGTTAGCTTGGTCGTCTTCGCCAGTGACAGCAGATGTCATGAGAAAGAGGGACTTAGTCTGCCCACTCATGTTCCTGTCACAACCAGCGATTTACTTCCGTACGCCAGGGAGCTTCTCCTCTATTACCCCCGAGACTATTAGTTAGCATGACAGAGCTGTTTGGACAACACTCTTGACCTTAAAGCAAAATTGAACTTGGGTTTCAGTGCGGGGTTGTTACAGTCATCTGGGCATGATATAAACCCACACGGTGGTGAAATATTCTCGTTAGTTGCTCGGTGTTCACCTGGACTGCTAATGCACAAAACAGCTCCCACAAAAACACTCTCAAAATAAACACGGCAGTTTATGCCACTATAAAAAAACAAGTCCGAGTACCCATTTTTCGAGGAAATTAAACAGCTCTTTTCTTGTTGTTTTCTGATTTGAATCGTAAGGTAGCATCTGAGAGAAACGTCTGCATAGTTACCTTGCACCAGGAACAAATGATCTGATAGTACAGCTGATGTTGGATATTTCACCACCATGTGGACTCATACAAGCCCCAGGTAACTATACACTCCACTAATTTCCTTTAAAATAATCTGTGACATCTTCGGGCATTCAGCTGATCTCTTTTCCAAAATATATATAACACAATCGAGATTCAAACTGCATCCTTTTTGGTGAAAGCTATTATTACATTTGCTGTTCTAAACTCCTGAACTGGTGAGTTAGTTTGGCTTTGCCGGGCAGCACGTAAAGACCGCCACCCGCAGCGACTCAAACATCCCCAAAATGTCGCAGCACCAGCCACACTGTTGATCTCTGGGAAGAAAACCACAAATCTGAGCAGCAATCAAATCAAACCGGTGAGGAACTAGCCCAAACAGCGGCGCTGATGGTAGAACCGTGACAAAGAGTAAAACGAACATAAAGAGAACAACTTGTCTTTGCCTTCTTTTCACCGTGCTGCTTCACATCATGACACCTGATCCCATCTGGATCGGGCCAATCACGCATCAATATAATGATGATCAGTTAGAGGGGCACTGCACCGAAGTCTTCAGCAAGAAAATACCCACATATTCCAAAGGTTTATTGCTTGAAATGATCCCAATTTGTGGGTAAAATGAATACTGCAGTTTGCCTTAATTACTGTATCAACACATTTCACACTTGGTCTGTTCCTGCCGTTCAAGTGAGCTCAGATCAGTGAGTCAGCATTTTTTGCAGGCATATGAACACAAATGAAAGATTGAGATAGAAATTAGCCTGGGGGATATTTTCACATTTAAGAACTCCTTTTTGAGTGAACTTCAAAAAACAAAAAAAAAAACAAAACACACTGCTGTTCAGACATTTTTTCTGTTATTTCTTTCCTGGTTCATTCAAGGTCTGACGGGGTCATTTCAGTTTCTGTTCTCTTCTCCTCCTCGTTGACAGCTATGAGAACAATAACCAGCATAATAAGATTGAAAGAGAACATTTCTTAGTTAAATTATATCAGGTCATTTATTTGGTGAGCAGAAATCCCTGTCTCTGACTGGCACAATATTCACATATTTTTTCCTGTTTTTGAAAAAAGAAACCGATCAAAACTGTTTGTATGACAATTGTAACATATCTAGACACATTTACCAGAATTTCTACCAAGCAATTCATCAATAAACAGCAACAATCTTCAAGCCAAACCACAAAGTATTTATATTACATACATTTTTTAATCCAACCCATTCAAACATGAGTGTTTCTAAATAGTGTGTGTGCCTGACAGAGTGTGTGTATGCCAGTGCATCAGCGCAACAGAGAGCGACAGAGACTGACTGACTCAGTGAATTTGACAGAGAGGGATAGATTACCATTCACCGGCTGTGCAGGGTAGCGAAGCCAGTCCATGATTGAAGGAAAATGGTGTTTGTGAGTGGAATGATGATAGGAATTAGGACGCATTTGCTTGCTGTGCACGGCTTCTAATCATATGAATGAATTCCCGGCCATTGTTAGAGAAAGAGTGAGAGATGGAAAGGAAAATGGGAAGACAGAAAGAGAGCGGGGAAAGAGGCTGCAATGCATATGGCCAATAAACTCAACACCGCCTTAAAACAACACAGTGTCGCCCGACTGCATGTGCAGCGTACAACGTAATGTTCAAAAGTTGCTCTCTCTTACTCTGCCTGACATATAAACATTAAGTTACATCCCTTAATTTATGTGCACGCTTGTACAAACACAAGCTCACCTATCACATACACTGACTTGTAAGAGTACAAGGGCACATACACACTCCTCTGCAATGCAGGTAGTGTCCAGAAAGACTTTTGACTTCCACTCTCCGACAGAAACAGTCTCGTTTGTACGTCTAAATAAAGAGACAGAGAGAAAGAAATAGGCTCTTGTATAACAAATCTGCCGCTATTATGCTGAAGGGGAGGAAGCTCCCGTAATCCAATTGTAGGTCAGAAGGATCCGTCATTAATCTTATTCCCGTCACTGGATGATTTCTGCTGACCTCTGCTGTCTGTTTGCCAGCGATCATGCAGGTCAACAGCGTGGAAAGGCAAACGAGAACTGTGACCTATGCTGCAGTGGAGAAGGGCAGCCTTTAATATTCAGCTGCACAGACAAAAAAAAAAGTATTGTAAAATAAGATTTGTAATGTGCCTCACACACAAGTTGAAAATGGAAAAAGTTGGCCGGTGGCACAGAATTTTTAAAAGATTATTTCTTTCATGACGACTTTATCAATATAAGTCTCCTTGAGTACACAGAAATGTGCTATAGAAATATAATGTCTTATTATGATGATTATTATTATTATTGTTATAATTTTTATTATGAAATAATACAAAATCTACTGAAATAGGAGCAACTGACATTTGCATACACTGCTCCACACTAACTACTACCACATTACATACTACTGCTACTACTAATACACACATACACACACCCGGAGATGTAATGGCCATTCAGCTGAGCACATACATGATATGCTCAAATGCACTTAGGCTCATTTCTGTCCCTGTTCATACTCCCTGGCATTGCCACGTGATGAACTGCCTTAAAACGACGCATTAAGTCAGTGGTCCAGCAACATGGCAAGATTGCATGTGATTTGCCAAGAGTATTCCAGCCAGTCTGCACTATATAAATGGTTAATAATAGATGCATATCATAGTATTTCAATTATTGAACTGAATTAGTTTTCTAACAATTTAAGCGTTTCTAGCTCAAATGTATATATACTCAAATGGAGGGCTGACTAATAGGTGTTCAGGACAGCTCTCTGGTTAAAAATTGTAGTTTTCAGCCCAGATGCTCTTATTCACCATGCAGTGTGACAAGTTTTTTTTGCGCATATTTTGCTAATTGGGTGATGGTCTAGAGGAAAAATCTCTTTGTCTACAGTGAAAATTATCATCTAGCTGCAGGGTTCAGTGATATAGCATCGGATATTTAAGATGTTACACAGCAAGCTGCTTGTGTTTCTACAGCAGGGGATCATGCTCTTGTTGGGTTTTGCTCAATAATTCAGGGGCAGCACTGTGTAGTGGCTCATGAAAAAAGGGGTGGGCCCATTAATAATTCACAAGCATCCTATGTAAAAATAGTCAACAGCACAATCCAAGATGTGAAAGCTGTAGGGGCGTGGGAGAGTGAGAGGAAGGAGATGGGAATGCGAAGAAGAAATGGACAGACAAACTGAGCTAGGAAGCTGAAAGGTCAAAGAACAATAATATAAATCGAGAAAATCATCTGTTCAGTATGTTGGCCTGCAGAAAATAATATGACGGATTCTTTCATGGTCCAAATGGGTACCGACAATTCACGTTTGAATAGTGCATCATTGTGAAACTCCTAAACTGTGGTAACATGTCAAAGCAGTTTGAAGTTTGTCGCATATTTAGCCAGACAAATGAGAAGCATTTAAATTTTGGGGACAATATAATTCTAAAATTATAAACAATCAAAAGAAACATTTCCATTGAAAATAGGTCATGTTATCACTGTCATAAGTCATGTGTGCCAGTGTCATTTCTCTTATACGTGAGGGGAACATGAGGTATCATTTCAGCGTTTTCCACCTGCAGAAAGATGAAAGGCGAAATGGCTGGCAGAAATCTCTCGGTTTTTATGGACAAGGTAAAACACAAGTTTATTGCTTCCACCTGTCTCCTCAAACTCCTCATGTCTTCATTATGTTCCTCCCTGTGTGCCGGCTCGTACTCATTGTCCTGCACCCCATATTTCAAAAGCAGTGCTTTAGCTAGAAAACAGGTAATGCTGACTGCTCGCCTCCCCCTGCAATCTCCCTGCCTTGCCTCCCTCCTAGCTAGATGATGGATGGTCTCCCATTACCTCCTGCTGGCCTTGCCCGAGGCAATTTCACTCGTGCTATGGCTGCACAAACACACCACACATCTCAGCAATTAAATCCACAATCATGATCTTTTTTTAAGTGTTTAATTTTTCGGGTACCGCATATGCACTTCTTATAGGGTAAGACTAGCTGATAGTTAACAATGTTTTTTGCAACTTACAGATACCATCTTAAGTGAAAATACAGATCCATTTTACCAACTGGTTAACAAGCAGTCCGAACATGAACACACGCTTTCCTGCTTAAGAGCACAATTAAATTTCATGAAGATAACTTGTAGCTTTGTGAATAAAGGCTGAAAGAATGTCCTCAGTCCAATGTAATCATAATTACAGCCAGTAATGAGGTGGTTGCTGATTGCGGACTGAGCCTATAACTGATATAATATTAAGATCCAGATGTGCACACACATTTGGCACACATGAAAGAACACGGTGTTATTATGACTACCAACAGAGCTGGAGGCTACTATGCAGCATATTTTGATAAATAAATAAATAAAGGTATCTATATAGATAGATAGATTTTATTGTCCTTTTTCAGGATAATTGTTTTCACTTCCGTACAGCCACGAGGATTACACAATCATCAATCATTACTCATCTGCAAATATATCCAGATCATGTCCGGATGTAACTTATCCACATAACATTTACATTTTGTCAGCAACATTTTGGAAGGAGAATGCAGATTATTTACTTACTGCTTACTTACCCTTGGCCAACTTGTGGCTACAGTGCATGCCAAGCCACCTCCCTAGGGGGTTTAAGTGATTGAAGTTTAATCCTCCCTCAGTGTGTCAACTGCATTTACACCTGAGTTTTGATGTCGTTAGATGCAACTGGAATAAATCTGATTACTCAAGATGGGGCAAGAGGCTATGTTAATTTAGTTTTATTTCTTTATAGTGTTTGTAGAGAAAACTGTAATGTTTAGAGTATGTACTACAACAAAACAACATATTTGTATGCATAGGCATACACAAATGCATACTTTAAAGTGTTAATTCTCAAAATCCTTGTTTAATTTATTTTTGGCAATACCTTAGGTGCTGAGCACTCGTTGCTGTGGTGCTTCTGCACTGCACTTTCCAGAGATCATCTGTCAATCAAACAGTGAGTCCAGCACTGTAAAGCCTTTTCTGTCAGATTCTCTGTTGATGAGTCTGAGTTTCTGCAG
Source organism: Myripristis murdjan (assembly GCF_902150065.1). Classification (NCBI taxonomy): domain Eukaryota; kingdom Metazoa; phylum Chordata; class Actinopteri; order Holocentriformes; family Holocentridae; genus Myripristis; species Myripristis murdjan. The sequence goes on from NC_043993.1 coordinate 30,160,395, forward strand.
GTGCTGCTCTTTTCTCTGACTGTTCAGCCATTGTGGCTGTTGTTGCTTGTGGTTATTTTCCAAACATACCACAATTTTATTATGGAAATGTAAAATGTGTCACTTCCTGTGTGAGCACTTTTCCCAGGGAAGACCTACAAGACACTGTGTGTTGGAAAAAGTAAAAATTTAAAAGCTTTCATGAACTAGCTATTTGTTTTTTGTTTGTTTTAATGAAGTAAAATGTCAGTTGAATATTAATGGTTCACTGTAGGCTGTCCTTCTGTCTGTCTGTTTCATGCAAGGCACACAAGAAACAGTCATAAAAATCTCCAAATCTTTTAAGTTAACAGTACTCAGGGATAGCACAAAGTCAGGACCTGCTTCCAGTTTGCCTGCTGCCAGGTATGTGATTTGGGTTATTCAAGTTGGTGCCTCCCATCACAGATGTTTTGCTAAATTAGGTGAACTCCACAAGGCTTAACACGAAGTTCTGGCATCCCAGAGCCCCTTCCACATCCAGTCTAAACAGTAACCCAAACTATGATGATCAGATCTGTCCTCCTGGACCAGATTTTTTTTTTTTCTGAAGGCTGAATTCAAACTTTTATGCCAGTATTCAATAAATCTAAATTGGCCATTTTCCAGAAATGCCAAAACAATACAGAAAATGACAAGCAGCCTGTCCAGCATTCCCCCCTTAGCAGGTCTGAAAAGCCTCTGTAACAGAGTTCTCAGACTGAAAACTCCACAGGAAAACCAAAACCAATGATATTCTTCTGGGTGAGGTAGCAGCTGCAGCAGCAGCAGGGCGAGACAGATTTCAGATTTTCAGTGAAGGTTTTACTCACTGCCAACCCTGAAGCTGTTAAGTAAAAAAAGCAAGGAACTTCCATCATATCAGAGGTGGACAACACTGACTGGCAGATATCGGATTTTTAATAAAACTAGCGTGGGAACAAAATCTCCTACATCTTAATTCGCTTAATTGTCCATCAGCACAACAGATGCCACAGATTAAAGTACAAATCTGTCCAACAACTCTCTGGTCCTTGATGCAACCAGTCGGCAACACAGTCCAATAACAGAGGGCTTTTACCTGATAGGGCGGGAGGTAACCACACTCTGAGGGCCAAAGGTCACAGCTTCCCCCCTTGGCTCTTATTGCCGCCAAGCGACCAGGGCTCCTACAAGATGAGCTCTCTGCATGCCAGGCCGCCATCCGCCCACCCTTCCTGGGTAGGGTGGCCCCACCGGGGACCAAGCCATAATGGTAACGGTGGGCCTGATGATGGTGGTGATGGTGATGTTGGGGGTGGTCACTGTGGTTCTGATGATGCCAGCCGCAGGAACACGGTGCCTCCCCGCAGCCTCCCCTGCCGTCCAGGTCCGCAAAGCAACTCTGCTGTTTGCTCAGGTAGGCAGTCATGCTGCCGCCACACAACACTACCCTTCGCTCACTACTTCCCCACTTTGTTCCTTGTTTCTTTTCTTCCCGTCCTTCTTTTGTAGCTTTTGCCGTACAGGCATCAAGCACAAGACGCCGTCCTGGCTGATGTATGAGTCGCTCGCTCTGGCAAAATGAATGATGAATGAACGGACTCGCTGGCTGCTGTAGCTGCGCTGGCTAAAGAGAGTGTGTGTGTGTGCGACTGTGTGTGCCTCTGAGCCGCTGGAGTGGGAGAACGAGAAACGAGAGAGAGGGAAGAGGGAGGGAGGAAGAGCGCGAGAGGGGAGGGTGAGGGATACAATCAGAGAATGGATGTGAGTGAAAGTGAGTGAGAGGGAGGGGGTGGGAGGAGAGGAGTGTGAGAGTGAGAGCGAGAGAGCAATGGGGGAAGATAGAAAGAGAGATGGATAAGAGAGTAAAATGACAGGATGGGGAGAGACAGATAAGAACAGCAGGAAATGGAGAGAGAAAGGGACAGAGTGTGTGAGAGAAAGAGAAAGAGAGAGAGAGAGAGTTGAGTCTGTGTTGGTTGCCAGCCCTGTGTCAATAAATGACTCAACTGGCAGCACTGCTTGACAGCATCCGCACCTCTAGGCAGAAGCAATCGATGCTCGCCACTGTTGGGAATCAGAAGCAACGGGAGCTTGAACTACAAATCCCTAAATTGCCACCGTACGAGTGGCTCCATTCAAGATGTCAAAGATGCAAAGAAGCCACTCTTCTGAATCATCAAGGTTCTGGTTTCAGGCAATGATGACAATGGATGTAGGAATGGTAATCCAGAAAAGACAGAAAATCTGACTTTCTGTTTTAGAGAGGAGGGACACTGGGAGTGCTTCAGGTATCCTCCAAGAATCACAGCTGAAATTCTACTGGAATTAAAAAAAAAAAAAGTGACAGTATACCACAAATATGCTATTGTGGCACTCATTGGGGGTTTTAAAGTTCAAAATTCATTTCATTGGAGAAGGCTCATACATAAAAAAAAAACAACATGCATCCATGCCTTCCTCTGGTTAATGGATTAGGGTTCCTGAGGTGAGCATTCGCCAATATGCCAAAGTATTTCTCAATGTCTTAGCCTTTTCCAATTGAAGCGCATAATTTCAAACCCAGATGATTGCCTGGACTGCAACATTTTTTGGGTCACATTATTCCTTTCTTTCTTTTTGTACCCTGCTCTATTTGTCAAAGAATTCAGAAACAGGGAAAACCAAAAAGCTAAGCGGATCAAAACGCAACCAACCCCACATGTCACTGAGCCTGAACCATGATTTGCTATCCATCCCAAACTGCAATCACGGCTGAAGACTGAGGTGAACAGAAAGAACGTGTTGTTAGGCAGGAAAGTTCCTGGATGCGTGCTAATTTGATCTGTTCAACAAACTGTGTCTTTTAAACCCCCCCACCCCTCCCCACCCCTTCAGTCACATGTAATCAGGGTCATGGGACCTTTAGATAGGAGCAATTCATGCTAAACCATCCAGCAGCGTTACCATAACACACAACACAAAAATGCGCACGTACATTCAAAGTTGTTATCTATATACCTGATTCACAAGGAATAAAGACGTCATGATGTACGACAACGAGAGAAAGGGGGTTTTAGCGATAAAAAAAAGAGATCCAGTTTTCCCACACTGCACAGTATTGCCATCACATGGTCTGTTATGTGATGCTTTTATGTGTGTATGTGCGTGTTCACGTGTGTGTGTGGGCGTTAACATTACCCATTCCATGTACCAGAGGCGACAGTCAGAAGACAGTTAGTGATGGAGAATAATACCTCATCAGGGCCAACTGAGCAGCAAACCACATGCCCTCGTAGGACAGAGAGAGCATCAGTGGGCAGTTCGAGTGTATGCGTGTGTGAGATAGCATAGCGAGGGATGATGAGTGTGTGGGAGGCAGAGGGCATTGCTGGATGGATGGCTGATTATTTCGAAAAAAGTGCACTGATCACAAATCGGAGATCTTTTGGCTTTGTTGTCAGGTCTGATGTCCTCCAGGTATTCTTTAATGTTCAATGCTGCCTTAATGATCGCTCTGGTTTTACTGTGGATCTCAGGTTTACCCACAGAACTACAATTCATTTTCAAGTGACTTTACTAACTTTCCTGCATTGTCTTGTGCTCCTCATTTCATCCCTGATTGATGATGGATGACACTCATTCCATCAATACGACACAGGAATAACACACTCAAGATTGCGTTGTATTGTGGTTAGTGTCACCGGCATGTTGTAGCTGTAGGAATGAAGCTGCACCTCCAGTAACAACACATAGCCTTGATTCAATTTGACTTTCAGCTGTGAGTTTTAAAGGGGCATTAAGTCATCTATGAGCTTTATCATTCTCTATCAGACACCAGTAAGAACTCAACTTCATCTCCTGTTCATTCTCATCCCCTTGAATTACAGTGGCCTATAATTGACACAAACAATTAAGATAAAGTCACATTTTCAGAACAAAGACCACCAAGCAGGTAAATAGCAGCCAACAGGCATAACTTATAATATAGTAATACCTCGCCATGGAAAATCCTGAAATAACTAGAAAACCAACAGTAGAGCAAATACCTCTGCAAACACTATGCAACTGCACCAAAAGTTAATCAACCCCCCCCCGCCACGCCCCCTTTGTCCCGTTGGTGAGAAAAGTGAATCAGTTCATCCTTACCACATGACCAAGCTTTCCACAAACTTTCATTATTGTTTGTGAGTCTATTAAAAAGGTACATGGCTTTTGATGGGAGGCCACGCTCATTGCTGCGCCTCACTTTTGCCAATCGGTGTGAAAAGCGAATCGGTTCTCCCTTGCCCGATGACAAACCTTTCCACCAAGTTTCATATAAATCTGTTCCTAACTTTTGAGATATCCTGCTAACTAACAAACAAACAGACAAACAAACAAAATGAGGCAAAAACATAACATCAGTCCAGGTAATGATGCCACTTTGCCATATGCCTTATTTCAAGCCTTATTTCAATGGCTTGAAATAAGGCTTGTTAACCCACATATCTGAAATGTCTTGCTCCTCGTAACTCCGTCCTTTATCACTCATCAGCTGAAATTGCAAGCAGGAGTGTGCTGCGGGTCAGGATATTTTGTTCCAAACAGAGTGCGGGGCAGAAAGTGACTTCTGAAAGCCAAAAATCTCAGCACCTGGCCAAGTAATCATTAAGTCACGGATCAACAACCCAATCAAACCCCCACAGACCCTGAAAGGTCACTGTGTGATACAGGGCAGTAAAAATCTTGATTACTTCTTTAGTTTAATAATGCATTTTTGGCAAATAAATACATAAATCAATGAGTACATTTTTTTTGTCTTGATTGCAAACAAACTTAGAAATGTGAAGAAAGATATTCCTTGAGTTATAAAGCACAAGTTTATGTATTATAGCAAATATTTACATTAAATTACACTACATCCCATTGCCATATACTGTAAATGTGATATCAGCTTACAGTGCATTGTAGGTTTCTTTATATACCAGATATGCAGATTAAAATAGGAATCCCATTCAGCGCACTCACGTTCAACATGGCTAGGTGTTATGGACTGAAAACAGAAGATTAGTGGATGCTGGATGTTGCAATGCAGCAAGTTTGGCCTTTAGTGCAGGCTTATGTTTGTCCATTTATGTTGTGGTTTGTGTCTATTTATGGCGTGTGGAGTAAATTCATACATATATTCATTGAATCATCTCTTACATCAGTAAATACTCCTTAGCTTCCATTTAAAGAACAACAATTTACATGCACGCAATCACACAGACAAGTGCACTTTTACTGACTCACGCAGCGAAATCTGTTATCCTTGTTTACACTCCTAATCCTCTTCCCACCATGGATTGATGCTATCTACACACATGCATGCACACACAAACACGCATGCACACAAACAGAAACGCACACACAGAGCGACATGGACAGCCTTGCTCTGATTTTCTCTAAAGGCCCCTAATGGGAATGTTATGTAATATTAAAAGAAAAACCTCTATTTAAAAAAAGAAAATCACAAAAGTTGGTCCTGTGATGTTGTTACAATTATAATCTATATTTATGAATTGCTCTCTCCTAAAGCTACAGCTTAGAAAACTGACACTAAAATCTGAGATTTTCATTGAGACGCTTTTTGTAGCTGCTGCCTTGACAGTGAGAGGAAGGCTGACTTTGTTGTTTCACTGTATTTTTGTGGGGCTTTTGCAACCAAAAAAGAGAGTTTTATTTATCCCAAAGCTCCGAACCCAAAATACAGCCAGAGCTCTGGAAAATGTGCAAGTAGGTGTGCAGAGTGTCTTGGAACTTCAGCAGGTATGGATATTTTGTTGAGTGTAGGTCAGAGAGTGAGTGAGTCAGCGTACCGCACCTGATCATTACCCTATTCACTCCTGTCTGTAAGGTACTGCTTTACCAATCACAGATTTGAGTTTCAAGTCTCTGGCTTTGGAAACCTGTGCTACAAACCTACTCTCAACAGCGAAAGATCATAAGTGCAGGTACTAACACAACACCAACATGCTGTGACACTGGCAGGTACAATATGGACTTTTAAGAACCACTACTGTGTTGAGTTGCTCTGGGGTGGGGCAGGACAGAACGGTTGATTATGCAGATAATATACAGAAACACTGCTAACACACTGCGGTAATTATTTTGCTGTGACTTCCCAGTAACATGTAGAGTAACAAAACTCAAAAAGGCTCTGCTTAAATACTCTAATGGTAATGAGACTTTTGATTAGGGGGTGGAATCAGCAGGGACGCCCTAATATTATTCCATGCAATTTTGAATTCCTTAAAAATGGACTATGGAAATCAGCTGAGTCACACCTCTAAAGATAATTATCATGACCCTTTTAACATACATTGCAGGCTTAAAAGGGTGTTTTCAGTTATCTGAGCCTAATATGGACAATATAGGCTTGCATGTTGGTCGTATCACCACAATACTCGACTTTTCCCTCTTTTTATTTGCATACAGCAGTGCTCATGTCCAACTCATCTTGACTTGATAAATGATTAAAGCCAAAGTTCTGCCAGACTTTGATTTAAAGTGTTGAGTTACAGCATGAATCTCTTTTTTCTTTCAGTCTTTAATTCCTTTGATTCTACACCAGAGACCTGCAAGTAAAGGTTTGAATAGGCTTTTGCAATTATCACTCCGTATATAGCAAAGTTTAGCTACTACATGATGTATAGATTTACAGTATGTATTCACCACAGTGTATAGTGTTTCATTGCCAACACCTATATGGTTGTATGGTTAATCCTGCTGTAAACATGTCATGGTGTTATTCTCTCAATGGTGTTTGCCCGTTTATGGTGCAGCACTTTCCCAGAGATCCTATTCTGTTCACCTTCCAATCAGATGGGTCTGCGTGTGTTTGTGCGCATGCACTGTCAAACAAGCATGTGTGTTTTGTATGTGTGTTTCATTGCCACTCCACTCAGATAGTGTTTGACCTCTGACACCAGCTCGGGATGAGCCAATCAAAATGTGACAGGTCATTTAGTGTGTTGGCGCTGCTTGATTGAACAGCTCTCAGCCACTCAGACTGCTGTCGCTAAGGAACGCTGTCTTTTCTGTGCAATGGAGGCAAACTCCATGTAGGAAAGTTGAATTGTTGTAATGGGCCGTTACATTTTTTCCTCCTGAGCCATGATTAAGTGGTCTGTCTACTCAGGTAATGGGGCTTGATCTTAAAACCCAGCATTTGAATTTGCATGCAGTGCTGCCACCTTAAAGAATGGCTAATGTACGGTGATGTGGTGGCATACAATATGGACTCCTTCTCCACCTGCATTAAAATGCTCCTGCATGAATGTAAAGCAATGAAACACAGCATGAGCGCATGAAATCCCAGGATAAATGCACCAAAGTCACATAAATAACTCTAAACAACCGGCTGAAAGGAAAGGAAGTGCTAATTCTACTTCAGACATGGAAGCTACAAACTAATTTTAAATATCTGGTAATAGACAGCTTTGAATAGCTGTCCATTTCTCTCTGATAGTTTGTTGATTTTCTTATTGTCCATATGTTCTTCAATGACGGTGACCTGGCCTCTCAAGCAGACACTTTTTTTCTTTTGTATCACGAGTAATGTTGGTGCAGTAGTGTACTATAAATTGCAGGTGATGTAAGTCATCTAAATTGCCACATGGGGGCACTTATTATTCAGTTTCAAGCTACATCCAGTTGTCCTATTAACATGCATCTAGTGTTCTTATGGGAATTATACAACTCTTCTCACAAAGTTAAGCCACACAGTGATGCTTTTCAAAGGAGGTGGGAAAAGGAAACATAACTTCATAACTTTAGACCACAGATGTAAACCTTACTGAGGGGTGTGTATCTGTAGCTTCAAGATAAATTCAAACACATCATGAAGTTGTAATTCTCAGCTAAGAAAACACTGGAGACGTGCACCTCTTTGTGCAGCTATCTTGAACAACTAAAATAAGATTTAATCTATCTTGAGCATTTAATAAATGGGCGCCATTTGTGTTTGTAACGCAAAACTGTGAGATGGAGCTCAAAGCAACCCAGATGCTTTGAACATTATCTTGGGGTCATACTGTATCATCTGATGCACACACACACACACACACACACACACACACACATTATCGCAATGTATCTACCCCACTGAGATAAGAGGAGGCATGACAAGCAATACGTCATGCCAGTATGCAAAGCTGAAACTGACAGAACAGAGCTCAAAGTTCAGGCAGGAGGCTCCCAAAGGCAAAGAAAGAAGACCTTTGATCCTGGCTGCTCAAAAATGCCACAAAACTGTCAACTATCAAGCACTAAGCCTAAACTCTCAAGCTCCCTTTTAACTGATCAAACGATGCTGAGCGAGAGTTATCAGTGCAGTGCTGATGAAATGATATTAGAAGGCAAAAGCGAGGCGAGCTGGATCTCTTCTACTGTAGTGGGTTCTGCCCTAATGTGTCAGCTTTTAATTCATTTTCTCATTTGGTTTCAGTTTTTAAACATTTAGTCCCTTGCACAGCAATAGCAGCAAGTGATAAATCACCAACCTTTTAAGAATTTTTTTTCTCTTCATTAAAGACCTGAATGTACTTGGGTGGATGCTCCAAATGCTAAGAGAGGCTTCTTACACAGATGAAAACTAAGGTTATGCTCATCTAAACTAAATAAGTGCTACCTGTTTTGTTTGTGAAGATGACCGGTAGGACAGCTTATAGTATCCAAAATAAACACATAAATAAATTCATTCTCAATTTACAAGATTTCCCAACATCCATGCCAAGCAGATGACAGTATCACACAAACAACAAAAATCATGAAGCACCAAAGGCAACCTGCATGGATCTATCTATGATTTTAGTCACAGGGGACAAAGCACCATCTACTGACCAACAGAAGTAACTGCCACAGATACTAGAACGACTGAAAGCTGCCTAAGACAAGTGAATGAAACCACATCTAAAATGAATGGAGGTCTGCTGACAAAAAATCTTATTGACAAAAAAGCTAACATATAGAAGGTCTCCACTTAGAGGTGATCTTCATGATACTGAGAGGGAGTAGTAGTAGGGGTTTCTGCCAGAGGCTTTATCACCATTTATTTGTAGCGCTGAAGAAATGCTTTTCACATGAAAATGTTTCCTAGGTCTTTGTGTGCCTAGGCCAGTCAGTATTGGTAAGTAATACAATTTAATAATAACTGTAATCTCTTGTATACTAAAGAAATGACAGTTTGAGTCTTTTCCAGCACCACTAACTCTTCTAGCCATGTGAAGAATATTAGGTGAGTGCACAACTCTCAGTAACATACCACCCTCAACAGAAATAAACCTCAAAACCCCCCAAACTGTCAACATCAACACAAATCATTTATCTCAAACATATTCAGACACAGTGTGCTGCACATCGGGTATACACACATTCTAAAACACACCGAACATTCGGTGTTGAATACATTATTCATGTTTTGTCTCGATGCCACTGCAGGGACCTTGCCTTTGCAGCACATGAAGCACAATGTGAGAAGTGACTCTGTTAAGTAAATAAACAAACTTTCCAACCTCATTAATAAAGAATCATCTCTTGAACTTTATGTATTCTCATGACAAAACAAACAACCAGTCTTAAATACTGCCATGTGCCAGATTAGACTTGTAACGTATCAAAGAAGAGGTGCAGCCTGCGAGTAACCTGGGAGAGAAGAGCACTGGAAAAGCTAATGATTGCTGACAGTGAGAGATCACCAGCACATTGACTTAAACAAGCAAAGTTTATAATAGAGACTAAATTCTCTTTAATTGATTTAATTAATGCAAATGGACTGGAATGTTGCAGTCAGTTACATGAAAGAAAAGAAACAGGCTTGATGAATTGGGGAACAGTAGGACACTTTCATTACTGCTTGATATGTACAGTGGCATGTCCCCCTTGATGAGTTTAAACTGATAACGAAGGATCATGTGGCAGGCTCATTAGGGATCTATCTTTGCTTTGTTTGGTCAAAATCTGCCTTTCGCTCTCTCTTTTTTGACTGTAACTCTGACTTTGACTGTATTTTGGCTTTATTCAGTTTTGTATGTTGTTGGTCTGCAACGTTTATGTTTATCTTGATGTTGGTTTCTTGGCCAAGTCCACTTTGAGATGAGAGATTCTTAATCTCAGTGGGACTAATTTGTCATTTGTCATAATAACCATTGTACAGTTAAGGGGCTTCCCACTTCAAAGAAACGTGCAAGATTCCCGGTAACAAACAAATACTGCAATCCACTCTGGGTAGTTTCATCATCATCACAGACTTTACTCATTTTTCACCTTAATTTGAAAAACAAAGGTCTGTCAGTCTCTATGCATCTGGCATGCATAAGCCAAGCTAATGACTTTCTAACCTGTGATTCACCACAATGTCTCTTCAGTAGCTTCTCGGTCAAACTTTGTTTCCATTTGCAGACGGTGACTAGTGACGGCCATTTCATTGGGCCCAGATTGAGATTGAACCCCACACTCAGGCTGCCCAGGTCTGAAGCCCACCGCCGTAGGATGTCCATGGACAATCGCTTCTGGAAGAAGTGGGACCCGAGACCCTCAGAGCATGGAGGTGACAGGAGGTTGGGGACGCTTCCCCCATGGAGAGTGTAGCCCAAGGGTGAGCCGTTCATAAAGCTGTCCCACCGTCGCTTGGCCGTGTAGCTCATCTTCAACCCGATTGTAGACTCAAACGTACTGTGACTGACAGAGATCACCTCCACTACACTACAGGATCTATGAAAAAACAGACATCTTGTTTTATTTTGTAATGAGCTCCCAAGGAAGAAAAAAGTTCTCCAAATGTAAGATCGGTAACTCCCCACAGTTGTAAAATAATCCAGAGATCCTAGATGCCAGGAAATATTTCAAATATGGTGGCTCATCCAAAGTCAACTTTTAATCTGTGAGCTACACTCCAAAGTTGGAGTGGATTAGAAGTCGTACATCAACACTGGACACATTTCTCTCTCTACAGCTCTGTTGTGAAGCCCTGGTGTCCAGTGCAGACCTCACATCGGAGAGCTTTAAAACTCTGGAGTGCAGTGGTGGCTGTCGAGGGCAGATGGGCAATAGACCTAAGGGGGGACAGCCAGGGGAAACACTTGCGACACATACTCAATATATCTGATTGGGTGAGAGCTGCAGTGGCCGGGCCACAGAGGTGGATCCAATTGGATTAGGCAGGGAAGAGTGCCGGGTGCTGGAGCCCAGTGATGTAAATCACACGGCGGCATAATTAATGCCTGAGGGAAGTCAGCTCTGTCAGTAGGCCAAAACTAGATTAGAGGCAGATCAATGGAGCACACCACAAAGAAGAGGTGGAGCAGCAGTGGCCCATGCCACAAACAAACACTCACCCACCCACACATTCACACACCATAATGAGCAAAAACTACAGCCAAATGGAAACACCGGAGGTAAATCAAATACAACGCTGAACATTGGCTCAAGGCTAATTGAAAATTCTCAGAATAGAGCAGCTTTAACCTTTTGTCTCTGTCTTTTGTGATTTGGAGCAATCAGACCGAGGAGGTTCAGCCAGGAGAAAGAGATGAGCAGCGTCATGCACTTGTCTGTCTCCTCCTATTCTTTCTTTTCTCACTACATCTCTCTTTCATTTGCACGTTTGTCAATGACATCCCCTTCTCTCACAGCCCACGACTATCTCCCTCCTACACACTGGCCTCGGATGTGTCCTCCTCATTACTTCCTTGCCTGTCTTTTGGTGGATCAGGTAGCAGTACGATATGTGGATGCTGAAACAGCTCAGACTCTGACTGCCTGGAAGCTACGAGGCTCTCAGCCACAGCGTGGGGACACTGCAGGATTAGCCTCGCCTGGTCTGACACCGATAACAACTTGTAGGTACAAACGCGACAAGATAGAGGATAAGTGCAGTGTGAAATGCATCTGCTCTCCACTGCAGATAGATGTCGACAGGCTTAGAAAATATAAGAAAAAAACTTTAACAAAATTCCCATCACCCATTGCTGTGTTTCTGGGTTGTTTGGTTCTCCAGATGCCTGACATTTGGCCCTCTTAAAACCCACTCTGCTACTCATGCTACTGGAGTGCACCTCCATTATCGATAGGAGTCTGTTCCCACGCAGCAAATGGCTACTATGCCGCCAGGACAGAGAGAGAGAGAGAGGAAGAACAACACGGGGGTAGAGGAGAGACAGAGGATAGGGGAGTAGACCAAGAGAATGGATAAGAGTCAAACTGGAAAGAGAGTGGTAGAAGAAGACAGCAAGGGAATGGAGGAAAGAGAGGAAAAGAGGAAAGAGAGACAGATTCCAATAATAAATGCAGTTTGCGCACTATTTTTCAACAGTTACCAAGTGCTTTACCTATTGTACAACGGAGTAAGAACAAACAAAAGTCAACTAAGACAGGATTAAAACAGGCAAACAGAACAGAAATAAAATAGATTGCAATAACCAACAACCAAAAAATCTTTACGGCCCAGACAGCGCAGGCCTAATCAACTGCAGTCTTAAGACCTCGAGATGTCGAATATGTCCATGCATATACAGATCTCACGTTAATTGTAGAAGCTGCTGGGAGCTGGTGACAGCTGAAGTGAGACTGTGAAAAATCTAAGGACATGAAGATTTAAAGGGATAGTTCACCCATTTTGAAGAATTTGACATTATCTCACTTCCCACCTAGCTGTTATGCTGGGCAGTATGATCTTCCTCTCATTATTACTGAATGATGGACACTGGCTGGCTACGCTTACTGTAACAGTTTTTAATTACGGTAATTGTTTGGATTATTTTGTTTGTTGAGATGTCCATAATGCTGAAAGTGCATATAATGTTAGTGGTGTCAAATTATCGCGTTAATTGAGATTAATTAATTACAGTCATATTTAGCGCGTTATGTTTTTTAATCGAGTTAATCTAATTTTTAAACACTAACTTTACTTTTTGTGTTTGGGCTTGTTTAGCATAAGCTGATAGGCTCCTATTGTCAGGCCCGAACTGTACATCGGGAGATTTCCCGAAGCGCCGGCCTATCACTGGCCCAGTGGCCTGCCCGTCTTTTTTTTTTTTTTTTTTTTTTTTTTAAACAGGTCGCCGGGCAGGCCAATCAGCTGTCGGTCCGGTCCGGCTGGCCTCACCAGTCTGATCTTTTTTTTTTTTTTTTTTTTTTTAAGTCAGAGAGACAGGCCAGGCCAATCAGAGGCCAGCAACCTGTGAAGAGGTCAAGACATGATTGGTTTGTTTTGATTAACACCCGCCCCAACAGTCCGAGTCCGTTGTAAACAGGCAGCGCATGTTGAGGAGGGGGTGTCGCGACTCGTGTGTGTGTCTGACTGTGGAGGAGAGGAGAGGAGGCGGAAGAAAAGGTTACGTGATCGAAGTTAATACATTACCGTATTTATCCGAATATAAGACGATCTTTTTTCCATTGAAAATGCCCTGAAAAAACGCCCTCGTCTAATATTGGGGGTCTAAGCAAATACACATGTATTGTGCATATGTAAACCAGTAGGTAGGCTCGCCTGATGCCGCGATTACCGGCGAATGGCCGCATTGCGCAGTCATTGCAGCCGCATATGAACAAAAATTGATATGGCAAGTAGGCTATGTGTGCGCCGCTCACCTGTCAGATCCGGCAAAGATTTTGTTTTGTTTGTTTGTTTGATTTTTTTTTCCAGATTTTGTCCATATCATTTTTTTTTTTTCCCCCAAAAAAGGGTCTTGAAAAAGATGGGTCGTCCCCCCGACCCGCATCGGACTGATCTGCTACAATAATGTAATGAATTTAAAGGGAAATACCTCAAGTTGAGGGCTTTTCTCAGCAATTTTAGGTGAGATTAAAAAAGAGATTAATTAGATCAATTAATTACAGATCATAATTAATTAATCTCTCAATTTTTTTAATCTCTTGACACCACTATATAATGTATTTAAGCACAGGTCCGGAAATTTACCATTACTGAAGCAAACAAACTGGAATCCTTGCACATTAAGGGCACATTAGCTCTTGAAACGGGCTGCCAGATGCTAAAGGCCACCACTGGTTCTACCTTTGATTGTTTTTTTAAAACACTGAATATATTTGCGCCACTTTGGGCTGTAAATATTCTGCTACATATCATCAAGCTAAGGGCAAAATACAATGACATTTTTAACTACTCTTTTAAAGGAGCAAGAGAAAATAAAGTCCTGATACAGTTTGTCATGCACATCCACACATCTGTCATGCATCCATCACACAATCTTGCAACAAACGTCAATACATTTTTACTTCAGATTTTTACCTTCCACACTCCCGGAATAACAGATGACTCTAACAAAGAGAAGTGAGAAAACAGAAAATGAATTTGCTTGCTTTTAGATTTCCATCCGCAAATCCATTTTGAAATGACCACGGCAAGAATTGCCATTCAGTCGCAGTTGCCTAACATAAGGCGAACAAAGACTAGAAAGGGATGACGGGTGGCATGTCTGAAGCAGTTCAAACAAATACATGTCATTTAGTTGAGGGGGACAGTGCCAGCTATTCAAACATGACCCCCGACTCATTCACACAGCGAACCTTACTGGCATATAGCTGCTCAGGCTGAGGCTGCCACACTTTTCCCACAGTCAAACAGAAAAGGAACCTAACACAGTTTAAAATCTAGACCACGAGCATTTCCAATTTCTGTTCGCAGATTGGATTTTTGCCACACCATCCAAGCTTTCTCAGCAAACTGTTTACAGAAGGAGGCTTTCTCAGCAAATTACCCACAGATAAGACTGCCAGCTGAAAGAATAAGCATATTGTATAACAGTGTGCAGTTACAGTAGCTCTCAGCACTATCACTAGAACTATCTTTTCCTCTCCTCTATCCTTAAATGTTGTAGCATTTGCAACCTTCAAGTGCTAATCTATAATTTCTCCCTCTGCATTGTGGAAGTCATACTGTAAATTCAGCTTGATATACATTCAATTGCTTCTGGGTAGAAATAGCAACAATATGGACCTTGTAAAAAAAAAAAAGGGAGTTTTTTGGCAGCCATTTGAAACTAAGTACCACAGAGCTACCATTTCCTGCAGTTGCAGAGTGATGAAGAGAAAATGACTTGTTTTCATTAATTTGACAAACATTGTATGACAGCCACAACAAGTCTAACCTAAAAAGTAAAAACATGATGGTTCACTAAGCTAAAGTGCACATGTAACCACAACGTCCGGGAACGTTTGTTCCACGTCATGCCCCTCTTCCTCCCCCCAATCCTTTCTGTCTCTTTCTGCCTGTTAATTATTTACATGGACTGCCATCCAATATCATGTAATGATACAAATACATGACTCTGCCATCAGTTACTGGCACAGTTTATGCGCTTTTGTCCCTGACGTCACACACTCCACACCTCCACAGAAAATTTGGACTTTAACAGTCATATTTATTTACTACTTTGCTGGATTGTACATGGGGGCTCGATTTGTAATTACAATGTGTCCACCAGCAGGCAGTGATTCAGCAGCTGTTAGGGCTGCTCCGGTCCTCTCTGAGTCTTTTGAAATAAAGCAGAATTTACTGAGGACAGCTGTGGAGACGGCTTAATTTGGGATGTTTGGAGGGCTGGCTGCCTTTTGAAGTGGAGAGCCAGGTACTCCTTGATGGCCCTCGTGATCAGAGAGAGAGAGAAAGAAACAGTCTGCGCTTACACAATAAGGAGAGAAATAAACAAGGCATGGCACTCCGGGGACCGGGCTGTCACACACCGACACAGCAGTGCAACAACTGGACCACTGTTTATGTCACAATAAAATATATACAGTTTTTTTTCTGTACAGAACACAGAACAGGAAATCAGTACTGTCAAATACCAAAAACCTCAGGACTACAAGTTGTTTAAGCCACAGTCAGAATGGATGAATAAAATATTTATGAGGGAAGAAGGAAAAGTAAATGTAAAATCTCATATACTAATAATTTTTTTTTTACTGTAGACTATTATCAATATGATATGAGATTGAACAATTAGCACAGCTCATGTCAGTATTAATTTAATTTAACAACTAAAGGGTATTTGTATATTATGAGACAGTAAGACTGAATAAAAATATCTGCGCTCCTGCATGTCAGTTTTGTTACTAAATTTAAAACACCAGAGGAGAATTTATCTGTCCTACGGTCTAACATCTACAACAGTCCTAATTCCAGATAGCTCATTACAGGAAGCCTGGCATTTTAGACTGTGGACATCAAATAATTAAATTACTCGCAGTCATGTAATTTGGCTAGACTTAGGCTATTTATATTCATTCTTCATCCACTCTCCCAAGTTTTTATCCTTAGGAAACAGCTTTTAATAAAATCTGATTCTGGTGACATATGATGGGGTAATAAGATTTTAAACAGGATACAAAAATAGCCAACATTATTTAACCTCATCAAAAACCTTCCATGTCATACAAAACTCTTCCCCTGCCTCACTTGAACTGGTGACTCATCCCCTACCTTAGCAGCACCGGTTTGCTCATCACACTGACCATGATATAACCTGATATTTGTTGTCCAATTTTAGACACTGCCCTATAATTCTCATTTATTTCCATTGCTTTACCCCACTGAAGTCATAGGCCTAACTGTTTTGTACTACAACCTATTTTTGCTGGATTGCAAGGAAGCAACTTTTACTTCAGCCTCTCTTGGAGCTTTTATAGGATTGGCAGCAGAAATTACATTTGACAAAACTGCAGTAGGTATGCAGCAGTGTATGCAGTACCAAATCTACTGGGGACCATCAATTAAAACCCAATTATTTACGTCCTACCAAAATCATTTAGATGAAAAATATTAGGCATAAAACAAAGATAGAAGCTTTAGAATGAATAACTTTCTGCAGGCGCAGAAAAAAAGACAACAGAACAACAATTCTCCAGAGTGGAAAATATGGCTCTTTAAATCATTTATACAAATGGGAAAATAAATGGTCTGTTTCTGGGAGGATTTTACACACGGGTAAATTTAGATGCAGCAGGGATTGTGCAGATCTAATAATTGAAAAGAGTTCTTCTTCTATTTGATTTCAAAGCACTGTTGCACAGATGTGGTCTGCTACAGGTAAAGCATCTACTTTAATCCAAACCAAATATTTAGGAGGGTGGGGAAAATAACTCGGGAAAGGATGCTACATGGGAAGATTCCTGCTATAGCTTAAGACTAAGCAGCAATATCTAACCCCACTTTGGTTGTGATACTGAAGATAACCTTGTGAGTGCTTGTTTGCTTTAGCTTTGTCCTCTGCCTCATTAAATAGGTTGAACCTGAGATTCAGTTGCAGGGCTTTAGATCGATATTCTTATCTACAACTGAGTCTCTTTCTAAGGTATCGAACAATAACGTGCCCAACTGTTTCAACAGAGAAAACACATGTGCTCAACAGTTCTCGGAAAGTCCTTGCAAAGTGAGCAAATCGATCACGCTATTGGGATACAGTGGCAAAGCAAGCTGACCCTGATCTAGGAAATGCTCAAACTTTCAAACATGTATAGTTAGTACAGGATGGATATCTAATGTGAAACCGTTGGGCCTGCCATCAAAAAAAGAGATCTGTTGTTTAAAAATATCACAAGCGACACAGAGCTCCAATTAGTTGCTTCCCAACTGTGCTGAGACCAAAGCCATTCACGCATGGCTAGGTACACACACGCTTACACACACGCACTATGCTTCCATCACCTTGCTCTGCCACAATCCAAGCAACAGGTCATTTACTAAGAGGACTGTCATAGGGACCGGCTCAGACTGGTACTGGAAATGTGCATAAATTCCTATTTCTGCGTGCGTACACATGCATTTTTGTGCACACACAGCATTAGGCTCACAAATCCTCACACTCTCAGATACAGCACACCACTGTACCCGATCTGATGCTTTCCATGCAGCTGAAGCAGGGCTCCTACTGCTCTTAGGAAGTCATTTCGCAGGATATTACTGTATTGATCAAATCGTACAAGGATACAATTAATCTCAAATGTCTGTCGTTATTGCAGTTTACATTCTGTGGGGCTATTTCGAAGAAAAACAAAGCTATAGTGAGGTGGCGGCTCACTATAGCTTTTACACATTTACATGTAAATGCCTTTCACAGCTTGGAGAGGTCAGCTGCAGTTGGCTGGTTGGGCACCATACTGCTCACCCGACTTAGGGGGATGTAATGGACTTCTAATATTCTGTTTTTTTACTAAGGCTTCTTATGAAATTTTAGATGGATTTTTTTTTCTCATTTTTCACAATCTTTATGGGATCCAAAGTGACATAACATGTTGGGAGTTTTTTTTAAGTTACTTTGGTATCTTATAAGTTAGTCTGCAACATTTTTTCCCTCTCATTTGTCCTGCATGCTTTCTTTACATGGAAATGTTGCACCCCCAACATTTCCAGGTTGTGCCCTTCTGCCCACACAAATCATCAGTGGTATGCGTGTGTGAGTGTGTGTGTGTGTGTGTGTGCATATGCACAAAAGTATGTCCATCAGCACTGTATACAGCAATAATATACCATTATATATGGAGCATTATGGCCATTAGTGAACCACCTGGGTATTTGTGTAAAATACAAGCACTGTACTTCAGCACTCTCTCCACCCACACACACACACACACACACACACACACACACACACACACACACATACACACACATAGATGTTTGTTGCTAAGCAGCATGTTGCTTTGTGTTTAAGTGAGTGTGGCCTTGGTGCATACACACTGCAGGAGGCCACGTATTACAAAACCAGAACACAATCAAAAGGACTGATGCTGCAATCAGCTGGCGTGGTGAGCCAACTGATGTAGAAAGTTGTAGGCATCACAAGAGTGATTCAAAGGGGGGGAAGGAGCTGCGTACGTCAAAGTCATCAAATACACAGGTGGAAGCCAGACACCTGACTTACCCATGTCCATGTGCTTTTTGGACAGAGTAAGAACAGGGGGAAGAAAAAAAATCAGAGAGCTGTTATCAGCACCTACAACAGAGTCACAAGGAAAACAGACTGATGGACTGGACGGAATAAAGTTCAACTTGAACAGTTTCGTACCATCAGTCAAGACAGAGCTGTGTTCTTGTCGGCCATGTTGGCTAAGGCATCTACATCACAACTCAGCAATTTTTCCTACCACCCAGAATCAATGCCCAACTTGGGGGAGACATTCAAATGGTCATACATCTGATAATCATGACAATGCATGCATACAATAAAAAATGGGGAAAATGTCCTGTCCTGTCATTTTAAATGAAATTACCATTACATTTAAAGGAGCATGAAGTGGGCAACAGCAGAAGACTTTGGCGGTACTAGGCAGCTCTTAATATTTGACAGTGGAAAACTATGTTAATATAAAGCTGAGTGTTGCTGGAAAACAGCAAGATGCTCCATCAAATTTACTTATGACAAATACATGTTAAAAAAAAAAAAAAAAGATGAAATGCAGTAATTTGTCCTCGCAATTTTCATCCACATTAGTAGGTGTAATCCCGAGGCAATATATGTCTCACTCTTTTGAGGGTGAGTACAATAGCAACATTGTAATAAATGAGTATCCATAGGCAACAAAAAAAAGCCCTCTATCCTGTCAGCGTAGTGAATTCCTGGCCAGGCTGATCTATCAGATGACTCCAGAGGGAAAATCTGCTTGTGCGAGCAGTGTCTGCGGTGTCAAAACTTGGCTGTGCTGGAGGCAGATGACTTAAAAGATGTTGGGGGAGAGAATTGGTACTCGGGGACAGGATGACTGAGATAAGAGTTTCTGCTGTCGTTTAATGAGAGAGGCAGAGGGAGCCTCTGAGTTCCCCCTGTGCGTAGGCGGCTCGGCGCCAGGGTCAAAATAAAAGATTTGGCTTTTGAGCCGGCACGGTCTGGGTCCCGCTCCACTCGTTCTCCCTCTCAAATGAGGCAGATACTGTCGGACGAAACTGAGTTAAGTCAACTAATTTCCGCACTGGAATGGCCCCCACCCCCCCAAGTTCTATCTCTGACGAAACATGAACAGCACTCCATTAATCAACAGGTGATCAAAAGCGGCACTACCTTGTCTAAGGATATATATTCTGAGAAAAAAAATAAAGACTTTAAGACTAATAAAAGATGTGTTTACAACAGCAGGCTGAGAAGTGCCTTCTTTCTCAAAGATCTGTACTGACATTGTACACTCCACCTGTTTTGTTGCCCCAAAGTAAAACAGTCAAACCACACATAGTGGTGCACCTACCTTCTCTTTCAGCATTTTGGCTCTCCTGCTGTTCTGTACAAGTCGTCTCCCTAGCTTCTTGGCATACCAAATAGAGGCAAACATAGCGACAGGTGAAATAATAATGCTCTCTGGTCTGCAGTGACAGCCCAAATGGCTCTAGCTGCTGCCCATTTGGACTGACTGCTCGTTATCGGCGCACTGTAGCACTCAGATGAAAGCAAAAAGAAAGGGAGGGAGGAGGAAAAAAACGGAGACAAGGATGCTGAGGGAAGGAGAGCGTCTGCACAGCAGAGGCAGGTCTCTCTCAACCACAAAGCAAAGGGGGAGGAGAGAGAGAGAGAGAGAGAGAGAGAGAGAGAGAGAGAGACCGTGTGAGTGTAAGGTTAAGAGAGAGAAAGGGAGGAGGGACCACTGCCTTCCACGTGGAAACAGCGTCTTCAGCACCAATTGAAGTCTAGGCTAGGAGGCTGTCGGCAGCCTCCAGTTTCCGGGAGTGGGTGGGTGAGTGGGGGGGCTGATGCTCTGCTCCCACTATTAACCACGCCAACAGACACTGCCTCATCATCCTAAAGACGACCATACATAGACAAGACGGAAACGTAACTGTACCTTGACGTTTTTCTCACTAATCATGATGATGTGTCTTCCAAAGGTACTAACTGTATGACAAACTCTGACTTTGAAGTCTGAATTAATGGACATTTTAGAAACAACGCATAAAACTGAAATACACCTGAAAACTGCAGACCTTCCAAGATATAGCCCTGAAAGACTCTACTCAAGACTTCTTAAGAATTTAGCATGTAAGTACCATGATCCAAGAAATAACACTTCTTCAGGGCTCGCAGACTTGGAAAAAGACATTGTCTAGTACTTCTGTCCAACTGGCCCAGAGGGTCCAGAACATGCTTGTCAGCGGCACACATTAAGAGTTAAAGATGTATTGCATTAATGTGCTAGGCAATCACATCACACCCTGTAATGAGACTTATTAACACTGCTGCCCCATGCATCAGCTCCCTCTCTCTCTCGCTACCATCTATCAACTCAGAAACCACACGCTCTGCATTTTACTTCTGGGCTTCAGTTCAAGCCTCCCTGATCAATTGCCTGACTCGCTGCACAGCAAAACAAGTAGGCGAGAGGGCCGCGAAGAAACCCTGAAAGGATGGCGTTCCTCCTCATCTGAGTGTGCTGTGTTGACAGTGTTTTCCGGACCAGCCTCCTAATAACACGTCTCCCCTTCTCTTGCTGAAGAGAAGGAACACTGTCGGCTGGTTGCCAGGGAAGATGACACCACCCAGCTGAATAATGATAAACTGCAGGGTGGGGAAGATGACGTGGCATTGTCTTATCCTCTGTGGCTCAGTTTGCCTTTTTCTGCTCCTCTGTTTTTGTTTTGCTTTTCCTAAGACAGATCTTTCAATTTGCAGTCACTGCAGACGGGTGAGATCAAAGTTAACATGCTACGGTATACGTGTGTTCTGCAGATCTTTCAGCCTGTGAAATCTTAGAATAAATTTGCAGAGTGTCTAAATCTCAAGAGAGGATTCAATTTTTGTTGATCCAGATATGATAGCTAACTCAATGTAAAATATATGCAACCTAAAAAGCAACGTCAAATGGGTGGAAAACACAATGGTGGATACAAAGATTGCATCTCTGTGCTTGTATCAGTTGTTTCTGGCCCGGGACAGGCTAACCAGACCAAACTTAGTTATTGTTTCCTTCACAAATAAGGGTGGGGTTCACTAAAGAGTTGACAGTACAATATCTACAATATCTTTGTGACATGGAGGCCTAGATTCAGTCATACTGTAATTCTCAGTGGTTTGTGATACATTAACCTTCTGGGGACTGTGAGAAGTTTTACACCTTTTTTCTTGAGAAGATTAATGATATCAGATACCGGCACGCCTCCTGTTGCTCTTGCCAATATTCTTTGCTGCTGTCTGCACTGTTTCCTGATTTCACTGAAAGATTTCATTAATTCTACATCACATTTGAGCCTCTGCTTCAGTCCTCTTGACATTATTGCCGCTAAATTCCCCAAAAAGGTCACAGGGGCTGTTGAATGCCACTTGCTCTCTGTTGTTGCTCTAACTCTAACTCTGCTGTGTTGCAATGGGATAAGTGCTCGACATCTGAGAGAAACAACAACAACAACAACTTGATCCATTAGTCCCTCATAATGTTAAACTTCTGTTGCACTTAAAGTTTTGGCAAAACATTTTGAACACTATGTATTAATGCAATGCCGCCTCAATAATAGAAAAAAAAAGTCTAGTATTTGTGCAAGAATTAGGAAGTCTGACTTTGACTTGTTAGTGAACTGCTGAGGCGCGCTGCTTGCCAAAGTACAGCTGTTGAGTTAAAGAATTTTATTAATACGGATAAACTGAAAAATTGAGTTAATATCACACTGAACTGTAATGGTTGTAATATTATCTGCCAAACAGAACAATTTAAGGCACCAGCGTTTCCTCCGCTTCACTAATTATTCATGATGTGCCTCTAGGAACAATTCTCGAGGCATGTCTTCATGGAGAGGCTATTACATAGTTTAGTTATAATTCTATGTAAGCCTGTTTTTAATTAATGCATGAACGCTTTTATTGTGGCATCCTATCACATTTATTATTGTTTAATTGTTTGTCTTTTATCTATAAGTCTATTACTATTACTACTTACCTTTTATTTTTATTTTTTCAGACTTTCAGTTTTTCAAGAGTCATTTTTCATTTTCAAAAGCATAAAAGTGAAGAGTGAGTGCTTTTATCAGTGGCTGGAGAGGAGAAAGAGAAGGTGCATGAGTCTCAAAAAATGTGAGCTTGCGGTGGTCCTTTTATTTCTTCTTTTTTTTCTATTTTTCAAACTATTTTGAGATATGAAAAACCTGAAATAAAAATATAAAGCATAAATACAAAAAAAGTGTTAGGGTAGGGTATTGCAAATAACTATACAATACTATAATAATCAATACTGGTCTCATAATCTTGTACAATAAGGCACTAAAATAAATAAAGCTAATTGCTTTATTTTTACATAATCATTTTTTCCCCATTTCATATCAATAGCACTATAATAACAGTGTGTATACTGGTAATACACTGCATGACACTGCCGAATCACAGAATACTCATATCGTTTTACTTTTACTGTATTATTTGTTATGTATCTGTTACAGAGCGCTTGGTGAGCCAGGCTCGGCGTCTCCAGGGTGCCGAATCCTCACTAACTGTTGTGAGTTGTGATGTGCTGTCAGGCAGGGCCGGAGGAGGCCTTGGCCATCTGGAGTGAAGCGCCCTGGTGTCCCCAGGGTCGCACTTAAGTAGTTATCTGTGGAGGAGGACGCACAACTTTCTGTCTGGTGTGTGTGTGTGTGTGTGTGTGTGTGTGTGTGTGTGAATGTCTGTGAGGCGGGAGGGAGCGCTCAGCGGGGATGAGGCCGAGCTCGTCAAGCCACCCTTGGCCTTGCGAAGGAGGTCAGCTCTCTGCATTTGCATTCTCTGATAAACAGTTGAGAGCGATTAGAATCACCTGGGACCACACTTGGCTGAACATTATGCCAAAACTATAATTCTTCATATTTTGCGGAACACTAAATATTGAGACTTGATTTTTTATTTTTATTTTTATATACTATGGCCTGGTACACATTAAGAGCAGCAGGAAAAATGAAATAGTGTTGATAGAAAGCAGCTCACAGGAGCTATGAAACGTAATTGTAGCTGCAAGCAACAATATGACACCTGGCTGAGCGATGACACTTACTCGATGGGGAAAAAAGAGAAAACAGACAGTTACAAACCTCTAAGTTAGAAGGACGAGGTGCCATCAGCACTGCGTCAACTCAACCACACACCTGCTATATGTGCTGAAACCAACATAGTGTCATTTGGAAGGAAGACTGAACTGAAGAATAACCTTAGAAAAAGTCACTTACAGTGCTTTTTTTTCCATATAATCATGTGCAACTAAAGAATTTTTTGGTTTATTTGTTCGTAAAAATGTGTACCATATGCTTGCCAAATCTCTGTATTTAGGTCTAGATACAGAACCATTTACACAGCATATCCAACATATGGAAAGCAAATAGCTTACGTATAGTGTCTGATTGTAACTGAAACAGCTGTGTCTCTTTTAATTCATCATTTATTTTCCAATTCACATACAAATTTAACCCCTTGTAGACTATTGTCGCAAATTCGCCTCAAACCACTTCCAGTCTTAATGCAGCCGAGGTGGTGTATGTATCCCACTGATGCTGTTGATGCATATTTCACACATACCAAGAATTGTATTGGAAGCACTCTACCACCAATAATTTAGCATCTGCTTGAAGGCAAAAACACAAACAATTTATTTGTGTAGATAATTGTAAGGGTAAGGTAAGTAAGGGGTTAACCCTAGCTTGAGCCACTGGGAATTGGACTTAGCCAAATCTTGATGCTGGACACTCTGATAGGAGAGAATGCGAGGCAGCCAGTGTAACAGGGTCAGCTGATTTTAAAGGGAGCAGTCACTCAATGACTGCTGCGCAATGGCGACGCCTGATGCCAGACGGCTGCAGTGCAAATACTATTTTGGAACCACAAGAATCCAAAAATTGTGAACGTATAACAAAATGAGGATAACTCATTTCAGATCAAACTTACTTGAGACATTGATGAAAGTATTTGGACTTGATGGTTTTCGAAGGAGTTTCTCATTGAGGCATTTCTCAAGCATGCTCACTGCAAATCACTGGTTTGCATGTACTTAACTGTATCTGAGTAACTGGGAAAACTTCAACTTGTGTGGGACAGTTTTTGTAATGTTATTAAAAACCACAGAGCAGCAGGTCCTCAAAAAAGAAAACTGAGAGTAGCATAAAGTTGTGCGTCCTCCTCCTGCATCCTGGTTTGGCCCCCTCACTGTCCAGTGCAAAGCTAAGCTTGAAAAGCAGGTGAAAGTTGCCCTGAAAGTCATTGGTAAAAAAGACTATGTGTCTCTTAACCTGATCTTTGAGAACATTGTGGTAAATCAGGCAAAAAAAATTCTGCAGGACCCTTCTCATATTTTGTACCCTGAATATGAAGTACTTCCTTCAGGGAGACGTTATAGAGCTAGTAGATATAAATACAATCGATATTAGCTCTCCTTCCTCCCTATTTCCATAGCACTATTGAATAAATTACCTGCTATAAGTTAGGTGCTATTTCTTCCTTCTTTTGTCCACATCTGGTGGGCAATTCTTCACTGTGAGGACTTTTGACTATGTTGTATGCTTTCATGGGTTTCCATGGTTATAATCGTATTTATTTTAATGTATCTCGGGCTCAACCAGTGTATTTGCAGTGCTAAGGACTCATGCACTTTTTAAGCACAAGTGGGGCGATGCAATATAATGACTGGTGCGAAGTCAGGCATGGACTTGTTATGTCTTGTGTGTTTCTTTTTTTTTTTTTTTTTTTTCCCTGTACTTTTAATTGTTGTTCTGAGTGTGATGTACTGTATTCGCAGCTGAGGTACTGGAGTCCACGACAAATTTCCAATAAAGTAATTCTGAATTCTGAATTCCGAATAAAGGTGAAAATATATTCCATCACAATCCACCATGCAACAAGTCAACCTGTCCTGCATCCTCTCATCATACACCCACCATCCACCATTCAAACAGCCATTATCCAGTTACGGACACAACGCAAATGGGAAAATCAATCAGGCATTTCCATCTGACCTGCTTCGCCCTGTATGCTGCATCACCCATTCCAGTCAAGATTGATGAATCAACTGACAAAGATATAAACTAGTCAGCACCTGGCCTACACAGTATACACAGCCATAATCAAGCACCCTCACTAGAATAATGTAAAGCAAACACACACACACACACACACACACAAATACAGAGCCTGACTTCCAGGGCTGGCTGCTGACCGAGATTCAAGTATTGACCCGAGCTATTGACCTTGACTTTCTGGGCCCTGCAACCAAGCACACAGTGAACACACACACACACACACACACACACACACACACACACATCGATAACGTACAAATATTAGCGGACATTGTTGAGGCAAGGATTTCAGTAGAGTTGTCTCTTTTTCATGCTGAGGTATTTGTGCGTTGCTAATTAATTTCAGTGATCTAACCCCGTCACTGCACTTCATGAATACATACATTAATTATTTGTCAGTACAAATCACAACCAGCGAGTCTTCAGTAGACCCCTTAAATTGTTTTGCACCTAATCAACCATCAGAAAAGCAGCTTGGAGGATAAAACCTGATTAGAGGTGGCAAAACATACGTTGAACTCGAAAATAAAAACTAAAAAACCTTGTTGCTGATAAAAAGAAATATTGTTCCAGACATATAATTGAGTATTCATGGTGATAACTGCACTTGCATTGCTTATATGCAGTAATTCTCAACTGGGCAACGAAGCCACTAGATCACAAAGAGCCACTGAATTTGTAGGTGCAAAAAATGTTGTGGTATCTCACTCATTTAAGCTGGAGTATGTGGCGATAACAGCATGTGACAGCATCCTGTCTCTGCTGTATCACTTTGTAATGATTCCTTAATCCGTTGATGCAGCCACTGGTGGTTTGTAGTTGTCTTTGCGTACAAATTTGCATACCATTAATGCTGTCTTCTATATTTAGTCTGCATAAATTATCTGACGGCATAGGCATCTGAGTGGGTGATGTTTCCAAAGTGCTGTTGGATGATGTATAGGGTCAAATGGTGTTCACATCCTGATACGTGTCGTATTTGTTATCCGCAGCCGCCTACAACTGGAACCTCAAGTAAATGCTGCCATATTTTTCAGGAGTCTTGTAACATAATAAACAATAATTTGACGTATTCCTGGAAAGAGAGCTGCAACAACTGTCGAGGACAACGATCAATGAATACTTTTACTACTATACATTATTGTATAACCTCTTCACAGATAATGCCTGTGATTCATAAAGTGCTGCTGTCACCCAGCTGGTCTTCATAAACAGTATGTCACTGCAATGTTCAGCCTGCCTCTTTGCGTAGAGTAGACAATTTTATATATTTGATTCACCTGACATCACAGGATACACACCTCTTTTATTGTCTGGCAAGTTTCAGACTTATTTCAGTTCATAATGTGTTGAGCGGACTGCGTTAATTTATTTGGATTTTGCGACTTTGTGAAGTAAAGATACATTAAGGTGAATCTGGTTTTAGATAAGTTGGCATGGATATATTCAAGTTTCACTTCAGGCAAAAACCCCAGGGAATGAGCTGTGAAGACACTTCCTGCTGACAGCGTTTGTGATGCAAGGTGCTACTGTTGGTATGAAACAACTGGCAGACATATTGAAAGCTGCTGAGCTCGAGTGTCATCAGTGTGCACACCAGAGGGATATTATAGGCTTTTTAAAGGATTTGTATTGGTCAGCACTAAGGGCTTTTCCAGCATGTCTGTGAGGTTGCACTTGCTTCATATGTTAACTTGCCACATGTGCGGGTTTTACATCAACTTGAAGGCTTTTTATTGATTCATCTTGAGCACAGGTTTTCTACATTTCACAAGTTAATTTGTTACCACAAAGTATTTTTTCCCTCTCTCCACAGACACCCACTTGTGGCCTCTGAGGAAACATGCAATTGTCAAATTTATTGGAAAGTCACATAATGATAAAAAAAGAAAATAAATAAATAAAAAATCCTGCAACTCACATGTCATAAGATGTCATAATTTTACTTGTGAAAAGAAGCTGAATTTTGGCAGCTCAACATCTAATTTAGGCAGCCAACACATTCAAACTGTTGCAGTCAAGAATAAGTAAGCAACTCTTAGTTAGTATTTACCTGGTCCTTTTCATCAACAATACTGCCACGTCACTGTCAATGTCACTCTTTGACCTTGAACATTTCAAATCCATTGTAATGGTGAGTGATTATTTTGATGACTTAGCCATACACAGGTCGTTAAATTAGTAGAGATGAAGCAATCCATTAATAGAGCTTTGGCATACATCCAGCATGTACTATGTGATGTTCAGACCCTTTGGCTACAGTCAGGCCTGCTCCATTTCACGTAAAAGATTTCAGAAACTATAACCGTGCTCTTTACGTGGGAATGGCTCTCTCTGTTTAATAGCTTTCCATTTCTCTTCCCTTTGTTTAAGAGCAGGGAGAGTAAAGCACCTTAGAGCTGACCTTTTTTTTTTTTTTAAATGATGTTCTCTCGTGACAATATTAGACTGACTGTTCAATACATGTCTTACTTTTTACTTTTTGAGTGTTGTCACCACCCTTAATTCATGTTAGCAGATGGATTTTCCATCAGTGGAAGAGAAAAAACTATTTTAAGGGAAAATGGCTAAAGCACAGAAAATTGACCTCTTGCAGAAACCCACTAACAGCAAATCAATTTCTGAGCTTCCCATATTGTGTCTAAGTGTAGGGACCGAGCACCAAATGTTTCATAGAGATGGCAATGTGGCTGTGTGCAGTTATTTGTAGTGAGTCATTTTGTTCAATCTAGGTTATATGGCAACTCATTGTGAACAGACCATCAGTACAAGAGGTCAGTCATGCTTTGCACCACCTTTTGGCTCGTCAGGTTTCTTCCCTCTCCGTTTTCTCCCTCTTTCTCCTCTTGTTGTTTTGCTCGCTTGAACTGATCCTTAAACTGCTATCGTGCACCATTCTTTTCTCCCCCACCCCAAAAAGGAGTTGGCAATCTATTCATCTTTATTTTTATTTATTTAGTAAGAAGGCCAAAGGGGAGAGTCAGGAGAGAAAGCTCTGGCAGAATTCAAACATGTGCAGCTCCAGAGGGGGAGGACTTAACCACTCTATCTTTGGGTTCCCCTCCATCATTCGTTATGTGCGACTAAAAAGCACCATTGACGTCATTTCACAATGCAGGAGAGGCTCTCTTAGAGACAGAATTGTGAAGAGCAGGGAAAAACTACAAAGGGTAGAGGGTAGCTTAATAGGGTACGGCGAAAAAATATATCAGAAAGAAAAATTCACACACAATAAGAGAAAAAGAGAATGCCAAATGAAAGATATTTTCATTTCTGTAGTACAGGATAAGTTTATTCACAATAGTACACTAGAATTGCTGTCATTCCTGATGTTATCGCTCTGTGCCTTTTTTTAAATTCAACTCATGAGTTAAAGCTGCACTAATTTTTCGTAGTGGCAGTGGTGACAAAAGTCAGTTAGAGAACTAATTAAAAAATACTCAATTCTTAGAAATCCTGTATGATGACATCAATAAACTACACACAGCAGGCTCATATTTACTAACCAACCTGTGTGTGGTGTTTTATACTGAAGGACAGCAAAGGGACAAGAGAATAACATTGGGAAGTTCTGGTTACTCTGGACAGGGTGCTGTCCACTGCACTATTTAATTTTCATTTTCAGTTATATGTTTTAATTGTCACTTGTTGTGCATGGGCAGACAGAGCTACCTTCTCAAGACCAGAATTTCATCTAGACAAAAAGGGTAAATCTACAGTGTCTCAATTAGTGAGGATGGAACATTTTTTTTCTCTGTTGCAGCTCTTCCTTTGTAGTTTAGGCTATTAAAACGGGAGGAATTTTACATAAAAATGGCCTGGCACAGCTTTAAATTCTTTGTTGTTGCACCAAAAGCATGTGATTGAATGTTTTCCTTTTCTTCCATAGTGTGGTAGATTCTCATCCTGACGTAAAGCTCATTCATTTGGAACTCACGGAACGATCAGGTGAGCATTAGGCTTTTGAACAAGCACAGAAGTACCCTCATTTTTACACAGATAATAGACCATTGTGGAGGAGAAACCTGCTTTTCAAGGGGAGACATTCAGCATCAGCCTGGTGACAGCATAATCACACTGAAAAGGGAAGATACAGCGGAGCATCCAAATTATCAGAAAATTGCTATTTGTTTGATAATTAGTCATCTGAGTTGTCCAGTGACCATGCTTGATATGCCAAAGGCTTTTATCTTGAAAAGGACAGCACCTATTTAAATAGTCATCTGAATAAAAAGGTACATTGTGAAGCCTACCTTGACAGTGCTACAGTAAAGTCTGTTTTACTCAGCCCTGCTGCACACAAAAACTTTGAGACCTCATTTCAGGTTGCCCCTGAGAAGAACTATAACAGATGTCAGAGTCGAGATTGTCAAAGGTCTCTTGAGGCCTTTGCCAGTAATAACATTATTTTTTGACAAAAAAAGAAAACTCCTAACATAAAAAAAAAATCCATTCCTTTTTCAATTTTCCTTGTTGCACAATAAAAAGTACTGGGACAACAAGCCTAGGAATGAAACATTTTCAAGAACTGTCTAAATGTGACTGAGGCAGATGGGCACTTTGATAACAGTCTGTCTACGGAAGAAGAAGAGACATTTTAAAGAATCTCTTTGATTACTGGGAAGTCTAGACAGTTCCTCTGGCCCAATTAAAGAGGGTGGAAAGTGCTGTTTTATCAACCAAGCGATGAATATTCATGCTTTCCTACGATGAACGGAATTATCCATATAACCTTTGATGATAATTTAGCTTGAGTGGAGCTCTTATACCAGCTTCCTGCCAGCTTCAGCCCTTTTTTGGTTCCATATAGCTCTATCTCTAGCAAATTTTGACTGGCAAGTCTTCCATTGCTCCGATGGAAAGTGTGATGCTCTGTATTACTGCAACAATATAAATGGAGCCGACAACAAGCTTTTTTCAAAAAGACAAGAATGATACTGTAGCTAAAATGAACATTATTTACCTGCTAGCTCTAGCTTTGATTTACATTACAGCCAAACAGCTGCCCTATGCCATGTGCCCAATATTTTATAACAATCTGAATATTTTAATTAATTTTAAGCTCATTCAGACACACTTTTTCCAGAATCCCAAAAAGCAAAAAAGAACACAAAAACAGAAAAAAGTCAAGTACTGCATAGTACCAAAATGTTGCCAAACAGAATGTTGAAGATCACTGCTTTAGCTGTACCTAAATGTATCTAAATATAGTATTTCAGCACCATTTAATGCCAAATGATGACACAGTGTTACTCCTGTAGGCTTGGACAGTGTATATACTTCATTCCTTTCTTTGTCACAGGCATCGCCCGAGGAAGGTCATCATACCAAAATGTCACATAAACAGAACATAAACGTTTACTTTATTTGTTTCTAACAATGACTGAAACAAGAAAACTGGGATTCTATGGGGTTTATCTAATGATAATGAATAAGAAACAGACGATTTAGATCTTATGACAGTACTCTGTGATTTTCTGGGAATACACATGCCTTATCTGGCTCTATATTAGTGTTACAATGAAGTAAAACTCTTGATTGAAAAGTAGAAACAAAATGAAGTCTAAGTCAACAATGTCAGCCTCTAATCCTTTAAATTGTCAAAACACTGCTCTTGAAAAAATGCTTGATTACATCAAATATTTAAGTCTTGTATCTGTGGATTGCAGCTTTGGGAGAGAGCAATTCATATTCAAAAATATTAACCGAACTGTTCAAGGCCATGAAGGCAAATTTGGTTTTATATGGGTTTTTCCTTCTAATATTCATTTTTGTTCAAAGTTGGCCTTGACATTGTTGTGCATTCATCTGAAACCATTAATTTCCACAATAAGCACAGCAACTGCATCTTGCTGATGTAATACACTCCCCCCCCCCCCCCCCCCCCCCCCTGTTTTTCTGCCCATGCATAGACTGAATGATATTCTACACACACACTGGAGCAGAACAGATGGTGTACCGTGTTAGTTTTGGAGGGCAGTCAATTCAAATCATATCATACATCTTTTCTGAATAAAAGATTTTGTTTGTTTGTAGTGTGAATCTGGTGATGTGCTGTGAACTGTTACCTTATTTAGTGAAAATTCCAACCCACACCTTTTGCAAAGTGACGCTGAAGAGA
The DNA here is from genome assembly GCF_902150065.1 of Myripristis murdjan. Taxonomy (NCBI): domain Eukaryota; kingdom Metazoa; phylum Chordata; class Actinopteri; order Holocentriformes; family Holocentridae; genus Myripristis; species Myripristis murdjan. Next base: position 30,192,461 of record NC_043993.1, read on the forward strand.
TAAGAGAGTGAGACGGTTTGTTCCACCCTATCTGTCGCAGACAGGTGTAAACATATATACACATCGCACATCACAGAGAATTATGACATGTTGACAGTCAAGAAGAGGTTCAGATGAAAATATTTCACCCAATCCGTCTTCAGTATAGTGCATACCAATCAATTTTTATTCCAGTATTTTTTTTTTTTTTTTTAAGCTTGAATGTCAGCCATGGTCCTTTCTTTCTGGACTTAACATGTTCTTCCCATGTTCAAGTGGGTTTTCTCCCAAAGTCCAAAAATATGCAAGTCATTGAGTTGCTGACTCTAAAACACCTTCTTATCATCAAAAATTAAACGTTCACTTCTTAAAGCCAAACTGCTGTCCGCATTTCATTCAGCTGTAAAAGTATAAGGTGACACTCAAATGCACCTTCAGTTAAATGCGTTTACTGTGCAAGGTACTCTGTGAAGAAAATGAAAAGGTTCTACAAAAGTGGCATGTTTTTTGTCATTTAGGGGCAGCTACATATACATGATAAAACAATCCAATTACAGAACATAATCCTACCAAAGTCTTCCAGGAAAACAAATGGATATCTAGAAAGAGGTCTAACCAAAAAGGAAAAAATACATTCTGTGTCTGAGACAAGATGAAAAGCTACTTTCTCTCTGCTAGTAACAAAGCTACCAATCATGCATGCTATTGAAGCTTCCTTGTTGTTATGGTGCTGTTATTATAATGGGCCTGGAAAACTGCATGGTATCAGGCTGGCAGTGGGCTCCTGGCCCATATTTGAATTTGTGCCTGAGGCACCAAGTACAGTGGCAAGGTCTTTAAAAAGATGGGGATGCCAAGTCTGAGTTGGAAAAAAAATGAATTAGTAAGCAGTCCTTCAAACACTAGCTTTACCCATTGACTTTGTTCTAAGCATACAGCCCGGACATTGTGTTCCAATGTCAAAAAAGAGACAAAAAGAAAAAAGAAAAAAGAAAAGAAAAAAGAAAATGAAAAAGAAAAATCTATAAAAGAAATAGGAAGATAAAACACACGGTATCCCCCTCCTATAAAAATGTCATCTATATATTCTGAAATCCTAAGAAATAGCTTTCTGACGGCAGAGGCAGACTGTAAGTGATGAAACTACTGCCATTTTGTCACATTTTGTCCTCATTTTCAAGGACGCCAGGCACCTGTCAATTTGTTTTCCCCTAGCCCAACAAACAGATTAGCTTTATTTCCCACTGATAACATTTTCTACTCAGAGGAAATGCATTTCTTTACTTTTTCTCATTCTAACATAATAAAATAAGGTACCATACTAATTTACCAAACTTTGTGTGAGCTAAAGATAAGATGTTAATATGCGCTGTAAGAATAGAGTTGAAAATTTACCCAAAGAATTCAATCAAGCTCATCCAGGCCCTGCATGCCCTGCAGACTTTGCCCTGGCAAAAACAAAACTATTCCTCAAACTTCAGGCAAATGTTGTAGTAATTCCCTCTTAACTTGTTCAGTTACTATTAACAGTTACTATTAACAGTGTGAAATAAAGAAAGCATGAAACATGTATTTCAAGGTAGCATACATGTTTCAGAAGTTTGCACACAGTCTTTAATGCTTTCAATATCTTTTGGCAGAACTTACGTTAAATTAGAATTGTTAAAATTTTGGTTGGAGTCTCACAAACTGGAGTAAATTTATAATGCCTTGTGCTCAAATGGGCTACCCTGCCTCACCCTAGTGGCAGCTACACATCAATAATGTAAGATGCACATTGGCCCAGCTGCACTCACAAAACAAGATATATAAACTGCCAGTTGTTATTAATTCAATTGCAAACCTGTAGATAAAAAAGAAAGCCCTCAAAGAGTGGATATACGATAATCAAAGTCAAAGACAGACAATTTGAAACTACTGGGTTCTTAGGGAAGTGACAGCTAAAAAGACTTGGCTGCAGCGACTGTCTACAGTATATTTTCAAAAATTGCCATAATCAAGTGCATTTACACAGGGTGTGACTGAAAATGATTCTCTTATGCTAAATGTTACTCTGATGAGGCACGGCTGGCGGTTATGCTGTTATCCAAGTCCCCACCAACCCACACTGGCTTGAGAAGCCAATCGGAAAACCTCCACAAGGCAATCAAGGCCTCCTATTGTGTGGATAAGAAGTGAGGAGGAATTATGACAACAGGGAGTGGATCAGAAGAAGTGCTTTCTTCCTGTGGGATATGAGTTTGCACTAAGAAAGGCCATTCTTTGTTGATCCGGTCCCACTCTATCCTATTGCTGAGAACCAACCAGTGACTGATAGTGCAGCCTTCATTAAAGTGCAGTTTTTTAATAAAAAGGTTCACCCTTCCTGGCTGACAGAGAAATGACTGTCACAAAGTAAGCTAATTAATTAATTAATTAATTGGGGGAAAAAAACATGCATTTTTGCAAGGTGATATTACTGTGGACAGAGGCTGGCAATCAATAAACAACGTAGCAGTTTGAATCAATAATGTGTTCCCTGAGTCAGAGTCTCCAATCTATGGCGCTTGATTTGGCCTGTGAAGGAGGGGGTACACTTCCTCTAGCCATAGACAAACCATAATTCTTGCCTCCCCAATGCCTTTACAATTACAGTGGCTGTATTAAAGCAATTTTTCATTCAAAGTCCCAAGGCTGAGGGGAAACAAATAGGCTGAGCACAAATTCTTAGACCTGGGCCTGCTCAGGACTCCTGAGCACCCTTCTTCCTCACTCTGCCTTTCCCACACTCACATTAAGGATTGACTGGGGTCTGCTGCTGTGCCACTAGGGAGCCAACCCACCAGGAAATTACATCCGGAGAAGGTCGATAGTTATTTAATCAGACGTAGAGGTGTAAGAATGGTGAGGATGAAATAGCAGAGTTTGGCTGAATGATGGGAGACAGAGGGCAGACAAGGGTAGTCGCTTAATACAGTAGGCACTACTACACTTCAGGTCAAGGCCTTGTTGACTGGCTAAAAACCAAGACATTGAACAATTGTACCGTCGAGTTTTACACACTGGCATGGTAAGTACAATAAACTACTCCATTTTTCCTATCCAATCACCCACCCAGCGACCAACCCAAATGCCTAAACACTAGGCAAATGTTTCATGTAATGTTCTGAGCAACGATCAGTATAAGTGTTCAAAAATAATGTCACAGATTGTGCAACACTGTGATAACTCCCAAACTGAAGCTAAATCAAAGAACAGAATTGTTTGGATGCGGTAAATCCATGTAGACAAGATTTGGTACAGAATTGGAAAAAATGTTCCATTAGCTTGCTTATTTTTTTAATACCGCTAAGCATGTTGTCATGTCATGTTGTGAAATGTTCACTGTCTTTCCTGCAGATGTTTTTAAGTCAAATTGTCATGTAAAAGTCAAATGTGACTAAAAAGTCAACATCAAAATATATTTTCATTGATAGACAATGATTTCAGATTTCCCCAAGGTCTAAACCCTCTGTCCCTCCCTCGCTTTGGATAGATCAAAACATCTACTGCAAGGAGAGATAATGTAGGAAGTTGGAGCATCTACTGGAAATAAGGTATCTTTAATTGCCACTCTTACATATGGAGTGCCTCAAGGGTCCATTCTTGGCCCCATTTTATTTTCTTGGCCCTGTGTTTTTTAATTTAGTTTAGTCAGTTTAATATAGCTTTTCATTTTTTTGCTCAAAATACTCAGCTGTATTTGCAGGTGAAATAAAATGATCTTTGTCTGTGAGCAAATCAAAAAACTGATTGCCTTTTAGCCATAGAGAACTGGGTGTCTCATTGTTTTGTTAAAACGAAATGATGAGAAAACTGAGGTTCTCATCATCAGTCCTGAAAATACTTCCCAAAACCTTCAGCAACAACTCTGTCTGATGGCTTCTAATATTATGTTACACTGTAAAAATATAGGTGTTTTTTTGACCACATGTTTAAATGTTGCACCACATTTCAAGAATCCTAAATGTTTTTTTTTTTTTTCATTTAAGTAACATTGTCAAGATCAGTGTTTTCAGATTCCTCTCTTCTGAAAACACTGAAGGACATTATTCATGCTTTTGAGTCATCATGTATGGACTGTTGTAATGATCTGTTTACCTGCCAAAATGCAGCAGCTAGGCTGCTTTCAAAAACCAGACACAGGGAGCACATTATTCCAGTGGAATTCAAAATCAGTTTTAACATACTCAGGATAATCTATGAAGCATTTGATGGCACAGCCCCTGAATATACTGTGTATCTGAGCTACTGTCTTGTTACTGCTAAGCAGGTAAGGCCATCAGGTCAGGGGCTGCTAGCTGCACTTTGAACTAGGCTTACATTGAAAGGAGACTGTGTTTTTGCCACAGGTGACCCAAAACTCTGGAATTTGATATCCAGAATTAGAATCTGGATTTACAAGCACTTTCAGAAAATGCCTAAAATTCATTTTTACTCTTGCTTTTTCTGGTTTGAGAGCTGGTGTTCGGTATTGCTTTTATTCCACTCCTGAAATATGTATGTACATGGAGACTATTTTTATGACTGAGTTCTTGGACTTTTAATCTTCTTTTCCTTTTCAAGTTCTCTTTTTTATTGTAAAGCACTTTGCAGTTTTAGAAAGGAACCATATAAAAAATCCTTATTGACACTTGCATATGCAATTCATCACACAAAAGAGAGACATACTATAAGAGCACACGCCAAACCTAGTGAATCCTTGTGACAATTTGGCTATATTTAACTTATTTTGTTCAATTACTTCATTGTAACACTAATATAAAGCCAGAGAAGGTATGTATATTCCCAGAAAATCACAGATTCAGGTTTGCATAAGGCCCTAATATGTGCAGGTGACTGACTAACTTGTAATTTTTAGAGGTAAATTTGCTAGGAAATTACTTAAAAATAAGTTATACACTGCAGGGATCTTCAGTCTTTGGACCAAAGTGTTGTATTGCCAATTCTTGTGCATGTATGACTGCAAAACACTATAACACAGACCTACCCAAGAGACAGAGTTACATGTGGGTTTCCTGTTAACATCTTGTGGAATGTTTCAGCTCATCTTAGTTTGAATTTCACCAAAGCTTTGGCAATCATTGCCATTCACTACCTACAACTAATTATTGGACAGGTGATTTAGCTTATTTTTTAAAGCACAGTAGATAACTACTAGGATCGTTCTGATGGGTGGATGGGGGAACATTGAGATTTCTTAAGAAATGAAGGCACCACATTTATGAGCCTATGGTTTAAAAAAAAAAAAAAAAAAAGATAATATTTTGTCTCTTAATTGATGCATGTAAATCTCTAGTGCACATTAATTAAAAGTGACACTCTTAAAAAGATATTCCATCGGAAAAAATAAAGATAAAGCACACTTATTAAAGCAGGCGGGCTACTTTGGACATTCATAATATAGAGCAACCTTCTGAATATTATAGCAAAACAAAAACCTTTCATTTCTGTTATGATGAAATTGTAAGTAAAATCAGATAGAGGGCAGTTCGATCCCAGGCACATGGCCTAGGTACCTTAAAATCTTCAACATGTAACTGATAAGACATTAATAACACCATATCACAGAGGTGAACACTTGCCATCACAACACCATAGTGAGCACATGGGATTCCTTGGCAAGCAGATGGGTCACAAACACGTATGGGATATTCTTAACACTAAGTGGCATGACAAAAAAGGGCAGCGACCCACAAGAAACATCTAAGGAATGACTGCTTTATCAGGCAATGGATTGAAGAAGTATGCAACATCAAAACAAACTCCATGCATCACTGAGGGGACATGATTCTTTATGGTGCATGGACCCAAGGGAAAGTTTAAAACTGTACAAAAATAGGGAGCTAAGATACTCCCCAAAGGTAAAACAAAATGAAAAGAAAACAAAACTTGCCATGTAGTTTGCTGTGGTCACACCCGGGTATGCAAGATCAAAACGGGTAACCAGTGCAGGCTGCAGGTAAGAAACGAAAGACAAGATCACTAGCCAGTATATTTGAGAAAAGAGAGAGAGGAGAGGGAGAGAGAGAGGGCAATTGTAAACCTAATGCATATGCATAAAGATAAAAAAAGTATTAGTAATGGTTACCCAGACATACATTGTGAGTGTAATGGAGAGGGAAAAAGTTACCCAGTGAGCTACAACAGGAGCAGGAAGGAGAAGGGAATAATGTTCAAACTAGAGTTAAGATTTGATGAGGATGAGGGGGAGTGGACCAGTCTGGCTTCCTGCATTATTTTTTTGAATGAGGAAGAGCCTCTTTTAAGTACCCATGGATTGACATCCCTCCACAAACCAATCATTTTCTTGTGCAAGAAGACACTCATGAATGCCACACTTCTGTTTTGTTCAAACACTCAAACTAATTTCCAAAACAAAAAACAGACAGCCTATTATTGAAATGAAATCAAGGCGAATGTAATGCGAATACCACCATCCATGCATTTGATTTTCTGTTTTAGAGGGGCTCAGAACACACCAACAAATCTAATATCTAAATTGCCCCGTTGACATCATCAACTGTCAACACCCCCACTGCCAAGTTGCAGCCATTGTTTAATGGATGAATCTTCTATCACAGTCAACACCTATGCAGGTACAACAGCATATCTTTCCTCACCTGCTAATTTCCCTTTTCTCACTGGGACCTAAAGCGACCTAAAGCGAGTTTTCTTACAGACATCACAGTGAAACATAGGTGTGGAAAATCTTTTTTTTTTTTTTACAGTTTACAGCATAATTAAACTTATGTAGCGTGTTGGGTTATATAGCAACCTGGGTGTGATATGAGTTCACATGTTGGTGAAATATCCTCATTTGTTACCTGTGCACCCTTGGGCTGCTAAAAAAAAGAAATGTCTCTTTTCTCTCTTTTTTTTTTTTTTTCCTGTGTTTGAATTGGAAATAGATCTGCCAGGTAGCATGTGCAGGTACCCCATTGTAACCTTATAAAAGGAAGAAATGACCCGATTTGTACTTTCACAAATAATTGTGATTAAATAAAAAAAAAGGGTTTTTTTTTGTTCACATTCATTTATGCGCTAAAAATGTTATTTTGGGAGCTGTTTGCTTATGCAATGAAAATGAATGAAAACACAGAAATACATTATTGTGGATTAGCAGCCCAGCGGATAGTAATAATAAGGCTATTTCACCACCCTGTGGAACACCCAGGTAGCTATACAAGCCAATAATCTACCAAAGTCCAATTTTCCTTTAAAGCTTAACAAGTAAGATCACTACCGGTAGATCAGTAGCCTTTACTGGATTCTACTCTACTGCTGAAATATAAAAGAGCCCATACTACTGGGTCCGATTCTAGGAAAGATATCCTGCGTTCATTTGAGGCACAAATGGGAGATTGCTTTGCAGCACAAAAAAGGGAACGGCAGTGTCTAGTGTAAACCAAACCAGAACTTTAATTGTTTCTTGAAACAGACAGAAGGAGAGAAATTCTGTTGGAAGAATCAGCTCCTATCTAACACTTGCATTAACAGTACCACTGTATTGAGATAGGAGCCACCACTGTGACCATGGTCCAATTTGGTTCTGGAAATTACACCACAGTAACAATTAATTTGACTAAAATATACTACATATGGCTACTTGCAGATGACAAGAGAACATCTTTTTGTTTTCTTTGCTACCTCCGGATAGGGCTGCGTAAGTGATGATGTGATTTGATAATTTACTGTTCACTCATGGGGAGATGACTACAGCAAGGCATCAATTTTCGACAGTTTATTTGTCAAAATGTGCATAAAAGAGGAATTGACCAAGAGAAGTCACAGATGCTGATTTTAGACTTATTACTTTTATAAAACATGGGCAATACATTATTATTACAAAAAAGCAAAAGTTCAAGAAATCTTTCAATGAAATGTAGCTCTTGAACAGTAGCTAATCAAACTGGCTGCTAAATGACACATAAGTATGAGCGGTGATTTTTCAGGTAGTGTAACCACTTTGTTAACCCCAACCTTATCACCACCAGACTTTGCTAGTTTCCTGATGAATAGCAGTGAGTTTGGTGCACTCTGCACCACTGTACATTTTTATCTCTTTTTTTTAGTGTGGTAAATGTTTACTGTCATGCTAAAAAGTTATTCCATCAAGGTCTTACAGACTTTATAAGATGGTTATCAAGTCTTTAGGTTAAAAAAGCAGTAAAATTAAGTGAAAAGATATGAGAGAGAAAATAAAAGATACATTCTCTGAGGCAGTTCTAATGGTGAAAAACCCTAAGTTAACAATGATGGGAACTATACTGTGTAGTATGGAACAAGTTATGACAGAGGCAAGATATTTTCACTAAGCAAGAGGCGAGTGTGAATGTTTTAGCTTTGGCACTCTGCAGTGGAAATTTTCCTCACAACTCCAGCCCGCTGCTCAGTGTTTACCAGCCATTTTCCTGTCTCAGATTAGACCAGTGAACCAGATTACTCTCTGCTTTTCGAGGAGACCTAGTTAACACTCAGCATCAAACAATGCCACACAATCAAGGGGAAACTGTCCAATCACATCTGTTTGTATTGGGGAGCAGTGTTTCTGCTATTCATGTCCACCTGCCAAAAAAACCTCTGTGCCAAAAAAATCTTCAAGGTCAAAGCCAAGATGTTCACCTGCCACAGTTCCCAATCAAATGCTTTCTTAACTACATCAGTAAGTAGGAGTCTGATGTGCTTTCAGATCATTAGTTATTTTGTTGGTTTCTTAACTGATTTTGCAGATGTGTGCTGGCCAGAGACAGAAAATTAAAAGTTAGTTAAAATTAAAAAAAAAAAAAAAAGTGTGAGAATAATTCTCCACTCAGTTAAATATGGAATATTTTACAGGGGAACAAATAGTTTTGGCACTCTGAGAAAAATAACTACATTATAACCTTCTGTTCAGTTCTGATGGGTGTTCAAGTAAAAACAGGTTGTAAAGCTCTGTGGCCAAAACAAAACCACAATAATGGTTTCACTTTTTATATACATATGTATATTTTTGTTGTAATATTTGTATTTTAATTTCTTTCACTTTTCTGCACACTTCCCCTCTGACAGGACTGATAAAAACTGTCAAACACAAAGCAAAACAGATGTTATTTTTAGGCTCCTCCCTTCACTCAATGATAAATGATTGCATTGGCACAAAAGTGGATGATGGTGAAAACACTAGATTTAGAAGCTGGCACTAATCACTGGCACTACCTGTTTGAAGTTATATTGTAAATCACAATATGCAGGAAATTCATTTTCCATTCATTAAACACAATGAATGGTTTGCCAAGTATGAGTGCAAACTTTGCCTCAGATGAACTGCAATTTGAGTCCTGTTCATTTGCAACATTGCCCCCTACTGGTACAAACCCAGAGTTGAAAGTCATACCACAATGCACTCTTAAGAGCTCGGTCGATCGTTTTGCACCACTCAGTGGCTGCATTTTCAATATATAGGGGAAAGGCACATGAAACTCCCTGATGTCATTAGATAACTGTCAGTATAATCTTATCTTATGCATTAAAGCTCACTGCATTATTTGATCTATAACCCTGGTTATTTCAAAAGCTGAAAATATATTCCTTGGTCGTGAAACCAAGATCTTCAAGTGCACTTGTCGCCCACCCACCCTCCTTCCCCGCTGGTATGGAGTCTGCATGGAGACTCACTTGTGGGTGGATACAGGGCACTAAGAGGGCACTGAGCTATTAGAGGCTTATTAGAAAAGTTAGGAAACACACTGAAGACAATGGCAGAGGGAAGATATGTGCAAGGAATGAGAGAGGAAGAAAGCGGGAGTGAGAGAAAGAATTATTTTATCATGTCCTATTCCATAGTGATCAAAAAAAAAAAAAAAAAAAAAAAAAAAAGTGATAGGCATGGTACTGTCATCAATCACTCTTCCAGATCAGTGCAACACAGGACAGCAAAGCATAATGCAAGGGGGAAAATTGCTGCTTACAAAACAAATAGTATCTAGCCTAAGGATACAAAAAGGACGTGTCAAAATGATTACACTCACATTAGCTTGCTGAATTCAGCCACAGTCAACTGTATGTAATCCCCATACTAAATAAATAAGGTTAGGTTATAATAGGGTTATTTAAATTTAGAGTACAGATATATTACTACCTTATCGTAACTCGTGTTACAAAAATTTATGGCAGCTTTCCTGAACCAGTAAAGTATCATAATTTGTCATGGTCATCTTAATATTAAATTGAGAGAAAGAAAGATATTCTGCCCATTCCTGGGCTACCCAAATACTAACAGGAAAAAATTAATTCTATATAATAAGTATTATATATAAAAAAGGGCAAATAAAACAAAATACATAAATGTGAATAAATAAATAAACAAATACTCATCAGTATTTGTTGCAGTCTGGAGTCTGTGATTATATCCAAAATAAAAAATACAAAGGAGAAGAAGGAGAGAGACTGAGAGGAAGCCATGTTGGCAGTCACTCATGGGGTTGAACTGGGATGAAGGTTGGAGGATTGGGATTTCTATGCCAGGTGAGAAAAAAACACACATTAGGGAAAGAGGCTGGGATGCTGACCTTGAGAGGGGAGATGTGGGAATGGGACACGTAGCCGTGCACATTCTCGATCTCCGACAGGTTCTTCTCGGACACGTGCACGAGCTCAGGGGCACGCACCTCGTTGGTGATCCGCGGGAATCCCTGGTCGAGAGGTGGCGAGTCATCTTCCTGGTAGTGGTACTGCTTCAGCACGTGAAGACAGACAGAGATGGGGAAAGAGCAGAAAGGGCAGACATGAAGAGAGGAAGGAGAGGAAGGAGGAACAAAGTAACGTCAATAACAGAATGCCATATGCATTTAAAGATAATCACATGAGAGCCATTAAGCTGGTGCAAAAAACTATACTGCATGTTACTGTTTTCATTAGCAATGGCAACAGAAAAATGTGTGTGAAGAACACTTAGCAATGATAAACTGTGATACTGTCGTCAAATGTAAGAAGGCAGTGTACTTATCACAACAAATAAGATTAATCAAAAAGCAAAACTGATGCACAGTTGATGATGTCACATGTTCAGCTCGAATTATTCATGCTTTTTTCATCTATGGTCACTGATGAAAATTGGTAATATAAAGTCAACATATGACCAATCATTTGACCAATAGAACGAGGAATGTTGAAACGTGCTGGTGATCAACACATTGTGTATGAAGAGAAGTATTTTTTTCTTTTCTTTTCTTTTTCCTTGTGTCCATTAACTTTAACTTTTAACTTCAAGATTAGGACTCTTCAAAAGTAATAGCTATGTAAATATAAAGAGTGTTTAGACCCTTAACCCAAGTCTGTGTGAAGTCTGCCCTCTAATGGTGAAAAGTAGGCTGCCTGGTCTTTGGTGGCAGGTGATGTCACCAACCATTGGGAACAACAGATTGGGTTTGGGGTTCAGTTATTCATTAACTACCGCTAGTATCACTGCTATGTGTTACTTTTTTCCTTTCATTATTTGAAGTCTCTAGAAATATTACAGGATTAGTACATACTACTATATAAGACTGAAAAATTGTATACAATTATGCTGCAATACTATCTACTACACTATAAACTCTATAAACTAAACCATGAACTCACTAGTCACAGACATACAGTAACATTAAGTCCATGTAAGATTACTAAAAGGACAATATATGTATTCAGGTTTTTCTGTAGTTGTTTTGTGGCTGTTGTTGCTGTTTTTGGTGGTGACATGTAAACAAGACCTTTTTACAATCAAGATTTCAGCTGTGATTACAACTGCAATTATGTCAGAATTGTTATGTATCATGTTGTAGGATATGTAATGTTAAATATACTAGCCATGTCTCAAATCCAGGATAACTTGCCAGGATAACGGCTTGTCTTCCATCGAGATACTATTTTGAAGGGAGACAATTTATCAGCATTTTTCAAAACAGATTAAAACAATCTGTTTGCTATGAATATTAGTTATTTTTGTTTTATATCTACATTAAAATGCAAGTTAATTATTTGAGCATCAATACAGGAAAATATGTACTGGTGCATTGATACCGAAATCCATTTGAAGTATTCTGACTTGTATTTCCAAAATGCTGTTGATGAAACCAATATGAGGCAGCAGAGGAAAACAACAGGTGCATTTAAATTTTATGACAGTAGTAGATTCATTTTCCAAGAAAACCTCAAAGCAGAGACTCTCCATTATTAAACTTACATTAAAGAACTTCATTCTTTCTTCTTCATTTTGTTGCTGGCGCTGCATTATTTTGTCCCACTAAGGAACTGTGATACAGTATGCTTTCTTCCAAGTTCCTCACAACAAGATGTGTTAGAGAGATGTTTCTTACCCATCCAGCCAAAATGAGTTCACAACAGAACCTGGACATTTGAACGTCTTACCAGTGTGACCTAAATCAAAAGTCTCCTTGGATTTGAGACAGAGTCGATGCATGGTGGGGTCCCGAGCAACACCCAGCCCTTGTGAGGACAACAAATTCATATGACACAAAATGGAGCCCTGTTAAACATGCAAACCCAGTTGTTTTAATGGCAATGACCTACTGAGGTCAACATGAAGTGGACAGACATGAACATGGGAGTTAACCATGGCTCTAGCATGTTTTAGTGTAATGAACATGGATAATGCGTAAGCCCCACACACCTTGACCCCAATGAACCCCAGATGGAGGTTGGACAGGAAGTTGATTTTGGTCACTTGTCCCTCAGCATGATAAATTGATTCTATATACTAACTGTATGAGTAGCAACAGTGAAATGAATCTACTTTTATTATTAGTCATATCATAAATCCATTAGACACTGCGATGGTATAAAAGCAATGAGAGCAATGTTCTGAGGAAGATCAGGCTGCCCTGCCCCAAGTGCCATGGTATGACAGACTGCCAAGATGTTACTGTAACATGTAAGTGAGATGGGGTGAGACAACCAACCCCCCCTCTCTCTCACCCAGGGAGCGTTCGTCAAGGCAGGGTTCATGCAGGGTGGGGGCTGGCCGTTGTGGGGTGACCCCTGCACTGCCGGTGGCCTGTTCTGGAGAGAGGAACACGACCACATGTGACCACCGATTGGACACCAATAGCAAAACCAAGAGCATTAACAGGCCTAACTAAGCAATACAGCACAGCAGCGACTGATTTTAAGGTTCATTTTCTTGCATTACTCTTTTAATATCATTGACAGAGGAATAAGATGCAAATCAGGTCAGTGACAACATTATCCCTCCCGCTACCCCAACCCCATGTCTATAATCAATCAATCAACCCAAGATAATAGACGTCCAACCACCTCATCCACACAAACACAACCACAACAGAGAGGTAAGAAGCTCATTCCAAGGGACAGGCACATAGGAGTGTGTGTAATGCGCAGACACAGAATTCAGCACATGGATGAAGTTAGGATGACTGCAAACTTAAATGGACACACAAACACAGACAGAAAGGGATAAATGGACAGAGAAATAAACACTCACAACATAGTGCCATGGCTTGGTGAAAGACTCGAGTCAAACTGAATTGTTGGCCAGCAGATTTGACTCCTTTCTTTGAGATAAACAAGGGTTTATAAAATCATCCTCCCTCTTAGTGTTTTAGGAAGGTTTTCCATAAGTGGTTATCTTCTCAGAGCAACTACTGACTGCAATATTATGCATGTATCACAGACATTATTTTCACAGCACTTATCACACTTCAGTTCCCTCCAGGAAGTGAGGAACAAGTAGGGAGTTAGCATGAGGTCAGCACGTGTGAATATTTAGACATCAAAGTCACCAAACACTGAAATCATGCTCTCAATCTCCATTTGGGATTGAGAAAGTTAACTGGTTAATGTCAGCACTGTAAACTCTGACCGAACTATAACTACAACCAAACCATATGACAAAACAGGCCTCACAATAACTCTTAATTTTAATTTCTCCACAATGTAGACACAAACAACAGTAACAACAGAAACAAACATCAAGGGGTTAAACAAACAGAAATGAACTCCACGTGAGGAGTGCGGTTAGCCACATCGCTGAGATGCAACCCAATTGCAACGCCCCAGCGATTACAGTTATTTTTGATGAGACCCTAAGGCAGCATTGTAAGGAGCTGCATTCTAGTGGCAGGAGGTTGCAGCTCTGGGCCAATGATATATCAGCTATTGGGGCTACTAAAAATAGAAGTACATTCTGTAATTTTTGCCTGAGCTGTATTCTCATGCATGAATTCCTACAATCCAGTAAATGTAGGGGAAGAGGAGAAGTGGGTTATTGGATGAGCTTGATTCCTGGGATAAAATTCTCCTTATATAGTATACTGCTGGACAGATAGCATGCTTACCAGCTGGCTAAGTTTTCTGCATAGCAAGCTACTGGTACTAGATTATCCTACACCAGAGCTCACCAAACACGCCATGCATCAACTTGCTAAACTGAGGGGAAGGAGGGCAGGACTCCCAATACACTGCTCTCCCTCCAGTCCAAGAGTTCCATGTTGTAACTTTAAAGGGATAGTGCGCCCAGTTTGAAAAATGTGATATTATTTCACTTTCCCCCTTGCTGTTATGTGGGACAGTAGTGGTGCTATCTTCCTCTCACTGTTACTGAGTGCTGAATACTGTAGTGTTGACTACAGAACTTCAGGTTAGAGCAATCCGTGTCAAATTTCGGTACTTTGAGAGTGGGTTGTGTTGGGAATTCAGATAAATATTGATAAGATTCCTTGTGGGCCTTTCAAAAAATCCCTCCTCGTCTACTGCTTGTTGCACCTTAAAGAGTATCCATTATAGAGAAAGAGAAAGAGCAAGACCACATTAGCCAGGTGGAAGTCCACTGAATTTAGCATTTGGGGCATCCAGCTAGTATCCAGCTCTCAGTAACAATGACAGGAAGATAGCACCGCTGCTGCCCTACATAACAGCTAGGAGGGGAAGTGGAATAATACCAGTTTTCAAAAAGGGTGAACCATCCCTTTAATGTTTAAATTTCATCCATGTTTATGTCCTTGGGCTTATGATCAGCACAACGTTTCTTTCTGCCATATCTGTCAGCTCTATGCATGCAGTCACATGACAGTCTGTGTACAAATCACAGAAGAAACTAAAATGTGTCGATCGAGTGATTTGTTCAATTTGTGTTCAAATGTGTGATGGCGATTCAAAAATGACTTTTCAGTGCTGACACTTCATTCACTCTCTGTCAAGCAAGGACATTCTAACCCTGTCAAGATGAATGGAGGAAAATGGAGCATGTGCATGCATGCAGTGCACGTATGCTTCATGTTCTTTGTGTTCCTGCTATTAAAATGGGCTATTGAAATAGCAGAATTATGCCATACAGTAGGTAGGCAGAGCCTCATTGAAGCAGCTGAAACAGTTTTTCAGTGCACACTGTAATTACTGCCATCCAAGAGGGTTAATCAGCAGCCATCAAGTGATATGATGGCGTAAAGTGTTTCTGCTTGACAATGCAAGGGTGCAACAGAAAGATGAGCTCCTCTTTCTTTGCTGTTAGCAATAAATCCCCCTCTATTGCCTTCAGCTCTTACCCACCAACTACTGATTTAGAAAAGCCGGTCATGTAAGGACACCTTGCACCAAAAACAAGACAGTGCTTTCCTTGTGTTTCCAGTAGCAGTGATGCTTGGAAGAAATTGCACTTGTGATCTCTGTTAGAATTTTAGTGAAGGCTGCAGTACAACAAATTAGTTTTTTGGATATTTCAATATGATAGAAACAAGTTACACTATGGTTTTAATCTACAGTCTGTTAACACAAACATGCTCACATCTTTGAACTTTTATTCTTACTAGGATTCTCAGTGAAGAACATTCATTCACTGACTTATTACCCTACCCCAGACCCTCAACACTGTACGACCTCAGAACTTGAATGGAGAACAACGGTCACTACATTGTTTGCCATGATCATTTGGCCAGTACAGAATAAAATTTCGGTGATTAGTTGCTATAGTGATAACACAAGTCAGGAAGGCTGTCAAATGTGTTACACTTGCTTGAGAATTTTGGAGATATGTTGTACTGTATGTAGAAATTAATAAAAGAAATTAGTAAAAGTGAAAATTTGAATCTGTGTGTCTGGCGTCTTACACAAGTGGCTCGGTAACTGTCAGAAAATCAATGAAATCTGACATTAGAAACAAGTTTAACACATTACCAAATACTTTCTCCGATTGGGAATGATCGTTATATTCCAATCAAGTATATCACTGTGACGCAAACCTAAACCAAATCCTAATTCCAATCCAAACCATAAACCTAAGACATAATCTAGCCTCTTGAGGAAGTAAGAAGCAGAAAATAACCTCAATATGCAAGAAAGTCCTAATTCAAAACACACACACACACACACACACTCCTTAGCCTCTTTCTCAAGACAGGAGAACCTAGAGAGGCCAGAAGCAGTGTCTGTTTGCTTAGGGCAGTGTGGCAAGTTCCCAAACACAGCTGTCGTCTCCACCAAGGCATCGCTACAGGGCAGGAAGGCAGGTGTCTGCCACTTCTGCCGCAGTTTCACTCTCCATAGAAAAATTATGGGAAAGAGTTTCTAAATATGGAAACTACAATCGCACCACAGCCAAAAGTCATACTGTTCTTGCATGGTCGATGTTAAAAGCATGGATTGGACACTGCAAAGTTCTTAATATAATTTCATCATGGCGATACTGTAAAACCACACTTGTCCTCATCAACCAGCCAGTTAAATGAGATTTCACACTTAATGTGATTAAAAGCATTAATCATCGAAAAGAGCCATGCTCCCTAAAGTATCTCTGCGTAATACACTCACTCAGTAAAGTATGCACCCTTTTTTAACTTTTTGCATACTGGCTGATGAAAATTCTGGAAGTGTCTGTGAATATATAAAATTTAAATGACACAAGAATGAGGATGATCAGCTGGATTATGGAAAGTGAGTTATTCATCAGAATTTTTGAGTGTACTAAGGAATACTTTACTAGTCATTTTTTACTGAACTTTTGACACTGCACACAACAAACTAAAGAGGTTGAAATTTCCTTTGTTAAGTCAGTTAAGTGCAAACTCAAATACGCCGGTGATGAATGTTTTGATACTACATTTTTCCTGCCTTTGAGTCCACATAAAACTCAAGAGTAATGCAAGAGTGCTCATGTTAACGAGCATGTATACGATTCTGACTGTCTGCAGGCTATATAAGAATGTGATAAATTGATAACCAGCCACAGTGGGATTGTTATAATGAGGTGAAAAGTTTATACCAACCAAGCACATATCAAAGAAAGCTCAGAGCTGAAGCCCATATCTGCCGTGAGACCAATCAAAGTCTATCTGACCAGAAGCCTGAGAGAAGCCCAGTGATCTACAATATATGAGAAGCAGCACTACAGCCCAAGGTACGATTAGCCTGGAGTGAAAACAAGTCACATTTACTTAAAAAACAATTAGGTCCCTAATATTTAAGGTTTAATTTAAAACCACTGCATTCAGCAAGGTCACTGTGAAGTACAGCTCACATCTTTTTTCCACATCGACACTGAGAGCCTCATGACTTCATCTCAACTATCAGCCGCCCATGCTTTGCTACCTTGCACATCAAAGACCTCGTCTGAAATTGGATGGTGATTCACAGAATCACTTCTCCAAGAAAGACTCCACTGCTGGATGGCGCTTGGGAAAAGGTTGCTTTCTTACTCATCTCCAGTAAACAGAGGTGCAAAAATTGGATTCTTGTGAGATAAAGTACAAACGCAAATGAAAGCCTACATGCACAAGACTTACCCCAAAAAAATGTAAGGCCTTGAAAAAGCATTTCATTTTTTTTTTCTTTTGGTTGGAAACTAGAAGTATTGTGCTGCTGAGAATTTTGGTGACGTGCTCAGCAAGGGCAGACCCACGCATTTTTGGCTAGGTCATTTCTCTTTCAATTTAGACATGAAGCACTTTTTTTCATTTTTTTCCCCCCAGAATCAAGTGTTACATTCAAACACAATCTAATATGCAAATAAAGCACCAAATCCAAATATATCAAATGTCCATTCACAAATTCAAATTGTTCCAAACATCTAGAGTAAGCTGATGACAACATCACACTGTTTGTGTGATGCTGTCGTCAAATGAAGAGGACCCAAGGTTTCCTGCTTGGGTCCATTCATGGTTTTAGTCAGAGGAGATAGTGACATGTACTGACTCGTAGAAGTAAATGCCACAGGAAATGAAATGTAATATACAGTGCATGTGAATGAAAGTGACTGCTTACCCAAACATAATGAAAATCTATGAGCACTGTCCCCCACAAAAATGCACAAACCAACAATTAGTCACTCTCCACCTGGTGGTGAGTTTAAAAAATAACAGAGCAGTGAGACTCACAAACACAGCACCATGGAAGATTGACAGACATGAAAAGATTTATAGATTTAGTTATAATTACAATAACTTGTAAGTGTTGTTTTCCCCAAGTGTGTGTGCTTAGTCTGATGCTGTTTTTTCTGCTTATTTGCTCAGAGACCGTCTAGTTAGTATCTTCCTTCCCTGATAACTTCCTGCATGCTTAAAATGGTAATCTCCTTTTGCAGTGTATCTGAGTGCTTCTCTTGTTCTGTCCACAACCACATTTTCCTATTTGTCACTCCGATCACCAAGAAGCCTCTCAGCAGAAATAGGTTACATTTGATTCGATACAACTGAAAGAAAAAAATGAAAATATTTCAGCACGATAGGCTGTATTGTTACTATGGTGGCCTGCCACGGCAAAATAAGAAAAACACTGTGCTGAGTCTAACGAGAGCTCGGCCTTCCTCATGCCCCATATATCGCCTGGCCTGCGCAGTTTTCTGCAAGGTGACACTAATAAGCCTAACACAGTCTCTCTAGCACACAAGTAATGCATTTAGGTCTGAATCTATCAGTATTTAAACTATAAGGCTATACATAATGCTTGTCATATTATGGATTTAACCTGAAGAATAAACCAACTAAATTACTGTACTAATAACATATAACATAACCAAGAACTGCAGTAAAAATATTCAGCATTGGATAACTGCAGCAGTATGTTTTCCATTTTTCTCTTCTTAATTTTCCCTATTTTTTCATTATTTCGAAGCTCATATGGAAGCTCTGAAAGGAAAGATGCATTTTTTTCATCTCCTATAGGACGTTATATGTCCTATGTAGGGGATAAAATCACCTTGCTTTGCAGGGTCATTGCATGAATGACTTTTTTTGAGCAGGATTTTTTGTAGACTGAGCTAAATTAATGAATGTCTTGTTTTATTTGGAAGAGGCAAAGTTATTTCTGTCTCTGCTCTCATGAGATATTACGATAATTGGGCTGTTTTGATAGTAGTGTATGAATGGCATGCAGAATGAAAGGCTTAGTGCAGAATACAAAGGATAATGAAGTTTAGCCAATTCCAGCATAAATAAGTTTTACTATCGCAATTAACTAACTAAGGCCTAACTAATTGTGCTTAAATGAGATTGTACAGAATTTCAATTGCAGTATCCAACAGAGACATGAGAAAAATATGGAAATAATAAGTAGGTTTATACATAATGAGAAAAAGAAATGACTATTTAACAGGAAATGTCACAACAAACAATGACGGGTTTGTATCACGTCGTTTGTGTCGATTTCTTTACATGAAAATGCTTGTATTCAGTTTGTCATTACTGTATTAAATACGCGCAATAGTGCCACAATTAGCGAAGGTGATAATTGAGTACATATTGTAGATTATCAGTTGGATGTAATACCATGGCCATATATATACTCATAGCCAACTTGGGCTGAACATGATTACATCCAGAATTGGCAAGACTAGCCCAGGTAACTTTGGGAATTATGGGATGTAAATTAATTGAAATGAACGGTGAGAAGTCTGGTCACTCCAGACTGAAGCTAGTTTAGAAGCGTGTGTCTGTAGTGGTGCGCATTACTGGGTGCCGTGTTTGGATCCCACTGTATCGCCATCACAGCACTTCCACCACACTCAAAAGAGGACTTGGCCCTAAAAAACAAGGTATTTCGCCTGTAATATTCTCTGAACCTACAAAGTCCACAGCTAGAATCATGCATAACCAACAATATGAGTGCATCACATGAGCAAGTGCAGCTTCCCCCAAGCTACTTTTGTACTTTCTTCTATACAGTAGTATAACTCAGTCATGGCATTGAGGCATGATGAGGCCCACGTGAGTCTAATGGAGCACGGCTTGTAGAACTGACGTATACTTTAACCATGAGTGACTAGTGCTGCAGGGAGAGAGAGAAAAAGACAGGAGGGAAGGGATGGAAGAGGAGGGCATCTGACCGCTGGCTGAAGGGTGAGAAAATGTGCTTTTGCATGGTAAGGGGGAGCAAAGCGAGTGCAATAATGAGATTTATCAAGGGAGATACTGTAGGAGACTATTTTTAAATGCTTCACGTTTCAATTACCAAGCTTTCAAAAAAGACACAGTGTTCACAAAGACTTCCCTTCATGCACAAAATAACGATCTCCTTCAGTCTGTAAAGCTAATTAAAAAGTGATCTCCCTTAGCATCAAATAAAGACATTGAGCAGAAGGCGATTGAGGGAGTTGGAGTTACTGTAGCAGCTAATTTAATAAAGTTTTCAATGAGCAGTGAAAGCAGAGATTGCCCATATTGCTTTTGAGTACTTGAGTGCACCAGACTTGTATAAAAAGCAAAACAGAGCTATGTCGGATTTATAGATCTGTAATATCCAAATCAATTAATGCAATGAATAAAATGAATCCTATTTCCCATCACAGGGAGGATCACTGCAGCTGCGCAGAGTCAAATCTCTGCATGCTTCAGATCACTGAAATCTGCAACTTTGGCCGTGAAAACCACAAGTGACTCACTGTTCCTCGGTGGCTACAGTCTCAGGCTCTTCATATCAGCAGCTACCAAACCCTTGGTAGCTTACTCCTAAGCCCAACGCCAATGCCCCTAACGCTGAAGCCAATTGTGTTTGTTTGTGTGTGCCTCATTGGGGCAACACTACAGCTGAGCAGTGGAGCTAAACAGCGAGGATGATCCCTCCAAGCAATGTAGTGTTTTTGCTGAGCTTCATACAGCATGTGGTGTCACCATGTTCTCGCTATTTATAAACATTTCACACGTCACACCGAACTGGGCAGAGTTATGCTGTTCTGTGCTAAGCCGGTGCTAAACCCAGGGAAGTGCTGCTTGATGACAATGCACAACAGTTTCTCTTGTTTTTCTGAAGACTGCCTCAAAAGGCATTTGCACTTAAAAATGCCTCCCAAGTCTGTTCTACACAATCAACAAATGTATTCTTAATATCCAGAGCTGCTATGTGCTAACGATTAAGGCTAATGGACCCACGTTTCCACGCTAGTGAACGACATGATGTTGGAAGGTTTACGGACAGAGGTGTTCTCAACGGAAGTAGAGGACAACAACGAATGTCAGGTTTCTAACATCATGATATTTTCTGTTTCATCATATCGCCAGTGGTGTGTTTGTGAACTCCAAGGACCACTGGAATCTTTTGGTCATTGATCACATTACTTTGCCCATTTTGTGTTGTGAAATGTGTTATAATTAATGCCAGTTGGGTGATTCAGAAATGGCGCTTCAGGACAACCGCAATAAGTCTTCACACCAGCAGTTGCCGGGAAGCAATAAGGGAGACCCGCCTTCCGGCCTCTGATGTCACAGACTCATTGGATCTAGACCAGCAATTATATGGAGAATCAGCATTTTTTTGGAGGAAACACTCAGAACAGTCCACAATTTGCCTCTGGCACTGGCCATTCTTCTTCACAGTTAAAGCTGCAGCATGGAACCTTCTGGTTCTGTATAGTTTGTTTCCCTCTTTTGACAGTAGATGAAATGCTGCTTGAAAATCATACTTCCAAGTAGCTCAGGAGAGTGTTCCCGCGCAAAGAAAAACAGGAGAGAAAAGTCGAATAAGAGACTCATGAAACTGTCAGGTGCGGTAATTAGCCATAGTACACAATTCCAGTACAAACTGAGCATGGGAATGTCACCAGACTGCCAAACCAAACATTGTTATTATTGTTTGTCTTGGTGGACTACATTGAGGAAACATTCTTTTTCACAGTTTAACTTCATTAAAATACACTTTTCTTCTGACTCCCCAAATTTGGACGCACACAATATGAGCCTCAAACCTGTCCTTGCCTTTAAAATCTAAAGTTTTATTCATGATTAGGACCAGGCCAAACTGCAGTATCTTGACAGTCAACAAACTACCACACTACAGTAACAACAAAATATCTTTTAATATCTTTCAAATAACGAACACTAATAGTGCACACTCTCCTCCTGCAGTGCGAAGCCTCCCGATGATTCTCTCAAGTGTGACACATATATGCCACAAACCCATGCTTGCCTTTTAGATGAGACTATGTGGTAATGACCAGACTAAACCAAATTTTACTATGACTGTACTTCATGGTGAACTACACTGATGACAATTTTGTCTTTACTGCTTGATGAACCTCATCAATTCTGCATTCTGCAATGCCTCTCTCCCAACGTGAGGGTCTGTAGCATGATGTGGCAATTGGGCCGAATGGCTGAGCTGTGTGCAAAGGCCATCCACTCACGTGTGGCGTTGTCATGCTTCACTGAGAGGATCCCTCCTCTCTGATGCTCACTACAGTCCCAGCCAGCGCGATCAAGACGAGATGAAAATGCGTGGTGGCGTGGCCGAGGGCAGTTTCAGAGCCTCTGTGCAGAATTAGTGTGGAATCTCCTAGCGGTTGTGTGCACTGACCCCTTTTTCAGTGGCTTTATATACCTACAGTAAAGACTCATTGCCCCCACTCTCTGCTACAGCCCTGATTCCCACAGACAGTAGGAGGGAGAGCTGAGCTATGAGAAAACTAAAAGAGCACCTGCCCTCTGCCTTTGTTGCTTTTACAGTGAAACATACATATTTCTGCTGTCATCTAGTTTCTTAGTTTCAGGGCGTTGTGTTCTTTTTTGTTGGTGAGGGCTGGATTTTTCACCCACAGACTGTCAAGCTTTTTACTAGTTGCTATAGAATAATGACTTACTGTTATTCATGGGATTATAGGGTTTTAGAGTAATCCCGTGGCACTACTCATCAACCTGAATCAAAACTTAAACCTCCTTGAGATTTGTGGTTAAGGGCAAGATTAGTTTGCCACACAGATATTTACAGTGATCTGGGCAGTGTTAGCCTGTTAGAAACATTTTTAAGAGTTGGGGAAATTTGGATATGCATCTCTGTCATTTCTTGTGATGAGAGAATTTGAAACAAGTTGCCACAGGTTGGACATTTTATTCGATTTGCTCAAGCTTAGAGTGCTTTTGAGTATGATTGGGTGAAATGACAGATCAAATCCCTTTTTTTGTATGATATTATGTGAATTTAAATTTCAATTGATACTGATGATCAATGGTCATAAATAAAATACATTAGCCTGAAAGCAAAGCAGAAAAGCATTAGTTTTTAAGCTTTGAACACTTTGAACACACAAATTATGAAAACCTTCCAATCGGCAACACAGAGAGATGTTCAGTTAGCTTTAAAAAAGGGAAGTCAAGAAATGATAAGGAGATCCTCTTAGCCTCATATTCCTTTCTTAACTCTCTTCCTTTCTTAATACTCATGTGACATAAAAGATGAAGGATGAGTACAAAATTGAGGTCAGAATGCCCTCACCAGAAAACTCAACAGGTTAAGTAGTACTACATGAAGCAGCATATGACTGAAATGATTGTAGGCAACACCTTGGTAATCATCAAGTCTATTTAGGCACACTGAGAAACCACATTTTCAATCATGCAGCGGTTTATTTGATAACTTTAAAATAACATCTCCTGCTTGTCAAGACCCAGAGGGAAAGAAGCTGCAGACCGAGTGCAGAACAGCTTCATAGTATGTAAGAATTATCATTACAGCTGGGGTGGGAATTTTTTTTGAGAACACCAAGAAGCTACGCTAATTTTTAAAAAGGAATCTCTGGTTTTCTTCTCTGTTCTATTTCTTCTCTTCTTCAGTACTTGGGTCCAACTTCCTGATTCAGCATGAATATGGATCACTAAGCACATTAGTCACTGTACCTTGTTATTGAAGTCTCAAAACCGCAAAACAAACTAGTGTCAGCATGTGTACACCTTACCTGTTACATAACTAATTGATTACACTCGTACTGCATAATTAGCAAGACTCACAAAATATCATACATGCTTCATGTAATGAAGGTATGACCCTTGACAAAATAGCTTTGAGAACCTTGTTTGTCATATCACAAACTCACTCTCTCTGCTGTCTCTTTTATATAAAGCAATTGAATTGGAAGCAATTGAAACTAATTTTGTTACAGAATCCTATCTTGCTTCTTGGCATATGATATGCAGGGACCCAATGAAAAGCAAAAAGAAATGCTAGTTTTTTTTTAATCTTCTTCAGGCAAGATTCACTTTCTGTTAAATCTGAATCACTTCTGCGACCCTTCCCCCACTAACAGAGTGAAACAGCTCTGGGGCAATGAGCAGTCTAAAAGCAAAACGTGTAATGGAATAATGGCAGACACCCCAGCAAAAGTAAAGAGGAAACTGACATACATATTACTAGTGTCACAGCACGTTCAAGACAGGGGATTAATGCTGAGCTGTCACTAAGATAAATGAAGGGTAACGAGGATGCGGAAATATTACGTTAGCTGCACATATGCCAGAATTCTGTCCTCATTAAGTGCCAGGAAGTATTAACACGGCTTTACGGATTGCAGCTGAAAAAAATCGACACTTTACTGCTACCATGCTGGCACTGCCGGTCAAAAAACAGCTTCAATCATACTCTTGATTTGTAAGCTTATAGTCGAGTGCTCAACCTATATTCCTTACCTGCAAGACACTCACCTCCATTAGGTGTAAATGACTGTAACACTGTCAGCAAAACTGCTACATAGCCAAAGCCTCCAAAAAACTAAAAGAAAAAAAAAAACTTCTCTAATGCTCAAAATGAACAACATCACCCCATTCTCCTGAACCCTAACCCTAAACCTGTGAAGACAGCAGCCAGCAACCTACCTTGCATCCGAACATCAGCGACAAAGTGTTGTTGGTGCAGGCAACTTTGCAGTGGCACAGCACTGGGGTGCACTCTGGGCTTTTGACTATGGGAGACATTCCTGTACAAAAACCAACCACCCGGATGGACTGTAATGTAGCACCAAGCTCCAAAAGGATGTGGTAGAGCGACAAGAGGGGATAAAATAGGCCAAAAAAAAAAAAAAAAAAAAAAGACAGCGACAAAAAAGGTTCACGCTTCACGAAAGAGAGAACGGTTTAGCATACAATCTTATGCTCACACACACACGCCCTCACACTATACCTCCACCATACTCTCTCATTCCCGCTCTCCCTCTCTCTGTGTCTCTGAGAGCGATGCCCACTGTCCCTCTTTCTCCTTTTTCCCTCTCTCTCTCCACTCTACCTCGATTACCCTCACTACCCTCCTCCTCCTCCTGTTACTCTCCTTCCATGGAGCTCTGTACATTCTCATCCCCCGATTACCTCTGTATCTGTGGAACCATGAACTTATAATACAGAATAATCCACCATATTACATATCTTTAACTAGTCTAAAATTACACAAGGAAAAGAAATAATTGGCTGTGCTACGCCTTTAAATATGGTACATTAAGCATGTAGCACAGTAGCAACTGATCACCCACTCCAAGACAGGAAATATACAGTTATTCAGGCCATCCTGCCACTCAGTTGGTCAAGGTTTCAGCTAGACATTGGTCACTCACCTTGATAAGCTGTTTACCTTGGTACAACAACTAGCCTGAGGCCTATGTTTGGCTCTCTTGAAGTTGAACTTGCTCTTGAAATTTTTATTCTACTTTTCCAGGGGTGCGGTTTGGCACAAAATGTGCAGAATTGACCCAAGACAGAGAGGGCCTCAACCAAAAACACAAAGAGGTCTCACTATGAATATGATCTACTTGTTCATACAAAAACAAATACACAGACAAGCGCAGATGCTGTCCAGCCCCACAGAAAAGTGTTCAGCATCAACTGCTGCTGCACTTGAAGTTAGTACAGTCCTGGAATAATCCGCCTCACATTATTCGCCAGTGTATTGTGAGGAAGAACAGATCCATTCCACTATACTACTACACTCAACACTTGTTAGCCAAAATGTTTTGTTACCATTGCCCAAACTTCCACATCTGTTAGGCAAAACTGCTTTGCTAGCTGCAGCAGTTGTCATAAACTACTACTATTTTTTGATTTGTATTTCATTTGGAAACCATTTGAGTAGATTCAGAGTAGCATGAAAATGGTGAGTGAAACCTAATTTTTTTCCACCATCCTGAAGTTTCTGGTTTGTTTTTTGACTTAAGAAGAAAGACTCCTGCCCCCTACTGAGAGCAAAGAGTTATTTCTTCTCACAAAGGTGCAGAACCTTTGTGCATGTTGTGTTAAAGAACAACTTTTAGGTGACTCAAAGCGACCTGATCATCAGCGTCGGTCAGCCTGTAAACCTGTAAAGGTTCTTTTCACACGGTGAAAAGAACCTTTGCCCTTCCCTGATCAAGCCAGCGGACACCCGCTGGCTGCTATATTTTTTTCCTATCGCTTTTTTGTAGAAAATGTTATTATGTGCAGTTTTACCTTGAATGATTGTTCTTCTGTATGCTAAAGAAATTTATGATTATGTATTATTTGATTTAAGTCACATAAATTCAGCTTTAGCCTAAGTATACTTGCATGCCAAAACCATGGTGAAGTTCTATATTTTTTCTGTAGAATATGAATTTATGAAAGAATTATGCCTCAAACTAATGATTTCTCCAAAATATCAGATAGCATTACAGCTTTCAGTCATAACTAAGACTGATTTTTAGTATGTCCACCCCCTCCCTGGCACACATGAGCCCAAATTAGCCAAGCCGCCCTCTGACACACCCGTGACAACATACGGCTGTTGAACACTGCTTACACATCTTCATCTGGCAGCATGCCCAGGTAAGCACTGAGAGCCCTGGTTGAAGTGCTGATATGTGCATTCTAGGTGAAAATTACAAAATCACAGTAGGCTAATATCTTCAATAATCACACGTCCCCCTTGGTTGAGCTAGCACCAGATCTTGCTGTCAGAATTTTGCGCTTTACAATTGGCCGCTTGCACAGTTGTGGCTTGCACAACTGAGGTGTGGTGAAATGTGTGTGTGTGGGTGTTTGTGCATGTGACCTCAACACATGGGATACTTGGCAGCTAAAACACCGAGAGTATGCACATAGTACCTTTGGTAACAACAAATATTCCTGGTGCAAAAATGTTGGCAATGCAAATGCTTAGATGCCCGGGTTAAAAAGAAAAATCACAAGAAATCATATTAGCCATCATATACTGTATGTCATGCACAGTCTTGTATTCAGACACAAGTAGTAGGATGCTGTCTGTCTGTAGGATCCCTAAAACTGTGCAGGTCAGCATTCAGACTTCAGCTTCGTCCAAACTCTGAAGCTGTCACTTGATCCATCTGGAGCTCATATGTAACTACAAAAGCAACAACAACAAGGGTGGCACGAGTACAGCAGCCACTGTGGGGCAGTGTTGTATATACTTTTGTGCAAAGTCCTTTATTTATAATCTGTTAAAATCACAGACATTGTTCAGCTTTTTTTTTAAGAGGAGGAACTTTGAGGCACCCCAGTGGCTCACCTCGTAGAGTATGTACCACTAAGGCCTGAGTCCTGATTGCAGCATCCTGGGTTCGAATATGAGCCCAGGCCCTTCGCTGCATGTCACCCCCTCCCTCTCCCCTGCCTTTCCTGTCTCTCTCTACTGTGACTGTCAAATAAAACAGAAATACCATAAAAAAAATCTGAAAGAACAAAAAGCAGAGGAACTTTGGGTGTTGCTAATACTTAGGATTGTGGATAATATATATATGCATACATACATATTTAATGGTAATGCAATAAAAGCATTGTTACAATCTGAATTTGTAAGGTGTTGTATGGTTAACTGTAAGGTCTTTAAAAAGTAAATGTAGCCTAGATAATGGACATTTTTAAGAGACAATAATTAAACTTAGTCTAATAGAAACACAGATTAGCATTGTGCTAATTCTATACAAAAACACCAACAACAACCAAAAAAACAAAAGAACCAAAAACAAACAAACAAAAAAAAAAACATGATATAATTGGAAATAGGCCAGATTTGTAAATTTACTGCTTAGACCAATAAAATTTGCAATTTCTGTGCTTCTGTTTAAAAGAAGGTTACTGACCTGTTGAGAGTGCCATTTACAGTGCATCTATGTACTAACTACTGTGACCAATAAACCTAGAAAGGTGAGAGAGAGAGGGGTAATTTAAATATTCTCCCCTGCACTGTTGCAACTCAGAGCCATGCACACACATGGCATGAGTCAGAATAAGAGGATCTTCTCTCATTGAGTTTTAGCCGTGGCTAGAGGATGTGGGAGCACAACTTCCATTCAACCTGCTCTGAACTGGAGCCATCACACATAAATCCACAGCAAACAAACTAAACATATCGCTGTGAGTGCCTGGTGACAGTGAGCTGCCGTTTGTCATCAGGCATTCGTTAAAATAAAACCAGTGACCGCCTCTGAAAGCCACAAGGCCTATCAGGGGTTGCAGAAGTTTCAAATTTCTTCTTCCGCTCCTCATTAGTCATGGGTGAGCTGTGTATGACTTCATTAACACTTTGGGGCGTCACTGACAACTCCTTGTACAGCAGATCAGAGCTATGTAACAAAGCTAGGGCAGTTGCAATATCAAGCCCTTTATAAAAAAGGCACCCTCCTGGGGATGGTGAAGAATGAGAAATTCTCCACAGTGCATGCTCGTTAACCACTAAAGATCAGTATACAGTAAAGTATGATCTGAATACAACCACTAGATGGAGCTGTAATGCTGAGAATATTAAAATGCTTCACTGCCATCAATTCATGTGTGGAACAGGAAGAGCCAAGAGTAACTAAAAACTCAATTACAGCCCACTTTAATACACAGTGGCTGAGGTCATCTGAGGATTAATTAATCCGGGAGACCACCTGGGAAACTATTTCATAACACATTTCATGAAATTATTACAGATGAAAGACATACCCACGTATGCACACACACATGCACATACTTTCCCATGTACCTGGTTTCCCAAGTCTGGTGTTTGACAATGGCTATTGTCCTCTGGAGGAAAATAAACTTGAGCTTTCCTTTTTCTCTTGGTACATATAGCTCTGCACATGTAACTGGGGCAAACAGCATGACTGCAGGAGTTGGGATTCCACCCTGTCACTGGTAATGCCAGGCGCACATACGAAATCACAGCCAATTCAGGCATCCGGGACGGTCCAAGACAAATTTTCAAGACAGGAGTAAACACGGCACGTTTTTGCTCACATATTGTGAGAAGGTCAGCATGTCACATCTGGATCTCCCAGTGTAGTCTGGGACTGTCTGCAATGTCCGGATCATTTTCCAACATGTTGGAAATTTTGTAGTTGTTCTTGTAATGTGAGAGGGAAACCGCAAGCCACTTTGTCACACAGGCAGAGAGTACGAATGACTGGTTATGACAAGACAAAACATGACAAAATATTTTGACACTGATTATGTTGTCCAGGTGTGTGTACCAAAAGTGGATGAAGATCTAGACTACCTAGCCGCTCGATCGTACATACAGCACCCAAACCCAAGTCCTCTTCTTCTACTTAATTCTTCCTGCATGTATGAAAGAACTAACAAAAACTGCAGCCAGTCGCTGATGACCCATTGTTATAGTCGCTGTTGCTGCTACACAGCAACTTCAATTCTTCAACATGTAGTGAACTTCCATTTGTAGTTGGGCACACTCGAGACTCTGCTGGCACTGTTGAATCTTGTAATGTGCAAACTTGTATCATTGCCAAGTATGTGAACTGTTCTGATGCAAGATGTAATTTGGTTGCTTGGTAGCTTGAATAAGATGTAAGATGTCCTGCAACATTTGGTCGTGTAACGTGCGCCTGGCATATGCTTGAGAGACTTGGAAAACCCCAAGGAGGAACTATCAATTGGTGCTTCATCTGAAAACTGCTATTCTCACAGGGGAAAAACCCCAACTGAATTTCATTCTGAGCCCTCAGGGCTGTCAACACCAGTTAAGTTTTCTCTATCCGCGTTGTCCCAGACCCAGAATGACTGATGACTCTGCGTCTTTTTGCTGCAGGTAAGCATTTTAATCTGCAACTTGTCCTCATGCACTTGCTGCTGACATGGTAATGCAGGCGGAAGTCTCGGCAGCATTAAAGAAAATGTGAAAATATATCTGTAGAAGATACCATCTCATTACCAAGCACACTCTGAGATGCTTATCACTGATTTGACCCGTTTATACTTTATAATAGACTTCTGTGCCCCGAGAACTACAAGAACAAGGCAGACTACTCAGGCTGCATTAAAGGGACTCAATCTTGAAATGCTGCAGCCCTACTCTCATGTCAGCTATAATCTGTTTTTTTGCAGAAATGCAGCACATGAACAAGCAAAAGCAGGCTAAAATCCTACAATAACTCACTCCGTATCATAACTGGCTTTATTGTTTGTTTGTTTTTTCTATTATATTTAGGCTTTATTTAGCCAGGAAGACCCCACTGAGATACAATATCTCCTCTTCCTGGTAATTCTGGGGGAAGAGATACTTTTAATTCTAAGAACTAACATTGCTTCAGTCAAGTCTGAGATTTTCACATTGAAATGTTGGACACACATTTTTTCAAATGAAACCCCTACCACTTGAGAGCCCATGACTCAGTGACAGAGAGCATGTGTAATCAGAACTGTAATTTGATCCCACACTGTAGTTGCCGGATGATGTTTACACACAGCACATCCCCCACACTAGGTTAATGATC
The DNA here is from genome assembly GCF_902150065.1 of Myripristis murdjan. Lineage (NCBI taxonomy): Eukaryota > Metazoa > Chordata > Actinopteri > Holocentriformes > Holocentridae > Myripristis > Myripristis murdjan. The sequence continues at coordinate 30,223,374 of NC_043993.1, forward strand.
CAATTACAAATATGTCCCGGAAAGAGGAATATCAACACTGTCTCACAAATGACAGAACCTCTAATTCTGTGGCAGGCGCTCAAGGGAGCTCTAGGTTTTGAAATATGTCTATCCAGGGTACAACACAGCCATGTTCTCTCATAACTTAAAGCAAAATTGAACTTGGGTAGAATGTTGGGTTGTATAGTTTCCTGGTTGTCAAATGAGTCGACGTGACGATGAAATATCCTCGTTAGTTCATCCGTAATCCCCTGGGATGCTTATCTAGAATACTGTATTTCTCTTCGTTCACTTGCGCACTTCCATAGCCATTATAAAAAACAAGTCCCAGTACCCATTTTGTGAGGGAATTAATCGTCCATTTTCTTGTTATTTTCCAATTTGAGCTGGAAAGACGAAGCAGCAGGTGGCATATATAAGAAACTTACACATAGTGGCCGTGCATACAAGAGACAACCTGATAGTACTTTCCCAAATAATTGTGATTACATGAAAAAATGGGCAACAGGACTTGTTTTTTTTTTTTTTTTAATTTTTATAAGATTCTTTGTTCACATTTATTGATGTACTGAAAGTGTTATTTTGGGAACTGTTTTGCTGCGATATGGAAGTGAATGGAGAGACACAAATACAGTTTTGTGGATTAGCAGCCCAGGAGAGCACAGGAAACAAGGACAGTACACCATCATGTGGACTCACATTAACGCCGAGGTAACTATACAACCAAACAGATCAGGGCAACATGACAGCACATGTCCCTGTAGTGTAGACAGAAGAAATCATCAAGGCACCACAGTATTCGGGATTGTGTTTAGTGTCCCTACTGTATACATTACAAAGAAAGCAAAATAACCAATTAAGGATGGCAGAGGTTTTGATATATTGATAAAGGCCAGCCTGGTCACCTGAAATTTTATGAAATAAGCATGACATCCTAAAATGCAAATGCGTTGCGCTGAAAGCAGGTTTTCCCAGCAGGAAAGAATTACCTGAAGGTGACATGACTGAGAACAGGCAATAGTTTGACATTGAAATAGAGCAATGGAAGGTAGTGGATGGTGACAAACATTTGCCTCAAGTGTATTTAACATTGACCAAAAGTTTACTCTAACCTTAACCAAAGTTGTTATAGCTGCCTGAACTAAACCATTACCCAAGCTTTTAAAATGAAGGACAGGGGAAAATAGCATATCTAATTTGTCCTTTTGTCACATAACCCACTTTGTGGTACTGTCACATAATCCAATTAGTGGTGGAGGAACATAACGGCCACATAATTTGTGTCCACAACACCTAATCTGCATTTCAGGCTTTGTGTTCTTTTCACCAAATTTTATGAGACTGTGCAGCCTTTCAAACATTTGTACAAGGTCAAACAAATACACAATACCATATGCTATGCACAACTCATAAACCCACTCAGATGGTCATAGGAATTCAACAAACAACAATTTGCTAATTATAATGACTCTAAAATGACATCTGACACAAGGTCAGTTACTGGTTTTGATACAGGTCAGATCACTTGATCAAGAATATGCGCAGGCTTTTTTGCATAATTAGGCTGCATGTTCCTTCCAAGTGTATGTAAAAAGTCTAAATGTACATATGCTCGTACATTTATCAACAGGTTTTACCACAGAACTTCAAGTTCTATTCAGGATCTATGGCTTTCATTGTCTTGAGCTCTTCAAATCACCAGCCACAAATGCAGTGTCTGCACACCTCATTAAGTCAGGCGGACGACATTTAAAGACCTTTTTAGAATCAACTCAAATCAAGGTCAATTTTAGAAATTTAAGAAACATGAAAATGAAGACCACTTTAATTTAGACCAATCAGAATAAAGGACTTTAAACTCTAAGTGAGCTCATTTCTCAAAGATAAAATAACACCAGGGAACATATTATAACCTCTAAATGTGAATTCATGACTTAAATGCTTTATCCAACTGCATGTGACACATTTTAACGCTTTGAGTTTAGACAGTAAGCCTTTTCAGGCCTGGACAAAGACTGGCAATGAAACAACTAAATTCATGCTGTTCGCACATGCTAACAGATATGCTGGACAATGATAAGATGCTGTTTGTGCTAAAAGCTACTGATGCATATCCTGTGACAGTTCAATTTTGGTTACATCCTTTAAAAATCCTTTTACGGTGGCTTTTTTTTTGTTTCAATTTACAGCAATTTTGAAGATATAAATTAGCAGCACAAATCAATTCATATGTGTCCTCGAGAGATGACCACAAAACAGTGAGGGTGAGAATACAGTGTGAGTTTTCAGTCAGGGTGTGTGGTTGAAGGCGGTTGTTTTCATTTGGTGTTTCATGATGTGGGCACCATGGAGCCTGTTGAGACTGTAATTGTGATTAAGGGCTACAGAAATAAACCTGACTGCAAGTGACATCAAAGGCATAATTGTAGCACATGACCATGGATCTGTGCATCAGTGAAACTGTTGATAACCGATTAATTATTGATCAGTGCAAGTTAGCAGTTAGTTGCAACCAATAACTTTCTTGTACTAGGGCTGATGATGCCAAGAATGAGCAGCGAGATGTGTTCAGACATGAATGCTACAATGTGGAAGAAAAAAAGAGAATATTTCATCATTCATCATTCTAACAACACCTGTTGAATTTGAAATAAATAAATATATATATATATATATATATATATATATATATATTTTTTTTTTTTTTTTTTTTTTTTTTTTTGTAAATTACGCTGGTCACTCTGACCAACAATGTCAGGTTGAGTGATTATTCCAGATGATATCAAGACAAAGTGATTTCAGCTTCAGTTTGATTTCTCATCTCCCTCACTGGTGTGTCCCTCCGGTAGAATGAATCTCGCGGTGAAAGAATGAGCCTGTTAAATGCTGGGGGAATAGTTTAAAGACCGAGATACATGGAAATCAAGTTAATTGCTCCTTTTCTTCACCTGGGAACTGTCTTGCCTTCCTCCTTCCATTTTTTACTCTTTGATTCTACATTAATCCTCGATAACAAGGGGGCTTTCCCCTTCCATTCAATACCTGCACTACGACAAGACAGAGGAGAGAGGAAGCAAGAGAGAGAATGGACATGGAGGAAAGAAAGAGACAGAGAGAATGAATGGAGTAGAGGCTGCTTTGTTGGCTCTGACAAAGGGGGACTGCAGGACAAAAACAAATTGAGTCAACATGCTCCTCCACTCTTTTCCACAAACTGTTCCCCAGCACAAATTAGACTGGTCCAGCTGGCAAGTCAAAATGCTCACCCATGGTAACTAGAGAAAAATATGGGGAGTATTAATTGTGAGTTAGTCTCAAGAGCCAATGTTCCCTTGAAAACACTGCATCCTGGGAAAGTCTGTGAGACAAAAAAGGAAAATTCTGACTTCATAAGATGAAAACCTGGCTCAAGCCAATGTGTCTGTGAAACGGTCTGACCATTGATTGATGATGTTTTTGTTTTTGTTAGAGTGCACACAATCCACACGCTTTGCAACATTAAAAAAAACTTTCAAGTTTATTCAACACTGACTGTTGCTTCATGTGATGCTAGTGATGATGTTAGTGATGTCTGCAGTGCATACATGGGGTCATCAACAACATCTGTCCAAAAGACAGAATTTTGCAAAGCAGACAATGTGGGGGCTGGACTTTCAAATAACAAAATGTAAATTTATTCAGGCCAAATTAGGCCTATTATTGTTTAATATCTCCACTTTCTTACAATATATGCTACAGCATTGTTTTATTAGCCAATATCAGTGTGAAAATACACATAATCACTAGATACAGTCCCGCTAAACTCGTCCTCCATTAAATCCCTAAAAAAAATTGTGTTTGTGAATATTACAAATTTAGAAGTTTTCTCCATGAAAAAACATGGACATAAATCTACACCTTTAACTCATTAAGGCTAAGCAAATAGTCCCCACCCACCCATCTGCCTGCTCACACACGGGCTCATAACTCACAGCGTACTGCATTGCATTTTAGGGGATTCAAAAATAAGAAAAACACATTTTTGAGTGGAGGGTGGCTCTCAGTAGTGGTAGACCTCTACCAAGGAGGCAGCACACTGAGAAGTGATGGTTTCAATCTGGTGTTCCAGAAACATATGTATGTACTGTGGAGAGAACGACAGGGCAGAGATGACAGGATGACATGCAGCTGGATTTGAACAGTGGTTTAGTCTTAGTATTACATGGTACACGCTCTGCACTGTGAGCCACTGGGGCGCCCCCAGAAATATTAATCAACTTTAACTGGTTTTCATGCTGTTATGCAGTGGTCTGATTGGTGGAACACGTTGTCCCCATGCTTGCATGAGGATACGGCAGAAGCCACATTCCATTCAGGAATTGGTTCCAGCTTCAACTGTCCGAGGCCGCTGCTATTCAGAGCACAACCAGCGAAGCAGGCGCAGCTTTGTGAGTGAGGTAGGCCTGACTCCTGCATCAGGTGTCAACTACTCAGAGGTAACTAATAATAACCTGACAGGTGGCTTTATAATGTCTTCAGAACCCACAGGTCAAACGCACATATGTAGGGCCAGTAAATCATTCCAAGATACATGATGTCCATCTCTTTTTTTTTTTCTTTAATATACAAAGAAATATCCTAAATACTGGAACAGTTTTTTTCCACCTGATACAAATTCATTAATATACTGCAGGCTGGATGGGAAGAGTTGGCGGGCTGGATGTGGCCCATGGGCCACCAGTTGACAATCATTGCCATATAGCCTAATCCTGCTCTGAGTGACAGCTCACGAAGTCTTGGCTGCTGGAGGCTTCCATGGAGGATTTATGATGAACAGAAATGACTGATGTTTTGATGTCATGCACTGGAATGGATATTTTAGGTACTGAAGCAAAACCTGTCCACAGAACAAAACAGTACAAGAGGGGTTTGTTTAAAAAAAAAAAAAAAAAAAACAAGCATGCCCCTGGCTAACATTACAAACTGTCGAGGGACTGCCTAGGCGCTCACATTACCCTGTTCAGTAAGAGAGAAAATGTATATTTTTGTCTCGCTGAAGTGATTTCTGATATTCTGCATCCTAAATCATTCAATCCAGCCTCAAGCAGTATATAGAAAGTGAAGAGACAGGCAAAGATCCAGCATGTAAAGGGAAGCTGAAAATAAAGGAAAGTTGAAAATTGTTGTTGCTAAGAAGTTCACCAGAAATCTGTTTCCTTAAAAACACGTCTGACTGGCTTGTGGTCCCTTCATTTAATTCTTAGTCTGTAACCCTGCCAAACAATTGCAAATGTGTGGCCAATCCGTCTCCCATTTCTTCTGCCTTTTCTACAACATGCCTCAAGTTTTGCAGGCTCTGTGTGGGGTGCAATGGAATATCCCTCTGAGTGCCAACTGCAGCAATTAGAGGCGTGACCTGATCCAGCGCTATCTCTGCATGTCAATCCCCAACTAAAACATGCATACCTCCCTCCATAGAACAGCCACTCTTCTGTGTCTGTGTGTTCGGAGCAGGGTAAAGGGCTAGTTTTGCTGAACTACATCATAAAAAAGGCGTACTTTCGGAAAAATAAAAAATGACCACTGATTTTTATATGAATGATTCAGCCTCAGTGGTTGAAGCTCACACGCTTCCATGGGTGGAACTCAAACTGGTGAGAGGAGAGTAGGTGGAGGAAGCTATGGCAGAGACAGACTGGTAATGTGAAGAGGGAAAAAAGGAGATAGAGGGGCTTTGCTGCAGTTGTCTGCTATAGAGTTCAGGATGCATTACCTACCCAGTCTGCGGTGCGAGCTGGCAGTAAATGTGCACACAGGCACACACACATGCACACACACACAGCTAGAATTTCTATCACTTTTAAATACCTCCATTCAACACTAAACTGAAGAGCGTTGAAGTCTTTCCTTACCTCCTTGCTCTTTTCCTTCTCCTCCTGCATGCCTGTATGTGGACTGTGTGTTTGACTGTGTCTCTGTCTATGTGTGTATGTGTATGTGTGTGTGTGTATATATGGAGATTCAACCTGATAACTGTCTAGCTCAGAGGAGCTCTCCTCAAACTACTGCCTGTTCTCTGGCAGCACCGGCTGCTCATTGTGCTGGTGTGAGTGTGAGTGTATGTGTGCCAGCATTGTCAGTGTTGTGGGACAGCAATGAATTGCTTCCCCATCGCTGCACTGGCAACTCTGCGGCAAACGAGTTCCCTCCCACACCCTACCCCGCTGTAGGGAGCCCAGCCAACAGGGAACCACAGGCAGACTGTCTAAACTGCAGCACGGCCACTTAATAAGGCGACACACAACAGGGAAGAGCTCAAATTAAGGTCTGAGAACTAGCAGACTGATAAGAAGGAATACATTTGCTGTTGTTTTGTTTGTATTGCTGTGCTTGGTTTTATTATTATCATTATTATTATTATTATTATGAAAAGGTTGCAAGCTATTTGTGTTCTGCAGAAGCTTCTTGAAGCTTCTCGACCTGCCTAAAGGAAACCTGTACAACATCATTTCAGTACAATTATTGCGTTTTGTGCTCCCAGTAATTACTCAGACAGCACACTGGATATTCATTGTGTTCAACAGAAAAATGGTAAACTCTGCCAATGGTGGTATTAAGCCCTGCCTGCGGTGCCAGATGAAACTTGCAGACAAAAGCTGAATTTTCCCAACTTTTACTGCAGTGCTAAATACAATATTTGTACTGAAACATCTAGATTTTGTCTAATGAAGGTCTAGCACTGAAACGCTGTAAGTTAGACCGTGTGTGTGAGTCTGTTTGCAACTTCTGAAATACCTAGAAAAAAACAGCACCCATGTGCTATTGTACCTATCTGTTTATGGACTTACACTGTCTTCCAATGATAATATATAATAACAGTACTACTATTACTACTACTACTAATACTACTGCTACTGCTACTATCACATGCCCAGGACAAGATGTTCTCCAAAAGACTCCCCAGCAGATTATTTAAAGGTTATATGACCTGGGACACCTGACCTCGGGTTCCTCCACTGTCGGCAGCCCTGACTACTAATACTACTATTACTACTATTAGTAATAATAATTTTACTTTAGCTCTTTTTTAAAATAAGATAATAATACGTCACAGAACAAACAACCAACGACATTTTATGTGGGACCTGAATAATGCTTAAAGAAATAAAGAAATAAGAATAAGAAGAATAAAGTAAAGAAATAATTTAAGATAGGCATGAAAGAATAGTGCTGAACATAAGATTACATAAAAGCCTGTAACAAGTCTGTTTCAGATGTGATTTAAAAAAAGAAAGTGATTTAGCAAGCTTGACCCCCTCAGGCAAGCTGTTCCACAGCCCTTACAGCAACAGACCATCTCCTGCTTTAAATGAAATCAGTAAATTTGTGATATGATTGTGCCTTTTTGTGCCCAAGAAAAGCCTTGCTTCAGCATTCTGCACTAGTTGTAGACATAATGGAGACTTCTGGGTTAAGCAGATATACAGAGAGTTGCAGTTGCAACAAGATGGGATAAAATAGAGGCCCTACTCGTTCACCAAGTAACCAAAAGATAACACTACCCGCTTCACTTGCAAATCAAAATTCACATTTCTATTAAAAATATGTCTGGTTTAACGCTGGCTGACAGACTAATCAGATTAGTGTGATGTGAATTTGTAATATTAAGTAGACCAAACGACATTGTAGAGTTGTAGAGAGACATTTTGAGTTATCTTTCAGGATAATTGAGCTGATGGGGGGTTACTACATTTAAAGATTAATGGAAGATTCAACTGAGAACAGTTTGGCGTAGCACTGGAAGGAGACCTAATACTGACCTCTACAGGAATAAATGTGATGATGAGGAGTTACCTATTCTGAGTGAGAAAGTCCTGCCTGAGAGACAGGAGGTGAACCAGTTCAAAGCTGCACCTGTGATCCCAACCCAAACTGAAGCCAGTCTAATTAAACTGTGATCAATGGTGTTGCATGGCAACAACTTCATCTTAAGACTCTGGATAAAAACAGTAATTGTGATTGGTCTGTAATTACTGAGGTGCAGAGCTGATTTTTAAGGAGTGGTTCAACAAAGCATGCTTAAAACTAACAGGAAAGTGGCCAGATGCCAATGAACTATTAATAAAATAATTAATAAAACGTGGTATCCAAATCTTCCTTGAGTAACTTTGTTGGAATGATATATATGGGGCAGGTGGTGGATTTCATGAGTGAGATGATTTTGTGAGAAAATGGTGGATAAGCAAGAGCTGTCTTTTTTTGGAGTCAATGAAGCAAAGAATGCATCGCCAAATGTTGGTTTGGCTGGGCTATTTCAATGCCCCTCTTGTTTTCCTATTATTTAACAGGAATTGTGTTTTTAAAAAAACTGCATGTTTTCTTAGAAAAAACTGCGTGGTTTGTGCCCCAAACTGCATGGGATTAGCATAAGGTGGGCATGTCTGCAAAGGGGAAACCTGTGGGTTCTGATAGAAGCCATTTTCATTCAGATATTTTGAGGTGAAAGGTCAAAGACCCCCTCTGAAAATGGCCATGCCAATTTTATCTTCAGCCAGATTTTGGACTGATATTTAGCTCCCTTGCCAAAAACGTAGCATGACATCTTTACTCTAGCTTTAAAACTGAGCCCGCTACATCCTCTGAAAGACAGAAAGTCTGTTGGCTGGGCCTGCTGGCAGGCCATTGCAACATTAAGAGTTTAACTCATGTCTGAACTTTGGCAACAAGGAGAAATTGAGGTTGACTGACAGGCACCTTTTTTTCTTTGATAATTCAACCACTATGTGGTCTTTAATGTCTTCTAATTTTACATTTTTGTCCCTATGACAAACAAATGGTGCATCATCATTTCACAAACCATTCCTTTCCTCTCTCATCTTTTCATCATCTTTCATTAAATAATCTTCTTTTCTTAAGCTTTTCTACTTTGTTTTTAGCGTCTGCTGGCTTTGCAGCTTCACCAGGCCTTTTCACGCTGGGTGTGTTGCCACATAACTTTTTATTTAACCCATCACCATGTCTGGTGGTCTAAAAAAATCTACCCAAATATACTGCAAATATTTACCTGTATTTGGCAGGTGGTGGGTGCTAATTTGCCACCCTGACTGACATGCTGCGACGGCTTTGTGTTTTTTAAGCCACAATGTGAATGCAGCATAATAGAGCCTCATAGCATTAACCGGTTTATCTGTGTAAAGGTGTGACAGCGTATCAGGTGGTATCTGTCAGCAGAAGGGTATCCTACTGTACTTTGAGCCTCAAACATACTTTGCCAGTGGCAGAAACAATAGCGTTCTATTTATTTAATGTACTTAGCCCCTGCAATGGTGGGGTGACAGTTTTTTTTCCAAGATAAGAGCTTCTGTTTTTATTCTCTGTGCCTCTTGTGACAAAGCAAAGGACCCAGATCCTCAAGGGTAAATTAAGCTATTGTCTTGCCTGGGCTACAGAGATCACACTCTGCCAGCCTCCAGACCACTAACAGAGAGAGCAAGAAGAAAGAAAAAGTGTTGTTTTTTGATTAGCAAAAGCAGAGGTGACAGCATGTGTCATGTATCTTTGTAGATATGAATTATGATTTACAAACCCACACACAGGTTAAAATGAGACTTTCATACTGTGGGGCTACATAATGCTGCTAAATTAAATGACTACCTAGTCAATAAGCTCCACCAAGTAGCAACAGTTGCTATGCAGAGTGCCCTGGTTACTGTGTCAGCCAACTTTCTTGTGTGGGAAGACAATTATTGGACTTGTGGATTTAGTCTCAAAACTGTTTATGTCAACCATACAATTAAAACTCAGTTTGAGTGGTGAACAGACCACCCAAGCACTCAAAACGATAGAAGAATTGGGCACAGCTGATTTTTGAGAGTGTGGAGTTCTGCTTTATGAACAGATCAGAATGTTGCCATCCAGTAGTGTTTATTTGAGAGTGTGTGCTGTGCTTCAGAAGGAGGACAGGCTATTTATGACCACTGTATTCATGTTTTAATTAAACACCAAAATGAAATCCAGTGTGCTCCCAGCAGTTTTTCAGCCTGTGATCTATATTGAAAACGGTTATAAGGGGTTTACTGTGTTTTTGCTGGGGTGCAAAACCTAAAAAGAGGGTTCAAAGTTTTTTCTGATAACAAATGATGGGGCAAGTGATAACTTGCAATGCACAGAGGTTCCATTATGTTCTCAGAAACACGCACACTTGCGCAGATCTAGTAATCTGTGTTCTGTATGATGGGAATAGTTAGAAGGAGATCTTTTATTTCCCAGCTTCCTCTCAAAATATTGACCTTTTTTTTTTTTTTTTGTAGAGTGATCCTTGAGCTGATACTTGAACAAAACCTGCAAAACAACAGCAATAATAGCTAAAACAAAAGTTTAAAATATTCACCTTAAAGTCAATCTTCAAAGCTTTTCTTTTCTGAGCTAAAGATACTTCAACCAGTGTGAACTTGCGACTGGGAAAATTCTTTCAAACTTTCTATGTCTAATGCATACACTTGGGGTAGTTCAAAGTGCACACTGAGATAAGTGAACAGATTCTTTGTTTTCCCATCTCAACACTGTAATATGGATATCTTGGTGGTAAATGTTTAATCATATGGAATATCTACTGTAACCACTCAATACTCCGTGAACGTGGCATGTGGGTGATTATGCAGAATAACCAGATGAGTTAACTGTGATGGAAAGCATACTGTTCCCTGTTGACACCTCTAAATCAGCTGATTAGGATATCTGTATCAGTTACTGATACAGATATCCTCATCAGTATCCTCACCAGAGTATATTGTCTCTTCCCACAATCTGCCGTGGTCTAGACCAAGTGCAGCTGAAATACCACTAATCCGTTCAATTGTGCAGCAATCCCACAAAACTGAGCTTCTCTGAAGAGTGTGAATTTGACTTTCCGATGCTTTAAACCATCTGTCAAGTGCTAAGTCATTGTTTGAAGTACAGTAAACCAACCACTGCTACCACTCTGTCTGTGACAGGCACATTTTAAAAACAGACACATATTTGGTGGCTTTATCTTTGAGGGGAAATAAAACACTGCAGCTTTGAATCTCATTTTGCACATCTTCACTTTCAGCTTTCCAGGAAACAGTCTGAATTTATTTTAGCACAATTCAAAAGTACAGTAACACCGTAAGACACTGACACTGCTATTACTATCATCTACAGCCTAGTTTTACATGGTACATTCATCTTGAAACAGTTTGTGGTCAGATTGTATTGGGTTTATGTTATACAATGCAACTGACCAACGTCTAATTGTAAGCTTCAAGCTTCATTTGCAATTATTTTTCAGCAAAACATTACTTGTACAGTATGCACACAAAAATTATTTGCTTATTGCTTGCTAATGCAGTCAGGGTGTTAAATTGCTTCATTTTTTCGTAAGTGCAGTGGACGTTAATGTGCCTTAATAAAGCTCTTACATTTCCAACCGTAGCTTGTGACATATTACATAACATTCACTAACTGATATTGCTTTGTAATTGCAAGTCAGACACTTATTCTCTGGTATCTTCATCACAATACTCTGAAATTAGCATGTATATGGGTGTTAGAAGTATGAAATTTTGGATTTGGTTTACCAAACTAAAGTGAATCCAAGATAGAGAAGTGCAAACATTAGAGACTGGCAGTTCATGGCTTCTTACAGGCAACTGTGGATAATATAAATGTGCAAACAACTGGCGCGCCATCTTGGGCAAAGAGCACAGGAATTGTAAAAATATTGTAGTAAACCAGTGCAATGACTAGAGACTATATGCTTCTGAGCTCAAATGAAGTCCTATGAGCAGCATTAAACCTGTAAGGGCAAGGATGTAAGTTTGAATCCCAAGATACACTGCAAAAAAGAAAATATCGGAGTAAATAAACACCATCTCTGTTCACTACACCAGTGCTGATTTATGCAGGTTTGCACAGAAACCCCTGCAAATCTAGCGCCACTGGATCAATCAATTATTGATCAAAAAGAACGCACATGGAGGGACAGTTGTGAAATTGAAGAGAGAGGCAGGGAGCAGGAATGGGAACATTGCTGAGTCCAGCCCCTCTGCTGTGGAGGGAGAGACAGAACGAAGGGGACGGAAGGGAAAACTGGTTAAATGTGATGATTCATCATCCACCATTGCAGTGCTATGCCAAATTAGCTTCAAGGTCTACACTGCAACTTGGACTTGTCAGGTATTGCTAGTCTGCCAGAGAGTCACCGATTGTCTGTCTGCACGTCACTACCAAAGCATCGACCGAACTGAGTGTAACTAATTGATCTGACCCGTGCAAAATAGCCCTTTCTTAATGGCATTTGTGATCCTGGTGCATTACTCACGGTTCCCTTTTCACTGGGTGAATTTCATCATTGCTTCTCCACTACACTAAACAGAAGGTTAAAATGCATCTGAAGCATGTAATTCCAAAAACAAGTGCTATACTACCAAAACACAACACCATGGATTACAATGAGCGAGAGAGTATGGAACAGCAAGGAGGTTCCTCTCTCGTCATTTGGCTAATCCCTGACATTAAATATGCAGCCTTTCCCTCGGGATGCCTATTACATGAGGAAGCAGTTGTCAGAGACCCTGGTCTGTGAATTTAATTTGATGCCTTTATTCCAAGGTGCTAAGTGTGGCATTCTGACATCAATTAATCATTGCCACATTAATTTTTTTTACATTGATTACCATAAGTAAACAGAACTATTACCGAGAAGATTGTCAGCCTGTGCCTGCCTCTACACTGCATTTTACATGATATGCAAACGGGTCAAGTTTGGAAGGAAATTTACTGGATTGGTTCACAGCAACAAACAGGAAGAGGGTGCTGTTCTTCCAGCACAACTGAAGATCAAGCTTTAACAATTTCTTGGTGTGGCAAACGGAGGAGGTTAAAACCCAATGGAAAAATCACCTCAAATGTTTCTCTTTTGCAAGAAAGCCAAAAGTAAAACCATCACCTCAAGAAATTAGGATCCACTAATTGGGAAAAGAAACCTCATCTGCATTGTATAGACTTACAGAAAAGTAATTGGAATCTGGTGATAAAGGTGGCAAATTGCTCTCTTCAATAGAGTAACACTGCAATATTGGCTTTATAGGATCGCAGTTATCTCTAATATGTGCACAGAAATAAATAAATCTGGCATTTCAAGAATACTATTCAAAGTTGTATGAATCAGAATGTCAACACAACCCATATATGGTAGATGACTTTCTTAACAATGTACCCCACCCACTGCTGAAAGTCAATGAAAAGGCTTATGTGGAGACAGACGTCCAGGAAATGGAAGTTAACGCAGCCATTAAAGCTCTCACTGCTGATAAAGCACTGTGATAGGATGGTTATAGCAGAAAAATCTTTACATTTTTCCGGGTCGTCCCGTCTCCAATTCTGACATTAATATACAAGGATATTATTGCCACTCAGTGCCTAGTAGTATGAGCACAGTTGTTGTTTCCCTGTTGCCAAAACCAGGTAAAGACCATTTACAAATGGGCCATTTCTGTCCCCTCAGCTTGTTAAATAATGATTATAAAGTGTTTGCTAAGATTCCTGTGATGCATCTTGAGAAAGTGATCTCCACATTAATTCATTTAGATTAAGTGGGCTGTATTGCTGGACACCCTGCAGCTCATAATATGAGAACAGTTTTTCATATAATGTCAGAGGCTGTATCTCTCCAACACCCAGCTGCTGCAATCTCACTCAATGATGAAAAAGCATTTGACAAGACATAGTGGTCTTATCTATTTCCCATACTGCCAAAGTTTGTCTCTGGCCCAGTATGCATAAAATGGATTAAGGCCCTCTATCATAACCCAGTAGCATGTGTGAAAACTAATGGTTTAATATCTCCCCCTTCCCAGTTTTTCAGATCCACCAGACAGGGATGCCCAGCCTCACCAGTTATCTTTATGTTAGCACTTGAGCCTCTTGCCTGTGCTACTAGGTCTAACCAGAGCATATTACACTTTTCAAATAGTTAAAAGCTAATCTTTATGCAGATGATATCACACTGACATTGTCCAGTTCAGATTATTCAGTTCCACTTCCTAAACTAATGATTTTGGCCTGTTTACAAGAGTACAAAATCAATTTTTCTAAATCATCTTTCATGACCGGGATAACAGACCTCAACTCCTATTGTGTGGAAGTCACACAGCATGAAATATATTGGAGTTAACATCAGATCTCTATTTTATAGCATTTTTGAGTTGAATGGCCTAAAGGTTTTAGAAACTGTCACAGAAGACTTAAAGAGACAAATTTACCTTTATCAAGGTGGGGAGGACAGAACTACTCAGAACAAATGTACTTCCCAGATAAGCCTCCCTTTTTTACGGTAATCCTGCTAAAATTTCCTCAGAAAGTGGTTCAGCGAGATTAGCAAACTATTTTCCCTGTTTTAATGGAAAGATAAAAAGCCCCAAATGAGCCAAATAGCTGTTCCTAGGAACCAAGACAAGTCAGGCAGGTGCAGTACCTGAAGATGGCTGAAGAAGAAGATATTTTCTGAAAATAACATGTTAACATGTTTCCCTAGCTTCAGTCTGGTCTCACCCTAAATATGATAAACACACCCAAAGCCCTTTAATTCTGGTTTGGTGCAAAGTGGTAAAAGCACTACATAAACATCTTCAAATCAGTGGTTTATCCAGTAAACGCCATCTGCATTATATAGACTCATGGAAAAGTAATTGCTGAGCCGGGTCAGTTACAAAAGGACAGTGATCTAATACATTTTCATGAACGCATGATAAATTTTGGTCTAAATAATTCAAAACGTCTTCCAATATTTGCAGCTGAAATCTATTCTGCACAATTACACACTTAAAAACATTACTCTTGGTAATAATGAAACTATTGATATTCAATTAAGAGGTGCAGCCACTGGTAGAGGCACTGTCTCCAAACCATATAGACTAGTATGCAATACTTTTTTGGCATCCATAAAAGCACAACGGGAGAGAGATCTGGGTGTAGCTCTCACAACAGATCAGTGGGAAGCCATTCAAGCTGTCTGTCGAACTGTGTGAGGTATAAAGTTATAGAAATTAGGAATTTGTTCAGGTCATATATCAAGTCACAAAGTGAAGAGAATTAACCATAACGTCTCCGAAATGTGCTGTCATGGCTTTGGGCTGACCGGAACTTTTATGCATGAACTGTGGCAGAGGTAAGAATGTTTTGGGTAAATGTAAAAGGATTTTTATGCAAAATATAAAATATAAATTTCCAATTATGTCCAAAAGTGGGTCTACTGGGCAGTAAGATAGGTGGAATAACATCAAAAGAATTACACCACCTGACTAGATGAGCGTTTCTCTCAGTGAAACAGACAGTATATGGAAAGAAATTACTGATTGAGGAAACTGAATTGTTTTAATATAGAAAGCTGGCTTAAAGATTATTTGGACTGCTTTCATTTCTTATTTGTATTTCTTTGTTGTTACTTTCACTTACATACATGTGTGTGGTATTTATAAATGACCACATATTGTGCAGGTTGCTGGTCATGATGGCAATTATATAGGCCTATATTGGTGTATAGCACCCTGAATAGATTTGTGTTTTTGTGTTTTCTGATATCCCTATGTTGACCACAGGTGGGTCTTGAAGGCTTGATGGGGAGCTTTATTTATATTGTTTGTTATTGTTATTATTTATATTGTTTGTTACAGTTTTTATATTGTTTTTGTTATTATAAATCTGGGATTTTTTTTTTTTTTTTTTTTTTTTTTTTTTGAAGAAACAAGGATCCCCTTTGCAACATGAAGACATTTTTTTCAGGGGAGGTTTGTGGGAAATGTGATCTTAATTTGAAGAAACACTAGTGCTAATAACAGGTTAACTCTAGAGTGTGACAGAGACTAATAATGATCTAACCATGGTCTCATTTGTTCCCAGTAATCATTCAAAGGTATCAGAATTATACAAACAATGACATATTGATGGTCTTAAGGGGACATTTAAGTTCACTAACATGAAAGTCCTGGGAACATTACATAAAAATATTTCAATAAGCCAAAAGACAAAAAAAGAAAAAAAATCCAAATAAACAAAAAAGGCAAACAAAAGTTAATGCAATTATAACATCTCACAAAAGAGCACAGAACACTGGCCTGTGCTGATCTGACATGAGTAATGTCTTATTTTATTGAAGATTGCTCTGTTTTTAAGGGTTTGAGTTCTGTGCAGAATAATTACACATTATTATTTCAATTTTTCTGTGATCACACTTAGTGGTTGCTCAGCTATTTGTAATTAGTTAGGTCACATATTCCTTTTAGCAGTGCCAGCTGAGCGAAGAGGATGAGAGCTACTTGAAAAGATGGGAAATACAGAACACTGGTGCATATAATAAACAGCATACTGACAAACTAACTATGCTTAAATAATGTTTCTTAGTAAACAGCAAACTTTAAATTTGACATTTCCCCAGAATAAGAATAAAAATTTTTAGATCCTGTTCATTACTCTCGTTGTTTGCTACGAGCAAGATGATGCCAAAGTACACTAAGTGCTTGTGGATAATCTACATGGAGATATAGATTAAAATAGAACACTACAGATCACTGATATCAGCTTCATTGCAAATTAGGCTCTAGAAATCTATGTGGAGACTTCTGCTGTGATGTTGAGAAGTCATCGAAAACGTCTCTACAAACGCTGATGAAGTCCTGTCTTCAAGCTATGCACCTTATTTTCAACAGAAATGTGGACAAAGCCAGTTAATGTTTTTTTGTGCAAGACTTCTGGTCAGGCACTTCCGGTCACTGGTTAGCTAACTCACTCTTCACCACAGCAGCTGACACAACAACTCTTTGGACAACTATCGGCTTTGAGGCCGATAGTTTGCACAATTACGGGTTGTCATAATAACTGGTACAAACGAAAACTTGCTTGGAGCAGAAATGTTATGATCATTGACTGCGTATGACAGCTGAATGTGGAAGTGAGGTGCCCTGCGATCTTCATCCCTCTCCAGAATGATGAATCCCTTCACCTGTGGTTAAAAGCTTTAAAGTTGGTTCAGTAGCTTTGTGACTTCATGTCAGATTGGTACAATGTGTCAAACGTCAAACCTAAACATTACCAAGTAGGCAACTGTTCAATTCACATTTTTTGATCTCAAATTGTAGTTTAATCCCAAAACATTCAGCACAGCTACAGTAACTATGTGAAATACACAGACTAGCAATCTTAGTGACCTGTCAGCAGGAAGCAACAACTAGCATGTTGTGGCTCTGAATAGACAATTCATGAGCCTACCTTGCATAGGAACACATCTGCATGGCTGCAGGTCTTCCTCTGACCCCCGACACAGGAGCATTTAGCCGTCTCAACAGCACCAACTGATGTGGTAGGGACCCAGGCAGAGCGAAGATCATCTTTACTTTGAACAGGCTGGACATCAGCCTTCATAAATAACTAGGTCCTCAATGTTGTGCATTAACACCTTGTCAAAATTCCCACTTTCAAGGTACTGATAACCGTCTGTGGTTTTACAGTTGCACACTGTAGACCCATCCACCCCAAAAGAAAACAAAAAAATAGTTAAAAATGTCATTGTATGCTATATGAGGCCACTTCTTTAGGTCATCCTCCCACTTGTTAATAGTTTGAGGGTGTGACAGCAACCTGCCATTTTGATTTTTTTTATTTATTTTTGGAAGTACTCCCATGACATTGTTAAATAAGCAAGTTAAGCCAGTCAGTTCAGCTGGGGGAAGCATTCCAAAATAAGGTGAATAAACAAGCTCCTTATAGTTGTACACATCTATGTGTTGGGCATTGTCACTGGCAGTCAATCAACCCATTGCTCTAAGACATGACTGAGGCTACTTTCAAGGCACCTTATCTTCAGTGATCCCCGTGTGAATACAGTTTATTGGAGAGGCTGGCTAATCGCTGCTTCACCTCAGCCTGAGGTGGGCTTTCTGCTGGGAGAGAAGCGAAAAACCAGGCCAAAAAATGACTTGGCTAGTATTGACGGTATTGAGTCAAGCTTTTGTGGAAAGTATACAAAGGGAAAGGGGTGGTTATGGTAATCAATATGTACTGAAAGAAGATATTTGCTTTTCAGGCCTCATTGCGTGTCCTACTGTTGAGTACTTCTGATCACTGAAAACCTGAGATGCAGATGCCGAGCAAAGTCATCTAATTGCAAAACAAGACATTTACTGCTCCTTTGTCAAATCTTTGTGGTCTTTATTTAATCCCAAAAGATAATGAAACAACACAATTGAGAAGAAATTATAGTTTTCAGATTCATGTGTCTTTAAGACATAATCTAAGATCTTAGTGATATAAGTTTTTCAAAAACTACAGAGTAAATATATCAGTTCCTTTGTTTTGTTTAAACATGTTTCACCTACAGCTTCAAATGCTCTTCTTAAAAAAAAAATAACAATAATAACAAAAAAAGAAAACACCAAAGCCAAAGAAGTGCAAACTGTCCTTTGACACTGCTCAAGGGAGCAGAAAACACCACATTCTGTTCCCAGGTATTTGAAAGGTTAGTTCCTTTAAACTGGTGACCTACAGAATTAAACTGCAGACTGAAAGCATCCATTATTCTCTTCTAATATGAGTAGGAATTGACAAACATTTTCTGCAATGGAGAAGTGGCAGCGCACAGTGCCTCCCTGATGGCAGCAAACAGTGTTCAGTCAATAAAGTGGCTTAATTCCCTTTATCATCATAATTTCTAACATAACCACTCTAGCCTTGGACCATGCTTGTTCATTTCCCCAAAGGTGCATGGAGCTGCGATAATCAAGGTCAGAATTTACACAATTCATGCTACAAAGTATCAAATCTCTTAAAATTCATTTTTTAAACCAATCCCAGGCTAAGCAGTGCACAGTGCAGGCAAACAAGGAATATAAAATTGGATTAATTCAGCTGACGGCCTGGGGGCTGGATAAGGAGCGACTGTATTTCTGAGGTAAGTCACAGCAGCTTTAATATAAAAGACACTACCAATTTTGATATATATGATTCGCTGTTAATGAGTATGAGCTATTACTTCATGCACTTCCAACTAAATTGACTCATGCTCTGAGGCTGGAGTCCCTGCGCTCCAGCAACTGTGCACCCCTACCGTGGAATAATATAACATAACACGCTAGCTGTCGTTGCCAAGCTGACTGCTAATTCCACTGAGCTTTTGCAGCAGTGAGTGATCAAAGCCTACACTGAGCCTACTTAGGAAGCTGGGCTAACTCTTTTATATCAGCCAAGGCTGAAGGTGGAGGTGACTGAAGGGCAAAGCTGTGTAAAGCCCCTTTCTTCAACAAATATATGTACAGTAAGACTGCTGTAACCTCAATCAAAAGCACATTTACTTTACTGGTAAGCAGGCCAGAGGGTATTAAGAAAGAGTAGCACAACCTAAGCTTTTAGTATTTTCTACTCCAAAAGACTGCTTTTCAATTTTGGGAAACAGTTCTATAAAGGAGAGACAAGGGAAGTTTACAAAACACATGCCAATAAATAAATAAATACATTTTAAAAATAAAAATACAACCTATAAGCCCCACATTTCTTCCTCCACTCACTCACTGTGCTTCACGTGGAGTCACACATCCTCTGTACTCCAGCCCTCTCTGACTCCCTGCTACCACCACAGCCATCAACACACCTCCACACACACACAAACACACACACTGCTAGAAATCCCTTACCTGCATATCTGATCTCAGGGCACAGTAGCATGCAAAAAACATGGCAGTGTTCTAGTAACATGAAGGAAGCTGGGGCTGACTGCTGAAGCTTCTTCAAGGAGAAACAGTAAGCCAAGAAAGTGGCCGCAACATCATATGAGACGGAGGTGGTAGGATCCCTGAGTGAGAAAACGACTCCTCTACCATACTACAGCAACGAGACCCCTCTTTATGTAGGGAATTTGGAAACACAAAAGAAAAAAAAAGGAAAAAAGAAAAGCAAAAAAAAGGGGGGGAAGCTTCACTTGATGCTAAGCTCCATCGCAGCTCACAGGCAAGCAGGCGGGACTCAGCTGTGGGGGGTGGGGTTGGGAGGGGGGGTGAAAATGTGTGTCTCACCCTTGTGGTGATAATAAGGAGAAGAAGAAAGTAAAAGGAGCAAAATCTGGTGCCTGAATATGAGCAGCATGTGCAGGATGAACTGGAAAATAAAGGAAGGGCTGAGAAAAATGGCAGAAGCGGGTAGTGTGTGTTTTGTGAGTACACAAGGAAATGTGTAAACATGATGAGAAAGATGCCCGGTGCATGAGTATTTGTGTTCATGTGCGTGCACCATAAGCACGCACATGAACTCATAAGCACATGGAATCAGTGTGTTGCTGGGTATTTCCATTTCCAGTTGCACACCACCTTGGATGAAATATTCTTTCTCTCACCATGCACTCACTCATTCTCTCTCACACACAGTGTTACATAACGAGCAGTACTCCACAGTGTCACTCCACAGAGCTCTGCAGAAAAACAGCAGCAAAAGAGTAACACCTCATTATTTCTCAGGTTTTAAGCTTCTCCCATGAATCGGAAAAGCAAAATTTCTGTGTGCTGCAGATTTTACATTATTTTTGCAGAACAATAGCCAGTGTAAATCAAGGATAGCAAAAGGAGGATCGTCAGACCATCTTGCTTATAAATGCTTCAAAAAATGTGGGCACCATTATAAACATGCAATACTATTTATGACACCATTCATGCAAAACTATGACATTAAATGTAGCAATCTAAATTGCTTATTTAGATTGCCAAAATTGTTTTGGCAAGGGTGTCATACCATAGAAAATTCATCAGGACGTTGAATAGGCACAGGTGTCCCGAAGTGGTGATGTAACATGTTCAGCTCACAATGATTCATACTTTTTTTTCATCTAAGGTCAGTGATGTCATATACAGTGAAGCAAGGATACGATCAATAATGTGAATAGATATATCTTAATGATTCACATTTTTGTCAAAGTCAGTGCTTTGACTTTGAGAAAAATATTATATCATATTACATCACTGATCTTACATGAAAAAAATCTGACTTTCTTGGAACTGAATGTGTCATTATCGGTTATGGACACTTGTGCCTATATAACTTCCTGATTAAAATTTCTTTGTTATGACTCCATGATGAAGGCAAACTGCTGAAACATGTTGACAACATAAAAAAAAAAAAAAAAAAAAAAAAAAATATATATATATATATATATATATATATATATATAATAGCATTAATGATAGATTTTACCTGGAGAGAAGTGTGCAGCCTTCCTATATTTAACGTCCTAATTTTGAGCCGATGCTCAGCACCTTATCTCGGGTGTGTGCTCTTCACTGAACTACTTGAACCATTCATGCAAAACACAATTAATTATAGGCTAACACTTACAGAGCATAATTTATCCTCATTATTTATAATAATGAATACAGACACACTATTATGAACAACTTCTAATTATTCATCAGTTTCCTGTGATTTGAGGTTCTATACACAATACTCCTGCACCGCTGTATTATCAAAATGGCAATCACAAGCCATTTTCAGATGAGATTATTTGACATCATCAGTAATTTCTGACACAAAGAAGTTTAGTTCACTTGGTTTTCAAGTGCATAATTACACATCAGAGAAGAGCCTGTTGGCTGACAATGAAGCTACTGACTATTGATTGTGGAAGTGACACAGTGAACAATTCAGGGGTTAATACGGTAAAAAAAAAAAAAAAAAAAAAAATGAAGCATGCTTTCTCTCACTTCTATGAATAGGATGAGTGGTCAAATCATTAAAATATCATGCTGCAGCTCCAGTGCTGTTATGAGGCTATCTTGCTGCCACATTAGCTTTACAAATAGGTTGCACTGAGGTTCAGGATAACAAAGGAGAATGGGTATACTTGAGGTTTGTTGTAAGGAATAGGGGAAAAATTTTAAGAAACACGAATAAAATGGCTAAATTTGCAAGTAAACACCATTTTGGAGACAGTGGGTTGGACGATAATAAACAAGGAGAGTGACTCAGTGTGTGGTACATGTCCTTGAGCTGTCAAAAATTCTGTATTCTTCAAAATGAAGAGATTGCAGCTACCAGGACGCACCCACGGTGTCTTAAGAAAACAGGATTTTGGGGGGCGCAGAGCCAAAAATGCAACACTGTGCCATGTCACCACTTGCATCACTTTGAAAATTCAAGTTAGAACTTCAAAAAACTGAATGTGTAACTCCAATTTTGGTGATTTTCCTGCTGCTTTTAAGGATGGCATCAGAAATATTTATGACTAGTGGGCTTACAAAACCCTTTCAAAATCTACTGTATGGTTCTCAATCTACCACTGATGCTTCTCTTAATACTTGAAAACTTGAAATTTTTTGGAGATACAAGGTTTTCACCAGGCAGCAGCTATGTATCCTGCCTCGGGAAGGGCGTTCGGAGTGGTGGTATGTGGGCAGATGCACCAGTCGGCAAGCTGAATGTAGTGGGAGGTATCAAAGATGCTGTATAGAATATATTTTTGGTGCCAGCCTCCCTGTTACCGTGGTAACTGTCCATCGATTCAGTGCTTAGCAGCATTACCGAACCGAGAAGGATCCCCCGCCACATCCCTTTGCTTTTTCCTCAGAGTGTGTGGTGAGGATGAGGTGGGGGAGGAAAAATAGTGGGGGTGGAATGAGGAGTTTGAAAGAAGGGAGGAGGAGGAGGAAATCTGGGGGTGGATGAGTTGGAATAAGGATAAAGCTAGGGATGAAACTGCTCAGAAATGACTGAAGTTAAGACATCCTCTAAGTGCATGCAGCGATTTAGCTGTGCTGAATTTCCAGGATGCCTCATTTAATATCTAACATGTTGAGATGGAAGGGGAGGGATGGGGTAAGGGTCAGGGTTCGAGGGGAAGGAGGGGAGGAAAAAGGAATCAATACAGCATTACATTAATTAACAATTTGTGTACCATGGAATGCTGCGTATTTGTAAGAACAGACCTAAATGCTATACATCCAGACAAAATTATCCCACACTAGGCTATGATTATTCCTGAATGTTAGACTAGTCATTATCCAATTTATGGAATCCTATATCTGTTCTCTTTGAAAAGAAAACTGACAACTAAAAAAAATTAAGTGATTTCAGTCCCATTCAAATTGTATCATAATGAGATAAGCTTAAAAAGCTACTCAGCATCATTAAGTATGAGGGGTCTCATACTTGTTTATCTCACAGCTCTCAAAAGTTCCACTTTTTTTTCCCATGCATTCATCATCCACCCTATCTTCATGCCAAACTGAATGAAATTTCAACTGTTTTCTCTTCTGCCACCAGGAGAAGTAAAGATTCATCTGGGCCTCACTGAGGAACAAACTGACTACTCTAGCTCCTTGGACAATAAAATACTGACATACTTACATTTAAAATGTTCAGCAGAAGTTTTTATCCTCAACAACAACAACAACAACAACAACAGTAGAATATGGTTCAATTCCTAAATAAGGAACAAAAAAAATCAGAGCCTCAGCATCTTTGCAGTATTCGTTAGACTAGAGAATAATTATGTAAGAATGAGTACTAGGAAAATAAATAAAGCTAAGGATAAAAGACAGCAAGAGGAGACATGGGGTAACATGAGGTATTGAAGAGATGATACTCAAGTCCCACACTGAGCCTTCAACACTGTCATCTTGGAAGTGCTCCAAGGCTAAATGTCCAACCTGAACCCTGGCCCGAAAGGATAGCTGACTTCCTGACAGACAGAAGGCAATTTGGGCGCCTGTAAAACTACCTGTCAGCCCCTCACACTGTGAATGCAGGTCCACCACAGGGATATGTGCTCTGTACCGCAATGAATGTACCTCTTGCCACCCGTCCAGGAAACTGCAAGTGCAGCTGCAACAACTGCAGATGCAGTTTTCACTGATGACAGCTCTTCAACTCATCACTAACAAGTAGTGCAAGATTGTCCTTTTTTAATTTTATTTTAAAGGCGACACATGCAGCATTTTAATGGAATTTAATCAATAAATCATTCCCACATTAATTTTGAAACATTAGTATAATTACCATAAAGAGAGACAACACCACTGTGAAGATTTATAACTTCTGCCAGCCTCTACACCGCATTCTTACAGTGTGTGCCACTGGGCCAAACTTGTTGAAAAATCTACTCTGCAGCACAAAGGGAGATTGATTTATGGCACAAAACAGGAAGGGGCCCTGTTCTTCCAGTGCAAATGGAGCTAAAGCTTTCAGTTTCTAACAATAGCTGACAGAGGAAGGAGGGAAAGGTCTATAGAAAAATTACTTTTGGGATGTTTATCCCCCTCAATAAAGCAAAAGAGAAAACTTTGCCCATTAAGAAATAAGGTTTTTGCAACAGGGTTTATGGGCCATATGGTCTTAACTTTGAAATATTAGACACATTTTTTCTAACAAAACCTCTGGCATGAGCTATAGCCTACAGCCCACAGTGGTGAGTCTCTGTAAAAAAAACAAAAAAAAAACAATGCATGTAATGTTGCTTAATGTTGCTTTGAACAAATTCCTTTCTTTTCTGTAGAAAAATAAAACAAAGACTTGAAATAGTGATTTGGTCTCCAAGTGAACAGACCACATAACAGGAAAAGATGTAGGTGTGCAGATAAACTGAAAACCAAATCATTACTTTTACCATTTTTTTTCTCAAAATGATCCACCTTTCCTTCCTGAGATTTTATGCTTGGGTTGCCTCACCTATGCTATTGTAATTTCTAGCATATGCAACAGCTAAGCACCATCTCAGCACCTTCTATTGTAGTTACTGTCTCCCTAATTTTTGCCTCACAAAAAGCCCCTATTACCACCACACAATGTGCATTGCTGCATTGCCTGAATGTGTTTTCTTATCCTGTAGACACTTTAGCAACAACTGAATGGCTGCATTGCAACAGTGTGTATCATCAACTAATTTTACACATATAATCCCTCATGTGGCTTCAGAACAGTACAGACTAAACAGTGAATAGGGAAAAAAATAATTGTTTCTACACAGCGGTGACTAATGTACATGACAAAGACACTATTTAGTCTGTACCTCTCAGCATCACTCACAGAGAAGTCAAAAACATTTCATTCCCCAACAGTGACCGCATCCCCAATGATTGGTGCAAGTTCTGTCCTGTGTGTAGGTGCTGGATAAAAAATGTATCATTCTCTAAAGGTTGATCCAAAATTTGACCCACCATTGTCTGAGAGATTGAGTGTGAGGTTTATGGCCCTGTTGGCCTAGTGTTGGTACAGTGATGGGAAAATCGGGTTCATCCTCAAAATGCTGGTCCCCAGTATCAAAATTCATCATCCCCCCCAAGTTTTGTCCTAAAAGGGTAAGCAGAGGCTCAGAAATCACACATGACGGACAGATGGACGGAGCCCAATTCATAATAGGCCTGGGAAATTAATCAAATTTTCAATTATGATTTTGGCTTCCAATGATTATGAAAACAAGATGATCAAGATAAAGCAATTATTGTGCCGCATTTTTCAGTGATGCTCTTGTTTTGTCTTTGTGTCAGAGCCTGAAGACACGAGGATCTGACAAGGGGGACTCAACTCCTGAATCGCCAGATCATGGTTCCTTTTTGCACTAAAAACTGAATTCTGACGGCAGAGGTTTGTTGCTTTCTGCAGCCTCTCTGGTCAGTGCTTTCTCACTGTGGTTAAGACAGCCCAGGGAGTAGCAGAGAAAAGTTATGATTTTCTTGCTGCATGAATGAGACTATAGATAACCTCCTCCTGGCTGTTCTGTTCACTGCAGTGAACAAACAAACTTTTACACTTCTTGCTATTACCCATTAACTGCGCTGCTTTTACACCACTCACTCTGCTGCCAACACACACCTCATCTAACCTGGAATTACACACACACCTATCAAGATAACACCTGTAGCTACCCATATTCCAGGGCTCTAAAGTGAGACAGTTTACTCCTGTTTACAGACCTGCTGCCCTGTTGCCCAGTGTGATAGCTACACTTTGTGAGAACTTTATAAATGACTGCTCATTTCAAAGCATTTATTTGGTAAAAGGTAACATATAGGAAAACCACCCGACCTCCCTCCTCCATTTTTCTAAAGTCAGTGAGTAATCATGTTTAATAATCATGATCTCAGAATTGACCAAAATAATCGTGATTATGATTTTTACTATAATTGAGCAGCCCTAATCCTAGTCCCCTTCTCCCAATCATCTGTCATGGGCGACATTAACAGAATGCAATACATGTGGAGACAGAAAGTAAGAAATGGAGGTGAATCATCAACAGTTGGAAAGTGTTTCACGATGTGATACAAACAATTATTCAGTGACTGTCAGAACTGCAGATATGCAGACAGTAAGTGATGCTTTGACATTTTAGCAAAGAATTTCAAAGGGAATCAAAGGATTCACCACTCTGGGCTCTTCTAAAGTTTAAGCAAAGCAAACACTTTATTAGAACTGTCTATCAAGTTTAATATATAATGGCATTTTGGACGTTTCCTTCTTCTTATTATTATTATCATCATTATTATTACTAATGTTATCTGAATTAGAATTGAACATTCACAGTACAGTATTGTACAGTATTGTATTACTCAATTATGGCTACTGACTGATGCTAACTCGGTAATGCAAGAGGTACAAAGTAAAAGTATGCGTTAACTTTTTGCTAACTGACCCTGATAAAGGACTGAAAATACCTGGAATACAGTGCCAAAGAACCAGCTGTAGGTAATTTTCCTATGCATATAAGTTGCCTCAATGACTTTGATACCAATTAACTTTGCAATGTGTCCAGCGCTGCAGTTGACCAGATGGCCACCGCTGGGTGCTACAAGCGAACACTGAGACCCTGGGACACTTTAGTGACCTCAGCGTTAGATAGAACATGTCAAAACACTGCATCTGCCGACAAGGTCGCAAGAATGGCCACTCGTAGGCAAGGCAGTTACAGAGGCAATCAGAATTTAATCTCTGAAGAAAAAGTAGCCTTCATCTGAAAAGGTCATGAACCTCAGCGAGCTCGTAAACACTGCACTTTTCCGCACGTGTAGAGTACATCATTCTGTTCCCCTTTAATTTTTTTTTCTCTTGGTAATACCCCATTCTCTGACCTTTACTCTCTAAATCTCATCAGCATTTCAGTGTTGTCCTCCATGACTTCTTCTTCTTCTCAATCCACTGGTTGTAATTTAGCCTCTGTAATACCCTTACATATATTAAACTCAGAGTACTTGCTCTCAGCGCTACAGCAATCTAAGCCTCATCCAAAGGTGGAAGCTCATGGCCCTGCTTATACTCTGGTGATGCAGAAGGATAAGCTGGTTTAAGACCTTGGCAGTGGACTGACCCTCCAGGACGGACTGAAAGCAACACCTGCATGATCTGTGACAAAAAGTAGACTTGTGCTGACTTTCTGTAACTGTTCAGTAAACTTGAAACAAAACATACTGAAGGGGTGCAAACGTCAACATTCAGACATCTGACTGTTTGCCCTTCCCAGAAACTCTCTCCTCCTCACTCCTGTAGAGCAACAGTACTGTTTCCAGGCAACACATCAGATCACAAATCTACCCAGCGGGTTGCCCTGTAGTGGGAGGAAAGGTTTATCCTTGTTGCTTAGGACTTGGTTTCAACCATGCCAGTGCAGGCTATAGCAGGAATTATCCAAACATATAATATCATGCTGTTATTAATGATGATAGACAGACAGAGAGTCAGATAGATAGACAGGTGAACAGAAAGACAGACAGACAGACATGGGATCAGAGTCAGGGGGCATTTTTATTGCATATATTAATGATATAAAAACATTAACTTTCCGAACAAAACCTCACTACCTGGAATTCAGGTACCCTCTGGTACCTTTTTTTTGTTTGGTACTTCACTCTCTCTGTAGTAACACAAAATGCAACATCAGCTGTAAAAAAAAAAAAAAAAAAAAAAAAAAAAAAGGTCTAAATTTCTCAACTGTTATTTATTTAGAACATTTTGTTATAATACACCACACAAAATAAAACTCCTCCCTACCTTATCTTCCCCTCCCAAATCCATCCCTAACACCTCCAGTCTGTGTCCGTAGTCCTGCAGCTAGGCCCGCGTAACTTTTCAAGTCTTATCCCTCAGAGTAATGTTCGTATGATGGAGCATATATTTACCACTGCGGAGTTTGCTCATCTAAAGTGTTAAGTTTAAGTTCTGGTAGCCTAACTCAAGCACTGTTCATCACTCACCTGGGTTGCTGCTGGTCCAGCACAACCCATAACTGTGTCCCTTGTCCAATAGTACGGCTTTATAGGGAAAAATAATATTATAATCATTTTACTTGATGTGTGAATGCTGCTAATGCTGCCCCCCAAAAAATATGTATCTATCCAGGGATGATATAAGGGACCCTGGTAGCTCACATGGTAGAGCACTTATCAAGGCTGAGTCCTTTCCACCACAGCCTGGGTTTGAATTCGAGCCCAGGCCATTTGCTGCATGTCATCCCCTCTCTCTCCCCTGTCTTTCCTGTCTCTCTCTACTGTAGCGATCAATTAAAGCAGAAATGGCGAAAAAACAAAAAAAGAAAAGAAAAAAAAGAAATGCAAAGTGTAGCCTAAGCAAACCAAGCATTTTTTACACAACACAGCCTGACTGTGGCATAAGCCATAGCTTACCGTTTGTTTATAATAACATATATCATTTTATCAAGATGAACCCTTGTAGAAGCAAAGGAGAAGAGGCAGGTAGAGCAGCAGGGAGTGTGGTCTACTCATACAATTATTTCTAAGATGAGATATAGCCTACTGGTGTTTACTTGTTAGACATGCATCATTGGAAGCATGTCATATCTTTTGGATCAGTAAAGCAGCAACATTACTAATGGAGAACAGACAGGGTTTCAGGAGAGGTCTTAAAATAAAGTGATAGGCTCAAGTTTATGCCTTATGCAAAATGTTTTTTTCCCCAAAATACAGATCAACTCACAATTAATAAACCTGATTGCCTACCAGACCTGTTATTAGTGTGTTTTATTTTAAGAGCTGTGTGTTATTTTATCAGGAAAATCCTGATATCAGGAGCAGGGAAGATTCAGGTGGGCAAGAGGCAGGTGGAGCTACTGGATCTCAGGTGAGGTCTTAAAATAGATTAGAGATAAATACAGGGTTGATTCAGAGCTGCAGGTTATAAGGTGGGTGCTTAATGGATTTGTGATGAATAAATACAAGTGTATATGCTTCAGTTTTAAAATGGATTAAACTGAGATTTAGGGCCATTTGCTTAGCCACGCATTGCTACAAACGTTTTTTGGAGCAAGAAAGCAGCAGCGTTATGATGACAAAGAGACAGGGTCTCAGTTGAGGTCTTAGAGGAGAATAGAGTGACGTGTTATTCTGCTGTGGATATAGAATGATCCATATAATGTTTATGAGTATTCGTGCATGTGAAAATGAGTTGTATGCAGTCTAAGAATGAAGTGGTCACTTTTTATGACAAAACTACAACAGAAGTAATGGTTCATCTGTGTAGTATTAATGTATTGATTGTATTGTTGGGGACATATCCATCAGAAATTTAATGTTGACAGTGCAAAATGAAATTGCCTTCCGTACAAGGTGAAAGAGTTAATGCAGCCAAGAAAAACACGAGGAAGGCATTAATACTCTGTTTGACTGTACAATTTAAGAAAAGTAGGCCTAGTTATTTCAACTGTAGTCTAAAAGTCGAAGAGAGAGGTCAGTGGTGGCCTTCATTCACTCACTAATTTAAATGTTACCTTCAAACTAAAAAGTGGCTGATAAAATCCTCTAATGAATCCATTATTCACATTGTCAGGTCTTTGATGAATGTTCAGTTTCAAGATGAAATTTTCATTATTGCATTCATTTGCAGGATTGACACCGATGTGGGAAAATCTATGTTAAAGACTGATTAATGAAATGGTTAAGGCATGCACTGATAAAATACTGAGCTGTAGCTTTTGACAAACTTTAGCTTAAAATTATACAAATCTGATCTTAACTATTTAAGCTAATTGATACAGCCAGAAATGGATCCCATGGTGTCAATTTTCATGTATCCTCTTTAAACGTACAATTAAGTAATATTTCAAACGGGATGGTTTGAGTATAAAGTACATCAAACATACACTATATTACCAAAAGTATTCGCTCACCCATTCAAATGATCAGAATCAGGTGTCCTAATCACTTGGCCTGGCCACAGGTGTATAAAATCAAGCACTCAGGCATGCAGACTGTGAAACAAGACATTTGTGAAAGAATGGGCCGCTCTCAGGAGCTCAGTGAATTCCAGTGTGGAACTGTCATAGGATGCCACCTGTGCAACAAATCCAGTCGTGAAATTTCCTCGCTCCTAAATATTCCACAGTCAACTGTCAGATCTATTATAACAAAATGGAAGCGTTTGGGAACAACAGCAACTCAGCCACGAAGTGGTAGGCCACGTAAAGTGATGGAGAGGGGTCAGCGGATGCTGAAGCGCATAGTGCAAAGAGGTCGCCGACTTTCTGCACAGTCAATTGCTACAGAGCTACAAACTTCATGTGACCTTCAGATTAGCCCAAGTACAGTACGCAGAGAGCTTCATGGAATGGGTTTCCATGGCCGAGCAGCTGCAGCCAAGCCACACATCACCAAGTGCAATGCAAAGCGTCGGATGCAATGGTGTAAAGCACGCCGCCACTGGCCTCTAGAGCAGTGGAGACGCGTTCTCTGGAGTGATGAATCACGCTTTTCCATCTGGCAATCTGATGGACGAGTCTGGGTTTGGAGGTTGCCAGGAGAACGGTACATTTCAGACTGCATTGTGCCGACTGTGAAATTTGGTGGAGGAGGAATTATGGTGTGGGGTTGTTTTTCAGGAGCTGGGCTTGGCCCCTTAGTTCCAGTGAAAGGAACTTTGAATGCTTCAGGATACCAAAACATTTTGGACAATTCCATGCTCCCAACCTTGTGGGAACAGTTTGGAGCGGGCCCCTTCCTCTTCCAACATGACTGTGCACCAGTGCACAAAGCAAGGTCCATAAAGACATGGATGACAGAGTCTGGTGTGGATGAACTTGACTGGCCTGCACAGAGTCCTGACCTGAACCCGATAGAACACCTTTGGGATGAATTAGAGCGGAGACTGAGAGCCAGGCCTTCTCGACCAACATCAGTGTGTGACCTCACCAATGCGCTTTTGGAAGAATGGTCAAAAATTCCTATAAACACTCTCGTCAACCTTGTGGACAGTCTTCCCAGAAGAGTTGAAGCTGTAATAGCTGCAAAAGGTGGACCGACATCATATTGAACTCTATGGGTTAGGAATGGGATGGCACTTCAGTTCATAGTATGAGTAAAGGCAGGTGAGCGAATACTTTTGGTAATATAGTGTATGTCATATTTCCTATTTCCAAAAAGTCTTATTCTCTTTTATTCGGTCTACTGATTAGTTCCTTGGTTTATGATAACATCTTACGAAGTGGCCAAGTATCTGGGATAGCCCTACTGCTGGTAAGTAAATTAGCAAGATTTTGAAAATCATTCCCTACGCTGTGCTACAATGTCATTCTTTTTAAGCGAAGACCACAACAGTATTTAGGTAAAGTCCACAATTTCAGCCTAGAGGGAGATCTCTATTTTGAGAAAACGACAAGGCAACAGCAGGTTCTTTTTCACTCTAGGGGTGCTAAAGGTCAGTACCTTCAGCAGAGGTCACATTACTGCCAACTACATAGCCCGACAAAAGTGAGATCAACTTGTGATTTCAAAGCAGCGTGAAGTGTGTTTGGACTCCTACAAATTTTGGATACAACCCAAATGGGATATTTTTGAACTGCTGACTGAGACACAGTAGGTAAATGCCTGGAGCTCATGGGGTGTAAATATAATGTGTTGTTCACACTCCGAGGGGCTTGCTGGCAGTCACTTGTTTGCATTTGCGAAAAACTGCAACAAAAAAGATAAAAGCTAAAGAAAGTGAAGATGTAGCGGGCATATTAGCAAGTTCAGCTAGAGCTCACTTTCCAATTATTTTGATACAAGAACTTGTGTCTGGAAGACCCCCGTAAGCCACGTCTAATTTCAGATATTCAAGGCCGAAAACGCTGCCTGTGAAAACCACAGACGTATACATGCTTGTTACTGATGCATCCATGAATGCATCCATGAAAACAAAGACTCTCTTTGTCCAATCCTTTGTGTGCACTGGTTCTTCCTGTTTTCTGAGTCCTAATTAGTGGATCAATGCTCCTGACTGGCCACAAAGTGCACTCATTAGGTTTCCGAGGGCTGGAAGCTCTTTAGTGATTTAAGAGGTGAGGGATAAAAGTGAGCAGGTACAGTGGTTCTTAAGGACTCGGTGACCGAAATTAAGGATATAACACAGAAATGTAAAGAAATCAGTGCGACTCCATGTCTGTGCTATTCACAGAAAAAGTAAGTTCAAATTTTGAATTGTGAACCACCTACAAAATTTTACTTACTACACTTTATGGTATAATATTAATATGTTAGTGGTTAAATGCCTGTTAACTGAGTGATGTGACACTGTAGTTTCTAACCTGTCAGCAACACGATTTTGAGCAAGGAGCCAAGCCAAGACAGTAAAATAGAGGCTAGCCAGCGGGTAACAGGAGCAGTAGTAACACTGAAATAACTCTGCGGTTGCAAAGAAAAATCAATGAGCTCCTACACACATGACAGCCATTCATCCGTGCTCTTGTCTGACAGGTATGCCTGTCTGTCTGCTTGCCTGTCATCGCGTGTTTGTTTTCAGCACAACAAGAGAGAAGCCTCTCCTGCATTACCTCATCAAATGGGTGTCAGAATATAGATGAAAGAGATCATCTAAAAACAGCAACTGTGGCAGAGAATCAACACACTCATGTAGGAGTGCTTTCTTCCTCTATTGCCCCCCCCCCCCCCCCCCCCCCCCCCCCTCCCCCCATCTCTCTCTCTCTCTCTCTCTCTCACTCTCTCTCAAACTACAGCTCAGTACTCATCATGCCCCCGAAGCATTACATAATATGGCTATGGAATGGAAGCTGCATATCATTATGCTGTGCACATTCATTTTGGGGGGCTGAATACTAAAGGTAGTAGAGCTGAGTGTAATATGCACATTTTCACATAGTATTTTATCCCTGTGATGTGAGCCCCAAAGTGGCTACAGAGGGCGCTTTTCAAGAACTCAGTATGACAGCGCTATGACAATTTTCATTCAGCGTTACAAAGATCAGAATATGTGGACATAACATGAATAGAAAAGTAGGCTATTTTGCTCAATAATAGCTCAAGCCCCAGAAACACAAAGCACTCCGAGGTCACATCTACTGCCCAATTCCCACTAACATGTTTTATCTGAGAAACCCAAATCTTTTGATCTAGCCCTCTCCCAGGACACCCCCGACTATTACTGGGAGAGAGTGGATATATTTCAAAAGCAGGAGGAGAATCAAATCATAGCCTTAGAGGACAAAGCTCCTCATTGTGTGGGCTGAAGTTAAACCTTACATAAAGCATGTCAGCACCCTGGATGATGTCATACAGTCATCCAAGCCCATCCCACAATACTGTAAGTTTCATGATGCATTTCCAGTGGGGAGAGAAGCTGCCTGTTGCAAAAAGGGTCTGATGGTATCTCACAGCTGAGGATAGAGAAGGCAGCTGATTCATTTTCTGAGAGTAAAATGCTAATTTTAAGCAGTTAGTCCTTTGTAGATAGTAGCTTTCCACTACACCTCTCAAAAAAAATGATATACAATGAGCTAGTTAGACAAAACACTTTCTTACTGAATGATATCTTGCTTTATCTTGATAAAAGTAATACCTTGTGTTATGTTTATGTATACACACTGCAATGGCTGCTGCATTTCATTCATTAAAGAAGAAAGCTTAACCCATTTAAGCCCACAAGGAGCTAGGTATTATCAATTACACAATTATACAATTTTCAGTTCTTAATTACACGATTCTAGGCAGGTGTGTTTTACACTGCATTCAAGAGCAGTGCTCCCTATTTTCTTACTGACCCAATTCTTTATCGATTTCTCTATGAATTCCTACTGTATAAATTGTTAGGGGGTAAAGGATTTCATACAGATTAATGGTTAAGTTTTAAGTTTTGAGTTTTAAGTTAAGCTTCATTACTCTGGAAAGACAATGCTGTAAGGAGTTACTTTTGTCTTTGAAATATTTTTTCAAAACAGATGAAGGCCATTTAGCAAGAACACAATACAAAAACAAGTGGAAAAAGTAATTTGATTCCCTTTTATATGTAACGCTTTATACCCATAATTACAATATTTTTTGACAGCAGACATTTGGACCCACAATGCAGTTCTTTGGCTTCAGAGCACCTGGATTATTCTGCAATAACTGAAGTAATTTTAAGGTCATTTAATTGTCCCTTTAGAAATTCTAAAAAACACAACAACAACAAAAAGTTTTCAACAACTTTTGATATTTTGAAGAAGGCTGACATGGAGCTAGTAGCAAACTCACTTTATGGTACATGGGCAAACTTCAATAGTGGTTCAACTCACCTGAAACTGAAAATGTACTGTGTGTAATATAGAAACTGAGTGATTGCAGATTCCTTTTGATTAAAGTTAATAAGTAATAAAACCTTATTTTGGGTCTACCACATAAGTAATTTCCTGACACTAATCATTCATTTATATAGACAAAGCAATTAGAGAAGACGTCTTACAGCTTAGTGTAGGGACACCTGGTGATTAACTACAAACTGAACTACACAAATTAACTGTTAAGATAATAAAATTCATGGGGAGACAACAGAAATAATTTGGCAAAGACTTGGATGACAGACTGCGATTAGTACAAGAAATCCAACAACACAGTTCCTGCTACACTAAAGTTGAACTTTTTCAATATTTACCACACACCGATCACCATGTTTATAACATTGGGGTCCGATTACTATCAGCCAAATTCTTATCATCTTTCTATTTTTCTTGAAAGACAGTCAACTCTAACGGCCACGTTGGCAGGTACAGTTCCTGTTCTATTCTAAACATCAAAACTGTGAAAACGGCTTGGAGAAATCAAGTCAAATCAACAAGACCCCAGAGGTCCATTCCTCTCCAGCTAGGAAACTCAGCCAATGTGTGCTCAGTCAACAAGATTGTTAGCTGAGAAAAGATGATGAAGAAGATGAGAGGATGAGAAGATGGTGGTCATCAGCCATTTAGAGCCAGACCGATTTGAATGCTTTCTTGTTTCCATGCAATATGATTTTGTTCCATAAATAATAGCTTCTCATAAAAGTTGTTTAAAAGGCTCCCAGTTCACAATAAGCTTTATCTGAAAGGCAACGGTGACAAACATCTAAAAAAACAACACCAAGAGATACACCCATCACTGGGATTGATAGTCAGCTTGAAATTAAGTCAACTGAATTTTAAAGCGTAACTAAAGCCCAACAGGTGCCACCAAAAACAACACACTTTACTTTTCAATGTTAGAGGTCAGGCCTCACAGGGATTTGGGTTTGGGGTTAAGCCAATCTTTAATATTACCTAAGTAGCATTTGCTAGCGATCTATATTGACTCATTAAAATGATGTAACATTATGAAATGCCTATACTAATGCAGCAAAAGTACAAATCACCTGATGCAATTGAACCAATCAGTTCCACAAGGAAAGGGAACTTTTACCCCCACTGCCACTATACGTTCTAACAGCTTATTATTGCACTCATATAATTCTGCATGACTTGGGAACTCTTGAACTGGCACTTTAATGTTTCATGCTGACTGCCAGAAACTATAGCACATCATGTGGTGCACTTACACTATGATACCACTAACATTAAATAATTCATGTGCTCTGATCACCTTTGGACCAAGCTCTGGTTTGCCAAATCTTCAATACTGTTATCCATATCACTGTTTGTGCATCCTCAAGGGAGATTATCTTCCATTAACACGGTGCCCACTGCACAAGGAAGGGGTGCATAATAAATGCTGCAGTGTCACTTAAGAATTGCATTTTGCCTTGCGCTTCATAACACAAATACTGTCTATCAGAGGAGAGGGATTTTTTGCATTACAGGCAGAAAAATAGGGTATGTCTGCATTCTTTACTAAACAAATCCATATAAAAATAAGATACGGTGTGTCATTTCCAAAATAATAAGCAATATATCAGGAGGAGATGGAGTCTGCAAAGTCAGGAAAAAAATGCAAATGTCCAAACAGAGGCTGATCGTAGTGTAACTGAAACCTCTTTCCCTCTGCATGCTTTTTTGGGTTGCACTGTTTTACTCACCCCATGGAATAAACTTCTTTTTTTGCATCACAGCCTCTGAAACTGACATTTCCCATTTTTCATCCATTTAGCGATTCCAGTTCTCTAGTGATATATTTCGTTTTCGGCAGGACACTGGACGTGTGAATGGATTACCTTGTCGTCATCCTGATTAAAAGATGCTTTCGTTAAATCAACATTTATGGTTTCTCTGTAAAGTTTTATTTGGATGTTTTAACAATAAAAATCATGCTCATCAATCATATTTTGTTAAGGGTTGCTTTTTGGAAGTCATATGTATTCTCATGTCGGTCAGTGTTAGGCATACTTTTGTGTTTTGGACATAAAAGAAATACAATTAAATCACAAATTGTGATTTACTGATGCACGGAGAAGAAAGCAGGCTACTCAATGCTTAGATTAATTAATGAAAGAATATTCAATACAATTTGCATATATGTACACATACAGATGTAGACTGCCAACAATTTCACACACCATGTGACTGGTCTGGCCTTATGGACAGCTTCCTTCATACAGTAAACCATTCACAGTGCATCAAATACAAAAAGAATGACAGTTCAAATCAGCTGCAACTTGTTGCTGTTTATCTTTTGACTTCCCATGGATTCTATTTTTGAACAAAAACAAATCACGACCTCCATCAGTGAACCTGGTTTCACGTCACAACAGTTTAGTCCTACAGAGGAGAACAGTATGAACCACTCTGAGAGAGGAGCAGTACACTGTGGCTCTCTTAGTAATGGCTTTAACACAGGATGCAAAAACAAGCTTGAATATTTCACCATGGCTTTCAGGGAATCAGCATCCAAATTGGCCAAGAGCATCTCTGCTCCTGTCACATGTGCGCTCTAGAACATGTAAGGGAGAGAGAGAAATATATATGAAGGTCCATCTTTCGTATTTTCAACCAGCCAAGCCTACATCCGGATGTGTTTCCGGATGTAGACTATGTCTATACTTAGGCTGCAAACCACTCAATGGAGATTTTCCGCATAAGTGAAGAGGAGTGCTCAGCCAGTTTCACTCAGAATGCTCCATGAAAGCAGTCGGTATGCCCTTGGTTTCATGTAAATAGTAGGCAAGGTACTTATCTGGTGGTAACCCTCCCACTGTTGCCATCAATATATAGTACATACTGCAAAGCACAGGTCAGCCTTCAGCCTCTTGTCTTCCATTAGAAAAGACATGCATTGCGCCAGCTCTGATCTGTCTGCTGTCTACTAAGTTATTAAGAGAGAGATAGAAAGTGGCTGGTCCAAAACCACATTAAACTCTGGTTGCTGCTGTGGTTAAAATGTCACTCTGAAAGCAATTTCCTCTTCAAAATCCAATTTACAATATCCAAGAAATACCCATATTTCTGAATTTTGTGTTTTGTTTTGTTTTGTTTTGTTTTTCACTGTACGGCTTCTTCTTGCTTGGCTGCCCAGTGATAAAGGGTACATTTTTTTGTTTTGGTTTGGGGCATGGAAAAGAGAAAGAAGAACTAACGAAAAAGATGGGAGTCAGGTAGGTGAAAATTCACCAATTTAAAGACGAGCTTTGTGGTGTGCGGCACCATGGTCAGTTCCTGGAGACAGCGTGTGCCATAACCACTTATCAGACCTTTTATTCCTCTGCTATTTGTGGCATTTAGCTCCTGATCAATGAGCAAGACTCAGCCTCCACAGCTTTCAAATGTGCTCATTAGCTGTCTGACCACAGCGGCGCAGCAGAGCCGAGAGACAGCTGATAGAAGTTCAACCCAACTTCTGCTGCTATGTCTCAACAGGAAGGCAGGCAAGCTCACTATACAGACACATAGTTTGACGAAAGGAGTGAATCACGCTCAAAACACCCACCCACACACACATATATACACATTCAGACATAAAATATGACAACAGGCTCTGTCAGAAGATAATAATAAGATAATACTCAATATATGGTGAAAACACGCAATGGCAACAGTCCACAAATAATTCATTAGACTGCTGCCTTCAAAGCAAACATAGCAATGAGGCAATGAAAACCATAGGGAACATAAGGAAAGACAAAAGCACCCACATACACACACACATGCACAAACACATGCAAACATCCAGAAATAACCAACACGCAGACTGAGCTTCTTTCCTCCCTCTTCACTGCATGCCTCATTCTCCCACATTGCTCACGCTCTCTCCCTCTCTCTCCCCCTCGGTCTCTGTCTATGTCTCTCTGTCAACCCCTCTCTATGATCCAGTCAATCATACATTTACGCTGCTTACCTTAGTGGTGACAATGCAAAGACAATCCATGCTGGCCAGAGAAAAAAAGAGCTCTCAACCTATGCTCAAATTCATCACCACCACCATCACCACTGGAAAAAAATGAGGCAGATGGAGAAAAAGATATAAGTGTGAAGAAGAGAGGAGGAAAAAGGAAAAAAGGAAAGGAAAAAGAGGAAGAGGAGAGGAGGAGGAGGAGGAGGAGAGCACGCACACACACTCAGTCACACTCACACTCGGTGGTGAGGGAGAGAAGCCACGGTGGACAGACGTTACTGCATGTGGGCCCCTTGTGAGGATCGGGATGCCTCCTCCACAGCGCTGAAGGCAATCAGAATTCCTAACGCCATCTCAGAGGCTAGCGCACGTCATCAGCCAACACATACACACACACGCACGCGTGCGCAAGACACTGAACCGCTGGCTTGGCCTCCCCCCAACAACCTGACAGCACTCTTTAGCTATTCTCCTTTCCATTCATCCTCTTCTGCTGCTTTGTCAGTTCATCCTCTCCTCTTCCTCTGCTTCTCTCTCTCTCCTCTCCTCGCTGTGGCTGAGCGACTAAGCAGCGTCATGGGATGAGAGAGTGAGAGAGAGAGAGAGATAGAGGGAAGAGAGTGGAGGACAACAGCAGCGGCTGAGCGGAATGAATTAGATTCCCATTCTCTCTGTCTCGCTGGATATTAGCCGCTGTGGCAGACTGACTAGAACTTAATAATAACACACTGACTTTAATTTCAGCTGCGGCACAATAAAGGCACTGCCTTGCACTAAGTGTGAGCTGAGCTGCTCAGTCTGTGTGTGTATGTTAGGTGTCTGTGTGTGCAGGTGCACATCTATGCACATGGTTAGGATGGATACATTTGAGCACTATTGGAAAACTTTTAACTAGTATGGGATTCTGAAGGTTAACACAAACAGGTTTGGACTTCAGCTGCTGGTAAACAGCATTTTGTGTCAGTATTCAATGTCTTTAAATATGAAAACGTGACGCGTAAAGATTGTCAGAAAATTTCCCTTGAATTTTATTCTTTGCAGGGTGTGAAAACCTTGGAAACGGCTTTTAGAAGCCAACGCTAATAACACTATTACAAATACTAACACTACTAATAATAAGATTTTCATAGACAAACCATATCCATAATAATAGAGGTGGACACAACTGACTTATTGATGTGTGATGTTCATCATTATAATCATTGCAGTGAAATATTTATCCAACAAAAATAATATTGTTCATAACATTGTTTAGGTATGGTTTACAAATACTGTACTGAAGTGGTGATCACTGATACTGATTATGTAACTTTGAGAAGTTATTGTAGTGCTGGTGCTTTTCCAAATGAACTAGGAATCGGTTCAAGTAATGACATTACGTCAATTAGTTCTCACTTCAGCTGTGAAACATATATAACATCTCCTATAAGGAGGAAATACAAGTTCATAGCCTATGCATACCAACACCAATGTGTTTCCTCAAGTGCACCACACTTTAGTGCCCTAATCACGCACACATATATTACATAAACATCTGGAGACATTGTACATGCAATATTATTTCTGAGACAATCACATCAAGACAGCAATGAGGTAAATCAGGCTTTCTTTTTAAAGTCTGGCAAGTTTGTTTTGGATAAAATCATAAAGAAAAAAGAAATTAAATGTACACATCTTCCATGTGTCCCTGGTAAATCATTCACCCTGGTGCTACGAGGTAACACTATGCTAAGTGATAAGACTGACCATATAGCTTGTAGACTGGCACATTTTAAAAATGAAATAGCGCTCACTCGGGAAAACGAATCTAACCAAGTTTAGTGTTAAATCTATTTCAGATAAGCAGCCACATACATTTTGGCTTTCCTTTCACCCGCCATTTTCATTTCTTGTGTAAACATGAAAAGTAGTCCTGATGTGCAATTTGTCTTATTTTGTGAAAATCTTATCATTCTCCTACACAAAACTCCAGACTTAAAGTAGCCGTGTATCGTATCAGAAGTTCCCTCCATCCGTTAATTAAGCCCCTAAAAATAATCACTGATCATTATTTTTTTCCATAAAAAAAAATACTTTCCAACCTTAAAACTGCTCAAAGGTAACTCTAAACCTTGCCCACATAAAAACTGTTCAGATCTATGAATATGCAAATAGTGTCCACCCACCCTGAGCCTGCTGGCACACCGGTTCGTAACCAGAGCTCTTTTCACAGAACATAGAAATATTGTCTACGACAGCCATGAAAATCAGGCCATATATAAAAATTTCACCATGAAATTTATTTTTTCTCAGTGAATCTCTTAATCAGACTAATATTGTTCATGTGAAACAGCCATTTCCAGTTGGTCTTGTTTTTTGGAAAATAAAACACTGGTGTGGGAAAGCTCTGAATACACTGACAGCGACCGGCGGGCAGCAGAGCTGGTGATAATGATATGCAAAGCACGACCTGCCCGTTGACAGGGTTGGCTGATTTGTGACATACCACATCTGGTTTGCCCAGGGTACATCTCATCTGAAAAACAGATTTTAGGGGTGACATGGACACCTCAAGACTGTGAAAACAATTCTCTCGTGACAAATTTTGTACAGATACAAGTCAGCATAGTCAAAGTCAGACATTGTAGACAACATAATCATAAGAAAAATATATTTTTGAGTGGAGGGGGACTTTAACATTTTCTTTAGACTGATTACAAGTTGTTATTTTTTGACTGTTGAGATATCACTCTACCTCTATCTATCTGTACAGTAAAAAAAACAACAACATTTAAACATTTCAGTACTTTACTACATACATTTTTATTGATTGATTTTAATCAATTGATTCTTCTGAATAGAAGCAGCACTACAATAAATAATTGGCTGCAATCAGTGGCACAAAGTCACCTCTGGCTACAAAAAAAGAACTGAGGAGAAGACAGCACTATGTATTACAGTTTATATTAATAATTTATAGACCTTCCCTGGATTGATAGCTGCTATTTACTTACCTCATCTCACTTGAGCACTTTCAAGTTTAAGATGAATGAAATGAAACACAATAATTTGGGCATGTGAGATCGATTTCATTAACTCTGTCTGTAAATTAATACATTATCAAGCGTCTTTACCATCTACGTTATATTTACACACTTACACTGGCTAAAGGGTTGAAAACTAGACTAACGTGTAAAATGTTTTCAAAAAACACCAAAATATCACATCAGATTATAATTGGAATTTGCGAAAAAAGTTTCCAGTAATGAATTCTGCACAGTCTGGACTCATGCAGCAGCTTGTTGATAGAGACAGGATAACAGAAGATAACAGGCAACTGTAATAGTGAAGGCAAAATTATGTAAAAGCATGAATAATTCTCACAGTGTTGTTAAAATGCAAATATGATCTAATCTTTGCAATCCTCCTAAGTTGTTCGAATTTAGTCTGAAGCAGATTTTTAGGCTTCCATTCAGCGTTTAAACAGGAAACCAAGATAGGCTTAAATTCCTAGATGGAGGGCTGATATAAGGAGTTTAAGGACCAAGAGGAAGCTGCATTTCTGTAAATCTGTTCAGGACCAATAACAATGAACAGACTTGACTCGGTTTAGCTGAGTGGCATCTATTCTTTGACATCAGATACAGACAGTCATGTAACTGCCATTGGGTGTTAGTGAGAGCTATAGTTGAGTATTGTCAATGACATTATGACAGAAACAACATGACCACACAATAACATAAAAAATAGGCCCTGATGTATATCACATATGGCAGATGAAAACACAAGGAAACACCAACAGAACTACTGTGTTATACTGCACTTCATTCCAGACGTTGCACTTGAGTCTTCCGCTGCTCTAATTTAAGTTTTAATTCAACCAGTTTTTACACTTGATTGTTTTTGTTTGCTGCTGTGTTGTTTTATTTATGGTTTTTAATCATCGATTGTTTATACATTTTAGCATTCCATGTGACTGCTGGTTTATTCATAAATTACTATGTACTCTATTGTTGTTCTTTTATGTGATTGTTGTCAAGAACTTTGTGACGCTGGTTTTGTGCTATACAAATAACAAATAAACTTTATTCTTATGGAAGTGTTTTTGTTTTTTTTTGGAAGATAAGAGGAGAACTGAAATCTTCATCCGAAAGATTCCGTTCTATCTATCAATTAAAATACTAATAACAGTCAAGTTGAGCGCCGTGTTGAGGTCAAGCGGCTCCAACATCAAGTTTAATAATAATAGTGGATTCATTGTTTTTGCCCCTACAGTGAGGTCATGTTTTGTCAAGATGCCCTGACCAAAACGGTTGATTGATGATGATGGGTGAGATGAGTGAGAAAGAATCTGTCAGCATGCATACTGCAACATTACCTTCATCTTCTTTGTCTCAGACACACACACACACACACAGACTGCACGCTTTGAGCATATGTTGTACCTTTTCAAAATGAGCATCACTGGTCTTAATTAAACTATGACATCATCTAAGTCCATCTCTCTGGTTCAACCATAAACCTTGCTGATTCAAATAAAAAAAAGTTTTGATGTGCTGGAATTAATCATGAAACCTGCCTATAGATCCATTTCTTATTATTTTAACATTCAAATAATATCTGTTCCATGGATGACTCAGTTATAATAGGCTCAGCATTGCAATGACTAAAATTCACACCGCTGGCATTATGACAACATGGTATAATCACCTATCTAACAAACATCAATTCCATGCATCAGTACG
Organism: Myripristis murdjan; assembly: GCF_902150065.1. Classification (NCBI taxonomy): domain Eukaryota; kingdom Metazoa; phylum Chordata; class Actinopteri; order Holocentriformes; family Holocentridae; genus Myripristis; species Myripristis murdjan. Next base: position 30,266,608 of record NC_043993.1, read on the forward strand.
CATTTGATTGTTCCCATGCAGTGTCCGCAGCCCCACGAGTGATGGCAGAGCATTACACAAGCAGCAACATCAGTGTAATATCATTAGTTATGTGTCACTGCTGTACCATAAGGTCGTTATAGTTCATACAGTGTCCATTTCCACATGACATGAACAGTGAAGCATCCTGTCTGCCTGGTTTCACACACACTGGCTGCCGAGAGCCAGTGAACATGAGTCAAAGTTCTTAAACTATAGTTATCATAAAAGAAAAGAAAATTAAAGGTCCCATCTTAGTTTTCCTATTATAGACATATATGAACAAAGATGTTTAACGAGCAAAATCGTTAAAATTTGATCTTGCTCGAGTGCATTTAGTTAGTGCAAAAAATCCAAAATACCATACTTGAACTAGGAAACCTCAAGTTAGCAGGTTTGCCTAATTTAAATTTGAGGATTTCGGTTTTGTCTTCCAGTGACAGTCCAGTGAGAACTTCAAATTGAAAAATGAATGTGGAGCCTTTAATGCTTTGAAACACGAACGTCAACTGTGTGTAGTAAAGCAGATACAAAGCATGCTTTACTATAAGCCTGTTCTGTACAAGAGTGGAAATACCATGCAAAGAAAGCTTTCATTTTATGGAGAGAGCTAAGACAGCCATAACCGTATTTTAATACTTTTTAAGGCCTTGAATTCAAAAAATACACAAGAAGCATATACATATAGTTCTAGCAAAATAAGGCCTCCAGAACACAATGCAATGTTGAAGATCATGGAGAATCCCCATGTATCAAATTCCAGCCTGTGAATAATCGAATAAAACATGTTAGAAACTGATATATCTATCAACCTCGAGAGTGTGATGCTGCACTTGAATGTTGTGCTGAAGAGAGCAGATTACGTAGCAGAGCACATGCAATAGCCCTGCCTAAGTCTCTATGTGGCATACATGAAGAATCAAAATCCCGTCACGGTCAGGCAGTGTGATCCGACATCTCAGGTTTGCATGGCTGCTCCGAGGTTAAAGCCCTCCCTTCCTAGAAACAATCAGTTTCCAGGCTCCCTCCGCTTCCCCCAGCACCACGTTCTTGGTACCTGTTTGCTGTAGGGCAGTGGGCCATCCTGGTCAAGAGGTCCATTGCAGATTTTGACCTTGATTATGGCTTTCATTTGTGGACAAAGCAGCACCCTTACACTCCCAGTTTGCCGTAGCTATTACTGAACACATTCACTCGGTTGTACTTCGCCTCCCAGTGCAACAGGGCTAATCTTTTCAGGTGATGCGGCTCAGGCAGCTTCTGCTTATTGCATTACAGAGAAAGTATGCTTTAACCTCCTTTGTTAGGGCTGCCATTCAGACGATGAGGCTAAGTGCGACAAATTCTGTTTTGCTGTTGTTGTTGATAGCGGTGGGTTAGTCTGCTGAACAGATTTACTCAAAAGCCTAATGTGCCCTTTTGACCATGAGGTTTACCTTACCTGACCCTAACACAATTTCTGAAGTCAGTTTTTTTATAAGGATTTCAGATTTGCTCTTATGTGTGACTATAGCTACTAAATGGTGATTTCATGCATACATGCATGATACCACATTAGTTCAATGAAGCATTAACAGGCAGGTAAAAAGCCTCCATTGGCTCCATTGTAATGCTCTCTCTGTAGTTTATTTTTAATGTGTTCAGAGAAGTAAAAGGATGCCTACTTGTCAGTGTTTTTAAGATGTATGTTTGCGACATTTCTGTTTTAGCAGAAAAAGCACACCATGGATGGTGACAAGAAACACAATACAGAGTGAAGTGACGAGACATTCAACAAATGTGTACTAAATCCAAACCACTCAATTCACTGACACCACTAGGTAAAAATTTTACAGTTCCTCACTTTATGATATAACAAAGAAAAACTTGACATTTACACAGAAAATGCATTCAAACCTCTTATCTGTAGACTCCACTGTTGCCTCCACTTTTCATGACAAGAAGAGGACAGAAATCATGGGTAGTGATGAAAGCAAATTACAACTAAAATTACTAGGCAAGTCGAACCACTGTCTTTCCCACAATATAGGAGGTAATTTGAGCAAGAAATCTTCACTTAACAAACTACTGACACAGCAGATTAAAAAATATTATACTGACAAGCTGCACAAATGTTACTAATAACTTCACAATTCCACAGAAATGTAGCCCCCTGCAGGGCAAACAGGGCAAGCAGGTCTCCAGCCAGTTGTTGTGTCTTTACTACTATTCATTCATGTTGCAGCCATTTCACATTACAAACACTTAAACAGAAACTAATACCTAAGGTGACGGCCTGCCAATGACCCTTTTGACCAAAGGGGATTGTCAGGGCGAGGCATTACACTATTTATTCTTGTCCAAAGCCGTTGGACCACATCTCCGGTCCCTGCCTGCAGATAAACTCATTAACCTTGGTGAGATCATTGTTGTTGGGATTATGGAGCTCCGAATTGCTTCTTGAGGAGCCAAGAATTACATTACCAAGTATAGAGGTGTTGGACTGCTTCACATTGGAGTCTTCTACCATGCCATGACTAATGACCAGATGAAAACACAAAATGAAATGCACTAAAAAATGGACGCTCATGATGAAAACACGATGGGTGACTTGATGATGCAGTGTCCCCAAGCCACAAAAGATCCCAGAAACCGCATGCAATTCGCGCGCACACACACGCGCAAACATACACACACACACACACGCACATTATATGGGTTCCAAGAGTACTCACCTCAGAGGTCTTGGCGCTGCTCTCTGCCTGCTCCGTGCCACCGGCTTCTGAGCTGCTCTGCTCCCTCTGCTGGGAACAACAAACATGTGCACACATAAGCCCATACACACACAAAGCAAAGCTGTAACACACCGACTTACAAGTTAGTTACATTTTATTTATGTATAAAACTGTTCAGAAAAAGAGCACTGCAGATAATAACAGACAACTTTGTAAAGGTTGGTGCATTGGAAGAGAGGTGTAACACTTCATCTGTGATTGTGGGCTATTAGCATTTCCTCTATACTTATTCAGCAGCAGCACCCTCCCACTATGCCAAATTTGTCATACTGCTAAAAAAGTAAAAATGCTAAAAAAGGATTCTCCAGGCTCATGGACTTCAAGAAAAGATACAGCAAATTAACCATTTACAAAGTCCTGCTTTTACTGAGCAAATACGTGACACCTGCTCCTGGAATTGGGACAGGTCTGAGAGCAAATGCCGAAATGAAAATCTTGAAAAGATCACATCTACACACATAGATAGATAGATAGATAGATAGATAGATAGATAGATAGATAGATAGATTTTATTGATCCCAACCAGGGAAATTCTGGTGTTCCAGCAGCAACAGTAGAAACATATAATAAAGTTAAATAAAATAGAATAAAGGCTAAATATTTACAATAAAGACTATAAAGACTAAAAATTAAAAATATACAATAAGGGCTAACCTAAGAAAAAGAGATATGAGATGAAAAAATGAAAAGAAGAAGAAGAAAAAAGAAACACTATACATATACACTAATACATATTTTCTAATCCTCATTCAATGGCTGTATTAGTAGAATTACATAAGTATTGGTGCTGACAGGTAGTCAAGCCACCATTGTCTAGTAGGTTTGCCTGTTGCTTTATTAAGTCTTTGATAGGACTTTTGCACTTTATGCACTCTAAGCATCACCTCCTGGCACTGCCTTGAAGCACTGCCTTGTAGCACCTATGTCCTTTGGAACAGCTCATATGAATATCGCTTTGGATAAAAACATCTGCCAAATGTGAACTGTAATTGTAATTGGAATTGTAATTGGAAACACAAATAGCCTAAGTCTATATGTGCCTGTGTGAAGGCCAAAAATAAAGCCATGGCACACAACAAAACTCCAAAACCTCAGTGGACATGAGGCTTGAAGAGTGCATGCAGGAATTACCTTGCTCTAATTCACAACCAAGCCCCTCCCACATAAAGAAATGTGCAAGTTTTATTTTGGTTAAATAAAGCTAAGAAATCTAGCATCTATGAAAAAGTGGGCCATACTGAATGATGGCAGTCGGAAACTGAGATAGACATGAGTCCATTTTACATTTATCTATTATGCTATGATTCATGTTTTATTTCAGGCAGTTAGACAGAACACCCGTGAAAAATTTGGATATGGTGACACATGCAAGATGTGGACATTTTTTGACAGAAAGGCAAAGAATAAACATTTTAAGTCATAAGTGTAAAACTCATACACTTCTTTTTTTTTTTTAATGTAAATAGGCTTTTCAAAAAAAGAAAAAAAGATTTTATGATTCAATATGAGACTAAATTACGTGCTAAGACGGGCATTTTCCTGTGCATAAAGTGGAGATGTGTTCAGCACTTTGGTGCGATTACTTCCCAGCAGTGTGGTTCAAGTTGTGAAGTTTTAGAAGATAATGCAATGTAACAAGAGCTGATGAAGGTTCAAAGAGCAGGAGGAGGCATAAAGCTATTTAAAGTGTGGGTGATTCACAAGTTGTGCTTTGCTTAGACTTTGACAGCACAGGCAGCAGACTAGCATTCAGTATTCTCCGTTGTGCCAAGTCTTTTGATTTATCATTTTATCATCTAATCATTTTGTATGGGGGAGGGCAGTTTTATTAATTTTCACAGAGCAAATCATTACATAATTTAACTGATGAATCCATTCAGCCATCAAATGGAATTGCCTAACATACCTGCTGTTCCATACAACTTTCACACAGTTTCAGATGCTGTTAACAGTGTCTGCTCATTTCTAAGCACGGCCACTGAAAAAAAAAGGCTGTGAAATACAATTATTTGGGACATAAATGGGAAGTGAAAAGAGAGCCATGTTAGGCCGGAGGTAGCAAGAAAGTTTATCTCTCTGTGGGTCTGTAACTGTGGCACAGTCCATGTTTTGAAACTGAACTTACCTTATTGACCAGCTAGTTATTCTGGTCATCATTTTTTAAAGTACATTTCTAGTTCTCTAGTAGAGAAGTCTGGATTTTTTTCTCTCCAACAAAGGTATTTCTTATGTAACTGCAAATAATTACAACAAAAAAACAGGTTTTTTCAATGAAAAGGTAGTCACTGACATTGGAGAGAGTTAGAGAACAAAGAAAATTGTACCATAACATAAAATATATCTAGCTTGATGATTCTAACAAACACTGGATTAAAAAAAAAAAAAAAAAAAAAAGGAAAAATGATGTAATCATGATTATACAACAGCCAGTTCCGGTGGCGCAATCTGACTGGACAAGAGGCGTTTCATGAGTGCTGATATACAAAATAACAGCACTTCGCTAATATCACTTCGCTTTCAGTAATAGTAAAGTGTTCAGTAATAACTATTAATTGCATTGACGCCAGGAATCTACAATGTGACATTAACAAACCTTACACTGTGTCGGCTTCAAGATGGACACGTTTCTAAAAATAAATTTGTTTAAATTGGTTAAATTGTGAATGGTGGTCAGAGGACAACGTGTGGGAGGAAAGAAGTGCGGAAACCAGAGGTCATTTTTTGTTTTGCCGCTACTGCTAGCTGGAAGTGCTGTCTCCCGGGCTGTGGGCTTGGTTTCAGTTCTGGTTCAGGAAGTGCTGCTTTACAGGCAGTTTTGTTTCGCAAAAAACTAGCAAGAGCAGGGATGCCCTGGTAGCTCACCAGATGAGAGCGCGTACCACATGTTAGGTTTGAGTCCTGATAGCAGCGTCCTGGGTTCTAATCTCCCTTGTCTTTCCTGTTTCTCTCTACTGTGACTGTCAAATAAAGCAGAAATGTCCAAATATAATAAAAGAAAAAAAATAGCATAAGTGGATAGTACAGTGGAAACCTCCAGGCAAACTAGCTTGCAGTCTGTTTATGTTTGTCGCGACTCGATCTGTACCTCCTGCCTGATCAGTAACGTCACTGTGCATGTGCACCTCAATGAGCCACAGGTAAAAATTTAAATAGTAAAGCCATTTAGCCCTATTTTTTATGGGCGTATCAATAAACAGTGAAAAACCTAAGCTTGTTAGTTAGAGTTTTGTTGTTTTGTCTAGCCTTGTTGACTAAAGCTAGTCTTGTTTTTGTTGGCTTATTAAGCTAATTATCTTATTAAGCTAATGGCAACAACCTTCCTGTGTCCGATTTGCTAAGCACATGAAAGCAATGCTATTTTTAGCAAACACGCTCAGGTTTTCACTGTTTTATTGAGGTTTTTATCTGATCAACTTTCTGTTCCATGTGCACCGTACGGATGGGCAGGAAGAACGCATCGGGTAGCTACAGTGATCAGTTAAAGTGCTTCATTTCTGGCGGAACTACTTGTGTGGGAGAGGCCAAAAAATTATTAAATGAGTAAATCATAATCTGTTGTGTCTTATTATCTTATCTCTGACAATATTCTGTATAACAACACTCCCTCTCATGTCATATTGTTTTATTGACACTTTCTCTTTCAATTCTTTCTTCTCTGTCCTCCACTATTATATCAACTTATATCAAAAAACAAAATTCCATCCGGCTATTGTTTTCCTCTCTGAATAATCACTATGGACACGACTCATTTTGACATGGGCATCTGCCATCATTATTTGAAAGGACATTTGCCTAATCTTTCGAGGACTGATTGTGGAAACAGACCAGGGGACACAGCAGTGTACTGATGACCCACTGGTAGGGTCAGAGTCTCTGAGGACTGATCTAATCCCCTTCACTTATCCCTATCCGGGTAGCACTGGATATCCTCAGCAAAGCTGTTCAGCAGCCACTGCTATTATAAAGGCGGTTGTCTGTGTAAAAACCCCCATGCACTTGATTTATTTTGAAATGTATAACAACATCTCTGTGATTTACTGTTACTGCAGAAAAAGAGGTGGAGAGCAACAGAAATGTTTGAGTGTGTGGACAAACAGGATTACCAGTGGATTACTACACTGGTTGGTCCAATTCCAAGTAAAACACACAACATGCTATAACTAACATGACCAGGACACACTGATCCTCAAACCTAGCTGTGCTGGGAAAGGGTCTAATACACACAGGTCTCATATCAAGCAAGAAAATTCACTGAGAAATACCGGGATCAGAGCCTGTTTCAACACAATATTGTGCACACCTAAAAAAAAGCATTCACTAATTTCTACAAACACACTATCGTGAAGTGACAGTTCTGTTTCAACTACTGCTCCACCATATTTGTTTACTGGTATAACCATACCGTTCACCCCCTAACTCCAAACAAGTTTTTAAATCATACCCCTAAGGTTATGTACCGTATTGATCTGAATATAAGACGATATTTTTTCCATTGAAAATGCCCTGAAAAAACGCCCTCGTCTTATATTGGGGGTCTAAGCAAATACACATGTATTGTACTTGCATATGTTCCGTGCTTGAATACAGCACACTTCCCCCGCTCTGGCACGGTTGGAAGGGGTGTGCTCCAGTACGCTACGGGCGTTCATGCACGAGCACATGCACGGTCACGCACGCAGCGGGCGAACGTGGATACAACGTAAATCATGCAACTTTCCTCCAGCCTCCGCAAAATCGATTAATGCGCGGCGCGATTACCGGCGAATGGCCGCGTCGCGCAATCAATAATCAACCATGTTGTCTGTGTAGCTGTCCATTGTGCTGCTGCAACCGCGTATAAACAAAAGTTGATTTATGATCAGTGGCGGATTTAAGAAATTTGGGGCCCAAGGCAAAGGCAGGCATGGGGCCCTCTGAGATGAGAGGACAACACACAAAACAGGGGCCCTGAGACACACATAATACGATAGGCATTCTGCTGGCATTTTAGCAAAAGTATTTTAATCAAAAACATAATTAATGTGCGCAAATAAGTAATAACTGTATTAACCATAAGTGTATGAGGAGTTTTATGGGGCCCTAGGCAACCGCCTAGTTTTGCCTAATGGTAAGTCCGCTCCTGGCAGAATGTCCATATAAAAAGTATTTTTCCAAAAAAGGGTCTTGAAAAAGAGGGGTCGTCTTAAAATCAGGGTCGTCTTTTATTCGGGTCAATACGGTATTATTTTTTGCCTTCTTTCTTGCTTGTATAAAGTTTCTATACCTTGTATTTTGTCATCAGGCACTTCATAAACCTTGTTTCAGATTAGTGCCACAAGTAAGGGAAGCAACAAGAGTTCGAAGTAATTCATCAGTTAACGGTTATAAGCAACAGCAGATTGCTATTAATTTATTTAATCAATATTTGGCTCTGCCAGCACAAAGTTCTGTCAGAATTCAAGCTTCAACTGAGCTGAACAAAAACAGTTTGCCAGTTAATCACATTATCCTCACATGGTGCTTTGCATGAAAGTTACATGTAAATAAAATGTAGTTCCTAAAACTCAAACTAAAACTTGTATAGCAACAAAAAACGTTTGAGGGAGAGACTGTTTGTAGCCGACATGCAGCGTTGTATTTATTACAAAGTCACTTTGTAGTCAGCTGTTAAAAAAAAAAAAAAGCTCCTCATTTCTTCTCCAATTCCTCTAACTCATCCTCTGAGACAAGGAGGCTACGTGACGAGGAGTTTTATTGGTAATCTTATGATCAGTAATGTTTACCTTGTTTTCATTTTCTTCATCAGACTCGTAAACCAAACCATCATTAGCAACCCAGAAAATTATTTTAGTTAGCTGTTGTCATTGCTACCTGGCTTAACAGAGGAAAATCACCTGTGAGTGATAGATAATCAGCTGTTAGTTTGCAGAATAAGACATAAAGTGATGCTCTCATGATGTACAGTAACTGACACACGGTTCTCATCCAGTCAGGTTGCTTGAGCAGAAACCTCTGTTGTGAAATTATTATTTGCCGTTTAGTGGGTTAACACCACAGTTCTATTCAGTTCATTGATACAGAAAAAAACACAGTTAAAGCCGGTACAGAGAATCATATTCTATATCCACCTGCTGGCTTTTGCAGGGACGAGATTAACGGGATGATCTCTTGAGGAGATGGCATGGATACAGTATGCAATATTCTTTATTGCAAAACACTTTCACTCAAATAATAAGAAATCGGGGAAAAAATAATTGCTCTGGGATTGACTGTGCTTTCTAAGTTATATCCGCCTATATCAGGACTGAAAACTCCTCTTTACAGCATCTCTTGTCTTCACGGATTTGGGTGGTGGCAAAAACTGACAACCACTGTTTATTTTTTGTTGTTGATGTATGTTCTATACATCACTGAAGTTATTTTGTGATGAAACTGTGGCAATTCTCTTTTATGTTGTCACAATTTTCCCTCAACCTGCCTCATCTACTTCAGTTAGTGATTTCCTACACATATCATATAAGTATAGTTAGTTTGTAAACACTGGGGAGTTTATGATTACTATTCCTCCAAACACAATGTGTCACCCCATTCTGAGAGAATGGAGAGCTGTAGTCCACTCACATTCATAGAGAGGTTAGTTTTGGTACCTTTTTTAATATTGGTACGTGTACCAATGTTGAAGACACTACATTTGGCTGGGTAGACTTTTAAGCATGAATTAATTCATAAGTCTGTGGTAAGTTATTTCCACTCTCTACTAAATGTAAATATATCAACCATATGTCATATCCCACCACAGAGAATTCTCTGTAATTCTATCCCAATCCAAGATTACAGAATAAAAAAACTATTTATACTTGGAATATAATTCTGATAGGTGATCTGGTAGAAAAAGAGTGACCCAGGAAAAACTATGCATTCTCCTTGACAGACAGGAAAGGCGGATTGGCCTCTCAGGTAAAGTCTTAGGGCTCTAGTTTCACAGACCTGGCGAGGCGCGGGAGCAGCGCAGCTACGCTGCGCCAACTGGGTGTGTCCAAGTGGATTTTGCAAGTTTGGCACGCTGTGCGCCTTGGCGCAACTACTGCGCCGTTCCTCCTACCGGCGCAAGGGAGGAGAGAAGGCGTGGTGTGGGTTTGACACAGCCGATTCACTTTAAACCAATCAAATAAGCCCCTGTCCTCGCCTTTAAAATGCACTGCGCGAAGGCGTAGTGGTAGTCTACACATTTGACATGGACGAAGAGAGCAGCCGCATCACACACTCAGTGAGGCCAGTCTTGGATGCTGCAATGTTGCTGGAGCTACCTGCCATCCATCTGTCCACCCATCCATCTAACCACCCATCCATCCATCCATGCATCTATCCTTAAATTCGTCTTCCTGAGTCCCCTGTCTTTCCATTACCTGCCTGCCTCGCATCTCTTTTTTTCCAGCTCTGTCACCGTCTGTTAAAGTTATTGATTTTTACGAGCAAATATAAATTTTACTGTGAAGCCCCCATTTTTAATGAATGTTTTTACCTCAAAGGATAATCCTCGCCATATTCATATAAATAGCCTACATGTTTGTTTTGCAACTTTCGACTCCATCACTTACTGATGCAACAACACACTAGAGATTAAAACAAAATCCGGTTCATGAAAGCTTTTACATTCGCTGTTCTAAACGCCCAGTGTCTGGCAAGGAACCGATGCATTTTACATTTTCGATATGTGTGGAATCAGGGTTTCCGTTAGAAAAAATTGGCACCGGACAATGTGACCAGCAGGTTTTCAATTTACCGGACAAATGTTTGAAATTCCGGTCAAATATTATCTGAATTTACTGAGCTTAAAATTATATGCAGGCTATATAAGAATGATATCAAGGCATGTCAATTTATAGCGTAATCTTTTTATTGAAAAGCAGGCTGTATCAAATAAAATTAGTGCCGTCAATTGACTCACGTGCGTAACGTCTAAAATAAATAAATAAATATTGCACAAGCCTGTGCTCTTTTAACATGAACGTTGCATACAATTGCAAACAACTGCAACTACAATTTGCAAACAAAAAAACTGGCTCATATCATTTTAATAACGCGGCGTGCTGCCAACTTGAAATCAAATAGATGCAATAAAAACTTAATTCAGCAGCTGAATTAAAATCAAAAGTCTCAAGTGTCTCTCCGCAACTTGCAATGCGCATCAGTCTTGTGACCTTGTTCTCCCCCAGGCGACTTCGCTGCGCTGTTTTGATCCGTTTCTGCAGAAAAAAATCCTCTCTCTCCCTCTGGTACACCGGAGACAGGGATCACGCAGTCTATTTTTTTTTTTTAAATTATAAATAAAATTACGTGGAAATTGACTGTTTTAATAAAATTCAAATTGTGAATATTTTCACCGGACATTTAAAAATTACCGGACTTTGGCAGATTTTACCAGTCATAGTCCGGTGATTACCGGATAACGAAAACCCAGAGTGGAATATTTAAATATATATGGAAGAAAAACTGTGTAGTTAACAGGGGCAGCGCCAGACACCATGACTGGAAAAAAGACATCACTGTATGGGACACACTGTTTGACTGACAGGTGATCAGGTTGGGTTTCCATTACGCTGCCAAACGGTGCCAATCTCCTTTGATCTGACATCAGTTGTGTCGGGACAGTCGATATAGAGATAAATTTATGTGCTGACTGAGATAGTAGCATTGAATAGTGGTTTCTGGGGGTATTTATTGCATTGTTAATGTGCCTGACATTCTGGAAACCTGCCTGTGAGGTTTTGGTGACGTGTGCGCACTGCCCGCCTGTCAGCCAAACTTCCACTGCGCCAGCCACGCTGCGCCTTGCGCCGAAAGTAGACGTGGCTTCAGGAGGCGAGCTTTTGGCGCACCTCAGCGAAGCCTTTTGGCACGAAACTGTCACTGCGCCAAGCTGAATCTGTCGACACCTCCCCCTGCTGCGCCGCCACTCCCATCGGCGCAGATCCGTCTGCGAAACTTGGAAACCGTTCGCCTCGCGCATTGCGCTGGTCGAAACTAGCTCTGCGCGGGGTGTGCCTCACTGCGCCACCCTGCGCTGCGCCAGGAAACTAGAGCCCTTAGACTGATTTAGCCTCTCTATAATTAAAAAAAACAGGCTCTGTTTCCTTAGGGAACCTTATATGCAGTGTCTTAAAGGCTTTATGCTGGGAACCATAATATTTTGTTTGTACATGCTACCTTAGGCAGCACCAAGACGATCTAATCCCTTCAGACACTCTAACCAGCTGCATTTCAGATATCAATGCTGTGATGACACTCAACTTTATTTCACTGAACCAAAATAAAATAGAGGTATTAGTGTGAAAACTCATCTGAGAACTGTTCAATCAGTAGAGGCCTTCAAACGTACCTATAAAACTTGGTTGTTTAGAACAGTTTGCCACCAGTCTGCGATGTAAATCATCTGTCTGTTTCCCATCTTGCCACCACCTCTGCCCATCCTCTATACGCCTCGCCTACTCATGTACCAGTTACCTACATAAATGTTTCCCACCTGTACACAGATAGCTGATCTCCTCACTAGGCTCCTAGTATACATCAGTCCAGTCCTCTCTGCTCTCAGCCAGATCATCCCTAGCACTTTCATGCCTGTTTTGCTCCTGACTGTTCTGTTTCCTGCTTGGTCCTGTTATGACCCTTGACTGTGTGTTTGTCTCTGCCTTTAGCTTCCTGATTTGGTATTGTCATCTGGCTGGACTGACTTTGTGCTTGTTGCTGCTTTTACTCTACTCCCGCAAGTGATTCTGCATTTGAGTCTATGTGGAATCATAATTAATTTGCATTCCATGATACATTAAAGACAAGCTAACTAGTTACAAACTATGGCACTGAATTTGTGTAATCTGAACAGAATTCCTAAATCTGAAAACACTGTGAAAACAATTTAATTACTTTCTATAAGACACGTTATTTGGTAAATACTTGGACATGACTTTAAGAGTGTCTTTCTTAGAACTCTTGAGAGCTTGATTCAACAAACTTTAATGGGTTTCTCATCTATCTGGAAGAGAGACTTGTTTGTTTATAAGATGTGGCCCTGAGGGGAGCCAATTATTGCTTCGAAGCTCAAGTGAAACTTTTGAGACAAATACTTCGAATCACAACCAGCGCACTTTGAAGCACTATGCTGTACCAAGCTTAGGCACAAACACAAACACACAAACATGTTAACAGTGTTGGTTTAAAACATTGTCAGTAACTTAATTGAAATTGCCTCACAGAATTGTAATAACTACTATAGTACATTATAATGCATTGACATAACAACGAGATGTAACAAGTATTATGGTCATAAATTGCAGCTTCTTCAAGTTTCATTATTATAAATACAAGGCCTTTTACGGCTTTTTAAGTTTTCGTCCTGCACATATGAAAACTAGAGGAATGTGAGCTGTCTAAAATCCTTCCATGATCACAGTATGTCACATATAGGCAACTTACAGTAATAAGGCACTTAACTGCTGATGTATTAGTTAGCAAATACTGCATGTCCAATCAAAATATGGTCAAACTATTTGTGTTCACATATCAAATGTATGTTATTAATTAGAACTCTAACTCTTACAGCATTAAGATGTTACTGCAATTTCAAGAACACCTGTTTTTCCTCATTAATATGAAAACGTTTGCAACAAAGTTCTCCAAAATCTAATCAGATAAACTACTCTACACCATGTACCAGCGTGGCTGGAAAGGGAAAATGTGAAAATGGCCTATGAGAGTCAACAACTGGATAACTGACTGGACTGCATTTGTCTCACTCGCCCAAAAAGACTGCACCAACAAAAAATATTTACAACCTCAAGACTTAATTTAGGCCTGCGTTTAATTGTTTTCAAGACCTTGACTTGCAGATACTATGATGTAGCACAGTTCCCACTTGACACCCAGTCAACAAAGATGGTGAGTGAATTTAGCTGCCTGCTAGTGGTCCTGTAGGTTTGTAACCAGTGGGTCAGCACATCGTACTTTTGACTTTTCTAAATATGCTTGATGGATCATGACACAAGGACCTGTCACAGCTCATGTCAGCTCAAACAGTGTGGCAAAATTTACAATGTCTAAAGTATTGGAAGTAAGCTCTGACAAATATAATGAATTGTAAACTCATCATCACATCACCAGGTAAGGGTTAGGGTTATGGTGTGGTCCTGCCAAGATTTTATTGCTGTATCTTTCAGCTTTTGTGTCTCTGGTGGATCCGGGCTTCACTTTTCAGCATGGTCAATGGGATTTTAATCTGGCAACTAACTGCGCCATGTCAACAACCTCCATCTTTTCATACAGAAGCTGCATGGTAGAGTTTGCGGTACATCATGGATCATCACTGTGTTGCATAATAAATTTCCATGCAATGATTTTGGTGGCACTTCTCTGAATATCTCTGGGCAATATGTTTCTCTACTACCTCTGGTCTACCAGGCTGCTGCGGCTTAGCCTTAAGGTGCGCTCACACTGACAGCGACAAAATCGCCTGTGGTCGCTCGATTCGCTTCCTTCGCGTCGCCTGCAGTTTTCTTTGCAGTTTTCTGCAGGCGCGATGGAAGCGATAGAAGCGACGGAGGGCGCGGGGCAGGTGTGTCAGCGGGAGTATAGACTATATGTAGGTGCTGTATACATGACTTTTTCCTTTTAACTAAATGACGTGTTTGTAGTCTACCTTGTAATCAGACATAGGGATGTTTATTTACCTTAAGTTTTGGAGGTAACTTCCTCCTTCAGAAAGGTCCAGCTGACAGCCGGAGTGGCACCTGTCAGATCCGGAAGACCTGACCGGACCGGGTGGCCGCGCACTGTGCGGTGCCGGCGCGGTGCCGGCCAGCACCAGGTCTGCCGGATCTAACAGGTGCGCCGCGCATACAGACTGCCATGCTTTCATTATAAACCGACTTTTGTTTATATGCGGTTGCAGCAGCACAACGGACAGCAACACAGACAACATGGTTCATTATTGATTGCGCAACGCAGCGATTTGCCGGTAATCGCACTGCGCGCATTAAACGATTTTGCGGAGGCAGGGGGAAAGTTGCATGATTTACACCGTATCCACGTTCGCGCAGCGTGCGTGGCCGTGCATGTGCTCGTGCATGAACGCTTGGGCGCGGTACAAACTTTGTAATGTGAGTAGCCTCTAACTCATTCATTTCATTGGATAATATGCCGGTGGTATGAGTGGAAGTCCCTGATTGATCGAAAAGATTCTTCTGATTGGCTGGGCCTCTTGTAAAAGTGGCCCAGCCGATAGATCACAGATAAACAGAATCGTTTTTAGTCAAGAAAAAAAGGCTCTTAATGAGCACTTCAGCGTGAGAAATCGGAGGTGTGGAGGTTTTTTTGTTTTTGTCCCTGTATATTTGTTTTTGTCCCTGTATATAAGCAAGCTTGAATCATAGAGCTCTGGAAAACCTGAGACCACAGTTATCAGTTTCTCCTCCATCATCCGTCCTCCTCCTCTCTCATACTCCGGTCAACTTTTGCCGCCGTGGGAGTCCAGATCGGCTCGCTATTGGCTGTCGCCTCGGTCGCGTCACTCCTCATTTGCATAAAGTTGAGATTTTCTCAACTTTTTTCGCTCGCATCGCGTCACTGAATTCGCTCGTCGCTCGTCGCCCAATTCGCTCGTCGCCCGTTGCTCATCGCTGCTGTCGCCCGAATCGCCCCTCGTCGCCAGCGTACATTGAAAATGAATGGCAGCTCGTCGCTCAAGTCGCCTCTGTCGCTTTCAGTGTGAGCGCCCCTTTAATATTGCGAGGTACGCGCTCTTCATTGGGCCACCAGGGCGGCCCAATGAAGTGGTATGCTGAGCATCCAGAGTAACTCCCACTCTTTCTCCATACTTCCATACCTCTTCCATACCTTCCATTACTCTGGTAAATATATATATATATTTATTATCTGTTCATAAGACTTTTCCCAAACCAATCAGGCTCATTTAAAAAAAAAATTCCAAATTACAATTTCACCTTTCTGAGAGGGGGAATGACGTGCAGCAAAGGACCTGAGGTCGGATTTGAACCCTGGTCGCTGCGATCAGGACTAAGCTCTGGTACATGGTGTGCACACTTTACCGGTGAGCCACCAGGGTGCCCCCACTGTTGATTCTTTTACTTTGAAATATACAAACAGTCTGCAACAGCTAAATTATTTTTTTCCTTTTCTTTTATCCAAACAATAACTTTCTTGGCTGTGAATCTATGGTGTGAATCTATGGTAAACATGTGGAATTTGAATGACCTGATGGTCATTTGTCCCAATTCATATGCTGACATGAAATAGAAGGACTTGTCTAATTGAAAGGCACTGTTATATATTTTTCAATGTCTTAAAAAACGCAGACATTGGTAATTTTGCCTTGCAGTCACTGTTATTACCAGGGAAAAACAAACAACTCACCATGACTCTACCATTGCATTTAACTGCATGTTTTCAGGCATTTCAAGACTTTTTGGATGATAACTCTTTAATTCAGGTGTCTCTTTGAGTTCTGTTTGACTAATTGGTATGCATGATGTTGTGGGCAGGCCATGCCGCAGACTCACCTCCTCCACAGGGCATGCAGTGTGTGTGAGCTCAGAGCTTGGCAGAGAAGCACTCTTTTCCCACTTGTCGGCCATGTGGTTGACCTCCTCTACCTTTTGCTCGCAGCTCTTCTGGGTGTTGAGCAGTGTCACCTCATAGAACTCTTGGATATCTACAGAAACACAGCAAGGCGCACAGATATTATTAGACTTGCACATGGCTTAACTTCTCCAGTGATCAAACAGAGATTTCACTTTCACCCAAGCTGTATGGAAATTGTACTTCAAACATTCTACCACAATTACGGTTTGGCTCCATTTTTTTTAACACTGACATTTTAAGCTCTTCCAACAGCTGATTAATATTCTCAAAGTTGACATCAGTATTGGTAGTATTATACTATGATTAAGTTCTTTCCATTAATATGTATTCCATTTTAAATAATATGTTCACATAACAAAGAATGAACCCTAAGACAATGTGCACACTTATTTCATACCTGTATATTTTTTTTGGAAGAACAGACATTGTTACAGCAGCTGAGGTTTTTGCACAAATGTACTTCTGCAAGTCAACTACAGAAATATTGTGGTTGACTTGCAGTAATCGTTCCACTGGTAGACCATAAAAACATCATGAACAGACATTGATCTACTAATCCCAATTTTCTAATCTGCCTAGCTCATGAATATTTAGCACTTCTTCTTAAGACATTTGTGAATCCTTCTCAACATTGCTTCCATTTTTCCCTATTTCATCTACGGATTTTTTTAGGGATTTATTGCTTGCCTGCTACGAGGGTCCTGCTTTGTTTGCTGTAAGTTTGTAAAGCCCTTTGAGACTTTAAACAGTGATTTGGGGCTGCATACCTGAAATCTGAACTTAAGCTTAAACTTAATAAAAATCAATAGAAGAAAATTGCTGCTTAATAGCATGGAGGAGCTTAAACATTACAATTCAGCACCATAACTGCTATTCCAAATCTCATTTAGAGAGACTAATTATAATTTAATGAAAAGTGCTGAGAGGATGACACTTCACCAGACATGTCACTTATCCTTGATTATTGAATCTCTGTGATCCGAACTTGAGCAGATAGCAAATTGTTCTGTTCTAATATAACCACAAGCTTAATAGAGCAAGATCTGATGTTTTCATAATTTCCTTCCAAAATATCAGATTATTAAAAAAAACAATTATTATGTGTATAAATGTTGTGGTGGATGGCCGTAAATAGATAGCAGTGTAATCCCCACTTGTCTCCATATGATGCATCAACACTGGCATCAGTAAAAGTACTATGATGCACATATCATGCAAAAGAGAATGGTGCTATATAAGAATGCTGACAACACCCAGTACATAAGGATCAAGTACTATTAAAGATAAACATAGTGACTTCAGATTACATAGACATATCATTGGAAGCTAGCTCCAGTGATGTAGATATGGCTTTTTTTATTTGAGCTGGTCAGTTCTACTATTGTTCATTAAGTGCAGTGTACATTGAGTCTTTATTATTATGAGGTCTTCCAGGACATTATATTTAGTTATTGTTTCTTGGAATTGTTTCTTTTTTCTTCATGATTACTATCTTTTGAATGTTTTATCAATGTGGCACTGCACCTGCTACTAACTAAATGTGGTTATCTTTTTTAGTGTTTGAATCTTAAAGAAATTTGATCTGAACAGGATTTTTCCTTTGATGTCACATTTTAGTCATTTCAATCATTTACAAGGTTTGATGGACCACATCAAAAACCAAAAACATCAACAGTGCTTTACATTCAAGCAATGCCTTCTTGGTATTGATTTACTACCCTACCTAACATAAATGAAGAAGCACACAAGTGCTATTATTACTTCTGCCAAGGAGGTGAAACCTCTGGCAGGAAGTTATGTGATCGCCCCTGTCCACCCAGTCATCCATCTCTCCGTTCGTCTGTCAGCAAGATAACTCAAAAGGTTCTGGACAAATCTAAATGAAACTTGGTGATAAGGTTGGTCATGGGCCAGTGAAGAAGTGATTAACTTTTGGAGCAAACTAGCTTCAAAGAGGTGTGGCAATGTGCATGGCTTAGCACAAACAGGGCCATAATTTCCAAACACATCCAAAAAACATCACAAAAACCAACAGGAAAGTCAGTCATGGGTCAAGGTAGCACTGACCAACTTTCACTGCTCAGACAAAGGGGTACATCCTATAACAACAGCAATGTTGGAGGGGGTGTTGCTTTGCACAAACAGGGACAAGGGACAAGCTCGAGCTGTGATGTGGCAGTGGTCTGTGTTCTACTGAGTGTCTTTGTGTTGGTATCATTCTCATTGCAGTCAATCTCCCAGGCAAGTTGCATTCTGTTAAAAGAATTCTTACCAGTGACAAGCCAGGCAGAAGAAAGGGGAGTTCTAGTCACAGTTTCAAAAGATAAAATCCTTGAAATCCTTGATGAATCTTTACTTCATTTGAGCTACACAAAGTACCAAAGTGAAACTTTGTGAGACACTAGAATTATAATTTTGGAATGTGTGAAGTAAATACAAGTAATAAATAGTGTGAGGTTTGGGTTTGTCGCATGTCCACATCTTCTGTTTCTGCTTTTGAATGAAATGTTTTACAGAGACTGATAACAGCTATGTGCCAAAATACTAATAAATACTTGTTCTCATTACTGCAAATATTGCTAGTAGAAGTACCTCAAAGGTAGCAATAGTTTTGTAGCCTGCAGTCCATTTGAATCAACTTTCAAATTATCTTTATAGCCAGCCATACTAGTAGCAGAAATACAGCAATATTTGGTAGCATGTCTGGGTGCCAGTGTCTAGGTTACCTAAGCAGTTACACATAAGCAGCCACACAGAAAAATAATGATAATTATATATCAATGCATTGTTGGTATGAAAAATTATTTTGCTATGTACAATTACACACAATCCACATGACATGAGCCATCATGCAGCCCATCTTGCCGTGATGCCAGTCATGGCAACAGCAGAACAGATTGCCAATCTGTTAAGGAAAATAATCGTTTTGAGGACACATAAATTTCAAGCTAAAAAGATTATAATTATCAAACATTCTGCCCTTTTTGAACCATATTAAGAGATTGTTCACAGTGCTCAGTGTTGGTGATAGTAAGGCTTGCTGGTACAGCATAAGCCTGCTTCCTCACAGCTGTTGGGAAAGAGGCCATGCTGTTACTAAGATCTGTCCTTTACTGGCACTGTGAAGCAAAAATTCCATTACATAAGAATCTCATATAAATTATGGGATGGGGGTTATTATGTTCCAGGTATTAGTCAGCACCCCAGGTGGTAGTCTCATTTGCTTTTTGAGTGTGATTGTAAAAAGACTTGAACTATAAAGTCTTTTAATATTTTCTGCCTTCCCTCAATGTACAAGGTGAAACAGAGCTTCAATATTGTGCTGATGTACAGCCCAGAGTAACTCAGTGTGTGATTGGCTTCATGGACTTGTGATGTTTATTAAAATTTTACATTCAAGTGAACTTTATAAAATGGTAACACTATCAGTTCTAATGCAGGCAATATACATTCATTCTCCCAAAACCAATTTAGATTTTGACAGTCATTTTATCCAGTTCATTTTTTTTGGAGTTGCATATATACTTGTCACATTGGCAGATATCTGATATCAGTGTATGATATGCCCACACAGACTCGTCATATTAGAAAGAATGACTAGTCATACTGTATGTTAGGAAATGGCTTGGAGTCCCACGCTGTCTTAGCAGTGTAACACTCTGTGGGAAGTTGGTCCTTGAGTTACCTCTGCCTAACTTAACAGGAGAATTTCAGACTGGAGTTGACTGTTTGAAGATGACTGTCATAAGAAATACCTTAGAAACTGTTGGGAGTTAAAATTTGGAAATTTGGAAAAATAGGAAATAATAAATAATAAATTGGAAATAAAATGGATATATAATGGAAATATAATTAATTTTATAAATACACGCACACACAAACACACACTCTAGATATGGTTGTGCACAAAAATCCCAGTAGATCAGCAGTTTCTGAAACCGGACCAGCCTATCTTACACCAAAAACCATTCAACCACATTCAAAGTCACTTAAATCGTCTGGTGCCTTTGGTGCCACAGAAAAATGGGTACGTCCACTAGGTCTCTTTATAACCATGAGTGGACAGTGTTTGAAAAATGGCGTCATAAGGAGGGACATGCCTCTTTTCACTGTCCAGTTGGTGTGATTTTGTCATTCCGGCAGTACCTGACTGGACCTGACGCAGGCATCACAATCAACAGCCTATCCGGACTGGCATAATGACAGTAATGCTTGTAAGAAACGCGCAGCAAGGATGCATGCCATAGTGAGACATCACACTGATGATATTCTAAGAACTGGGGTTACATTGAGTAACCCAAAGATTTCCCTTTTTTAACCAAAACATGTGTGCTTCATGTATATTTGCATATGCATTCATGCAGTTGTAAATAACCATGAATCTTTCATTAGCACTCAAGAGAATCAACAAGTTCTCCATGGCAACATATGAAGTAAAAATATGGTCATTGCAGTCTGTTTGCTAAACTACTCTAAACAAACTTCTCCTTTGAACAAGAGGGACTTGTGCTGCCTATTGTCCTAACACAATCACTGATATAATATAAAACATAAGCAGTTCTGCTGATGAGATCACTGCTTAAGCTCATTAATGGATTAAGTAGCAAACATTTCTATGTCAACACACTTGCTTTCACATTCTGGGGGTACCAATGTGAACTCTGCATCTTAAAGCATTAAGGAGTTGTAGACATTTCAAATTTACTGTGCCGTAAGTATGAATTTCTGTCATGTACTGTTATTGTGTGTGTATGCGTTCATGTCTACACACAGACAGACAGAGACAGACAGATGCCGCTATGATGACATAGCGTCCTACATACCATGTACTGTGGCAATGCAACACAAACACGTCAGGTATAAAATGCTTGTGTGAAGAAAAAGACTCCCTGTTCAGGCTTTCACTGTATTTCAAAATGACTCAGAAAATATGTAATCCAAAAAAGGCAGCCTGTACAACAAATGTGCCTTATACTACACCACCCTTTTGTTCACTCAACATCAGGGGACTTGTTAGAGTGACTGACAATTTATGTTTTAATTGCCTAGCCTAGCAACCATCCAGTGATTGGCATAACCATTTTAACATTGCCTTGTATTGCTACTGCTTTCACTGAATCTCAGGATGAGTCACTGCAGCATAAGCCTCACTGCATTTGAATCTGCTAGCAGGACAGACCCAACATCTGTTTATGCATCATTACAATGTCTGCAACAAAGCCTCTGCATTGTATAACTCAAGTGAACTCTTTTTTTGGCATTCAATACAAGTGCTATTGTTGTCAAAACATAGACACATCCTTTGAATGGCTACCCATGTTTTACCAAAGGAACTAGGCCCATAACAAGTGATCTGCCACGGCAGTCCAACGCCTTGTCTCACCAGAAAAAGGCACATTTACATTTAAATAGATGTTAATAACAACAAGCTATTAGCATTCAACACCAGGCATAGGGGACAGTAGTGTTTTAGTCCCCAGTGCACAAAAGTAATTCTGTGTATTTCTGTAAAATAAGCTTGGATGCAATGCTCATTGATGAATATTTGTTAAAAAAATGCAAAAATTCCATCTTTTTACTCTACACCAAAGAAACAGCCGATGCTAAATGTAACTAATACTGGCAAATTTATGCAAATCCTAAAAAGCCCTTGAATGGTTAGTGTACAGTCTTATAGTCCACATATATGGGTAAGAAACAGCATTTGAAGGAAAACAGTTGATGTGTGACATTTTTTATTCAACACTGCGAGGTAGAAGCATTTTTCCAGTGGGGAAGTGCCTAGTACAGCATGTAGTGTAAATGTTCCTTTTCAGCAAACAGGTTCTCATTGAGAAAAGTAAATGGATGATGAGTTTTATTTCTTTATAGCATTCCAATAAATATTGCTGGATAAAAAAGATAAAAATCCAACTCATCCATCAACACCCATCTGACACAAGTTAACTATTTTTCTTCTCTGTATATACATTACACTCCCAAACTATCTGAATCATAAATTGTGACCATCAGTAACTATGCATAATGAGGGCTTCTATGAAATAAGACACTGCCCACTATTTCAAACTCACAATTAGGTCCCAGGAGTCAAGAGTAACTCACAGTGCAGTAAAACTTCCCTGGTCTCTCCGGTCATGTTGCGGTGCTGTTAGTCCTGTGAAACAGTGTGCTGTGAGAGCACCAGATGCCTGATGGCAAGCTAACAGCGAGCCTAATCCTCAGACATAGAGGCCGCCTGTTCCCTTCAATGCAGACAATGACCTTACACCCCACACAGCTGATTTCTCATTCAGCCCTCCCTTGGATAATGTGCTTAACACTGCCAGCAGTCCTTCCCAACTCTCCCCTTAATGAGCAAAACTTTTTCCATCAACAGATGAAGCAACTGCACAACTAGTCAGCAACTGGCCATCCAATTCCCTTCTCTCTGCCATAGATATAATTTCTGGACACTAGAGGCAGTGTCTAAAACTTCTAGTGTCAAACACTAAGGTTGAAACAAAGATGCATAATGTAGGAAGACCTCCTGCCAGGCTCACAACCATCCTCCCCACTCCTGGTCCTCAAGGTCCCTAACTCTTTATGTTGCAAAGCTGCTTTAGAGATGGCAGCTGGCACGGCATTTAAGACACTTGGTTTGCGTGCACCCTGAGGCCAGCAGGGAATAACTCTAACCGCCATATAAGGTGTGCCTGTGTTAACATAATGTGTGTAGAGAATAACTCCACCAGCTTCTGGGACACATAATAAACTATTAGGGCAATGAGTAACATTAAATTGTCAAGACAGTGTATTTATGTAGTAGCTATGGAACTATGCATCCAAGTGTAAAACATGGAAAGACAACTCCTGGTTTTGTGTTAATTGCTTCAATGCAGCTCCTTGATTTGTATCCCTGTGTTCACACAAAGGATAGGAAGTCAAGCCAGGAATTCGAATTGCCCAGGCAATCTAATTTATGGTGCACAATTTTCTCTCTTAATTCAATCAGAGATAGAAGAAACAAGAAGAAATCCCCAATTTGATCTTGGTTAGGGAACAAGACAAGAGGGCCAGGTGCAGGTGTGTACATAAGTTTTGTTAAGATTTTGTCAAATCTGGGTTGACTTCACCGCTGTGGTGCATGGTAAAAGTTGGGAGAAAACAACTTTTCCTGTCTGCAGCTTTGATAAGTGTCACTTTACACCAGCACTGGTAGAGATTACTGTCATTCTCCTGTTGGAAACAATGAACATCCACATTCATTGTCGCCTACCACATTCCCCCACAATATGAATGTAGCCTTGCACCACACATACAGTGTATTCATTTTTTTCTCATCATACGAATTAGAACTTGTTGCACTGTTGGTATTGTAGTAACACCAACTTAAACATGACCAGTGTTGAAGTTTGCTTAAAATAAATTCATCCCGGGTGTGCTTTTGTTTGCTTTGTGGCACAAATCTAAACATCAGCTTTCTCCATTCATAACAACTAAATTTGTGTACAGCAGGAAAAGCATTTAAATGTCAGACAAAATGCAACACTCACTGGATGTCACTGATGGATCTGTGTGCTAGAAACACAATGTTCACAGATATGTCAATCAAACTGTTGAATAATACCAGCACATTAGCTAACAAGTTAAACTGTGCTTGCTAAAATTAGTAATCATCTAATCACAATTTAATACTGGAAGTATCTGTAAAACCATGGGTGTTAACTGTTAATCCATAGGCATTATCACAAACTACAATGACCTAAAATCCCAATCTGTTCAGTACTTTTCCCCTGAGCCACGTGTATTAAAATATCATG
Source organism: Myripristis murdjan (assembly GCF_902150065.1). Lineage (NCBI taxonomy): Eukaryota > Metazoa > Chordata > Actinopteri > Holocentriformes > Holocentridae > Myripristis > Myripristis murdjan. Next base: position 30,290,828 of record NC_043993.1, read on the forward strand.
AATACAGACCTTTACATAGATGGATACACTGTAGGGTAAGCAGTAGCTAGTCATCAGTCACAAGGTGTGCTGTGGAAGTATTTGTGCGTCACACAAAAATCACAGGGTTTGGTTGAATAGTGGGTGGAATATTAGAGTGGGTACAAGCTTCTGCAAGTTAAATTTCAGATGTTTAAAGGTATCCTGTTAGCAATTAAAAAAAAAAAATAACACCAATTAAAAGGACTCAACAAAGGCTGATGAGTTGTAAAACAGCAGAAATATCAGGGTATATGCCAAGGAGGGAGATTTCTCATGAGAAAAGCTAGACACTGGGGATAAACAACATTTTTCAGACCTCTGAGGTTGTATTTACAACCTCAGTGCAACATTTAACCCCATTAAAGACCTTCCAAGGCCTTAAATTATTATTACTATCAAATAGTTCAAGACTTGATAAGATGCTGGCATTTTCCCACTGCTAATTCCAAAAACATACTGAATCAAACTACAACGTAAATGTCAATGTATGGACTGGACAATAGCTTAAAACCACACAGGGGTGGGTAATTTTAAAACTCAGTCTTGCTGTACACTTAGGAAATTATGCTATTTCTGTTCAATTCCAACAGCTTACAGTAGCTAGCTGTAAAATGTTAATTAATATGATGTGGCATAATAGTTAACCTACATCCTGCAGCACATAAACTCGCATTACTTTCATTATCAACAGACTTTTATTTCTCTCAGCACCTCTTTTTGTTTTCCAAGTACATGACAGCAACTGTTTGCATGCTGCTCTCCCCCTCCCCTTTTAGGTTTCCAAGGCAACCCTGCAGTGGATCTGAGGAGATTTGCATCCTCTTTGACACAAATGCTCCGACATGCTCTCACACTGGAGGACTCCTCTAACAAGCACAAAAATCCACTTCCACAAAGCAGATATATAGTGAACACACACACACACACACTGTCACAATGCAGATCTGCTTTCTTCATGCTTACGTAATGGGTGGGTGGAGTGGGCTAGGGCTTGCAGCGATGGCTCCTGTGTTGCTCTGCTTTGGGGAGTGATTATTCCAGCTGCATCCCCTCCCTACAGCTAACCCTCCTCCACAGAGAATACGGTGCCAACTAATCCTTCTATCTCTCCACACACATAGGCTACCAATTATTGTTAATACATCACTGCTCACTCCTGTAGCTCTCACGTCCCTCACGGAAGCACAATATATAGTCAGACTGGCAGTGGTAAAATAGCAAGTGTTGTAATCCTCATTACAGTATGTCCAAGATTCTGACTGGAGCCCAACTCCAGTCAAAATTTCCACAACTTGTGAATAGACCTCATCAATAATGTTATGTTTGGATTTTTCCTGACCCAGACAAGAGCTTACAGTAGGTAGCAACTTACATGATAGTGGGAAAAAGATGGCTGAATGGCTGTTAATCTTCCAAATTATTTGATCAATTCATTGATTCATCTACAACTAATTTACGACAAAGGGTTTTGCAGTCAAGCATTTCAAAATTGTGTTTTTTTTTAATGTTGCCACATCCGACCTATATTTCAGCAAATAATAAACCAAGATAAGACCCAAAAAAGACCCGGCATTATATTCACTGTTAGCTACATTTACACTGCATTCCAGGGTATATACATACCCTGCCATGATGGCCATGGTGAGAATTTGCACTACAGGGAAAATTTCAATCAATCACAGATATACTAAACAAATCTGAAGAGGAGCTTTTTGCTCTTTATTTCGCTGGTAACCTGTGTGTTCTGTAATGTCACGCACCATGGAGTTTAGAGTTCATATGTCTCCTTTGCATCACATGCAGAGCCACAACAGCACCACCGAAGAAAGAAATGTAAAAGTTGAAAGCAAGGGAATAGCACAATTTAGCAGAAGAACAGTGCAGAGTGGGTGGACAATTCCACTTAGTTTTGTGGGAACAGTAAGAAAATGATTAAAATTAATGACTGCAGGAGAAGTTAACACTTGGGAATTCAGCTTTGACCTACACTCTTCCTTTCCGTTTCAAAATATAACCAAAAACTGATCTTACTTGGCATTCTGAAAAAGGGGAAAGCTGGATGAAGTCAATAATTAAACACACGTCTTCTCAAGGGAAAACATGTATGATGCTGTCAAGAAGAAAACATGGTATTTCATGTGCATACAGGCATCCTCCTGAAAAGGTACCATACCTATCAATATCACATATCCATGAGGATGAACAGTGAAATGAAGAACAATAATTTGGGTGTAACACACCCCGGGCTTCCTCCAGCTCACATTCAGCCACTTGCCTCATGCCATCTCCATGGAAACAAATACGAGTACCTTTCCAAATGACGTCAGTTTTTATGAAGACCTGCTGCAGTTGTTTAACTAGTAAACTGAGTTAAAGCTGTTAAACACTGGCCATCCACACAGCGTGGGAGTTAGAGCAGATTAAAAAAAAACAAAAAACAAAAAAACAGTTTTCTCTTGACTAGGCCTCTAATTATAATAATGTACAGTCAGACCTGAAAAATACACTTTAAAATGTAGCTGCAAGCTGCAATGTTTGGAGGTTCTGCATGTATTCCAAATGTGTCCTCTCATTTTCAAAATTTAGACCTCTATTTGCAGTCACACATGCATACAAATAGCAGGGTTCTTGGTAAATTGACTGTATAATACTGGAGAATTTTGGTAACTTTGTGAGGTTTTATTATATTAACTGCTATTCATGCATTCTTTGGAGAATTAATCATGTGCATGCTGAATACCTCATTAGTACATAGCTCACTGACACAAGAAAGGCCAAGGCACAATCAATGGATGACATATTTGAATTTTAGAATTGAAATAGCCCACTTTTCAAAATGTCCAACATTTTCCAAGATCCACTTTTTGTTTTCTTTACAAATATTTAGACTTTCATCAGTTGTAGTTAGTCAAGTTGAACATTGCTTTGGTGACAATACAATCAAAATAAAACCGCAGCTGATTACATGTTGTTTGAGGCAAATGAGCAACAACGGAGCAGTATGAATTAGGATTGTAGTTTTTCTTTATGTAGCTGTGTGACAGGATCAGTGACAGAAATGTGGGTGAACCTGGTGGCACTGGTTTGCAAACATGCATCGGTTCAATCCACACAATTATTGTCCAAGTTCATAACATGTATGCCTGCAAATACAGGGATGCACAGAAGCCTATAGGCACATGCCCACACACACATAACACACACTATGTGTCATGTATTATGTTTAAGGGAAATTGGTCCAGATATGTAGGCACATACAGGTATTTGCATGTTGTTTGTATGAGAAAGTACACAGCTACAAGTCGCTCTAACACAGATTTGTGTGGGAGGAGCTGCTGTAATTTATACTGATGTCACTGCAATTCCACTGGTTACGAATGGGTGTAGATTAGTTAATGCCTGTTGAAACAAGGTAAACAAAACAAGTGATCCACATCTAGTACGCTATAGTATTTGGGGGATTTTAGATTTGAACATTGCACTTATTGCTTTGAAGGTGAAGCTACCTTTAGCTACAGTGTAGCTAAATGTGTCTGCTATTATTTGTCTGCAATTCTAGGTTCATGTTAAAAATGGACCTTGTAATGTTTAATGATATACAGTATGTTTGAATGACTTGGTACTATATAAGATATATACTGACATTTCAAATTTGTTACTATACGCTGATGACAATACTGAGTGCTGAACTATACCAATAAAAATCAGCTGGAACACAGTACAGTTCATAGAAGAAATTAAGATTTTTCATCTTCATTTCTGTGTCCTGACTGATACACCATCCTGTTCACTGCCCAAACCCGATTGAGCTAGCCCTTACCTATTACCTCAGTAACTGTTACCTTTATGGTACCATAAATACCTTGCTACGACAGAGTATTAGACAAAGGAAGTGTCACTGAGGAAAAAAAAAAGTGTAAAACTGAGTAAAAACACTAAAATACAGTTGAGAATTAACTAGAATTAAAATGATCAAATGAGAAATAGTAGGCTAGATACAGACTAAGTCCCAGCCCATACAGTACCTTGTGTTGTGAATATGACATGTTATGAAGCATGTTTTCTACTTTGTGTGTTGTTGCTGCTGAGTTCACACATTAATATTACACCAGAGAATTTGCTTTGGGGTGGTGTGAAGCTCTTACTGCACCTACAGCAACATAACGAGGGTAGTTGTCATCAGCTCAAGTAATGTTATCTTCACTTCACCCGGTTTGCTCTCCTTTGCTCTGCTCTGCTGTGTGTGTGTGTGTGTGTGTGTGTGTGTGTGTGTCTGTCTGTGTTTGTGCGCATGGAGGGGCTGAGTGCCACCCTCGTTGAAAACAGCGGTAAAGAGTTCTTAGTGTTAGAGCCAATCAGCGGCAGAGTTGGGCGGGTCTTTGCAGAACATTCCTTCCCTCCTCTTGGGAAGAAACAAAAATCTGCTGCCCGTATGAAAATTTCTGTTTCCTAGAACAGGGAAGAATTTTTTCCTTTTTGGGTGGTCATTTTGGCTCAGTCAATAAGACATTCTGTCACTGTATTAGGAAACGCTAACTCGCTAACGGTACTTCTGACATGATAAATTAACTAATGAGGTGAAGATGTCATTGTCAAAATTTACACTAAAAAGAAAAGTTGTATGAAAGCATGTTGCTTAAAAGTTATGAGTGAGCTGATTCAATATTGTTTTGTTTTCACCAATTGTTCCAGACCTCTGACCTTAAATAAAAATCAGATGCAAACCTTAAAGTAACAAGTCTGAGAAGAGCAAGTGTAACGTACTGTATAGGCCGGGGCTTACTTCATTAAAAGTGAAAGGCATCAAAAGGTAAAATACCATGCTAGAGGTTTTGAAAGTTTGGTGGACTTCCTACAATTTACCCATATTTTACATTGTATCAAACTATTTTGCAAATCATGTGGGGGATGTTAAATATTTCACAACATATAATCAAAATCCATCCGTTCTCAAATTTGAATTTTATAATGTTGTTGCCATTCACAAACCACAGAACTAATAAGTCTGAAAAGCAAACGTTTCCCCGGAGACTATTTTCCAGCAGAGGTACCATTTCACTCTGCCCAATTTCAAGTCATCAAAACACAGTGCTGCTGCTTTTAGGAAAACTAACGTGGAGAACTTTATTACGGTGATGGAATACTGGTGTGAATAAAGTTTGAAGGCTCTGGAAGTTCATTTTCATATCGTAGTGCAATGAATGGAAACCAACGGCTGGATTAAAGGGAGGAAAAATAATCTAAAATACAACTGCTTTACGAAAAGATTGGCAGAACTGTGGAGTTTATACATTTTGTAGATATTTCACTTAAGATGCAAAATCACTGGTATGGTCATTTAAACACACCAAGATCATATAAGATAATGACTTGTGTTATAAAAGCACCAGAAACAGAAATGCACGATGGAAACTGAAGCCAGCAGCCAGCAGCTACACCTGACGTTCCCCACAGAGGCTAAATCGATGTCAGATGATCAGTTCCGAGATTGGCCAGTTCCTAACTCGACACAATCTTATTCCTCTTTGCGTGCCTAAATGCATCTACTGATTCTGACTTTACTTGCATATTGCTCTTGCTCATCTTTAGTTCTGTGTTAATGACTTGGTCAAAAAAAAAATGTACAAAATAACCTGAATATACTCACTACCATCTGAAAAATAAATCTGAACATTGGGGACAGATGATGTAAAGCTGTGGAAGAGCTGGCTGGAAGTGGAAGTGGAAAAGCCTCAGGTGGAAACAGGAGTTGATGAATCATATCCCCCATCTTAATGGTAATTCAAAGCCTACACTTTGGCCATGATGGGTTTGGAAAAATGTAACATATGGCTATTCTAAGTGAGTGGCGGCAATCTGGGGTAAAGCAGTCCACCCCAGCAGGGTCAGCAGAGTGTGTGGGTGTGTAAAATGACCTTCGAGGAGTAGGAGGAATAACTAAGCTGGTGTGATGCTGTAACAAGTACTGATTTCTGCAAAAGCTTTCTCTGTAATAGACACACAACATCTGGTGTAACATTTAATATAAAATTTACATTATTCATCTCTGTGCTCTACATAAGTAAAGTGGGTTTGTGTCCTTCTACTACATCATGAAAAACTAGATTCATTAGTGTTAATCTGGGCACTCAATGCTAGTACTCCCAGTGCAGTACTATAAACCTGAATTTTCAGTTTTTCAGCCTGAAAGTCTGTTCATACTTAAGATCAAGAGAAAAGAAGTCACAGCTGTTTTGTCATACTGATTTGGAAAAGGCAGGGGCAAGAGAATTGAAGCTTCTGTTATCTGGTAGTAAACTCTGCCTTATGGCTCCCTCTGTTGGACTGCGTCCACAGAAGAAATACACACTCAAATCACTCCACCTCAAGTAAGGTTGTAATACTGAACTAAAGCCAAAATAACTCAGTGCATTACCCTGAAACATACAATATCAAAAAATGCACAGCACACCGATCTTCACTTGTCTATAAAGTAAGCCTGCAGTCTGAAATGTTCTAGAGAATTAGAGATAATCATTGGGTTGCATGGGTATAAACACTTGACATTTCCACACTGTCATTATAGTTTTGTTTCTGCAGCAACCGATTTCCCTGCAGTGACACAAGCAATTTTGCTCCTATCCTCTTGTACCAAAACAGATCCAAGAACCCTTTGTTGTCAGGGTTACATCTCTGTTGCACAATAACACAATGCAAAATTTATAAACCCCTATAGTTTTATGGCATGCATTTCTGAAACCCACACCATATATATGTATATATATATATATATATATATATGAAAAAGCAGTAGACATGGCAAATATTTACTTTAAATTTCATATAATTTCTTATTTAGGAGTTATTAATGTTGGATGTAAAGCCCCTGTAGGCCATCATGGGGTTTCTGGCTTCCCTTGGGGAGGCGTGTCTAACCTGTTCTCTCCCTGCAGCACTGATTAGTAACTCTGCTCACCTGGGCCCAGTGTGCTGAGGTTACTTAAGCTCCTGCAGTAGGCCAGTTCTCCCTCTCTTCTCTCCTGGCCACCTTTGCAGGCACACCGTGTTTTTGGTTTGGTTTTGGGTTTTCCTTTTGTTATGTTTGCACTTTTACAACACCCTCACACACATACATACTCACTCATGCACACCACACACCACTGACTTTACTGATGTCCACACCTCATTTGGTAAATACTTAATTTGGTCTAATTTGGTTTAATCTGGTTTAATAAAATATGATTTGGCTTGTTAACATGGTGTTGTCTCCCTTCTTTGTTGTGACTCCTTGAGCCAGGTCATGACAAGTGGGGGCTCGTCCATTTTCAGTTATGTTAATGCAGAGTTGTTTTGTGCCTTAGGTAGTTGGCCTTAGGTAATGTGCTTTGGTTGTATGAATTGGTTGGCCCAACTGTTTGTTGGGATTAGTTGTGCTTTGGTGCCAGGGCTGAGTCCTCTGGGGTGTCAGATTGTGCGTTTTCCTGGTTGGGAGATATGCCATGTGTTTGGTTGCTAGGTCTAGGTGGGTAAGTTGCTGCTGGTTTGTTTGCCATTCAAAAGGTAATTGTTACTGTTTGTTGCACTGGACAGAGATCTCTCCGTCAGGCGGTAGGGCACTTTTCTCTAGGGATTGTGTCCGTTTGTTTTTTTTGTGTGCTAGTGTGGTGGGAAAGTGGTAAGAGCGGTTGTCTCGGGGGCACATCCACTGCTGCTGGAGGGTCACCATGTAATGGTTGCTCTGCCAGGGCTGTTGGGCTTTAGTCATTGACTGCATATAATGGTGATTATTGTGGTTGATGCCGTGCATAAATACCCACCGCAAGTACCACACGAAGTCTAGGGTTGAGCTGTAGTTAGTTTTGGCCAGGCAGTTAGGGGGAGGTTCTCTGTCAAGAGGGCTGCTGGTTGCCCTAGTGAGGCGAGCAGTTAACATATTATCTTCTGTATTGGTTTTTGTGATAATGGCTTCCGTTTTGGAGTTTTTTGAGACACCCACTTTGGCATTTGTGAATGGTTGTAAAAAGGCCGAGTTGGTGGAGATAGCTGATCATTATGGTATTGTGGTTGCAGAGAAGAGTCGTAAGGATGAGCTCAAAGAGGCAGTTCTGCTATCTTTGTTTGAGCGTGGTGTGTTGCATAAGGCTGAGTCCAGGGCAGAGTCGGTGCCCATGTTGGCAGCACCTGCTGTTGCGCCGGTGACAGGTCTCACCTTTGAACAGCAGAAGGAGCTGTTAGTTTTGCAATTTGAACAGGAAAAGCTACGCAGGAAGTGGGAGATAGATGAGAAAGTTGAATTGGAAAAACTTAGGCAGACAGAGAAGCTTGAATTAGAGAAAATGCGGCAGGTTACTGAAAAGAGGAAGTTGGAGTTAGAAGAGACGAGGTTGCAGTTAGTCAGAGAAGGCAGGCTCTCTCTTGGGGGTTCTGGTGTGGGGGATGGTGCCTCTGTGAGCACTGCACCAGGTAGTTTTGATGTTGCAGCTAACTTGCGGTTAGTCCCTAAGTTTAATGAGCGTGACCCTGATGCCTTTTTCACTCTTTTTGAGCGTGTGGCAGATGCTAAATGTTGGCCGGACTCTGATAGGGTGCTCATGCTTCAATGTGTCCTCACTGGGAGGGCTCAGGAAGCATACTCAGCAGTGTGTGGTGAGGATGACTTGGATTATGAGGCCGTGAAGGCAGCTGTGTTGAAATCTTATGAGTTGGTTCCGGAAGCTTATCGTCAAAAGTTTAGAGGTTGGGTGAAGGGTGATAAGCAGACTAATGTTGAGTTTGTCCGTGATTTAACCTCTCATTTTCAGCGTTGGTGCTCCGCTGCGAAGGTGGATTCTTTTGTTGATCTTAGTGAGCTGATCGTACTGGAGCAGTTTAAAAATGTCATTCCCCCGCGTATTGCTGCATACTTAAATGAGCAGAAGCCCTCCACGGCGTTGAAAGCAGCCGAGTTGGCAGATGACTTTGTGCTGACGCATAAAGCCAGTTTTGTGGAGGCCCGCTCTGGGGCTGATGGTAAAGGTGCTGACCATTCACGCAGTGGTGCCAGGGCTGTGAAACCTGGTGTTTCACGTAAGCCTGCTTGGTCGGGGCGACATGAAAGCTCCAGGGTGTGCAACTATTGTCGCGGTGAGGGTCATTGGAAAGACCAGTGTCCACTGTTAAAGCCCAAAGCTAAGTCTAGTTTGCCTTTACATGCCCCTGCTATGCTTTGTTCTGTGGTGTCTGAGGAGCCTGCTGGTGTGGCCCCTTGTTCAGGCTTGAGTAAAGGGTCAGATAGAATGTCTGTTTGTGTGGACCCTAGTGCTAACTCAGAGAAAGGGTCAGGTGAGGTGCCCGCTTTGAGTTCTGAGGGTGGCTTGAGTGAGTTGGAAGGCCGGAAACCTGTTTGTCTGGACCCGAACGAGGATACTGGTTTTGAGCCCTTCATTGCAGAAGCTGTTGTGTCATTGGTTGGCAGTGACAACCGTGTTCCGATTAAGTTACTGCGTGATACGGGGGCGAAACACTCTTTTGTTTTAGACTCTGTCTTGCCTTTTTCACCTGAAACAGCAACTGGTGATTACATTCTGATGAGGGGGATGGAGATGGGTTTGGTTCCTGTGCCACGTCATTTTATAGAGCTAGACTGTGAGTTGGTTCATGGTGTTGTTCCAGTTGGAGTGCGTCCTGGGTTGCCAATTGAAGATGTCTCTATGGTTTTGGGTAATGATCTAGCGGGTAGCCGTGTATGGGCTGATGTTCCGCCACCACCTGTTGTTGTGGCCGACCCAGTGGTGTCTGGGGTGTCGGAAGAGAGGGGTCTGGTTTTGCCAGGGGTTTTTCCAGCCTGTGCTGTAACACGGGCACAGACCCGTAAACACTCTGCTCTGGACCTGCCTGAGTTGGGGGGTTGTGAAGGTGGTGTGCTTAAGGAACATGTGATTCCCCTGCCAGATCTTCCATCCTCTGTGTCTAGGGAAGACTGGGTGAGTAGCCAAAAGGCTGACCACTCCCTCTCTGCATTGTGGGACGAGGCGAGGTCAGTTGACCAAGTCAGGGACATAGCCCAGGGCTACGTGGTTCAGGAGGGCTTGCTGGTGCGCAAGTGGGTGCCCTGTAATGGTGACTTTGTGGGGGAAGCCGTTTTTCAGGTGGTGGTGCCCACTTGTTTTCGTGATGTGGTACTACAGACTGCACATGATGCTTGTGGTCATTTGGGTATAAAGAAAACCTATGATCGTGTCCTGCGCTACTTCTTTTGGCCACGTCTGAAGGGCGATGTTGCCAGGTATGTGAAGTCATGCCATGTGTGTCAGCTTACTGGAAGGCCCAGTCAGTCTATTAAACCTGTTCCTCTCAGTCCCATTCAAGCAGTGAGCAAACCATTTGAGCATTTGATAATAGACTGTGTGGGGCCGTTGCCTGCCTCCAGGTCTGGTTGTGCTTACTTGCTGACAGTAATGTGTCAGACTACAAGATACCCTGCAGCATTCCCTTTGCGCTCCATTTCAGTGAGGTCGGTGGTGAGAGCCCTAACTCAGTTCATTTCCACTTTTGGTATTCCACATGTGATTCAGAGTGACCAGGGTTCCAACTTTACCTCCCACATGTTTAAACAGGTTTTGAAGCAGCTGGGGGTGAAACACAACTGTGCATCAGCCTACCATGCGCAGAGCCAGGGGGCGCTGGAGCGGTTCCACCGGACTTTGAAGTCCATGCTGAGAACCTATGGTATGGAAATGGGGAGGGACTGGGAGGAGGGACTTCCATGGCTCATGCTGGCAGCAAGGGAGGTTGTCCAAGAGAGTACAGGTTTTAGCCCTAATGACTTGGTGTTTGGTCACTCTGTGCGTGGTCCTCTAGCTGTTCTGCAGGATGGGTTGGTCAAGAGCGAGCCACCAAAGAATTTAGTTGACTATGTCAACGGGTTTCGCCGGCGTTTATATGTTGCTGTTGAGGTAGCAAGGAAAAATTTGGAGGATGCTCAAGCAAATCAGAAGAGGCTATATGATCGTAAAGCTGAGCAGCGCCAGTTTAGCCCAGGGGATCAGGTGCTAGCTCTTTTACCACTGCAGGCTTCACCATTTCAGGCCAAGTTTGCTGGCCCTTACTTTGTTGAGAAGCAGGTCTCAGATCAGAACTACTTGATTGCTACACCTAATCGGAGAAAGTCATCTCAGTTGTGCCATGTCAATCTGCTTAAGCCATACTATGCTCGTGATGTTGTTGTGGCCAGTGACTCAGTGGCCCAAGGAACGGTTGACCCCGTATTAGCTGTCGACTCTGTGCTCTCAGGTCCTGCTGTATCAGAGGTGGGGTTGGACAGTGAGAGGGATGTTGAGGGCCCAGATGATCCTATTTTGTGTGGTAGGTTGAAGAATTCAGAGTCTCTGTGTCAGGTGGACAGTTTGTTGAGCCACTTGCCTGTGTCCCAGAGGACTGAGCTGACAGAGATGATCAGGAAGTTCCCAACATTGTTTGGAGATACACCAACCCGTACGACTCTCATTGAGCATGACATTGATGTTGGCACTAGTCCTCCAATCAAACAGCGTTTCTACCGTTGCTCAGCAGACAAGCGCAGAGTATTGGAGGCTGAGGTTCAGTACATGCTAGAAAACCAGATTGCAGTGCCATCATCCTCCAGCTGGGCCTCACCCAGCTTGCTGGTTGGCAAGTCGGATGGATCCCCAAGGTTCTGTACTGACTACCGTAAGGTTAACAAGGTCACAAAGGCAGATTGTTATCCCTTGCCACGAATGGAGGACTGCATTGATTTGGTTGGTTCTGCTAAGTTTGTTAGCAAGTTTGATTTATTGAAAGGGTACTGGCAGGTTCCATTGACAGCACGAGCGCGTGAAATTTCCGCTTTTATTACACCTTTTGGTCTGTTTGAGTATAATGTAATGAGTTTTGGCCTTCGCAATGCCCCTGCCACGTTTCAGCGCCTCATGAACCTGGTGGTGGCTGGTCTTGAGGGTTGTGCTGTTTACCTTGATGATGTGGTCGTGTTTAGTGACACATGGGATGAACACATGAAACGCATTGGTGCTCTGTTTGGCCGCCTGGCTGAGGGGCGCCTGACAGTCAACCTAGCTAAGTGTGAGTTTGCCAGAGCGACAGTGACGTACCTTGGCCGGGTGGTTGGACAGGGGCAGGTTCGCCCGGTGGATGCTAAGATTAAAGCAGTAATGCAGTATCCTGTTCCCACCACTAAAAAAGAACTTATGCGGTTCTTGGGGTTGGTCGGTTTCTATCGCGCTTTCTGCAAGAACTTCTCAACAGTTGTTGCACCCCTGTCAGATTTGTTGAAAGCTAATGCTAAGTTTGTGTGGTCTGCCATATGTCAGCTGGCATTTGAGAATGTGAAGACCCTGTTGTGTGCCGCTCCAGTTCTTGCTGCCCCACGCCTTAATGAGTCGTTTAAGCTGGAGGTGGACGCTAGTCATGTTGGGGCAGGGGCTGTTTTGCTTCAGGAAAAAGAAGGGGTTGATAGGCCAGTCTGCTACTTCTCAAGGAAGTTTAACTCTCACCAACTTAACTACTCCACCATAGAAAAGGAAGCGCTGGCTTTGATCTGGGCCCTCCAGCACTTTGAGGTGTATGTGGGTTCTGGAGGTAGCCCAGTTGTGGTCTACACCGACCACAATCCCCTTACATTTCTGTGTTCGTTGAATTGCCCGAACCGTCGGTTAATGAGGTGGACATTGTTCCTGCAGTCGTACTGTTTAGACATACGCCATATTAAGGGCAAGGACAATGTTGTTGCAGATGCCCTGTCCCGTGCCCCAGTTGGGTAGGGTGATTATTGCTGTCTGGTCGCTGTATAGTTGCAGCTTTGCTGTTTTGTCTGTTTTTGTGGTTTATTTGTGTGCCTGTTGCGGGTGGTTGGCTTTGCTCGTCAACCCATTTGGGGTCTCCGTCTTAAGGGTGGGGGTGTAAAGCCCCTGTAGGCCATCATGGGGTTTCTGGCTTCCCTTGGGGAGGCGTGTCTAACCTGTTCTCTCCCTGCAGCACTGATTAGTAACTCTGCTCACCTGGGCCCAGTGTGCTGAGGTTACTTAAGCTCCTGCAGTAGGCCAGTTCTCCCTCTCTTCTCTCCTGGCCACCTTTGCAGGCACACCGTGTTTTTGGTTTGGTTTTGGGTTTTCCTTTTGTTATGTTTGCACTTTTACAACACCCTCACACACATACATACTCACTCATGCACACCACACACCACTGACTTTACTGATGTCCACACCTCATTTGGTAAATACTTAATTTGGTCTAATTTGGTTTAATCTGGTTTAATAAAATATGATTTGGCTTGTTAACATGGTGTTGTCTCCCTTCTTTGTTGTGACTCCTTGAGCCAGGTCATGACATGGAGCTATAGGTTTTAAACTATAACGTTCTTCAATATGTTGCCAACAAGCTGGTTTTACATCTTCTAAATGAACATTACAGGAATTTTGACAAATAGAACAAAATCACATGAGCATTGCATGGGATATAAATTCAGTTCCTGAGATATGAAACAAAAATGAAATGAATACTCTCCCACCACTATCTACAAGAATACATCAACTGCAATATTTAAGTGTCCTGGGTCCAACTTCCAACTGTGGTAAAATTGTGATGATTTGTGAAAACTGCAGGTGCTCTTTCACCAAGACTTTTGGGTGATTTATGCAGTAAAAGAGTGTCAGTGTTGTACTTATTTGTTGGGAGGCATTTCAAAGCAAATGTCCTCTCCAAGTAAATACTAGTCTTGATAGAGACATGCAGTTTAAATCACGGCTGACCTCAGATGCCCGGGACAGTGAATGTTTATCAAACTCACCTCTGACACACACTACAGGTCTGTCAAAACAAATGCCACCCAGCATTAAGGCAAATGCTATTCCGGGCCCAAACACCATCATCTCCCATCCGCCCACCAAAAGTGTGTCACCTAATATACATCAGCCTCGATAAACATTTCACACATGCATATCTACAACTGCTTGGACTGCTGTCAGTGTTTATCTTCCAGGGATAGTATACTGTATAGCAACAAATGTTGATTAAATATATGTGACTGTGGAAATACTCCTACAACACTGGAACAGCAATCTAACCGCTGAGGTACATCATTGAAAACTGCATATTTGTCTATCGCCTTACCTGACCTTCCTGGTGTCATGCACTGTTTACTATTATCATTTGAATTTGAAGTCCATACAATGTGGAAAGTATGAAAGCCATGTTCACAGCCTTGGAAAACGTGGAAAGTGAAGCAAACAGAGCCACTTGAGCAACCATATGTCCCACCATAATCACCTTGATTTTTTTTTTTTTTTTTTTTTTTTTTTATAAATTTTAATAAATTTAAAAGTAATTTTTAAAAGTAAAATTTCAGTTGGTTTTTTTTTTGTTTGTTTTGGGGGTTTTTTTTGCTAATTTTCAGATTTTTTCTTTTGCTAATTATCTGTTAATTTTTTTCCCTGCCTAATTTTTTACTAATGATCTGGTAATTTTTTGCAAACTTGCTAATCACCTATCGATGTTTTACAAAGAAATCAAGTTAATTTTACTCAGTTTTCAAGGCGTTAATTTCACTATTAATTAGGTCACTAGAAATTGTCCAAAAAGTACAAAAAAAGAATGTGATGATTTTAACATGTTGTTATAATCGCACCTCTTTGAAACTTGATCAAACAAACGTTTTCTTATCAGGGTCCGCAAAGTAAAATTATTTCATGGGGGTCCTTGACTCAATGAAGTTTGAAAACTCTTGTTTTAAAGTATTAAGGAGTCACAGCAGTTTCAAGAAAAAATCCTTATTAATATGCAGATTTATGCAGCACAGCACTCCAAATTTAGATCGTCTTCTAAACTGGGTGAACCTGCAGTGTCAGTATAACATTTCAATCATGTATTGCTCTTGAGTTATTGTGTTTCCAAGAGTTTGGAATTTGAACAGACAGACATTATCATGGCGATCTAGTGTCCTATATACCACACACCATGGTGAACCAACATACATGCTATGGAAGTTATCTAATATTAATGTGATCAGTGATCAGTAACTTTGGCACATGAAACCTCTCCTGTAATATCACAAGTCACTCCCTCTCCACAAGATGGCAGACTTTTCTACATCAATTCTTGACTGAACTAGGATCATGATGTTACCACCACATTTAAATTCATGATCATTCACAAATTGCGAGACATGGTATCTTCAAGAATCAGTCATGAAATTTTGACTAAGTAACACAGAAAAAAACATCAGAGAATGGGCAAATATATAAAGAGGCCTCTTCACACAAAAAAATAATAATAAAAAAAAACTGATTACTCTTATTTTTTTCAATCCACGGCCTACTTCAGCTGTAGGTGATAAAGAAATTCATGTAGAGTAAACCTGATAATTTGAAAAATTAAGCCAAAAGTTGCAAAATTTGTTGTTGTTGAGCATTTCTTGATGGGTAGATGGAGGGAATGATTTAATGTTGCCTTAACAACTGCAGCAACAGATGATCTATATGACCTAAAGCTCTGGCAGTCTATAATCCATTAAGTACACATGAAACCCTTAAACCCTACCAATGGTAGTCGTAACCTTTGACATGGTTTGTAGTAAGAGATGCATCCCAAGTTGTACATAAAAAACTGCTATCTAAACTGCAACATTAAAGAAAAACATTTTGTTTGGCTAATGAGCTATTTGATCACCTCATTGTTTCATGTTTTTGATTAAGGCACAACAGAACATGTTAAAAATTTAGCACACAATATATTTAGTGGATGAAGTGCATGTATTCTCAAATCCCTCTCCATATCTTAAACCGAAATACAATCCACAACAGTAAAACCATTGCCCATCTTCTTGTTGCTCAACTATAATTTCAAAAATCTTTTTTCCTAAAAAGTTGGTGAGATTGAGGAGAGGAAACACCAACAGATATGGCAAAAGAATTTTAAGTGGCTATTTTGGTAGTCATTCAATGGGAAAGTTCATCAGCTGTTTTGACTGAGCAAGAAAAATAAAATACAATATGCTTAAAATACACAATATAATACATCTGAAAGCTGTGCATGCGATTACTTTACACACACATCAAGTTAAACGTAAACAAAATGCAGAAAGGAGACAGGTCTTCAACTACTGCACTAACGTATAGTACTTTTCAGCACAGTGTCAGTCTTCCCTCCCTCTTGCTGCAGGATAATGTTAACTCCCAGTGGTATTTAGAGAATCTGCCTGAGAGAAATTCAATTAACGCTGAGAGTAGATTGGAGAAAATGAAGCCTCCCAGGAAAGGATCTTTCTGAGACATGAGAGCAATGAGACACAGGTCCTATTAAAAGGGCTGACCAGTCATGTTCATCAGACAATGACAGATAGAGCTCATTAAAAGTCTTTATGGGACATATTGGCAGAAACCTGTTATCATCATGCAGACCTTCTGAAACTTGTCTTTGCTGTGTTTTCATTCATATGAGCACAATAAGACCTTGTTACAGGAAGGTTACAGGGACACTACAGGATGTACTTCAGATGTTTAGATGACAGGCCTCTGTTTTTGGAGACAACAGCCAAGTTAGCACAGTTTGGACAAAGCATGGTCAGTCAAAGTTATGCTCATGTCAATAGTAATCAATTGAGAGCTTAGACAATGTTAGAGACATTGGTCAAAGGTTGCTGTATATATAGCATTTTAACATCAATAAATCATTACCAATTAATTTAGATCCATTAGTATAATTAACTGGAAATAAACAAGACCTTCCTCACAATTTTGCATTACGTGACTGTGGCTGTTACATTTGGGGGGGAAATCTCCTGGATTGCTTTATAGTGTAAAGCAGGAAGCTGGGCACGGTTCTTCCACTGCAAATGGAACTACATTTTTCAACATCTTTCACAAAAACAGATGTTTAGATGACAGGGTAGGAGATTGATGGAAAAATTACTTTTAACATGATGATCCTCTTAAGTGAAGGAAAAAGGCATCAGGGACGGGGGGCGAGGAGCAACTAACATCAGCCTCTTTGAAAGCAGTTAGTTTTATGGGAAATGTAGTCTCATTTTTGAGGACAAACAATACCAACAGCATGACAAAGAGGTTACCAATCATCTTGACTATGGTCCCATCTATTTATGGCAATTGTGACATTTTTACAATTGTCACAATTAATTTGACATATATATGCATATGCTGTATATAAACTTATGTGCAGGGTGACACATTAGCACCCACCACCTGCCAAATGTGGGTAAATGTGTGTGGTGGCAGAAAGATGTTTTAAGTCCACCAGACATGGTGGCAGGTTAAATAAAATGTTATGTGGCAACATATTACCAAAGGCCTGCTGAAGCTGTAAAGACAGCAAATGATGAAAATGCAATTGAAACACCCATAAAAAGAACATTATTTAATGAAAGGTGGCAGAAGGAGGAAAAGATTGAATGGCTAGTGTTCAACACCAGCCACTGATTTTGTACTGTTCACTTTGTATAATTTATGCCTCAAAAATGGTGGTGGCTGGTTAAATTTGAGCACCCGCTGCCATGTCTGGTGGATGCCCCAATTTAACCAGAAACTTAGATTTGCAATGAGACAAAATGTCTGCAAATACTATTTAAATGCAATGTTTCAATCATCTAACCTAATCAAAACTCAGTGAGCAGACATTCTTTCTTTTTCTCATTGCAAAATTATTTTGTCCTGCATCTACAGTATGCCCAGCTTGCCTTTTTCTCCAAAAAGTGAATTTGCCACCATATATATGTGTATACATTGTTTAAAAATTACACGTAGCCCCAGATACATCTCCCCACAATCAACAAATCCACATGCTGAACCTTAAAATCCACTGTTTGGGGTTGTGGTGATAAGATGTACCTCACATCTAAGACTTCAACAATATAAAATGGAGCCTAAAATTGACAATCCATTCTAACTCTTATGTGGGGAAAGTAAACCAACTTTTCCTATCATGACGGTAACACTTTAGAGTAACCTGTTCAGCTGGGACTAATACAATCAGTATTATACTTATTATTTTACAGACTTGCTTTATAATAAGTAACTATTTCTATCCTACTGTTTTCAACTTCTATTTGTGTCTTTTTATCTTACCGTCCTTTCTGTTTTCTTTTACCTTCTGCTACACATACAAAACATAAGGTATGAAATCCTAAAGTTGCACTGCACCTCTTTTTGCCCTCACAACAGTCCCATTTCATCTGGACATGCACTCAACAAGGTGCAGCATGTGTGCCACAGAGACACTGGCCCATGCTGACTCTAAGGCTTCCCACAGCTGCGTTAAGATGGAAGTGGATATCTACTCTAAATAGCTTGTTTCACCGTATCCCACAGATGTTCCACTGGACTGAGGCCTGGTGACTGGGCGGGTCACTACATTAAGTTGAACCCACTGTCATGTTTGTGGACAAAGGACAAAGTTTACCTTTTGGCACAAGGCATTACACTGCTGAAAATATCCTTTTGAAAATGGAAATACTGTTGCCATGAATGGCGAGATGCATCTGATTGGTAATAATGCTGAAATATCCTGTTGCAAAGGGCCAAATGATGATGTAGAGCCAAACCCTACATCATCACACCACCAGGCTGCTATGTCGAATGCAGCATGGTGGACGCATGGACTCATGCATGGTGGTTTTCTCCATACCGTGATCCAAATAATTATCTTTCAGGCAGTTGTTGCATACTTCATCCAGAATGAACCTATTATGTGGCACTGCCAAAGCAGACAGTTGAGTGTTGCTATTATCCTGGACATGCTTGCAAAAAAACTTGTTGATAGATGCCTAAATCATAGTTGATGGGTATAATAAACAAAAAAACTATGAGATAGGAACATCTACTGATTTCTCTCAGCTGTGTGTGATCAGGTGCAAACTGGCAACAGAATTAAATCCATGATTCTGAATTGAATTTTAGCATTTTTTAAATTGATATTTTTCTTGATGGGCAATTTCATTTTTCAGGTTTAAGGATATTGCTACCAAAATCTACAATTTATAACAGGATGACAGGACAACTTCACTGTTGTGTCAAGTGTCCTTAGAAAATCCTCTCAAAAATAAAAAAAAAAAATTGAGAAAGGGTTTTACGGTTTACAAGGAAATCTGAAAAAAAAAAAAAAACACACCTGACAATGCACAAAGCTCCAACAATTTCAGCAACTTAAATCATCAGAGGTCAATATAACTTCTACAGAGCAGAACCCAAGAAAATTTAGCCGGCAATACCGCAATAAACCATGTTTTTAAAAAGCTGAATGCAGCTCTGCTATAGGCCAACATTTTTTGCCAGGAGCCAGTCAGATTGTTCTTTCTCTGGTACCGAAGCACCAGGCAAAGAACTTCCTCAGAGAAAAGCAAAGTAGAGCCAAAAATCAAAATATTACTGCCAGATTAATTTGAAGCTTTTGGAGTGCTTCTATATACTGCTTTGTACCGCCTCAACATTTTAGGACTGAGCACTGATCACGTTCTAAAAAGTATACAATATACTCACAAATGTTTGAATATAATATGTGATGAAGGTCAAAACTCAGGGTCAAGGCTTTGAAACTAGTCTTCTTATCATCATGAGCATATGTGTAATGTCAGAGTGGAAATCAAAATTTATATTCACAGTAAAATGATGACACTGATATACTGTACACTGTAGGTTATAACAATCTCAGTCAATGAATGTTCCTATCTTATTGAATTTGCTGTGGTTGTTCAGTAGAATCATCACATTTAGCTATCTTTGTCTCTCTTCCTGCCACTGTGCAATTTCCCATTTGATTCTATATGACAGAGCCCTTGCATCATAATAATGCACCGGCACAAACATTAATTCAACTGACCAGACGAGGGCACTTCATCTCATCATATTTGCCTACAAGCTTATATAATTGCCTGCTGTTCACAATTTGGTCCCAGTGTTTGTCAGAGGTTTAGTAATAGATTGCAGTTACCTGTTGTTGTTGTGCTTGTAGATTATAGTTAAATTCAGAAGTGCATGATTGTCAGTTTCAAAGGGTAAAGACATGTACTTTGTTTGTATGTGCATTTTAATTTTTGCATGGTGAAAACTGAAATGCTGGTAGTTTGGTAGTTTAAGTTGTATAGAAGAGATGTGGAGTAACCAGCAGCAGAGAATGTCCTGCAGCTGTCAGTCTGGCATCTACTACCATACATCACATACTTGAAAATGGTAAAACGGTCCCATCCCAGGATTTTTGGACATCTTAGGACAAATTCCACAGAGGTGCTGTTTTTTTGACCCACTCTCTTTTGAAAGAGATTGTTAATATCAGAGGTCAAATAAAGGGTAAATAAAAAATAATTTATATTTTATAAAACCTTCTATAAAACGAACACTATCATCTAAAGGGCATATTTAAATTGCAAACCTGAAGTTTGGCACACATGTGTACCAAGCCTCGTTGTACAAATTGACTTGCACGGCGATCAAAATTCTAAATATATAGCCCGGACTTTACACCATGTAAGATTCTTTGAAAAAATTAACATTAATCATCTCCTGCTACATGACTGGACAAACTACCCCTCAAGCTAACACTGACAAAATTCTAAAAACTAAAAATTTATCAAATCTTATAGCAGCTAAATTTTAAAAAGACAAATATACCATTTGTCATGACACTCAGGCCAAATGGTCGTTGGCATCTAAGCACCTTAAGTGGAAACCCTTCTAAAAGTCTCCCTGAGTGATCAAACAAATGCCTAAAATGCATACATCTGTATCTCTCTGGACAAATGTCATGACATTTCGTTAATCTACATCGGGCTATCAATGGTGGTGTAATAATGTGAGAGTACCCCTTTAATCACTTAAATGCAAAGTGGGTGTACACTATCACTGATTATGGGCCTTTATGTCAAAAACACTGTTTTGAAAATAGATTTTAAACAAATCTCTGATAAGTGAGGCAACAACATAATGAACATTGATTTAATGACAAATTTATAGTGTGTTAGTGGAGGGTATATAACTATGCATAAGTCTAAGTCATCTTCATTTTTAGGAGTGAGAAAACTTGCCTTTATATTTGCCTTTTTATTGGGCAAAATGCTAACACCTATGACAAATCTAATAATCTTGAAACCACTATGACAGACACAATGGTGAATAACAGAGTGATTTTCCCTTGAATTGAAGAAAATATGAGACTGAGGCTGGGAGCAGATCGGTAAGTCCTTCAACTGTGCAGATGAGTGACTGTGCAGCCTGGCACTGGGAGTAGTGGGGATGATGAATGGGTTAATCCACACACGGATCCACTCTGCAGTGATGGGGTTTAGCTGGAGCACCAACGCCACTGGCCAGATTAGACAGCACCTAATGCTTTGTAAGATGATTACATCTATTTCAGGAGGCATTTGTTCCATGGCAGAGTGGCAACTGTGTTTGATTGCACTGCTGGACTTATTGTTACCTCATGACTGTCTGAGGAATCCGTAAGATGTTTGGGGTCCATCAACTGTTTGAGTGTATTCACTGGTATGAAGTGTGCATGATAAAAATGCATGTACGCTAAAAGACGAGAGTTGATTGATGAAAATCGTACAACCATCTATGAAAATTAATTTCAGAGGAATTGTGTCTTGGCTAGGTCGATAATTACAGTCTGATAATTAAAACAAAATGCCAGTCAACATCTGTCACAGCTTCTTGCTGCTCTGGCTCAATATCCTGATAAGAAGTGATGGCCTCTGATTAACGTTATCCCATACTTAAGTTTTTAAGACGTCAAAAAGTTGAACCAACTGGTTTGCTCTACATTGTGTTGGTGAGAAGATATATACTAATCAAAACTGCTTTCTAACGACAGCTTGTGGCCCAGCGTGGAAATAAAGTTTTCATGCACAGCATCATAAATGCAAGATATGATTATGTTCCTAGAGAACATCTGTTCCAGGATATTATGTAAGCATTCAAAGTGCATGTAGAGAAAGATTATACATTTTATGTAATGCACTAATTAAATTAAAAAAGGGGTCCTAATGCAGCCCATCCACACAGTGACTCTATTGTTTGGAAAACAGATTAATTCTGAATTTTTGCAACCTGATTTAAAGCCAAGTACTATTCTATAACAGTTTTAAAAGAAGTGAAAGAAATATATTTGAAGGGGAAAAACTGTAATAATCAAGAAATAGTTTCTCATAGCACTACTTCATTGCTGTGCAAAAGCACAGTAGTGAAGCAAGTCAAATCAGTCAAGTCAACATATAAAAGAAAATTCTGAATCAAGAGATCATATCATACAAAGTGTTTCATTTTATATCTCAGACTGCTGCAGTACAAGTTCACGAGTCACAAGGAAAGGCAGTTTTATATACTGCAAGCACAGCAGAAATCAAAAGCACACACGCTTTCAAATTTGAGTTTTTATAACCTTTAGGTCTGTAATAGGAACCCATCAAATCAGACTTTTTCACTTTTATTTAGTGTACTAAATACTGACAATGTTAAAAAACTAAAACTTGGCCATGTCGGTGTGCATAACACTTACAATGGGGTGTGTGATGGTGTTAAGATTTAACTTATCACATTTGAAAGCCTGCACAAACAACACAACTATTTTGCCTTCACCTGAGATCACCTAATCAATCAATTGAACCATACTATTTTTTTTACTGTATACTGTGTCGATGTGCAGAGACAAGCATGGCAACAAGGAAACAAAACAAGAGGTTTAGAGGAAATGTGGCACCGCCGGGACCTTGCCTCAGTTAAGTTGTCCATTCAAGACGGATGACTATGCAAAGAGGAAGCACATCAGGGAAGTTATTTAGGCCAAAAGGAACCTTTAAAGGTTCAATGTATAATATTTTTGTTTTCCTGAAGTACATTATAACCAGGAAATATCTTCAGAGGTTGTTGAAATGCAGTGGGTGAAACAGACTAACCAACACCATTACATATTGGAGGAGTGTGTCAAGGCTGCTTGTTTATTCTATCATGATTAGCTGGCCTTCAAGCTAACAGTGAACACTAGCAGTGACAGGTAGCTTGTATATATGCTATTACTCAATAATATGTTGGATAACCTTACAAGAAACACTTCCTATATGTTTTCTAATGTATTATTTTCTTATTGTTCACCTCATTGGCCTTATTTGTGGCCAACACCTCTCGGCACAGCGAGTAAAGACAACACTGGGTCCAGGTCTGTTCAAAAATCTTGCATACCTCATAAAATATGACTTGGGATTTCTTTATATTTCTAAAATCTGAAATTTTACATTTGTCTTAAACCCACTGGCACAGTGGTGTACTTTGATGGAAGAGCACTGTGGGGATAGCTCATGTGTCCCATTTATATACTAAATATAAAAGGGAATAATAAGAAATTCAGTGAGTTACATGCACAGTGCATTGAAGAGTAGCGATTAAAATACACAACATATAAATCCTGAGTTATGCTTTGAGGGATAATACTTTGCAGGTAACCAAAATATGCATGAAACAAGCAGATTTTTAAGGGAGTTTGGGAGTTGTTCTTTTGTTTTAATGATTTTTTGACATTTCTGCTTTTTTTGACAGTCACAGCAGAGAAAGACAGGAAAGGCAGGGAAGAGAGAGGAGATGACACGCAGCAAACTGCCTCAGGTCAGATTCAAACCCAGGACGCTGCGATCAGGACTCAACCTTAACAAGCGGTACATGCTCTTATCCAGTGAGCTGCTGGGGAGCCCCAAAGGGAGTTTTTCATGTTTCTCCTCGCTCACTACCTGCATCATTCTACACTAGACAGCATTTTTTCATACCAGTGTTCAATAATCATATGGAGGAATACACTGCAGAACAGGAAGAGATATCATTTTCTCGACTGACAACAGACGCCAGCACGCACAAAAGACATTTTGCATTTTATCTAAGGGGTACGACCCCAGTTTCACTTCACTTGAAACAGCAGCATGTGCAGATGCAGCTGCTCTTGAAATTCAGTAGAAACTAGAAAGCACTAAATACAACAAATACACACCAACACCAAGCAATTGTCCATATATGCCAGTTCCACATGTCGGATAGTCACCAAAAGTTGATCATGCACACCGCTTCGACCCACTCCCTGCCTTTGGCCAATCTATGGTGTCGCATGAATCCATTCAAAAGTTACATGCCTGCCATAAGAATAGGCTGTTGGAGTCTGAGGCTTAAGTATATGACCGGTATTTCTCTCTGCTCTTTATTTCTTCCTTCAGATTACAGCAGCTGAAACCAGACTGCCGGAGCCCCCACCCAACCTTCCCCTACAACATCACCTCTTTCCGCTGACATCGACCGCACATTCACCTGCCTCCCCTGTAGGACTGTGGCCCTTTCCCTTTACCCTCCCACCGGACACAGGGCTCGCATCTTTTTCCTAGTTTCTAATACAGTTACCTGCTTGTTTGACCACTAATAAAATTAGCCTCAGCGCCCACTACATTCTTTCCCCAGACCTGCTTCCCACCACACTCATTATTCATCATGACAACAATGTAAAGTCCACTCAAAGCTGCCAAGGAATGGCCAAAAAAGAACAATCAATATCCTGGAATGACTTAGTCAAAGTCCAGACCTCAATCAGACAGAAAATCTGTGGTAAGGAGTTGCATTAGAGTTCCCCTTTGAGTAAGGTGGAGAAGAGAATTTAAGCAAAACATGTTGCTAAGTACCGGTATTACTAAAGGGTACACATGTACATAGGCAACATAGAAATCAGTAGCTTGTATATATTGTCAGTTATAATCGTTGAGGGAAAATGAGGTAGGATATGGGATTTTCAACAAAAAAATTCAAATTTGAAAATCAAAGGATTTTGACTATATCTTATGAAATCTTTAGTACCCCCACATGATTTACAAAATGTGGGTAAATTGTATTAAATCGGACCAACATTAAAAATCACAGGCAAGCTAGTGGTTTTCATCTCAGGCCTAACGACGATAAAGATTATTCTGAAAGTGTGCTTAGGCTTTCTGAATGTGCACACTACAGACAAAAAGCACAAGAAATGGCTGACAAACTTAATGTTGTCCAGCAAGCTAGTCTTGAGGTACTGACAAAGTCTACCTAACACTGTGCAGTTGTTGAAATGTTTTCAAAAGGTTGTGGTCAGAAGTCTCACTACTGTATTAGAAGCTGTAAACAACAGTTTCTTCCAATTGAGAACAACAAATGGTCTGCCCACAGCTTATATTGAAAGGCTGTAAACTCCCAACTCAGAGGTACAGTTTGACATCTGACTCACTGCTATTTCAGAGAAAGCTCGTATCTCACTCATAAATTTCCTTGTTTTCACTTTAAACCTTAACAGTCTTGTTTTATTGAATCATAGTGCAAGTGCAGCCAGTTACACATGTTCACGGCACCAACTCACTTGGGCAAGACCAAAGAATTTGGGTAATTTTGTGACCCATGGTGCTAGAGTAGTGGAGGTACACCAGCAGCACAGTGGTGAAAGGGGCTGAATTAGGAATACATTATCAGGAGAGGTAGGGGCTGGCATCAGTCCTGACGAATCAAATCAGCTCATTCTCATTCCCCTTAAAAGCACTGCACTCACCACCATGACGTACTGACATTTTCATATTGAAGAGGAGAACTCAGACCAGCTTATCCCAAGAAGCTAATGTTCTTGTCAGGGAGGCACAATAGGTGCAGAAAAAGTGGCACCGTAAAAATAAAAACACAGCACCACAAATTTTATATTATATTATTATTATAATTATATTATATCAAATTATATTGCACCTCAAATACATCACCAAAAGTAAGTGATTTTCAGGTGATTCATATTTCTAATGAAAATCTAGTCAATATGTTGCTGTGCCTGAAGATGCTGATGACCACCACATCTCCCCTTTGGCCATAAAATCAAAACTTTTTGAGAGATCCAGGTCCAGGACACATGTAAGTAACGGGAGAAAAATCTCACCCCCATCCAACTACAGATGTATAGGTAATAAAAGTCAGAGGTAATACAAATGGTAAGAGATACCATAGTCCAGGTCACCAATTAGAAGTAAATTAAAAGATAAAGTAGATAGAATAAAAAAAAAAAACTTTTGGCTACACCATGGCTAAACAGAGCAATTTATGACAATTATTCTACTAGTAAATCCATCTATCAATCTTATTTTACCAATAAATACCAGCATATGAACCCCCTTTCAAATCAGCTCAATCAAATTCACTCAATTGACTCAATCAAGATGTTTTTGACTATCTACATTTTTTCAGAATGTGTTCACATATGTTAATGAAGAGTTTCACCTTCCACAAGAGCCTGGTTTGTCATGGAGGCCCATCAGCATTTCTATATGTTCTGCATCAAGAGAAGGTTCCCTGTGGCTCAGATGGGGCTGACGTGGAAGTTGTTGTGGTCAGTGTGGGAAATCTTTTCACATTTTCCTTCCACCACTTTAGTGGGGTCACAACCTTCATGACAAGTGCATTAATATCTTGTTTCCTGCTATTTGGCTGATGCTGGCCCCCACTGTCATTTTGACTGTTGTTTGGGTCTGACATAAGCAGAGAAAACAGCAACTTCCTCTCTAATCGGTGTTACTGTCTGCATCTTAGGTTACACTGCCATACTGCTGCTGGACTGCCCCATCTCTCCAATGCCAGGCCAAAAATCTCAGCTGCTACTTCAGTCTAAGCTGCAACATTTGCTGCAGTGAGTCACTCCTAAAGTGGCAGGGAAGTTGGGATGGCAGTGGTCAGTCCGGCAGTGCTCTGCAGGGTGCCAGCAGTGCATGCCATAGGGTGATCTGGCAAAAACTGCAGCAGCCGTCCAGCGAGAAGTTGAGCCAGATTCAACTTTTGCCAGAACACAACACAACATCACGCTCTGGTGGCCAATCGCACAAGCCAGCAATCAAACCAAATCAGCAGACAGTATACAGATGGGCAGACAGACAGCCCACGTAGTGACACGCCCACACTGCCAGACAACGATGCGGCGAATCACCGGATTGCCGAATTCTGTGTGAATGCCACGTAAAGAACACTATGGAGAACAAGGTGTAGGCATATCTCACATGGAAAGTTTTGATTGTCTGAACACTGACTGTAGTCTCATCTTTCATCAGCATGTTCGAGATTCTATCAGAATCAAAAATGTGAATGTGACAGTAGTGTTTCTCAATTAAAACTGACCGTAATATAACTAGCAAATCGAAATGGACTGTACTTCAATAACACATTTCTAGTCCACTTTTCTTTTCTACCACTCAAAGCGCTTTACAATGTAGGCTTCACATTCACCCATTCACACATTGATGGCAGAGACTACCATGCAAGGTACCAGGCTGCCCATCAGGAGCAGTGAGGGGTTTAGTGTGTCAAAGCAGACACACTGGAGCAGCCAGGGATCGAACCAGGAACCCTCTAATTACCAAACGACCACTGAGCCACACCACCCCAACAGCTAGTGACCATAAACTACATTTTACTGTAGAGACAGAGCCCAATAAAATACTACAGTATTACACGTGCAGAATTTTGTCCCAAATGGAAAAAAAGGTTGAGTACTTTTTAAAATAAGATATTTTCAGTGATTTGAATTTCATCGCTTCACACAAATGAATGAAGTGAAACTTTTTTTGTACATCAGACAAAAAACAAAAAGTCAGTGGATGAGGCATATTTATAGCCATTGTATCTGAGCTTTACTGCATAATAGAAATATTTCAACTTGAGCCTGGCTCCACGCCAAACTCAAACAGCTTTGCAAAGAACTGCAGCCAATTATGCACATGGGTCCGGTTCATTCCCTGAAAGGTTTGTCTACATGCTGTGCTACCAATTTGAGCCATTTAATCAATGTCACCAATGCAACGGATAATGGAATCAATTTCTATGGCATATAGGTTAGTTTGGGTCTCTGTGGCTTGGAAAATGGCAACAGCAGAACCGCACAGAGAGAGATAGGCGGTCAAACTCTTAGTGAGTGGAGTGGAGACTAAAGGGCTAACCCGGAGCGCCTGAATGGAGCCCTATAGCATGACCACTCATCTGTCTGGGCTGCTAGGTAAGTGCACTCTGCAATCAGGGCTGCAGCGTGGTGCATTATGAACAGGGCTAAGCACAACAGGGCCTTGGAGGTGTGGGAAGGTTGGCTGTAGGATGGAAACATCCAAGGGACGTAGGGTGCTTCTGGGACATAAACAATATAGGATGAGACACTAGCCACAATGTCATTTGATATTTTGGAGTTATTTGTCTTAAAACTGAACTGACCACGAACTACCACGCTCAACTGATAAGGGAATACAAGAAGTTAGTCATTTGTGTACAGTTTGACTAAAAAACCTGATTGCTACAGAAAGCTCAAATGCTGAAACTTTCCTGCCATTTATGTCACTTACATGTCATCCAGCAGTTAGCTGGATGGCAGCTACAAATGCAGTCGAGATCTATAAACTATGTCATACTTAATAGATAATATTCAACTCAGAGTTCAGTTCTCTTCCCTGTCAGAGGTGACTGTCTCCCAGCAGGAGAGCCTGCATTCTGTGGGGATGAGAAATAAAATGTTATATATAGATTTTTTTCATGAAAATTGTGATAAAGAACAAACAAATCAGTCAGCTCAAAACAAATTGTTATAAATAAGCGACATTACTTTATGGATCAATATTTTATTTGTCTAATCCCTTAACTTATAACCTGTGGTAGTCTGACAAAATTATTATCTGTCTGAGAGAAGTTGGACAACTGGTAATTGTGGGTAATCAAGGGCCCCAAGGACTCCTAACGACCAAATAGAGGTTATCATTTTCATATTGTTAGAGTTGTATGTTTCCTGAGGCAAGGATTCTGGTCCAGGTTCACGTTAGATTCAGTATCTGTCTTCAAGGCCAACCTCTATGATACAATTTCTAATAAATCCATAATGAATCCATAAGTCATGAACACTCACAACTACTCTGAGTGCAAAAGACACTCAACAAGGGTGGAGCACACGACATGGAGCATGTTAAAAATACCGGAGGCACTCTGAAGCAAGTAATGCTAAATCGGCAGAGTTAAAAATAACTTAATTTCACAAAGAAAGCCTGGAACCTGAAAATGTGCTGCTCTAGGAAAGTGAAACACAGGCTGACAGATTTGACAATGAACAATGATTCCTCCACATGCACTTGCTGACCTCTGAGGCCTTAACTTTGTTCAAATTACTGCTGCAATAAATGGAGACCGCAGGCAGGGTATGATCCATATTTTCACTGTATTGTAATTAGTAATTAAAATAATTTACTTCACACGTCATCCCATGGTGGAAGCATGTAGGCTATCATTGCTTTATAATATTGGGGAGGATTATAGCAGACTTGTCAATTAGGGACGAGCCGGATACTCGGCTGAAACGAGTATCCGGTACAGATAAAGCATGAGTACTAGTAAGAGTATGATCCGAGTAATATCAGTCAATATCTGCGCTCGTGATGAATGAAACTCGTTGAATAGCTGACTGTGTCCATGTTGTATGATAGGCCAGTCACACACAGCATCCCTCCCTTACACACACACAGTTCACTGCACCGTGCCACTCACACACACACACACACACACAGTGACAGCCTCTCTGTCCCTCACTCAGGTGTGACAGCTCACGTCGCGTCTCTCTTCAGTTGCGGTCAGGTTTTTTTCAGCTCGCTCTTCCCTCAGTCTGTAATCACTGATAGTCAGTAGAGTTTCTGCTAAACTTGGCTGGTAACAGACGCGCTGCTTTTGAGCAGAGTTAGGATTAGGGTTAGGGTTAGGGCTGAATGCGACTCGCGTTGCATCTCTCACTGCCGACACACCGCTCTTTTTTTTTTTTTTTTATCATCTGCTCGCTTTTACCAGCCGATTTTTGATATAAAGTCTGTTGGAAAACTTTGCTTGTACCGGACGCGGTGCAGAGTCACAGTCTTAACACACACGCCACTTACACACACACATTAGCTGAACACACAAAGTTCATTGTTATTAACATTTTATTTTGGCTGCACGCAATAGTAGTAGTATAAATATTACAAATTAAGCTTTATATACACACACACACACATATACATATAGATAGATAGATAGATAGATAGATATACATATATATATATATATATATATATTGCCTACTGCATGTGTTGTATTCATTGATGCACTTAAGAATATTCATGTTCTGTGTTTATAAAAAACTTGTTCTGTAAATAGTTTGTTTACTATTATGATCAAAAACATTGATCTGAAGCTCAATTCTGAGGCTGTACTGTAAACAGTTTTCTAATGAACAATAAATATAGCAACTTCTGATCAACCTGTATCAATTTCGGGCTTAAAATAACATACCGGTTAAGCCCCACCTATTTCCAGTCAAACCTAACCAACTTCCGGTTTAAGCCCCACCCATTTACGGTTTATGCCCCACCTGCTCTGAGTACGGATACGGATACGGATAACGTAGATGGTTGAACAGATACAGATAGAGATACAGATACAGATAGTGGTGTACTCGCTCATCCCTATAAAAAACTATTTCATTCTCAGTTATAGTAATACCTCAGTTCCAAATAAAAAAATGTTGTCTGTCTTGTTTTCACTCAATTTAAACATTAGATTGATGTTGATTTTATCCATAAATCATATCCCACATTCCTTTTAATGAGTCATAATCCTTCCTTTCACTCTTTATCAGCTTAGATGAGATATAACGAGGCGTCCTCTCGCCTGCCTTTTCCTGTCCATAAAAAAAAAAATCTTTAATCAAAACAAAAAAAAATCAGAAAAATGGTGGCAAACTTGGCTTTCTCTGGGCGAAAGCTTCGCCACCACTTTGATTTGCATCCAGTAAAAGGCTGTTTGGTGCGCTGTTCATTCACAGCAGAGCAAACTGATTCATCCTGATCTTTAAACAGAGAGGATGCGATTGCCGATTTCGGAGGTGTAACGGGATAAAAGAAAATGCAACGAGTTGTGTGTGACATGACTTTTTCCGTGGAGGAATAATTAACACAAAAATCCATAACCTTTCATATGTTGCCGCTCCCTGGCGACAGACTACAGCAAAAAAAAAAAAAAAAACGGTGAAAGAGTGAGCAGAGTGAAAATGTCATTGAGCAGCTGCCCGACGTGAGCACGAATAAATTATTTACTGAACTGTGAAACTGTACAGTAAAATAACAAGAGAAAAAAAAAACTAATTATGTGACAGTAACAAGCACTAGAGTATGTATTTCACTCTGTTTCCATTTTGCGTTGCTAAACCATCAGTGTGTGTGTGTGTGTGTGGATCTGAGAGTCTCACAGTAAATGTGTGTGTCTTCCATCCTCAAACGCACATGCATATCATAATAATTTTTAAAAACATTAAATATTTCATCCTTAAAGGGGAATTATTACTTTTGAATGACATGAATAAGATGTAGCTTGTAGTTTAAAAAAGGAGAGCTTCACCTAGAGGAGATCTGCAGTCTACTGCTGTTTTAATTTAATTTGTGATTGTTACTAATATTATTATTATTTTTTATTATTATTATTTGGGCATTTATGTACAGATTTGTAAAATTCCAGTTTTTGGTCAGTAGGCTGACCCACCAAGAGCCACCAGGGCAGACAGGATTTTAAAAAATGACTTTAATTATGTTAAAAATAAACAAAACCACATTCATTCATATCAGAATTGTATCTTCACATATCAAAACTGAACTGCTATTTTTATTATTCCTGTCCCACTGCCACTGACTTTTTTTTCCTGTCCCATCCCAATTATGTGAGTAGTGAAATATTATCATTATTATTATTTTTTTTTTTTTTGGACACAGATACATGCACATCACACTGTAGAGCAAGTTGTGCTTTTCTGTTAAAAGATTGCTCTTTGTTTTGTGTATCATTTGCACGCACACACACACACACACACACACACACACACACTTAAACAAACAAATGTGTGTACCCCCCGCTCTCCAAACTGAACTAACTGATCTGCTGCAGTGAAATAACACAAATACACAGCAGAAACAAATTAGTATTCTATTAATTGTTCTCAGTTGTTTGGAGTTGAAGTTTAATAGCAATTTAGATTTCCAAACGCACGGCACACCTCGCGTTTAGGAGAGTGTGTGTGTGCCGACGGATTTTCAATAACGTTCGCCGCAGTGTTTGTCTGTTTTGATTCCTGTTTATTGGACTGAACTTGTTGATTTCCGCCGTCCATCGACATGTTGACGTCCGAGCTGTCACCACGTGTTGTCACTTCCCCGTTGGCTGATCTCACACAGACAACGGTTTGTCTCTTGTTGTCTCCGCTGGTATTTCGAAGATGATCTGCTTGATCATCGCCTCATCACCCTTGCGAAAACGTCACGTGAGATATGCGCCCCAACCCACTTCCAGTTTCGGCCCCGCCCACTCCAAGTACGGATACAGATACAGTATTGTCAATACATTAATAATGTGCAATACTGCTCCAACTGTGTTTGAAATGGCTTTGAAATGATATTTTTCATGCCCAGGCCTGCATTACTGTATGAACTTGAAAGAGTACAGATAGCTTGTCAGAAGAGTGACTTACCAAGAAGAGCTTCAAATAGGTTGCTTTTGAAGATCACCATCACTCTCTGAATGGCAGTTTTGAGCTGCTGTTCCTCAGGCTTCCTCAGTTTTAAGCAATACTCCTCCAAAAGCCCCAAGGCCCTTGCTGTGTCTGCAAGGAGGGGTCAAATAAAACAGTATTTATACCTGGATATTCTAGAGGACTTGAAAATCTCACACATTTTATCCATTACATGTTTCTGTAGCTGATATGACTGCTATGTAGAGCAGCTCTTACAAGAACCGAGTGACAAGTTATCAAATTAATTGACAGCAGAAAAGAATTTGAAGGCATAAAAAATGACACTGGTTGAACTTTTGAGATCAGATTAACCAGTGCTGCTGGGTGATGACCGACGAGGCAAAGAAATCACTCAGAGATTTGGTGACTAATAAAGGATGAGTTAAATGTGACCTGCAGTTGCTGATAAATGTAAAGAAAACCAGAAACAATGTAGGCAAAAATCAGTTATGGTATTACTCTTAAAAAAAAAAAAAAAAAAAAAAAACTATGACATTTTTATAATGATATTTTTATAATGATATGTGAATTTTTGTTGTAAAAGTTTATATTAGCCCTAGAAGACTTTTAAACTCTCTTCTGAACATAAAAAAGGTGATTAAACAGAGTTTAGGTGTGTTTACAATCCATTACCTACTGGTTACACTGTAATACAAAGACTCCCTGCTATTGCTCACACCATTTAAGAAGGCGGAACAGTTTGAACAAAAAAGTCAATCAACTTGGGACATGGGAGGGAAGCACTACCCAGAAATGATTCATTCATTCCTGTGTACTTGGACATGTCAGTAAGTATTTGTGAACATTATCAGCTCTCTCCTAAAGCCAGATACTAGGGAACCAAGGCTAATCCCTGATGTCCTTTTTTGGAGCTGCCTCACTGACAATAAAAAGGATGACCAACATTGTGCCTTCACTGCATGTCTGCTCTTGCTTTTAAAGGGAAATTAATTTCAGCATTACCAAACTTCCAAATGTACTCAAATCACTGTCACTGTCACTCAAGTCAATGAGCCTTAAAATTTGGCCTCCCATATATGGCAAATGGAGCACGTCCAGAGGCTGAAATCAGTAACCTTAATTTGATTTAATACTAATCTAAGCTCTAGAATGGCCTATAATTATTATGTTATACCAGACTGGTAAATGAGGCCTGGTTTAATATTGCTGCTAGCAAGGGTCCAGGAGTGCTAAATATCTGAGAAAGGTAGTGATATTACAGTATGCAGAATCCAGTTGCAGATGATTCACATTAAAACAATCACCTCAAATCATTACCTGTGGTTAAAACTCACCTTTTTTTCTAACTGGCATGACTGACTCTGTGGAAACTCAATTCGTACTAAGGCTACCCGTTCAGTCTTCAGTGCATGGTGAAAGAGTTTGTTCTCATGGGACTGCACAAAAAAACAAGGATTTCAATAAAACAGGTAGTCCTTTGATCAGTCTGCTGACAGGGAGGGAGAGAGGGAAACTTAAAGCAGTGGTTCCCAAACTGGGGTCCATGAACCACATGGGGTCCTTGAGAGGCTTTCCACCTTGTTGGCCGACAGCAAAATGAGGAATAGTTCACTCCCACTATTATTTCACCACATAGAAGTCAACCCAAGAAAAGAATGTACAGGAGTGACTGTTTTGATCAAGGGTGTGGGCTGTCTTCACTGATGGGACACAATGAAGCACTGAGGCATGTCAAACAAGAATTATCTCTCCAGGTTGGGTTCTTTGGGACAAACTCTATCAGATGTGGCCTTTGTGGTCTCATGCGTATCTATTTTTTGGTGATCTTTGAGGTTAAAAAGTTTGGAAATTAATCAATTCAACTTGGAACGGCAGGTATTGTGCACGGAGCTGCGCATGGCTGCAGGTCTGGGTCCACTCCACCTATGCATCCTCTGGTCTCTTCAGGAGCCGGCAGCCCACAGCACTGCCTGGTCAGAACTGATTCACTGCGGGTCCAAAGGGCATTTCACAAACATAAATCCTGTTTAACACACAGCTGGATGCCTATGGGTGCCCAACTCGTGCACAAATCGTAAAGTCCTCATAGTCCCCTCAGAAGTGGGTTGCAGGTGCTTTGGTGCTCCATATGAAGGGGCGCTGACAGGTCCGAGGGTTCGCCTGAGTAATGAGTCTCTGCTCCACGCAAAAATTACAGAAAACCAGTTTGTTGCTGCGGTCCTAGGTCTCCACTCCTCTCATCTGTCCGAATGAATTATCCTGGTTTGGTACATGGACGTCCCTACCTGAAGTTTCTGTTACCTGGGCACATGCAAAAATAGATGATAAACGATACACCACACTTGAAAAATGGCAAATTCGCCCGTTAGAAGGATGGAATTTCACTCCACAAAGAAACGGCTTCTTTAGACAACGTTCTGGTTCATGTCAGCTAACAACAACCGGTCATTACAGAGTTTGTGTCTGGTGGTTTTGACTTATGCAGTGATGCGTTTTTACCCCCCATGAGGCGGGTTAGGACAATTCAGTAAATATGAAGAGGGGGGGGGGACTACCGTTGCCGGTTAACGCTACTTCAAAGCACAAAAAATAAACATGCACAATTTCCGTTAGTTAGCTAGCTATCGTGCTAAATCACCAGACAGCAGTGCCAAACGAAAACGATGCTCTCCCAGTGCGACGCCTGGCTGTAGGAAAATACCTGCCTGCCAACTGTGGGTGAATATGCATGGCTCTCAAACATCTCCATCTATTTACATATTCCATGAATTGATGTGGACATTTCCCCTGGTGAAAAACAGCACTGCCCGCCTGAATCCTCGCACTGCCACATTGTTACTCTTTAACCAGGTACTGTACAGCAGCGTCTGCGTTAGCCATATGAAGTGACAGCATCACCAGCAGTTTTAACTGCCACAATCAAGCTCGCTACAAGAAGCAACACGGCTTCCGTTACGGACTATCAATGTAAAAGCCTCACTTGAAAACGTTCTTTTTTCTTTTCTTTTTTTTTTTTTTAACATAATTTTAGATAGATAGATAGATAGATAGATAGATACTTTATTCATCCCGACGGAAATTCACAGTTTTCAGCAGTATCCACAGAGTACAAGATTAAGTAAATCAAAAATAAAGAATAAGTAAATCAAAAATAAAGAATAAAAGATGACCCTCGAGATCTAAAGATCTAAGTACCAATGTGCAAAAAAACAATGTGAAAAAAAAAAAACAATAAAACCAGTGTGCATCGATGTATACAATATGCATAGATGTGGGCAATGTCCAAATTCACAGTATTTTCTCGTAAGGTGTTTTTTTATGAAGTCTCATATTTTATCTAATGAGTGCTCTGATATGCTTTTGGCGATGTGGTCGTTCAATTTCTGACGATTTTCGATGTTTTTTTCAAAGAGGGAAACTTTACTGCTATTTATCATGTGTATACTGTGTATTTCTTCTAAATTTGCACATTGACCTACCTCTATGCACATTTTATACACCCATGCACACGGTTTTTTCTGTTTTTTTTTTTTTTGTTTTTGTTTGTTTGTTTGTTTTTTGTTGCACATTGCTTTTTGCACACTGGCTTGTACTTAGATCTTATTCTGTTGTACTCAGATCTTATTCTGTTGTACTTAGATCTTATTCTTTTTTTTTTTTAGCTTTTATTTTATTTTATCTGTAATCTGTGGATACTGCTGAAAAACTGTGAATTTCCTGCGGGATGAATAAAGTATCTATCTATCTATCTTTCTATCTATCTTTACGCTTTCATTTTGAAGGTCATCCCGCCAGATTTTGAGCGCCTTTGCACTAATCTGCTCAGCTTGACACAGCTGTTTTAACTTACCTTAGTAACGCAGAGGCTGGTCGCTGGTTAGCTGGCTCGCTCCTTAATTGACAGGACGTGACAGCCAATCGCATATCGGTATTCCTTGTCGCGTCAGGGAGTATTAACCAATAGGAGACCGTTAAACCTGTGAGAAGGTGAGCGTTGAACTATTGCTGCTTTCAAATGCTGTCGGAAATATGTCAACTAATAGCTAGGCGCAAAGGACCGGACTAACAATGGAGCAAATGTCAAGAGGAAAAGTGTTTTTTTTTTTCTTCATTAAACACCTCTTACCAAGTTTTGAGCGTTAGGAGACGCCAAATACTGTTATTATTGTTATTATTTTCGTTGTTGATGTTGACTTGTGGCTAAATTTTAGCGTGCATGTGTGGAAACTCTTATTGACAACCGTGAGTCTCGGGAGTGGGAGCAGAGAGGGGGGTTCTTGAAGGCAGCAGAGGACACACGTGTTTTCTCATGGCTGCGCCCTGTGCAAAACAACACTGCTTGTTTGGACCAGAAATGTTATAGTTTTAGTAGGACGGTGAGGCTGGAATTGCAGTATTTACAGCTACATTTACTGTGACTTTGATACAAGCCATCACTGATCTTTGTAGGAATGCTGTCGTATACATGTATATTCCCCCATTGTGAACACAGGGGTCCATAATCCTCCCTACAACACATTTCTGCAGACATCCCTTAATTTTCACTAAGCCACACAGGGAGATGAGACATTTGCATCAGAAGAAGTCATATCAGCGTTATCTTGGGGTGTTTACAGTGTTTTGTTGTGTGTTTAGTTTGAGGTCACCACTTTGAAACATTTGTGAATAAGTGGTGGGCCTTTCACACATCCAAAGTAGTCATGTTATGTAAAAAGGCCACATAGGCGTACGTAGATGTGAAATTGAACAATTCAGTTATTACAAGTTTAGGTACACTGTTTTTGTATCACTGTTTTTAATATGATTTATATTCAGTCAACCAGTTGTGATTGAGTAAATAAAAATTACATAGTCAAAATTATCAGTATGTGTGAATAACAAGAGATTGTATGAAGGAATATGTTAGTTGAACTTGAGGTGTTTGTAATGGTGGAAATTGAACCCAAGAGGAAAAAAAACGATGAATCTGTGATAGTCTGGGCAATATATTGGTATTAAGTCAGCACTGTGAGACTAGATACCAGGTGGAGTTTTGGATATTGTAATATCATATGGTACAACTCATGTCTTTCCAGGTTATAAAAGCTGTGTAACAGGAAAGAGATGCATTTTTCTGAACTCATTAGACTGTTGTTGCTGTTTGGTCATCATATCCACATTGCAAATGACTTCATGAAAATTCTCTTGAGTGTAAGCCTCAACAGTCATCGATGTAGGCTAATATTTAGTTGAATATGTCACAGTGTTTTTATTTGTCTGCATTGTCCAGCCCTAATTCTGTGCCTTAGCTCTGGTGCTGCACAAGCACTGATAGATCAGCCAAGACTGCAATGTACAAACAAACCACACTTAAAGTTTAAAGTCACAGCATCTAATGTGTTCTTGCATTGGATCTCACACAACCAATGAAATTCAAAGGTAATCAGTCACACAGATGAAGCTAATATAGCCCTTAAGATGACTCAACACCTCCTATCAGGATTGCCTTTGCTGCAAAACACACACCTGCACCTCTGTCAAAGCCATCAAATCCAGGCAGTAAATCAGGAGTGAAGTAAATCAGTAAATTGGGAGCTGTAAGGAACAGGCCAAGCCTTTCTATTCAAAATAGATTGTGTTAAAACATGTGTTGTTATGACATATAAGAGCCTCAGCAGTGAACATGGAAGTTGGCTTCACAAACGTGAAAGAAAGGCCTTGATTCAATTGTGGAGTCGACCTGCCACCTAGTGGCGGATGTGTATATTACACTCAGTGGCCACTTTATCAGGTCCACTTGTACAATCTAATGCAGTTCAATGCAACCGCTCTGCTGTGATGGTTATTTTTTGCAAATATTCAGTATTGGACCATATTCATGCTGAAAAAGTAAAAAAAAAAAAAAGTCAAGAAAAGGAAAAAATTATTCATTATTTTTGACACTAAAACTCTTCACTGAAAGTCAAACAAGCAAACTGTATTCTTCCTCTTCCTCTGCTGGACAGACATGCAGGAAAACGAATTTCAAACTGCACTTGTCTATATCTGGTGTTAAACTCCCATCACATGAAACTCTCCTCCCTGTGTTGCTGTTGAAGCTTCAGCATCAGGTGAGGCAATCTGCTTGTTTGCTACAATACAGAAATGGGACGATGATAAGGCAAGACTGAAGACATGAATCTGTTTTTATTCAGTTCACAGAACAGGCACAACAAACCAGTAAAACAGGCATTTGGGAAATTCTGTAATTTGCCTTCAAGGTATTAATTAAGGGTGTGACACCGATGCTGTTTGCCAGGCTTTTCGCCCGAAAATCTGGCTCACTGATCTTTTTCTCCTTTGCCAGTTTCCTTAGTTGGCTGACCTTATTTCACCCGTACTGCTCTCTGAACAGCATTTCACCTCAGAAATCTAACTTTCAAGAAATATTGGTTATCGCATGCTCCCAGCACTGTGATCTGGTGCCTACGTAGAGGATAGAGTCCATAAATTGTCATTTATGTAGAAAATATTCATTGTAGAAAATAACATTTCAGTGCTAAATCGGTGTGAACAACAATACATCAGTCTGTTGCTGCACATTATGGTTCAGACAGCTGATCCAATCATCTAATAACACTGAAATCCCCCCAGTCATGGCTTCCAATCATAAGTAAATTAATATTTGGTTTATTGACGAAATAGTTCATTGAACTTATTGCATTATAGAACAATAAAGCTAAATAAAAATCAGGTGCTCATAGATCATTCTGGATTGACGCAATTTCTTAATTTTACGTCTTATACTCTTTGATATTCTTCATAAATAGTTAACTTTTCGTGAGGTGTAGCAAATTTAACTCATGGATGGGCCTATGAATATTCAGCTACTGTGTCTGAGTCATCTCTAACTATGATTATCACTTATACAGATATGTACACAGTGCTGTTTAAGGCTGTTGCCACCACTAAACAATCTGCACATTGTAGTGTTTGGCTTGTAAGTTCATCTACATTTTGGCATTTTCTGGTGTGTGTTTCCATACACAGTTTGCATACATTTATCGATACATTTCCTTACACAGCCTTATTTTGACGTGCTTTTTGCCATCACAAACATTCTGAGAGGCAAAACATCCTCCACCCATTCACCATGAGACTGCATCATCCTCTTCCATAGGTTTGCTTCCTCTGTCGTTGAGTCCATCCACACCACCTCTGCCCCGTAACTTTTGCCTGCATGGAAGGACATCAACATTATTGTTACTGTTATTGACATCACTATATTGACATGTATGACTCCAGAGAATGATTTCTAGGGAGTGTCTTCACTTGAAACTGTTTTTACAGTGGAGCGCAGAGGACTGACAGAAAGCTTCGTTAGATGGTGCAATCCATCCAGTTAGAGGAAGAAAAGCGAAAATGCTGAGTCATGGTGTAGAAAAATGGCCAGAAAAGTGTTTTTTTGCAGACCCTTGTGATGTCACAGCGAAGATGACCTTTGGCCTCTTGAATATAAAATGTCATGACTTCATCATTTTATCCTATTTGACATTTTATGAGAAACTTTGTCATAGTTGCCTGATGAATTGTTATGTTATGGCCAGAAATGTGTTTTGTGAGGTCACAGGCCTCTGACCACCAAAACCTTATCAGTTCATCATCAAGTCCTCATGGAAATCTGTGCCAAATTAGAATTCCCTCAGGCTGTTCCTGAGATATAACACTCACAAGAATGGGGCAGGTGGACGGATGGATGGATGCATGAATAGATGGACAGACACCCCGAAAACATTATGCCCCCGGCCATGGCTGACGCTGGTGCAGGGGCATGATGAATAATGACCAAAGGTGGTGGTACCTCACCTGTTCCTAGACCTAGTCTCAGGCCCCCGATGTAGTGGTTGCTCAGTCGGTCGTGATCCCACACCGTGATCTCGACGCAGGCCTCTCTGAGGTCCTCTGGCCGGAAGCCGTCGTACACCATGGTGTGGTTGAACATTGGGTTGGCCGTCCTCTTCACCACTCGAGTCTTCTGGCGGCTTTTCCGGCTTGTGTCAGGAAGTACGGTGCTGAAACAGAGTGAGAGTCGTGTGGTAAAATTAGATCATCTGAATTAGTTAATGTCCATTTTTTCGATCTAAGTGACATTATACATGATGTTTTTTAATCTTCCACTTTTTAAACATTTTCAGAAACACATTGCCTTTTGCTTGTCTTTGATTTAGCTGATCTAAATGGAAGTGAGGAAAGGCTGATATAAATCAGATTTCTTTTCAGGCCTCAAAGCCATAAAATTTAGAAAAGGCAATGTGCGTTTTTGATATCCACTTCAAGCGTAATGTCTTCCATTAACTTTAAGATAATATTTTGAAAAAGAAAATGTATTGACCAAAATGTAGCCAGTGACTCACTACGAAAAGCATATTGTCTGTATGCTACATCCATGTAAAAACAGAAAAGTAATACTGTATGCAGGATATTGCACCATTTCACAAATGGGTCGATGATAACTCCTCTGACTGGTGGAAGGTTTTTGCAGTCTTTCACCCAGATCTGTACCTCACCAGTCTCCATCTGGGACGTTCTCTTACCTGTGGATGTAGTAAGATGATATTAAGTTTCCATAATAATGAAACAGAGAGGACAGAGGTTGTAAAGAGAGATAAGTCGTCTGCTCACTGTGGGTTAACTGTGGTAGGAACCGCAAGGCTACTCTCATCTGTCCTCGTGTCAGACTCTTATCCAGTGACCATGATGGAGATGGTGGTGAGATCTGTGCTGACACCTAGAGGAACCAGGAGGAGGTGCAGGAAGTAATCACTGTCCCATCAAACTGTATATCCACTATAAGTATGATTAGTAATACTGAGACTTTACCCTGGCTTTTAAGGCGTATTCATTTATCTGTGCGTTGCTGAAATCCCATTCTGACAAATCGAATTCCACTTCACCAAGGAAACTGTTCCGTCCAAAAGTGTCATGATGCCACACCGAGATGTTCAGTATTTGCATTTTCAGCACGTCCATTGTGATTTTAAACTATAAAAAGAGCAATGGACTTCAGACATGTGGGGAAAATATGGAACACATGTAATAAATACTTTCCTAAACACTGCATAGTGCACTGCAGTTCTTACCCGGAGGATTTCATTGTAGGTGGGATTTACCGTCTTCTTTTTAACGCTGCTTTTCCTCTTACCCAGCTTTGTCTTGTCAGGAAGAAGGTAACATTTCACATACCTAAAAAAGAAAACAGAAACTGCCTAAACTAGAGCATATGGTGAGGGATTATTAATTCTCCAACTGGTAGCGAGAGGTTGGTGTTAAATGAACCTCGGTTTTGAAACTGTAACACCTATTCCACCGAACACCTACGGGTCAGTGCGATTCTTCTTGCGTTCAGCCACAGCAAGGTCCCTGCAGTGGACCACGAAGATGTGAAATTCTCCCAGCTTCTGGACATAGTTCACAGCAAACTGGATGGTGCCTTGGACCTCGATGTCACTGGAGTCTGCAGGGTAAATGCTGGACATGCTACCACTGACCTACAAGTATAGAAGAGAACAAAAACCTCTCTGGTCATGTTGTAACTCATAGTTTATTGAAATACCCTTTTTACATGTCATGGAAGCTGTCTTTCTTTGCTTTCCAAAGCTTAAGCAAATTCTGTAGAAATTATACACGGTTTTATGACTATGTATTAGTTCAAATGAATGCACAAGTGAATTTCCTTCATGTACTTGTCCAAGGGCCTCAGCCACCAAAACTTAAGCAACGCTCAGCAGACTATGGCTT
This sequence comes from Myripristis murdjan, assembly GCF_902150065.1. Lineage (NCBI taxonomy): Eukaryota > Metazoa > Chordata > Actinopteri > Holocentriformes > Holocentridae > Myripristis > Myripristis murdjan. The sequence continues at coordinate 30,333,137 of NC_043993.1, forward strand.
GGTGGATTTAAAATTCACTGTGTACCTTAAATCCAATATATTTATAGCAAAAGCAATATATTCATACCAAAACCCTAATTAAAATGTTGGATAGAGGATAACTTTGATTAGAAAAGAACCTAAATGCACCGTTGGTTAACATTTTGGGGAATTTAGCTTTTGTATGTAACTTGTATATTGTTATCTGAGACATTTTATATCTAGGTGTGATGTGTGGACATACAGAGGACATGGAGGCCATGCCAGAGGACAGGCTTATGTTAGATATGGAGCTGCCAGTGTTTCTCTTCCAGTCCATGATATCAGAAGTGCTGTCACTGTCCAGCTAAAAAAAAATGTAGAGAAAATAAACAGTTGTGACTCACAGCTAAAACAAAAAAGTATATTTACACATGTCATTTATAGGAGCAAAGCTAAAATCAGTCATAAGGACAGATCTATTGCCTAAGTAGATAATACTAATACTTATTTTGAATAAAAATAAGCTGCAGATTATTGAATGAGTTGATTAATGAATCTATTCAGCAAGTGCAGTGCAGATGCTGATCATAGGTTACTTTGGGTCATGCTTTTGTTATGAGTCAAATGCACAGCATCAGTTAATGAGGATTTACCTCTTCCAGCTGAAAAACAGGCACTGACGCACTCATCTTTTTCATCTGTTCTGTGTCTGAGAGAGAGCAGGCAGCTGGTGGCAAGGCAGAAACTGGAACAAAGATAACCCAGTCTCTTACGATGGCATTTATTGAGTAATTATACACTTAAAATGTATTCTGATAATGACAGAATTACTTTACAGTTGTGAACCAATGCATTCAAAATGGTAGGACCAATGGTAGGATATTTACCATCATCCATGCTTATATTTGGTTGTCCTCTGGGGTTGTTTTTGCTTCTTTCTTCTCCTAAGAAGAGGATTTATGACAAGAAAGAGGTATTCTTCACATGCCTGCTTTGTATCCAGTAGCTTAACACATAAACTAACCTCAGACCTCTTACTACAGAGAAAGAATCATTTTTCCATAATTCAGAATCATTTTTCCAGTGACACTACATTATAAGTACAAGTGATGCAAGACTATGTTGATTAGCTGTTTGCATGAACAAGACTCCAGTTACTTGTTGTGTGCGCAGTAAGGCTTTCCAGACTTTTGGATGAGGACATAGGCTTTGAAGATAATCGTTTCAAGGCTGACCTGACGGGACTAGAATCATCATCATGACCTGCCACAAATGAAAAAAGATCAGCTCCGGAAAACACATCCAACACAGAAGTTGCATCATTTCTGATTCACTAAGCATTTAGAGATGATAATGCTTCTTTTTCAGTAATAAAAAGGAGTATTTTTGTTGTTTAAATGGTTATTTTTGTATTCAACCTGCCAAGTGTTTCATGCTTAGTGAATCAGTCTTTGGGATGTTGATGAATACGATCCAACGGCAAGTTTCCCTGATCATTGTATTTTAGCTAATTAATCTATTGCTGATCATTGAAGGAATTTGAATCTTGTTATTACTTGATTGTCTGTTCAAATGAAACTACAAAACAACAGCATCAGCAAACCTTCAACCAGCAAAGCTGACCAATTAAAAAAACTAATTCAGCTATCATTTTGTTTTCAGCAAATCAAAATGGTCAATAATGCTATTTTGATTTCAGAAAATCAAAATTAGATTTCAGCAAATCAAAATAATGTATTACTATACTGTGGTATAAGAAATAGAACACCACAATAATGATTTACAACTTAGGACAGCTGACAAGTTATTATCTACAATTCATCATAATTCACTTTGTAAAGATACACTTGAACTGGAAATACTAAAGCAATTACCTCTTATTTAGAGAAAATAAAATAAAAAAAATAATCAGAAGCACAAAAGAATGCATTAATTCCCAGAATCTGAAATGGCTCTTGAAATGGAAAAATTCAGCAAAGACGACAACTTTGTATATCAGTTGCCAGTGTAATTACACTTTCTGTAATGTTAATATGTTAACCTTCAAACCCTACAGAGAATAAAAGGCTACTGACCCCACTGATTTGATTGAGCTGATTTGTCTTAGTTATCAAAAACCCACTGTGTTATCCACCTCTAAATCATATCTGGTAAGTGATGAAAGAATTGAAAAGCTCACTGCCTGAACTTGCCCGAGATTGAGACCAGGCCGTGGTTGCTCTGTCTTGGCTGCAGTTGCTGTCAGTACTTTGCACAATCCAAGAACTGATCCTAGACTGATTCTCCTTGGTGGTCCTGTAGCCCTGGTTTCTCTTGAAGTCTCTAAGAGGACTTTGTGGTCTAGGCACTTCATTGAGCACTGGAGTAGACTCTTCAACAGCTTCTTCTTGACCAAACGGAGGGAGATGAGCATTCTCAGGTGCCCCGAGGTAGTGCTGATAATCATGTTGAATGAAAGATCTAGCAAGATGTGGAAAAGTTCCCGACTTCTTTGATAACCCTGGTATATTTTGGTCATTCGAATCTCTTTTGGTAGGTGTAGGTTCAATATCACCAGATTCTGAAGCTTTTCTGGGATGCAGCCCTGTGGAGGATCTCATGCTAGTCATCTGTGTATATACACTGCCAGAATTAGTCCCCCTTGCCGAAGGAGTGCTTGACTGTACAGAGTCTAACCGTGGAGGATGGATCTCTGTGTTAGACTTAATGTCCATCAACACTGACTGCTTTGCTTCATGTGATGGACTTTGTTTCTTTCTTGGTGCTGGTGTTGGCCTTCCTGATTGTTCTTCATGGGCCTTAGTTGAGGGAGCAATGTCTATTGGAAAGGTTTTCAAGGGGGAGCCTTCCAGTCTGGAACCCTTAGGACTGGAGGATTCTCGAGGTAGGGCCTTGGGGTGGCAGGTCTTGGATGGACTTCTTCTGACTTCATCATCTGATGAGTCTTTTGATTTTGGAGTTTGGGGTCTACTAGGACTAAGGGGTCTTTCCTCAGGCAAAACCGACTCTGTTTCAGTTTTGCCTTGATATTGCTGACATGTTGAGTCTATATCTCCAATATTGGCAGAACTCCTCAGCTGTGGTTTGTATGAACTTTGACTGACAAAGCCCTTGTCAGTCACGTGTTTTGTGTTTGAGATACTATTAGTCTTGGTGCTGTATGAAGATGTCTGCACCTCTTCCTCAGACTTTTCTATGCTACCTAAGGGTCCTCTTAGGTCAGAATGAGAGGCAACTATTTTCTCATTATACTGGATAGTATCACCTAAACTTGAATGTACTGGACTGCTTGAGGCCTCCTTAACTTTTGCAGAAATTACTCTAGGTCCTGAGGACTCCTTCTCCCAGAAATATGTAAGGTCACTGATCTTACCTGGCCTGTTCTCTTGTGGACTGGACTGCCTAGGAAGGGGAACTGGGATATCTTGGTATTGCACTGGAATATTGCAAGGTAGAGAGACAGATAAGGGAGTGTTGTTTTCTTCTGGCTCAGGAATCTGAGAATCTGTTATTGAACCAGTTAAAGACTCATCTGTCTCTTCACAGATGACAACTGGATTTGCTCTATATGTACAATCTTCTTTTGATAAATCTATTCCAAAGCTACTTTCAATCTCTGGTGAGGAAATCTCTTCATGGCACTGGGCAGCATTATCTTCAAATCTGCAGTGCTCTGTCAATTCTGTTTTAGCTGAGAGGTTATTATTTATCTTTTCTACAACAGACTCTATCTGAATATTTTGAGGGCTATGTGAGGCATCTATTTCTGTCTTGGGGATGTTTTCATGCCTTGTTTGTTCTCTGGTAAAGATTATTTTGGGACCGCTGTTTTCTTTCTCCCAGAATGCTTTCAGGTTGGATAATCTCTGTGGAAACATTGAAATTCTGTCTTTGGTCTCTGTTGGGTCCTGTTGAGTGTCTAAGTCTGAGCCGACTGAGGTCATGGCTTCCTTAAATGGAGTGTGCTGGAGTGCTGTAAGTTGTAGTGTTCGGACCTCTGTTGTTCCAGGGATTTTAGCTTCTTGTTTAACACTAGCAAAGTTTATTTGATTGTCCTCAGACACATCTGCAGTTGATTGAGGACTACATAGTTTTTGGTTGTCATCCTGTTCTTCTTTGCATGTACTCTGCAATTCAGCAGTTTTCTCTTCTGTAAATATTCCAAGCAGCCTATTTTGAGGCTTTGGTGAAATAGATTGAGATGAATTCTTGGAGCTGCCATCACTTGATAACTTAGTATCTGAGGTGACCTCACCAAACATGTCAAGTTTGTCACTGGATTGCTCAGGCAGCTTTAGCTGTTGCTGATGAATGCTGTGTCCAATCAGCAAATCTGTGGCCTTAGACTGAGAGTGATGGTCCTCTTCAGGCCCTGTCTCCAGGTGAACAGCCTTACCTGACTTCTGCTCAGCTGAAACAAGGTTGGACACTTGAGGGCTAAGGAGCTCCTTATGACAGTGCTCACAGAGATCTGCAAAGAAAATAAGCATTTTTTTGATCACTCATGTATACTGTGTTTCCTGCATAGAATACAATCAAGGTTACCGGTGTAGGATTTTTGATCATTCCATCATTCAAACAACATACTGATTATTTACTTTTGGAAGGGCTTCCAATGTACAGCTTTACAGTCTATCAGGAATTCCCATACATTTCTTTGGTAAAAACTCAAGAACTTATGTGGACCAAATTAAAACAGCAAACAGATAATTAAGGATGTTCTTGACAATAGCCCCGGGCTTGCTTATTTTTGAGATTATAATGCAATACCGCTCTTAATTTCACAGAGATGAATTGATGAAAAAACCCTACACAACATTAATAGAAAAAAATCACAAGGTTTTGCCAGAAATCAAACGACGGTGTCACTTTTAGCTACAGCTTGTCACAAAAGCAGTCATCAACATTTTTTTTAAAGGTTACTGATGATGCCAAAGCAATGCCCAGATGCCCCAATGATGCAAGAATAAAAACAGGTGCTTCTTTGCTGTTCTTATTCACCAATATCTATTAAAAGTCATATATAATGCACACATTTACAACATTCTCCATGCAAGCACATGCACAAGCAGGTTAATTGTGAAAATGTATTTTTCATTGTGTATATTTTCTAAAATCTAATTGAGGATATAAATAGGTCTATTTTTATGCAAAATTAATTCATTGTTTTGCTATGTATCTGGTCTACATATTGAAATAAGCAGTCATTTGTTAGTTTGATTGGTTGATTGGCTTTACCTCACCCCTTGGTTTTACATTCAATTCTTACCACCAGGGACCTGGTGTTGGCCAGCATCTTGGCTTTGGAGGTTTACCCCCTTTCCGTAATTGAAATCATCATCTAAATCCACATGTCTATGTTCGACAGAAACCTCATGGGGAGCAATAGCGTCCACATCCAGCAAACTGTGTTCTCCCAGCTCCTTCCCATCTTGCCACTCCACACAGCCCTGGCCAACTGCAGCGCAGAACCTCACTTGTTTCCTGTCTATCCAGCTGAGGGTATCTCTGTCTCTGGCTGTGTTGGTTTCAATGGAACAGTCTGGGCTTACTGGACTCTGTGGGTCTGGCCGGGAACAGAGGGAGTCTGTGGAGCTAGACCTGGACATATGCTTGAGGATTCCCCTTGGACCAGCAGAGTTAGTCTGTCTAGTTGTCTGTCCATCTACCTCAGTAAGAGAATCCTGAGATCTGTTAATGACAGTTCTCTCTTGGGCCACTGGCATAGGAACAGATTCATTGGGGGCAACTGGGCTATCTTTCTGGTGGTCTTGCTTTAGGTTAGTAGTGTAAGAAATGCAGCTGTCAGATGATGGTAAAGGCTCTGAAAGAAACAAAAACAGTGCAAAACAAAAAAACTCACTTAGCACTATTGTAATCATTACCTCATCAGTTGTGTAAGTTTGTCATTCTTGTAGGTCACACTGTAGGTGTATGCATCTTACATCAACTTTAGTTACCCATCAGTCAGAATCACTTTCAAGAGCTTTTAGGGCTCTGCCTCATCATGCATCTCCTGCTTGTTCAGGATCTGGACCTCCTATGTTTGTCTAGTCTTCTCCAGAGTTAGATCTTCAGTGTAGCGGCCATGAGCTACTGGAATACTTTCACTTCCAAAAGATTAATTTTTTAAGATTGCTCATAATGTTTAATATGGGACTTTACGTTTTGGTTGACTTTTGTTGAGGTTTTCATTTCATTTAGTTGGAGTACATTTGTTCTGTGGTTGTAAAATCTATTTGAGTGTCTTAAAAGTGCTTACACATTTAATGCCTTATTATTAATTTGAAAACAAAGTTCTACTCTTATGCCACTTTCAGTTTTTAATATACTACCATGTCCTTCATCGTTAAATATTTGGGGGAATTCTGTGCTTTGCACATTTATGAGGCTGATTGTAATTTGAGAGCAAAGCTCTGTCCCAGTTGTGAACATTAAGCTCCTAAATCTGGTTTTCAAGAGTTAGATATTGCAACAGATTTGAAAAATGGGAATTATGCCTTTTGTGAGGTGAATTATGGCATGTTCGTACTGACAGCATGCACCTACATTAATGGGACGTAACATACAATTCAAAATGGATGTGAATATTATACGAGTAAAAGCTCTGCTGTGCCTTCTGTGAACATTTACTTCTTTGGTTCCTCAATTTTGTCCAATTTCACCTTCAACAACATTGTTTTCATAGCTCCTGAGAAATATTTCAGCAGCCACAAGTCATGCAGTACAGATTAAGGCTTTGGAATGTATCTCTGTGTAATCCCCTGGCAAGTCTGGCAGCCTTGTGTATTTGGATATCCCTTCACTATGACAACCCCTGGGAAAATCTCCTCACTGGTCCCAGCTCATTGGCTCATTTCAGATTGAAGGAAAACAAACACTCTGCAATATTGGCAGAAAAACTAAGACTGGTTGCAGAACATTGCTTAAATTGAGTCTTACTATATTCTGGTCCCATAATCTGGGCTGGCTTTATTGAGCCATTTAATATTTTTTAGGAAAATATTAATAGTATAAGTAACTGACTAGATTTGCATTTCATCAGTTCTTGTTTCCCTAAAATGCACAGTGTTTTAAAAAATATATATATATTATTATAAGATGGTTAGATAATGCATTTGCTTGAAAAGGCAATTGACATGCTTTCAGCTGCCATGCATCAACAGCTCATACCAACATGCTGTTTACAGGCAAACTAGAAACACCTGAAGCGTAGAGGGCCCACACACCTGTATTCAATGGGATCTGTATAACCAGACTTACATTGGTTTGCAAAGAAAATGCTCTGACCCTGTGTCCGTCAAGCTGTCCACTCAATTAAAAACATGACATGTGATTTGTTACAGAACGGAACGAATAAAGCCACTTATGGTTACAAAATATGCTGCATACAAAATAAGTTAGCTGCCTTTTTTTGACTCACCCCCACAAAGTGTCTCGGTTTGTTCTGCTGGTCCGTCCACTAACTGGCTGTCCGTTTCTTCAGAAATGTGAGATGCAAGGGGTTCATTGTTGAAAGGATTCTGTCTTTGCTTCAGTTTCAATAAAAGAGAAGAGGATAGATAGGCCATGTAGAGCATCTGCAACATGCTGATGCATAAACTCACTCTTGACTGTGTATTGAAATATTTTTATTTTTATACTGACTGATAACTTTGACTCGTTCTACCTTTGTGGGCGACTGCACAACTGATGTAAGTATCTCTGGTGGCTTTTCATGAGGATTCCCATTTTGATCCCTGTCGGAATGATCAAAGAAGAAAGAAAAATGAGTTTGACAATTTCTGCAGCCACAGTATGTCATATCAACCTTCAGTTTATTTCCAAACAGCTAATTTAATTGTGATCTGAAAATCTGCACGCTCAGGTTAAGTGCATAAGGCTCCCATCTATACAGCAGACATGCTTTGGTCAAGGGTCAGTGAAATTATAATCTCATTACTTATGCAATGGCTGTTCTCTTTGTGTAATTTTCACTATAAGTGGCTGTGTAAAGCCCCAGAAAAAATCTCTCATGAATGTGTCACAGTGCAAAGTGTTGCAGGAATAAATGGGTATGTCTACAAACAGATATAGCCTACTCAAGAAAGCCAACCTGGGTTAATAAAGTACACAAGTATAGAATGTGTATCGTGCTGAAAACATGAACATGTGAGACCTGACCTTCCAAGCAGATTACTGAGAACCCAGGGGCCAATTACTAAGCATTCATTTACTGTGTGCTCGACTTCCTCCACGAGCATTCACACCCACTTAATCTCCTTTTATGTGAAAGTCTACTCACACAGCATGTGATGGCACTCGCACCAGATCCGAATGTTTTTGTTTATATGTCAGGTTTCTGTCTTTAAATTCTTATTTTTTTGCAGAGCTCATTTAAAGCTGCATTAGACAATAATTTACAGTAAAAATCCAGTCTAGATCACAAAGTAGTGCTGCAACCGAGAATTAAGACACCATGGATTTTGTAATATTTGTTTAAATAATATTACCCCATTAAGATGAAAAATCTCTTTTTCAAGATAGACCTGGCAATAAAACCAGCATCAGAACAAAGAAAAATTGCCACACAACATAAAGCAAAGCGCAAATGTGAAATTGCATGGTAAAATTGCATAAAAAAGGCATGTGAAAAGTCAAAATGCACTCTGTGAGCACTAAATGTTACATAAAAAATCCTTCATTCAAGCTCCCTTCTTTGTGCTGCACCCCTCAATTTAGTACAACTTGAGTGAATGATACAGTTGAAAAAAGTGGCTTTTAGCTCGTATTAAACCCAAAGAAATCCTTTAACAGCTGGAGAAATTGCCATGTTCTAGATGCAATTACAGGAAAACAGGGAAATTTCCCTTTGGAGGAAATGGGCTCCCTTTAATCAGGCACGTATTTTTACATCATGCTGAACTGATGAAAAGTGAAGACTCTTAAGTAGTTTTTAAATAGATAAGCCGGCTGAGTGACATTAATTAAGGCCTTGGGCTTGCCTGACTTGACTGGATTTGGTATTAGTTTATGTGTGGCATTTACATCTAGCTGTATAGACTACAACAATTTGTTCATTTTGGGATATTCTCAACAAACAAATCATTATGATGCTCCTATTAAAGGGACTATTGGTGAGTTTTTAGTGCTCAGTAGTGAGTTATGGTGTCCTTTTCACACTTTCTGTGGCACACGTCTCAAATGTACAATAATCATGTGATCTTTTTCTGTGATATTTGTAGAGCATGCTTATAAAACCTAAACTATCGATGACTTTAACAAGACTTGCAGGCAGACAACCACTGTGATCGAACTAAAGCCAAATTATTTGGCAGCTGTCATTTGGACTGTGGGACGGCGACACAATTTTAACACTGAATTATGATGTAAAGTTCCTGTTTAGAAATAGAAAACACTGTTTACTGCACTGAATGAAGTACTCAACTATCAATAACAGATTGCAGCAGAGGCTGAGAGTTAGACGAAGCAGTGACTACCACTGAAAGCTACTTGGCATTAATGGACACATTAACAAGATATCGCCTTCTGGTGCAGGTATCTTTTAAAATATGCCAAGTTTATCTGGACAAAATTAAACACAATCTGAGATTACTATTAATATCCACAGCATGAGTTGCTTTTCATGGTAATTATCTATAGTGAGTGACAAAATGCACATTTATTCATGTGAAAAAGTTGCTGATTGTTACTTTACTTGCAGGTATGAATTAGTCAATATGCAGACTAGTGTTTGTTCTGGTTGACAATGCTCACCTTTCACTGCTGAGCTGCACCTCAGGCTCCTGAATGAGTCCAGAGAGCTGAGACGGGACGAACACTTCCTTGTTTTCACTGCTGACAAAACTGGGTCTCTCTGGCAGGATCCTGGAGAGCTCCACTGCAACGCGAAACAGCCACAAACACACCAACACTTTTACATAAGCTCCACCATTCACTATCAGCACTTTTGCCAAACTAATTGTCTTTGCAGCAAATAAACAGGAAAATCACTTTCGCATGTCACTCTGAGAAGGATATAAATACCTTGAGCTTATCAAGTGAATGTACATCTTATTTTCTGCTTCTTCTTTTTTTTTTCTTTTTTTTTTTTTTTGCTCTGCCCACTCATTTAAAGACTTTGTAAAGGAGAAGCATCAGACAGAATGTAACAGGGCATTTTGTTTGTGCAATAGGGCCATAAAGTGAGGAATTTAAATGTAGTTATAAGATCAATGTTTGAGCTAATTCCCAGTCCTATCTTCACGTTTCATTTTACCAAATGAAGTTATTACTGAGGGCAGTAACAGAGGCAAACTAATGGAACACCGAAATAGACTTTTTTTATCTTCACAGACGGACTCTCCAGGGTTTTTGGAGCCGCTGGACGCTGCTCGACATCAGAGTAGAGATCAAATCTAATTGAATATATTATAAATATAAAGCTGAGCGTGCTCAGTTTTCCCACTAGAGCAATGAAATGACCCACATGAATGCTGACTGAATGAAGATTGATTGACTGTTCTTTGCACAATCACATTTTCATTTTTCACAGTGAATTATTAATAGTTTCATGGTAAAATAAAGACATTCCAAATATCACTCAATATGGATATGTCAAAACTCACCTCAAAACATCTGGATAGAGGTGAACTTATAATAATAATATGATTCTATTCCAGTATAGTCAAATTTGATTCTGTCTCTGATGGCGAGCAGCGTCCATCAGCTCCAAAAACCCTGGAGAGTCCATCTGTGCACTCGTGTCTGCTGATCTGAAGTCTTTGTCTAAAATAACCTTTGTTGATCTCTAGGATTATTCATGAAACAAAACGGCACAAGAAACCAGAGATTTAAAGGATTGAAATCAGTTTTGAAGTGACGATCTTTTAGGGGACTTTTCCAACACATAGTATCTGCTCTACTCGCCTCTACTTGCTTTTGGAAACAGTTACTTTTCTGGATTTTGTTTCCATTGCAGATTGGTATACTTTTTTGTATTTCCTGGTTGTCAGCAGTGCCTGGTAGGACTTTGCTACTGGGAAGACTTCACTGTTCAGTTTCTCTCTGACTGATCAATGATCTGCAGCGCTTCACGTCACATTTTAGTATCTGCTCAGCTCGCCTGGAACCTCGACTGAGGTGGTTCCAAAAATAGTTTCCGGTACCAGATACTATCCCAAACTTTTGCCTTGTGGAAAACCAAAAAAGCAGGTACAGTTAGTAACATGTAATGGAAAAGGGCCTCAACCTCTCAAAAATGTAGAATAAGTACATCATTTGATGGTTGGTTTGATAGTTGAATCTACATGAGTCTCATTGGCTTGACTCACTGATAAATTATGTGCTTATTCTACCTTTTCTTTTTTGTCACAGTTCTTACTTGAATCAACTCTTAGTTTTACATGCTGCACCTTTAAGTCTTTCAAAGTTATTTGAAACAAAAATGCAATGTGATTTCTCAAAAAGAAAAAGAAAAAGAAAAAGCATATAGGACGTATGCGGTGGGACACACACTCTGCCATGTGGGAATGTGAGGCTCTTGGAGCTTCAAAGAGCTTGATGATGTTAAAGGTCACTTGCATGTGGCACCCAGTGTTTTATGTTAAGCCAGGCATGCTGACATAGAAATGCTTAATTTAATTTACTCAACTTTTATATAGTCAACTGTAGTAGCTAAATTAATATTTCAATAGCATAACTGATCATGTCTGTCATGGGGGGACAATAAACAGCTATAGTGCCTCTTGTCCCCTGAACAATAGCTTTAGGGATTTGATCATTTTTTCTATAATTTAATTTGCCTGAATATATCTCGGTTAGTTATCCTAGTTGTTTCCAGTCTTGTGAGAGAGGACCACCATGTGGGCCAGTCTCAACAGAATGGCCCTGCATTAGTCTATAGCCAATCACAAATGGTGATTTCGGTCACATTTCTTTATACAATGTAGCCTGGTATGCAAATTAGATGATAATGATCTCTAACAACTTCTAGCCACTTTTGGGACAGCCAATAGCGACTTTGCTTACACAGGAGTTGACAATACAGCTCCATAGGTCATTTATACAAGCTGTTTATCACAACCTAGAGTTATGTTTTAAAGTTAAGAAGCCTCTAGTGGTCCAGTGAAGAACAACTATGTAAAGTAGTATTAAGGAAGCAACAAAGTCCACATAAGGAGGGAGGCTCAATCAGCAAACCTTAGCTAATGTTTCATAACCATGACCTTTTCCTAACCTTAACCACAATGATAAACCTTTCTCTAACCTTAAGCAAGTTTTTTTTACTCTGTACACTGACGCATTAGTTTTTGGGTGGACTCACGTATGGTCAGTGGTTTGTGTGTGTGCCTCATGGAGGCCCTGATGATGTCAGAGCCGTGGATGCGGTCCTGATGGCGAAGCGACTTGGTCTCATAAAACCATTCTCCAGTCAGGTACTTGAGCTGGCCCTTGTTACTCACCGACCTCTGGAGCTTCCTGCATTTAGAGACATTGGTGGAGAACAGACCATGCGATCACTGCTTTAAGGGAAAAAATCATGAAATGTTTGTTTCCAAAAGCTGTCCCTACATTATTTCATATCAAGTTAAACAGTAATAATTCTTCTCTCCATATAGGTTTGTCTGACTGGTAATTACACTCAAGTCCAAGTTCAAGTTCAAGTTCAGGTTTATTTAGAGCCCAATATCATGGTTTACAGTTTTAAAGGGGTTCACATGCCACACAGTCACCAAAGGACAACAACTCTAACCTGTGTGTTTTCTCCAGTCCTAAAAACAATGAAAACCTTTGATATTAGTATTCTAAGTGCCAAGAATAGTTCATTTATACTCTCCACACGCTCTCCTACTGTGTCACTGACATTTCCCCCAGTTTCACAAAATGCCACAGCACTAACTTCAAAATGTTACCTCCACATCAGATACTTTGACAAGCTGTTTCCCATCTACATTACTCTCCCTCTGCAAGCTAACAGTCAGACAATGATGTCCTTGGACATCTATTGATGCCTTTTAATAGTTAAAACTACCAGTGAGAGGAGAGTTATGCTCTTAATTACCTCAGCCTGGAGCAAAATTCATCAAGACAAAACACATGTCCTTCACTGTAATAGTAGTATGGATTACCTACTTCCTTACATAAATAGGAATGTGAAGTAATGAAATAACAATTGCCTCTATTGCAGGAAACAAATAGGCAAATGCACAGCTGTTTTTGTATTACAGGAAAACAGTGGTTGTACAGCTTGGGCTTGAGTAGCTAGACCAAACTCACATGCTTTTTTAGCAAGCTTAATAAATTAAGACAATAAAATCAAAACACACGTGTCTCTTATACAGCAACGAGCTAGCACTCGTCCACAGCGGCTGGACTTAATGATGACTTAATGTCTTCAACACCTCCACCTCAACAGTCACAAAGAAGAAGATTTTTAGAGCAAGAAAGTGCAGTTTACCAACATCAGTGTGTGCTTCCTGGGTATTGATGTCCTACAAATTTTTAAACATTGTTAAAGTCGTCGTAGCTGTCAAGGTGCAAGTTTTCCCGTGCGTCGTTAATATGGAACTGCTGGAGAGAAAGAGCTCATCTGACAGCCAAGAGAAAATTCAGTCTATTTACTGGACTCAGCTTGTTTGGGTTAAAGCAGTTTCACTGTTCATCCAAACAGCCTCTTTCACAGCGAAATCCAGTGAATAGATTGAAATTTCTGCTGGATATCCTCCTGCCGTGGATGACGGAGATGAATCTATGTCAACATAACTCACCTGATACGGTTCTCCTCAGCCTTCTTCAGCTCAGCATCTCTTTTCAGGACGGCCAGGATGGTCTCCTGCTCCTCCTCCGTCAGAAAACTCAGGTCGATCATGGTGATTGGCGCTTCTTATTCCCCTGGTTTTGAGTTTGTGTCTGAATACAGTTGCTAGTTCACTGAGTTCCTCCTGATCTTCCCCAAGGCCTTGGTCTGGATCTCTAGGGCCAGGCAGTGGTTTGCATACGCTCAGTGATCAATGCCTTTTTCCTGGTGCCAAGTGATCATCTTGAGGTCACCAATGAGGCACTCATTGATGATCACCGTCTTCTGTTCGGGAGCGTTTTTGGTTTTGGATGACCTCTGTATTTCAGCTGGGGTTGTTCTTTTCAGCCATGGCTGATCCTCTCTGGACTCATCAGTTTGCACCTACAGGGAAGAACAACACAGATAGGGTCCAGAACTTTGCCTGTGATTCATAGGAACAAAAAAGTCTTTTGCTCTTGAAGTCTTACTGGAACTCAAGAAAATGAAGTTTCAGTGTTTGAGTCTTGGTGGTTGGTAGCTCTTCGGAGAGCCACAATACATGGTAACAAACTAGGGTATAGCCTCTGACTAGTTAATCGGTTCTAGATAGGCCCATCCCATGAGTGTTCACAACAGAGTAAACGGTTCACAGAACACAATAAATGGCTTGATAATGCATGACTGCTGCTTTGTCCTGACATGTAATGATGACACAGTGTTGACTATTCACAGGAAAAACACTCCTTTCTTTCTCACTCCTCCCCCTCCTCTCCCCCCTTTTCTACTTCCATCCGTCATTGTTGGCTTCACAGCTACAAAGAGCAACAGTCACCTCAAAACCGCTTGAGAAAGACGAATCGAGTGATTAGAGAAGAACCTTGTTGCCTCCAAAAAGGTCACACTTTCAAGTACAGATCATGCCATCGTCTCTATCAGTTTGTGTGACCACAATGGCATGGTTATGATAAGGTGTTCTGCCTCATAAATCTCAGAGAAGGTAGTACGCTTCTCTCTGAGACGCAGATTGCAGAGGGGAAGGAAGTGCTTAGTGTTTATCTGAGTGATGTTAAAGTTTTTGCTCATGGTTTCTAAAACCCTAACCTAACCCTAAACCCCTGTGCGTTGGCAGTAGAACTGGTGCTTGCTCTGCCTTTAAGGTGAGACAAAAATCTTTCTGGGTGCCAAAGGAATGCTTGCATGTTATAACAATGTCCCTGTTCAACCACATCAAAGAATACTGGAGGAAAACTGTTAGAAAACTTAACTCCATTTTTTTCTTTAGCTTGAAAAGGTGCCTCAGTGTCTGATATTTGGTCAGCTTAGCAATCATGTTAAAGTTTCTCACCGAAGAACCATGTCCTGATCTTAAATGGATCAAAGATAATCTGCACATATTACCCACATGACATAAGACAGTTTCTCATGTTACACTTTCAGGTCCAAGTGCACAGTGAGTGGTTTCCATAGACACCTGTCTATGAGTATAGACGCCCTGAACGGTCCTTATTACTAATATGATGCAGAGTTATTTTATTCTGTCATAATGTCTTTCTCGATCACTGTTTGACCTTCTGACTATTACGGGAGTGAGTGCTTTTAAGTACATTGTGAATTGCACACTTTATATGGCAGAAACTGTTTGTTTGCTGTGTTTGTAAATGGATAATAAAGAAAAGGATGATAAATACATTTTACAAAAATGCCCTGCTGTGGTTTATGGCTGCATGAAAAGAAGAGGTGCTCAGACTATTTTTTTTTTTTTTCGAGTCTTAAGTTAAGCACTGTTAAGGGGAACATGCAGTTTAAAAATAAGAATGTAGTTTGTCCTGTTTTCCTAAGAGGATAAGAAGACTCATTTCCTCATATTTCCCCTTTGCTGTACTACTTCCTTGAGAAAACTGAAATGTATACAAGGCCTCTGTTGGCTAAGATGCTTAGCGTCTATAGGAAGATCACTGGGTTTGAATTCGGCCTAAGACCTTTGTGGCCTTTCATGCTCCTTTCTCTCTTTCCTGCCCAACTCCAAATAAAGGCAAAAGTGGCCAAAAAATAATCAAAAGGGTCTTGAGATTAAATATTCTCTGTTTTACAAATAAAACCAATCACAAGGCAACATTATGGTCAATCATCCTACAAGTGACAAATTAGTGAGT
This sequence comes from Myripristis murdjan, assembly GCF_902150065.1. NCBI lineage: Eukaryota > Metazoa > Chordata > Actinopteri > Holocentriformes > Holocentridae > Myripristis > Myripristis murdjan. The sequence goes on from NC_043993.1 coordinate 30,349,010, forward strand.
ATATACAGTATATCACCATCAGAAGAATTAAAACTAAAAAAAAAAAAAAAGGCTGGCAGTGACCTAACATTTACAGAGGTGGTCTTGAAACAACAATGTTTCCTATTTGAATCTCCAAACGGACGGGGAAAAGGAATGGAAAAACCTCAGAAACCACTGCTGAGGTTCTCTTGAGCAAGGCAGCTAATCCATAACAGCTCCAGTAGAGCAGCTCAGTGGTTATTAGTATAAGATTGTGATGTGAATGTGGATGTACCGGGCAGCTCCCAGGTATTAATGTATGTAATTACACAAATGTAATGCTAAGGATTGGTGAAAACATATTGATATCCACAGCAAACTTTCCCACAGTGAGTGAAAAGATGTAAAAAAAAAAAAAAAAAAAGAGACTGCTGACATTTATCCATCGCAGATTTTTAAAAGTCATTGCACCATAGGAATTTTTACTACAGTGTAAATACAATGTGTTTATTGTATTACGTAATCTTAATCTGTGTAAATGCCTCAATCTCAGCCGAGGGGGCATGTACAAAGACAGCTGTAGGTCTAAACAGGTTTACTTAACATGGCTAAAAACAAACCTCAAATCTAACAGACTGCATATTAACACCATCATTTGATATTTTAAAATTCAGAACTTCTAAAAAAATCTAAAATGTCAAACGGCATGCTGGGATAGTGTATGCTGAACTAATAGATTTTTTAAAATGCTTCTGGCAAAAATTCACTGTATTCCCCTGGGGATTTACAGTGGACTTATAGTATAATTAATAGCATGTTTATACTGATTTTATTGTACTCAGTGGTATTTTTTTTCATTTTAGCATGATAATCCAATAATAACTAATTTTGTTACTGTGATATTGGCATTATGCTATTCTAAAAATGCAGGTGGGATTGTTACTTTTCTTTCTCATTTGACAAACATGAGAAACATGGCTGAAAAGCGAGGCTCCTCTTATAAACATATGAAGCTTCTCTTGTATCAGAAGGACAAGCAGAAAACAATGCCAGTGTATTTCCTTCTACCATAACTTAAGACGAAGAAGTCCATTCCAGTGCAGTGTGTTTAATGTCTAGTAAATCACTGCAGTGGCCTCTCAAATGGTAATCTAAATCAAACAATCAATTGATATAAAGATGAAAACAACATACAGAGGAAAGTAAAGCTTCACCACGAACAGAACTGTCAAGCTGAAGGCAAAAAAGTTTAGACTCACCTCCCTGTGTTGGCTCCTGCACAGTGAGAGCTACAAGTGGATATGCAGACCTCCTGCTGGTGGGAGGAGCAGCAGACAGGCAGCAGCAGTAGACAGACAGGCAGCAGACAGACAGGCAGTGGAGTGCAGCTGAAGCCTAGATGGCCAGGGGCTAGATCTCTGCCCGGGACGCCAGCTTAGTCTGTAAGTTATTATAATGAGTTCCCTTAGGCCTATTGGTATCTCCAGTATACACAGCGGCTGTTCAAAGATTAATATGCCACTTAACTTTTCACATCCAAATCAGTTCAACATATAATTCTCACTTTTCATGTAATATCTATGTACCATAATATCTAGGTACTATTTCTCTCCAGTGCAATGCCAATTAAAGAAGACTTGTAACGTTATAAAAAAGCAAAAAAAACAAACAAACAAACAAACAAACAAACAAAACAAATCAAAAAACAAAAAACAAAACAAAACACACATTACTAAGTCAGGTGTTACAAATAATATTGATCACGGTTCCTCAGACCTAAATGGAGCAGAACCTTAATTAATAACAGTAGTAACACCTGTGTTTACCCTGTTATTTCATGTCGAAATGGCTACTGCACTATTATTATTATTATCATTAAATCAAATGGCTGACTAGAGAAAATAGTTTCATCAATAGCCAGTGTGAAACTGTTTTTTTTCCCTTTTTCTGGGCATGGAACTAGTGTGAAACTGTTTTTTTTTCCCTTTTTCTGGGCATGGAACTGGTCAAATGTAAAAATACTGAATAGGCCTATTAAAATTTTTAGGTTTAGGTAAAATGGCCTCACTTTGAAGCTGTTTATATTTAACGTTACCTTACATCTATAGTTACAGTAATTTAGACAAGAGACTGTAATGCTGTATAAGATGTGGATAGCATTACTTTTCTCAGTGTCTTTATTTCGGGTACGTAAATGACGCGCTACCATTACGCCTGGAGATCAGCCGCTGAAAACGAAGTTCACGTCAGCTGTCTTCTCAATAAAACATCTTTGTCCAGGCGGGTGGGGCCTGCTGTTTCTGTGGCAACGAGAACTCAACAAGTTTAGCTGAGGAGCGGAGACGAGCCGCAACTTTTCCGTCAACATGGGCAAGAAAAAAGCTCAAAAAGCTCAAAAAGCTCAAAAGAAAGAGAAGGACACTGTAGCTGACGCATTTATGAGACTCCAGTAAGTAACCACACAGTTATCGGAGAGAAAAGGATTTTACATCGCTCAATAGCTACTTAAAAAAAAAAAAAAAAAAAAAAAAAAAAAAAACAGAATTGAACGTTGCATTAAAACCCAGGTCAGCGTTAATTGGACTGCGTAGTCAGCTGGCTAATGTTAATAATAGCCAGGTGCTTCAGAATATAGTTAAAAGTTTTGAAAATATACAAAATGATCCAGAAAGTAGAAATATTCATTTGAAGTGAGTCTTTTTGTCTTTATTTTTGTTTTCTTACTCTTCTGCTGTTTAAACTGTTCAGATTTCTATTTTTTATATATTCCTCGTTTATAGTGTATATATTGCTTGCTGCTATTTATCATCTGTTTATACTGTAAATTTGCACATTGCCTACATCTATGCACATTGTATACATCAACGCACACTTTTTTTTTTTGTTTTGTTTTGTTTTTTTTTATCATCTATTTATCATCTGGGTGCTATTTATTTTTCATCTGTTTATACTGTAAATTTGCACATTGCCCTCATCTATGCACATTGTATACATCCATGCTCACTGGTTTTATTGGTTTTTTTGCACATTGTTTTTTTTTTTTTTTTTTTTTTTGCACATTGGGTACTTAGATCTTTAGACCTCGAGGGTCATCTTTTATTCTTTATTCTTGATTTACTTAATCTTGTACTCTGTGGATACTGCTGAAAACTGTGAATTTCCTTCGGGATGAATAAAGTATCTATCTATCTATCTATCTTTTCGTGTTTTTTTTTTTTTTCCTCAAAATGTGAATTCCTTACCCGTATAAACACAGGCTAGGCTATGTTGTCAACAGAAAGTTAACGCTGCATAGGAAAAATATGTGTTAGCAGATAATGTATTGTTGTATGTACTTGTTGTATTCCAAATGAACATGTGGAATACACCAAGGTACCACTTTTTCTTTATTTCTGCAACATATCTAAAATGAGTAATACGTAAGTAAAAAGTCAGGCCATTTTCAATGAAAGTAATCGTTTATTATGTCATTTTCTCCCCAAGAATTGAAGAAAAGAAAAAGGAGATTGAGCGTGTTCAGGAGGAGATCACTGAACTTGAGAAGGAGCGGCAAAAATACATTGAGAAAGTAAGAGGAATTCATTCATTATTCCAAAAGCTGTGGCTTAGTTAACTTGACACTACACACAGTTTCACAGTTCAACTTAGCAATGAAATCTCCCTGTCGAAAAACCTGCCTTCAGTGGTTTCAGTGGAGAAAGAATCAATCATGAATAATGATTTCATTATATTATTCTATTACTATAATTTTAGGTGTTAATTCTGATTATTAATAGGAATAAGAACAATGACAGATGCACCAAAATAAGTTAAAGGCTAAGAAACAGGATAGTAGAATAACGGACTACATAATAGTAAGTATAAGGAAATAGACTAGAGGTGATAATAGAGGTGACTGAACAAAAACCTGACAGGCTTTGGGGAAGTTGTTTTTGCTGCACAGATAATTCAGTGCATGCTGATATGGATTCTAGATGATGATGATGATGATGATGATGCTGTTGCTGCCAGATTGAGCAGGCGAAGAGGACTCAGCAGGGCCCCATCAGAGCTATGTGGAAAAAGTACAAGGAGCAGCAGAGGACGCTGGATCAGATGGAGGAGGCGTACAGAGAGGAGGAGGAGCAGGCCCAGAAAGCTACCCAGTCTGAACAGGCCCATCTCGCCGGTACAGGGAGGCCACTTTGTTTTTAATAACACTGGCCTTTTACTGGCATCATATCTAGAGGATGGGCACCAAACATGGGCTTGTAATCAAATAGATTTTAACCCTTTGAAACCTCAGCAAGTTCACTTGATTTCTTTCAAAAACAGAGAAGAAAGGTGATTAGCAAATTATAAACATGATGGACAATACATCAGAAATTGTTGAAAAAATGATGAAAAAATGGTGAAATGGTGAAAAAAATGATCAGAAAATTACCAAAAAATCCACAAATTTGGGGAAAATCAAAATAAATAAAGTGAATTTTGACCAGAAGGCTAAATAAAACCTTTCAAAATAAGAGCCAGCCCTTGGGCTCCTGGGATTCAAAGGGTTACATGCAGAGAAAAGTATTATTTGATTACAGCGCTATTCTATCCGTTTCTTTACCTAAGTAAAAAACTCCAAAACTGACTGTGTGTCTGTTTAAGAACTGCGCAGGCAGCTGAGCCATTTGGACGTGCAGATTTCGGACTTGGAGGCAGAACATCAGCACAGGGAAACCAGCAACAGGGAAAACCAGGCCCGGAGCGCAAAACTGGAGGAGAAGCTCGTCCAAATGCAGAAAGACTGTGAGGAAGAAGCAGGTACAGCAGTGGAGATGCTAAGAGAGGTTTAATCCCAACATAACAATCTGTAAAAATCAGTTAGCGAAGAAGGATCTAAGCCTAAGTAGCACATTGATAATGACCTGCCTTGTTCTCACGCTCTTACCAAACAATGTTGTGGTTGGCAATTAATCCTCAGCAACTCCAGGGAGTCTTCCAAGGAGAGTTGAATCAAGGCCATCTGGACTTGTTTGTAGATTCTTGAAGAGGTTTCACTTCTCATCCAAGAAGCCTCCTCAGGTCAGACAGACTGGTGGTAGTCCTCCTCCCTGTTGTGATGATTGTTGTGAGTGTCGGTGGAGTCGTCCGACTGCAGGAGTGAACAGAGGTCCTCAGGGTCACACAAGGTCAAGAGTGAATGCTTCAGTTTCCTGGGAGGGGATGGCGGGACAGCGTTGTGAGGAGAGGTTGGAGATAAATGGTGTCTGAGACCTCCTCCTCTGTTGAGAGATGGCTTCTCTAGATTGCTTCCTTCCACCATTTTCAAACCATTTGCCCTCCCTGTCCAAGATATGACTGTCATGATCCTCGAAGAAGTGTTGCTTTTCTTTCAGGTGTAGCTAAACTGCTGAGTCTTGTGACCAGGGCTTGGCATCATCATCCGCCCAATAGCCACATGCAGGTAGAACTGGACAGTGGCACGTAACATGGTCATTCCTACTAGCCACTTTGGTGGGTGGCATTTTCCTTTAATAAATCATTTTAGTTTACAAAGGCACCTTATCAAACAATTTCAATGTAATGCATAATTTAAAAAAATATATAGATCTATAATAAAATGTTGTAGATCAATATTATAGATCAGTAAGTATTTAAAATTGTGGAGAAAAATTAAGTAAGACTATAAAATGATTAAGACTAAGACAAGTGAAGCCTATAATGGTTTCTTATTCAAATAAAATTTTATTTTGAAACAAATGCATTCATTTATGTCTCCAGTTAGGCCTTATGTTGGGTGCTTTGGGAGGTATGGCTGGTGAAACTGCTGTGTGGCTAGTGACTTTAGGCCAGCCAAAAAGTGAATGTCAAGCCCTGTTTGTCAGAGTCTGTCAGAACTGAGGAAGCCTTCAGGGGTAAACACAGGTGTCTTCAAGAATTTGTAAACAATCCAGTCACCTTCAATTCAACTATCCTTGGATAACCATCACCTGGACGAATGATAGCCCTCACAGACCGCTCCAGTGAGGCTGCTTAGTGCCCGGCAGCAGAAAACAGCTCCAACTCCCAGCTGTGGAGGAGTGTAAGAATGAATTATAAATGTGAGGAAGGTGTTGCTGGAAATAGAGGATATGTGCTCAGCAAACCTTAAGAGGTGAGAGGTTAAACAGGACAGCGCTTCACAAGATACCAAGTAATAGTATAGGTTGTAGACTTGAAGAAATAATTGCACACAAAGAACTATCGAATATACGTCAAAAAGATATTTACCCATTTTAATTGAGCACAGGAAGAAGACTGTAGTTCTGTATCTTTCACAGAAGCAATGAGTTGCTTTTTTTTTAAAGAGCAACATAACTATAATTACTTGTAGCTAGTGATGGAGTGACTTTCTTTGTTCTTCTGTTACAACAGTTGGACGTGTGCTAACATAAGTGGACTTGCTGAGAGGACAACGTAATGCAAGCCTCACCATTAAGCTTACTTCTGAGTTTTAATAATTAACGCCGGTATTTTGGAACTCTTTTCAGAAAACATCAAACGTGCTCACGAGATGACTTTGAAAGAAATAGACATGGAGACAGCCAAAGAAATTGCGAGGGAGAGAGACCTTGCTATAAAGGTAAAAAACTATATGGATATCCTTTTTCTCATCACGATTTTTTGTAGTTTAGAATTATATACTGAGGTCATACTGAGGTGTAGAGACTTTCTTTACTTCTTAAATGAGGTAACAGAAATGACGTTCATGCCTCTCACAGTTTGCAGTTCTCACGGTTGTGTACTATACAACCCCCCCCCCCCCCCCCCCCCTCCCCCCCCCCCCGCGCTCACAGTGTGCAGCATGCTAAGATGCCGAAGGAAACGGCACTTGGCCTGTATGGATTTTGTGAAGGATTCAACTAAGAGCTCCAACGCTGGATTGAGCATACATAAACGAGACTAGGGATGCACTGTATGTGTCGATGGCTAATATATTATCCTCTGATAAATGAGAAAATTTGCCTATTTTATCAATAATGGAAGCCAATAATTCTGTCCAGTAATATGGATGTTTTTCCGAAAATATCTGTGGTGGCCTATTAAGACATATCAGTTTGTTGCCTCTTATATAGCGGTAAAGGCAGAGCAAAGCATTTAAAAGGAATATGGGTAGCAGCTGTAGTCACAACTGGCTGTTACACAAATTTTGTGACTGCAGCTGTGAAGCCAAACAATAAATTTACTGTTATTGGCTCTTCATGAAAGTCAGACATGAAAATCATCTTTGTGCTTCTGTAAGTCTTTCACATGGCTGTTGTGGAACTGTAGCTCTCTCTTCCACACGCAGCTGCTTTAATTCAGTGACATCTGTGAGTATTTGAGCATAAAGTGCTTGTTTCATATCCTGCTGCTCTGTCATGAATCCCATTCCAAGTTGGTGCAGCCCACAGCCTGACAAGTGACTTTGTAACTCTGTCCAGACTGATAGATATTACAGCCTTTCTTCTAAATTCTTTAGAAATTTCCTTTGATAGTGGCATCATTTGGTTGCTGCATGGGAAGTTCAGCATGATATGATGGCAAGCATCACTTGTAAAAGCTCAGCTCTTCAGTTACTCCGGAGAAACACAAATTCAGACATATACCTCACACTTAAATCATGATGTATTGTGCATCATGTGTAATATGGGAGCTCTCACACCAGTCAAGATTTTTTTCTTGAATTTATTCAAGAAATTTAATTCCATCGCTGCCTGTGAGCACTTTAAGAGATAAAAAGAGAAATATTTGATTAAGAATGTCACTAAAAATGCATTCTCCTTTGTTAACTACAGTCTCCTAAAAGTGTCTACAACTGGGAAAATAAACTGATCAATCTAAAAAAATTAACGTTTATTGTCCTCTTTGTATTTTTACTTAAGTTCCATATCCATAGCTCTAAAAGACACTTATTACTTTACCAGTTTATTCTTCTTATACACTACTTAAAGTCTTACATTTACTTATGTACTGCTTCATTTCTGTATAAAAGAGTACTTTTCCTTAATCCCATAATTAGTGAATTCCCAGCAGCAAAGCACCCTGTCAAATCCTTTGTGTATGGAATGTTTATGTAACTGTGCTGCTGTGTGTCTGTTGTTGTTGTGTTGCTGTTGCTTCATTGTGGGTCCATAAAGATTTCTGAATTTGATTCACCAGGAGGCCATCCAAAATCTGAGTGTGGACGACAAACAGAAGATCGAAGAGCATGCTTTCCTGCAGAAGGAGGTATAAGTGACCCTTTAATACTACCTGTTCACTCTTTAAAATACACTGCAGAAACAAATGGGTCAAAAGTGAGCATTCACCTTCGCTAATCATGTATTGCCAGATTGCTGACTGCATCAAAACTGCATTAGAAATTTCCCAGCCTCCAGGAGTTGTATGTGGAGGGCTGAGTGGTTTTTTTTCCTTCAGATTGCCGCCTCCTCTGAGGAGATATCTGAGCTGACTCTGTCTATCGAGAGTTTGCAGGAAGAGAACCTACAACACATTAAGTTTCTGACTGAACAGCACATGGAAGACACCGTCCTCACCAAGTGGAATCATCCCAGGTCCGCTGCAGCCTCTTGGCAACCAAGCCTGTTTGATGTCTTATGAGTACCTGGAGCTCAAGATCATCTCATCAGCATGTTTTGCCTTTGAATTCCATCCAGTGTTTCCTCTGTAGTGCCTTTGCTCCGAAACAGTTCAGTGACTTAAGCAAAAATATAGAGTTACTGTCTCTCCGTAAGTCACGTTACAGAACTCAGTGAGGTGCATATTTGTGCATATTTGAGCTACTAAAGCTTCCAGGGCTTCTAATTTTCCATCTTAGATGATTAATGTAGTTGAACTAGATGTAAAAAGTTGGATAATATATTTAGATAGAATTTTACAGATATACATATATATCTTTTTAATTTTGTTGGCCTATCCACAGGACTGCTCCCCTCCACCAAGCTGTTCCACGTGAAATGCAAAGATTTGCTTCCGAGAGCCCGACATCAGGTCAGCCAAAAAATATTTGTTCATGTTTTTCTGAGGTAATAACAAAGCCTATGAATGTGACTGTAAATAACGGGAAAAGTGTATATAAAAGTGCTTCCTGTAGGTGGTACTCAAGACCAGAAGAGGGCAGGAGAGCTACAGAAAAGTGAGGTCAAGTGCACACTTTGGGATTATCCAGCCTACATGGATTCCTGAAATACATGAATGAATGATTGCCTGTGGTAGATTTATAACATCACTTCCTGAATTGGATACTAATGGATGTAAAAAGGTGCCTGAGAGAGAGACCCACGGTAGCTTCATTACATGGAAGAATCAGCAACACTGGGTTTATTTGGTTAGATGAAAAAACCTTCATCTGGGCTCTAAATTGTCAGAACTGCGACATTATGCAAAATAATAAGTGCAGCTCAAGCTTTAAATGTCATGTCTGAATATGATTTTGTAATCAGCTATATAACAAGAGTCTTACTTTCAAAGCGGTATCCACCCACCCTGCCAGACTTGGGTACAGGAAAAGCACTTAGTCACATCCTCCTTTTCATCAAGATGGTTCCCACCACTTCACCACTAGTTTACACAGCATCTGACTTCAATGTGTGATGAAAGCCCTGATGGTTCCCCAAGTCCAGTGAATGATCGCTGTGCCATTTCCCTTATCGAAACCGACACTGTTGTTGCATCAATGAAAGTGTCCCTCCCATCTCCCTCCCATGTAAATTCCACGGTTTCCAGTAACAGGCAGGATTCTGGAAGAGGATGAAACAGACCCAAGCCAGAGCCAGATGACGGTAAGGAAGAACTTCACACGCTGTTCACCTGGGTTGGAGAGGGGTCATGTAATTTTCCTTAAATGTTTTTTTTTTTTTTTCTTCAGCATTTTAAACTGCACATCTTTTGCCATCAAATTCTCTTGCAAGTCTTTGCTATAAGGAAGTGACTAACAATTGTGGGGGATCTGGACAGACCAGTATACATGGTTTTGTTTTGGAGCTGATGATATCCACTTATTTGTCATTAAATGTGACCGTTGTAATGTCCAAATTAAAAGGTTTCAGTGTTTCCCCGGTAATTTTATTCTTGGTGGAAAAGCCTCTGAAGCAGCACTTAAAACCATCACGGGACATTAAAATTCTCCATTAAAAGCCAGAGTAAATGAAACTCATTTAGGAAGGTTAGCAGTTCATTAAGGCAGGTTTTACACTGACACCCCTGGAGCTGAGTAAAATCCTCCCACATCACTGGAATGATTTCTTGGGTGAGGATAGAGGTAGCTTTGAGAAGTCCCCTCATCACAGTGATTGTGGACTGGCCTGTATCCATTTTTTAACACTCAAAATACATATTTTGCAAATCAGGTCAAACACACATTTTGAATTAAGTGAATTGACTGTTGACTTGATATCCACAAACATCCACCCTTAGACAGTTGTAAATCCTTTGGCCAATGGTAGCATTTATGTAGAGGACATTTGTCACCAACTCTTTCCCCTCTGAATCCAACCCAAACTGGCACGGCTGCTTTTGCCATCCATCTCACTTTAGGATTTCAGGCAAGGAGGGGACATTCAAATGAAGTTAACCCTCTTAAGATCACTGTGAAAAGGATGGACGTGAGTCAAAAGAAAGGCTTTGATTGATTCGTCAATTAATTCTACCATGAAAGCCAGTGTCTCCTATGAACACACACACACACTCACACACACTTGTCCCTCTCCTGCTGCATCCAAACTAAGGGGAAGTGGCAGCACAACAAAGAATCTTCTTGTGGTGGTGGAAGAGATGCTTGGCCAAGCAGGATGCAGTGCTTATATCAAGGTCCCTCTGTGTGTGTGTGTGTGTGTGTGTGTGTGTGTGTGTGTTGTACAAGGATAAGCTGTTGCTGAAATTTCCCAAACAGAAGACGATGACTGTGGTGGGCCGAGCAATTCCGCTGGCCCCCCCGCCCTCAGAGGATGAGGACGATGAGCAGGACTCCTGTGTTACCCCGGCCCAAGGATACCTCACCACACGGATGATCAACAAAAGGTTCAAGTAGCTCAAGTTAAAAGTCCAGAGTTTGCCTGTGGGTTTGCATATAAAATAAACACTGGTTGCACAAATCATTGTCTGTACATAGCACTTTACAAATGGACAACAGAAAAGAAAAATCAACCTTTTCCCCCTTATAAGACATTGTACTCATGACTTCAGTCAGTTTAACAGTACTTAGTGTAGTGAGACTATGAATTCATTTTAGCCCTAGAAAAGTGGAAAGTGAGCTGGAGGGTGTAGCCTCCATTACATTCCTAGCTATCAGTGGAGTCCAGTGGGAACCAAATACAGTGATTATGAGTACACAGTCACATTAATGTCAGACATTCAGTCCCAAACAAACTGTTTTTCAGGTTTGAGAAATAAAGGCAGAGGAAAGGAACTGTGGAAGCTTGCACTTTATTGGAAAAATCAAACAAAAAAAATATAATCTGCAGGGACAATGCAGCAAATATGCTAAATTAATGGATAAGGGCCACTTTCATGTTCAGGCCATCTTTCATACGTGCACCCCACCCTCTCCCCTGATTGGCAGGATCAGTTTTATATACACAAAGCACCGATCAACAGTGCTCTATTCTCCTGCACAACCGCACCTCTCTGTCGTTGACAAAGAATCCCACCCTCCCCCTTTCTGCTGCCAGCTTGACACAGATACAGTTTGACCCAAACCTACACCCGAGGCCTTGTGATGCCCCCACATTGTCCCAAATGCCCCAGTGACTGCCTATGGAAACATGATCCGAGCATGAAAGAGACCCCGCACATTAAGGTTGGAAAAGGGCAGCCAGGAGCTTGTTAAATGTAAGAATAAATGGCATGCCAAAAGCGTAAAAAGCATAAATGCAGATTCCTTTCCAATGCGATGCTGCCTCAACCACAAAATGTAGTGCTTTTGCTGATGTGAAAAATGTTCCCTCGCCAAATTCATAGAAATTGAACCCACCGATTTCACGGCAAGTGTTCATAAATTTTTGTTTATGTCCATATACATCCTTGGTGTCTATTGCGAGCCACAGAGCTGTACAAGGCATCATGCGAGTACAGAGAATATTTAGTGCCCCAACAGCAAAACGTGTCATTTCTTTAAACTTTATATTAACTTCTTTTTTTGTTCCTCTTTTTTTTTTTTTTTTGTTTTAAATCTCAATCACTCAAAATCCAATTCTACAATCAATCATACCTATGTATAAATCTGAAAACCTCCCACAAGAGAGAGTTCTAGTTACATTTCCTTTTTTTTTTTCTTAAATGTCATCCTCTCCATGGGTAATCATAAATAAATACAAACAATACATGAGGAATGTCTACTGCAAACATAATACATAAAAAATGAAGAGAAAACAAAATGTATGGTATAAACAAGAGTTTGCATTTTTTTCTCATAATCTGAGGATGGTTAAAGTAGGTAATCACGATTGCTAATCAAAAGAAGTGGTTCTCCCAGCCTCACATGAAGAAAGAGGGGGAAAAAAGTAAAGAAAATCAAGCATTGAGTATGTGTGACAAAAACCGGACATAATTTTCAGGTACATAAACAGTGAAGTCAAAAAGGTCTCCCTTTGGATGTTCCATTTCTCTCTTAGTCCAGGATATGGTAGGGCCAGAGTGTGATCCCTGTCCATGTGGTTTTGAATGGCAGCTCGCACTCTTCTCCTTCTATAACTAGACATGACTAGATGGGCACAATGTCCACTCTGATGCCTCTCTGAGACGCTCAGGGCCTCCCCCCCCCGAGTCACGGTGATGTTATTCAACAAGTCCTAATCGGGCTTTTCATTCTCAGAGAGAGGTGAGTTCATTGACAGCAAACTGGAGGTTTGCTGATACAGTTTACTTTGTTATGGTTCATCTTCAGGAAGCAAAGACTCCCCCTTCCCCCCTCCCTTCAGCTTACATAAACTGCATCTGGGAAGAAAAAGAACAACAGTGTCAGCTCTTAAGTTGGAAAAGGGCAGCTGGTTGTAGCTCCAGAAATTCGAGACCTGTGTCTTTTTTCTACTCAATTATTTAATTGTCCAGTAAAACTCTCTCGATCTGCCCAATGGAGGCACATACATCAGCTACAACACAAAACAAAAAGCAAACCAAATAAAATATGAAGCTCATATGCAAAACAAAGCCTTCATTCCTATTCACATGAGACTAGTATCACTGGTGATTAATATTTAATCCTGTGTCTACAGTGGAAGGTGAAAATCTATGATCTCATCCGATGAGTCACTGATTAACTGTTTAAACACATCCAGACCTGCCATCTCTGTTTTGATTTTAGTTGAATCTGCAGTAATTCTGATGCTGAAATTTCTGAGGTGCTACTGGACTAATCAGAAACAAGGTGTGTAAGAACCACTGATCTATAATATACTTTTATATCTGGTATATCCTTTATACTATTTCATTGTAGATTAGCGGTTAGAACATGTTTAATTTGTGCACTGTGATGATTAAATTTGCAGGCAGGTTTCGATCAGTGTCCACTCAGTAAAAACTTCTTCTATGCAAAGACACCTTTGGAAAACAAAGTAAGGGTGTAATTTTCAATTTTTGACAACCAAATATAATACTAGTCCTGTAAAAATACTGTCTTAGTGTAGTGCAGAGAAAGCATCCCTCAGCTAGATGAGTCTTTATTTAGTACAGGACAGGCGTCTGTGCAGAGTGCAGCGTGTGCAAAGCAGCCAACAGGGGAGGTCGAGTGTGGTGGCACCTTACAGGGAACTGTTGCGACTGGCACCAAAAGCGACCATTTTTACGAGAGTGATGCTCAAGGTGGGGGGAGGGTGGGTGGTGGGGGCAATCAAAAGGTATGAACATGCTGACCCAACTGGGACCTCAAGATGCAAATAAAGCACACACACAGGACAAGCTGTACCTAAAGACGCTCTATAAGAAATTCTGGAGATAGAGCTGTGCAAAGGGGTCCTTTCCTGGCGCTCTGAGGGGGCTGAGACTGGAGGGACTAGAGGTTGTGGGCGACTGATTCAGAGAGGACAGATGAGACGAACACAGGAGAGAAGTGAAGAGGCGACCGTAAGAGAGGAGCTCCAAGAAAAGCTGCCCTACAGGCATCTGATCAGAAAACACAACTTGTGCATTACGTTTCCCTGTCAGGAATGCACATGGTGATAGTGAAATGAATATTTGGTCAGACAACAATATCACATTTTTTGGATCATGCCCCTGTGGCTGCCTGTGGAGGTTGCACTGAGAGGTGGAATGCAGTTCAATTAGAACATCTTGAGATGTTTCAATAGCGACTTGTATGGAAGCAAGAAACATCTGTTTGAAAATCACACTTCTGTTGGATATATTTTGCTTATAAATTGAGCAAAACCTCTACCTTTTTCCTTTGCCTCAAAATGTTGCCCTGACTCACACAGGAGCAATAGCTTCTGTCAATGATATCATGGATTTCTAACAGGTGCCAGAGTTCCTGATGTTGCCCTGATGTAAAATTCCACATCCTTTCTTCATCACTTCACATAACGAAGCTGGAGCACTTCCATGACCTAAAAATGTTCTTCCTTCCTGCGTTGTTGATGTTGTTTTTCTAAAGGGGTAAACAGTCTGGTTTCCACTAAAGTCAGGCCGGCTGTGGAGAGAAACAGCTGCAAACCATCATCTAATGCAGCGACTGCGTGGGACAAGTTGTACAGTACATGCTGCTAAAATTACTTTCAAATTCCCTTACTTTTCCTGTCTGCAGTACAGCTCAAAATTCCATGATATTCCAGATGACCAGCGAATCCCTGAAATGCTTTAGGCTTTTCTTGTGGATTTAGGACAGACAGAATAAACACTTCCTCTTTCAAGAGGAGCTGAGGCTGTTACTCATGTTTGTGATTTTTTGAAGCGAGTGGCAGAACAAGAGGACAGTGCTGCTGCAGCCACTCAGTCCTGGGGCCACAGTATCATGTTTCATGGAAGCGTTTCAGACGCAACTTCCACTGACTGTGACTGGCTCACTCGCTCCGCTCCTTGTTCTTCACTCTAGGCTTAGAGATAAGAAGGGCTGTGGTTGTAAAAGCAGACATCCAATACCTGTGCACCAGGAGCGGGGCCGAAAGGGTTGGCTGGCCTCATCACTGGCTGGGTGTACATCACAGTGGGCTGTGTCGTCATCATCATCGAGCCCATGTGAGGAGGCTGAGGGAGACAAAGCCACAACAGACCATGGACAAATTTAAATTTGCCATCTCAGTGTTCCCAAAACCAGTAAAGCCAACCATCCATCAAACACCCTAAACGAAAAGTTCATCAAGTCATACATTTATTGAGCTGGTGTTTCACATAGTGTGTGGGGAGTCAAACATCTGTATTTGTTTAGAAAAAGTTATATGAAGATTTAGATATATTAAGTTGGGTAGAAAATCATGTTTGTCCAGCACACCATCCACTCTAAATATAGCCGTCTGGTGGCGGTGAGGGATTTGAACAAGGCTGTGATGCATTTGTACAGTGTGACGCCATGCTGAGCATCGTCACTCATCGCCCAAATGTGACAACCCTGTTGTCCCTTTTCCAAGGACTCTGAATTCAGCTTTTTTTGAGTGGGTGCAGAAAACAAGTGAGAGCCATGTTTCAAACAGCAGTGCTGGCTGACAGTGATGGTTGCTATTATTCAGTTTTTGGAATAGACTTCTTGTTCTCCTCCAAGATCTTGATTTATTCAGGGCAAGAAGTAGTAAAAATGCTATTTTATCCGGACACATTCAAGCCTGCATCCAGTGGAAGACACAATATTTCCAACATTTATTCCCATTGTGGTAAGTAAAATATATCTTGTGTTTACTCATTGACATTATGCTAATGAATTCGCTGTAATTCCCTGAACATACATGCTTTTCAACTCAGTTCTCATGTCTGAACATTAACACGCCCTGTTTCACAAGTGTATGAGGTTACAAAACACTGCTGATGACTGAAAATAAGTAACTGCAGACCAACGTTCAAAATAATCCTCATCCTCACTTCCTCTCTTTACAGAGTGTGGGTGACAGAAAGTTAAATCCTGATGAGAAAAGGGGGGAAAAAAAGGCCCCAGCTGACTTACCATTGCATATGCCATCATGCCCGTCGGTGTGGTTGCAGGGAAGGCCATGACAGATGGTGCCTGGGGTGACACACAAGTAAAGATGATCATTTCCACAGAATCAGGACACAGGGATCCTTCATTCATATTCAAACCTTATCTTGTTAAATGAACTAAATGTTCTTTAAGTTTTGATTCACTGGCCATTGCTCATTCAATTACAATAAGCAAAATACACCTTTTAAAAACCTCTTCTGGAACATGGCATAATGAAGGCTCCAGAAAATAGTCTCATTCTAAGTTTTAGTTCCTTTTTTATGGAGAGTGTAATTACTTTGAAATTCAACCTTTTTTGGTCCTGATAATAGACACAATGGTATTTTGTTTTCTTCCACTTCGAAGGCAAGAACCATATGTCAAAGCTGACCTTGTTAAGACTAGTTTCTCATTCCAGTCTCTTCCTGCTGCCTGTCAGCACTTCAGTGAAGTATAGGAAGACCCGGCATAGAATGGGAAACATTTCATAGTTACGCATCCAAAACTCAGCGTGACTGGCAGAGGGAAATAAATGAGACAGGGAGAAAGAGCGAGAAATACTGGAGACTTTTCAGGGTTTGACTGATACTTTTTTTTTTTTTACACAGATTTTTTTGATTGAAGCTACCAACAGCCAATATGTGCCAGTATTGAACATCTTTAAATGTGCCCAAATTCATGCCATAAAAAGTTCAAAAAACATTTCAAGTACTGTATACAGCATTTTGTCAGAGAGCAATGGCGTCTGAAACAGCTTTTAGAGCATGGGACACTTAAACTGTCCACAGAAACAGAAGAGTAGCAACTGCCCATAGACAAGCAGCATACTACTGATCAATTCCACAATAAATACATAATCAAACTGTGCAATGCCAGAGGTAGACCTCACTGGCTAACCGTTAGCAGAGTTTTAATAAAAGGCCAACATCGTCCCCATGTATCGGTCCAACCCTAGATGAGAGAGAGGTGAACGTAGGGATAAAGAGACTGTGTGAGTCCTGGAGGGAGAAACCATTACTGGCAGGTGCAGACCTCCAAGTAGCGAGATGAGACGGAGAGAGAGGAGGCTTTCTTTCTGTGAGCACTACTTGCTTCTCCAACAGCCCCTGCAGTGATAACAAACCCAGATTTGTCTCACTCCCAGCCCTCTTGGGAAGGATACGTTTCATTAACTATTCAGTCATTGGCGAGGGAGGCACAAGTGAGTCAGACGTGACGGTAGTGCCAAAAATTGTGGCTTTCATCACAGGCTGCACTTGTTTCACTGCATCGAGAGCGCTCCTTCTGAATTCCTCCTCACTGACAATGTTTGGTTTGTTCGAGGGATGGCTCACTCAGCGTTTCTGAGATAATAAATAATTAGACGATAAGACTTGTGTTTGCATGGCTTTAGCCATTATCCTTTAATGGGGAACTATGAGTGATGAATCTGCTGTAATGTCGTGTATCGGCTTCCTCGAGGTGAACGCTTCCTGGCATTGTACGACACTGGCCTTATCAGCAGAGGAGACTCATCAGCTTTTGATCATCATTTGACAATTCGGATGCATCATTAATAATTCTCATTTGCTCGCTCTCTGCAAGTTCACAAGCAGAGAGAGTCTTAGTAAGCTGCTCAACTGCTCCTTTATTTTCAGAGACTCTTTCCAGACATTTAAACTGAAGTCAGAGGACATCTTATATTTACTCTGGCAACTGGAAAAACAAAAACAAAACAGACCTTAAACTAAACATGAATAAATCCAAAATTAAAAGACAGAAAAGAGGAGAGAAAGAAGGAATGACATGCAACAAAGTCTTCAGCCAGATTAAAGTCCACAGCATTGTGAGAAGCACAATCAGCTCTGTAGGTCTTGAGAAACTTGTTCATATTCGCATATTTACTCGGACTAACCAAAATCCCTGTAAATATGTTATTTCAGTCAATTATCCCTACTATCTGGTCCTGTAGTAACTGGAATTACAATGATGTGACCCATTATCACAGAATCGAGATAACTAGAACCTTCATGATGACATGAAATCATGGAAAGCAAGTCATAGCTCATACTCTTGATGAGTTCATCAACAATTATGCTAACAACAATTAAAAAGGGACTATTCCAGTTTTATTGCATGTTTTAGGTCATTTAGTACAATTGACATTTATTTTTTTATTACTACTGATCATTTTCCAAAGCAAACCATACTGTTTTAAATGTTTGAATGCATTTTTCCTACCTTTCAGACAAACATTATTTTCTGTTCATTCCAGTTTAGTGTGAAAATCAGTTTGCAGAGACTTCAACATGCTTGAGACAGATAATCCATCAACAGTGAACATCCTGCCCAGGTTTGTATTTGCCAAAGTCACTTTAGTGCCCTGAGGGAATTCAGTTTAGTGCACACACTGATTTGAAAAGCCTCTTCTTATGCCGATGGAAAACTACAACATCTGGGGCTTCAAAGTCACTGCCACACAACACTGAATTCACGTGTTATATGCTTGGGGAAAAAAAATGTCCTGAAAACATGAGCATCGTGATTTGGCTCCTTCGTTCTTTATAAAGTTAATAATTAGCAGTTAGTTTGGTTAACTTCCAAGTATTTAGTGAATGTCTCTGTTAGAAAATACTCACTTTAAAAATTATTTTACAAACTTGATTCAAAGGACTGTGACCTCTAAAGCAGGAAGTGGTTTAATAAAAAAAAAAAAAAAAAAAAAAAAATGAAGTAAATATTAAACATCTTAAACGTATGGTATGCTTCGGAAAAAAGTTAGTAGTAATGTATGCAATGTAAAGGATTATGACATGCAAAAAACATTGGTACGGGTTTTTAATATTTGTTCTGGGTTAAACAAATGTTGAAATAGGCAGTCCTAAGCAGAGATGAGGTTGTGACTGTTACGACACCAGTAACAGAGTAAAGGACATTCAACAACCAAGAGAGCACTCAAAGTAGGCAATTCAGGAAAAATCAAAGGCCATCCAGCAAAAACCCTTTGGTCCCCACAATCACTCAACACCTTGCACTGGCACTTCAGCATGAGAGGAAATAGCTGGGGAAAGCTGGACTGGGCGTTTCTTGGCAAATGGCAAGACAGAGAGCCATGTTTTGATTTATGGCAACCTGGGTAAAGAGCTGTAAGACAGCAGCTCTCAACAAGCCTGCGCTGAGCCGCCCTGCCTGTTGCTTACAACCTGCCCCATGCCTTGGAGAGCTCCTCCGCATGTGGCCAGGTCGCCCAGACAGGGAGCCGGGGAGCTGTTTGAGCCCCCGTCTCGTCATGCTGTGACTGCAGTGTTAACGCAGCCCGGACAGTGAAGTGTGGCTGGTAGCGGGGGCGTGGCCTTCGGACACAGTGGTGCCGATGTGGGTGAAGAGGTTAATATCAACCAGTGCATGCCAGCGTTTGGGTCAGAGAGCAGGGAAACGCTTCAAACGTATATACAGTAGACATGGACTTACGTATTGTGGGAAATGCATGCTGTTCTGTATGTTTGGCCCCGGAGAACGATTACACAATGCAACAGACACAAATATCAGAGGAGTCATTTGGAACAAATAAACATTGTTATGTTAATGTCAACAGACAATGGGTAAAATGCAAAATGACTTGGGACATGAGATCCAACTGCACTTAGATGACATTTTCAAACCAATTCCAGCAATATGTGGCGAGTTGGAATTTTTTTCCCCACTAGCCCAGTATGACATTTAATGGCCACTGGCTGAGAAAATGTAGAAGGGTGCACTGGAATTATGATTTAAAGTGAAATAAACCAGTGATTCTCAACCACATTCCATTAATGCCGTGTGTATGCAGGTTTTTATTCCAACTTAATCACTACAGAATCAGTAAGACTAGATATTGTCTGTAAGTTTGGATATTATGATACTGTAATATGAAGAGTTTTTTTCCCCCTTGTTTTAAAATGCTGCATTACAGTAAGGGTGTGGTTTTCTGTTCTGTTCTAATATATGCCTTTACCTGCTTGGTTACCATATCCACATTAGGAGTGACTGTTCAAAAATCACGAATGTACATATTTTTCACAAAATATGTACATTTCTCCAATATCATCAACACAAAATACATCAGTATCAATATTGGGGTATTCTGTCATAAATATTGTGATATTTGATTTTGACAGCATCGCCTAGCCCTGAACCAGCTCATGGCACCGATTAGCTCCTTCCCTCTGGCCCATCTGTGAAATCAGCTGCTGTAGTCTTTGGCTGGATTGAAAACCTGCACACTCCCAAGACTCACTGATGTGTGTTGAAGAATCACTGCTACACAGGGTGAACCTGCGTTCTGGGATGTTTTGCTGGTTGAGGGTTACACGTGATAAGCTGTTACATGTGGTCCTACCATGGTTGCAGGGTTCCAGGTGGTGGAGGGAGCAGTCTTGGGTTGCCAGTTAGTTCCACCTGTCAGCTTCTTTTCACCAGGCTGACTCCAGTGAAGATCACTGCACAAGTCGAGCAACCATGTCAGTCATTTTTTAAGCATGTGGCACCACCAGGGTGAAGTCACAAATTTAACAATATCTGGATAACACTTACTTCTTTGTTGTGCCGTTGCTAATTCCCAAATCTAGCGGAGACACAAGCAAAATAATGAATGCACAGCCAAACAACATAAAATTTAAATTAGACAACCAACTGTAAATTGGAAATACACAATGTCACAATGTATATGTACAATTTCCCTTCATATTCTCACATTTTCTTATTTGTTATTCTGCACACAATGTTGACATTTCTATTTCCACACTTTCTTTTTTTTTTTTTGCATATTTTCCATTCATTTTCTTTTCCTCAGTATGTTCTACTACTGTTCTTTTCCACACATAACATGCTCTAATTCATATATTTTTATACTTTATTTGTACACCTCGAATATATTCTAGCATTTTAATGTTACTTGCTTATGTTCCCCGTGTTCTTAGATCCCCGCGTTTTGTTTTGGTTTTTTTTACCATTTCCATTGGTGCATCCTATTATTTAATCTAATCGATCTGCTTATATCACAAGAAGTTACACTGTGTAAATAGATGGTGTTTGTTTATGTCACTGAGTGGCACTTACTGCCGACAAGATTGGCCAATGAGGAGTCCAGGTCATCGGACACGAGCTTGCTGGGCTGTTGGGAGCTGAGGGGCAGGCCCTGATTGGGTGAGTTGGCCACTGTGGGTTTGAGTATGCCACCTAAAACATCGTCTTAATAAAAAGGGGGCACGACAAAGGGGAGGGAAGGAAAGGGAAGAGGGACAAAAATTCGGGGCGGGGGGCCAGAAAAGGTGAAGACGCAACACAACGGACAATAAACACCAACAAAACACAAGAAAACACAAAATGCACACAAACACACAGAGACGGACAGACACGGAGAAGATGTTGAGCGTGGATGAGGCAGGAAGCAGGGCTCAAAGAAAACTGATCAAGCTGAGACTGTGTGAGAGGAGTGTGTGTCAAGTCAACTCACCCAGTCATGCATATGCCATGCAAAAAGCCAAGGCCACAGGGAGTGTGTTTAACCCCAGCACAGGGAGGAGAGAAAAAAAATGTTGTGAGATAGTGAGCAAAAAAAGCAGCCCCAAAACCCAGTGAAACACTCAGGGTGTAGAAACAACTGTTAATGTGTGTGTTAGAAATTAAAAGGTGCTACACGCTGCATCTTTAAGCATCTACATATTGTCAAATTAACCTTGGTATAATCTTTGTAAACAAACGTTAAGACCAGTAGCCTCTATGTTAGTGTGTTTCATGATTAAGACCACATTTACCATAAATCCCATCGCTTCCTCTGTGGAAGCGATGGGACAGGAAACGATGGTATATTTCATTTGCATTAAAAGTCTCATTTGCATTAAAAAAACAACTGTCAGACCACCCCACATTCACATGATTAAAACTTAAAAATAATTTAAAAAATTATAAATACTCATTTTTAATTATATCTCAAACTGATTATTACAAGCCCAAATTTAATGCTGACTTTGAGCACCCATTGCAACTTAAAGTAATTATCCAATAATAAATAAAGTCTGAATCAATTTGTATAGTTTCTACACCCACAGGAAACACACACACAGAAGCATCTTCATTCGTTGCTCCTGTACATGCTGAAAACACTCAATGTTTTGATCAGGTGACAAAAGCATGAATACATTACGGAAAGCTTATTGTATGAATGACATCCTTCTGTGATATGCTTAAAATAATATTTTAGAAAATGTAAAAATATATATCTAGATGTGTATATATATATCTATATCTATCTATCTATCTATCTATATATCTATCTATATCTATATCTATCTATATCTATATATATATAGATATAGATAGATAGACAGATAGATAGATATAGATATAGATATAGATAGATATAGATAGATTTTTATATAGATATGCATATACACATGTACATGTATAATTTATATTATGTATGTATATATACAGATAGACAGATATAAATAAGTAATTTTGCGCCCAAAATTAAGTGGAATAACAACACTTTAAGGGATGACATCAAGATTTTTTTAATCCAGTGGCTCGCACTGACTTTAAATTTGGTCATTTCAACCTGAGTTTCATCAATCAACTTTCAAACAGCGTGGGAATGACTTCCAAGCTATCAACTATAAAACTTACAAAATACATTTCAAATTTCTCCACGTTAATAGTGACAGTGCTGCTGCTTATTATGTCAGATACTCACAGTAATTATTTCAGGAAAAACAACTACTGACGAACAGCTAATAAAAACACAAGCTGATCAGAATGGAAATGCAAATGGGAGCCATTTCCTCTGAATAAACCATGCTGTGCAACACCGACCACATATGTTTCTAGAATGATGGAAACATGGTGTCATACATTAAAAACTGATTTTAGACACACGGTTGCACTTTGATGAACTGAACCAACCTGAGAAACTAAAATTCGGACTGGTGAATGGACTGAAACAGTGAACAATTGTGGTTTACGCAGGAGGACAGACAGAACAACATGATGAAATCAGGGGAAAATAAACCATCTTTATAATGCCAGAGATTTGGCTTTGTTCTGCACCATCTGAGGTAGTAATGTACCATAGAGGCTGCGGGTTTTCATTCCAAGCAAACATTACAGCAGGTGATTTCACTGATTAACACACCTCCGACCAGGGTGGAGGCACTAAATCACCTGCTGTAGTGTTTTGTTACCCCACCACTGTCCTGAGGCCAATAAAAAACCTTAACTAGCACAGGTTGTTCTTTGCATGTAGAATCGCAACAAAAGGTTGGAATTTACAAGAAAATAGCAAAACAAAATGCTACAGGCTGGTATGAACTATTGGTAAGGATATAGTAAGCATTGTGAAATGACAAGAGAGCTCAGATGGTCTTCACCACTTTTTTTTTTTTTTTTTTAAATACTGGCGACAGTCCTGCTGATGAGCTGGCTTCCAAAAATTTCCCCTAATAAAAGCAGTCATGACTGAAATGCGTCGTCATTTGTTTGCCCA
Source organism: Myripristis murdjan (assembly GCF_902150065.1). Classification (NCBI taxonomy): domain Eukaryota; kingdom Metazoa; phylum Chordata; class Actinopteri; order Holocentriformes; family Holocentridae; genus Myripristis; species Myripristis murdjan. Next base: position 30,372,559 of record NC_043993.1, read on the forward strand.
GATGATAACCGCCTCAACAAAGAGCCACCTAACACTCAAAGTCCACCTCATCGGCGAGTGTCTTGAACCCAGGAGACGTAGAGCCTCGTGCCATATTTGAGAGATCCACCTTTACAGTCTGCTCGGGCATGAATGCTCCTTTTAGAATGTGTTAAAAGCATTCATGGTTCATTTCAGCCACACACAATTAAACAGATCAAAGTCCAGCACTCCGATTTTCCATAGCCCAGAGACAATCCCATGAGCATGCGATTTGTCCCCCGGACCTTTAGGTGGCAGCAGAGTACATGAGGCCAGCTGGCTCCAAAAAGGGAGTGGGAAGCGCTCGTCAGGAGGGTGTGTGTGTGTGTGTGTGAGACTGCATGTAAGCAGACACAGGGGAGCATGATACTTACCCGCAGAGTCCAGATTGTTGGCGTTTGTGTTGTTGCCAAACACAGAGTCAAAGTCGACATTAAGGCCTCGGGGGTTCTGTGGCTGCTGGGGCGTCGGGGAGGCTGAAAACCCTGATGAGGCAAAAAGCAGAACTAATGCATCACAACCACAATTTCCATATTACAATTGTCCATACTGTCTAATCTATGCAACTCAATAACATGTCTGAAAAAAAAAATGAACAAACAAAAAAATGGATTGTATTTGGAGGTTTACCTTTAAACAACTGCATAGCTGAACCAGTTATGTGGGGATGCGATAATAAAACTTTTCCATCTGTTTGTGGTTAGATGGTCGCTCGTAAGTACTCCAGTGAAGGTGAAGGTGTAGTTTAGAGCAAATTCCTTTGCATGAGGACTGGATGATAAATCGATATTTTATCAATATCGTGATATGAGACTTGATATTGCCTGGGATTCTGGATATCATAATATTGTGATAAGGCAAAAGTGTTGTATTTTCTGGGCTTTAAAGGCTGCATTAATGTAAAGGGATGCAATTTTCTGAACTTACTAGACTGTTTTAGCTGGTCTGTTATCAATTCCACATTACTAATGATTGTTTGTCAAAAAAAATCTTGTGTTTAAAAAAAGCACCAGTAGTCCTTGATATATTAAATCCCCACAATATAAATATTTAGGTATTTGGTCAAAGATATTGTGGTATTTGACTTTGTTCATATCTCCAAACACTTTGCACCAAACCACACCATCACCTCTAGTCAAACTTGAGGATATTATGCTCTTACAAAGCAGCTCACTTAAGTTGCCCATCTTAAAAAAAAAAAAAAAAAACACTTCCAAGCTGTGTTAGCAGTTCAGATGGCTTGGACGAGTGCTGCCCATAAAGGAAGCCATCACATGTCTTTGCACTGAGAAAAGTACAGTCGCTGTGTGTTGGATTTGACGCGACTGAGCTGCCGAATACCTCCGTGGACAATGACGATGCCATGTGTTGTGTGTTTGGGTTGGCACAAACACCACACCAGCTGTTCTCTTTAAGGAAGACTACAGAAAAAACACTTTCTCCGCTACACAATCCACGATCTTCTACAGAAGCCTTTGCACTCTGTGACTCACTGACACAAAAAACATTAGAGCGGATTACTGTTCAGACATGACACTTTGACATGACACACTCTACTACAAATATCTCAATGTGACACAACACTATCTACATTTGGTCGGTTATCAGGAACAATAAAAATATGCCACTAAACGCCAAATTCTAAGTATAAATGCATTTGTTTTATAGGAACAACGCAATTTAACATAGTTTGAGTAAAAATAATTTATAGCTACTGTTAATTTCCACCTCTTGCCCTTCGTTGGGCTTTTACATGTCCAGCATAATAAAAAGTACAGATTAAATAATAATAAAGAAATCACAATACACTACAGATATGGTAATGAATGAATTCAAATGCATATTAACGAAATACACTGTCAAATAGAGAAGAGGGGGAAAAAAAAAGTAACAAATTAGAGTCCAGCTGGCAACAAACGGGAACAGCTCTGGTTTGTTTTTAATCAGCACTCAACCTTTGTTGTAAAAAAAAAAAAATATATATATATATATATATCTGCAATCTGGAATTCACCTCAGATTTCAGATGTCATATGTTCCAAAGTTGACAACCCTTTATGGAGAAAGTTGATTGTCGAGATTTAAATTTACAGTTCCTGTATTTTGCAGCTGCCATTCACCATGTTCCTAGTTACTCTGTTCCTGTCTTGTTTTTCTTGTATGTATATTTATCTGGGGCTCGACGGTTGATACATTTGAAAACTAATCTGTGAAAACAAAAATGGGTAAAGCTCTCATCGCTAAATAGACGGTATCTTTTCAGTATGTGACAGTGATGCCACCGGAGAGGGTTTTTTTTTGTAAATTATGGTGGATTTCATGGCTGAACCTTGGTTTCTAGCAGCCGTTGTACCTACCTCTGAATAGACCAGCTACAGCAGGGGGCTCAGATTGGAAGAGAGGGGTGGTGGTGTAAGGGGTTGGCCCACAGAAGGAGTCTGACACACAGACAGGAAGAACAGCAGGAAAGCAAAGAACCAGACAGAGAGAGAGAGAGGGAGAGAGAGAGTGAGAGAGAGAAAGAGAGAGAGAACAGGGAGGAAAGGGAGAAAATTATGAAGGTACAAGACCAGAATAAATACGGCAGTAACAGAGCAGCGGGAGGAAGCCGAGCAACTGCGGAGAGGGTTATTAGGACAGAAAAAAATCCAGATTGGGATTTGCAGGACAGAAGGGAAGAAAGCTGTCACTCATCACACAGCCAAAACAAATAAAGGTCAGACTAATAAGGGCATACTGCAACTAGTGGCTACCAACAAAACAGTGCAGGTTCACACCCTGAAGCTTCTGGGGAGCAGCGAGAGCAGCAGGGGGCACGTTCAGCATGAACACTTTGTGTAACAATGTTATGTTTCTTAACACCGTAAGCCTGGTCAGAAGAAAATACAATGTGAATTCGGACAATTCACAAATGTTACACAACATAGTCATGTGAGGGAGTCTTTAAGCCAGCCGGTCACCCCTTCTGTACCTGTGATAAAATGCTCTATCTGCACTGAGGAATCAAAGTCAGATGCCAGGGAAGAGCTTGAATCAAAAAAGGGATTGTAATGATCTGGAGGAAAAACAAAAAAGGCAGCTGATAAAGAATAGACATTCGTACAACAAAGGGGTGTAGCCTTTGAAATACAAACAGAGAGAAAGCAAATAAAAGATTAAACAGTCTAAATCAAAGAATGTTAAGAGCTGAGAAAATAATCAGTGGGAACTTAGCCTTATCATGTAAGGAAACAAATATTCGGAGTAGGGCAGCATGCCAAACCTTAGATGAATGTGAGAACAGTGTCAAAAAACTATGCTCTGGCCAGCAACATAAAAACCAAGCATAGCCTCCACTGATTTGCCTCATGCTTGGAAATAGATTCATATAGGCTCCATCTATGAGGGACCAATACAGAGCAGAGATACCTAACCTCTGCCAACCTGCATTCAGGTGTGTAAATCATATCAATGTTGCAAAGTTAGCTGCAGTGAAACATCTGAGCCAGGATGAATTTATCTGACTTTAATTTAGCATGATGGAGGAACTGGCTACCACATTGTGGACACACAAAAAGAAACTTAGACTGAAAAGAAAAGAGAAGACGTGGTCAAAACAATCCCACCGAACACTTCATGGCTGGGTGTCCTAGAGGATAGACTACCAGCGTCCGAGGACGCCGTGGACGGGTGGACAGCATCGACAACAGGTAGTGTGAGGAAAGGATTTGAGTTTGGAATGGATTCCTCCACAGCCTCGGCAGCAGAGGTGAAAGGATCTGGGTGGGCAGAGGGAGAGAAAAGGAGGACAAAGGAAAAAAGGAGGAAGAGGAAGACAGAACGTAGACAGGTTATGGTGGAGAGCAAGGTGAGAAAAGGTTAAAGTTAAAAGGAACACATGCAGGGCGACATGACATGCAGGGGAGGGGGGGGTGTTACTGGTGCAGGGAGGGGGGGAAAAGAGAGTTAAAAAAGTGTTAGAGATAAGAGGAACAGGCTGATATCGTGCACCCTACATCTGTCGTGCTGCTCTTATTGACCCAAATCCCAGGCCAGACAGTCGGCTCTACTGCAACCACTGAACTAGTCCACAGGTTACAGGACTCCATTATCAGGATGGTTAGAGTACAGCAGCAGCAAACAACCTTTAGCGCAGTGGCTGATAACCAAAGGCTTCCCTGCAGACAATAAAACATGATATGTCCAAGGATTTGTGTCAAGGAATCGGTGTACACACAGGCACTAAAGTCAAACTGTGCAAACTTCCCTTGCTTTTAAGTGACAAACTCCAAGAATGCAACCACATTCTACAAGGTAAACTCCATCCACGCACAGGGGTTTAAATTCAAGTATCGTATTAAGAAGTGATCTGTTTGTTAAACCTCAACTAGAAACACAAAATTTACCTCAACTGTGTAAAAAAAAGTGTAAAAAAATAAAAAATAAAAATAAAAACATTTCTCCCTCCCATCAAAGCTGAGAGGAAGAAAGTTATTGGAGTTATTTGAAACTGATGGCCATGGACTAAATGGCTTTAATCTGAGACTATAAAATAATGACTAGAAGCTTTTAGTCTATTCAATAATATCTTAACAGCAAAACAAAGTAAACAACATAACAGCCAAGTGTGGTTATCTTGCTATGATTGGATAACCTTTCATTTGTTTCTGCGATTACAGTATTTACATACCTTTGATATGAGACTGCAGTGAAAATCATACGTCAACATAAAACATTTGTGCATGTCAATTTTATTCTCCTGATACTTTTAAATGGGGAAAAACTAAATGCAATGTCTACTCTAAGAATAATAACTTTCATGTAGACAAGTCATGCAATGAGAGCCATCAAGATATAACTGATATATACACTAAACAGTATATATCAGATGGCAAGCACATTGCTCTCTAGGCACAGGTAAGTCCTCAAACAAAGTGTGTGGAAATACATTTTTATCTCACGATAGGGTGTAAAATTCAACTAAAAGAAAACTTGGCATGCAAATGTAGGTAAACCATTGTTTCATTCTGTGCTAAATGGTGGTACTGGCAAATTCAGCATGACAAGGAATATTATGGTACACTGATCCAGGCCGAGTCAGTGTGGAGGGCCATTCACAGCAAACCATCTGTACAGGCTCTTTAAAGCAGGTAAACAATAACGAGCAAGCAAAATTAAATTGTGTAATAAATTTAAAAAAATACATTTGCCACTGAAGTTTCTCTGTAAGACATAGATCCACTACCACCTGACAGAAATATTGTACCTGCTGCCACAAACTGACCATAACATTAGAAATAACTGCTGCACAGGCATTCACTGACAGGAACTTTTGTGAAGCGTCGCCACATAACCAATAAAACCAATTTGGAGAAAGAGAGATCCAGAGCTGGGATGAACATAAACTAATAGAGAGTCACCACACGGCTCATGTTAATGCTTTCATTTTCTATGGTACCATGGATTTTATGTTTTGAAATTTAAAATCTCTGTATGAGCAGTAAACACTGCGAAATCCACTGAACTGAGCATCTCGTAATGCATATTCTGCTTTTTAAAATGATGTCATGGTTTTCATAGTGTATTACAAGAAATGTTGGACTTAGTAGACTGTGACGGACATTAAAATCTATTGGCCCAAGTGGACTACTTAAAAGGTTAATCTGCTGTCCAGGAGGTCTAGATATATGCCTCCAGGCCAGTGGGCAACTGGAAATATCGAGCCATGCATGTATAAAGAAGCAGGTGTAATTGTAAAACCATTTGAATACTGGGCTCATTTGCTGTCATTTTCAGATAGTAGCAAATACAGGCAACATTCTCATGAAAAAGAGAACCAAAAAAAAAAAAAAAAAAAAACCCAACACCTTGCCTAATACAAATCAATCTGTGTTCAGAAAGCCTGGTAAATTGCTTCAGAAAAAAAATCTAATTCACATTTTTCAAGAGTTTTCTTAAAATACAGTTGACAATTGGATGGAAACTGCTAGATTTATGTTACAGGTTTTGAATGATATTTTCCATCATCAAAGTTAGATTTTATCTTGTCTACTGTCTTGTATCAACAGATGTTTTTCTTGGAATAATAAAATGGTAAACCACAATCATTCTTGTCTACTCATGCACATTACCTACCATACAACGAACTTCACACTGTGGTCGGTAAGTGAGAGGTGTGTGTGTGTGAGTGTGAGAGAGAGAGAGAGAGAGAGAATGAATGTGGTGGCAGTGAGGACTGAAGTGTTGCCAAGAAGTGTGGAGCTCTCACCTCCCCATGTATTGGCGGTGGAAAGAGGCAGTGGCTGCTGGAAAGCCGGCTGCAGGTCCAGCAGGTCATTGGCTGCCTTGGAAGTGCTGGAGGGAGAGAGGAGCGAGACAAGGGCAAAAAGGAGAAACAAATCAGTCAGTCATTAACAAAACTGAACTGTCCTTCCTCAAGGTTCCAAGGTTGCCATTAGAGCAAAATAAGGCTGCATTCCTCCAAGTTAACGTAGAGTATGATCAGCCTACAGATATGTTCTAATAAGGATAATAAATCAGTCAATATTTGAATTCCCACTGTTTTCCTCATATTCTCATATCCATATTACTTCTTCATGTAGGCAATAATTAGATGACTGTTGTATTTAACCGTTGGCTGTATTCTCAGTTGTTTTCCATCTCCTTGTGCTGTGTCTGATCCTATCACTGTTACTGCTGCAGCGTCCTAATTTCACCTTATCTTAAGGAGCGATGACATCAGAGGAGCTGTGCGAGTCCATTTTTTAAAATGTTTTCAGCAGCCACCTGAATAGTCCATCCAAATCACTTGGAATTGCACAATCTTAACATTTTTGGCTGTGACAGCGCAAAACGCTTCGTCACGCAGTCTTTAGATAAGGAGATTTGAGAACAACAGTTATCTGAAAACTTAAAATTGACTTCAATTGTTCTTTGTCTGGGAGCATCAAACCCGCACTGTGAAACTGTGTGCTTCAGTCAGTGAACAGAAGAATTGATGTATCTACAGGTTTGCCCCACAGGGCAGCGATGAGGCAAAAAATTAGGGTTATGGTTCCAACAATCGGTTTTGTCATTGTTGTTTTTTTTTTTTTAAATCATTATTTATATAAAAAAGTTAAAACACAGATCTTAACTTTCAGCAACCTGTTGTGTAAGCTACTTCAGCCCTCAGAAAAGCTGGATGATTGAGGGTGGGCAGAGATTTCCAGTTGTCTACCTGCACAAAAGCTCATGAGAACAATGAAGTGGTTTGGTGAAGCCAGAAAAATATGACTGACTGGGTGCAACACTCCGTGGTCTCACCTGTTAGTGGAGCTAGGGGTGGAGAAGAGGTCGATGGCTGGGGCAGAGTTGATGGTCCCGCCCACCGTGGAGATAGGAGAGGAGTCTGTGGTTGCTGCAGCAGGATTCTTCTGCAGCTCCTTCAGACGCTGCTCCTAGCGCAAACAGAACGTCAGCGTCACCACGAGAGAAGCAAACACTCCTTACATATTTCCAACTACTCAGTATCGCAGTCCGCAAAGTAAAATCCTTAACCACGATTATGGAAAATGTTTTACTTTACTCGCTAGCAGGCAGTCTTGAGTGCATTAATTCACAAAACACTACGGTACAGTCAAGTCCTTGCAACTAAAATCATTCACATCCAAAACATCTAACGCATTTAGACTTGACTAAATTTCTGAGGACAAAGTGGAGCAACGAATGACAAGACAGTCATGTGCCATAAATTGTTAGACACAGGACACCAAACTATTGGCTTTGAGGAACATTAGTCTCAATGCTTGCCTGATGCGATTTTGCTCTTCAAAATTAGATTTCTGATGTTTTTTTTTTTTTTTTTGGCTTGGCCATTGCTGTGCTATTTTAAAGACAGAAGCCATAAGGTCAAACATGGGTGCTTATGCTTAAGTCGAGGTAGTATAAAGAAGGAAGGGACATGTCATTGGGTAGCATGCGAGCCAAAATTGGTGCAAAGTGTGGAAAATTTCAGTGCGGTGTCATTGTTTTAAATGGGTTTGTCACCCCTTCATTTATGCCTTACTGTTTTGTTAATATTATCTGATGGCTTTAAGCTTTATTCAGCAGCTGATGCCTGATGTTTTGAGATCAGTAACAAGGACAACTAATGTGCACACTGAACAAAAAAAAAAAAAAAAAACACCACTCTGCAATATGTCAAGTGTGTTTTGTTATATGGTCGAATCTCTGTCCTTTCAGAGTTCAAACAGCAGAGGTATGGTAGTGGTTTATAGAGGGATTTTCCATGCTGCCCACATCTTACTGGCACCAAAGTTTAACACCCGTGCAAATTTAGAACGCTGCAGCGATGACATATTGTCCGTTCCCTCTTTATATGTTCCTTGACTAAGGTTAAGTGAGTGCTCCACCTTGCCATAGCCAACTGATGCCCATGAACAGACCTTTTCTAGGAAGAGATGGAAGACTGCATTAATGGAAACAAACCCAGTGACATGTTATTACATCCCACTGAAACATTTCAGTATGCAGGAAAACACATGCCAAACAAATGCTGAAGTAAACACAAGGAAACAAAGGGGGAGCATTGTTGCCAATTCAGGGAAAAATCCCAGTCAAGGCTTCCTCAACAGACTTCCCCAAAGCCAATTTCTCCCACCCTTCAAACCACAGCACAAAAAAATGTCACTGGAGGGCAACGCAGTAAGTGCTGCCGGACATTGCCGGTCTGGCCTAAAAACGCACTAAGCTGAAAGGAATGTAGGTGAGTGAGGAAAAATGTACTTTCAGTGCTTTTAGGCGAGCCTGCTCTTCCTCCAGGGCTGCCTGTTTTTCCCTCTCGTCCACTTTGGTGAAAGATATGCCGGTGTTGGCCAGAGAGGAGACGGCGCTGGAGAGAGTGCTAGCCCTGAATCAACAGAGAGGGAAAACACAGCAACAAACCAGGAGTCATTTCAGGGTTGTGGAAAAATACATGTCACACACCAGTGAGATTAGCACTATTACAACTGGACTTTAACACTGAACTTCGGTGAGGCCACAACAACAACTTGTGTACACATATATATGTGAGTGAAGTAGGTTTACACTATTGTAATCAGTTATTTATTTATATAATACTGACTGCAAGACAAAAAGATATAATGTTGAATTGTGAGTTAAAATTCGACATATTTAAGTGGAATTGTCTTCCTTGCTAAAAAAAAAAAAAAAAAAAACACTCTTGGGCTACACTCTCTTGTTATCAGGCTGCCAAAGCAAACATGTGCCTCTGTTCCAGGCCAGCATGGCAGCAAGCCAGGTCAGGTGAATAGAGCTGGAGCAGACCTACCTGCTGGCTGCTGTGGAGTCTTTGACTTTCTTTCCCTCTAAGGAGGCCAAATGCTGCTCCAGGGCATCCAACAGGCTGCTGGGGGCCTGCAATCATTGACACACATTAAGTTTCAAGAGCTGAGGAGCGACTAATACAACATGTCACCTACAAAGGAAAAAAAACAAAAAAATAAAAAAAATACAACACCATTGAAACATGCCAACAAGTTACTGGCACAAGTTCACAAATAGAAGAGAAGCGCTAACTTCAAACACAGACAGAGAGAGAGAGAAAAGGTTGAGATACTTACACAAACCGTGAACTGAAAGTGGAAAGATAAAAAGGAAGGGAAAAAATACAGAAAATAAAGGTGGTAACTGTCAAGACACCATTAGGAAAGGTTTGGGGAGAAAGCTAGCTAATGCTGTTTCAACTACAGTCACTACACATTTCTAGGAAATGCACAATGAACAAGAGAGTTATCAATTAAATGGATTTTTCATTAATGCACCACTTAATGCCCTGAAATCAGACTGAGCCACCTCATGCTACCCTCCTTGGGGACTGAGTGACCTGCCCCACCACGTAACTTTTCAAATTTCAATACATGATAAGGGATAGTTTATCTTCTAGTATACTTTTAATTAACCTTTTTTTAATATGGCAATATTGTACCCTATATTAAAACCCGTAATTCTCACCTTTATTTGCTGTATGACGTGCAAGATCAGGGGTGTGTGAGTTTGAAGCAGTTTGTACAATAAAGGCACTTGTGGGCACATGCAACCTTTGCCTAGCGTGCAAAGCGCTTGGTGTTAAAACCAGCTCCGTCTGAAGCTAAGGGGGTGGCAGCATGGGAGGGGGCAAGAGCAGCCAATTTTTTGGAAGTTCATATAATGGAGGTGGAAAAACCAATCAAACATCTGGTGAATCTAACCGTTCATCAAAAGCTTGCCTCTAGCTGTCTCGATGTATTTTGCAGCATAAATAAAGCATTGTATCACAATCTGTGTATTCTTTATGAGGTATAAAATGTGTAAACAAACTAATCAGAGTTCTGTCATGCTCACAATTTCTGTGACGGCGCTTTGAAAAAAAAAATGACACTGGCACACATTTGAAGCTATCTATTATTATACTATTATCTTGGAGGAGGAAAAACATTTTACCACCACTGTTTTTATTAAGTGCTTCAAAACAGAGTGCAGGCCAATATGTGAGTCACAAATCTCAGCACCTGGCAAAGTTTTTTTCAGTTTTTAGTCGCTGGTATTGATCAGCAATCTATCATACCCTGCAGAAATGTGATGTCATTTTAACAGTTAATTGTTCACTCTAAAATCAGTGGGTAAATATAGGTTACCAAACTGTTTATTGTTCAAACACTATGAGAACAAGTGTGATATAAAGTGTATTTATGCTGCAAACTGATAATTTTTCATTTTATCCATTATACCATGGTTACTTGCCACCTAAAGTTGCATTGTTCACAAGTCTGTGCACATTACAGTCCATTTTCTAGCAATATACTCATGTTAATTTCCAAAAATCTGGCCATTTTCCACTTTTAGGAGTAGCAAGCCAGCAAAAAGAACAGATGTAAATTTAAGGTGATACTGCAAGGTGTTGCATGGTGATCTTGGATCTGCTGTGTCTAAGCAAAGGGAAGCACTTTCTCACCTGAGAGAGATCAGGAATGTCCCCTCGATCAATTCCCACTTGCTGCAGGAAGAGAGCAAAAAGGGTCAAAAAAAGGTGTCAACATTTAAAATGACTAATGCACTTTAGACATCCCAGATCTCCAGGGGTACAATCCCAACTTGCCTCTGCAACTTTGAGGAACTCTGAGATCCTTGTCATTCGTGTGAGGAATTTCTTGTAGATGTCAAGGCCTTCTTTGCATTGAACTTTCTTCATGTCAAAGTACTTCTCTGTAATATAACAGGACAGGAAAGTAAGCGCAAGACAAAAACTGTTCCAGATGCATAATCATCCATTTTTTTCTCCCTATCGCACATCTTGGGGCTGCCATTTGCTTACAAAACCTGTTGTGGAGCCCTGAATGCCCCCTCCTTTGACTCTTTGAAGTTCAAGCCCTCAACATGAATAGTTTTTTGTGAGTACAGTATCTCCACAGGGTATATACACCCAGTGGCCACTTTATGAGGTCCACCTGTACAATTTAATTCAGTTCAATGCAACAGCTCTGTCATAAATTTTACCTTTAAGAAAGTTTATAATGTTCAGTTTTTGCTGACATTGTGGAGAATGTGTAAATTTAATTCTATGTTTATTGCTGACTTTGTAGTTTGCACAGGTCTTGTACTGGATTACATTATACTTAGGTGTTTGTAATTTTTTTTGTCCTCCCTATTTATGTAAATGATGGGGAAAGAATAGTAGAAACACCTCTCAATAAAATGCAGTCCAGCACCACTAACAATGAGTTCAATGCTAAACATAGAAGTGAATGAACACCTCTATTACTGTGACAAAAAGAAAACCTGAGCATTACAGGCATGATAAAAGTAAACTTTATGGCACAATAGTTGTATTGGATTGCATTAGACTGTGCAGGTGGACCTAATAAAGTGGCCACTAAGTGTATATCAATTGCAACTAATCACATTACATTATGCCGCTACAGTCCTGCAACTCAAGACAAAGGTTAATGTTTCATCAACCATGAGGACAAATCACTAACTACACCAATATAATCTGGGATGGCTGCGTATTATGCAAGCTGCCCATGTATGGTAATAACTCAGAAACTTAAAGAACAGAATATTAAGATATTGATGCATTTCTAAACATTATTTTTTTGTTTATTTTTATCAACCTATTGTTAACTTATTAAATCTTGCTTTTTTTGTCTTATGGGGTAACGTGGTTATCCATCAATCCTATTTCACTCCCCATATCCCTACCCTTTGGGTCCACATTATGCAGTCTTTAGCAGTTTCTCCTCTTTTCAAGCTACAGTATGCAAACTAGGCCTACTAAAATACAGCCAGTGTATTTTCTTCAACAGGAAGGTGAAATCAAGGCGGGGTACCTTGGGCCTTAAGATGTTGAACAGTGCACATTCATCATGCTAGATAGGAGAAGGCAAAACTTTGTCCATGTTAATATCAGTCCAGGGTCAGACTAGAATTCATAAGGTCTACAGGGAAACAATTTGTGACAGCCCCCTCTAAATTTTCTTTGAAATAGGCCTGTTAGGGGCTTGCACTTCTAGGATGCCATCAGTTTTCGGGGCCTTCTCAGCCAAAACCTGTCAACTAAAGGCTAACAAGCACCACGCTGTGATGGGAATGCAAATGAAGACTCTCTGAGCACATCCTCTTCAAAGCTGAATGCAAATTATAAAATAAGTGCACAGGAATCTCCTAGAATTCATCCAGTCTTTCAGCCCTGGTCACTGTCCATCAATACCTTACCGCTTAAAACATGCAGCACGAGACACTAAGGCACAAGGCTACAGTCTAATTAGTCAATGTGCAAAACTGAGGTAATGTTTATTATATGGTTCTGGTGGGGAGTGTAAGCTCAGTTTTACCCAGGAGGTTGATGATGCCCTCGTTGTAGGCTGCGAACAGTCGGATGGCATCTTTGAACAAAAGCATGAAGGCTGCGTTGATCACACCGTTTGTCAGCTCATTGGCATTGACCTGAAAGAGAAGGGCAGAGGTGAGTATCTACTGGAAATTAGCCAAAGACAGCCACTGTGAAAAGTTGTGGGGTCACAAAAATGTCAACACCACACTGCACTACCCTAAACATATAATATCTGGTGCCTGTGTTAGATTTAGATGCTAACCAGCTAAATGCAGCACTTAATGCCAAGCACTCACATTAAAATCAAGTAAGACATCCATCTGATTCTGGATGATTGGGATTGTCTTAAGGAGCTTCTCTGTGTTCATAGTTCTCATCACTCCATCAGACCTGTGGAAACAAACAAAGACAAAGATTTCATGATGCGTCTGGAGGAGAGGTTTGATTTGAAAAAAAAAAAAAAAAAAAGTTGTAGTGTAAATGGACAAGCTAGCTTTGAGTTTTTCGCCAACGAGCTCCTAATGTGGTTGGCCACGGCCAGATTCAGAATTAACCCGTACCTATGCACAGTTAAAATATCAAGATGAGCTCTCTAACAAGGCAGATATGAAAACATGTGAAAAAATGTCCCAGTCTGTTAGAATAAAAGATAAGAATTGAAAATGAAGTCTCCTTACCCTCTTTTCACTTTAGTAAAGTCAAAAGCGACTTGTCTGTAGGACACAGCCTTCTCATTAAGGTAGCGGCTATACCTCCTGATGAACGTTGACATGTCATAACCTACATTACAAAGAAAGTGCCGGTGAAATATTCTTTCAGGGTGAATGCAAACTGGCTTAGGATTCGAGAGTGTATTGCTTGGCACGATGTGCAGAGCACTAGTTTTGTACCTTGTAGGCCACTTTTGTCCAAAAAATTGCTGAGGTTGAATAGTGTGTTTCTTGAAGCCAGATACTGTATAAATCTCTGCAAAACAAACACAATGTGAGGCCACCTGCATACTTACACATGACAAGAGACAATGAAAACAGGTAGTGTGAAACTGGAAATTGAGCCGGCTCTGTCTTTGGCATGTTCTTTTGATTAAAAGGAATGGAATCTGTTGTAAGGAATTTTTTTGGCAATATAAGCTATTTTTCATTCACATCCTGACCTCATTGCCGTAGACCATTAGATGATGCGTGGTGGTGAGGGACTTGAAGACCACCACCCAGCTGGTGTTGGTAGTCCTCTCAAACAGTGTGTCAGCCAGTTGAGGGATGTTCACATTCATCTCATTGGTGCACTGAATCAGGTCTAAATGCGGAGAGAGAAAGAGGGGTGTGGGTCAAAATCACAGGTTGACCAAAGCGATGAATAACACTTCAGAGGAAGCACACTGACTTCCTGATGAATGAGGCACAAATTTTCTCTATACAACTTCCTCTTTTCTCTCTTATCTGCTCATTTATATAATACCAAACTGGCTACAGTCAATAAAATACTAGCGGGCAGTGGAATGCTGGTGAGTCAGAGTTCAGGTAAACAAAGACTTTTTGCACAAACAGTTCCTGAAAGCTGAGGTGCAGCAACGGGCAACAAACTTCCTGGCAGTGGAAGTCACAGTCCTGAGCAATGTTTGGCTTTGTTCTACAAAAAGACACAAGAAATTATTCATTTCAAAATTAACCCCAAAATTAGCAGCTGTGTCCTTTCACCTTCAAAAATCAGGATAGCTCAGTTACCTGTACTTTGAACGAGTAAAAACGACCAGTTTACCACCCAACACTGCCCCTAAGCATATTTAAATGCACAGTGACAGGCATTAACTTATTAAGGGTGGGAATCACCAGCTATCAATCACCAACAATTACTGCAAATTCAACCAATCCCTGCGAATCCTGTGTGACCTTGAAATTTTGTCCCATCGACACATCATCGCTGTTTCCCACAAATTTCACCAAAAACACTGAGCTACACCGCCAAACTCACTGTCTTGTTCTGGTGGTAAACAAGCAGACATGTCCCACACGAACATTTCACATTTACTGACAAAAATTACTGCTAAAGGCTATGCAAGGAAATTCCCTGATGTTGTGTACAAAAGCAAGATAAACAGTTTTTGACCACATGCAACATTCTGGTGGAACACCAAAGAAAGTAATTAACTGACACTTCTCTACCTCAAAGCACACCAGAGAGGGGCTGATGACAGAGGCTGCTATCCAGATCTAGAGCAAAATCTGAATGAATCAAGGTGAGTTAAATTATATATACATGGTTAAATAAAATAAAAAAAATCACAACTACTTTTGCAATTGTCATTGCTCCTTTAAAAAAAAAAAAAAAAAAAAAAAATCAAGCATTTTAGGCCGCAAAAATCTCAAAAAAGTCCACAAAATCCTGGAGGGACCACCTATTAATCAGAGATGTCTAATATCGGCTTGTGCACACACACAAGGCGCGAACGCCTCTGTCTGGTCTGACAGGGCTTGTATCCTTGGCATGGCTTCCATGGCAGTGTGCCATGGCCATCTGGCCTGTAGTGAAAGCAAATGCCTCCTGGGTCCCCTTTCCATCAGGGCAATGATACTGATCAATGATGCCAGATCTCATCAGGCAATCCATGGATCTTCACGTACAAGGCGCTCCTGCAGTGTTGGGTGGCCATTCTCAATTGCACACCACTGCACATCTTAGTACATTTGATAGTTAAAATGTGGTGGTGCACTGACCAACAAGCAATCAAAACTACACTCTGAGGCCACGCAGATATTTGTAAAGCCAAAAAAGTATTGATTTTAGAAAAACAAATAAATAAAAAGAAAGAGAAAAGTAAATAGGTGCAAATGACAACCTTTAACTGGACGTTTAATTTAGACAGAGAAAAGATGGATCTTGAACAAAGTCTACGAAATCTGTATTCAAAGCCACAATTCATGCTGTGTTTGTTCTTCTTTCATAACGGGGACTCTATTCTCTCCTGGGGAAAAAAAAGGAAAAATGCATTTCAAAAATGCTCCCTTCTCCAAAAAAACATGTAATTTGTGAGTACCTGGTTGTAATTATACCTTGTTTTGATAGAGGGGGCATGAGGATCATCTCAGAGTTGGGATTTTTCGGCTGTGACATTCCTAGAGATCACACTAAGCTGGAAATGACTATGTGGTGAGAAAGGATACAGGGAAGGAAAGAGGGAGGGAAAAGAAGCTCAACTGTCTGCTGTGTTCATCTGGCAAACAAACAAGAAACCAAAGAAGAGACATCCCTCTCCAACAAAGTCAAGTTCATGTAAAGAATCGCAAAAATCCAACAGTAAACAATTTTGGTTTCTGAAAAATGTAATCTGATTTCTATAATCCCAATTCATGTAATATGATATTGCCGAATTCTGATGAGGTGCCAAGGAAATGTCTTCATTTTGTTGCCCTCTTCCAGGCAATCATGTGACAGACTAAGTATTGGGTGTGATCCCAGTTATCCAATATTCAAAGCCATCAGATGCCAGAAACAGGCTTGGCAGACAACATAAATAAATATTTGAGTGAATTTTATATTGTGGGGGGAAATGAATGATCATCCCCAGGCCCAAATGACTTCTTTTCCTTCTTGGGTAAAAATCAGTTAAAGGTAACACTGATGTCTTCCTCTTTTGGGGCCACTCCTGGTGTTACATTCACATTATTTCTCCTATTATGTTTCAGATTTCATTACCCTGAAAATGACTAAGCAAAACTAGGTTCAAATAGATACCGAAATGGGATGAGAATAAATGTGAAGAACTACACGGGCTACTGTATTTCACAGGCAAGCATAAAGATAAAATTTAATCTGTCCAACAACGGCAAATCCATGCTTACTGAAGTTTTTAGCACTTAGCAGTTCTGGGTAACTGTCCCATTCATGGCGAACACAGACACATCAATGAAAATGACTGAAATATCTTGAACGAGTTAATAGTTGATCATAACTGTTGTGTTCGAGGCGGCTGCGCTTCCCACTGAGGCCTGTTTACATGGGTGGTCTATGAATCCTCCTCAGTGTTTGTTGAAAGCCACACAAAAGGCTTTTTTGCTTTTTACACAAACAATGGGCAACCCATGTGACAACAAAAGCCTTTTCAGATGCGAATGAAATGGCAACGGGGAGTACAAATTCACCAACAACCTTCTCCACTGATAGTGCAGAGTTTTGCTTTGTGAGGACAAATCATACCAACATAAGCCTTCAGTTGTTACCAGGGAGAGTGACAAGATATTATACTCCAAAATAAAATACAGGCTAATGCACTAAAGCCACTGTTTGAATCATGCAACCGTAAACTGAGATTAAAGGGGGAAAATCTCCTTATGCACAAACAAACAAGGCCATAATAAATATATGGAATCTATGTGAAATTACCTCTTGGGTTCTTATCGTACACCTACATGCAAGTTGTTGGTCCTTTGTACGGGCACTGTTTGGCTCAAAACTGTTTGCACCTTTTGATTTTCATTTCATTTCTGGCATTTATCAGGGTCTGTCCAGAATACAGGGGAAGCGAGCGTGATAATAGCTTTCACTTCAACGTGACAGTGAGTTTCACATGTGATCTTAACTGTGATTTTAAAGTGGCCTGTTGGTATAAGTGAAGAACAGCAGGATATGTCCAAAATGACCTGCGCTTGGCCTGATAGTGGCACTAGAAGAAAGGTTACGGGGTCACCAAAGTCAATCAGTTTCTTCCTCTGGGGGTCATGAATGTGGAAAGCAAATGTGAAAAGATGTGAATAAACTGTACTCCAGTTATAGCATTCACAGCCACGATCTGCAGCAGTGGACACCACAGTGCTCAAGGGGAATCCATAACATCCCCGACACCGCTGCTGTGCTGATATAATTAGGTTTTCAGTACAGTACAGCCTGATTTCTTCTCAACTGATTCAAATGCCTTCTGTGATAACGGTGGAGCGACAGGACTCCAAAGGTATCTAGAAGATAAGAACGAGCTCAAGACAGAGAAGGGAACAAACGTGCAAACAGCCCTGAGCCCAACCTTTAACACAGGCCTGGAGGGAAGCACCGGTGGCCATGTCACCTTCTCTTGAGGCTTGTTCACCTTCCGCATATTTTGCAAGGACAAAGTTAGGTGTTTCTTTCAAAAATGCAATTTGTTACCGATTCATGACATTGGCTGTTTTTAAGGAGTGACAAGTAACATAATACATGAGATTAATGAAAATCTGTGGCGTCAAGTGTTCACTTTCAATTTGGGATTATTTTACTGAAAATGTCAAACTCAATTGACACCCTTTACCTTGGTGTGTAACCAATAAAATTTTTGTTTTCTCTTCTATGAAGAGAGAAAGAAGAGATATGTCAGGCTACCTGTTGTAAGTGATCTCAGTTATCCAACATTCACAGCCATAAGATGCCAATAAGGAGCCTGTCACAAAACATAACTAAATATTGTCATTAATTTAATATGGAGAGTGTCTTAAATGTTTATTGTCTGCACCAAGGGTCGGAGAGAAACGCAATTTCGATCCTCTGTATGTCCTGCACATATTGTAGAATTGACAATAAAGCTGACTTTGACTTTGGTGGAGTGAATACAAGACCACCTGATGTTGCACCTATTTTTATGGAAATCACTTAAGAATAATGCTGGTGTTTTTACCTATTTGGTTTATTTTTATTGCCATAATACACTGCATTATCAACCATATGACTTGTTTTATCTGATGAGCACTCCTATAAACGATAAAGTAGTTTGACAGCTCATGTGATGCTTTGTAAAATAAGATAACAAAAGCGTAAGGCTTGCATGTCGGTTCCAGCAGAAACTACAATGTTCTATCCAGATTCCCTCTCACTCCGAGCCTGAGATGACACGTAAAGGTCAAATAAGGGCCTTTTGCAACACACACACTCTTTTTTTATTTAAAAAAAAAAAAAAATGTAATCATTAATCATTTAAAATTGAATCATGATGGCTTTATGTTATTTTGTATGTATGGCACGGGTCGTCTTAAATGTTAATCTGTTAGTTTGTGTCAACCATCCAGGTTTACTCTTCTCCTTAACATTATCGTATACTGAGGAGACACAATCAGCATAACAAGACATAAGGATTTATTTTCCTACTTTCATAAGAAGCTATTCTCTGCCATTTATTCTTGTACAGTAGAAAAAACAACTTCCACAGGTTTTAAAATTCCCCAAGCTAAATAATGCACAACAGTAACCACAAAACTTTAGTGTTTCTTTGTGAAATTTAATTTATAAAGATATCAATACTGAAAACTATACTGTAATTTTTTCTTTGCAAACAAGATATCCTTGTCCAGTGTTAAGTGCTAAAATGAACAAGCCATTAAGTAAGTTGAGAAGAGGTACTTTCAACTGAGAATAGCTAGAGGCTAACAAAACTAGGTCACTGCTTTAAATCTGGCAATAATTTTCAATGTATGAGAAGATAAATACAACAAAGTACTTATGATTCTCATTCACTGGAAATCTGCCCTGCTCCACCCATGCATGAATGGCATGGATATGAATTAAAAGATTTGTTATGCGTACAAAGTTAAAGAGACCCAGCTCCCCAAAGGAAGTGCTCAACTGTGGTTTGTTTTCTCTTTAGCGATCTCTCATTGCCGTCTCTACTGCTGAACATCGCTACCTTTGGCAGAGCTACACTGCTGTGTTCAAAGAATACGTCAAAGTTTGCTCCTCCCTGTTTTATGAATTCAACACACACCAGCTTCCTTTAAAAATGCACTGGCAGAAAACAAAAAGAAACTGACTCAGCTGCAGAGAGCTTTTAGCCCATTTTCACCAACGGAAACAGAAGTGAAATGGTGAGGAAGCTCACAGAAGCTGACATGAGAAACCATGAACTTCCATCTGTAAGCCCTGTAGTCGTGTGCTTAATATTTCTTGCAAGCCAGCTACACTGGCAGTTCCTGTCACTGTTCAGCGATTTCAAAAGACACCATCAAAACAAACTGACAAATCTCTGAAATTGTTTTGTCAGCAAAATTCCTGGCCAGTAACTGCAGAAAAGACAAAGATAGACTATTCTCCTTCACTTGCTGGCTTTGCCAATATGGATGCATGTTAAGATCATAAAATGCAAATACTGTGACAATGACCTTATAGAGCCCACACAAAGCCTGTGGGTTGGAATGGCCTGCAATACATTTCTAACTGGCCAGCAGACTCTTTCTGCCTCTACATTTTCTAAGATCTTCTGCAGCTCCTCACCTCAACAAGCTTGGAGCACAAATTAAACACACCTCTGTGTTGTACACCGGAGCAAATTCCCCGCACTGCGAGCCATCTAACATGTTGTTTAGGAAAAACACATTAATTAAGTCTCATGGGCCATCTGAGGGGAAGCATTAGCCTACAATTGTTAGGATTTTATTTAGTCAACTTTCACTTGTGACCTAGATTTGAGCTCTCTCTCTCTCTCTCTCACACACACACACACACACAAACACACGTCACATCTGTGTTTGTTTGGGCTACATCTGCACTCCTGTAAATTTTAAAACGTGGAAAATGTAGGATGTGCTTTTTCTAGTCATGTCACAAGTTTAGGATGTTCACCAAAAATCTAAGTGACTGGTTGATTAGAAAGACAGGCAGAAGTGCTTGAATAAAAAGTGTATCATTCTACTGATACCATATACAGACATATTTCGGATTCAAGAGCTTCCTCAATCTGCAAGTAAAGCTGGTTTAAGCTCTGACCACTTTAATTACTGGTAAGGTCATATTGAGAGGCCAGATTTTTCTATAAATTAAATTAGAATGAGTGAGCGAAATAATGCTCTGCACAGAGGTGGTGCCCAAACAGATGCAGTATCTTTATCAGAGGAGAGGCCATGGGAGACTGTCCTGTCAGTGCTCAGCCATCAGCTCAGAGATGGCCGAAGAGACTTTGGCATAAACGCTGGTGGAGAATCTGTGATGTCCAGAAAATGTGACATGCAACAGGAAATGCAAGTAAAATGAGGCAGCTGGTAGGAATCAGAAAAGAGCTTAGTTGTGAATTCAGTGTTCTCTGGTTTTGGGGGAGCTTTGTGTCCGTGGAAGGTTTCCAAAAGGAGTAGCATGACAGGGTAAAAAGATTCAAGTAGCTCAGCGGAGACGGCTGCATTAGCAGATGAGTCCGACTGGCGGTTTACTCAGAACATGAGAAAGGAAGTGATGAGTAAACCCCTTCTAAAAAAGGAAGTATTAAGTACAAAGTGCTACTGTGCAACAGACTCACATCTGACTCTAAATCATTGCTAATACTCATTACAAATCTGGTTAATGGCATCTAAACAGTTCTTTTTCTTTGAAGAGGTACTTCCACCGCCTTACTGCATACAGTATTTTGCCTTAATGAGATCAGCTTAAGTCTCAGTGCAAAGTGCATATGAGCAATTTGGTTGTGTCAATAGAATTTTCATACAGTGCCATGACAAAGGATGACACACAAGGCAACTCCACACGACTTATCAGCAATCTGATGAAGCGAACACTGGGACCTCTCACCACCTCATCACTGCTTGACTCAACCATCATCACCACTTTGACAGAGGCATTTCCCTGCATATGCCCAGAAATATATTTATTATAAAAAATAACAAAAAAAAAAAAAAAAAAAAAAAACAATAACAGACATAGAAATGCAGACCACAGCATGAAAGACAAAGCAGTCGCAGCTATTAAGACAGATGTGAAACATATGTTGCAAAATCAGAACAAAAACAGAATGGACATGAAAAAGGAAATTGGTTTAGAACTTCCTCAGGTTCTGTAAACTGAAACGAATTCTTGCATTTTTTTTTTATCAAATAATACGTCACTTGTCACTTATTTGGCACAAGACAAAAAACTCTCTTACACCACTGTTTTAAGAGTTTGGTGTCTCTGTCCGATTCTTCCTCCAGATTGACAGCTAATAAATCCCTCTCCTGCAGGGAGACAGCTATATGTGGTCAGCGTGAGTGTAGCTTGCCAAAAGATTATTGGCAAATTTCTACGAAGTGTCAGAAATAACATGTCCAAGTACTAGTAGACATCCAGATGAGGTAGCCCTTTCCTTAAGAAAAAAAAAAAAAAAAGCTTAATCTTTGATTTACATCACAATAAAATCATCAAAGAAGTGAGCCGAGTCTGCTGTAAAAAGTTTTAACGATATCACCATCTTGTGATCTTGCTTTTCAAGTGGTGAGGCAAAACAGCAAATACTCTACCATTTAATTATTAATTTAACAAAATACACCAAATCACTTGGTAACATCATAATAAAAATTGTTAAAAAATTGCGACAGATTTATTTTAATTGCTCAAATTGTGTTGCCCAATAACAAACTACATAAAACAGAGACCAGAGTACAAAGTCATCAACTAAAAAAGCTTTAAAAAGTAGATACTGACTGCACAGTTGTTCATGTTAAAGTTACAGATGCCAAGTATATAGACCACCAGAGTGGCAAGATTATACAAGGACCCAGTGACTTCTAATTAGTGATTTGCGGTACAAATTGTTGCTTTATGACATAGCAGTCAAGACTTGTAATTTTGGCTTTTACATTTAGCAGCTTTGCCAAAAGTGTGTCCTTCCTTGTTTGGATTACGCCCAAGCAAATCTCAATTAGATGCATCTCAGTTTGTAGTCAGCGTGGATTTTTAAGATAACATGATTTTAACATGTTCACAATGTCGGGGGGGGAAAAAGCATTCCCCTGCCTGAACGTGGCTGTGGGATGATTACGTATTCTTGCAATCAGCAGCATAATTGTCAGGAAGTGGATCAAAAGTGTCCCAGCCAATCTCACATTTGATCAGCTCGGCTCCTTTGCGCTCTGGGAAGGGGCTGGGTTGTGTAATGACTTCCTGTTGGCTGTTTACCCTTGGCAATCCAAGGTTTGCTTCAGGAACTACAGAAACAGTTCCTGCTTCAGGAAATGTCTCTCTCTCTTTGCAATCCTGTAGCTCTGGACATGATGTAGGCTACGCCACATATGGAGCCCATGAAGCTATACTCACAGCAGTGCAAAGCTCTGAGACATTTCCGGATTATTTCAAGACATGAATGAGCTACTAAATAGGAAGGCTGGCAGCAACAGGTGTAAACCATAAGATATGGGATCCCCATCCTCTTCTTTACAGTGAGCTATTAGCAAAGGACTTCTCGGTTACCAGTGCCATCGCCCTGTGGCTCTTACAAAGAAAGGTCTAACAGAGAAGCAGCGCCAGAGACAGTGCATCTTGTTTCCATCAGCACCCCTGTGACACATGAAGACAGGACAAAGCAACGACTCTACAGCTTTCTTGCTTATCCATCACCCTGATTCCATCATCTATTCCCGACTGATAATGCCAACCTCATATGGTTTTAATGGATTCTATGTAACTGATCAATTCAGGCATAGTTATTTAAGACTTTGCACTTTAGATACCACAGAATTAAAAATCCAATACGTATACTGCACTTGTCTCATAGATGGGTGGAAATCTGGCGTATTTTATACTAGCCAAATCACCAGAAACGCACTATAAGAATTTAAACTTGTCTGATTATTTACATGTAGGTTGTATGCGAAGTTATATAAAATACTGTTATTGGAAGCCACAAGGTCCAATGTATTGGTCATATTTCTCCCAATCAAAAAAAGGGAATGAATGCTAGCATCAGCCATCTAGAACTGGACCTATGTAAACCCTGATGCTGGAAGCAATGTGATATAACCAGTAGCAGCCACTTTCTTGAACTGGCTTTGAAGGAAGTGTTCACTTCACAGCTGATGCCAGTGACTGATATAGTGTAGCTTTAAGGGTCATGATGGCAACTCCTCCACTATCTTGACAAAAGAGAGAAGTGGTTGAACACAGATTTGCAAAACTGGTGGCTGCTACAGCCCTGGAAAGATGGAGCATGTCAGACATTAGCTTTAACAACTGCACCTATTGTTCTTAATGGCTGCAGGCAAACTACAGGCGTAAAGTGCTATGTCAAACTATTTTGACACGGCTCACGGCTTCAGGTCAAAACTCGGCCCAATTTTGAAACGCCAGTGCCAGAAATAGAGCAACAACATACAGGGTTTTTTTGTATCCGGTGAAATGGAAGAGTCATCAGCTGATTTTCAATTTTTCCTCCTGTGTTCACATTTGTCTCACGTGATGTACAATGTTGACGTCATGTGCCACATGCCTAGCTGCTTTCTATCTGTCCAGGGCTTGAGAACTAGGCAACAGACAGGTGTGACTGGTTGACAGAGACTAGACTTTTCCACTCCATAAAAGTATCTTGCTAGCAATGGGCTCTGGTGGACTACGGCAGCAGGTGCTTCGCAGTAGCAGTTTTGAGTTATGCTATTGAATCTCACAGGCCTTTCAGAGTTACAGTAGGCTCCATTCAGCTGAGCGAGTGGACAGTGTGTCAGCACTCTTTTTAAGGTCTGTCATTCGATGCCCGCTGCAGTCACATGCTCCTCGTTGGCCACCGCGCTCTGCTTGGGGAGGGGGATCAGGGTGATCCTTTAGGCTGGGCCTTGGGGAGGGTGCAAAGGTGCGGCGTGTGTCCCCTTGGCATTACTTGTGTGAACCACCTTCAGATAGCTGCTGCTCAAATTCCAGGAGATAGACGCAACCTCAAGAGCTGGAGGACGACAGGAAGCACTTTTGCCTCTGTTGGGATGCCAGGACATAATTTAAACACCCTGGAGACCTCAGTGTGCGGAACCGTTTCACCACAAAGCCAAGATTTCCATCTTGTTCTTTAATGTTAAACTACATATACAATCAGTTGACCTCACCACTCTTTCAGAAATGTGGTCATCCAGATTTTATGTTTTACACCAAAAAATGCCTTGATATGTCTATTGACAGCAGATGATGCACCACTGTCTTTCAGTATCACCTTACAGGTAGCTGATAACTGTGAACACTGATAGTTTGGCACACTGTGCTTAAAAACTCAAATGTCTGCGATAAAAAAAACATCATGCAGAGAGCATACTTCATAATCACTACTTAAAAGTGATGGGGGAGAGTTTCAAAGTGACTGTTTGACGGGCCTGTTTATATATAGGTATTATAGTGGAGCATAGCACAGCCAGTCATCTTTGACCCCCCCATGAGAGCTATATGTAGTTATGTGCGTAGTCACATAACTACCTGCATGGATTCTGTGGCACAATTTGTTTGTTGTGACATTTTAGCTTCATTACCCAATAATATACTCACATTGATTTTCTGTCTATGTACAGTACAGGCCAAAAGTTTGGACACACCTTCTCATTCAATGCGTTTTCTTTATTTTCATGACTATTTACATTGTAGATTCTCACTGAAGGCATCAAAACTATGAATGAACACATGTGGAGTTATGTACTTAACAAAAAAAGGTGAAATAACTGAAAACATGTTTTATATTCTAGTTTCTTCAAAATAGCCACCCTTTGCTCTGATTACTGCTTTGCACACTCTTGGCATTCTCTCGATGAACTTCATGAGGTCGCCACCTTATGCAGCAGCCATTTTCAATTCAACAGCAGGGTAATCACAGGTGTTACCGATGATGTTAATTTTGGTTCTGTTCCAATTAAGTGCCATTCCAATAAACCAGCAAGGAAAATACCAGGACCCTGGCTCTAAATAGGCCTAAATGCAACAAAACCTCAACTAATGTCATTACTAATACCTGTGTTTACCTGTTGTTCATGTCCAAATGGCTGCTGTGAAAAAGGTCTGCTGGCTTAAGTGTCACAATGCAGTGGCATGCTACTTTTGTCTGCATTCCTTCCTTAAACAATGATTCCATCCACTATCTCTGCAAATCAGTAAACACGTGGTCCTATATTAAGAAGCTGAATAAAACAATAAGCTGAGGCTGAAAAAAAAAAAAAAGCCGCAGCCAACAATGTTAGAGCACAGCCAGCCAGGCATACTTGCCTCACAGGTCACACAATTCCAGCGGTCAATAGTGTAATGGTGCTGGTGGAGAACCAGACTAAAACCAAAACCGCAATCCAGCCTTCAAACTCATAACAGGTGAGAGATGAATGAGAACATTCATAGCCCCGGAGTTTCATTCCATATAGATTTGTGTGTAGGCCCAGGGTGTGGGTGAGACTTTCAGTGGAACATGAGGCCCCACTCAATAACCTCACAGGCTACAGCTACAGACTTTGGCAAACAGTAAGCAAATGGGTTGAGCAAAGGAAAGAGAGGTGGCTTTATTTCTTTGCATCATTTGCTTTTAATCACCTACTGAGCAGCCTTCTAAGGAACAAGCTGGCCTAGTCAATATGGACATGTTATACACAAAAAAAATAGGTCATTTTAGGTTTCAAATGTTGCCTCTTGCATGAGTAATTTGATGAGGTTTCTCCATCACGAATGACCCTGACACAATACCATCTGATGAATTTGCTCCCTTTGCATATGGCAAACATACACGTCACCAGACTAGCACAGGCTTTGCCATCCTGCTGCACAGCCAGGGCAGCTAAGGTTGTTTAAGTGTCCTGCTGAAGGATTAAAACCTGTGAATTTTCAACCACAAACCCCTTTCACACATGTAGTCTTTTTTAAATGCTATAAAGCTATGGGTGGGAAAAAAAAAAAAAAAAAACAGCTCCAGGTATTTTCATTTTTGTAAAAGCTGTTTTCATTCCTTGAGAGAACAATGCTATCACATTATCAGAACACGCATACACGGCTTTAGGACGCTCTCTTTAACTGTGCGACATACTGCAGGATTCAAAAGGAAGCGGTATGCTCATTCTGGGCAATTTGTATTTCACATCTGCCTTGAAAAGTCCCTAACCACTACAAGTGTATATTAAGCACTGTGACAAACTTTTCCTGCACAGACAGTAAAATCCAACACACTGATGTATACATCAAATGTAATATCCGGTGAATTGTAAAGGGAGGCGGGGAATACAAATCAGACCGGCTACCTTTACTGGAAAAGAGTTAATCCGATAATGTTACATATTCCATGTGTGAAAACGATTTAGACAGTCCAACCACTAGGATTTCCTGCCAGATTGCTTTGAAGATCATGTTATACTCAAAACAATTACACACAGCTACTCGTGACTTCAAAATGATGTGCGATGGTGCCAAAGTACAACATAAGCCACATAAATATCCTGATGGAATTTCATCTTGATTGTTCCTCAAGATGTTTACGTCAGGGGGGAAAGTGCGCAGCCACCATCGTCGTCATGTAATAATTACTTCATGAGAGACCTTTGAGCTGTGTGTAAAGGATTTTACATAACAGCAATTAACCTCCACAAGAAGAAAAAAAAAAAAAAAAAAAAGATTGCTACCATGCATTTAGGCCGCCTGGTTTTCATGACAACAGCAAATCTCAGAAGAGGAAATACATTGCATAACTATGATGGACTTACAAAAAACATGTCAAGTGGCCTGAAATTTGATACACATTGCCAGACCGTACAGTGCACTAAAATCCACTTGGTGCCATTTTCGCCAGAAGTCATTTCACACTTGCTTTAACCAAACAGATGAGTAAATTAGTTGAACCTTGCGGAGAAGAGCTATTTGTTTAACTTTATCTTTTCCCTTTCTGGTAACTCTTGGGTCTCTTTAAAGTTATGTGGCTGAGTTTATCTAGCATGGTAGTGTTAAAGAATGTGAACCCTGGCCCAGCCCCAATCAAAGGAGCCGGAGTAAGGGGGGGAGAAGGGGGGAATATCTCACCTGCAAATCAGACAGGAGGAAGACTGGGATTGCAGCTAGACACACACCAGGGCTATTTCTGGCGGGACAGGAAACTCCAACACAAGTGCACCCTCCAGCCCTTCTTAAATACCTCATACCTAAGTGAGAGTCCTGCTCGCCTCTGCTTCCCTAAATCAGCTAAAGGAAGGGCCACAGTTCAGCAGCTCTACTGTGGAGCCGCCAGTCACCTGGTCATCTGTGCCCTGGGAGGAGGGGGCGAAAGGGGTGGGGGGGCATATCAGCTGAATGCTGTGGTTATGCAGTTTAAAACCCACATGTTCCGACATCATACATGGTGCTTCTTGTTCAAGCCAAACCTAAAAATAGCAGCTAACTGGAAGTGGATTCCACATGGTGCCAAAACCAAGGGACTGCCTGCAAATAAGCAATATACTGTTCGCAGCTGAGCCAGTTGGGGACACAATAGAACGGAGCAGCGTTATATAACATGTCTTATCTTTCCTTCATTTTAATAAGCAGCCTGACAAGACTTTTTTCCCTGATATATCACACCATTGTTCAAACCGGTTACAGGATAATTCTGGTTATTTTCAAGTTGGAACTTATTTTCTAGCCATTATGATTTTGTCAGGAAGTTTCTGGGTTCAAAGCTTCATCATTTACTTCACTGTAGAGCTTGACACAGTTTGGTTCACCAGGAGCACAGCTATCTCATATTCAAATGCAGGGCCAAAGGTTGCACCCAAAGCTGTCTACCAGCACTCACACTGCAGTTAAACATGCCTAAATAATAATATTAGTATAATAAAAACTGCATTATGAGTAACAATATGTTGGCTTGTTGACTTTGGTAGGTACCCTGCTGTGTTTAGCCTATATCACACTGACATAGTCTTCCTCAATTTGTGACGCCAGGGATTAGATAACATAGTGCACTTAAAATTCCCACATATTCTGGTGATATTTACCACTACGAGGTTGATGTGAACATTTCCTCCCAAGTTGGCAAATCATATTTACAAAATATCTGATGAATGCAACATCAACAGCCGACCTGCCAAAGAGCTGAAGCTAGTCAAAACAACATATCTAATACCACAAGTTACACAAGTTTTAGGCAGTGAACGACTGGGAACAAGCTGTATGCAGTTCCCACTGCAGTGGGATGTCCTTGTGTTGAAAGGTGTGTTTAAATTACTTATTGGGTTGAACCTTTGCCATCCACTTGAGGTCTGGACAGCAGCAATCAACATCAAGATCTACAGTAAAGAAAGTGATGCAATTTTGAAAACAATGGCAAAAAACAAGAAAACAAGGCTGAGAATGATAATAACCAGATTTATTCTTGTAAATGAAATGTGACTGCTTCAATGATGACCCGAGGAAACTAGTAGCATCTGATTTAAGAAGCATCTAACTATGCGAGTACTTCCAGTATGACAGGCAATGACATGCATCTGGCAGTGTAAGTTCCAATAAAGTACACAAACAGCCCGATGGCTTACAATCAAATGATCGTGTGAGGGCTGATTTGCATAGTAGATGCACTGTATCTTGCCGCTTTGTGAAGCAAAGTGCTGCTCAGTTCTGCTGTTTTGTGCCTCTCATTTCATTAACATATTCCATCCACCAAGACAAAAACAACTTAAAAAAAAAAAGCCGAATTGTTTGATAGGAAGAGGGGTAAATTTAGGTAAACTCATCAACACAGCAATTTCATGCAGGCTACAAATTTGAATAGCTGATGGAATGGGATGAGACTGAAGTTGCAAGATATGAAAAGAAAAATCACTCGATGTTCCCGTCCAGCTGAAACATCTAACACAAGAAGAACTTTATTAAGCTGGTACGACCATGTCCAAGTGCCTTCCTATTCATGCTGCTTGTCAATTTGACAAGGCAACAAGAACCATCAATGCTATTGAGAATGATAATCTCCAGAAGGTCTTCAGTGATTATGTGTGCTGTGTATGAACCAAAAATAAAATTACCAAAACACAGGCGGGCAGGAAGGAGTTCTTCAACCTCAAAAAAGCCCAAGAGCAAACAGCAGAGGCAGAGAGGCAGAAGTCAAAGATAAAAACTGACCTGAAACACAATGAAGCCCATTTTACCACCGCTATAAAAGTGTATACAGTTTGGGAAAGCAGAATGGCAAAGCTGATCGGTGACTGAAGTGTTGGCTGTCATGTGCAACCAAGCAGCAAATCAGCAAAATACTAAAATAACACAATTTATGCAGCTATGTAAGTGTAAGCCTGTTGAATATGCTTCACTACAAAAAAAAGTTACATGCCTTTTAAAGACATTGCATAAGTGTGCCAGTCCTGACCAAGACTCAAGAGGTTTTCATCTTGTGGCAAACAACTGACTATTTATCAAAATTACAACCATTATTCCACACATAACTATTTTTGTATCTTATATTCATCCAGTCAATGCATTGCACTTGGACCACAGGGTTGATGAAAAATGTCCCAGTAAACAGTTTGCCAGTGTTTCCCAATTTCCCAAAAATCCCCAGTGTACTTTCCTTAATGTATTAAACAAAGCCACAGAGGAATCGTATGATATTGTAAAATGACTTAACTGTTATTTAGTCTGACAGATATATTATTTTCATGTACCCCTACTCTGGCTTTTGGTGTTACAGCTCTTAAGTTGCAAAGAAGCCTATAGTTTGTTTTTCCTTGCAACTACTCGCTAGCAAAGCGCCAGGCCATCCTGTGCAAATTGATTTCAGCAGATAGGATAAAGCGTTCAGTGAACCTGGATAAAAAATGCTGACTCCCACTGAAACACTGACTGAGATCAAAGGTAAAACACAAACTCGATTAATCAGACCAATGCACAATTACATACTCCCTGTCAGTCAAATTACTGTTGGATTAGCTAAAGTGTAAAGGGCGGATTTGTGACAAATTCTGCTACATAGGGAAATGCCTAAATATGATCTATTTAACTTGGAAGGAGCTCAAGCCTCTGACAGCACCACGGAGGTCTGGGAACAGACAGTGACTCAAACATGGCCCAAATGTCAAAAGTGCAAAGGCTATGTCAACTATCCAGTAGTCGAACTTCTCTTCTTGCGCTGAAAGAGAATGATATTCAAAGTCCATCCTACTGAATAGACTCCTTTATAAATAACAAACAGACAGCTGAAATAACCTCATTCTTGGCCACAGTGAAAACAGATCATACACGGACGCCGCTGAAAAGTAATTTGTATGTTCATGGGAAACTATGTATGTAGGTGCATGTGAAAGTCAGCAACACCATGTCCACTTTCATGTGCTAAAAAAAAGGACCGGGCTACACTGAATACTCTATTACGCTTTCATTGTTATCGCGTAGACCTAAAATACACTGAGAACAGAGTCTTACCACAGCTCTGTTATGTCTTACATGTGCCATTCTCCCTCATTTATGATGGGTTACAATAAGCTTAACTCTATTTAAAAACCTTACCAGCAAAGGTATGCACCCCATAAAATATAATTCAGAGCTTTCTGAATATCATGAGACACTCTTCAGCATAAATATAACCCGCCAAGGAGCGCATATTGCAATAACATGTCCAGTTTTAGACTTTGGTACACATATTGCTTTAAACTACAGTCATTCTGTGCTGCTAACAGAATAAGACACTCCTAAAGGTTTTTTTTTTTTTTCTTACTAAAGCAAGAGCTACTTGATGAATGACCATGCCGAAGTGAGGAGTAGCTCGAATTGATTCAGAAAAAGGCCTGGGGCAGTATGTTATGAGGTGTAAACTATTGCCAGTGAGCAAGGTAACATTAGTCTGCCATATTTCGTCAATGGGGTTTGGCGTTCCTCTCCTCTCCTCTCTCTCTGACTCTGTCTCTGTCTCTGTCTCTCCAAGCAGGAGGGAAAGCCAACACAGTCCCAGACTCAGCTCAAACTATTTGAGTATGTGCAAATGCCCAAGTACAGTACAGTGGGCGTCTGGAGAGTGTGGTTAATGATTTGAAGAAAAGTTAAAAGCTTTACAACGAAGTCACCCTGGCCTTAAAAAAAAAAAAAAAAAAAAAAAAAAAAAAAAGGACACGGCTACTCACATAGAATGCAGTGGACACAATGCTGAATTTCGGCCGTCCAAGCTGCCAGCATGGCAAGTAAAACAAACTATTTCTGTCTGTGCCATAACTGTATAAGGGGGGAAAATGTACATTGTTTTCATAGGCAGACTACCCTCGCCTAGCTAACGTTACATGTATTTGCAGGCCTCACAATGAGGACCGAGACGTAGGGCACCCTGAACCAAACTCAAACCCTCACCCATGTTAACAACTCGAAAAAACCAATACTTACAATCCAAATGTTTCTTTTTTGGCCCCATTATTTCATGCGTGGTCGCCTTGCACACCGTTTTGGAAATCGCCGACCCGGTGACACTGTGTTGAGCGGCGGTTATCCTGTCTGTAATGCTCTGTCCAGACATCCTTTATCGGTGCAAATAAATGAACTCAGGTGAAAGAAACTACCCCAAATCCAACCGAATCGTTTGGTTTTGTTTTCACGGTGTCGGTCTCCGTAGGCTCTCTGCCACCTGACAACACTGGAGACAAGAGACACAAGAAATAATAATGAGGCGACGGCAGGCGTTACATTTCACTTGTAGCCTAGTCTAGCTAGCTAAATGGCAAAGATATTCAAGCTCCGCGTCTTTCGCTTAAGCGACTAATTCAAACTAAAGTAAGCAGTGTGGATATTTCGTGGCTGTGAGATACGAACCCGGAGTTTTTTAATCGATTCCCACACGTCTACGCTCTCCTTTTCTCTCCTATACAAGTGTCTTTTTTCCACATACCACCGTCAAGTTAGCCTCAATATAAATAAGTACTACTTCCGGTTGGGATTTTCAAAACAAAATCCCAGTGAGGATAATAGTGCGCTGCAAAGTGAAGAAAGCTCATGATTAAAAATGGGAATAAGCAGTATTCAAGGAGTTGTACGTGGTAAATGAAAAGATGCATGTGTCGATTTTTCATCAGTGTCATTCTGATATTGTTTATGCATCACAGCGTTAGGCATGGTTGCAGTAGTTAAGTAAGAGGTGGGCATTTCACCGTGACCTTTAGCCATGATCATAAGGATAACAGCAAAAAGCTAAATTTATACTTTTAGAAAGGCATTAATTCATGTTTTTTAAACCAAGAGATCATAAATGTCTGCAACTGGGTTTTCTTAGTATAAAACTAACACTACAGGATATGTAATAAATATGAGCGAGTGCTAAGTAAGATATGGAAATTGGATTGTTAAAGCTGTTTATCTGAAGTTACATGCATCTCCTGTCACTATAGTTTTTAACCATACAATCTGTTGTTCTCCTTTCTGGGTGGCCATGTGGTGATGAAACAGACTTGCGTTGCTAAAATATGAAGGCAGACTTAATCATATAAATACAACTTGGAAGGATATTTACTGTCTTATGAGGTCCATTTTAAACTTCACATGTGAGGCGCAACCGTTCCCAAATCCTGGAGTAGAAATTCCAATACCAAAAGTGATATACATTTTATTTTGGAGGCAAAAAATGTCTTATGTCCTGTCTTAGTGTAGTTTACTTTGTGTAGCTTGACGCTTGTCGCCTACATTGACTGCCTCTGTTCTTTCTCGCTTTCTTTGGTTCCCACACTGAACTCCGTCCAGTCTTTTACAGCGCCTCCCCCTGCTGGGTTTAAATGGACTGAGGGCTTCACAGGAAAATGGCGGGTCTATTTCCTGCTCAACCCTGCCTCACCTCTCCTAACTTTTGCAAACAATGCCCCATGTGCATAAATATAGCGGCCTCCTCCTTTGACATTTGTTTGGCTCCTGCCATTTAAACACTAATGGAGCCACAGGAACCTTGTGCCTGCACCCCCTGGGTCCTCCTTGAGGGGGCCACCAACCCTGCACTGACTAAAAACTCACTGTTTAAGAGCAATAACAATGACCCTTACCCATTATTATTATTATTATTATTATTATTATTATTATTATTACAACTGCAGTAGAGCAGCCAATACAACAAACCATTCTTTCCAACTTATTGCACAAATTTTGCATTTTTTTTTTTTTTTTTTTTTTTATATTGCTATATGCCGTGCCTGGCCAGTAGCGTCAGTTCCCACTACTTCATTCACTTAACCGTTATGTGAGCACAGTGCCGCATAATTTTAAATTTTAAGCCTATGTATACAGTACTTTTTTCTCTGCTATTAAGTGCTGTACAATGCAAAATAAGACAGAGTATGTAATGCAAAATAAAACAAGATGTAACATCGCAATTGATCCTCATATATGTTAGGCGATATAACAGTAATGAAGGAATACGCTGATGAACGCTGTAACACTCTCGTCACTATTTCTGTATAGCTTTGCATCACTGCCAGCAGAGGTAGGATGGCCCTCCATCCGCTGCGGAGCCAGTTGATTTTGGTGGATCCCGTCCCAGCTGTTGTCGGTCCCCAAACGAGACCCCGCTGATCCCAAAAGCTCAGTTCCCTGACCGGGAATCGAACCCGGGCCGCGGCGGTGAGAGCGCCGAATCCTAACCACTAGACCACCAGGGAGACACGAGGAATCATGTGACTCTTTTCATGAAAATTATATATCTTTATTGGTAACCGATGTAGCTGAAGGTGAAGGTAGCCATCAGTTACAAAATTTATAAAAGTTATAAAATTTGTAAGTTTTAAGTTTGCGTGCAGGCACACACACACACACATCTATTTTTGGGGATATGCAAAGTATTTAGCATCAATTTTGGGAAAGGACCAATGTGTTAGGCTACTATTTTGTGAGCAATTTGATGTAATCTCTCATGTAATCTGCACTGTTCCAGTTTTGCTTTTTAAATCAGCCTTTAGGTTAGTTGTTAAAACTTACATTCGACCTGTGCAGGTGTCCAGTTTCAGCCACAGCCCCTTTCCAGTGTTCAGCTGTCAGAGGGGCTCACACAGTCTGAGCTGAAAACCTGCATCCTGCTGCAGAGTGGGAATACAGCACACTGTCTGCAAGGTGTAAGGTTTTACCAGTTACAAATTACCAAACACAAATGTCTGTACACTGCAAATGTTTTTATAGATAGCTTGTCCCATTTTTAGCCTCACTGCTTAGCTATGGGGCTAGCAAATTTAACAGACACCTTGCTTAGCTGGTTCTACACTAACCTCAATTTGGAAATCAAATAAAAATGTAAAGAAATGTAAAAATCCTTCCCTTCCGCAGACTAATTTGCACAAAAGGACTTTAAAGTTTGGTATGCATTGTGTTTTCATTTAATTTAAGAGTGGCTTTAGTATTTAGCAAAATATATATTTATATCTACCACATATATATCACCATAAAAGCACGCTGAATGAAGCGGCCAGTGTAACCCAGTTGCACAGGTGTAAAGTTCAAATGCAACAGTTACTACATGTAAGTTGACTGATATCTTTATTTGGTTTTGAATCATAACTTTCCTTTTAATAACTGGGTCTAAAATTGAATAATACTAGATGTTTAGGCTTAATTGCTGATCTGAACCAATCCAATCAAATCACTGACACTGGCTCAGAAAACCAGTATGGCTTTGGTAGTCTGTAATCTGTCATCTAGGCCTAAAGTATTGTGGGATCAGTTATTTTTTAATAGAAGATGACTGTCAAGAGCGTTGACAAGCTGCGGCCTCAGCACCACTGCTGTCCGCTGTAGGCCAGTGTTGGCAAGCTACATATACAGAAAGTTTGTTCAAAAGCTGACTTGCAACACCTTGTCACTGCTGATTTCTGTTTACTAAGCTACTGGGCTCCCAGCACACAGACAGGGTAAGCAAGACACTTTTTCTCCAGTCCAGGCGACAGCAGCAAACCTGGTGAGAGTCTCTCCTAACTGCCTGTCTGTCTGCTTGGCCACGTTGAGACGCAAGGAGACTCCCCACCCTAACACAAAAAATATAAAATGTAATTTCTTTGCTTATGCCAATGATGCTGGTATGGGAACAGCTCCATAAACGGCAATGAATATTTTTTTCTTTGTGGAAGCTTGTGGACCAGTAAATAATTGTAAATTTAATGATTATTTTCTGTCAATTTACAGAATTCTTTTGTAAGTTTAATGTAATAAGCAAGATAATTCACAGTGTGGTCAATAGGAGACCACCTCATCTTGCATTATCCCTTACATATTATCCATCTTCTGCATGTGCTGAGTGTTTATATTTACGCAGTCGGTGATGTAGGTGATGTACAGGGATTTGCCCTATAACCCTCTACAGAACCATCTTGCCAAGATTTAGAGTGACAGAAAACTCTGGCATCCAGAATTCATAGAAGCGTAGTTACAGTCATAAGTCTTAGTTTATTCTTCCTGACAGGCAGATGCAGTGCATCAGCGCTGGATGACAGTGTGGTCACCAAGAATCAACCATCACATTGTTGATAACAGACTGAGTAAGTCGTTAAAGCAGTGTCTGCCCTTATATGAGGAGCAGCAATGTTGACCTCAGCAAAGGTGCATGGGGATGCTGTTGCTCAAGGTCCTCAAAGTCCCTCGGTGCAGCTCAGGAGGTGGAACTGACCAGGAGGATGACTTGACTTGGTGCAGAAAGTCCCTTAGAGTTGGAAGCATGAATAATCACCTCCAAAATACTCTTAAAAGCCTCTGTTTGGAGAGGAGATGGTCCTTCCTGTGACCTCCATAACAAGCGGTGCAACACACTTCCAGAAGCCTCTCATGGCCTTTACATACAACTTCAAAGCCCATCCTCTTTGGGATGAATGATGGTTTGGTCCAAAGTAGCACACCAGAGCCACCCAGGTTCCAGCATATACATGCTTGAATTCTTGACAAAACATGGTGTTCATCTATACCTGCTGCCATCATCCACCCATCCATCCATCCATCCATCTATGCATTCATTATCAGCTACTCATCCAGGATTGGGTTGTGGTGGTAGCAGGCTGAGTAGGGGAGCCCAGACATCCTTTTGCTGGTCACATCCTCCAGCTCCTCCTGTTCCCAGGGCAGCTGGGATATGTAGTCCCTCCAGCATGTTCTGGGTCTGCCCTGGGGACTCCTCCTAGTTGGACTTGCTCCTCAACCAGCTCCTTTCAGTGCATTGGAACAATGTCTCTATTTCAAGCTACAGACCTACGGACTCAACCTTGATGGTGCCAAACAATAACTACATAACTGCAGCCACTGATACATGACCAAGACGCTGAGATACTTGATCTCCTCCACTGGCAGCAGTAACTCACTCCCAACTTAGATGGGGCTGACCTCCTTTTTCCTAGAGAGAACCATGGCCTTAGCCTTGGGTATGCTGACCCTCCTGGAGGTACCACCTTAGCATCCTGAAGGGGGTCTGTGTGCACCTGGCACCCTTGAAGTTGTGTTGAGTATTTACCCCCAGAGAATGTCTGCCTAAGCAGAGTGGTCTCAGGTGAGGGGCCACACTAGGAGCAATTCAGAAGTCCCTACGAATAGTCTTGCAGACTAAACAGGCACCTTGTCCAGATTAGGGAGACTGGACCTAAGCCAGGCCTAAGAAGGGTGCTCATGGGTGAGTGCCTTGTGGCCAGAGTTGTCATTCTGACTGGGCTCAGCCTGAACAACTGAAGTCAAGCCACCCATACATGGGCCCACCACCTGCAGGAGGAGAGGTAGGGTCCAGGTGCAATACCACTCCAGTGGCTGGCTGGTGCTGAAGCCATATTCATGTGGATACAGATTTTTTTTTTTTTTTGAAAACGCAACTTTATTTATCAGTTGTTTTTTTGTTTAACTCTGTCCAAATCATATCCAAATATCTCTGTCCCCATGAGAGCGTGAAATGCATATCATATATGCACTTGCAAAGAACCTGAGGAGTGACTGGAGCAGTTTGCTGACATCACAGAGAGCTACTAATGCAAGTGCAAATATGTTTAATGACTTAAACAACGTCCAAAACTGTAGGCAAAATGAAATGTAATGATAAAAAGCAAGGTGGGTCATTTATATGGAGAGAGGCAAAGGTTGAGCTCCTCCTAAACAAGTTCCTCACCTAAAAATAATTTGCATGATAAAAGAGGTCAGTGTCACGCTGAGCATGTGTAAAGAAGCATTAGTCGTGCCAACAACATCAGCTTTTTCAAATTGTTTACTTTTCATCAACTTTGATTTCTTGCTATGTCCATGGTTTTCACCTGTCCACACAACAAAAAGAAAAATGACATTTGTAACAAGTTTTTCAAGTTGTGTTTTCAGTGACCAAAGCTGCTGTTTTAATTTGGACAGGAGGTTGAAACAGGAAGAAAAAGTTGCGTTTTCAGCCTACCTCAACACAAGCATGCATGTTAAATGGACGACAAACACATGATGGTATCTTTTGGCTCTGGCTGAATGGCTACAGCCAAAACATTGCAACCATTTAGATCAGGTGATAATATGAGAGTCCACTTGCACTATTTTGGCTGCTAGTAGCAGCATCTTGCATCAATACCTCTGAGAGCAGCAAAGCCCAATTTGTCTGATTTTTTCCCATGTGGATCTCACTGCACTGGACTCTGCTGTCAGGAAGGTCCTACTGTTGAACGTGAAGCAGAGTCCTGAATTTGGCCTAAAGCCTGGCAAGAAAAAAATTAAATGTGTCCAACAGGGAGCAACAACTCACATGTTGCCCTCAATTGCACTTTGTCAGGCCTTACTTTTGACTTCTGATGGTAGTGCATCCAAAGGTTGAGATTCTTCTAGTTGTACTTAAAAAACCTATATGGATCCTTTAATGAAAGTCATGGGTAATATTTTATTTTAAAATAAAGAGGTGGTAAAGTGCTATTTTGTGCTGCAGTTGGCACAGTGAAGAGAGGGAGATGCTCATACTGTCCAAAGTGTTAAAGTAAATAAAGTAAATAATTTTTATTGTATACAAAAAAAAATAAATAAATAAATAAAAAAAAATAAGATCTTAAAAACAAACAAACAAAAACTACATTTTAGTGGTCTTGTGATGAATTGGTGACATTTGTTACTACAGGACCTTTTAGAAATACAGTGAATGAGTAAATTATAGCATTATTTGCTCACACTACTTCCATGCAGCCCACTCCAGGCAGCTCAGGTAACAAAAAAAAAAAAAAAAAAAAAAAAATCAATTTCCATTGGATACCACTTTGTTGGGTCATTCATGTTTGCTCAATACATAAGTAGTATTCATATTTCCAACAGCATTTGAAGGCAGCAGTAGTGCTTTTCTGCTTGCTTGCCTTTCATTCAGTATAAGCTTGAGGACATCTAGTGGCCAACATCAGCAATTACTGCACTACCACCCTCCAGCTTCATGTCTTACCTCAAGCTTCCTTAAAAGCACATTTTATACACTATCTTTTGCCTAATTATCTTGAAGATGTTTTATGTTGTTGAATTTTTGCCATGAATTGATAAATATGCTGCTCTCATAATGTTGGAAGGCCACATTTATATTCATGAACAGGAGCTTCTACCAAAATTGAGAAACCATAGATCCTAAGATATTAATCATCAGGATAAATAGCAGTGACCGGTCCTGTTCCATTTCACAGGATTGCAAAGTGGCTGCTTGAGCTTTCCCAGTAAAGTCATTTCAGAATAATGTCAGTAAGCAGAAAATTAACCAGTATCCATTGAAAATCACTCCAGATCCTATCCAAAAACTCATTTTCCACAGCTTGAAATGAATGGCCAATTGAGCTACACATGAGGAATGAAACTCATTCAGTTGCTCCCTGATGCTTTTATCTGTGATCTTGCTTGGGGACGGTAGTTGCCTAAAGGCTATGGAGAAGCAGGCTTCTGAGCATCCTTTGAGCAAGGCACTGACCCCTTCAGTTCAACTGCTCAGTGGCCAACAGAGAGAGACTGCAGCTGAGTGGTTCATCTACCTTATTATATTCCTGTGAAGGAGGCTGGTGCTCAAAATGCGCATACACATTCATAAAATAGGTCACAAATTTAAAATGAGGTTGCTTCAAGGAAAAAACACACCCTTGGATCCTCTCACATTGTTAGACGCTCGCTGCATTCTATGAGCTACTTTATGGTGTGATGTTGTATTTCGCCTTTTGTTGCCTTGTCTACTTCTACTTCATTTCCCACATTTCCTTGAGTATTATGTCTCTTTTTAAAAACCTAGGGAAAGATATGAACTTGTCGCCTTCAGTCAAAAGTAAGCGTGATCATGTACAGTACATCACACACCGTCTATAATCGCTACCTGATCATCATTCCACATGGCGTTCGGCATCAAACAGATAGGCAGAGGATGACCATTAAAAACAGAAATGGACTCTGTGCTGATCAACTAATGAGTTTTGAATTGTACTGTTTTCTGTGATTTGCGGGAATGTAGTGGAGGGTATAGCCCAGCTTGCCATAAAGGAAAAAAAAAACTGATGCAAATGACAACAATGATGCAAAAAGATCTGGTGAAGCTGTAGTCTGACACACTGTCATTTTTACCAAGTGGTGGGAGAGCCTCTATTATAGTAATGCACAGGAAAATTGCTTCCTTCATTCCCCATGCGCTGTAGGCAGTTCTGATAGATGTAATGTGCTTGCGAGAGTCTGTCCCCATAAATTTATGCCCATTTGCTGTCTTTGTTGTCAGGCTTTAATGTTTTCCACCAGTAATGAATTAACTTGGA
Source organism: Myripristis murdjan (assembly GCF_902150065.1). Taxonomy (NCBI): domain Eukaryota; kingdom Metazoa; phylum Chordata; class Actinopteri; order Holocentriformes; family Holocentridae; genus Myripristis; species Myripristis murdjan. The sequence continues at coordinate 30,412,756 of NC_043993.1, forward strand.
AAATGGAATTTGGATTAAGCTCTTACTTTTTGAACCAATAATGACTATAAGGCATAATGAGAAATAATGAGGTATTATCAGCCTAATGGAAATAGGCATTATTAAACAAATATCCCTCCTTTGGTAAGCATTAAAATGTCTGTCGTGAGTAAACAGACAGTGGCTGTTTAAAAAAGGTTGACAGTGGTCTGCCAACAAGACCCATGGCCAGCTGAAAAATTAAGTAAATTGTCCCAGTGACCAGCAGGGGTACAGCAAATGGGTTTTAATGAATGCAGAAATAAACATACCATTCTGGCAATCAAAGCAAACAACTATTAGAGAAATATTTTCCCAAGAAACAATTTCAAATGCAGCATTCTGTAACCAAGTTATTGTCCAACAGTAACTAATGATACAGTAACAGCTTTAGGAGAGCACTTCCACCATCATTTGGTGCTTTACCTCTGAGGCGTTTCCTCTCATTCACTTTTAACCTCTCAAAGAAATCAAATAGAAGCTGAAACTTATACCAGGTCATCAAGCGCCTTCTTCTGAGACGACAATATTTCCCACGTGGTTAGAAAGGCACTAATACTGTTTCTCTTGCCCCGTCCTGCTGCCCAGACAGTGACACATCCTGTTGATTTCCACCAATAGAGACCATAACGAGCTCCTTCCCGTCTGAGTGCGTTGGGAGACACAGCTGTGATGCAAACTGATTACTCCATTCGTCACCAAACACAGCTCAGTATCCTCTTTCACTTATAGTTTATGAACATCAGGGGCCATTTCAGAATAGATATTAGGAAAATAAAGCATCGCAGCACCTTATTGAGTCTTTTATAATACTAAGTAAACACATCATATCAAATATCCATGGAGGTGAGACACTGAACCACATATTCATATTGTTGCTTATAACAAGTCTTGGCAGAATCACTAATGACCATTGTGTTTATAACAGATTTAATACAACGCATCGAGCACTTATATAGTATGATTAACTGAACCCAGTATTTTGACATGTTTTATGTAATCATCTGAACAATATTCCCTTTATTTCTTTCCATTTTTTTTTAAACTGCTGCTTTGATGTAGAAAGATGACATCTTGAGTTGGAGTGCACAGAGGCGCATGTAAAAATGGCAAAACTGTAAGAAAAAACGTACAGTACAGAAGTAAGAATACAAGTAAGAATAAAGATTAAGAATATAAATGACAGGATAAAGTATTTTATAAAATATATAAAATAAATGGAATTACAAAAAAGTAAAAAAAAAAAAAAAAAAGTAATGAAAAATTCCTGTGAGGGCCCGGGGTTTGACAAATGAAAAATCACATCTAAACAGGACAATGCAGCGATTTGTTTATTTATTTATTTTTTTAAAATAAATAAACTAATTTCATTCAGATTTCAAAGGTTTAAGCAACACTGTCAATAGTAAAACCATAAAAATCAGTATTCAGCATGTCTTTACGATGGGTTTAGCACATAATATGAGATCCAAGGCAGAAACAACATAGCTTCTGAATGCAACATCACAGCTTCGAGGCTATTAAAGCTCCTACATTGTAAGTAATTTTCACTTTTCAAAAAGACAAATGGTTTTAGATATCAATTATCAGATTTGGAATTATGAGACATTCATGTGTTTTTATTACCTGCACTGATAATGGCTGCCTTCTTATTTTCTTTCAGCATGGCAACAGCTTGTCTAGTTCCTGTTTTGTAGCCGTTATGCTGGTATAGCTAATTTCAACATGTGATATACATAAGAGGCCAACAGATGAACTGTAGCCGTGTTAGAAGCAGCTCAACACCTTTTCCCTTTGCAGCGACAACTATATTCCTCTGGCAGAGGATATATCCCCTTCTGAAGAATGTATTTGTCATGTATATAATGGCTATGTCAACGGGGAGAGCAAGCTTATACAGGGATACTCTCTTAGGGACAGTGGGAATGATGCAAAGACTTAGTTACTTGTCTGCATGCCAAGTGATGACATTTTAGCCAACAAAAGCCGAGAGACATGCCCTTTCATTTAGTCAAAGACGCAAAATTATTTGTGTGCCATTCAAACTGCTACAGAGGGCTCACTCTGACGGCACCCAGTCTAGATTGATTTCACTCCAGATAAAGGATGTTCAGATCTTATTCTGCACGGAAAAGTCATCACTAGGTTTAGCGTAGTTTCAACAAAACGGCGGATTTGGAAAACGAAGGTGATTCATTGTCTTCCGTGACCTTATCCATGTATTTCCACCAAAGCTGAGCCCACAGACATGCTTGACCTACTAACATTTTATCACCGTACTTATGTCGCCTTTATTTGACATGTATGAGGAACTTGAGCTGGTTTTGAACTATATGTAACACGTCATACACAGGAGCTCCTATGTGATGCACATGGGAAAAGGCGTTGAGCTGATAAGGAAACATAAATAGTGTTGACATACCCACTGTTGTTTTGCTAAGCTCTCAAAAGACAGTGGCATAAAAGATCAGAAAGTCTACAAGACCACACAGCAGTATGATTTCAAAGTGTTTGACAGATGAGTGGAAACATAAAACAAAAACCACAGAGGAAGAAGACTTCAAAGAAGCCCATATGAATGAATGTATTGTCAAAAACGTGTTTACTAGCAGTCAGTTTTCATGTAAAATCAACATTGTATCAACTTATTCCTTTATTCATTCATTTGCAGTACAATATAATAAAGTTGCCAATTTATGTAATATCAAGCTCAAGGTTCATTGTTTCTGTTCAGCCGGGTGGGATAGTGACAATTCAGTGCAATTAAATAAATACATAAATGAGTAAATCTCCATCCTAACAGGATGGTTAGTCTCATATTCAGTTTTAAAATTTCACTCTTATTAAAGTAACGGAAAAGTATGTAAAGTTAAAGGAATGGAAAATAGTACAATACAGTGTATAAAAAAATTCTGCCAGTGGGGTGAGATTCAGGAACTGAGGAACTGAGATTAATGTCACCATTTTGAAACACGGCAGACCACAGCAAAATGACAGATGCCTCAGAGAGATTTTCTAAACAAACTCATTTGCACTGGAAAGAAGTGGAATTATCTCACCCCAATGGTTTTAAGACTGTTTTGCAGTAAGAAGATTACCGTTTTAAGAGCAATAAGATTTTTAAGACTCATTTCCGCAATAAATTACCTGATTATTGTAAGAATGACGTGACGGCTCAAAGCAAAAATTGGGGAGTCACCACCATTGGAATTTTAAGCATGATTTATGTGATAAAAAATATTTTTTGTTAGATTTTAATCATTTTAAATGAGTATGCTTTGCCCATACTCATGATTAGAGATATTTCATTCAGTTAATTTAAGAAACTGGGGTGCTTCTTTTTGTGACACAATAGTTCCTTTTGATCTATTAAGAAATTATCACCAGTTTTGGGATAAAGCAAAAGTTAATCCATTAGTAGTGTTCATGTTGTTTGTATATACGGGTGATGAAATTTCAGTCCAATTAGGCCTTTGTACACGTTCAGTGTGAATTGGGGCGGAAAAAAACAGTAAGGTGATAAAGATGAATATGGGCCCTGTACCCCGCTGTGAATGTAAGCCCTGGAGGAAGAGGCAGTGCAACATTTTGAGGATGTTTTTGTGTCTCGTGGCATTTAATTTCAGTCATAAAATATATGCCATTTGGGGGATGCTTATATCCAAAGTGCCTTTCAGCAGCGTGAGAGCACACAGCAGCTGACTGTGTTAATGATGCTCTACCCATCAAGCTACCCAGGACCACAATTATACCTTTAGGCCAATAATTAGGAGCCACTGGGGGAGGTGGGGGCACTCGCCCAAACAAACACTGCCGCTGTGCAGGCATGTGCTTGGAAATAGATGCAGATATACTGCAGCTATTTTAAGTATATAAAAGGGAAGGTCTTAATCCAAGGGCCTCTTCAGCAAAGTCAGGATTTCAGTGATGGAAGCTTAAGGATATCGTTGCATTACAGAATCACACCAAAAGTACATCATTTGCATAAGTGCGGCCCATTTATTGGATGATGCATACACACTCTGAATAGCCTAATAAGAACTGACAATATTAACATGTAAACTTTTTGCCATAAACTGGTCCTAAACTGGTCCCACACCCACTGATGCACTCTGGGTTGATATGTTCTTTAACGTGAAAAATCTGATGCAGTAATCTTATAATTTCTGAAAAACGCTTATTATTGAGACACTAGAACAATACTGATTTCTCTTGATATGTGAGGATTAAATTTACTCCACTAGGGGAAACCCTGACCTGCAATCCATATCATTCATACTAGCGAGGACAATAGTTTCCTTTCATGGTCAGTGTGTGTGCTTGTCTTGAACAGCTAGTGCTGTGCTTGTTAGCATGATAGACAGCTGCAGTACCGCCAGCAGAGTCAAATCAAAAGCACATGCTAGATTGGTATCCGTGTGAATGAGTGTGGGCCTCCTCGTTCTACCAGAGAGGTGAGTGCACTTGACCTCTCCTTTGTGTCCTTGTAATGCCACTGAGCAATACAGCAAATGAAGCAACCTGAAAATGCTCAAGGCTCAGGGCGAAAAGAGGAAAGTGAGATGAAGCATGTTTCATTTCTTTATCTTATTGAGGCTACCTTTACATACAGACGTTGTTTTGATCAAGTTTCCTCAACATGCAAAGAAGACTGTCCATAATATCCATGTTTTCTTGCACATTAGCAAAAACGCATCATCTGATTTTACATGTTGAGCAAATAGCATTTGAAATTTTGAAAATGGTGTATGAAAAAATTGCTTTTAGAGCCCTGGGTAAATAGACGTATGGCCATCCTGTATTACTGGCTGTTTTGTGACAACAGCATGAATTGGATATACCATTTTCTTCATCATGTGATTGTTAGCAAGTCTAGGCAACTTAAACAAGTTTGGTTAGGGTTAAAATTACAATCTAGTTAAAGTTGGGGTAAGGGTAAGTTCATGGTTAAATCACCTCGACCCTACATTTCCTCTGTGTTCTTTCAATGTCAAACTACAGGCTGTTTATAATTGTGTTTCCTCTGTGTAATCCATTTGTGGTGGAGATATGTTTTCTCTCATTTTGGAGTGCATCATTTGACAGATTCATCCTCCTGTGGGGAGGGATGATCCATCTCTGTGAGCACAGTGTGGGAGAGTGGACGCTTAGCAGTTTTTATGTGACAGGCATGTTTTTTTACTGTCAAGTGTGACAAGAAATGACACACCAACACTCCATTTGCACATCACAGTACCTACACTTTGTTTCTGTTTGTGCAGCGCTGGTAATGACAATCCAAAATCTCACTGGGGGCAGGAGGCCTCCAAAGTTGAGGTAAATTAGTCATATTTGACAGAGAACAGGAACAAAAAAGTCTGTTATATTTCAATCAATTCTTCATTTCCAGTAAAAAAAAAAAAAAAAAAAAAGAAAAGAAAAAAAAAACCCTGCCAAGTCCTGCTTTCACTGGTTCGATGCTATATGTGTTTGAAAGACAACTATGTTATCCCTTCTTTATTAGAGATGAATTGGGAACACCCTAAGAAAAAAACACATTGTAATGCATTATACATGAGTGTGAAAAATTGAGGAGAATCTCTGTGTTCAGTGTTGAGATTACACTGTGCTCCCCATGGAAAATCAAAAATATCAAATGCACTGCTGTTATCACTTACAGGCTGAGCATCTATTGTGGTTGTGAAATAACAATGGTAGCTGACATTTCCTTTGTTTATATTGAGCCAAGATTCTAACACCGATGAAACTACAGAAGTCTGCTGGTATGAAATCGTCTGCATTGCTGCTTTTGGAAATTTAATGCCTTTGGTTTTCCTTCCCATGCCCAGCCCTTTATGCATCACAAATGGCCAATGGGAAGCTATATGTTCACATGTAATGTACACAGCTTTCAGGCCTCTGCCAAAGTGGACCTGAGTGCTGTTGTTTAACAATGTCGTTCTCCTCAGGTATGCAAGGTGATGAAAACTTCCAAAATGCTGCCTTTGACCTCCATGGTTGCCATGTTCCATGGAGTGAGATGCTCTCCAACTGATAAGATGCACATCAGCTAACCATTTAGGGCATATACAGTGATGAAATAGTGAAAAATGAAAGAAAAGGGCTCTAGGCAATCTGGGCAATGAGTTGGAGCACTCTAGATGGCTATCAGTCTGCAGTGAAATGATGTACTAAATGCCACCTCCATGTCTTGACCAAGACATGGAGGTGGCATTTAGTACATCATTGTAATCGCAATTAACTCCGGATTAGCTAAGTCCTTAAAAATACGAAACTGCCATTCCCTGAACTCTTTACGCCCAATTCTTAAACAGTCCAACAAGTTAAACATCAGAGCAGCGAGATGTCCTTTGGTACGAGTTGTTCCTATCCATAAAATTGGTGGATCACGATGGGTAAATGTTCTTGGATACCTCTCGGACAACAGGTTTGAGGATCAAAACCAAAATGAACATAACCGCAAGTGTTTGAACAGCCGATGGCAACCTTAAAGACGAGGGCGGACATCAAAGAACGTTCTTGATGCTTCTTCAGAAGTGTAAGGTAAGGGCGGGTAACGCACAATTCCTCTTTCTGATTACTCTTTAACTGTGCTCAGAAGAGTTCATGCAACAAAATAAAGTGCTTAATACTCTCAAGTCTTTACAGTTCAGACCAGATATGATCTTATGAGAGAAAATGATGTTATGAAAGCTTACGATGTACTGCAGGACACATTGCTGACAAGGTAGCACAGAGGCAATACTTATGAAAGGCATATGAAACTTCTTGGCCAGTAACAGTCAGTGGTGACAGATGGTAACTTTTCAAATGGAGAGAGAGAAAGTAAGAGAACAAAATGGCCCTTTTTGACCTAAATTCAGAGGGTTGGTCTGAACTGCCTTTCGAATGTCCTTTCTATCTCATATTCCATATTCACAGAAGTTCCTGTGTTTCCTCTGTTTGGATCTCATTGCGTCAGGCCTGTCCCATATACTGCTGTCCATATGGAGGATAGGACGCTTAGGGCTGGCTAATCCCTTAAAAGTCTGTGAACTTTGCTTTCTTTTGCTCTGCTCTCTCTTTTGCGGGCTCCTGTGACCGGGAATCAAAGTTTGGAGATCAGGTAGGAGGCCAGCAGTGGTTCGCAGCCCTGCAGAGCGGATCGCCTGCTGCTGTGCTGACTGAGAACTGGCGCACACAAAACATGAAAAGTGTGGATTCTCGGGGCCAAGGGCCTGCATGATGGGCTCTGCACTCCCCGACTGGCTGGGGAGAAAGGAACGGCTCAGTCAGCAAGCCAGGGCCACTGGAGCGATGAAAAGATAATTCTCCCCCCCACCACCATGGACCTCATGCGGCGTCAAACCATTTGTGAGCAGTGACAGAGCCAGATTGGGCCGAAAGGATATGAGTGGGAAACTTCAAAACCTGCTCATGTTTCTGCCGACGTGAAAGGATTTGTATAACACATTCAGATTTGATGGACTTTCCCATGTTCACTCTGGACAGCCCTTTTTTGTTGACATGTTCAAATAATGAAGCTCTTATGTGTTGGATCCCTTTTTCCCCCCTGCTCCTGAGTCCCGTTTCTAGTTGTCAGGTAGGGATGCTGTGCGGACCATTCCATCACCTGTCCCAAGCATATGGAGAACCGCTGACTCGCCGGCTTCGAGGAACCAGGGTGAGTAGCCATACTGCTGGTGGATCTCTGACTTTTACCTCAAACTACCCTGAACAACACAATCTACTGTTAGAGCTCAGAGATGCAAATCAAAAATGTGTTACGGTGCAATTACTCCATTAATTTAGCTGTTTCCTCACAACCGCGACTCTTATCTGTGACTGACAAGCATCTTGTGGTGATTATCTGGTAAGAGGTTTTCACAAGACAATGAGATCTCCAAACAGAGATAAGCCATTATAGTTTAGAAATGACACTGGTTATCAGGGCATTGTCCTGCATAATTTCTTATAACTTTGATGCCAAGGCTGCATAATTCATTGTGACATTTGTCTGTTTTGATACTGTTTGATAAGCATATCAAAGACATTCCTCTGAAGTCAAAACTATAATGAGAGTCTTTGGGAAAATCTTCTCTTCTGACTTCAATACCACAACAGAAGAATATCCTCACTTTTTTTTTCTGTGCAAAATGAATCAAAGATATGGCTGTTTTCATTTGCTGTTTTCTCATCTTTGAAGTGTTTGCAAAACTGGCATTCTTAATTTTACAGATTAAGTGCAGAGACTGGATTTTTGATTAAGCGCAAATACTCTTTCTCTTACAGGCGCTGAAATGGAACATATATTTTTGATTCTTCTACTGTTTAGTAAGGCATTATCAGTTGGAGCTCAGTTCAATGGATTCAACTGTGATGCCAACTTTCACAGCCGCTTCCCTGGTGAGGAACTCAAAGAAAACATGGATTTATCCTTTTTTTTTTTTTTTTCTTTTTTTTACAATCAAAGACTGGAATTAACATTTGTGTCTACATTGCATCATCTTCAAAAGAGGAAAGATTTCTATAATTTTGTTTACCTATAAACCAGTTCTTAAATCATGGTGATTATTGGGGACATTTTGGGTTTTTTGACCTAGATGTAGACCAAACTGCTGGGACGGTTTTTCTCCCCAGAATTCACTTTTAGAGGGAAAATTGGACATACATTCATAAATTAGACTTTGATTTTAATTCAGCATCAACATCGACATTTATATCAGCTCATTAAGATAGGTTGAGGTTTAGTGACTTGACCTGAAAATAGAAAACACTCACTTGGCTTTATTTTGTTGCTAATATCTTGAGAAGAAACGACCTTGTGACTTGTACTGATGCAAGAGAGTGCAGCAATAATGATGATGTCAGTATATGAAGATACTGTGTGTGTGTGTGTGTGTGTGTGTTTGTCTCTGGCAGCGGAGAGGGATATTAGTGTGTACTGCGGGGTGCAGACCATCACCCTTAAGATCAACTTCTGCCCTGTCCTCTTCTCCGGCTACACCGACACCGACCTGGCCCTCAACGGTCGCCATGGAGACGCCCATTGCCGCGGATTCATCAATAACAACACCTTCCCCACCGTTGTGCTCTTTAGTATCAGCCTGGCAACACTGGAAGCCTGTGGCAACTCCCTAGTGGTATGAAAGATGGAATGACATAATTTAATGTGTGTATGTTGCAAACTTTTTTTTTTAACTGCTGCTTCGAAGTGGCTACTGTGAATACTGTAGATGGGTTAGTCACTTTAGAGCAAGTAATGCTCTAAAAGTATTCAAAAGTCCTCAAACCTTGGCCTAAGATATCAGCTGATGTCGGATTTTGCAGATATATTTGGAATGAAGGTGCCAACAGAGGATATTGTGTGCTGACATTTCGTATCTTCATGGCCAAAGAAATCCCAAAATTTAGAAAGAATCAGTGTTGCTTCCAGACTTTTATCCTTGTCAAGGTTGAAACAGTATGTTGACCAAAAAACACACAAAGAAAATCTCCAGTGAAAGCTGCAGTGATGAAATTCTTTTGGGTGGGTCAGCCCAAAACATTTTAACATGATAGATGACAGCTCCTGCATTCCTGGGTCCCTTTTGTCGTTTTTACAGTGTGTGTCTTCTCATTCTCATGGATAACTGGCCAAACACAGACATCGTGATATCACATCAAGATTTTCACAGTGCAGCTGTACAGGAGTTAGACAGCTGGAAAAACTCTCCAACATTGACAGTAAATGTCAGGTTTTGGTGTCAGTTCTATCAGAATCAAACAGTGAGGGCATCTTTCAAGACTCACCGTTTGGCCCCAACATGCAGAGAGAAATCCACCGTAAGAGACGGCAGAGACTCTGATTTCGTCTGTTACTGTAGCCGTACAAGTCCAGAATGCAATGCAGCAACAAGTTGAGATGAGTTTTGAGAAGAGGGTCCCCTGCTGACATTACTATCACGACTGCTGCAGTTAATGCTCTTTCCACCTGCATATAGACTCAACAAGTGGATGTAACAGGTCCAAGCATGTTCTCTAAGGGATGGGAAAAGGCATTCTGGGAAATGTAGGGAATTATTTACCAGAGTAGAGACCAGTTAAGTTAAAATGCATACACTGAAAAAGTAAATTATCCATCACTTTATTACAAAGTAACTCCTGGAATGGCCTGAACATCACATATTGATGATATCTAGCACTGAAAGATCAAAGATTGGGAATTTTCCTTTAAGGCAGGAAGAGGCGAGTTTTCACGTGGTTAGACTTCTCAATTTTTTTAGTTTTTTTTTGGGGGGGTGGGGGGTGGGGTGAATATAAGGGCAATATCAAAGTAATATATCAGTCCGTCCCAGTAATAACTCTATTGCCTAAACTCCAACTGAACCTAACTTCCCCTGAGAGCGATATTTAAATTTAGAAAAAAGAAAAAAAAAAAAAATCCTCTCAGCATATTATACTGTGAGGCAGCCGAAGTTTTGGCTCCACCAGGAAGCCACAGTGATGCCACCTGCTTGCATTTGTTTTGAAAAAACGTTATAAAAAGTCACCAAGTCACTGTGTCTCGACTGCAATCTTGTACAATGAAATGTCACAAAGTCCTAGATGATTGTCTGTAATTACCTGCCTGAGTAGTGTATCTTTAATGCCAGCAGACACGGGGGGCTCAAAGAGGAACCTGACACCGCGTTGAAGTCAGAAAGCTCTTAGAACAAAGATTGGAGCGGCACAGCGGCCTGTCTAGTTGACTGTATCCACGCTTTAACGCCGCATTCACAAATATTGGAATGCAGACCATGTGGACCCAACCATGATACAATTACGTTGAATGTGAATGTAATTTGCCCGTCCCGCAGACTAATGAAATGAAAACCATGCACACTTGCCACTAAATCACGGCCATATTTGATGTAATTGTATAGTGGTCGATTCTACGTGGTCTGTATTCCAATCTTAGAGAGTGTTGCTTTAATGCTGACATGCTGCGCTCGTCCTGCATGGGAACGAGGTCCAGTAATCCTCTGAAGGGAATGTGGTCCCTGCGAGGATGTCTGTTTTTTAAAAAGGAAGTTGAAAGTGGACCTTTTTGCTAATACCCCCTCCTTCCCCTTCTCCCAATTTTGCTGAGTGAGTTAGACTGAGCGAGACAGTTTCTTGAGGGTCCATTCTCTGATAAGCGGGGATTGAGCTGGGGATTAGCGGGGTGCATTAGTATGCTCAATAGTATGTGTGATGCTATCAACCTTTGTCCAGTCTGCCCAGGGTAAGATAACAGCTGTGAGTGAGTGAGACGGGAGGAGGAGTGTTACCCACACCGATATGGTTTGTTGCAGGTTTCCACAGCTCAAGGACCCAACGCATATGGGAACCTGTCGCTGGTGCAGATTGGAAACATATCAGGGTACATCGATACACCAGATCCTCCCACCATCATCAGCTACCTGCCAGGGCTGCTGTACAAGTTCAGCTGCAGTTATCCTCTGGAGTATCTGGTCAACAACACACAGCTGGCCTCGTAAGTCACATAGGCAAGACCACTCTCTCTGTAGAAGGGGCTCGATAGTGATGTTTTATAAGCAGCTGGGGAAGCCTAGTCGATTCTGTGGGTCTAACGGAAGGCCGATGGGGGGTAAATATAATTCTGACAGCGATTTCCTTGAGTGATCTCGAAAATCTACAAACACCGTTTTGTTCAGAAAACAGCTCTCAGAAAGGTCAAGGAAGGACACTTGGAAAGCTGAGTACTTCCAGTTCTAAAAGCTAAAATAACCATTAATGGACCCTGTCCTAGTTCTGAATAACTCTCAGTTGTTCATTCTTTGCCTGAGCAAAACAATTTTTTAAACAAGTCTGTTGTAGAGAAGACATGGGAATAAGGTAGGTCTGTGCAATGTATCAATATTAAATGGATATCGTGATATAAGACTAATATCCTCTGGGATTTTGTATATTGTAACATCGTGATATGACATAAGTGGTGTCTTAACATGCTTTTAAAGGCTGTATTTAAAAAAAAAAGAGAGATGCAATTTTCTGACTGTTCTAGCTGTTCTGTTATTTGCCTCTACCTGCTTGCACATGATAAGCACATTACTAATAAGTGTTCATCAAAAATGTCACTGTGTAAACTATTTTGTGAATGCACCAATAATCATCTCTGCAATGTCGTTAAAATATCGATATCAAGGCACTGGGTCAAAAATATCATGATACTGAGAAATAAATGAGAAGTATTTGTGAGTAGAGCAAAATCCTTTCACAGAATGTCAGAACCTATCTTATTAAATAAAGATCGACAGATAGACGGAACGCAAATGTCACCAAAAATGTTGGATAACAGTCAGGTTCTAAAACATTTTCAGCAACTTTCATCTTCTTATCTTTATTAAAGGTCGGCTGCCGCAATCTCAGTGAAGGATAGCAATGGCACCTTTGTCAGCACATTGAGCCTGCTGCTTTACAACGTAAGTTCACATCATTCATGTCTAAATATATCTGTCATTTGAAGTACGGGGGGGCTGGAGACAAAGCCACGTATTAAATATTAATTAAATCTGACACATCATAGAGGGTAAAGATACTCTGGAGATACAGTATATGAAGTCATTTGTATAGCATAGGCAGCTGCAGCACAGGAAGAATAAGGAGGAGCCATCCACAAGTCTGGGAATACTACCGCAGGCTCAGAAATCCTTTATATGCTGCCCAGGTAGCCAACAAATTACCTTTAATCCTGTAATTGAGGCAGATTATACTCAATTTACCCTCGGTTCATTTCAGAACTTATGGTAACGTCACTTGCCGATTTGAATCAAATACAAGTAAATGGGGTGCTGTGGGAGCCAGATGATGGATATACTGCAGCTCATAAATTGCAGTGAAATTGAGCAAATCTTCTGCAAGGTAGCAGGGGGAAAAAGCCAAGAAATGTGAAAAACATCCTGAAATACCTTTGTTCTTGTTTTTTTCTTGGGGGTGGTACACAGGACTCGTCGTACGTTCAGCAGTTATCCATCCCCATGGCTGGACTCACACTGAAGACACGGGTGTTTGCAGCCGTAAAGGCCACCAACCTGGATCGGAGGTATTTCATCGACCTAAATTAAACCTTTGTCTAATCTGAGCAGCGCTGAACGGAGTCAGAGAGGGTTTGTTAATGCAGGATTCTTCATCAAATCCCTTTGAACATCTGATCCATCATCATCCGAAAGGCAAAACTACTCTTAGGGGTTTGGACACCTAACTACTTTTACAACCTTCTACACAATTGTGGGATTTTACATTGCAAACAATACAATAATTTGCAACCTGGTGTCATTCCTGTGCAAAATAAAACAAAGCACAATCCAGTAATCCCACACAGAGACTGAGTATGCCATTTCTGCATGGAGTAAATCTGTAAGTGGGGCAGTAGGATAACACATCAGTGTACTGCACAACATGAAAACAATAGGCACAGCTTACCTTTATGTGAGGCTAGATTCTACATGGAAAACAAAAATCTTTTTACACTACTATCTACGGTAAGTGTAAGACAGACTTTTAAGTAGTATTTTTTTATCCATGGGTGACAAATGCAGCAAAATGCACAAACAACAGTCACAAATACTTGAAATGTGATCTTCGACACCCTATAAATAGACGTCATATGTGGAAGACGAGGCTGTTAACTGTGCCACTTGGTTCACCTGAGAAGGACCTTTGTGTCTTAAGGCCAGCTGGTCCTATTGATGACAAATGGAGGGCAGGGCTGCAGCTATGACAACACAATGTGAGAGCTTTGGGCTTGTCCAACACTTGGACTTATCTTGATATTGGAGAACTTTTCCTCTTTGGGCTCATAAATCCTGCCCAAAACCAACACGAATAATCTCAGAAAGTTGTATGAAAATCAATCACTGCCATTGTTCTCAGTGTCCACATCTATAAAAGTCTTTTTTTTTTTTTTTTTTTTTTTTTTTGTTAAAAACTCCGGTTTGGTTGAAAATCACCTTCTAATGCAATGAAAGTAAACAAATTAGCAAATACATTCTGTTATATTTCCGTGAAGTGACACATTTGTGATTTCTCCAAGAAATCTACCAAATCCCATGACTTTCCCTGTCTGGAACCCATATTCCAAATTTCATGATGCCCCATAAATTCCATGATAAGCGGGAACCTTGTTAACATTTATGAGAGATCACTCGCATTTTGCTGTTGGACAGAAATGGCTCTTGACCTTCTACTTGAACTCATCCCCACTTTGGCCTTGGACTCATGGCATGACTTTGGTCTTGGATTTGCCTGTGTGAGGTCTTTGTCTGTGTTGTGGTCATTTGATCTTGCCTATAGATCTACTGGTGGCTGGGGAAAAGACTTTGCAATGAAGTGAGGGTGTCAGCACATGATCTTAAATGACAGCACTGGCTTTGGGGGAATATGGCTCTTTGGTTACCTTGCACGGTATCTCACATGTGGATTGGTCCTAAAATAATCTCTGTGTCTCTGGTTGACAATTTGCTTCAATATGCTGGCCTCAACATATGGCAGATTCAAATATGAAGAAAATCCTTTACTAATTCAAAGTTGTTATTCGTTTTTTATTCCATGGTCTGTAGATTCATGTGATCTGGAAACAAATTCCCATTTGCCATCCAAAGGTAAAACTGTGAATATGAGCCAACAGCACTGCCAGTTTTGAGCTCGGGTTAATTTTACTAAAATGATGTCCTGTGCACAGAAAACAAATTAATGCTTGGGCATCTCCTGCTGCTGAAAGTACAATAGCTCCAAAGACTGCATCATTTTTGTCATATTTACCAAACCCGAGCAAGCTGAGCAGATGTAGATTTGCTATTAAAATTAACCGACCATCGGGCCTTAGAGTTGCTGCAAGGTCTTATTACCTTATTTGTACAATAATACTATCAATCATTTAACATACAATGCAGTGTTTGCATGCATACTGGACAGAGCTATCGACCAGAGACACAGAGATTATTTTGCCACATATGGTGCAAAGTGACCAATTAGCCAAAATCCATAGCGTAAACTTTTAAATATACATATATATATCACATATACTTTAATGACCTTGAGCTCTGTTTTTTTTTTTTTTTTTTTTTTTTTTTGTAATCCTTAATCTAAAATAGATGGAACGTTCTCATGGACTACTGCTACACCACTCCCTCTGGAAACCCCAATGATGACCTCCGCTACGACCTTTTCTTTAGGTAACTGTGAAATTTGAAAACGTGTCTTTGATATTATCCTCAGTCGGATTTCCATGTTGCTCTCGCTCTCTGTTCCTGTAATACGCTCTGATTTCCTGCCCTGAGCTAGCTGTGAAAAAGACCCGCAGACCACTGTGTTTGAGAATGGGAAGAGCCAAATGGGCCGCTTTGCCTTTGAAGTATTCCGCTTTGTAAAGCACAAGAACCAGAAGATGTCCACCGTCTTCCTGCACTGTGTCACCAAGCTGTGTCGAGCAGACGACTGCCCGATGCTCATGCCGGTGAGGCTGACTCAGGGCACTTAAACACACACACACTGGACAAAATATTAGGTTTTTACACCTACATGGAGACATTACCCACATCTCAGTTGCCTCAAGGCTTAAAAGTGTTTCTTAAAACCTTTGATCTTCATCTCCCTTTCATGACTGAAGTACATTTAATAGATTCAATCCATAAAGACCTCACCTACTCACTCTATTACATGGAAAACGCCAGCAGCCCTAATATTTTCACCAACACACAAAATCACTGAGTCACAATAGCAACCTGTATGTTTCTAGTCATTGCCAGACAAACCGAGTCCCGAGTTATTAAAAGTCAAAATGGACCTTACACCAATAATCTGGCCTGATTATGTCAACAAGAAGTAGTTCCTGGATGATTTCTGACACTGCACATAAACAGAGAAACTCTCAACCATTTGTGCCACAAGCAAAAGTAGACAGCAAATATTGTGATATTAGTTTAGTTTTTATTTATTTTTACCCAGTGATTAATAATTCATAATTATAAAAAATGCAGTATTTACAGTGTAGAATAAATGTGGTGTTCAAAAGAGTACAAATACAAATCAGATCCTGACTATATTTACATTTCATATGACAATATAACCAAAAGTGCTTTGTAAACAAACAGTTCAAAGGGATGACAAAGACAGCCAATAAAATAAACATCAGAAAGTGACACAAAAATATGGGCACTGAGCAGTGCTGGTAGGGACTATGCATTATTTTTTATGCATTATTTTTTCTCCCTAATGTCCAGCCAACCTGCTGACAATCAAATCATGAAACACCGGAACACATCGTGTCTTTTATTTAGATATAATCGCCTAAAAATGCATATCTGACATCCTAACTCATTTTTTCTCCCCTTTTCTTCTTTTTCAAGATCTGTGGCAGCAGAAAAAAGAGAGACATCTCAGAGGGGAAGGAGTCAAACGCGGTATCTGGAAACGCCGTCATTACTGCCGGTCCTATCATCACTCGGAGTGGTACAGTCTGATAACATTCCTCCTATTTTATCCCTTTCTCCTCCGAGTCCACTCCTCCCAGCTCTCTCACACCACCTCCCTCCATCCTGAGCCACTCTAAGATTTCCTCACGTTATTCATCTCTTTCTCAACTCCACGCTGAAACTCAATACTTACAGTGCGGCACCGTGAGCCCTGTTAATCCCTTGTTTAAACTGTACTCACATGCAACACTAAGCTTCTACTCCTCTGTATTTTCTATCATTTTCACCCGCTGGTTACATTTAGGACGATGTTAAAATATTAGTAAGGGTTTCAATCGATTGGATAGCATATTAAATAAAAAGTGAATCTTCAGGCTTCATATCACCATGAAGGCTGATGGTGAGAACGTGTCTGAGTGACCTAGTTCATCTACATTAGCAGCCTTTCAATAGAGCGCCTGGGGGCATCCCACTGAGTCATGCACTGTAAGAGAAATCGGTCAGTGTGTCATTGTGCTGTGTACAGTATACTGTACTATACATTATACATGATCCTGTCGTATCCTTAAATGGCCTTTTTTTGTGTGTTGTTTTGCAGATGAAACGCCAACTAACAACTCTCAACTGGGTAAGCCTTTACGTTCAGCCTAGATTCTGCAGACAAGAAAACATTTCAGAAGGACTTTTTTTTTTTAGATATAGAGCCAATTCAATGAACAAAACATTTATACTGTATATCATCAATCTGTGATGTTCATTATGTTCCAGGAGTTATTTTGAGACTGATTTTGTTTTTCGGTGAACCCAGTTCATCTCAACCTACTTTGTGTACATTTAGTTTAATAATTATAATAATAAGAATAATAAGAATAACCCACGCCCCTTATTCAGATCTTAACATGTCGTGGCTGTATTATGGGCTACTGAGGCTACAGCTCGCGGAGGAATAGGCCTTATTTGCTGCAGCCATTTTGACATGAAATGGCAGGTAAACACAGGTGTTGCTAATGATGTTAATTAAGCTTCTGGTCCACTGAAGTGTATCGAGGGAGATTTCAGTGAAGCAACATGAAACAGAACCTCGGTGTCAACAGTAACACCTGTGTTTACCCTGCAATTTTCACCTCAGAATGGCTGCCGTGGAAAAGGTCTGTTGGTATCTGCCTCTTGTACGATGGATTTGTCTCAGCTCTGTTCCATGGAGGTAGTTTCCATGGCTGTTGTTAGACTAGCCCGACTAATACCCTCTTAGAGACTGTGTAACATGCCACTGACCAAACTCACAGTCTGCGCTTTGATGAGAGGCATTAATATAAAAATATTAATATTATGACTTTTCTCAACACTGGCTATAGTCTCCATTCTCAAATTAAGCAGTAGAACAAGAGAGGCTTGTGCGTTTTAGGAAATCACATCACGGCTGTGAGGTTTTTCACTGTAACAACAGAAGCCTCATTTTTATACAACAGTTACGATTTTGTAGCAGCAATATTGTTTTTGTCTCACATAAAACGCTAAAATTAAGTTGCATTTACCATTTTTAATACCGTTTTAATGCCAAAAAAAATTCCCCAATCTAGAACTTGTTTAGAGACTGCTTGCAGCCGACATGCAGAATAACCTTCAGGTGACGGAGAATCAGCTGTTAGTGATAGTTTGATAGCTTTGTTTGACAGCTGCTGTAGTGGACTACAACCAAAGATGCGCTGTGCAAAAGATGACACACTGCAAGCTGTGTCAGTCGTGTGAAATGGTGCTCACTTCCTGTCTCACTGTCATCCGCCACCTCGACTTGCCAGAGACAGCTGGTGTTGTGAACGTCGTGTGAACGTTGTGCAGCCTACTGCCGCACAAAGCTTGGGCATTTTTGATGGACTGACCATGTCAAAACATTACAACACTGGATACAGTACTAATGTAATGTTTGTGCCTTATTTTGCTTATTTTTTTCACTTCCAAAAACAGTTAAGTAGTATTATTAAGCAAAGAGAAACAAGTTCTATTTGAATTTTAACTATTGATTTATGGTTTCACATACAAGTGCCTTTAAATTTCTGTTTATCCGGTTGGAAAGCAACATGGGCAGCTCTTCAGTGAAACCAGAGGTGGTTCAGTAACAACAGAGAGAAAAGATGTCTGTGCTGCCAGATCTTGCGAGAGCCTGTTGCGGAGACGCAAACAAAGTTCATTTTCTCCTGATATTTTTGTCTGAAAAATGCTATTTCAGTGTCAGGACGTCTTCTACAGGGAAAGTGGCAAAACCCACATGAAATGACTCTGAGTGAGCCTTCTCTTTTCTAAACTGTCTCTGGAGGCTCCCATGATTTTACAGTAAATAACACACAGCTCTCGACCAATCAGATTGCTTGAACAGTAGCGTCTGTTGTATACATTTTGTTTAAAAAGCAGTTTAACAGGAAATGTGGCACTAGTGTGTTCAAAGTTGACATGACTCACTCAACACATTTCCTCCAGTTGGAGTGAAGTCATGTTTTACATAACTAAAGCACTGAAAACTCTCTTTTGCTGCAGTCTTTTTTTCGGTGAATAATTTAACTCTGTTGAAGCCAGTCACTATTGTGCAGACGGTGAGAATTTGGTCAGTTTCTCCCTGTATGATTCTTTTAATGCTGGTGCAAAATGGTGAGGCTGGAAAAAAAGCCATTTTGAGGCACTGAAACCAAAACCCGATGTTAACAGCTGATGTTTTATGTGCATGTAATATTTTTCTGTGCTGCAAATATCCTGTCATGGTGGCACGCCATCTGTTTGAAGAGTTACAGGTGAGAGAAAATTACACCAAAGACAATGGACATCGCCAAACTATGACAGTGTACTAGGGCCATTGTAGGTTTAAAATAATAATAATAATAACAATAATAACAATAATAATAATAATAATAATAATAATAATAATAATAATAATTAAGGCGCTAGGGATGGGGGTAATATTCAGAGAAAAAAACAACAACTGAATTTTCAAGATTTGAGTTGTAAATAATATGAGAAAAAAACTTATTTTATTATTTATTATTATTTAACTTATTTAATTTATTAAAAAGATGCTCACAAATTTATGAGAAAAAACTCAGAAAGTTTGAGAGTATTAATTCACAAATTTACAAGCAAAAAGGTTTTTTTCTTGGAAATTTACACCTTTAATCTTGGCAATTCTAATATTTTTTTTTTCACAGAATATCACGCCCCCTCAATGGTCCTAGTCCACCGTCGTACTAAGCGGCTGTCTTTAACCGTGTTAAAATATTTTCCTTCAAAGTTCGTATGAGAACACAGTTGTGCTAACATTAATAGAAATATTCCATCAGTCTGAGGGGCCTGGGATGTTTCTTTGTGTTGTTGCTGCTTTAGCCCAGCTGAAGGCTCCTGCGTTCCAGATGAACACGGTGACCAGCGCGCTCATCTCAGGCCTCATCATTCTGGGCGTCATGAGCGTCTGCTTCTTCATCTTCTCCCTCACCCTCCTCAAAGGCAAAAGCTCCACGGCCGGCGGCCTCTCGGGCGTTCGCAACCCGGCCTTCAGCTGAGCGCCAGAGTCGAGCCCGCGGCCGACACCCTTCCAGCAACCATTTACGGCGCACGCTGAGCAAGGTGCAAACGAATGGTGTTTTACGTGATGTTTAAAGGAGAATAAAGGCTACATGTTGATTTAGGCAAGTGTTAACAGTCTGTACAATGTGCATTAGCGTAGAAATAGAGGAGGACTTTTTATGTGTTGTACTGTACTTTATTTTTGGCTTTTTTTTTGTTTTGTTTTGTTCCAACCCTGTGACAGGCCAGGCTGTTGTCTTTCTGCCTGTGATATTTCGTCAGGCAGATTTAACCCAAAAGCTGGGACACACATAACTTTATTCAATACCTCAGCTATACAGCTTTTCAATTGCAGGGTGTAGGATCAGTAACAAGATATATACATAGTAGTGTGTAAACGACTGGCTAAGCTTGCACCTCAACGTTAACAGGAGCCCTTCAATGAAATACGACAACCGCTTCTCAGGATGAGAGAAGCTCTTAAAAATACTCTTGTCAGAAATTGAAATTTGATTAAGTGAGATAACAGAGAGCCTCAGGCATGGACATCAAGTTGTTAAGACTCTGAGACCAGTACGCTTAAGGGTTTCTTGACCTAAAATCTAACTTTAAAATCATATTGATGTAAGAATTAAAATAAATCTTTAATTTATTACTGTTGCTCTCATTAGAAGGATAGTATGTTTAATCGATATAGGCTATTCTCTGTTATATCAAGAAGTAGCTCACTAGACAGCATATGAAGTCGGTGGCAATAAACTTATTTGTCAATTTGCATTTGTATATGTACCCCAATGTACTGGCATATTACTCTTCCAATATGTGTTTTCATACAGTAAAATGCCTTTGATACTCTATGCTTTAATGATGTACAAAGCATGTGCATATTGCAAATATTGCACTTTTACTTGTGATTAAAACTTGCCCAGCGCAGTAAAGCCGATTGAATTTCATTTCTAACGTTGACCGGAGGATTTCGGTCGTATTTTGCTCGGTGGCGAATTTCGCGCTGTTGCATTTCACTTCCTAGCTAATGACTCATAAATGACACTCTCTCACCCCAACCAACACCATCTTTGAGATGAAAAGAGATAAAAGGTAAACAACTGTGAGCTCCAGCTAAGACACTCCGCTCACAGTCAGCCATCTGAGGTAAATGTCAGATCCGAGAGGGAATCCGCTGGCTGATGAATGCTGCTGCTAATATCACATAAAGATCTGATCTTCCTGCACTAATTGAAAACATATAAATATTTGATGAGACTTAAGTCTGCCTTTTGACTTCAGCGCTGATAAAAAAAAAAAAAATAAAAAACCTGTTGTGGCTGAGGCGAGAGGAGCGAAATCGAGCGGGGGTTCATCTCTGACACGTGCTTGAGGTGTGTATTAGATAATACACTGCATTTTGCACAGCCTTGGGCATCAGCATTCAGTTGTAATAGTCAAATATTTGCACCCATCACTTCTTGGCAGGCCCTGAGTTGAGAAATGGACCAACTGACACAAGGAGATTAGATTAAATCCCTTCATATTGTAGGGGAATAATCCGATGTCCTTTCTTCCTCAGTCACAAGGTGTTCTTCTGTTACAAACTGCAATCCCCCGGTCTACACCTCTGACAAATTGCTGACGGAGATGGACAAAAACAAATGCGCTCAACTGCGTGACCCAGTATATTACAGGGAGCTCTCTGTGTCCGGGGGGGAAAAGGTTAGGCCTATTAGTTTCTATTTTGAATGTTTTTCCTTTATTATTAAAGATAACCCATTTCCACCTCTATCCTGCATCGTGTGTCGAGGTGTTTCAAGACGCTGTATCTCCTAAAGTGGGTGTAAAGGTTATTTGCTCATCAAAAACAGAATCAGAAATACTTTATTGATCCCAGAGGGGAAACTGGGTCAGTAGCAGTTGCTCAAATTCTCAAGGGAAGAATGTGAAATTATACGATTATAAGGAATAAGAACTCCAAAAATATGTGCCTTAGAAATTTGGGAAAAAAAGGTATGTGCGTTATGCATAAATATGTGCATTACTCCTTCAAAAATATTACAGCAATAAATAAATAAAGAGAAATTTTGCATTTATAAAAGTATACCTACCATGTATATACACAGGATTGTCACACTGTTCAACTGTTTAACATTACTGTTAAAAATCAAAATTCATCAGATTAAATGAAATATACCTGCATTACAAGTGAATAAATATAGAAAGTGACTGATTTCTTTAGTGGATTTACTTGTTGGTTGCATTGTCAATAGCTGACTTGCTTGCCAAACAGCTGCTCTTCCACAATTTTGGCAGGTTTGAAAAACTCATTTACTCATTTCTCCAAACATTTTAAATTTCTTTTCACATTTCCATGGAGTGCAAAATCTCAAAGGATTTCCACCTTTCTGCTAAAGATTTCTACATTAAATTGTTTTATTTCCCATCTTGGCTATATTGAACAAAATAGCGTAGACTGGGGTTACATAAAAAGATTCTTCACTTGGATTAGGTCTGCAGGGATCTTAATATCCTGCTGTCTTCTATAAAGAAAAGTGAAATATACTTGCATTTGACTGTAAAAAAAAAAAAAAAAGGAACTTTAGATGGCAGTTTACTCCTTGTACAATTATTTGTGCTGAAAAAGAGATGAAAATGACAAGATGCTGAGGACAGAGACACCGGCAGCATTTGTTCTCCAGCAGGGAGCCGGAGTTAAATTATAGAGCCATGATGTGTTGTTTTTTAGTTTCCACCTTTTCTCAGCGGTGTCCTTACCAGCAGTCATTAGCGTTGCCTAATGCTTACCATCCTCAAAATCTTAAGCCTACATACTGTATCTCATACTACAAGTGTGCTGCAGATTTGTGCTGAGAAAATGGGAGAGCTAAATTAAACTCAAAGTTGTGTAGTGTCCACCCGGCTTTACAGGACAACACATTGCTCTGCTGTGAAACCCTGTTCAGGAAAATAACACCTTTTTGTGGTCGGAACTCAACGGCAAAGTGGAGATGGCGTGTCTGATGTTTAATTCAAACCATCTTTTAACTCACTTGCGCATCACTTCAGGCTGTGGTTTCAAACTTCTGAGCCAGCTATCTGCGAAGTTAAAGGCTGTCTAATGGTAGACAGCAGAAGTTAATTGACTTGTAGCTCAGTGGTTCTCCACCATGTGCCATCAAAGCCTAAGAGTCTGCAGGTTTTCATTACAGCCAAACACTGCAGCAGCTGATTTCACTGAAAAGCACAACCACAGAGGGGGAAGTAATCAGTGAAACCGCCTGGTGTAGTGACTCTCCGGCTTTGATGGCACACGGTTGAAAACCACCACTGCAAGGACCATGAAATCTGTGGCAGGGTGCAGTCCTGATTAATGGGCTCATATTAACGAGCAGCCCTGATCCGTCCACTAAAGGTAGAATGTATGTCGCGTCCTTCAGGGAATGGTTAAAGGCAAGGGCGTTGTTTCAGCAAAAGCTGAGGTAGGGCAATGTGACCTGACGTGACAGGAATACTCAGTGAGGATGGGGTTTTAAAAAAATATGAACTTTCCTAAAAATTTATATTTAAAAGCTAAAATCCCAATTACACGCTGAGTCTCTTTTACTGGCCGGGTATATCTACACGTTTTTTTATAAATAAATCAATTAGAGGCCGGGTCTAATTGTTTTTGCTGTTACCACGGATGCAATTTTGGATTTGCAGTCAATCAATTAATATGTTATCAGATAGCCTCAGGTAATAGTCATACTTACTGCTTTATATAAACAATTTGATAGTATTTCCTCTCTTTGCTGGGCAAGAGTTCTGTAAAAAAGGAATTAAAGGCAGGTCTCCTACAGACGCCTGTCCCAAATATAGGAAGGCTGGATCCAGTGACTGAAGCGAATAAAAGCCCAGGCTATTAATTGAAGTTTTAAGGTATTTACTGCATGATTCAGGCTTTGACCAGCCAGAACAGAAGGATCTATTACTCTATTGGAAACTGTTTAAACAGACGGATAGATCTCTCTCACATTCACAGTGCCTAATGTTTGCATGCAATGCGCAACTAAGAAAGAGCAGTGAAAACGGCTGTCCTGGTATCTGTTTTGGTTCATATTTCAGCACCACAGACAGAGAGCAGAAGTCTAATTAGCATTAGTCATTTGTATAAATTGCAGAAAATGAAGAAAAGCATTGTATTACGTGCTAATTTCTAGTACCACCGGCTGTTCAAATCACAGCAAAACAAAGGGCAGATTTGGCACTAAAACAGGCGAATTTATTGTAGTGTCAAAGAACTAAGGCCGGACCAGACAGGCTGATTTCAGTCTTCAACAGCGTGTATGAATAAATTACCGGAGGAAAAAAAAAACACCTACAATCACAGACATCATCTGTGGGCTACAGGCTGTTGGGCTCTTATCTAAAGCAGCTGAGCAACACACAGTCAAAAATCAAGGAGGAACAAACAAGTTCACCCACTGACACTCGCATTCACTGACAGACAATCGGGACCTATCAGAGGTTTATTTTCCTCTCATAAACAAATAAGGCCGAATGAGTTCATACTGTGTGCCATACCTAATTGCTGCCTTCAGTTAATGGTCATTTTGAGACAGATTTCATATTGATGCAAGGTATCAGAGCCTGCAGTTAACTAGCTGACCATCTTAAGCCTTCCTCAGCACCAAGAGCATGGATATCACTGGGTTGAAGCACATCAGTGAAGCTCTTAATGGACCCCTTATTCACTTAGGTACCAGTATAAGAATTTTTCATGGGGTAGTGACCCTTAAAATACATTTTCTGGCACTTGGTAGTGAGACATTCGTGAACTGCCCAATGTAGCCTATAATGTCGGAATGTAGGAGACTGTCTGGCAAAACAGGTCCCGTAGGTCGTTTGTAGAGCAGCTTATTATGACCTATAGGTACATTTTAACGTTAAGTGACCTCTCGCAGTCCTGTCAATCAATGGTTCAGTCAACTCGACTTTCATTCAGCTGACCAGAGTTCAAATCCAAGCGAGGGCAGTGTTCATTTTTAGGGTGGCTAATGTTATCTCACCAGCTATCTTGCCCAGGAAACGGTCCTTTGGGTCATATTAGGGGGTTGGCGCAAACATGGTCGTATGAGTTGGAGGACTTTTCAGAATGTAGACATCTATAAAAAAAAAAAAAAAAAAAAAAAATTATAGACTGAACCAATTTGATAACCTGCAGTTATCAAACATCTCAGATTCACCCGTAGGAACTGCACTAAATTTTAACTTGAGACGAAAAATGATAGGACATGGAAATGAGTTATCAAGCCTCTTACATGTTTTCTAAGCAAAGAGTACAATATCTTTTTGAATAAATAACACTATTTTACAACGTTTTGCAGCAAAATTGGAAAGTGTGATGACATTTTGTAGTTTTTTTCTGACCTCAAACTAAACACCACTATTACATATACAAATAATTATATCATTGTTAAAAAAAAAAAAAGTTCCTATAATAGATATATAATGGCTTTTTAATTATAACTCTAATTGTAAGCTGACCTTTATTCAGCCCTATACCATATATGACAACGAAGTGTTTCAAAAGATTTTTCACTGTGGGGTACAGTGGTTTTGACGTCGGTACAATCCATAGAGACAAACCAAGCTGTAATCACAAGGGCAGCTAGAGGGCCACTTGTTCTTGAATAATCTGGCGTTGAGTCTTGAGTGGTAGTACAAAAAGCGACGACTCTGAATGATTTGTAGCGCAGTAAGTGTCTTAAGTATTGTTTTTGTCTTACTGTTGTCTGC
The DNA here is from genome assembly GCF_902150065.1 of Myripristis murdjan. Taxonomy (NCBI): domain Eukaryota; kingdom Metazoa; phylum Chordata; class Actinopteri; order Holocentriformes; family Holocentridae; genus Myripristis; species Myripristis murdjan. The sequence continues at coordinate 30,438,507 of NC_043993.1, forward strand.
GAAGGTCACGGATCACAGCTGCTACACTGTTGCATTTTTCCCACTGCGAGGAGGCAAAAAAGTATCAAGTGCCTCCTTTTCTGCTGCTACATCAGGGACAAGCAAAGTTACATTTTATATCAGTATTATAAGGCTTTTATTCCTACATGTAAAAAAAAAAATAGCAGTGTAATTGTTTCGCTCTGATAATTTTCAGGCACTTGGGACCATTTTCTTATTCTGAGATAACCTTGTGGGTCTTCCTCAGCTGGCAGAGAAGTTTAGAGCAGCTCTGATACACTCTGATAACTCCTTAAAACTGGGCCCTTGCTGTTGAATCGGGTCTATTAAAGCGCTACAACATATTTCTGAGGTGTTCATTGATATCTAGGTGTTGTTTGAGATCGAGGACAATAACACCAGACGTTACCTTGGTACGCATCCTTTAAGGTGAACGGCTGAATTTCAAGGCACTGAATCAACAACTCTTTTTGTCTGGGGGTGAAAATCAAAAGCCGGTGAGCGTGGCTGAATGTTTCATGGCGCGCTTCAACTCCACGCAATTAGATTGATCAGATAACGGCTCCTCTGTCGCCCTCCTCCTCCACTGCTGCTCTCTCCACCCGACGCACTGCAGTCTTCAAACTTGAAAGGTAGGTGGAGAGGAGCTGAGAGGATCTGGCGGTCTTGCTGTAATGCAGTGCGGTGTCCCCGGTCCTTGTCGCTTGCTGCATCATTGCAAATGTTAGAAAGGCAATGCAGCAAGGTGGCCACTGACTTTCTGTATGGCAAACCTAATGGGCTTTGCAATGAAATCAGCTCACTTACCTAATCGTAACTGATTATATTTGCCTGTGCATGTTAAGGGGCCACAGGAAAATCTGGTCGTCATAAGTTCCTCTGTAAAGCACTACACGTCGCCATGGCAGGTGTTTCCATAGCGGCAGTGTAAACCATGACACCATTATTGTTGTGCTTAATCTGCTGGAAAGGTCACATATGTAAGCCTGTCAATCTCAGAGCTACACCCAGTGATTATTTTGTAAGAAGAGAGATAAAAGGTGAAATTGCTCAGTGTGTCATCTCACATTTTCCTCTCTTTATGTAAATGGGAACATTCACGTGGCTGACATTTATTGGGATTAAGGTGGAAACTGTACACAAAACCTTCCTGGGGCTAATGACAGTTATATGTTGATTAAATTAGACTGCAACCTGCAACTCTATAGCTCACTCTGACATTTGGTCGGTCGGTTCAAAACCCCCACCACCCCCCTGGCTCCCCACCCCCCTACCCACTGGACACTGAGTGACGTTCAGCTTTTTGTACATTTCAAAAGTGAACGAGGTTCTGTCTTGGTGTGATTTGGTTCTTTGAACGGTTCCTCACATCCTATAACATTAAATGTGTTTATAAGAAAACTGCTCAGGCTGAAAGGCTTAAAAGAATAATTCTTCAGTGCAGCTGTTTCAAAGTGAGGACTGAGGACTGCCAGGTGGCCTTGAGGGGCTTTCAGGGGTCCCTCAGCAAAATGAAGGATAATTTAATTTCTCTGTAATTTAATTTACTACAAACTGATTTCATAACAAACATCATATGCATGATTATTTTAACATTATGTTTTAAATTTAACATTTCATTTGAATGTCAACACTTGGAACCCATTTGTCAGTGTCCAATTAAGCCATCTACACAATTTAATACTTAACTTATTTTCATATTCCCCCCAGGGAGAGGAAAAATCACTTCAAATGGGGATTTTCAGCTTAGTGAAAGTCAACTTTCACTGGGGTCTGGAGCATGAAAAAAGAATGGAAACTCCTGCTTTAATGGATCTTTGATGAGCATGATTCAGCTCCTTGACTAATTTAAGTACATTGATAAGGAATTTTCTTCTCTATGGACAGTGATCTGGTTAGACAGCCATATAATGACAGGCTTGGAAACCGAGCATTTACTCTATTCAGTGACCCCTTGTTACTAAATACCTCAATAAAGCATTCTGTGGTTAACTTGCTATGCTTATTTACTTATTTACTGCAGCCTCCCATACAGCAAGTGATATTTGGTTGTCGAGGTTTATAAAGACAGACAGATTTTGGTGCGCAGTTCCAAAAACCTGTAGGCTAAACTCACACAACATACAAATATGTTTTCATCCACTGCAGTGCTGTAACATCCAGTGTAATTACTTGTGTCATCCCTCAACAAAATTAGAGCGTAACACAAAATAACAATCAATAACACAAAAGCCGTGACCTGTTAAATTTCATTTATTCATCAATAAAGGCTCTGCCCTGGCACACCCTCTCAGGTTTATTGCTGAGCAGCATTTCTGTTGAATCCTGATTCCTGTAGATGGTGATAAATGGGGCTAATATTTTTGGAAAATCTAATCCTAGTTGAATTTCGCTGGAAATACCTCCTCATCAGAGACGATGTAACAACTACAAAATCTTGATCAGTGGCAGACATCGGCTGGGCAAGTGGTATCTTTATTTAATTGGACAAAATAAAAGGAATGAGGTTACATCTTTCAAAGAATTCCTAGTGATGGATGTTGCATGCCGGTACAAGGGAGGTAAGGCCAGATTATTTCACTACAGGGAAGACCTTTGAAGGCTTAACTGCCTTCTCAACAAAAATAAGAAGCACCTGAAAGGGAAATCTTGTGTCTTCCTTTTATCTTCCTCCCCCGGTCAACATTTCTCAGTTCAAATTCTCTTCAAAACCTGCAAAAATCACACTTGTAACTTCTATTAGTGGTAACTTGACACAAATGTCCACCAATTTTGCCCAGAATACAGTATTTGTCCATGCATTTTCACTGGAAGAGCAAGAAGGAAGCCTCTTGAACTGGTGCACATCTCATCACACATGTATGCATGAAGCGCTGATGCTGGTTGGTGTGAACTGGGAGGAAAAGGCTTGAAATCTGTGAGAAACTTTTTACTTTTCTCTTGTTGAAAATCTTGTGTGGAGATGCCTGTTCTGTCCATTAGAAACAGTGTTTCCATTCAGTCAAACCAAAGTACACTGGGCCACACATAATGTTTCTCCTAATTAAAAGACGCTGTTTGCTCACTGTGATTGGTTGGAAAAACAAACGCCATCACAGCTGCAGCCTTTATGAATGGCCTCTCAGGTTTTCTGTTGACATTGTCTGACAGCAAAGCATTATGGGCCCACTGTAGTTGTGTAACAAGGCTATCAATGAGCAACTGTAAACCACCTTTTTGACTACTTTGCCAAATTAACTTTCATTAAGGTTAGAGACCTATAAGCAAAGCAATGGCAGCACAAATTATACTGTTTTATGCAGCATATACTCCTTCTTCATACTCACACAAACCATTTTTCCATTTCCCAAACTGCTTTTGTTGTTTTGCCTCCCATGCCTGCGGGAGACACAGATGAACAACTGACCAAACCTTTGCAAAGGTTAATAACTTCCCTCCAATGTCAGAACGGGCCCCTTGCGCAGTACCTGTAGCGTCCACTGGGTCAAGGAACTGTCTCACAGGATCATCTCTGGGTCATGGTAAAGGCCACTGGCATTATTGTTAGTGTACAGACACTTCCCCAAAAAGGGCATCAAAGAATTTTATACGATCCTCGGGGATTCAGCACTTACTTCACGAAGTCTCACATGAGCATTCTAAGGGAATCTTTATTTTAAAGGAAAGTTACAAAGGAACCAGGCCATTGTCTCTAGCCCCTCACTAAAGAGTCATTGTGTGTTGGGTTTCACTATATACCCTTAAGGTATGGTCCATGGTGCTCCCAATACAATAGAATTGTTCCCATATGGTGAAATCGAAGGGGACACACCAAACTACACTGACCTTGTTTCTGTCCAATCCGAAGAGGGCGGCCCACCTATAAAAGATCTCCCTATGCGTTAGGAACCACAGGACACAAGCAGGGAAGGACAGCTCAGGTGGGTGTCATCTAAGGTAATCTTTAATCAAAACTTCTGCGAGTGCCTCAGTTTATTTTGATGCACACTTTGACTCCTGATGGTAAGGTTGAATTCTTCTAGCACACTTGTGATTAAGATTTTTTTTTTTGCTTTTATAGATATGTTCCCAACAAGGAATGCAATAATGAGCCTCCTCAGCTTTTTCTTCTTTTCGTCCATGATTGCCAAAAGCAGTCAGTTAATATTAAGTGACTGTGGAGCTGGCCTTCGACGTCCAGGTATTCCTGTTTCTTCTGTTCTGGTGTTATCTGTCAACTTTCTATGCAATGCACGTCCTGCACAGGAATTCAGGTCTTTTATTCGCATTTTATGTGAAGAGTAATCGTGAACCTGAGTCTACACAGCTACACTACATTTTTTTTGTACTTTCATCCTAAACATTCAGTCCAAACAGCTCATCTGGGGCCTCTGCAGGAATCCAATTTTGCCACAAAGCTGTTGACAATAATATGCAAAGCAGGAAAATTGGACACGCAAATTTAAAATTGGTGTCCCGGTTCCAGTATTGTTTGCTTTTATCCTTTCAGAGCTTACGTTTGTTTGTGAATGAAGAAGTTTTTGAGTAATAATGACAAGCCAAAAATGCTTACTTTTCCCTTCTTAGAATACACTGACATCTCAGTTGACTGTGGCACCTCCTCCATCGGCCTGGCTATCCTCATCTGCCCCGTGATGTACACCGGCTACAACGAGTCTCTGCTCATCCTCAACCACTTGTTTGATGACCCACTATGTCAGGGAACCTTGGATGAGACCGTGACCCCACCGGTTGTCAGGTTCAACTTCCCCCTGAACATGACCAACTCCTGCGGCAGCACCTTCATGGTTAGTAGAGCTTGAAGGAGAAGTCAACCCGTCGATCTGTCTGTTAGGAATTTCTGACAACATCCTCTGTTTTTCTGTTCTCGATGTTGCTTCCAGACCACGAGTGCAGCCGGCACGGGGATCTTCTCTGACTTCTCCAACATCCAGACGGTTAACGTCAGTGGCGTGGTGCGCTCTCATGATCCAACAACAGGGACAGTCACTTATAATGCTGAGCTCAAATACTACTACTCCTGTGCTTACCCTCTGGAGTACCTCATCAACAACACCCAAATCGATGTGTAAGACTTCTCCTTGGCTTTTTATCTAGACAGTTTTTCATATTCTTGAATATTTTGCTATTGTTAGTTCGAATCCAATATGGATTACGAGCCTTTGGTGAAATACATCTGTCCTGGTCATAAGGTCAACTATTCTCAGTATTTCTTACATTAATTTAGCAATTTCTTCCCCTTCTAATTGAAATCACCATCCAGTATGCCATACCTATTAGTTGCATTTGCTAGAAATTTTGTGTTAATACTTCATCCGCTGTAAAGTCCCTCGTCAAGATCTTTGTCTTGATAAGAGAATGGTTCTCCAATGAAGTACCACAGGACTCTGTGTCAGTTTAATGTAATGAAATATCTCCTGAGTACTAGACAGGTGTGTAGCACATCTATCTCCTCCTTCTTCCTGACACAAACCCATGTCCCATACAGGTCAGCGTCTTCTATTGCAGTGCAGGACAACAATGGGAGCTTCATCAGCACTTTGAGCATGGATCTCTTCAGTGTAAGTCGATGCAGCAGTGTTTTATCTTGCAATAGTAGCTCCAAGGTCAGTGAGTCTAACCCTCCTCTGTTTCAATAGTCTATTTAATAATGACTCTATAGGGAATTCCTATAATTAATTCCTATTGTTTATTTGTTAACCTGTCTTCTTTGAAAAGTAACATCCCTTTTTGTGGCCTATCCCCCCTTCTGTGTACATACATATGTACATCTTAGAGCCAACAAAGACAATGAGCAACTTTTCAAGGTAATCTGTGATTATCAACCAGGGGTTGCAGCAAGCCAACTGTAATGCTCTGTTGACAGGATGTCAACTACACATCCCCTCTGATCATACCAACACTGGGCATAGAGCTGAGGACCGAAGTCTATGTCCAGGTCAAGGCAACCAACTTGACTGATCAGTAAGACCATCCATGTATCTCTCCAACCACTGACTCTTCTCTGGAGAAAATTTCCAGAACAGCTGTGACAGTTCATAAAGTTGTGCTAACCAACTTTGTACACTGGCACCTGTAAATGGCAGCCATAGGCAATGGCTTCAAGATTTTGAACTTCAGGTAAAATTGAGCTTTGGTAGAGTGTTGGGTTATAAGTGTATGATAGAAGTCCACAAATAACACGTTTAGCTCATAAACAAAAGTGGAAAAAAGTGCATTATGCCAATATGAGAAACAACAAATCCCAGTACCCTTTTTTGAGGAAATTAATTAATTTTCCTTTTTTAATTAAAAAGTAGATCTGGTAGGTAGCGTCTATAGGACACTACAGTGTAGTAGCCCCGTGCCAGGAAACAGTTTGATAGTACTCTCATAAATAATTGTAATTACTCAAAAGAAAATGGCTACCGGGATTTGTTGATTTTTTGTTTTATTGGTTTTTAAATTTAATCCACTTAGTGAGGGTTTTTTTAGTTAGGCTTTTCCTAACTTTTACCATTACCTTTTCCTAAAATCAACGATCAAGACAAACACTTTCCTAACCTTGACAACGACCTTTTCCTAACCTTAACCAAGTAGCTAACAGATGTTGCGCTAACAAAAGCTAAATGAAAGTGGCTAAAGGCAACATTTGATAGAATAGATAGAATATTTGGTAACAGTCTGATGACCGACCAGATGGTGCAGTAAAGACCATTAATCTGTTGGGACGATTATGACTGATAACTTCCAATCAGTAGTGTGATGACTATCAAAGCAAGTGAGAATAAAGTATTCTGGATTAGCAGCCCAGAATAGTGAGGATGTTGACTGGTTTGCATTTGGAGGACTTAGGATCAGTCAAATGAAGCAGAAGGACTTTGATGTCTTAGCAAAAGAGATAGAAGAGTATCTCCCAAAGCCTTCATTATTACGACTCTCACCCATATTTGCTCTCCGCTCAACAGGTACCACGTGCTGCTGGACCGATGCTACGCCTCGATCTCTCCTCATCCCAACAACTCCACTTTCTTCAACCTGTTTGTCTCGTAAGTCCTCAAATCTCATTCTGAGGAAGCAGTCAAAGTCAGAACGCGACCAACACTTGTTTCTTCTCTCTTCACGTCCGACAGGTGCTCCAGGGACCAGATGACCAGTGTGCACGAGAACGGAGACAGCCACCACGCCCGCTTCTCCTTCCCAGCGTTCAGATTCATCGAGCAGCAGAACGAGACGGTGTCGACCTACTACCTGCACTGCATCACCAGACTCTGCGACATCGGTGCCTGCAGTGACTTTAAGGTCAGTGAGGTGTCGGTAAAGAACAATGAAATTCAGCCTGTTTCCCTACTTAACGCTGGAAAAGTTGCCATACCATTACTAGTTACACTCTTTCTCCACTCGTCGACAGCAATGTAACAGCAGGAGGAGAAGGGATGTTGACTCCAGCGTTTCTGATAATGGCCTGACAGAATCCACCGTCCTCTCCTCGCCAGTGCCCATCATCACCAAAACTGAGAATGGTAGGTATAACGTACCTAGGAAACACTTGTTTTAACTCTTTGAAACCTGAACAAATTCATTACATTTTTGCCAAAAACATCATATACTTAAAATTAAGTTGCAAGGGAAAAAAAAAAAAATAGACAAAATAAATAATATAAGAAAATGACCATGAAATTTCAACAAAAGTATCATTTTAATTACAAGAAAATCCCCCTCCCCCAAAAATCTGAAGATATTAAAAACAAACGAAAAAAAAAATGCACTATAAGAAATATGAGCAAATATGGTATGGCACAGTTAGGAGTCTAGTTACATGTTTACCATAGTGCTATATATTTATTGCCATTATAAGTTGTTATAAGCAGTGATGATGTACAGGGTATACCCACTCAAACTTTTTTTTTTTTTCCCTAGAATTACACAGCTCTTTATGGCGTAGACTCATACTATACATCATACTAAGCAGTATAAAACTAAAGTATTTGTCTAATTATAAGTTGTCCTAATCCCTTCATTGTTATAATCACATCAGAAAATGCCAAAATAGATCATGAAACATGAAAGAAAGGATCTGACGTAGTTGTGAGGATATTAATAAGCCAGTTTATCTTACTCTGCAAAATAAAATTGTTTGAATAACGGCATAATAAGTGAACTCCACTGTGTGAGAGCCATTTCATGTATCATACAGGGACGGCTCGGCTAAATATAGGACTTTCAACCACCATGATGTGTCATACCGTATTTATAATGCTTCATGATGTCTTTATGATTATGATGTGATCATTGTGTATGTTTGTTGTTTATGTATTGTTTCTCTGCCTGCACCATGGGGTTTCACTGTTAGTCCAGATTTCCAATTTACTGTCAGTCTTTCATCCTGAGCCGTAGCATACAAACTGACACTCGAGACAATAAATTCAAGCAGCTATCCAGCAGGGCAGGAATATCCTACAGAGCTATGGGACACGTTTCTGGGCTCCATAAAACAAGCAGCTGTGTTTTCGAGTGTCTCTGACCTTAAGTCATTTTCAGTAAAGGTGCTGGGTTAGAAACTATGGGCTGTACAATCAGAATCACAATCAGAATCAGTAATACTTTATTGATTCTCAAGGGGAAATTTACCTTACGAATTACAGCACTGATGACAAGACGTCAAAATTATCATCCTTTTCCTTATTTTTGGCTTATTGAGATTATTGAAAAACTGATTTGATCCATTTTCTTTCTTTGTTTCTTTCAGATTTGGCATCTAAAGAGCAAGGTATGATCCTATGAATTTCTACACATTTCATATCAAGCTGAATCAATAATGACTCAGTTGTATTTCAAGAATGAATGATTGGATGGTTTATTTTGGTCATACATTATAAGGGGGGAAACACTGCAATTTATGTGAATATTCAACTGACAAAACATTATCATACATTTTACACCAATCCATTTCACAGAATAAGTTTCACACAGTCAATGACTAAAAAGAAATAGGCTGAAGCCGATTGGCTGACTTATTTTTGCCAGTCCTATATAATCCATAAGATAACCCAGAATATTAGCAATACAGAAGAGGGGGGGAAAAAAGAAAATGAACTCTAAACCGCAATCCTTAAGTATTTTACAATTTTGAAACTCAACAGAGAGCTACACGATTTCAGCTCCTCACGAAGACCTTTCCATAGTTTGACTCCCAAAACTGAAGCACATCAGTGTGTTGCATTGGTTCTCACTTGACATGTTTCAAAGATACACAGTTCTTTTAAATTATGATTTCCTTCTTTTAATTAAAAAAAAAAAAAAAAAAAAGAACACAAACACATGGGCTTATTCCTAATTTGAAAAAGGTTTTCCAATACACATCATCTAAAAATGTTTAGGTGCAAGAGACTAACTTTATTCAGTAGTTATTTCTGAAAAAGCTCTTTTTTGGGGGGGTTTAATGGTAGGGTCTGTGTTTGTCTAGAAGAAGTTGTTTAGAAGTTTAGTCTAGAAGTTCACAAAGCAACACATATTGACTCAAAGTCCAGTCTGCATGGCAGTGAAATGAAAAGCTCGGGACCCTCTGCTGTCCGACCGCTGCCCTCCTCAAGGACGGCAGCTCCTGGGAGACTGTGTGTGGTGATGTGAGGAGGTGTCAGATGATGGTCTGCTGCCACACTGAGCTCTAACACTGCTGTGCCTTGGTTTGTCTTGTGAGCAGATGTGTCCGGCAGTGGCTCCAACTCCACCGTGGGCCTTGGGATAGCCGTGGGCATCCTCACCGTGGCCGTCATCGTGGCTCTAGCCATGGCAGCTGCCTTCTACACAAAACTCAGACGCTATTAAAGGCAAGCAACTCTGACACACCACTCTGCTTGCACAAGCTCAGCTGGGGGAGATTTGATGTCACAGTGAACTTTTACCACAAAATATCGATCTTGTTGCCTTTTTTTTTTTTTAATTAAGGATTTGGTTTTGTGGCTTAGCTATCTTTTGATTGTAGATTTATTATAATATTACTTATTTGAAGACTGGAGAGAAACGCTTACTTGTAGATGTTTACAGAACCAGACACTTTGCTTGATTTGCTGCCATACTGCAATATATAAGGAAAAGCTTACGTGTTATGCACTCATGCGCTTTGGCCTTTGAAAAGCAAATAGGAAAGGGGAGCAGGGAACTACTATTGTAGCGTATAGACAAGGTAACCAGAATGATTTAGCAACTTTGGTGATGTTTTAGCAGCAGAATGTGAAGAAAAGTGATGTTAAAAGAAAAAAAAAAAAAGTTTTCCATTGATTTTTATGTCAAAGCCAAACTTAACTGATGACCCTGAAACAATGTGCATCTGTGTGTCTTGCACAAATGTTAAAATCAAACAAAAAGTTTGAAGGAATGGGGAGAGTTTTGAGAGTGAAATCAATACTGAAGCGATTGCTTTCATTATTTATCAGGGTTTTGCTTCTGCTAATAAATTTTTGATATCCGAACAGCAATATGGAATAACCTGTTGGACAATTCTTCACATAATTGGACTTCCACTTGTTGAATGTTGACTCATCCACCACTATTCACTCTCACAACCTGCCAGCTTGGCCTTTTTTTTTTTTTTTTTTTTTGAATGATATACAGTAAATGACAAAGAAATTAGAAAATAAGGTAAATATCATACACATACACAAAATAGAGAATAAAAAATTAATCTGGATTAAATTTGTCCTGTCAACTTCTCCAAAAGTGTATTTTTGCTTTCATAGATCATATCTCATAATCTCCTAACGCTGCAAACTACAAACAATGTGTGTGTGTGTGTGTGTGTGTGTGTGTGTGTGTACTCCATGTTTTTAAGACCTCATAAGCATGGTCATATCCAAATTAACACAGTGCCTGCAGACCAATGAAATTTTTTTTATATTGTATTAAATCACATTAACAAACTTGATGCCTTAAATATTGTTAAACAGGCTCTTGATAAAGACCATACAAAACAGTGTTTATCAAACAGAGCATAAGGTTGCTATTACTTTCAAAATTCACCCTAAATTCCTATTGTGACTGTGGTTTGATAGTTAGATTAGTTTTTCCTTCCCTCAGATACAGTGTTAATGCTATCCTGTGTCCATGAATTGTGCTTAAAGTATGTATCTTTGGGTGCATCACAATGTGAAAACCTTGTTAACTTTGTGTTTAGTGATACTCATGTTTACTATTTAGCATTTCAGCTGAAAAAATTGCATGGCCTTCTACAGTTTGGGAAAATTGTACAAATAATGTCCAATAAATGTGATGAAAAACCATTGAAAAAAACTAGGATTTCTGGATGATGTTACCAGCCACTGTCTACACAACAAGTGGCATTGACCAAAGCTGTATCCTTTCTCCAGCAGCTGCAACAAACCCCTCCCCTGTTTGTCCATGACCCCATTAAATGTCAGCTATTTAAGGCATACCTGTATAGTGTGTGCGTCTAGTTTTACAGCCGCTCTGTGGGCACAATAGGGGTTCACATGTCACTGAAACCAGAGGCTCTGTCACTTTCTATACAACCTGTTCTTTAACATGACCTTTTGCAAGGACTCACGGGTTAATACAAAACACACACACACACACACACACACACACACACACACAATGTATAAAAACCAAAAACAGGTATCTTTTTTGGGGGGCTTGAAATTGGATGCCGCTCTGGACAAACAAAGGAGGCGTGAACAGCCTATGAGAAAAGATACGACCACTCCTCTGTGGATAACAGCGATGCTCGGTCGAATCAAAACAGAGCAGCGGTTGACTTTAATTACCTCATCTTACGTTAACCTCTTCCACTCCAGCCCTGTTTTTTTTAGACCCATTTTAGTGGGGCAGGGCATTAGGAGGGGCAGATAAAAGGTCAGAAGTAGATGCCATAGAAGTGACACGAATCACATCAAGTAAATTTTGAGATGCAGTCATATGTAATAAACATTGTTTTTTAGGCTCCTATTTATGTATTTAGAGTGTATAAGGGTTAGAACATTATGATCCCCATGCCCATTAATGTCTCAAACAGATTTGGTGAAAAATGAAACCATTTTTTTTACCACTCAAGAACTGATAAAACTCAGTCCAATAACCCTCCAAAATACCACACGGAGACACTTGAGGAGCACCACAGAAAAATTTGTGCTTCGATTTGGTGTCACAAACTTTTGTCATTTGGAGATTTGTCCAAGAATTGTATTTTTTTTTGGCTATTGGATAATGAGCGCATCTGTCTGGAAAGTCCCCCTTACTGACAGTATACCTGGGAAACCAGACATCCTCTGAAAGCCCCAGGCCTCTAGTTTGTGGTAATAAAGTTTCATGAGGCTGTAATTTTCCTAGAGGTTACAATAGGTCATTTTATACAGTGATGTTTTTTTATGGTCTCACTACAATGAAATAATTCTCAGCAGTTGGGTGAGGCAACTTGGCTGAAGGTGCATAATATGCAAAATTTCTGAGGGTTGAAGTGAGGACTGTTTAGACCCAACTTTAAACAACAGTAATGGATGGTTGAGTCTTACATGCCACATGCCACATTTTTGTAAACTGAATCTAAATGGTCCTCTCTTCAATCAGCCCTCAGCAATGAATTAAATCCTTCAAACAAACATTTCTTGCTGCCACCTTCGGCTGCCAAAGTAGGGATTTCCCTTATACAGCCACCAAAACTACTTGGTTAAGGTTAGGAAAATGTTTGTGGTCATGGTGAAGGTTGGCGAAATGCGTGTTGTCATGGTGAGGGTTTGGAAAAAGTTATGGTTAAGGTTAGGAAAAGGTTAGGGTTAGTGTTATGAAGCTTTAGCTGTTTAGCTGTTCACCCCAAATGACTCCTAACAGTGTTTCCTGCTCACTTTATATTCACATCACAAAACTTGAAAATATGACATTTCAACATATCCTTGTTTTTCAGTAAAACCAGCAGCATTTTGTAGGTATATATTGTAGATATACTGGTTGATTACAGCGTTTGTTTTTGTTGTTAAGGCAGCAACAGTGACGCAAGAGGACATTAATTTATAGAAACAGTCACTCAGTAGATGCATTTTGCGTTCCTGTTCTGGATTGTGCAGGGCTCTCCAGAGTCCACTAAAAGTGTTTGCAAGTCACAGTGAGTTAACACACATATGCATTAGTGTCCTTCTATTTCAGTGCAAAAGAATGTTCTTTGGTGGTTTTCACCTTTTCAGTCTCAGATAAATAGCTGAGGATTCAATCATTGTTTGCCTTAATGGCTTCCACTTTAAAGTGGCTGGGAGGAAGTGATAAAGGTATATATTTTTTTCTGAACTGATTACACATCTTGAAGCAAATGCTGTAAGGGAAAAAAAATGTACTGTGAGATATGTACGGCGAAACAGCACGAGTGGCAACGTAATGTTCTCGACCGTGAGCACAATAGAAATGTGCTGTAATTAAAAGTAAGTGCGTAGTTATTTTCCATCCCTGCCATTTATGTCCTGAACTGCTGTTTTGAAGCAGGCTCGGTAACTTCAGCCAGCCGGGTGCTCGTACTTACACCGCCTTCATGATTGACTTTCATCTGCATGACAAGCCTTGTTTGACTCTGTCTCAAAATAATAGGATGGAATTTCCTTTTCAGTTCTGCTGAAAAGTGTGCTCTGGATTCAAAGGGAAACTCCATCAGCAAGTCGCTCAGTTACTGGAAGAAAGAGAGAGGGGAAAAGAGAGAAAGAGTGAGTGAGCAAGCGAGGGAGAGCAAGTGGAAGAGAGAGAGAGAGTGAGAGAGAGAGCGAGAGAGAGAGAGAGAGAGAGAGAGAGAGCGAGAGAGAGAGAGAGAGAGAGAGAGAGAGAGATTTGGCATGTTGTATACAAAAGGATGAGATGAGGATCATAGAGACTTTGAACCTGACAGCAAGCAGAAGTGGGCAGTCGTGAGGCTTCAAAGCACAATGCGTCACACACACACACACATGCATGCACGCACGCACACACACACACACACACACACACACACACACACACACACACACACAACAAAAGCACCACAGAATAATTGAAACAGGGGAAAATAATGCTTATGCAACTATTGTTACTATTAGTACTGCTAATGCCACTGGAATCACTGCTAATACTACTACTTCAACTACTTCTAGTATTACTCAAAACTTTACATATATATAAAAAATATATATATATAAATATATAAATATATATATCAAAATGGAAAATGACTTCCTTTTGCATTTACCACAATCATTTTGGAACTTGCGGAGAGAAATGCGTAAAAAAGGTACAAGCTTCATTTTACTTTTCATTAATCCAACCATGAAATGAAGACACTGGGTGCAGAGAAATATATGCTTCCCCCTTGCAATTTGATGATAAATATTGGAGAATGCGCACGCCAACTTCTGGTGTTTATGGTAAATAACTTGCTTCATGGATCATTTCCCCACAATTACTGCAGCGGCTTGCGCTGGGAATCACCGAGTGTCTCGCCAACTTGCCTCTCTGCAGGCCTGAGCTGTGCAAATGAGTAATTCTGAAGGGCAACCAGTAGAAGGCAGTCTAATCATTCTCTCTCACTGAGGCAAAGGGCAAAAACCTTGAGTCATGTTACAGCTCCTAACTTCTGAGTCAGTCTAATGCTTCTTATGCAGCATTTCCATTGCATGCATTACACACACATTTATGCATTGATATTCTCTGAAAATGAAAAATCAGGCATCTACTAAAACACTATGAGGGGAGACTTTAAGGTTGAATTAAAAGTCACTGGCCTGTGGCCTAAAGTTCAGTGGAGTGCACGCTGCACTACACAGCAGGGGTTTGCAAAATCAGCAATAGTTAAACGGTAACACTTTACAAATCATTAGCTAATGCGTAATTATGCCGAGGCAGTGCAAATTTGCAAACATATAATCATGTCATGACTTTTCTTGGTGGAGCACAACCCTTTGACTCATCAGGGAGGTGTGTTTAGTGCCTGGCTGTGGAGGGATAGCCCACACCCTTATTAAACGGTCATTAATACATCACATCATGGCATTAATTAACATTATTAGATCATAATGAGTGAATTAAAGCAACGATTAATAATAGTTGGCCCAGGTATTGGTCTAGCCTATATGCCTTAACTCGTCAAGGTTCACACATTGAGGTATTAACAGCTTAATTAATGTGCCATTATTGTAAAGTGTTTCTTAACTAACTTAACCCATTAAAACCTCTGTATAAGAAAGACCAGGCTCGCTTCAAGTTGCAATCTCATTAACAGTGAGGACATTTTCAATCCAATACAGTAAAAAAAAAAAAAAAAGAAAGACAGAAAAAAGAAAAGGAAATCATCAGTGGATTATTGGTTTCTGTGGCACTCCTGCAATGCTACAGCCAAGGCCACTGACAAATGTAGTTTTAAGTGGTGTGTAAGTGGTGTGTGAGAAGTCAAGAATTAATTGAACTCCTAACAGTTCTCGTATTATTGTTTGTCGTGGAAATGTGTTTGACCAGCCAAGACGAACGCTTCAATCATCCACTACAATCCACCTTGATATCTAATACATACTTCATGCGCTGAGACTGTATAGGTTGACTGTATGTATTTTTAACAATGAATACTGATTTTTTTTTTCTGATGGGGCTGCTTTAATTCTCCCAGTGTGTTTCATTGTTTTAAATAATGTAACTCTTCGCCAAGCGTTGTTTTAAAATTTAATGTAATGTGTAATGTGATGTTGTTGTTTTTTTTTTTTTTTAGATATATATTATATATTAGAACAGGCCAGGTGTACAGCTAATGGAGGTTATATTAATAAACCATAAACCATGATCAACTTGGGTGCCTGTGATGTGAAAACACTGGAGGTCATTTCTCCAGCTTCCATTTTTTCCTTTTTACTTTTCACTCCTGCGATCATTTTCCTTATCTGGCACTTACCTTGCAAATCCAAAAGGAGGTTTTCATCTCCTCCATGTGAAATGTGTCTGTCATGGGGTTTTCGTGACATATCGCGTAAGGAAAGTGATGTGTCACAGTGATTTGGCTCCTCTCTGTTTCTCTGGAGCACGTTGGAGTACAAAAGTCGGAGCACTCCGGTTCAGGTTGCTGCTGATGGGTAAACATGATAACTTTTCCCGCGTGTTCATGTGCAATATTCAGTTATGCAACAACGCGGCATGAGAAGTGGGACAACTGGGGCAACATGCCACAAGGTTAATGAATATGTAGACTTTATGTCAATATGTGGCTATGGATTGGTGCTCTATTTCCCTTGTGTGTGTTGAACACGGTGGATGAGATGAACCATCTGTTGCTTATTGCAAATGTCAATTTGTATGCTGGATCATATGAAGCTTTTGTCCAGTTGTGGTGTTTTTCATTTGCTAGTTTCCTCATGTCTTAACTATGTACATTTTATATACACCCTTAAGCTAAGTTTTAGGCAGTGGAGAAAAACATTAACGGGAAACCATAGACTTTTAAAGCAATGAATAACTATGAATTGATAATTTTTTAATTGAATTTGCCCGTAGCAATTAGTGTGGAGGATTTGTAGACTTGAGTGACATGAATTTAACAACACCGGATGTCCAGGCATGCACACCACATTAAACCCTATGATAATGTATGTTGCGATGTCTAGGGCCATGCCGTGAAAATGTTTTTACTTCCATTGACGAGAGTGACGCTGTGGCTTGGAATAAACTACTCTTTGCAAATACAAGCGTAACTGAAATTGATTGCTATTGTAGGACTAGTTCATACAAACAAGTTGCACTATTCCTTCCCTACAAGGTCACCTGAGTTGCATCTGAGTGCATGATGTTATTATTCCTCTCTGAGACACAACTGCTCATAGATGCTTCATCAATTTAATAATGTGAAGAATGCGGTATTTTTTGTTAAATTTATTTTATAAATAAAGAGAAAATCTTTTCCCTTTCCCCCTTTGCTGGGAAGTCAGAGGTCAGGGACAGCGAGCGGCCCTCAAGCTAGCAGGGATTCAGAGTCTGCATCAAGAAACACTTGAGAAACACCCCAGCTGAAGGATGGGCTCCCTGCAACCTCCACATTCAGCAGTGCACATAATAGAAAATAAAGCCCGGCTCATTCTTTCACCGGAATAACTTTTTTAATAACATTTGCTGGTGTGTAACTCAACAACATGTTTTTATCCTCTGTTAAAGATACTGACTTGTCCTCTCATCTCTCTTTCACCTGCCTTTTATACTTGAACATCTCCTGTACACATCCAGAATCTACCACTGACATGATAAGCCATGAAACTTTAATAATTTTTTTCTTTTCTTTTCTTTTCTTTTTTTTTTTTTTTTTTTTTTTTTGAGGCTACTCATACTGTATACAAAGACTTCCAAGGATGATTTTTCCAGCTTTTTAATAAGGACATATTTCAAGACTTCACCACTTCTGTTTACATTCTATTCTATGGACTGACAGACAAAAAAAGTCACTTCTTCTTTCTTTGATTTTAGCTTTGAGTACATTCTATTTCCACTTATGTAAGCACACGCTTACAAAACCAAACTGAAATTGCTTAATATTTTAATTTTTACTCTAAAAGTCTCCCATACTTAGCCCTGCAACCCCCATGGCTATCAAATCAATGCATATTTATTTAATTTGCATAACAATTGCTCTCTTGTGCTTTTAATTGCACTTAACACCCACAGTTATGTTTTACCACACCTTGCACTTGCACATGGCATGTTATTTTGCAACAATATGTATAAAACTATAATGTAGTCCATTTTGATTTCCTGTTTTCATGACAGTGATTATTATTCCACAATGAGAGCTATTAGACTTGCACCAGCCATACAACAGAGACGCATTTCTGACAGAGTTTTGCTGGCTGAAAAATTAGCAGTACTGCCCTATGTATTGTCCAAAATCAATCCATTTTCCATAACCGCCTCTTCTTGTTAAGGGTCATGGGTGCTGGACCATATCCCAGCATGCATTGGGAAAAAAAAAAACAGCCAAAAAGGTCAGTGCATCAGAGTGCATCAGAGGACCAACACTCATACTGTACCATCACACTCACACATACATTTACACCGATGGATAATGGATCCCAATCCAAATAAATAATGCATGTATAGACAAAACTGAGGACCCAACTCATTGTCCTTGTAATAAAATCAGCCATAAAGAGAAAAAAAAATGGGTGACATGCAGACTCACAGATCCACTGCTAGACACTGCGCTTGGAACTGGAAAGATGAAAACAGCAAAATGGTGGCGTACATGTTGCCAAAAAACATATCCATGGGAGTTTTGACACTTCTCCATCATTCAAAGCTGCAGAGAATAACCATTGTGAAGATCCACAAACCCTTCATTACATTCCTGTCACTCAACACATCAGCCATTTCAAGCCGTCCACTGAACTGACCACGGTTTTGTGTGAGACACTATTAAAATCCTTCCTTACATGTTCTTCATCAAGGTGGTTGTTTCATCGGGACCTTGCCCGTGGCACCGACTGGATCAATGCGAAAAGTCCATTTTCAAATACAACAGATGCATGCAAAGCACCGCACCATTTACTTTAATTTGCACGTGACTTATTCTCCGGTTGATTTGTTATGTTTCATAGGTAGAAACAAATAAATGGAAAATAGCACAGCCAACGACAGAGAGAGAGAGAGAGACAGAGAGAGCAAAGCTTCACTGCACATTTAATTTACATGATTTCCTTTTGATGCATTGCTTCTCGCTGGAGATAGCCGGGTCCATCCGCTCTTCCCCTCAGCCTGTGTAAGTTCCTCCTCACTCCCAGCAGTTTGCTGTTAACAAGGCCAATGAGACAGCACAACCGTCTCAAATCCTCTCGCTGTGATCCATAACAACTACAAGATGCTAAACGTGACTTTGCCGCGGTATCCCTCGGTGCAAGAACCTTCAAATCCGGCACACCCAGTGCTGGTTCTTCCTTGGGACATGGATAAAGCCTGACAACAACAACAGGCTAATGGGACAGGCTTGACAAGGCTGGCTTGGGAAGCACAATCAGCACTTCAGAAACTTAATTGCATCAACAATTACAGGAGGGACAGCTGATTGTGTAGGCTTACGACAGCTGATCAGAAAACTGAAAAGTATCAGCAAGCCAACATATCAGCACTCCAAAAAAAAAAAAAAAAAAATCAATATACCCACAACCATGCTACTGCTACTAATAGCCATAGCAACCATGCTACCTGCCAACACTAGAGAGACTACACAGACAATCAAAAGCTAACAAGCTAACACATCATCATTTTGAAGAACGAGAAATCTTGCTCCCACCACCCACCCAATCAGGCACAGTGTTACAAGTACAAACTAACAAGCCAACATCCCAGTCCCATGCCAGTAATGAAGCAGCCTCATTATCAGTGCAGTGGACTTGGAAAGACACGTCCTTGTGCAGGTAAGGGGTTTCCTGCCTGTCATATCAAAGCGGACAGGAACCTTAAAACAGCACCTCTTGTGATGGGGATTGTCAGGCAGAAGGTGTTTGTTTGGTGCTGCAGCTCATTTTCAGTGTGAACCCAAATATTCATTTAAATTTCAGAATGTGATTCTTGGAGTCTGGTCTCTGTTTTATTAATTTATTCATTCATTCATGTATTTAAAATTAATTTAGTTATAGTTTTAGCTAAAAAGTTACATTCACATTTTTTTACTATTTTTTGTAACCCCTTGAATCCATATTCTGCTCTTCTAACAACAAAAGCTATAAATAAAAAAACATTATGCAATGAAACATGTATGAATTATTTACCTGGACATGGTGAAAAAGTGCTTTCTCTTGTTTTGCTTTGTCTTGCAGCCCCTGGCATGCATTACGTTTTTATTTTCTCTTGATAACATTCCCTACATTGTGTTTGGTTTGCAAATTGTTCATGTACCATCACATGTTTGATTTGCAGAATTTTATATTGTTTTTATAAATCAGTCAATCCATCAAACAATCAAGGCTGTTTTGGCAAACGGGCATTACATACAATGAATTTTCTAACCAGTCAAAGCATCTTTCCGACAACTGTTTTGGGATTCATGATCCACCACTACTAATACTGCTACAACTCCTACTACTACTACTAATAATGTTTAAACAACTAAAACTAAAATAAAAAATAAAAATCAAACTCCAACAACTGGTAATAAAAGCGCCTCATGAGCCAAATTGATTTTTTAACCATTTCAGGTGAACAACCACACGTTCAAAATTCTCACTTTCTCACATTTGTGATAATGCTTGTAAGCTGCTATAACTCAGTAATAATGTAGCATATATAAGATACATACAAAAGTATTGGGCCACACCTCTTAATCACTTTCATTCAGTCCCATTGCCACAGGTGTATAAAATCCAGCAGCTAGCCATGCAGTCTGCATTTACAAACATTTGTGCTGTAATAGTAATGTAATACGATGCCACCATTGCAACATGTCAGTTGGTGAAGTTTCTTCCCTCGTAGATATTCCACCATCAGCTGGATGTGGGATTATTGCAAAGTGGAAGCATTAAGGAACCACAACAACTCAGGCACCAGGTGGCAGCACCACGTAAAGTTACAGTGGGGTTGCCGAGCGCTGAGGCGCATAGTGCGTAAAAGTGGCCAACGCTCTGCTGACTCAATAACTACAGAGCTCCAAACCTCCTCTGGCATCAACATCAGCACAGAAACTGAGCGCCAGGAGCTTCATGGCATGGGTTTCCATGGGTTTCTGTCCCTGCATGACTGAGCCCCAGTGCACAAAGCAGCTCCATAAAGGCATGGCTGGCTGAGTTTGGTGTGGAAGAACTTGAGTGACCCGCGCAGAGCCCTAACCTCAACCCCATCCAACACCTTTGGGATTAGCTAGAACAGAGACTGTGAGTCGGGCCCTCTGGTCCAACATCAGTGTCTGACCACACAAATGCTCTTCTGGATGAACGGGCAAAAACTCCCACAGACACACTCCAAACTCTTGTAGAAAGCCTTCCCAGAAGAGTGGAAGCTGTCAGAGCTGCAAAGGGGGACCAACTCCAAATCAATGCCTATGGATTTAGAATGGGAGGTCAGAAAAGCTCCCGTAGGTGGAATGTGTAGGTGGCCCGATACTTTTGTCCATAGAGTGTATGATTTTGGTTTTCGTTTTCTGTAGTTTTCTTTATCTCATAGTGTTTGTCTGAAAATTGACCCAGTGATGCACTATAGTGCAGGTCACAGCAGTAAAAGGATGGCCTAGTCATTAAAAAGATCCTGTGTCAACAATCACCTGCCCTATACAAGTGCCCTTGAGCAAGACACTGACACTATTGGCTCCAGGGTGGCTGTTCTGCAGCTGAACCTGACCTCTGACCTCAATGTAGAGGCATAGCAAGCAAAAGAAAGAGTTTCAAGCCTGGATCAATAAAGTATCACATTATTTTTACATTACAGTGAAGCGGAGAAGAATGCAGAAAATGAACTCCATTGAATATCGATACAATTAAACTGAGATCTACCTCAGCAGCTCAGGACGAAACTGGGAAAGTCCATTAGAGGTGCTGATGCATCCATCACACATTCCAACTCTATTTTGTCCTCAACAAATTCAGCCCAGGGTGCAGACTAACTAATTTTCAAGATAGACTTCTGACAGGGGGGAAGGTGACATCTGGAGCCTCTAGCTGCTGCCTGTGTTTATTTCTGAGAGAATCCCCATTCATTTTCTCACTGAGCACAAATAACTGGCAATATACTAAAATCTAGTGTCACTTTCAATCAACACAGAAGATTGCTTTCACATGTTGCTGTTCTCATGTTAAATTAATCTGTCCCATTAAAACACGAGGTTTAAACCCAGCCACCAGGGGGCGCCATGATGACTATCTTTCCCAAGAGCACATTGGTCAAGTCAATATTTGGCTGTAGTTCCCAGAAACCAAAGCCAATCAGAATTTTGAAAACTTCGTTTCACCTGCAGTGTGTAGCTCATGATTATTTTGTTCTGTATTTATTCTTTTTTTAAAATTCTTATTATTGTATTTATTTATTTATTTATTTTACATTATTCCACATTGCTGTATTTGGTGCTTAAAGTCCAACCATTCCAAGCGTGGTGACTCTCGATTCAATTTTGCCAGACTTGTTCCACTTCTTGAAATAAGTGTCAGATTATGTGCGCAATAAATCATCCTTGTTTGCCTGTGAAGTAAGCCTTTAATTTCTGTAACTGGGGCGGGAGCCTCTATAATTGAAAAGCAGTCCTGCGAAATGTGCCTGTGTATGTGTGTGTGTGTGTGTGTGTGTGTGTGTGTGTGTGTGTGTGTGTGTGTGGGTGTGTGTGTGTGTGTGTGTGTGTGTGTGGCGGGCCAGGGACTTGATTTAAGAGATAACCACATAGCTAAACACGTTTGCAGACGTTAACAGCCCGAGGCTTGTGAAAACCATGTTTGTGTCTGTGTGAGTGTATCTGACCTACTGACCCTGACGAAAAATCGCTATAATAATCCTGTAATAACTCTATAAAATCACTGTGGGATAGACCGTCTGTAACTTTACTGACCTTATTTATTGTATTATTATTTCTTTTCATCACTCAGCCACGGTATCTGTGGAATTCTGCAACAGGGACATACAGCGCGTCTGTGATATTTGTAGCCTATAGTGTGTCCGTGTAAAGTTTATTATAGGATTACTACAGGATATATTCGCCCGAGAAGAAAGGCAGGAAGCCGAGCCCGTTTTGTTGACTTTGAATGCCACACCGTGTTTATTACAAAAGCATAGCCGCTGCCCGTTGAATATTGAATTTACGTGACTATCACTCGTATAATAAAGGGTACTGAACCACCGTGGTGATACTGCAGGGCTATTATATGGATTTTTAAAATATATATTTAGGGTCGCCCAAGTTTGACACAAAGCTTCACCACGGTTTACACAGAGCAGGTTGGGTGAAAATGAAAGGGGGATTTTTTTTTTCTTCAATAGAAAATGTTTTAATGACAGCGTCGCTGCGGGTTGTGAGTAAAAGCGAGCGAGGCGGAGTTTATGACGCCTTCACGTGCACCTGGCAATCTTTTTCTTTCGACCTCAGAGCGCGTTGTACATGTGAGCTCGGTGCGTGTAAACAAAACGGACCCTGGAAATGAAAGTGGTTTTCACGGCAGAGCTGCTTTGGTGTGCTGCTGCAGCGAAATGACCAAAACGAGAATAAACAGTGTTTTAATTTGTTGAACACACCCACTTAAATGTCATACGGCGCCCAAAGTTTGACCTGTTATTGTTATTTTTATATTCTAAAAGCAAAGAGCAAGTAAAATCCACCGGAAACCTGGAGCCGATAAGGACCACCAGTTTCCTGAATTATGACAATGACTAAATAAATATAGACGTCCTGTCAGCCATGAGTCATCAAGTCGATATCAAAAATGAAAGTGGGGGTTTCCTTTAGCCTAACCTCATCATTTCATAAGGGATGACATCACTGCCACCAAAACCTGTCGTATACATCTAAGTGCCACCTCAGTGAAACGCGTGTCAGTGAAAATCCCCATACTTCCCACTCCTGACTAGCCGCCCGCCTTGCTGTGAGAGGTCGTTCACGTGAAGCTCGAGCGGTGCTAGCCATATTTCCGATAGTACTTCAACGCAGCACACACACAAAAAAAAAAAACCCTTTGGCAAAGAGGTCCGTCCTCTGCGCGCGGCTTCCTGCGTTTTTTCACCTGCGCTTCACACAGACCAGAGAGACACGGCTTTGGGAATCTTTCGGACTTTCCTCACCTCATTCAAACTATAAGAAGAAGAAAGAAAAAAATAAAAAACAACAACAACAAAAAACCCAAAGCGAAATTTCCAAAAGAGCACAGACTCAACTCTTAGAGCGTCAGACCGACTTCAACTCCTCATTTCTTGAAGCTCAGCGCAGGTATCCACACACGCTGCTACTCTTTCTGTGAAGGATGGATTCGCCTGCTTTCCTGTTGCTGGCTCTGCTGAGCGCCGGGACACTTCTCCGAGGTAAGCCGTAGTAACAATATAAATACTACAAATAGCTTCTGTAACTATCGTCTAATTGTTAATAGTTTGGCTTTGACTGTCAGTGAGAGCCAGTGAGAGCAACTTCTCGTGTTTGTGCCCGGTATCGCCTTACCTGCATGCTGAGTTTTTTTTGGGTTTCCATAGCCTATTAACGGAACAACTCCTACCTGAAGTTACCGCGCTTGTTCCGTGACTCTATTCATTTGGATACAGATTCATAATCATGTTTATACTTTGTTGTATATCACGAAATGAAAGGTTGTAACACCGGCATCTGGTATGATATGAAAATATTAAATGGGAAACCGGCAGTCAGCCGCGCCAGCCACCGTAGGCTACAGTGGGTGAAATTTTAACCTGCTGGCAATGTTTTCCAGCTCCTGTATGCAAACTGAATGGTGATGGTGATGAATAGAGAAGCTCATTCACCTCCTCTGATCAGCAAAGGGAAAGCAAACAGTCATTTGCCATAACTAAGTCTTCATGTAGCCCCACATTACATCATTTAGAAACAGCTGAAGGTGGTGTATGCTGTGAGATTTTGTCAGAACCCCCCCCCCCCCCCCCCCCCCCACCTCCCCGCCACCACCACCACCACCACCACCACAAAAAAAAAAAAAAAAAAAAAAAAAAAAAAAAAGAGGTGAATCTGCTTCTGCAAACAAATAGATGGCTAAACTGAGGTTAGATGGGTTTACCCTCCACTTCATCCCTGGCTGTGACTTTTAATAAAGGCAGCTCCTTCCCCAAATAAAGACCCACACCACCACCACCCTCCCACCCCCCCTTCTCTACAGAGCAGTAATGCAGTTGCATGGTGCTGAATTTGAACCCTCAGGTGAAGATGTGGTCGCTCCTATCAGATCATTTGTAGGTAATTAGCTGTTGTTTAGGTTTGACTGGAGGCCTAATCCACGCCTCTTTTTATGACGGTGTGCCTGCTTGTGTGGGTTACTAGTGGATGTGTTTTACGTGAGCCGTAAAGAAAAGATTGTCATACACTCAGCGACTTTGGTGTTCCAAGTTAGGGGGCTCTCAAACTTTTAGATAAATACACTGTAGACACTCCTCTGGCTGAAAATTCAAGGGCAGGGCCTTGAAATGTACTTAGCCATCACCAGGGCTTACACCAGTGACATCTTCAGTGCCACTTACACAAGGATAACTCAGAATAAATCATATTTTTTTTTTTAGGGAGGAGGGGGTACAGAGGGTTGTTGGTGCAGCACTTCCCATTTTCCAGCTCTTATCTCAGGGTTGACGTGTGTCTTCGGCCATCTCTCTCAGCTCACAGAGCTGCTCTTTGTCAGAGCGGCTGGAGGGCGGGCGGGCTGTCTGGCCAGCGGGTGCAGTGTGTGTGTGTGTGTGTGTGTGTGTGTGTGTGTGTGTGTGAATGTGTGTGGTGAGGAGGAGGGGGGGGGTTTGCAGGGTAGTGGTTGACCATTCACACAGCCAGGGGGCCTCCATTTCCATCACTTGATGCTATCTGGTCTGGCTGAGATCACTGACCCCCACGGGAGGGGGGGTGGGGGGTGAGGGGTTGTCAGTGAAGTGTCTTTTGCCGCATGTGGTGTGTTTTTATTTTAAATTATTATTATTTTTTCTCCATCTCTCTCGGGTTGTGTTTCGCTCACGATGAAATCCATATTTATCCCCAGCCTAATGACAGATACCGCACCGTAGATAGCGGCTGAAGTCGGTTTCCAGCTTGATCTGTGGCATTCCTCACATCAAAGGAGGAGGACTTTCAAAGGCAGTTTCAGACTTAGAAGTTTGAAGCCACGGGAGGCTTTCCAGGGTGACTTTAGAGTGGTAGGCTGCCAAGCACAGGCTGATGTGAAGTGATACGCTGGAGTGTGGGCTGTGGAAAAAAAAAAGGCGGCTAGGTGAATGGTAAACAGTGCTTGGAAAAGTCATTATTGGAGAACGGCATTTGGAGAGAAATGTGCATAAAGCAGCAAACTTGAAATTAAGAATGCTTTCACATAATCTGGAGTGGTTCCCTGTGGTGTTTTCAAACAAGAGGTGGGATTTGTTTGTTTTTTTTTTAGCCATGAAATTGTTTCTGAATCCACTTTGAAATGCGTGGAATGCTCTAGATTTTTGCTTTTATGGATATAAATAGGTTACTTACAATGTCCCATAAATAGCTTAACTAAGGGGTCCCAAGGCATGCCAGGAAACATCCCATTGCAGGCACTGGGCCATATAGTTTAGCATGGACTGTGAAAGTACTGCAGTGTAAAAGTTAGTCACTCAAAGATAAGTGTCTCCTCAGGTGCTGTGTTGATGAGATCACCGGCGCATCCGCAAGTCTTTGTGCAACCGAATGACAAGGGGGAGAAAAGTTCATAAAAGTTAACTTTGAATAAAATTTAACTTTGAAGTTTTACATTAATTTCTCTTGGCCTAGATCCCGGTGCTGCGGCAAAGAGATTGGTGCTCATCTGACTCATCAAAGTTGAAAAACTTCACCTCTCTCATTGGAAATGTTGCCTTCACTCAACCTGTGAGACAGTTATTAACAAGCCCCTAATAATGTGCTTTACAGTGTTTCTGAATCGCTGCTGGCAAAATTAATTAACAATTAACTCTCCCGATGACATGCGTAGCCGTTAATGACAGTCTTATTAAAAAAGCATTGTTTTAATTTGGGAATTTCCTTTTTTTCCCCTTCAAATCATGGCTCACACTCAGTGGACTCAGCCCCCATTACACTACCTGGTTCTTTGGTCTCCAGCTTTGATCCTATCTGAGCGGGGATTATAATTCACGTCAGGCGGGGTGTAATTATATCCCACACATGTGCTTTGACATGGACTTTAGAACCAAATTCTCCGGGCTGTGAACCACATAGGTGAAGGCACCGCGAGGCTTTACATCTCTTTTAAAACAAAAGAAAACACAGCACAGCAAAAAGCGAATTCTGATGATATTCAGGGTAGCCAGACAAGATAATGGGTGTGCTATGCAGTTGCGCTTTAAATTGCTTTAGCTTGGGGGACGGAAAGGCTTGAAATACTATCTCCATCTGCCCTGACATGTAAAGCATTCTCTCTTTTCTGGAGGGAAAATACCTTGGTGAGGGTCGTGGGGTTTTCTGACGGGGGTTGGGGGTGGAAGCTTCCTCAGCTACTGTCAACCAACAAGGCCAGCCCGATTCTGAAAGGTCACAGTCCGTTTGAAGCTCCACCTAAATCTTTCTGTCAGATGACTGTAGTTTGATCTCCTATTCAAAAAGCATTCCCGTTACCCATGTTGTCATAGGAAAACCCCATAACTCCAGTTTTGGGTGATTTTCACGTGTTGACAGTGACTGAACAGTTTCAGTGTTTCTCTACGGGAACCCGTGATCAAAATCTCCCTCCTTTGTGCTAATAATTAAATCATCATACCAGTGAATTTGAACAAAAACAACGAGCCATTGCCAATCATGTGGGGCCGCTAAAGATTTCACAACATATAATCAGAATCCATCGATTTTCAAATTTGAATTTTTGGTTCAAACACCCACCTCATAATGTTCTGCTTCTGTGGTGAAAAAAAGTCAATACCATTCATAAACCAGAGAACAGATAATTGTCTGTGGAAAGCAAACGTTTCCCCGGGGGCTATTTTCCGCCCAATTCCAAGTCATCAAAACACAACAGTGCCGCTGCTTAGGAAAACTAATGTGGGGGACTTTGTTACAGTGATGGAAAACTGGTGTGAAGACAGTTTGAAGTCTCTGAAAGTTCATTTTCATATCATGGTGGAATGAATGGAAACCAGTGACTGGATAAAAGGGACGTCAGATTCTAAAATAGGACTCCTTGCTTAGGGAAGAATCCATTCAGTAGATATTATGTGAAACATGCAGAATCACCGGTACGGTCCTTTAAAAAGCAATTTGATAAAGTCCCAAAATGCATGATGTCAACCCAAAAGGCTGTACTGAAACATGGAGATACAAGATTTTTCCTTGACAGTTATTTGAAAATTTGACAGAAAAATAAAAACTAAAAAATGGAGACAGCTTGAGGTGCCATGATAAAATCAACAAAACAGCGGCAGGTGAAATGAATGCGGCATTGTGGCATTAAGGCTACAGTAATACATGGGTGGTTCAGTGCTACAGTTTCCTTCCCAGAGGGCCTGATTTTCTCAGCTGAGTGGGATTAGCAGTTCAGTCAGCAGTCTTGACAGGGAAAATGTGAATCCCTTTAATTAATGCAATGTTTTTCCCCCTCATTCGCATGTAAATACAAACATGCTGTCTAATAAATAAAGTTCCCCAAAGCACACAAGGCGGCTGCAGTGCCGGCTGCTTTTAATAATCTATCGTCTCGCCAGTGCAAAAACACATCAACCACGAGCAAGGTGTTTCACGCACGCTGTCGTTCGCGGGGTGAAAAATGGAAACACAAACAGGTGCATCATCCGGTGACCGGCCGAGTGACAATAAATTACACTGCTTAATCTCATGAGCATACAGATATATCACACGCTACATCTTCTTATGCAGCATTCCCTGTTTTATAAAGCATTTGTAGTTTTTGCATAAGTCATCACAGGTTTCATTAAATGCAGAGCTCACACAAGGCAATCTTGAATGCTGGCAGCTCTAAATGGCAGTGAGAGGTTTAACATTAATGCCCATCAATCCTGTAAGGTGACACCGGTAAACTGCACACGGCACGCTCCTGTTTACCGACCCAGCCCGCCTGTGATGCTTTATATCAAAGGACAGCAAATATGCCAGGGAGGCCAGCTTCTTCTGGGTGGGGCGCTCACTGACCCCCGGCAAGAAACAGCTTGTATTTCACTTTTAAACTCTCAAACACAAAAGCATGTTTTTATAGATATTAAATGATAGGTGTAGTTTGAGATAGAAAAGGGATTTTAAAACTTATTCATGTTCTGGACCCCCATGAAAAGATATTTTGGTTCATGTTAATTATAGCATTGTCTGTGTGTCGTACGTCATGATGTCTGATGACTTAACCTTTTGAAATCTGAGTAAATAGTCTTGATTTCTTTCAAAAACATGAGAAAAAAGGCAAATAATTACTGGAACGTAAGCACAAATAGCACAAATTAGCAAATCAGATGCCAGAAAATTTGCAAAAATTATTTGAAAATTTGAAAGCAACAGCAACAACAACATATTCAGTAAAATGATATAATTAAACATCATATCAGTGATGCTGGATTGTCAGATTTCAGGTTGCTGGGAACCTAGAACCTCCTAAAGGACCCCTGGTGGTCCCCAGACCTCACTTTGAAAACCACTGAGGTAGATGACAAAGAATCTAAACAATAGTAATAAAGTAATAAACTGTGGTCTCTTTTTACCAGCGGAAAACCTACTAAAAAAAAATGTTATCCTTAAGCTTAACTCCAGTTAATCAGATTGACTGACAGCTACGCCTCCTGTTCCTTACTGCTCCACACCCAAAACTTTCATACTCCCACTTTTCAAACTAGGACAGGAAATGAACTGAAACCTGTGGTATTGTCAGTGAGAAGTGTCCTGTAAGTTTTCATTCGTCACTTTCCGTGGGCGGGGAGATGTCCTTACCCGACAGCAGAATTTTTCATTTGAGCAAATGAGGCAAGTCTGCAGCGTCTCAGTTAGTGGGGCTGGAGCGCTCGTATCTGCAGCAGCCTCACAATGTGGTTTAGACTGCTAAAACATGTTGTTGTTTTTTTTAACATAAAAATCATCGTGCTTAATGCAGCTGCTGTAACACTGATAACCTGACAGCATGCAGGGCAACACAGACGGGGGATGTACAAAGAAGAGAAAACAGGAGCAGGCTTTTTTGAAAATATAATTTGCCCTGTGTGGATCAGCGTCCCCCCAGACACAGAAGGAGTGTGTCTAATGCGCGGCTCTCACATTGGGCTGCCTTGTTATGTTGGCCAGCACCATGGGCTTTTCCCACAGAAGTTTTCAACCCCCCCCTCCCACACACACACACACACACACACACACACACACACACACACAAATGTCCGTTACTCATCAAAATGTCCTGCTATGAACAGCAACAATGACTAGTCAAGGAAGCAGCATGGAGGAAGTGAAACTATAACTCAAATGAGGTCATGGATAAATCTCTGGCTGACACACACACACACACACACACACACACACACAGCGCCGTTCACAACTCTTCACATGATAACGTCGTATGATTCACGGGTAGCGCTGCACTTTGGTCCTGCGGTGAAAAATGTCAGGCTGCTTCTGTCTTGTAATGATGTCATGGTAAAAGTCATTTGACAGGTCTAGGAAAGCATGACCGTATCAAAGAGGGAAGTTAAATGCTGTGTTTGCTCAAGTCTCAGCGGGGGAGCCGCAGCTTTGTTTAATGTGCAGGAAAATTAAAATTCGATGAAGTCCACCTTGCCAAGAAGAATCTCTGTGGGGAAATGCTGACAGAGTGAGGCAGCGGTGAATGAAAGCAGTTAAATAACTCGTGTTATCATGCCTCTGCATTCTGATTTATTGACTCAATTGTTGACTGGCAAAACGGGGCTCGAGCTGTGTCTTGTGAATTTAAACTAGGGGCTTTTTTTTTTTTTTTTTTGCATGTGCTCTGATAATGTCTTTTTTTTCTCCCACACTATTTTGAGATTGACATATTTTATTCATCGATGGAAGAACTAGTAAGGAGTTGTTTGTGTCTCTTGGTGAACAGTTTTTCTCATGTTTACAGAGGAAATATTAGCTCATTAAGGAATTTAATTAGTCTGTTTACAATGGAGGGGGAAGGAAGGCTGGGAGGAACAGGCCATGAAGTCACATTTTAGTCAATAAATGTCCATTTGCAGGTAAGAAAAAAAAAAAAAACAACCTAGAAAGCCACAAAGTTTAGCTGAGCAGCCCAAGCCCATGAAAAGCTTTTACGCTAAATCGCCATGACCATATGAAAAAGAAGCATTTGAGTTTTATTAGTTTTTCTATTCTGCCATTCTGCAACATTTTTTTTTTTTTTTGGCCACGGGTGCCTCGGGTGTTGGCTGTCCAGTGAAGAAATCCCCTCGACTCCCACCCCGTCTTCGTCTGTTAATGGAGTAATTTCAGCTCTAACAGAGATGGGTTCCCACTATTGGACTTAGCTAAATGACTTTGGGGAAATCTATTTTCTATAGTCCTCTGGAACCACACTCCCAACGCACGAGGAAATTAAAATGAAAGGGTTATCATCAAGATTATTATATTTTTTAATTGGTGGTTTAAAGAAGAGCTCATGAATGACTGGGGTGTTTCGAAAAGAGATTTTTTCTCCTATTTTGGGGGTGGGTGGTGGTAATGTGTGTGTGTGATTAGGATCCTGAATAGCTGATTTAAATTTGGAATGAGTATGCTGTGGACAGAAAGACTATTATTTATGTAGATAAGGGGTTATTCCTACCCACAAGCCCTAGCCACACAGCACAGAGGAGGCCACTGAGAAGCTCTTTTAGATAAGCTTTAAATAAAAGAGAGAATAAATGTATTCACAATGCGCTGCAGACTTTGTAGCTACTGAATACATTAGCCAACCAGGAGAGAATTGGGCTGGAACAGAATATGTGAAGACACTGATCTGTTTGGCATACTTTCCTTGGGGATGGACAGACATATCAATGTGATGATTTTTTGTTTATTCATGGTTAGTGATTTGATAGGCCACTTACGAGCTGTGGTGGCTCTGACACTTTCTCCATCCAGCACTGAACCTCAACCAAACCTAGACACTTTGGTACAAAATGAGCTATGCCTTTGAAATGTCATGCGCTGACACTTCAGTAAACCAGTTGTACCCCTAGCAGAGGTGTTTTTAAGACTTAACTTCCTCCTTAATTTTAGACTGACCGCACTGCCTCGCAGAAGTCTAGCTGTTGTTTGAGTTGAAGAGTGGAAAACCTCCGGGGACCCTGTTAGGGCTCACTCAAAACACAAAAAAATCAATAGCCATAAAAGAAATCTTAACTGGGCTTGGACTCCTAAACCACAAACCAGTGGTCATTATTGCAGCCTAAGATGTCAATTAGCCGGAAGGCTGCAAAGAATGCCCGTTAAAAGGATCGGGAGCGGAGAAAAAGCTCTATTGCCACGGAGCTGAAGGAGGCCTGGAGAAAAAGCCGTTCAACGACTTTGCCCTCCCTTGAGATTTTATATGCCTCCGACCACAGCTGGCTATTGAGCCTGTATTTCCCACCTCTTGGGTAAAATTAACTGGGAAGCTGTGAACATAATGGAGATATTGCCGCGAATAGTGCAGCATTCGGGCTCTGCTTCTATGAGTTCATGAAGCAATGCAGGTCTCAGGATTAGCATTGATCCCTAAAGCACCCAATTACTCTGTTGAATAGGCATCCTGCATGCATTTATGGGGATATAACGGGCTGGCCTACTGTCATAGACCATTTACCTAGCTATTTATCCAATGAACATAAGAAAGATGGATGATAGCCTAACAAAGCCTGTGAATGAGAAGCACATTGCCACAGAACTTATTTATCCAAATCTAAGGCATCGGAATCTGACCAATTAACTGAGACGCACAGTAATGAACAAATAGTCCGTACAGTGAATGGAATAAGCAGCAGTGCGAAAATACATCAACCAATGCAATTCTTGGCATTTCTTTGCTCTGAGAGTGCCCACTAATTACAGGTTCTGGAGCACTAAACCCATGCACAAATGCATGTTTATGCACATGAGTCGGCCTGATACGTGAGATCCAAGCCTGTGACCTGTTTGACTGACCTCCATTCCTGACAGGTTCGGGTCAGCGAGGTTCGACCGCACTAAAAACAGACTTATTCAAGCAACCGCACTGAATGCTTAAGTAATCAACTGATTAAGTCTTTCCTGAGAATGTAAAATCTAACACTTTGGATGCAGACAGTCTAAAAAATGGCTACACAGGGGGCCACATTTTATCACCCTCACTCTGGATTCTTTTTTGTGATGGTCAAAATAACTGTGGCATTCAAAACGAGACAAAGATGACCATTCTCTGGGATAATTAGATTTTTCTTTGAGATGTCTGCTGTGACTTCCCCCAGCTTTTATTTTAGTGTTTCATTTCTGCACAAGCAGGCTGTCAGCCCACAGAGCAGTTTTGATTGTCTTAAAAGCAGATAGAGGTGACACAGAGGCATTTCCACATACCAAAGGATTGTGTTACTGTGTGTATATGTGGTTTAGTGTTAGCATGCCTGGGGGGCACAGGGCACAGTGCTATATGCACTATGTCTAATAGTGTACAAGCAAAAGGGATGAAGAGTGTGTGTTGTGACTTTAGCCCTGTTTGGCTGACAGCATGGGCGCAAGAAGAGACGGGAAAGTGGGTCATGTTGACATTGTTTGGTACTTTTAATTGGTAACTCCCGGTGCCTTCACAAAGCAAGCATTCATCTCGTGTTTCCCCCCCGAAGGTCCCTAATGCTTGATGAAAGCTGTACAGTTGTAGATCACCATGTTTGTGTTAAAGCACCACCAGCTACATTGTCAGCCATCCTCCATCTGTCCAACACTACAGCATAAAACAAAATAATGATGCCGTTGCCACCGAATGTTGTAATTTAACAGCAAACATGCTTTGGACTCAGCAAGGCGGTCTCAGATGAGTCTGCGAGGGCTGAACGACAGCTTACAGTGCGATTTCATGTTCTTTTAATTAGGATTCACCTCTGAGGAAATGATGAATAGTTTTTGGCATCTTCTGTGTTTCTGATATGCAGGGGTTCTTACTTTTTGGGGTGTACTAAATGAGAGGAGATGCTGTGGGAAAAGGTACGGACATGACAATGGATTTCATGCTCTGGTTAATTACACAGCAGGTTTTGCTCAGCAAAACATCCTCCCCAAAATGGATGTTTTTTAAGATCTTTTTTTAAAGCCATGTCTTACAATTGCAAAATTCCTCACTAAGAATTATTTTTACAGAATAGAGAAGGAAATTGTGACAAGACGAGAGGTCGGGTAAAGAAAATGAAAATGTATTGCGTGTTCTCTGTGGGTTTACAAGGGAAGTGTTAATCACCCTCTGGTGGTTGTCTAACCATGGCATGAATGATAAACACACCTCGATGTAGGGGGTAGTCAAGACAGGGACAAGAGGAGGATTTAGCTGCATAAACATGCATCTCCTCATTTCCAGAGCAGCGGATAGTTGAATAAACATTTGCTAATTTCAGAGGGGCTGCAAGCGCAGTCTATACAGCAGGTCGGGACAACGTGGGAATAAAGCATTCAGATGCACAAAAGCTGGTGATGTTTGCCAGCAGCGGTGCTACAGAGTCGAGGCAGTCAGATGAGAATTTAAAGTAGCAGAAACTGAAAGTCCTGACCTTGGGCTGCGATGGGAGGAAAGTTAAGATTCATATTCGTTTAATTGGGTTCTGGTTTATTATTGTCTTGACATAAGAAGACACCAGTGGGAGCCTGACCAAACAAAAGGTGTCAAAGGCTGATTGTGAGTAAGGATGCGGCTCTGTTAAGGTTCTTTTGAAAATGAAAAGCACGGCTGTTAAGACCTTGGTTTGTTTTTCTTTCCCCTGCTCCAAAATTGTTCTACCCTGAACACGAACAAATCATGCGCTTTTTAATTACGAGGTTCTATCCGGGCAAAGGGTAGAGCTATTAAGCATCACCCATTTGACATCCCATTTGGCAAAACTGTTATGTATTTTCTGGCTTTTGAAACATTAAAAGCTTATTTAAAAAAATAAAAAATAAATAACACTGCACAAGTAAAAAGTCCAAGGATTGGGAAGATGTGGATATGTCAGTTTTGATACAAAATCACATAGAACCTTTTAATTCTAAGCTCGTGACATGTTGGGAAAAAAAAAAAATAGAACAAAAACAGCATTGTGCAGTGCATAAGACAGGATTCATGATGTTTGTACTTTTCTTTAAAATCTTGCAGGTGCATTTTGCTGTTATCCCTCAAGCATGCCATCACAGTTGGTAATCCTAAACCTTATGCAGCGTGAAGCCTGGGTTTTCAGTTTTAATGCTGACAGCCACCCCTGTGCTTCTGAAGCCGTTGGTGGTACAACTGGGTGCTTTACATACGACATTAGTTGTGGATCTCCAGCCCCGTTGAGCAGCTCAGGTTTCACTGCTGTGAATCAGGAATGCCGCCCAGTCAGATCCTAATGTGCGCACAGTCTGCATGACTTTCGAATAAATACAACTTAAGGGGATTATCTATGAATTTTAGCTTTGAAGTATCCTGTTACTATGCTGTATTAACATTTAAATCTGCATTTAGTGAACATTCCATGAAAGAGTTTGTCCCACCCTCTGATCTGAGATGGCACACTCTGGCACAGCCTCGCACAGAACAGAGTAACTAAGAAGAACATTATTTTAACATAAACCATTCGTGCATGTACAGATTCAAACAGCCTCTGTGTCCCTACTCTCGGTGGTCCATTCACCGCTGTTGTAGCATTTCCAAGGACGCACACCGGTCAGCACATATTTACCTCTGCCAGTTGGAAGCGGTTTATTTTGTCACCCCTTTTGTATGCCTGTTTGTTTGAATGGACATGGATGTGGTGGATAGATAGTCCTTGGCTCGGGGATCAGTTGGTTGGACTTTGGTGATGATTCAGATCTGGAAATTCCATAAGACAGTTTTCATTTGGTTTGACGTGCGGCACTTCCAAGCCTGCTGTTACACGGCTTTGCATTCATGTGCTGTTTTCTCAGAAAATCAAACCCAGGCCTAGGGCTGAGCAATGTGAACCAAAAAAAAAAAAAACATATCATGATATCTTTGACATGATATTGTGGTGATACTGCACGTGTGACTATTAATGCTTTTCTAAGATATTTACATGCAATAGATTTTTCATGTGGACGTGATATGGCTGGGCAATATGTCGATGTTACATCGATATCGTGACGTAAGACTAGATACCATCTGGGATTTTGGATATCATAATGTTGTGATATAACACAAGTGTGGTCCTCTGCTGGTTTTAAAGGCTGCATTACATTAAAGGATGCAATTCACTGAAAGACTGTTGTGGCTGTTTTTCTTCTTCTTCTTCTTCTTCTGTTTATTTATTCATTTATTTATTTATTTAGGCTTATACCGGGACCTGAGTCCTAATTTCGTACCACTAACATGTAAATGTAAGCTGGTATGACAATAAAGTTCCTTGAATCCTTGAATCTTGAATCCTTGAATCCTTATTTGTCTCAACCTGCTTGCCCACTATATCCACATTACTAATGACTTTTAAACCCTTTATAGGGCACTCGTTGAAATACTTTGAAATTCAAAAAAACAACCCTAGACTGTTATTAGTGAACATGACAGGACTTCATTACTTTAATAGAATTTTTCTAAAATTTTCATTTTGTAATAGAAAATCAAAGCCAATGAGATTGGTCAAATGCCGCAATCATGTGACCTGGGATGTAGAGCGATCTTTGCTGATTGGCTGGGTGAAGACCAAATGATTATTGAACTAACTGAGACAGGGGATGGGCCTGATATGTAACATTTCTGAAATTACCAAAAATAGTCACTTGCCCGATAAAGGGTTAAGCAAAAACCTCTTGTACGCAAATATCTTATGAAAGCACCAGCAACATTGCCAAAATATCAGTATCGAGGTATTCAAGTCAAAGTTATCGTGATATTTGATTTTGTCCGTATTACCCTGCCCTAGGACATGATTACCAAGCAGGTAGAGACAAATAATAGAACAATTGGATGAGTTCAGGAAATTGCATCCCTTTGCGTTAATGCAGCCTTTAAAACCAGAGAAAGACAACACATATGACATGTCACGATATTACGATATCCAAGATCTATTCTTAAATCATGATTTCAATTTAATACTGATATATTGCTCAGCCCAAGTCAAGTCTTTTTGAAGTTTTTGCTGTCAGATGCCTAGGAATTGGAAAACGCTTTTAATATCCAGTCATTTTTCAGCTGTCATGCTCCGTATCATCATCAAATCAGTGAATGTGAAACTCAAGAATGTCAAGGATGAGTCAGGCTCTCACGTCGGAATATTTTATTTTTGGAAGATCTCACATTAGGTAAACAGTCGATGCAACAATAAACGCTTCAAACTGGAACACCTAGCACAAGGAGAAAATTACAGGTCTT
Organism: Myripristis murdjan; assembly: GCF_902150065.1. Taxonomy (NCBI): domain Eukaryota; kingdom Metazoa; phylum Chordata; class Actinopteri; order Holocentriformes; family Holocentridae; genus Myripristis; species Myripristis murdjan. The sequence goes on from NC_043993.1 coordinate 30,475,604, forward strand.
AAGGTCTTAATCTCGAGCACAACATTAGGATGCTAAGAGTTACATGGTGCAATTGATTTTCAAGCGGCAGAATACGCCCACCTCAGTGCCTCGCTTTGTGAAAAATGAGGCCGAGGGAACTGGAATTGGCCACCCTATCTGCCTCACCATCAAAAATTAGTTTGACATTCCATTTTAAAGACAGTTCTGTGCTGGAGCTACACTGTTTGTTTACAAACTCTACAGTAATTGAGAGATTATTCCTTTGAATGGCGTTAAGACCCACAGTAAACCCTGGCATTATGCTTGTTTTAGAGTTGTGTTTACTGCCACGGGCTTGTCTCAGTGAATCGACTTTGGTAAGCATGGGCGTTGTTCTTTTGCCTCTTCTTGACTAGTCCTTGTTTCCCCTTCGCATTCTGCATCATACCTCTTTATCACAGACAGGCTTCCTTCTGATCGGAAAAAGTACAATTTATTTTGTTTCACAGAGGAAGCAGTGGACTTTGTAGAAAGTTGTGTTCTCCTCTCTCTCCGTCTGAATTTGTGACTTTAATTCCCGATGTGAATGATTTCACCACTTCCGCCACCACTTGTTTGTCTCTTTTTCTCCATGTAGTTTCCTTCTCTCTCCTCACAAACAGCCCAAATAATTTACCAGTCACATTTGTCAGGTACAACAGTTGTCATGTTGCAAGGGACTGAGAAAGAGAAAGTGCGGCTGTCTGTGTGCTCGCTGGTTACCGATAATAATATTGTCACGCTTTATTTATCTCTATAGGGAAATGCTCCTCTCATTTGTCCTAAGGACCGGCTCCGAGGCTACAGCTGCCCGGGAGCTGGGAGGGATTCAGTATCTTAACTCAAGGGCACTCGAGCAGGGCGGGTGTTGGCCGGCATGGGGCTTGAGCACCGGCCCTCCACATGAAGGGCTCCACCCTGCCACCCCTCAAAGCAAAACCAGGAATTAACTTTAAAGAGAAGGGAGACAGGAGGAGGGAGATTAGAAGTGAGGGGGAGCGGAGGCGAAGGTGACAAAAGCTGTTGTACTTAAGCTTTCTAAATGAGACTTCAATTATAGCCTCTAAAGGGAGCTTTTATGTCAGTTTATATCAGCCTTAACATCAACTTTCAAACAATGTGAAATCGGTCGATATTTATTTCAAGCAGTGGATATAATTCTGGCATTCAGGCTCATTTTAAAAGCGTGCTGGTCGATTGTTATGCTTTGCACATGTCAAGCAGACTTGTGCCTGATTTCATGGACAGGAGACACTTGAGCATCATCAGTCAGAAGAGACTTCAGTGGATGTTTTTTTGCAGCTTCTCTGTTAGCCAGTTCCTCAGCGGTGAGCCACAGCTGGTGAGCACAAATCTCAAACTTATGCGCCTTCATAAACCATGTTTTTTTTTTTGTTTGTTTGTTTTGACCCCCTGTTTTCAGTTTGTCAGAGGTTTGTCTGGGTTTTTGTCAGTATTTTTTAGGAGACACTTTTCGCAGGCACCTAAAAAAAAACATATTGTAAGTGCTGGTCAGATTGTTGAATTTCAGTGGTCATGTAGCTCAGCTCAGACAAGATAAAGCATGACAAATTTTCAGATTTGCCCCTTGACGGTACCCTGTCAGACTGTGTTTTGTCAGTGATTAGCACACACTGAGAAATGGTCAATTATCAGTGATCCTGGCGTGCATCACCACCCTCTGATGGTCAGATCCTACCTGACTCAAATTCTAATAATGTCAGAAACTGTAGCCTCCGTCCAGGGATTGAAGACGCCGTGTGAGACTTTCCATCCCACAATTGGATTCCTGAACTTGTGCGCTAGTTTGTTGCCCTGCGATGCCCAACCAAGCGTACAGATGGCATTGTCTTCTCCACAATTGCCGTCTCGGCCTGAAAAATTCACCCGCCCAGGGGACACTGAGCATAAAATGTATACTTTCAGGGGTAAAACACAAGCTTGATGCTTGTGAGAGTGTGTATTCAAAGTCATTAGCTGTGTCTGGACTTGGAGCATGGACCGGAGGAGACAAGATCGTGTTTCAAGCGCCATTGCACAGGCGGGATTGCTTGTCATTCAGAGTCATTTCAGTCTTGCTCAGTCTGAAACTTGGCCTGGAAATTTCAGTCGTGTGAAAAAAGAAGCATGTATGCATAGTTTATGTAATTTCCTGCTTGTGTCCCCTGCTCCCCTTACTCCCTTTATATATACATCTATATACATACAGACACAATATACAATATATGTATATTGTAGTTGTAATGTGAGTTAACAAGGAAGTAGGCTAAAGGCACTTCTTGTGGGATTATTCTTTCCTCTGGTATGTGACAGTAAGATCATCAGTGATCCATCTGCATAAAAATTTCTCCGGCCATGCTGACACCCAGCATGTGGTTTATCTGTGTGCTGTAGCTTTTAGAAGCACTACTCATACTTAAATAGAATGTTACTTGTTCACTTGTGTGTCATAATCCATCTGAAGAAGATGTTTTCAACAGGCCATTTTTTTTCAATATGTAACTGTCCACCCTTACTGCTTATGTCTGCAAAATCTCAGGGCTTAAGTTCAAGCTTTTAGGTATGATTCATGGCTTTGTGTGAGGATGACTTACAGTCTTTACATAATGTACACAAATGCACTCGTTGTACTCTAGTGTTTTGCTGCAAGCCACAGAAGGGCAAGAGTAAAGCACAAGTTCAGACCCGATGTTCTCTGCTGAGGCCGGGGGTATTAAGGTCTAATTTTAACTTTTGGACTGTATGGGAACCACTTGAAGCTCTGATTCTTTTGGCCTTATTGAGGAAATACCAGGGTGATCTCCTGTGTACCAGTCAGCGATAACACCCACCACCACCAAGCTATCTCTCAGGATAGTCTCAGCACTCAGGTATTTCATCCTGGACTGCCCTCTCTCTGAGACTCCACTCAGATATGTGTAGTGGTAGCCACAGCTCGTGAGTCAGTTTCTCTGACATTTCTTTTTCCCGCTACGTACCTTTTTACTCTCTCGCTGAAAGCTGCGACAAGGTTTTTCCATGCATGTTTTCCACTGATAAGAGAGCAGGGTGGGATTTCTTTTTCAAGTGATACTTTTGGGAGGATCCGTATCTCTCTCCACCTGCTAGACCGAGACAAAGAACACACACACTCCCTAAGTTCACTGATACTGAAACTGGCGGTACGGTTCTTCCTGCACGCTACTGTGGCCACTCGAGTAAAAGATGAGGCCCTGAGCAAAAAGACATCCCATTCCTCATTTATAAGGTTTGCCCACACAGACACAGTGCAAAGGTGCAGTGCTTGCCAGCCGTTTCTGTGTCTCTTACTGACATATACCACGGCTAATAGAGCTAACCTGAGGCCACAGAGGAGTTGGCTCAGCTCCAGCCCTACCTCTCTTCCAAGTCTTTCTCACTGTCTCTGCTCTGGCTCTTACTTGGATTGTCTGTGGCTCTATTTCTCTGTCTAGTTTCTGTCTGTTACTGCGGCATACCTTTGTCCCTTTCATTCTGGTACGACAGATCAGTTCAGCTGTCAGTTTTCTATTGTTATCACATCCCTATGCTCTTACTCTGTTTTTCAGGGCAGCTGGAAATATAGAAGTATAATGTTTCCTGTCTCTTTGTCATTGATGGATAGAATAAGACCAATCACCTTGTGTGAAAGAGAACGTGTTAGTCCTGAACCTGGCAATGGAAGTGTGTGCTCACGCGTGCGCTCTCCATTAATACAATGTGATGTGATGTTAAAGGACCATAGCGGTGGTTTTTGAATCACTGGTGTGGTGCACCGTTACAGTGCTGAGGGTCATTCGTCATGTAAGTCTACATTCATCATATTTGGGTCCTGCAAGATTTATGTGCACCAAAGTAACCTTTTGTGTGTTTTCTCACAGAATTGGCTGCCGGGATGTGCAGGTGTCCATATCTTCTGCATAACACTGACCAGTTTGCCTTGAAGGAAGAATAGCCCTCTGTCTCTGCTTTATCTCAGACCACACCAGTGATTTTAAACGTTTGGCCCATTTAATACAATTCACCCACATTTCCATCACAACACACCATTTTCTAAATCATGCGGAGGTACTACAGATTTCGCAGTATTTAATCAAACTCTCTTGATTTTCAAATTTGAATTTTTTGGTTGAAATGCCCACATTTTAATGTTCTGCTTCAGTGTCAGGGTAGCAGAGTTGTTGCCGTTCATAAATCACAGAACTGATAACTGGCTGTGTGAAGCAAATGTTTCCCCACGGACTGTTTTTTGGCATATCATGCCGCACAATATCAAGTCGCCACACGACAGTGCTGCTGGTTTTAGGAAAATGAATTTGGACGACTTTATTGCGGTGATGGAGTTTATTTATTTATTTATTTATTCATTTATTTGACAGGGACAATGCAGTCAAACATAGTTACAGGCTTGCAGCTGATGTGATGCATATAGAGTTTGTAGCTAGTGCTAATTCTCAACTCCAGTCTCCGGTTGGGCTCTTCCACAACATTGGAGTACAATACAAAATATACAAAGCATACAATTCAACAACCTAATATTGCATTTACATAACATAAAACCTTCACCCACTCACAACATTGCAGTACAATATAAAATGCATCAATTAAAAAGACCATACTATACAATTCAATGATTCAAAAATCCAATATTGCATTTATATGATATAGATCTCACTCTCCCACGCAATATGCACACTATTTACAGATGAGTGCAGTTTTGTTTTTTCTTTAACCAGGTTTTGGTTTTGGTGGTGAACAACTTAAACTCTGGTGGTGTGAAGAAAGTTTGAAGTCTCTGAAAGTTCGTTTTCATCTCGTAGCGGAACGAATGTAAACCAGCGGCTGCAGTTCTAAAATTCGATTGCTTGCTTTGGAAACAGATCAGCAGAAACGTGAAGTACACATACATTTTGCAGATAACACACTAAACCTGCAGAATTACCGGTGTGGTCCTTTAACTGTGGGAGGAATTAGATTGTGAAAAGTCAAGTGTTTCTTGCACATACTGTACAGAGCTGCACGTTTGAGATACAGCGCTCCTAATTAAGGCTCACAAATATGTACGCGTAAGAGGATTTAAAGCAGAATTCCATGCATTTTTGACCTGGACTCCCAACATTTTCCATTGTACTCATTGATTCTGACCGACCAAATTATCGTCAGCTGCCAGCGTGTGGCTCCCCAGGCTGAAAGAACGGCTCAAAAAACAACTCTCTAATGAGACCTGTATGTATGTTATCTTCACTTTATTCATGGCAGCTTTCACTATTAATTTTGCCTTGCTTTACACAGTGACACATGGATAAAATAAAGAGGAAACGGGGATGGCCAAAATAGCATCAAAACATTGCAGAAAGGCATGAGTTAGTTAATGTGTATTTTAACGACATGTTTCATCAGAGAGTGTGCAATCACCGTGGTGAAAAAGTGCACTGGGTCCTTTTCGAGGTTATTCTTGAAACTTGGACTGTACTTTTAGACAGTAAAATCGATTGGGATGATGGAAAAAATAGAAAAATAGGGTCCAGGTGGAACGTGGCCAGAGAAATGCTTTCAGGAGTGTCCTTGTCTGTGCTTTGTTCAGGTTTGGGTCAGTTTACCTCTGTTAGGTCATTCATCCAATTAATGAGATAGAGAGTCTGGTCATGAATTGTTCACGTTTTTTCATCATCCTACCTTCGACCTCATTTGTTTTCATATTATCTACTTTCCGTGTGTCTTGCTCATGACTGCTGAAGGCTACACAGAGTGAGGAGTTTGGTGACAGAACTGTCATTTCAAATATTTAAAGTAAGTTAGAAAAGATTGCTTTCCTCCGCACGAGAAAAAAAAATATGTGATATGCAAATAAGCCCAAAATGCAGGATAGATAACTTGAGGGTTTTCAGCTTTGTTCTCCCTCTCTCTACCTCTCTTTCACTCTCGAGGCTTAAGCCGTGACATGCAGCTTTGAAGAGCGATGCTTTGGTGCAGTCAAGAAGCCTGATGTTGCCCCGATAGGCTTGTTGACTGTTTTGATGCTCGTTGAACTCAGTTAATCATCTGCAAAATAAATAGCCTGGAGAGCCAAATCCCCAACTTACCCTTAAGTCTTATTAGAATACATATATTTGTACCGAGCACAAACTTAGTCACAACATAAATTCTGCCTATATTTGGCAACCTGTGTGCACGATGTGAATTTTATAAAGTGGGAGGTCGAGGGACTACGGATATCAGTAAGGCTTACATGGCAGAACAGTGTGTTCTTTTTGCATCTGAACCGTAGTTCTCTAAGGGATTTTTTTGTCGAGTTAAAACTTGCAGAGTTCTTAGGGGGCTGATTAAAGAAAGAAATCTCTAGTTGATTGCTTGAGGGCAAAATTCCAGCTCTTTTCTGGGAGATCAACCTACCCATGTAGCACAGGGAGTCCCAGAGGGAGTGGACTCCACCTCAAGTGTCTCATATCTTATACACTGAACAATTAGTGCCAGACTTTGTTGAAAAGAGGGAGTTTTTCCGAACCAGTGAGATTTTTAGACTATTAGGGCTGAAATGAGCTCAGGATTGTGTGAGGCAAATTTCTTGTGGCCATGCACATCTCCGTTGAAAAAATATAGACTCTCCATGACAGAAAATGCACGCAGGAGATGTTAATTAGGTAGGTGTTTCAGCACAACAGATGTCATATCTCTGGACCAAAAGGCTATACATCATGTATTATATTTGTTCCATTATATTAGTTGCCTTCATTGAAAAGCAGTGCATTTGCCTTTTTTAGCCTTAGATTTAGTTTGACCGAGGTATATCAAGATACCCTGCTCTGGTGCATTATTTGACCCTTTGAAGTCAGAAGCAGATCAAGCCAGCAAGGGGTTGCCATGGACATTAAGAGGCCTCTTGATTTTAATGGCCCTGAAAGGTTGCCATATTTCACTTTCCTTTTGATGGAGCTCATCTCACAACACAGTCTGTTCACTGTTCCCTTCCGGAGGACAAAAGCGACATATTTCTCCGGTATATGGGAAATGCTATCTGAGGAGAGCTCGCTGTAAATGTGATTCTCAGATGTGATCATGTCTTGGTTTGATATTCTTTGATGCACTCAACGTGTTTGTCTTGCCGTGGGTATGACTATCACACCGAATGCCTCCCACTCGTCTTTGCTACCTCTAATCAGGGTTTAGAATAGACCTGTTACTCGACAAAGACACTGTGAGCACATGAGGGAAGGTATGTGAAAGGAAGCGATGGCATTTTAAATAGGTTATCTCGAGTGTGTGGGTGACCATACAATATGTTGCTATTCCAAGCATGTCAATGTGCACAAATTTTTAATAATACGCGCTATATAAAGAGCCTGCAGAGACGGCTGAATCTGAATCCCAGCCTTGGGGCTCAGCGGTGATGTGAAACCTTGAAAAGTTTTCTTCCTGTTGGTTCCATGTCGTCTTGTGGTGCTTTTTTTTTTTTTTTGTCTGTTTGTGTCAGAAGAATTGCTTCTTGTCATTGGCACTTTCCGCTATTTCATATAGCAATTCAAGTAGAAAAACAAATTTTAAGTTTAATAACAGATTGATCTGTCATGTCTCTGTTTGATGCAACAATTGCTGCATGTTTGACTCACCAGGTATAACCAAAAGTAGGAATTCAGATTGGTGCAGGGACATAGTGAGACAGTAACTTTTGAATGCTGCACTTAAATACTGTTTGCTTGTTTTTAAAATATGTCCCTGCTGACCATTATCACCTCTCTCTGGCCACATGCCAGTTAAATCAAAGCAAAATCATTGCTCGGCATCAAACGGGCCAATGTCTTGCTACCTGTTCCGCTGCTCTACACAAAGGATCAGTGACTAATCCTCTATTTTTTCTTGTTGCCTGGATGGCTAACTACCCTGACATTTGTTGAAACTTGGTGTGAGGCACTCAAAAGAGCAAGCAAAGACAATAAAAAAAAGATCAATTTCATGAGTGAGCAAGTTCTCAATTAAAACTCCAAGTCTGCTCCCTGAATTGAATGTGTGACACAGTATCTCGTTCTGCACCTGGAATTGAAACTTAACTTCAAAAGTGTTTTTTTTTTTTCTGTGACAAATCTGTGTAGAGCAGGAAACTGTGTACGTCACACGGCTTCTGGGAGAGAATAACCCCAGTCACATCGCCGTTTACATTTTTTTGAAACTCACTGTGTTTGCAGAGATAGGTGGTTTGTCATTGACTCCCGGATTATGCACATATACACGGTCTTAAGATAAATATTGTTTTTTATCTTGTAGTTAAGCTAGCACGATCACAATCTGATACTACAAATCCCTACACAGCCTTCGACATTTCAGATCCCGCTCTCCAGCTCTGCTAGCAGAACTGACCTGAGGGTGAAAATCATTACAAGTCAGGACATGTGGAGGAATTTAGTTGTTTGGGGGGTCAGATGTCCGGGTGAATAGCTACACACCATCCAATTCATCCAAGAGACCCTTGCTGTGCACAAAGGGATATCTATTTTGTGAAAGTGGAGCACATGCAGGAACTCTTAAAATGGTAGATTTTTTTTTTTTTTTCAAAACGTTTAATGAGTCCAAATTTGTCCTCACATCACATACGCTAATCCAGGAGTAATTCTACTTTTGAAACCTAACACTGATAGATTATGCCTGCAGCTCAGTGTAGTTTCCCGGTGGAATCGTACTTCCAGCGCCGCTGCCTAACCGGCGATGACGTTCCCTCTTTCCTGCTCTATTTTGGCTGGTAGAAATTACTCTTGGCAGGGATATTACGTTGGATTACCAGCTCCTGGCAGGGGTGCCAAAAAGTTAATTCTGGACCCTGCTTACATCATATACATACTACGGGGACAGCAGGACCTCCCCTTTACCGTGAGGGGATGTACAGTAGACAGTAGGCTATACACATCCCTCCACAAATAGATTTAGCATTCCATCACTGTGTGCATTCAGGCAGCACATTATACTGCAAGGCTGCCACTGGGACCGTGTATTATGACATAGATATATTGAGTTTTACTTCTTGCTTGACGCCGCTTGCAGGAGAAACAAATTATTGTTCATATTGACACACCGTAACACGACTTCCCATTTCCACACCGCCTCGCCATTCAGCTACTTACTTCATAAACACACAGACTCGCTATCGCCTGGTAAGGTGACATGGATAATTTGCGTGGAGCAGAAAACATATGAGCTGCATGACTGCCCACTTTGTTTAGGTCGGTGCTGAGGTTCTTGCATGACCGAGGATTAAAGCTAGAGAACAATAGACAGGCGGGTCGTTAGTCATAAATCATAAATGCCGCCGTCTCTGGTCTCTGCTTCTACGAGTTAAGAGTGCTCGTGTGATACTGTGTGATGGCTGGCATGCAGGTGAGATCCAAGAAAGGCAGATCTTATGATATTTTCTTTTTAAACCTGCACCACAGTCAGTAGAACAATCTTAACTCGTTAATTTCTCCGGGGCCGTTTATTCAAGAAGTATTGAAGAAAAGTCTAGTTTCTCTTTTTTTGTTGGGAACATTGGTGGGAAATGTAGATGGGGAAAAAAGGGGGGTGAGAGGGAGTGTTAAAGAGGAAAAGGGAGGAGGATGAGAGGGAAGGAAGACAATAGAAAGTCCTAATTATGATTTAATACTTGGACTGAAATGATCAAGAATTTTGTGTGGGACTCTAAATGATGATTTTCTACTTTTTTTTATAAACCATTAGAGAGCCCTTGCAGGCATTTTTTTGTGGCATATGTTTGTCAATTCTGGTTGTTGTTTTGTTATGTGTGCTTGCTTGTGCTCAGTATCTGAGACTTATCCTTGTAGAGCAATGAATCATCATCATTCATTCAAGTCTGCCTCAAACAAACTATCATTACGAGGCGAGTCCTGAAATAACTCCTTATGTGTCAAACTGTTCCTTAGGAAATAATTCATTTCCCCAAAATCTGCTATTGGCATTGTTTAAATTGGTGCCATCAGCTTCAGGATACATCTTTTCTGCTAGAGCAGATTGCTGTCAGCACCGCTGTTGATTCCTTGTCATCATTTCTTCTTTAATTCACCGAGGGACAAACCTGAAATACGGGTGCTGCTGCGTTCCTGCCATCCGGGCTGTGTAATTCTAGTCACTACTCTGTCGCGTCTTGCATGTCATGTGGCTGATATCTTCTTTCGTTCTGCAGCTAAAAGCCCCATTGTTTGGCCTTTGTGCCATTTCAGACATGGGATTGGTGTGTGCATGTGCTCTTATGTCAGCTGTTAAGCCCGTATAATCAGGTTATGGCCAGTAAGTGGATGAGAGCAAAAATGGAGATTTTTGATACAATAACTGGTTTGTTTGCCTCACTATTTTAGCCTCAGGTGAATGACAGTCATGCTAAATATAGACAATGAAGTGCACCCAGCTTTGCCTGATGGCCAAAGAAAGTTGATTGTGTTAAGTTGGACGACAATAATGGAACTATGAAACTAATGTAACTCTGACCAGCTTTGAAATTCAACTATGCTTTATAATTAGATTGTATGATCAGTTCTGCTGCATACTTACTCTTTCTGACTATGAGCAGTATTTTTACTCTCAGCTTCAGAGCCGTGAAATTTTCACGTCTGACAGGTTGACATACAGACAGACAGATCACACCAGCCGCACACAGCAGGGCGGTTACGTCCCAACTAAACCCACTGTTTGTCAAGGTGTTGTATATTTAGACTTATGATAAGGAAACGAAAACCTGTGACCCGCGAATGACTTAGTATCTTATTTGCCATCAACTAAGTCATGTTTTTGTTTGCCACAGAGTATGCAATGCCCCTTATCTTGAGAATTCAATTAAGCAATTAGCATGGCCAGAGGTAATTTAACAGTTTGCCCTAAAGCAAGACTAGCAGGACTTTTAAAACCTCCACTGCAATTTATTCATAGTCTAACAAAGAGCCTCTAACCCAGTAATGAACCTCACCAGAGAAGGATGAATCTGCCACGGCATTCCAGTGGCCGGCTTAGAATAAAAACCAATAGCAACTTTGGATTATTAAAAAGTTCATTTTCTCACTTAATTCGACTCGGCAGCATTTATTTAACATACTTTATGGCAGTGTTAGGTGTTGCACTAAGAGATGCAGACATGGTTTTGGTGCTAATTTTCTTGCCAAATGTTATGTCTTGTGATTAATGAGGCAAACTCCCCAAAAAATTGGCGTTGTTCTTTAACATTCGTCCTTTGTGGTGATATATGGCTGGTGTAAATCTGCCAAAGTTAAAAAAAAACAAACAAAAAAAAAAAAAAAACTGTAGGCAACAAAGATCCAATGTGTATGTTTTAAATTGAAGCTCTAAGTCTACTAGTCTTTTTTAATACCTATGTACCTTATTGCAGTATTTAAAATGGATTTGGTGATAGTATATATAAATTATTTTGGATAGTTTGCTGGTTCTTGACAGGTGAAGCAAAAAACTTCTATCAAGCCTGCTTAGCTCCATAGGAGATGTCTTGGTTCCTTTTTAAATGTCAACCATGCATAGTTATTTTTAAGCAGAGCATTTTTAGCGTTTGTCTCTTAAAAAAAAAAAAAAAAAAAAAAAAGCTTTGCCATGGAATTTGATAGATAACATCTTAATCCTTATGATATCTACATAGTTCCCGGATAAGGATAAGATAGGGCCGTTTCCAAGAGATGATGAGACTCCTAGGGTGGATTTGTCGTTCCTAGATAACCATCCACAGACCTCGTGATGATAAAGTGCCCATTCACGGCTCTGTTTAGTCTCTCTTCCTCCCATATCAGCCTGGCTCTGAGTGTCTGAGCGTTTAGCTGCTGATGAACGTTCTTTTTAACCATTTGGCTGGAGAGCATCACTTGACGGGCTGCGCCCATTAATATCCACTCTGATAAACATGGAGCTGCCACGAGTGGAGTCTCTCGCTCTGTTTCCAGTAATGGACCTCCGCTGAGTTGGCGATTGTGTAATTCACCTTTCTCCGCCAACAAGCACACACAGGAAAACGACAGGGCATCTGCTGAAGGTCACAATTTCCTCCTCGCGCTTTTAATTGCTGTCCTCGTCGCTCAGGCTGCCTCCTGAGCAGAGAATGCAAATGCAAGCGATGCCTGTTGTTTTTGGCCAATTAGATGGATAGTCAGTAATTAAAGACACTCAGGTTTATTTTTTTAAACATAAGACTTTCTTATGTCTGTGTCTGTCCTCACTGACAACCATTATGCGTCTCCAGACATGCTGGTGCCTCGGCAGTCTGCTGAAGCAGCACAGGGCATTCTCCCATACAGAGGGAATTAGTGTCAACTCTCATGGGGTATGTGCTGCTCCATCTCCACCTCCTACTGCAGGGCACCACGCAGGGGCAAACAGAGGCCAAGCTGCAGCTGATCAGGAAGTTTATGTAAAGTGTGTGTGTTTCAAATTGTGAGCAGGCCAGCAGTATGTTCCCGTGAGAGAAGCAGAGAGGCAATTAGAGCTGCAACAATTAGTTGAATAATCGATTAGTTGCCAACTATCAAATTAATCACCAACTATTTCGATAGTCGATGAATCATTTTGAATCACTTTTAAGGCGAAAATTTTCAAATTCTCTGATTCCAGCTTCATAAATGTGAATCTTTTCTGGTTTCTATAGTCCTCTATGACAGTAAACTAAATATCTTTGGTTTATGGCCCGTTAATCAGGACAAAACCTGTTGTGATCAACATTTTTCACCATTTTCTGACAATTTATGCACCAAACTAATTGAAAAATAGATAAAATAAAATAAATAAATAAAATAATTGAAATAATAATAATAATGAAAATAATCCTCAGTTGCAGTAGAGGAAAGGAGAAGCTGTGGTTCTCAAGACAGCGTGGACAGATGCGCTCTGCTCTGTCAAATTCACGGTTCAGGTTTTCTCAGAGCGATACACTCTGACTCAGCTCGTTCCAACACACTAAATCTGCGAAATCTGTGGTCGGTGACATCAACATTTCATGTGATTTAAGAACAGTGAGCTCTGTGAGCCTCTGAAACCGCATTATCGTCGGCATCAACTGAATGACTTCCACATATGATTTGTCTTAGAAAGAAAAGGCCCAGTTGTTGGGCGTGCAAAAGGTTTTTCTCTCAAAGGATGGTTTGACTGTCAGCTCTGTAGCCATTGTTCAACAGTAGCTGTCTTCGAACATTTTTTTTTTTTTTTTTTTTCCCAAAGACTGATGTAATGTTGTGCTGTGGTATCCAATATGAAAGGAAGCCTTGTTCAATGAGGGGTGGAAATGACAAAAAATAAATAATGAAATAACGTGATAAACAAAAAAGGTAATGAAAAGACAACCGGAGCAATAAGTTGGGCTCTGAAAATGGGAAAAAAAGGATAATCGTGACCAGGTTTTTTATTGATCTAATAAAGAGCATTTGTTGTGTATAAGAATGAAAAAAAAAAAAGCGAAATTGCCTTTGTATCTGTCATATCATGGGCTTGAAATTATTAAAAGGTTGTATCTGCTGTGAGTGCCGCTCTGAGGTATTGACTTTCAAAGATCTGAGTTTCAAAGTCTTACGCACTTCCTGTCTTTTTAAATATTTTCAATATCAGTCAAAGATCACGAGCATGTGGATAACTTCATTTCGATGACAAGACAGACAGAACTCCAAGCCCATGAAATGACTTGACACTTACTGAGTATTTTTCAATTTACCCGCATTTTCACGTCAATTCTCATTAAAATTTTATTGCCTCTCATGTCGCTGTTGTTGTGTGAAAATCTCAACTCCAAAATGTCAAAAAAAAAAAAAAAAAAAAAAAAAAAAAAAGGGTTTGTCTAGGACTGACTTCCCTTAACCTACAGGCGGCCATGACATCCCTCTGATGGTGCACAAAAACGCTCCCAAAGTGGAAGGTTAAAAGGTTTTCACGTAACACCAGCGCTATATTTCAAGTGTCTTCCGCTTCCCATGGTAGCAGTCACAGTCTCTTTGCTTGTAACCTATTGTGCTGGAGTCAATTGGTTTTTAATCACATTCACCCTCTGTCCTGTCTTTACTTAAACCCATGGGTGTCGCTTAATCAATCTCTCTCTCTCTTTGTCATGGTGTAAATATAAATAGCTGACCCCTTCAGACCTCAACAGTGGCCTACATTCCTCAGTAGATGCATGTGGGGAATAGCACAGACAAGCATAAAAGGACAGTAAATGGGCTTTCTTCACAGGGAAGAAAAAAAAGACACCAGTGCGATACATATTTTTTTTGTTTTTTCAGAGTGCTTGCATCAGTCTGCCTATATAGTCCCAGGTAGCATGGTGATGACAAAAGCAGCTGTCAGGAAGAGATTTCCAAAGCACCCCCGCTCCCAGCCGCCCACCCCCTACAGAGGCAGTTCAGAGGCAGTGGGAAGAGTTTGTTTGACCCCTCCTGACCTCACCCATCCATTTGGACTCAGGGGAAGGAGACATAGGGAGACAGAGAGCGAGCGAGAGAGGGAGAGAGGCAGAGAGAGAGGGCTGTTTTTCCTCCTAGCCACCTGTTCAACATTTTATCTTCCGACTCTGTATGTGTGTGTGTGTGTGTGTATGTGTGTATTGTGCGTGCATGACTTGAATTTGCCTACCTTATGGTATGCCTTTTTCCAAAGAGCACTACAACACCTTTCAAGTTCAGGGAAAATGAAGTAAAGTGAAGTTAAGTATTTGCTGTTTTTTTTTCCCCCGCTCTCTATGTGAATATTCCCTTTTCCCTCAGGCTAGAGAGGTGCTGGACTTGATAACAATGTAATACCAAACAGCAGGGGAGGAAATAGTGCCAACATATCCTGCTCAAGAATAAGTAATGTTACTTTGCTGACATTCAACTAAATGTAAGTAAATTACTGGTGTAAACATGTACTTAAGTAAAGAGTGACAGTCAGCAAAAAAAAAAAAAAAAATTGCCTATGATGTTTCCTGGGTCTAATATAAAAACAGGACGGGGCAGAATTCAGTAGGTGATGTTGAACATTTTTTTTTTTTTTTGTGAGGCTGTTTCCCAAAACTAGATTTTGAAAGCCATGCCATCATTCAGTCTGTGATTAAAAGCAAAAAAAACCTGAAAAAGTACTCTCGCATTATTCAAAAACATAGCGGCATTGATTAAATTTCTCTTGACCTGCGGTGTCAGTCTTTTTAATCAAAATATGTCCTGTGTAAAAATAATGATTATGCACTCGCCCGCTGGTATAAACACTACATTTTACAGGAATGGGACTAAATTAAGGTGCCGACTTCCACTCTTGTCAGGGGGATGAATGACTGCAGATAAGTTTGGGATTTTTATGCCGTCTCCAAGTTTAAATTGAGAGGTTTCAACATATACAGGTGACACTACACGGTGAACGAGTCGCTCAGTGTTTTGTGAATACCAGGAGTTTTGGTAGGGGTGGCAGGTGCTTGTAGGAATGAGGGGAATCTAATCTGAAACAACAGTGGCTGATGGAGGAGGGGAAACACTCCAAACATTTTCGGCCTCTCGTGTTGTTGTTGTCCCATCGCTCAGAGTCCTGAGATGGGGGTGGCAGTGATTTGTAGCAGGGGAGTGTTGTTTTTTTTTTTTTTTTTTTTTTCTTGGTGTCTCACTCGGTCTGAATGTAGCATCAAGGTCAAGGCCTTCACGGGTCCTCCCTAGAATCCTTTCCAAAGCGCCGCAGACAACTCAGACCAACTTACATTCTGTGAATGTATCAGCTCTGAGACGGGAAAAAACACAGACACAAGCACCACTTCAGTGCTGACGTGCATACCTGTGGTTCATCACATTTCAGTTCCCCAAATAATTTGAATAGGAAATGATACTTCTTGTGAAAACAGAAGTGCTTGAGAGATACTGCCATGCAACCTAATATATTACCAACTTCCTCTTATACTCATTTACCACCTCCAGGCTTTGACCTATACCTAAATATATCTGACACTTTACAGTAAGAGGCGAACTTAAAATATCATTCCCTTCTATATATATTTTTTTTGCCATCATAGGATTGTGTAACTCACACCCCCTCACATATACTTGAACTATTTACGAGCACCAAAGTGACCTTTTGTGCGTTTTCTCATAGAATTGGCGATAGGGATGTGCAGGAGTCCGTATCTTCCAGATAACATTGACCAGTTTGCCTTGAGGGAATAGTAGCCCTTTGTTTCTCAGAGTAAAGGAGTTTACCTTTTTCTTTGAGAGTACCGGTGATTTTGAAGCATTTGAACCAAAACCATGTTGCAAACCATGCAGGGGTACATAAGACTTCACAACATACAATCAAATTGATTATATGGAATGAATGGAAACCAGTGGCTGGATAAAAGGTAGGAAAAAATGATATTGATAAAAAATGATAAATCCCAACTGCTTGCTTTGGGAAAAGATGAGCAGAAACATGAAGCGTACACATTTTGTAGGTATTACACTAAACGTATAAAATCACTTTAATCAGCGGCATTATGTCACACTTGTCGTATCCAAATCAGGGATATTCAACAGTATAAAACTCAGTATATATTCACTTCAGACTTTGAGTTTCTTGGCTGCCAGCCTGTAGGTTGAATAACCTGTCAAACTGCCATTCTCTCGTCCAAAGTTTTCCTCAGTAGCCTGAAATATTGACAGTTATTCATTCAACGGTGATCCCCCAAATGAGTGCAACTTCACAATTTTGGTGCATGGTGAGGTCAAGGGGGTCTAGCGGTCTTATAGCTGTCTTATCTGTTTCATTGAGGAACATTTAAATTTTCAAGGACTTTTTTTTTTTTTTTTTAGACAAGGAGACCCCCCTCCACACCGCTCCACCTACAGTAAAATGAATTACGACGAGTGTGTGCATGCCCTGATATGTGTGTCCAGATAGTGCTATCTAGGTGGGACCAGGGGAGTGCTAACTCAGCGCTATGTGTGCCAGTGCAGTTAGTCAGGTCTACTTTTCAGTACCCGGCTAAGGCAAACACAAAGAGCGCCGCCTTATCGCTACCTTCTTCCCACCTTGTCTGCCTGTCCAACTTTCTTTAAGCCTCATGCTAAAGAAAAGCCGTATTGTTTTTGTGCAGGACTTTTGATTTTGATTAATGGGGGTGAGGACAAGGCAGGGCTGCCGAGGGGTTGCCAAGGTGTGTGTGTGTGTGTGTGTGTGTGTGTGTGTGTGTGTGTGTGTGTGTGCACGCAAAAAGAAGGGGATTATGAGCTGCCAATCAATTGCTCCCAACTGTAAGGTTCTTCAGCAGCAAGGCTGGGGGATTAGGGCTGGATCAAAGCACTTATTCAGGCTTTAAAATTTGGTTTGAAATGGACAGGAGTGACGGAGAGGGAGGGTGGGGGGAAAGCGGGAAGGAGGGCAAGAGGCAGCCCGGTAATGATAGGGCTGTGCTGTAACACCTGCAGAGTGTTGGGAGCCTCCTCTGCAGTAGCTGCAGGGCTGCTGACCTGTTTTACTTTCCCACTGGAACGACTTAATGCCCAGTCAGTGTCCAGATATGGCACATCTGCCCGGGAACCCATTTATATACATGCAAATGTTTTTTCATCCGCCTTTATTGGAGCCTGTTTTTTTTTCTTTGCTTTGCTACTGCAGTTGACGCCTCTGGAAAGTCAGACAGCTTCCAAAAAAATTCCATACATGTCTGACCTCACCTCATTTTCTGTGCATGTAGCCCAAAAGCTTATGTAATTTTTTTTTGTGTTTTTCAGCACATTAACTGTGGGAATGTGGGTTGCGGGTTGGATTCTCATGGCTATTTGAGAGGCGTGCCATCTGGCAACGTACCCATACAACATGCGGCACTATAATTGCACACTGATGCTCATTTTCTCTCTGTCTCCCTTTCACTCAGACAGCAGTCTTTTCTTTCCCGCTGCTGATGTGGGTGGAAAAAGAGGAGGTAGAGATATGGTGGGCATAACAAAGCGGATTCTGCTTCCACTGTCAACCTCTGTTGAGTCTGCATTGTCTTGGAGGGTTTTACAAGAGATTGTTGTTACAACAATCTCTTGTAAAGTCTTACAACTTGTAACACTTGAAGTGGTGCTTGTATGGCATTATCGGGCATTATTAGCACATAATAGGCACATTGTTTGTGTAAATATTATAATCAGAACATCATTTAATGAACACTATGCAGAAAATAAGGGTTTTATTGCTGTGTGGCAACTGTAAAGTTAATGATATATTAAACTGAGTGGGATATTGTGACATTCGACTGATTGTAAGAACAAATCATCTGTGTGTCTAATAGTCTCATAATCTACTTGTAATGCATCACAGTGCTTTTCAAGTCAGCCGCTACCAATAACTAATATGTGAATCTTGGAATGTCTTAAAGAAAAGTGTTTATTCTCACATTTCTACTTTCCATCAGTGCTCGTCTTCACGTGCATTCGTTGCAAGCTCTGTGTGCGGTTTGGGTGAATTAACTCTGTCATACAGTGTATGGATGTGGGCTGTTGTGTCTGTCTGCGTCAGCATCTGCACCTCGTCTCATGCAGGACCTATCACTTCTTGTGGAAATGCGATCTGGCAGTGGACAGGACAGGAAGGTTGTTTGAAGGACTTTGCTGACTTTTTGGCCCGTGTAGAGCTGGCTACTCACTATTGTCATCATGGTTCCTGAAGTGTTTTGTATGGTTGTTTTTAGTACCCAGATTTCACAAATACGGATCTACTCATTCAAATAATTGCAGAATTTACTATTCAAGAATTATGAATGAATAAGTTGGATTCGCAGTTGTGAAAAATGGAAATAAAGAACAAGCACAAGACGATATCGACCAGAGCTGGATAAAGGATTACAGTATCTATTGTGCTTTATGCCACAGTACTGTTTTCAATCAACCAGCCAGTTTTCTGTGATAAATATAGTTTTGTGCCAGATATAATCCCCCCTCCCCCACCCCCCGTTGATGTGGACAATCGTACACCATTTCACAGATTTGGCAGGAATGCCTGCTTCAAAGACTGATGGATCAGATTTCAAGTGACAGCTGAATGAACAGAAAAGAGTAAGAGCTGTGCTCATGTGATTGATCAGGATTTGGCGAGGCTTATGGATATCCCAGTAGATATCATGGAAACACATGTGTTTCATCACTGACTTGAAATGCCATTGAAAAACCATCATTGATCATAGCACATAATGGAGCCTTGCTTCGCTCTGTGGAAGATAATAAGCCTACTTCACACAGATTGGGTTGTAATCAGTTTCAGAATGAAGACAGGTGGCTTGTTGAATCACCGTATCACATGACTAGCCAGTGGTTTCGGTCAACTCGCCCCAATATCTGACGAGAAGACCAGTACCAAAATCATCTTTAATGTACTGTACATTATGTTATGCAGTTGCAGGGCATTATCAGTATACTACCCATGAAGATGAACCTTTTAGTGAGGAAGACGCTGGTTTTTATTCTATGGTCTGTAGATTTTCTGAAACATAATCTCACCCTTCATCATAAGTGAAACCCATTACAGATCAATAGTGCAAAAACCTGTGGCTGTATGGCTAACTTTGTTCATTTCCTGTGCACACAAAACAAGCTATGCTCAACATCTTCCAGCGAGGGAGAGTTAACATAAGATATGCTAAAGTGTTAGTGAGTGATGGAGCATCTACTGGAGACACAGAGACGAGTTTAGTGCTAATTCTCTTGTCCTAAGTTGATTTTGGCCGATGAAAAGACGCCACTCTTGCAACATGACACAAGCTGATATATTTATTGACGTTTCGGTCCACAGAGGCCTTTATCAGAATGTAAAAAGCAGCCATTTTCACATTAATTGCAGGTAAACTCAGGTGTTTGCTAGTGACATTCATTTCACTTCCGCTCCATTTTGGTCTAACAGAGCCAGGGTGCTGGTGTTGTCGGCGCTGGCTCACTGGATAGACTCAGTTAATGTCATTAGTAACCACCTGTGCCTACCCTGCTATTTCATGTCGAAATGGCTCCTGTGGAAGAAAAGGTCTAGTACAGAAAGCTGGGAGTGATTTCCATTCGGTCCTTCTTGCAGCAGGGGCATCTTGTGACAAAAATCAGGAAGGTAAAAGACTCTACATCATATATATATATTCGAACGCAGCAACCCTAAGCTTCTCTTCTCATATTGGTTAAGGTGACCGGTGCTCCAAAGTCCCAGGAAGTGAGTGTAGTCCTTGAGGGCTGTTCACTGTTGGCTAGACATGAGTGGGTTTGAGGAGCCTGCCTTCATCTCTGTTTCCTGTATAGCATTAAACGTCTTCTTACAAAGTGAAATGGAGGTTATGTGTGGGGGTGTGTTGGGGGTGGGGGCTATTGCACTTAGCTGCACACTAGCAACTGCTAATTAGACTGGTCTATAATGATCCTCTCAGGCAGAAAGGGCCGCTGTACTCTGCGATGTGTCACTGATGGCCTATCATTTAGTTTAGCAAGAGATGGATGGAGGGAACGATGGAGGAGGGAGGAAGCCATTCATGATCGGTGAAAGCCAGTGGTCTCTCCCTTCCACTGACTTGCCATTAGTGGTCAAATCACCCTACTTCCCCTGGATGTTTCCATCCTACCACCAACCCTCCCACCCCTCCAAGGCCCTGTTGTGCTTAGCCCTGTTCATAATGCACCGCGCTGCAGCCCTGATTGCAGAGTGCACTTACCTAGCAGCCCAGACAGATGAGTGGTCATGCTATAGGGCTCCATTCAGGCGCTCCGGGTCGGCCCCATGGTCTCCACTCCACTCATTAAGGGGTTTTGACTGCCCTTCTTTTCTTCCTTGTAATCTTCAAGTCTGAGTGAAGTGGGAGTGATCTGAAGAAGCTGTGAGGAAAAATAGATGGGAAGGTGACTGTTTCCAAAGCTTAATCTCAGCTCTAAAAGAACGTCATGTCAGTCTTTCTTTGGTGAATTATCTCAGATATTCCTGTTTTTTTTTCTCTGCCCCTGACTAATTTTCTTTTGACAGCTCTTCCCCTGCTTTTATGATTTCCTGGTGCAGACGGTGATATGGGACACTCCCTCTGCACCCACATTCCACTCTGCACCAATCAGTTCCTGTGGTTCGTGGTTTTGTTCCTCCACAATTTGTGCTTTTTCCTCCACGATGTAGAGCAAAAATAAAAAGTGAATTCGTCATAGATTGGAATGGCACTCTGAGGAAAGCCAGTACAGATTGATTACCATGTGATCTAATCACTTGTGCATGTTTTCATACCTCTGGTAGCACCGTTTGCCATTGTCATTCCAAAAAAAAAGTAGAATGTGAGATAAGAATGTGCAGAATTCAGCTTGCTGTTTACAGTGGTTTGTCGTTTGAGACCTGGCTAGATTCACCATTAAAAAACGTATATACCATAATTAGTGTTGATAACGCATTGTAAACACAGGTAATAGATGGTTTTACCCAGAGAGGTCAAATGAGAAACCTATGTTGTACAGACTCACACAAAGACATGTGCTCGCACTCGAGCTGGGCGATACATTATTTATTTCACATTTATGTTTTAAATTGATTTTTAAAAAATGGCTGAATTGCACATTTTTTGATTACATGTGTTATAATGTTTTAATAGCAGCTGGGCACTCAAACAAACAGGCCAGACACTTCGCTCATCGACACAAATCGTGCATGCAGAGACATGCATGTGTGAATCACCAACCACATCATCATGCCCGCTAACATTCCCATTAGTTAGTAGTTGTAAATTGTGAAAAACAGGAAAAATCTAGTTTAGTTTCTGACCATATCGTCCAGTTAGGTGCTCACACACTGTAGCTTAAGGTGTTTTAGCAATTTTCTAGAGGAAAAGGTGCCCACGTCTTGAAACTGCACAAATGTCAACGCATTCACACTAGATTAAAAAAAAAAAAAAAGAAATACTGAGACAAGTTTTTCCTCTAAATCAGTAAGATTGGCTGTCTCACTCCTCTGAGCATTTTTTCACTAAAAAAAAATAACATGTTGAGCTTATTTAAAGTGTGCATGCTCATGCTCACACACACACACACACACACACACACATTGGACTGAACCACAGGAAAATGAGAGATATCCAAACTTGTGTATGTTTAAATGCGTCTGCACATGCTCATCTCAGGTCTGCACAGTCCTCACTCGGCTCTAGGACGCCGACATTTGAGACAAAAGCCTTTCCTTTTATTTATTCACCCTCCGCAATAAAAAGCGAGTCCATGCGCAGGTCAGCTAGATTTAAAGTCCACAATAACCAACATGGTTGCTAGGAAGCTTTGGGGGGTGCATTCTGGGCGGAGGGAGGGGGGGGGGGTGGCACTAAGTGAGCGCTGGGATAGAGAAGGGCAGTGCAGTAAATCCTGCTCCTGTAAATGCAGGAGAGCATTTTAAGGGGGTGTGTGATATTGTTTGAAAAACTGTATATATATGTGTCTGCATGAGACATAGATAGGGTCGGCAGGAATGCAGTAAATGTCTGTCTAAATAAAACCTGTCTGTTTCAAGTTGTGCTGGTCGTCATAGGTAGTAATTTAGACACTGTCAAACATAGCTGGAGGGATCCTCTTGGACACGTCAGGCCTGTAATGACCTCCACACCACCAAACCACCAGCCATGTCTGTCTTCTTCACATCCAGATGGCAGCGAGAAGTCATGCTGTCTCTTACCAAAGTTTTTTATTTGCTTCCCACATCTCAGAAAACTTAAGCTGTCTTGCCAAAAGGAACCTTGTGGCTTTATCTGTAACGGCAGCACTCGAACCGATTTGGAATAACTCAGAGGTAAATAAAGTGCATTTCAAGCCTGTCGCTGCACTCTTTTGTTCAGCTGCTTTGTTTACTCACTCAAAGGCTTTGCTATGTTTAATATTCCCCTGTCAACACTAAATAAATAGGGATATATTTGACATAATTTTTCATTTAGCATTGTTCAGGTTGAGGTGATGGTATTTCAAAATCATAGTTGTCAATTTTTGCCGGTGAGGCGTGCCCAAACCAGCAAGCAGCTGCCATGTTTATAGTCTGTAAAGGAATGCAGGGAACTCTTCATGTCTGAAATAGACAAAAAGGTCTGTGAGACAAGTAAGGGCGAAGAGCCAAATGAAGAGTGTGAGGGGGGCCTTACTGGACTCGGAACAAACGTAACATAGCCCGAGGCAAGGTACCACAGTTCAGCTGCTGCCACACCCTGCTAGTTTGAAAACGTGACTTTATTAGTTGCATGTGCCCAAAGGTTGCATCCCTGTGTGCTTTTGAAGCCTTGTTGTTCCAGTGTCCATGAACGGTTGATGAAACAGAGATTTGTGAATATCACGCAGGACCTTGTCTTCACGCTTTGTTGATCTCTCCAAAAACGAACAAAAAAACCCCACTGCAAATAGGACTTTCCTGTGATATTTTTCCCTTGCTTGTGAAAACATGCAACCTCATCTTTAGAAAAATATTTTCAGCTGTGGAGGATTTAATGGCTTTAAAAACATGCAGAAACATCTGAGGCTGCTTGATTTGTGTTGAAACCTCCAACACACATTTTTGTACCGTAACAAAAGCCTTGATTAACCTGAGTGGATTTTGAGACTCTGTGTGTGGCGATTAGGACACGTCTTGAGGCATTGGTTTTTCAGCCCCCCATCCTCCCTCCCCAGTGGCTTAAAATTGGCTTAAAAGGAAACACAACCATAAAAAAGCATTCACGTGGTATTCCCATGACCCTGGCTAAATAAATCAACATATGCAAACATGAACTACTTCTACCAAAGCTGGAAATCTGTGATGTTTTCCAAATGACATTGAAGTGAACATTGACTTTGTGTATTTTGGACTTCATCAGCCAAAATCAGATCTACTTTATGTTTGCAGTTCTAAACTAGGAAATGTATTTATTTTTTTATTTAGTGTTCATTTGATGGGGCAGATATACACATAAAACAATAAACATGAGAGATGTTTTTTTCTGGACCTGTAAACTTTTTTTGTGGTTAAAAGATAAAAAGTAAGTAAAAAAGAACAATGGACTTGAAACAAATAAGAAAACCAACAAACCAGACCGAGACTTGTATTTGCATATGATTGCATGACAGGCTGCCCTTTAGAAACCGTTTCAATTTGTATTTGAAATGGTCCTGCTTACGGTCAGGCTCAAATTGTATGGGTAGTAGGCTGAACAATTAAAGGGAATATTACCCAAATCACAGTGTGACCAAATGCAATATCTAAATCGCAGGAGCTGGAAGCTTTTGATGAAGGTAAATAGTATTATTATTCTAAATAGTATTATGTATTAATGTATGTATTATGGTGTTGCAGAGATGCCCCAGCTTTTTCAGCAAAAATGAAAATTATAATGCGAAAAGGATCATTCCTAAAACTGTGAATCAGAAATCGCGAAACACCTGAAGAAATTTCACCGTGTCACGTAGAGCCTGAAGAGCACGGTTATGTAAACAATTATGGATGAACATTTATGGATTTATCAACACTTGACATGTTCAATTCACGCAGAATGTGACAATAATAACAATATTCACTGAGAAACATTGTCCACGGGCTGCTTTTTGGGAAGATACATGTCATATTTCAGAATATTTGACTGGACCGTGCAACATCCGAGGAACAGGTCGGTATTGAATTTTACATGAAGTCAAACGAGCGATACCTGGGTGCAGCTCGCTGTAATGCTGAGTCGGCTGACAGCTTCCACTTTGCTGTGGCAGGAAGCAACAGCGATCAGGCCACTACTTAAGACTAGGTAAGAGGTAATACTGATAAATAATGTAATGGGTGTTTCCGTCTAACGATTTTACCGGACAATGGACTGTAGAGCTAGACGGGCACTGCTGTGAAGCGCTTACATGATGTGAGTAGTGTTAACTTTCTACAGCTGCACCTTGATCTCGCAATAGAAGGTTTTATTTTTCATTCATTGAGGATTATGCGTTATCAGTTTGGCCGGGTACATCATTGTGTTGGAGAAGTAAAAACACCTGTAAACTGTTTAAGTGGCTGCATTGCAACTGTCAGTCGCTGCGATATGATACAACCACGAGACACTTTGTCCATGTTATTGTATACCACATGAGCTGTTATAACAAATGAGGCAGGTAATATGAGATGAGGTTAGAGGTATAAAAAACGCGTCTTTGTTTCAAGCCCCCAACCTAAATGTATTCCCTTCAGCTTTATCTCTGATTGATACAGATGGTCCTCCAGGCACATATTGACAGATGCATTGACGTACATATGGTCTCTCGATTGGTGTTTATGCTGGAGACAAATTGTCTGTTAAGTGCCAGCAACCCAATCCATTAGTGGCATTGACCCCAACAGCTTGGCTAGAGGCCACCGAAGGTGTAGTTTTACATCGGGGTGAGGGACCTTGCAGATGGTACAAGCCTGTCCTCTTTAAGTGCTGACATCGTATCCATCGCCTATCCTTTGTGAGTTGGCCAAAATCCCTTGAGTTTTCACCCGGAACCTCTTAGAGGGAAAGCTGCCAATGTACCGGTCTTTACAAGGAGTCAAAAACCCCCCCCCAAAAAACGCAATCCTGAATGAAAAGTAGGATTACCGATTAGAACAAAGAGGCAGATTCGTTATAGCTGTTAAAATTGTATTGCAGTCATCATGACAGCCAAGATTGAGGTGTTTTTGCTCCAAACCCTGGCTGTTTGACCTTGGTCAGAATTATTCATCTCACCATCTCTTGCAGAACCGCGCGCTTTTAAAACATCTTATCGATATGCCACTCTGTGTCTTGTAGGAGTGGCGATGCATTGAAATCATCGTACGTTGTTGAAAGGAGAATGCTAAAAGGAGGATTTATTTTGGAGGGAGCGGGAGGCGGCCGCTGCACTGTTAGCTTGACATTCACCAGAAATACTCAAATTAAAATATAAACCGCAGGATTGTAATGTCTCTCCCAGCTGAAACAGTGCTAATGTGCTAGAGCCTGGCTTTAATCTGATCCATGGATCATGCTGGAGCTAATTACCATCTGCTCACTTACACTTCCTGGCCCCGGCACGCTGACTTGTTTTCAATTACATCCCCCCGAAATAAGATTACAGCTTTCATTTTTATATTTGGCAAGCAGGGGTGCTCGGCTTCATGTCCGCCAGGTGAGGACTATTATGTGTGACTGGAGGAAGTGAGAAGTGGTTATTTTCCCCTCTGTGCTGATGGTGGGGTCGAAGGCTGAGACCAAAGTTGTGTTGCCCTCCCTTCTTCCAGATGATGCTCTCTGAAGCAATCCACTGTACAAGGTTATTTATGTTCTTCTACTTCACTGCTCAGAACACCCAAACCCCAGCATTAGAGATTCAGCTGGAGTTGGACCTTTTATCCCTTTCCTTGAAGCTCCAACATCTTTCACTTGTTTGGATAGTGAAGTCTCTGAAGTTTTTTTTTTTTTCCCCTTTCCTTCTTTCTGCTGTCCTCTGTTTTTGTTCTCCTCTGTTTGCCTCCATTTCATAAATTGAAGCAAAGTGTGGCAGAAAATGTAGCCCCACTATACGCAGCTTTCACATTCCACATTAGGCCTCTCATGTCTCGAGATGCCTTTTCATTCCTTACAACCAGAAATAGTGTAAGACCTGAGATAACGGAAATTTGCCATTTGGTAGACGCTTTTATCCAAAATGCCCTTCAGTACCCTGAAGGCATATTCTTTAGCATTGGATGGCCCTAGTGGGAATTAAACCACCAACCTTATCGCTGTTTGTGCTGATCTTGAGTGCTGCACATGATGATGGAGTCCACAGCCGAACATACAGGCCTGGAAAACAGTGCAACTCAGAGCACATTAGCACTTTTTATTAATTGCGCACAACACTGTTTCTTACTCGTGCTAATGATGTTGTCTTGCTTGGCTGAGAATTTCATTAGTTCCTTGAGACGCCTCTCTCTGGGCTATGTCTAATTGGGCTTTATTGATTAAAAGCACATAGAACATTAAGACTTTCTCTACGTGTGAGATCATGATTCATGACAATCAGGCTCCTTGTTGCATATTGAAAACGGTTGACGCCGTCACCGTCACGCCCCTTAAGAGGCAAAGAGGAATAAAGTAGTGAACTCGATGCTTGAAAATCGATCACCCAGCATAATTATGATTGAAAAATCCGCATTGTCATGGGGATGGTTTTGCCTTTTGAGAAATGAGCCATGGCTCACGTCATGAAATAGGCTGTCAGCCCTTTTCAACATGACATAACTGTGAAAGTTTGTCTTTTCCAGGGACTGTGCGACATACAGTGTTCGCAAATTAAATGGCAGCTCACCCGCATCGTGCCGTCTTATTTCTGTGTCACAAAGCTGACCTGGGTTTCCTTACATGAACAGCTAGTATCACCTCAGTGTTTCAGCATCTAAAGCAGATTCATTGTGACCAGATGGGTCTCTGAGGGTGCCTGCCCGTCTTGTATAAACACATGTTGCATATCCAGATTGTGTCTAGATGTCGTGTCGCTGGATTACATTTACATCTGGTATTGGAGCGGGTCTCCGGCATACACAGCAAGATTGGATTTCTCTTTCTCTTTGGTAATCACATCAAGGCCTCTCTTAATACTTAAACCGGTTTTCCATCCACAAATACCCTGATGATTCAGTTTTGAACAAATCATCATCTACATGCAAAAGTGTATCGCTATTTCTATAGTAACATGTAGATTTGAGATACATTTCATTTATATTTAGTCGTTCATGTGGCCAAACGTGTTTCTGACCACCTCTGGAAGCGGTTCGAGCGATCAGATCTGCATCTTTGGTGCATTTCCTCTCGTGGGTGGTTGCATCGAACAGGTTTTCCGGATGAGGGCTTCACCTCCACCTTGCTGTTTCCTAAATCTGGGAAACTGGCCAAGGCTGTTGCAGCATCTCCAGATCTCAGATCGCAGGTGAAAAAAACAACAGACGCTCCTGCTAAAGTTAACATGATTTGCTGTCCAACACAGCATTATTCGTGTTTTGCACAGCATAACACCCGTAATGTGTCACAGTCATTTTTAGCCGTCGCTTCAAGTGTAACTTTGTAAGCAAAACAACAGATTCATTATATATCTTGTTAAAATTAAACAACTGTCTGTAGCCAGGGTAAGATTTTTTTTTTATTAACTAAGGACAATTGTGCAGTGCCTCAATTTTAAGGACTTACTTGGAGAAAAGGATGGAATCTTAAGTATTTCCAGAACAGCTTGAGGTGAATTTATGCAACAATGTTTTCTGAGGAAATCTAAAGGGAATTAAGGTGAACTTTAATTTAAAAATGCTTTATGGCAACCAGGCGCTGTTATGTTTTCGTTATATCCGGTTAGAGTCCGATCGCCCAGGATGCATGTTAATGCCACGTTGGAGAGGGTCTGAGCTCTGTCAAGTGGAACCGGCGGGGTCTGTGATATATACCTGGTATCAGACAATGTGTGGGCCAAGTATAAACATCTCCTCCTACCTTTGTGCAGTGATGACACACACAGAGTCAACAGACAGCAGGATCACTGCTTTCCCCTCAACTAAGCTGCCATTTTTAGCCAGCCTGCAGTCTGCCTTTGATCACTGCCATGGCAGAAACCCTTTTGATGACTCATGCAGATAGGCACCCATACACAGGCAAGCAGAGTCCCCCTCTATCTCTCCCACACACGCACACACACACACACACACACACAGACACACTCATGCAATATTGTTTGGTGATATGCAATCTGATATGAGGCCAGTCATTCCCATTTTTTTGTGTCATTTATCAAAGATTTTTGATTTTTGAGTTTTGATATCTAAAGTCCATTTTGTCTGTATGTAAGATGAATCTTCTAATTGTAATAACCATGAGATACTTCCTGTTTTTTTTGTTTTTTTTTTACGTTTGAGTTTTATCTCCATTTTTGGTGCTAAGCGCTCATTGCCGTGGTGTTTCCTCGCTGTACTTTCCCAGAAATCACCTGTCGGTCAAACAGCGTGTCCACGACTTTGACGTCTTTTAGCCCTGGGTTTTCAGTCGGTGGTTTTGTCAGGTGGCGCTTGTTTCTTTATCTGTTCAGCCGTGGTGGGGATCACTGCTCGCAATAACTTCTCTCCTCCTGTTTATTCTGAAGAAAAACTAAATGTAAAACACATTATGTTGTGTGTATTAGAGGGTTTTTCCCAGCAAAGAGCCACCAGACACCGAGTGTTCAGAGCAGCAGATGTAAAAGCCTTCATGAGCTCGCCTTAAGGTTGAGTCATTACTGTGCGATATTAATTAGAGTTAGAAAACTGCAAAATAGACATTTATGTTTGGGAAAATGTCACACATTATTACTTTAAAAACTGACTTTACCAGCGTGATTTGTGTACTTGGCCACTGAAATTCGTTCATAATTCAAACTGCCACAGACATTTCACATTTCAGCGGAATCAGCTTCGCACTTCCCTCAAAGGACGCCACTATAACGAACTATTACTGATTCAGCCACAATGCAGTTAGAGCATATTCAGGCTTCACACAGACAACAAAAGTGAAACCATGTGGTTTTGCTTGTGTGATGATGGCCCTAATCATATCTCATTATGTGCTGCAGTGGCAGTGAAAATGCAACTGGATGTTTTTGTGCCGTTGGTGAATGTGACGGTTAAATTCAGTCCTGTGCACCATATCTTAAAATGCCCCACTGAAAATGTAACCAGCACTGCAGAAATCACTCACACTTCTCCCCCAAGGCATTAAGGCCACTGTAATTTTGCACTAGTCATCACAAACACAGCATTCACATTAAATGCCTTGCTCCGTGAGCAGGGAGCTGTCCACCCATCACACCCATCACAGCAATGTCAAGCTTTCCCATTATGTCCCAGAGTGGAGACAAGTGGACGTGTTGTTATGCTAATGCATGTTAATCAACTCCTCGCTTGAACGAGCGCTTACCCTCTAACATTTGAGATATCAGAGCAATAGCAGACATGCAAATGCTTCCCCTTCTGCCCGTGAGCTTGATAGATGCAAAGAAAATTATCATGGTGGCATTTTAAATGTAAACGCACAGACATGTAAACGGACTGATAGATGAGGCTGAGTGTGTTTATGTGACGTGCATACACCTTTTGTCCTTTTACCGTAACTGTGCGTGGTAGGTAAACATCTTACCCCGTGTCTCTCTTTCTCTTGTTCACGCCTTAGTCTTTCTGTTTGTGTCCATTCAGATACAAGAAATAAATCGCTACAAATAGTTGGTATAAGATGAGTAGGTCCTTGAAAAAAAAAAAAAAAAACAAGTCACTCTCAGCACGTTTTTGCATGTTGCAACACTAACAGTGACAGTTACGCTGAGTTTATATTTCAATGTGTTTCGAGGGAGTTTGTATCTTTACCCATATCCATGACACACCTACACACACACACACACACACACACATATGGACACACATTAGGTGAGGGGACCAGCATTTGTCCTAAAGCCAAGATGTTCCACACCTGCACTGCCAAGGTAGAAGCAGAGCCTTGTTGTGTTTGCTAGCGGCATTAAAGGTGATGAAGGATGTATCCACCAGTTTATTGATGCTTTGCTTTGTCACTCACCGTTAAATCCACCGCACTCCTTGGGCTTAGGCATTTTTTTGGTGGTGGAGGTGGTGGTGGTGGGGGGGATAATCACTGTTCCAGTTTGATTTGGATGCTTGCTTGACACAAGGAATCACATTTCACCGTGACAGCTGCAAGCTGGCATGGTTTGGGGCTATATGCTGGTACACGTACACCCATCTCCTGGATAATAGTTTGACTTGCTAGACTAGGCAGACTGGCATGAATTATTGCATGAAAAAGTCTTTGTGCCCTTGGTGAGTTCCATATATAGTCTTCCCCTGTATGCACTGTTCATTACGCCGCATTCAATAACATGAAACCCGTCCCTCAGGCGTTACCATTGCATTACTGCATTTGAGGCGGTGTAAAAGCTGTGAGAAATGTTACATGGTGGCTCAGTTTAGGTCCTGCTGAATCTAGGAATCGATACTTTGACAGATGATGTTGGGAACTAGTTTTAATTAAGTGTTATAAATCATTTGTTTCAAGGACAATTACACAAAACTTGCACGTGTATGAACAATGGCTCTAAAAAAAAAAAAAAAAAAAAAAAAGAAGATCACTATGGAGCGCCCCGGGTACAGCGTGTACCACTTGTCAAGGTGGAGTGCTTACCGCGGCAGCCAGGGTTCGAATTCAAGCCTGTGTCATTTGCTGCATATCATCCCCTCTCTCTCATCTGCCTTTCCTGTTTCTCCCCACTGTCACTGTCAAATAAAGCAGAAATGGCAAAAAAAAAAAAAAAATCACCATAACTCCAACCTCTAGAGGACAATACTTAGTTTTTCTCACCACATTTTGAGGTGGGATATGAACGAACTGCTTTTTACTGATATTCAGAATTCACATGTTTCTTCTCCCTTCCTTTTTCCATTTCTACATATCCTTCAGAGTTAGATAAAATGGGGTGCTTCGAATAGATGTAAAAGGAAAACAAAATCCCAGTGGGGTGCATTTTGAAATAATTTTTAGCACATTAAAAAGGTGCACAAAAGTTAAGGACGATATTTCAAAAGGCACTAGCTTCGCAATGTCTATTTAGGTGCTTTTGTAGCTCCAGAGGTGGGACAGGAGACACTATAAAGGCCCGTTTTCATCTCTTCTGGAACACACTGTTCGAGTGTTGGATGATTGTAAGATAAGAGCAGTCATGTTAGAGCTGCCAGAGCAAACAAAACCTTCCTTCAGGACAGAGAGCGTTGCAGGTTTTGTTTGTGGAAGGCGGTTACTACATTTGGCAGGAAGAAGTCAAAATCCTAAGTAGTGTCCACCAAATTGCCCGAGAGTTTCCAAACATTTTTACGGTGGGAGCCGGAGTTATTACTTTACCCCCTAAATTTTGGCTCCTACCCAAGAATGTTGTACATTAAATGAATTTTGGGAGAGAGGAGGTGAGGGGCCAAGACAAAAGACAGAAGTGGGCAAGCAGGGAGAGGATAGTGTTCATTTCCAGTAAAATAAACCAAGGAGGAAACCAAGACTGTTGTCAACAACCTCTTCTCTCACTGTCTCCAATAATGGTGAAATCTAATAAAAATTATTCCTGGACAATCATTTGGCTGAGGTGGGAATTGGCAAAACTGTAAGCTGCAGCAGGCCCAGGAACAGCAATATTTACATGAATGACACCATATCTGAAATGTATTGTTGCTATCTAATTAAAGCACTGCGAGAAGAATTTGACTGCCTTCCCATGAAATGGATTCGAGCCACTTGTGACTGCAACTTGTTTCAATGCCAAATAGCCAATTAGTTGTTTTTTGAAGTGATTCACAGGCAGAGATAATAAGTTCACTTGTTAATTAGGATTACTTGACATCCAGTATCCTCCACATAAGGAAGCGTATGTAAACTTTGTCTTGCCTTTTTTTTCTGCAACCCACACATCAGCAGGTCAAAATCCATAATTTGAAAACCAACAAGGTAGACCAAACTTTTTTTTTTTTTCTTATTTCTCCCTCTTCTGTTTTCAGCTCTCAGCCACCAAAGGGAGACTAATGCACTAACATTACCACCTACCTCACCCGTGTGAACAGTGTTCAGCTGCAGTGCAGCTCCTGGCTGGCTTAAAAAAGATTGCTCTTTTGTTAATCAGACACTATAGATACTGGATGACTTATGGGTTGTACCTGGAGAGATGGGGACTGTAGTCAAGTAGACAAACATGCTATGGTCTTTTCCCTGTTTAGCCATTTCAAATACTGATAACATTGATCTCTGAAGGTGAGGGCAATAAAAAACCTGCGACCCCGAAAATGATTAAGCGGGCAGTGAAAATGAATGAATGAAATGGATGAATGCAATAAAAACGTGCTCAGAACTGCAATGAGGTCTAGCACAGATTAGTTGCTGCAGCGCCAATACAAACTGCTGGAAAGTGCTTCCAACGAGAACATGTGAGTGGCAGCGCTCCAAAAAACATTTAGAAGTAAGACAGAGCTGACCTAAGTCTTACCGAATTTTAATCACAGGAGGCACCGACGTGTTTTCACAGAGCAGCACAGCCAGACAGGACACATCCATGGTTTGTTTATTACAGTGTAAATGCTGTGCCTAAATGATATTTTATTAAAAAATATTACATACTGTTAAAATTCCGCTCAGGTACAAAGAATTGGAAAATAATTGACAGGGCTTTAATATAAAAAACAAATTGTTTCGGCTCCAGTAACCTTTGTTAATCAACAATGAATACATCAATCGGAAACCAGTCAGACTATAGACCAATCAGAAAGCCTATTAGTTGATTCCTCCTGAGTCATACAATTGATTTTGCCGGGGATTAAAAATTACTTTCACATGTAAGAGTGAAGCGATCCGGTCAGAACGCGACCTTGGCTCTTACTCCTCCTGCCTCCTTTTGATTGACTCCTCGATTGCGCCTGTTATCCTCCACTCGCCTCAGCAGATCGTTCTAACAGTAGAGTAACGCAGAGGATCGTTTTACCAATCTGCCATTAATGGAGTGTTTTCACCGCAGCTGTTTTGATATGAAATAGCAGGTGATCACAGGTGTTACTAATGATATAAATTAAGGTTGTGTTCCATTGAAGTGTCTTTCCAGCGATGCCAGCATGAACAACACCAGCACCCCTGGCTCCCTTAGACCTGCATGGAACAGAACCCTTATGAATATTAGTAGCTTGAGAACCGAGAAAATGTGTCGTGCCGTGGCTTCGTGGTCAAAGTAGTAATTAAACGTTAATCGCGATGTCAAACTGGAACGCGGAAGTTCGCAACAGCCATAACTCCTGGTAATTATGTGGTGCGTTTGAATGCCGTATCGGCCTTGAAGTAGCCGTTTTTGATAGGACTGAATATATAGAATATCTAGGATGAATGGTATAGGTACTCTGAGCGTATTGAAGTTTCTATATGGACATACACTCCATGCAGTCCTGTAACCCTAACAAAGGCTAGTGCCGCAAAGACCTTGGGTTTAGATAATGAAACCTGGTCTATTGTTCTCCACAGCAATAGCTGATTTTTTTTTTTTTTTTAAACCAATATTTGGGCCAGCATCTCTGCGAAAAGTCGGTACTTTGGATGGACACACAATAGTTTTGACTTCAGTATCTGGATGCCCAGATGAGTTTCTCCCAGCTCTTCCTAAGAACTTTAACCCAGTGGTGATAAAGACTTGGCACAGGATTGTTTTTTTTTTTTTTACTCCCCCTCATTGCCAAAAGCGGTGGTACTTAAATTCAATCCCACCTCTGCCTTTAAGCTGACACTCAATGGCTTTTTTTGCTAATCAGAAAACTCCCCTGTTTGCTCGTCACCCCTCCCCCCCCTTCCTCCATAATCTCCTCCTGATAACTTGTTGCCATGGTGTCTCACACCTGTGTAGGTAAAGAGAAAAACCTGTACTGCTGCAGTTTTGTTTGTACAACCCCGACCCCCCACCTCCTAACTCCCCCCCACCCTCTTCCACCTCTCCTGACACCCGTCACGCAGCACTACGGAGATAGTAGAAGGCGAGCTTGGAATAATAAAGTTCTGTCTGGTTGGAGTGCACTTCTGAGATAATGAGCATCAGATTTGACATACCATCTGGCATCTTTTTAAACATTTCACCCAAAAAGGTTCTTTACCAAAAAAAAAAAAAAAAAAGAAAAAGAAAAAAAGAAGAAAAAAAAAAACAGCACAGCACAAGCATAAAATAGCATTCAGAGATCATGAATATGCAGATGATTCAATTTTGATAAGAAAAAAAAAAGCAGTCAGATAGAACCTTATTATTCCCGATTCACGATATAATGAAAGCTATTCGCTACCCTTTGTGTTGTGTGTGTGTGTGTGTGTGTGTGTGTGTGTGTGTGTACTCAAGGCAACTAGACACAGCACTGGTCTGAAATGTCATTCATCCAAACTGTGACTTTATCATTATTTTGTGTTTTTTTTTTTTTTTTGGGGGTGTTGATTTTCACATTTAGCCATGGTCTTAATCTTTTTTTTTTTTTTTTTGACCTTTACATTGAGCCATATTTTTGTCAGTGCCATATTAATTGAGTCAGCAATTTAGTTCATAAAATGGCCTGGTTTTTGTCAGGTAAAATACATTATCACTGACTGAAATAAGTTGAGACAGTTATTATTGAACAGTTCCAGGGCGTACGCGATGACAGTGTCTGAACAAATACCGCCCTTTGCAGTGTCGCTGCAGATTTATAGCTGGCCTTTACCTGAAAGCGGGTCCAAACAAAGATACTGAGCAGATCATTTTTAACAGGATCATGGAGTTTTTTTTCTCTCTGTGATAATTATGTACCAATTAGTACCAGAGTGTGAAAAAATTCATGTTATTCATGTGTGTTAGGAGACAGAACATTTCCTCAGCGTAGTTATTCTTGACAGACGTCCCCAAAACCTTTACAAATGAGCAATGTAGTCATTAATTCTGAGGCGATATTAACACTGATGTTGTTCGAGACTGACAATAAAACTGTCACCTTTACACGAGCGAGAGCCATAGTGAGAAAGAGCCAGACAGGAAAGCCAAAACCAAGTTGTCTCCTAACTCCTAAAATTAGATTCATTTTTTTTGTGCATCTTTAGTTCTTAGTGCTCTGAAGTTTTGAGGCACACAGATTCTCATAATTGGCCATCCCGCTCGATTCACTGAGACAGTTTGTTTACTTCCTCCATAACTGTTGTTATGTTTTCATAGACGATAAATTTAGGTTACTCTTTGTGCAGAATTCCCCTATGACTTGTGTCTTGCATTACCAGAAATCACATGCGACATTTTTTTCATAGACACCATTATACCATAACTGGTGTTGCACTGTGTATACTTTAATTTGAAAGTGGCTTCGTGCCAGATTTCCTTCAAGAATCCATAGAGCTGTGTATTATTTCTAGTTCATGCAATTTGTTTACTTTTTACAGACATGGCAGAATATGCAGGTCATCCCCCCTGATTGCGAATGAATATGTAAACATCGTAGCGTTTCTTTGCAAAATGTTGCAGGCAGTTGGAGGCAAGCTGTGTCAATTCATAAAAAGCCTTGAATAATTGCTGAACGACTGATGTGAGTAGCGATTGCTGTGGCAACCTGTGCTGGTGGTCGGCTGCTCAGGGATAAACCGCGTCTGAGTTTCAAAGATCAACACTGGAAACAGATTTCATAGCGGCGGCAACTTGTGCGGCGTAAAACTGCAAGAGAAAAATTGATGCATATTTTGTTTTAACGTCGTCATCATTCTTCCTGTTGGGCTTGAATCTCAAATGAGTAAACACATAATCCTCTAGGTAAGCAATGAAGTGTAAATCCTGTGGATCAGAGCCCATAATAACGAAACACATTCACCTTAGAAATAATGCAACTGGCACAAAACATTGCATTTTCACAAAGAACCATATGCAAGTGTTTCTATTCTTTAGTTCTGATAAGGTAAACTAGAAAATTGCCCAAGCCTAAATGGTGTATTCCTGGGGTGCAATTAATCCATTAATCATGCATTTATGCCTAATTACCTATGTATTTTACATAAATTTATGGTAACAATGATAATGACAATATGAAGGAAAATAGAGGATGATGAATCTATTTCTCTGGTGGACAAATTATAAAAAACGACTGTGCTTTTTAATTAAAGCATTGTATTCTGTTATTCATGAGGCTGTTTGCTCGTGTCCCATAGTTTCAACTTGGAATAGAAACTCTGAGAGTTGAGGGTTTTCGACTTCACTGCAGGTTTTGGTGGCGAGACAACGCAGCACTGAGCGAAGGAAGTATCATGAGGAGGAGGAGGAGGATGTCACAAGGCTCGGGTTGAGCAATCACCCCCAACGCCGCTGTAGTCAGTGGCTCCTCTGTGCGCATTTTCTGGCCTCACCACTTTGGAATGACCAGAATCTGAACCCCTTCTCGTTCTGCCTGTTTAGCTGAAAGCTCAAAGAGAAAGAGTTGGAGCGTGAAGACCTTACCGCCCCTCTACTCTGCTCTGACCTCCATCCATCCATCTTGTCTCCACCCCTTTTCTCCCTCCTCCCACATTGCACATGACTGAGCTGTGCCACCATAGCAACTTCTCTACCTCAGTGCACCCCCGATGTGGTGGAGAGAGGAAATTGTTTTGCGGTGGCTGTGCACAGTGCAACTAGCACTGAGCTTGACCCTCCAAGCATGACCTGGCCCACCTCTACCATCCAGCGTAATGGGAGGCATGCTTGAAATGTTATGGTGTTGCACACCGGCTGTGACAACATATAGTGTTGTGTTTTATAATTTTTTTTTTTTTTTTACAAGGTTTATTTACTCTTTCTCAGCAACTTCTTGCTTAGCGTTTCAATTTTAGACGTTTATACCTGGGAGGAGCAGCAGCCCAGTGCAGCCACAGACTTCTAGACTTTGTCTGAAAAGTCTGGAATCAGTGAAGAGTAACA
Organism: Myripristis murdjan; assembly: GCF_902150065.1. Classification (NCBI taxonomy): domain Eukaryota; kingdom Metazoa; phylum Chordata; class Actinopteri; order Holocentriformes; family Holocentridae; genus Myripristis; species Myripristis murdjan. The sequence continues at coordinate 30,512,974 of NC_043993.1, forward strand.
CCGTATATATTTTTCCTTGTGCTTGCTTTCCCTGCCCGCACCACTTGTCAAGTGATCTAAGGTGCCAGGGGTTCAGCTCTTTGAATAGAGGTGCAGATTCGAATCTCACTTCTGACAAGCCCTTTGAATCTTGTTTTCTTTCATGATTCAAAACTTTTTGGACACGCTATACTATTGCCCACTGAGTAGACTGAAGAACTTTGGGTTTTTGCACCTTCTCCAAGGTCATTTCCACCACATGCGTTGCTCACTTTATTTCTTCGCTGGGATTCAAACTAGCAACCCTCCAGTAAAAAGCGTGCTACCCGCTTGTAGTTGCAAGCCTGACTCTGACGTGAGCTCAGAGGTTATTCTTATTCTCTCCGCTGGGTCATGTAATATTCATTGAGACTAAAAGTACATTGTTTTTTTTTTTTGTGTGTTGCAGTGCAGAGCATAGAAACAGTCACTGCCCTGTACGGAGAGACCATCGTTATACCGTGCAACAACGGAGCTCCTCCACCGCGGGATCTGATGTTCACCAAATGGAAATACGTAAGTAGCTACTGACCTACTGTGCTGTCCATAAAGCATTTGAGTCTTTTTTTTTTTTTGCTTGGACATACACAGTAAGACTCCCAAGAAAATCAAAGACACAAACTTGGTTTCACTTCAGTTTTCTTCACTTGTCTTTTTCTCTAGCAAAAATCACACTGATGTACCAACACACTGTGCTTGGACTGCTACAATAACTCGTCACCTTACTGTACATTGCATTAATCTTTTGTATGAGCCAAACTATTTCACTTGATTGACAATATCATGTTATGACAAACTACATACCACCTACACCAGCAGGTAATGAAAGGTTTGCAGATACTCGTGATCATTTATGTAAGCAGAAATGTCAGAGATGACTTGAATACAGGTGTACCAAGAGATTTTTTTTTTTTTTTTAATTTCGCTGTGGTTAATATTTACTTTCCATGTCACATAATTATAATCAGAATGCTGGGTAAATATGAACCCTCATAATCCCCAATGTAATTAGATAGTTTAAATGAGATAAATTATGATCTGTCATACCAAATCTGCTAATATTATGAGAGACTGTGTGACTTGGCACTGTTTATCTTTCCAATTAATGTTTTTCTTTTCCAACTTAATCTCTGCATCAAACCATTTAACAGTCTTTCGAGCTCAGTTGAATGACAGGCCCAAGGCTGTGTCAGACATTGTTGCATTTTTGTACATCTCTATTTAGGTAGACTGTAATTACGGAGGAATGAAGAGCTGTAATTTTAAAGCATTACCGAATCATTCTTTCCACTCAGCTATCATTTTTGCTTCCTTTTTTTGCTCTTCAGGAGAAGGATGATGGCACTCCCGGTGATCTGCTGATCAAACAGGTTCAGAAGAGCGAGGCCATGGTTCAGGCCACGGACGACTACGCCCAACGAGTCAGCATTGCCGCTAACTCCAGCCTTCTGATCAGCCACGGCTCGCTGAAGGACCAGAGGATCTTCACCTGCATGGTGGTGTCGGCCTCCAACCTCTTGGAGTTCCCGGTCAACGTCTCCGTTCAGAGTGAGCCTTTTCTTAGATATTTCACACAGAGCGCTACAAGAGTATCTCCGCATCATCATGAAGCCCTTATCTAATAGTCCTGAAATGCTTTGACACCACTGGCATTTCACTGAAGTTTTCATCGACTCAACCACTTTGTGACCGTTGGGCTGTAACATGAATTGTAGATTACAGTGTTAATACCGTATTTCACCAATTAATCGCCCGGCCGCAAATAGCCGCCTGGTTCTTATAAACGCCTAGGGTCTGCACCCATTTTGCGTATTAAACCCCACCCGAATAACCGCCGGCGATTACTTTTGTTTTTTGTCAAAATAAGAGCGCTAGCTAACGTTAGAACAAAAGGGTGTACCGTAATATTAAATCGACAGACTGAAAATATGTTGGACAGTAACTGTCATCACAATAATGGCCTGGTGCAAAAATAAATAAAGGCCTGCAGCAAATAGCTGCCTGGTTCTTTTAAACGCCCAGGGTCCAAGTTGATTTGGCATATTAAACGCCCGGGCGATTAATTGGTGAAATACGGTAATTAATAATTAATAATTAATTTTAAAGGATAATTGTGATACAACCTGGGCCTTATTTTCCTAATGTTTGTCATCACTGTGACTCTGAATTCACTTTAGAGATATACATACCGTACGTCCAGTGCGTAGGGGGAGATGCAGTCCAGTACACAAATACATGGCTGGCACAATATCTGAAAGCAATTTAGTGACAGGTTTTATGCCGTCTGCACAATGTCTGCATGTTCAAATTGAACAGCATTTCCCTAAACAACAAGGAAGCGTGTTTTTTTTTTTTTTTTTCAAATGACATTCAATACAGTCATATGGAACTGGAAAGTTCTGTGCAGCCATTTTAAGACCACGTATGTGCAAATCTAGAGACAACTGAAAGTGCATTTTTATTTCTCCATTTGGCCCCTCCGTCTGCACTAAAATGGCTTGTCTGCACATCACAGACCAAGGCATTTGAAAAAGCTCTCCCAAGCGGATACACTTGAAAATGCTGGATTTGTGATGTATGACATGTAATGCATGATGATCATGTGACCCTCGCTTAAACCAAAACAATCAACATGACAGCATATTCACTGTTGTGCTATATTAACTCTCAACAGAGTAGCAAGTCAAATGTTTAAATAAATACGTGAAAATGTCGGACAATAACCTGTCCTCACTGAAAATAGTTTTTTCTTAAATATACTTGTGTACTGCACTGTATACAAGTGGGATTTTCTTTCGCCCACCGGTAGGTATTACAGCTAAAGGTATGGTTCACCTCTAAAATTAAACTTCAGTGAACAACTACCTACTTCCTGAACAGTAGAAACTCAAGTCCGTTTCTTTTTTGTTGATACAACCAGCATGACACCAGATTAGCTGTTTTTCAAAACAATTGAAGCTATCATTGGCCAGTACTTTCCAGATTGCTCAGAGGTATTGTCCACAGTATAACTTCTCACAAATACCCAGGGTGTTTTCCTGTAATACTAACTGTGAGCCTGTAAAGCCCTTTGAGACTCTGAAAAGTGATGCCATGTAAGCCATGTAAGAGAATGAGACTTACTCTGTGGACTGTTTGTGATTTGATCCGGCCAGTTCGGGTGTTTTCCTCACAAATGGATCACCATCTCCAGGACCCCAGGGGTTATTAGTGGTGGCACCATAGGCCACGAATGCATTCCTCCATTGAAATATCCACATCTTCCAGCACTGGTCACTGCAAATCCCATTCACAGCAGCACACGCCCCTGTTATGAGGATGAGGAAGTATGGAGGACATTTCAGCCACGGAGCAATCATTCGGCTTAATGAGACATGGATAATTTACAAATCGTGTGGAGTGCTTTGGTGGACATTTTTAACTTTTATCCGTCTGGAAAGTACTGGCCACCGATCACTTGAATAGTTTAGGAGAAAGTTGATCTGGTGTTGTGCGAAGAAACTCTGTGTTGTATAAAAATGGAAACCTATTCCTTGAGTTTCTCCTGAGTTCAGCATTTGATGACTGAAATTTAGTTTTAGGAGTGAAGCATACTTTTAAAAGCTAGTTTTTCCCAATAGGCAAAAAGAGGGAGGGGTCCGCAGCTTATCTCACATACCACTGGGCCTATCAGCCTAATATTTTTTGTTCATAGTTCTGACTGAATGATCAAGGACCTTTCATGGTTGCAGTGACTCAAAACCTCTGAAAAACGAGTATTATACTGCAGTTGAGTGCTAGCTGGTGCTCATTGGTTTTTTATCTAAGTCTGAGCGCTGGAGAACGGGATCAGCACTCTGCTGAGTACACTGTTCTTGTTAAACTAATTGATTAATTAGCTAAACATGAATGGTTGGCTTTTTTCATGCTGATTTATAAAACATGGATAACATTTTTGACTATTGCTTTTGATTATAACCAAGCTGTTAACAAACAGCTTGGTTATAATTGTATTAAAACCCACTGTTATTGTCACTGGTTTTGTCTTTATTGTCAGCTTCTGTTCCTGCTTAAAGAAATATAGTTCATTTGAATTTCACTCACCAAAACTGCCCATGTATCACCATTTAATGGGTTTTGAAAACCCAAGCGTGAAATAGGACATGAAGAGACTAGCTCAATAGGCCTGACAGAGGATATTATGTTATAGGTAACAGGGGATAAGTTAAAATTATGGCCTACAGCTTGAATATATTAACAACATAATAAATTGGCAACTAAACATGCAGATGAATTTAGAAGACTGTGGCTGCAACCTTCAGTTCTATAGACAAGTTCAGACAATGTTGACATTGTGGATGGAAATAAAAGAAAATTTTCTAAGTCTTCCTTCAGACACTTGTGTGATCGCAAAGACTGATTTTCTCCTGTGTTTTCAGAGCAACCATCTCCACCTGAGATTATGGACAAGGCGAAAGTGCTGAACAAGGACAAGCTCACAATGGTAAGATTGACTTGGAAACATTTTGCGTTTTCTAAAGCACAGAGTGTACTTTCTTTACAATGTTAGATCAGCTCTGCACATGAATACATGCACTTGAAAATTCTTGATGATCTGTAGTAACCGCTAACATTATGTACATAATATAGTAGACTCAGTAAAAATTCATCCATTGTTGGAACTACTGTTTTGTCCATTTGAGCGAGCTACTGAATTTCTAGTGCATATTATTAATGTATTCATATTGTTTACACCACTCTACATACATGAAATGGAAGCCAGCTGAGGGGGTGCCTTGCATGAATTACCACCGCGGTCCCTGTTTGGGTTTTCTAGCAAACTGGCACCTTGGATAATCTACACAGATATCCGGGCAGCCTGAGGGAGAGTCAGGAATAGAGAACAAGGAAGGAGGCGGAAAAAGAAGTCCAAATTCAGTGCAGCTTTGTTCCATTAAGTAGATGTGCTTGATAAGAAAGATGCATGATTTGCAGATTTTTTTTTCTAAAGTAGTGTAAAATGTTGTAAAGTTTGATCATGTACAGGTAAAGAGGGCTTTTGGTCTCATGACACACTCTCCAGTGGCCTTTTTGGTCATCGGTGGCTCTAAACAGCTGATAAATGTAAGATTTGTGAATAGTCATGATTTGTGTCAGCTTCTGTGCTGTTTTAGACCAGGGCCTGATCATCTCACCACGGAGACATATGACTGATTTTGAGTGTAGATAGTGTCGCCTTGTTAGCTCGCTAATCATAGCATCGGGTTCGCTAGACATCACTGTCATGCTGTTGACCCCATCTGATTGGTACATTAGCTGACATATCTAGATGAACCTGGCGTTAGTGGTGCACGCACAGATGTGCAGCTATTGAGTTCAGACATGGACGACCTAAATGTAATTCTGTTTTATCCGTGTCGCTCAGCAACAATGTTAAAGTTCCTGTGCCGGTTCATTATTACATTAGATACTGAACTGATTTCCAGCCACTAGAGACTTGGCATTTCTGTGGGATTCAATGTGAACCAACAAGACTATACACTCATTGTCAGGCAGAGCACTTTGTCTTATCAGTGCTTTGTTACTTAAAGATACCCAGTGTAGTGCTTCTTGTAAGCACACTTGGTTTTGTTTATACTCAGAATGTCTCCACAAAACACATTGTGTGTGTGTCCTTCAAGCCTAATTAGGCTTGAAGGACACTAGCGATTACAAACTACTTTGGGTACCTTCAGAGTGCAAATAGAAAATCACAAAAGAGAAGAAGAAAAGTGCAGTCTTTGAGTGGATATGCTATTCTTCTTACCGAGATCTTACTGGGCGCCAAGTGTGGTCTTCTGCAAAGTGTAATCCAGAGTTTGCATTTTTCTAAACTACTTGGTGGTTTTGAAGAACAGCAAAATATGTTGTTCCCCGCTGAACGCTCCACTATCTGATGTGTGTGTGCCCAAAGCATAAATTTTAGTACAGTTTCAACACAGATGTTTCAGTATGACAGCTCGACTAGATATTTGTGACAATATGGGGAGGAAGGCTCAAACAGCATGCAAGAAATTAGTGGAATGACTCTGACTGAACATTAAATAGTCTGATTGACTCCTTTGACTGGATAATGCATCTCAAAATCAGGCCGGGGATCTGAGTCGTATGATTGGTGTGCTGACTATTTAGCTCGCTAACACAGCCAACAAACAGCTGCTTTTTCAGGTTTTGGGTTTTAAAGATACCAAGGCATTATATGAGTCCACGCGGTGGTGAGATATCCTCATTAAATGCAGAATACTGGATTTGTATCTCCATTTCCTTCCATAGTGCAGCAAAGCAGCTCCAAAATTAGCACTTGAAGCAATAAACAAAGGGGATTATACCCATATTAAAAACAAGACTCTTTACACATTTTCTTAAGGAAATTAAATGCCTATTTTTCCTTTTGTTTCCTATTTGAATTGTAAAGCAGATCTGTCAGGTAGAGTCAGCAGGAAACTTCTGCACCCTAACCTTGCAATAGGAAGAAATGACCTCATAGCACTACACAAAGAAAACAGGCGGTAACAGCGCTTCTCTGTGTTTTTAGCAGTGGGTGCTCGGCCTGAAGCGCAAAGCACTCTAAATCAATAGAGAAAGGTTGCACTCCAGAAATGAATGACACCTCAGCTTTCCATTCTTCAGGTCTTTATTACAATCAGTGTAAACATTGTGGTTAGCCAGCATATGCTGACAGATTTCTGCTATCAGCCGCATCTTCATCAGAGAAGTTTCCATTGATACAGCACTGCACAAATAATTGCAGTTCCATAAAAAAATGGGGTCAGGGACCTGCTGTGTAAAGCTAAGAGCTATGTTTGTGAAGACAGCTTACTATGTCACAGTAACCAAAATTTAGTTACAAATACACATGATCAGTTTATTCGCTTTTACTTCTACGTTTCTGGTTATTTAGTATATTTAGTCATTTCCACTGCAAAACAAAACTTTCATGGTGGTGACAGATCTACAAAGAATAAAGTGTCTTTAGGTAGAGAGAAGTTTCTCACCGCTAACTAACTGAGATGATTTCACCTCCCAGTGAAAATGGATCTGTGGTTAAAGAAATAAAAGATGACTGACGTGACTTCAATACCAAAGTGTTTACTGTGGTTGCTGTTAAATGATTTTCTAAGAGTGCACTGACATGTAAAAGTACATCAGAATATCAGAGCATGTCAAATTGGTCTCTGGGCTGTAAGAACAATAATACCCACTCAGTGTCACTTTATCAAGTCCACCTGTACAGTCTAAGGCATTTCAATGCAACAACAGCTCTGCCATAAATTCTACCTTTTAACAAAGTTTATAATGTTCAGTTTCTGTTGACATTGTGGAGAATGAGTCAGTTTAATTCTGTTTATTATTGAGGTTGTAGTTTGCAGAGTTCTTGTACTGGACTACATTATATTGAGAGGTGTTTCTGATTTTTTGTCCACCCTATTTATATAAATGAGGGCGGACAGAATAGTGGAAACACCTTTCAATAAAATGCATTCTAGTGCAACAGCAGCACTAACTATGAGCTCAATGCCAAACACAGAACTGAATGAACACCTTTATTACTGTGACAAAAAGAAATCCTGAGCGTTATAGGCATCAGAAAAGGAAACTTTATGGCACAACAGCTGGATTGGATTGGATTAGGTTGCGCAGGTGGACCTAATAAAACAGCCACTGAGTGTATATCCTCCATAATTTCAAAAATCACTTTTGTTCTTAGCTATACACCCATTCCGCCAAATATCTTCTTCTTCTTTGGTTGTTTATTTTCATTCCCTGAACACACCTTCACCTTGGGTTTCCTTCTTGTATCAGTATCTGTGATAAAAAAAAAGAGAAGAAAACTTTTGAAAAGCTGTGGGCAGCACATTTCACAGCGGTCATCTGCCTCCACTCACTAGCAAGCAATGCACATTTTATCCACCACATGCAGCGTATACACATTTATTATGGATCAAGTGAGCGCAGCTGCCTCTGTTGGTATTCCCACCTAAAAATTGAGGTGCTATTGAACAGCTTTGAGCATTTTGTAGTGCAGGAGAGAGAGATAGGCAGAGATGTTGGGAATAAGACAGAGGGAGAAAGAAAGTGGGAGTGGAAGAGAGGGATTTCGGTTTTGATAACCTGCAAGGAGGATGATGGAGGGCGTGATTGCTTCATACTCAAGTAGAATTACAAATTAGAGGAAAGTGTCATGTTGAATGGTTACCAGAGAAAGCAGCAGGTCTGAACTGTCCTAGATATGGAGAAGGAGAAGTCATGTTTTCTGCTGGGCTGCCTTATATGTCAGTATATAAAGATGTGTATATATCTATGAAAAATCTTTATGTACAGGATATTTCTTTATAAATATGGAGTGACCAGGGGTTTTCAGTTCTTCAGTGACAGCTTCAGTCTTCAGGCTCGTGATGCTTCCTGTTCGGTAAATTTCCGTGGTTTCTCTTTGAAGGAGAGAGTGGTACAGACATCAGCATTGCGAAAATGGATTTCTCAATAAAATGCGTTCAGATGACATGATACATGACTTTGATTCATCAGTCATGATTCATAAATGATAGGAACACAATTTAGCAATTACAGAGATGCAGTAGAGGGTACTTTATCCACCGTGCAATTTGCAAAACAGAGGTTATATTTTTGGGCTGACAGAAATCCAACATTAATTCATGGTTTATGTCATACTAAGTTGTAGCCAGACTGATACTGTATACGATGCTTAGAAGGTCTTGTATTTTTTTTTTTTTTTTTTTTTTTTTTTTTTTAAGTAAGATTGATTTTTGTTTATACCCATAATTTTAAATGCAAACATAACTACATCACTGCTTATGAAGGCAAGTTATCATTTCATAATAACCACTTCATAGTCACATCATAAAATATCATCAGCACTTGGAGTTATCTCTATTAGATTGTATATTGATGTGATAAATCACCACGTGCCATAACATTTAACAGTAAATTTTAGTTTTAAATAATTTAAATAATTGTAATTATACAGTATGTTTTAGGTCATAAATGTGTGTGTGTGTGTGTGTGTGTGTGTGTGTGTGTGTGTGTCCTAGGTGATTTGTTCTTCTCAATGTGTATTTCTGTGCTGTGGTTTGTTAGTGTCAGACCCATTTCCTGCTTAGTGTGTGGGCCAGGCTTATTGACTCAAAGTGATAGAAAGTCTGTATGGGTGTGAATATGTGGTGTGCCCTCAGAGGATGTTGTTTTTACACTTTTAGATTCACAAACTCTCACAGTTTGTGAGAACATTCAATAATTTGCACTAGTTTCTCAATAGATTTGTCAAGGAGGAGCATTGCACTCCTTCTTAATGTAGTGTAACTGCTGGGTAATGTGATAAGTTGTCAAAATGCAGGAAAATGGCTCTCCAAAGGAGTAAAAAATGGAATTAGACCTGGTTTTGTAATCATGTAATGATAATGGGTGTAAATTCCATTAATTATTATAGTATCACTGAATATCCTCTTATATTTTCTGGCAATTTATTACATCAAAAGATTTCATTACATTTTTGGCTCACTTCGAGGGACATTTTATTACAATTTGACAAGTTATTACATTACCCAACATTTATGAGGTGCCACACTCCTCCTTAATTAACCTACCAGGAAGGCAAGTGTAGCAAATGAGGGCTTAGAAGCGTGAAAGGAGCTGGTACTATTCTTGGCTTGGATGCAGTGAGGAGGTGTTGACCAAAATTATGCATTAAAAAAATCCCCGCACACACGAAGCCACCATTTCGCCCAGTGCAGCTTCGGGATAAGGCTTTGGCTCAGTTCATCAGGAGGGTAGTGAGATGCACAGAGTTGAGCTGAACAAGGCAAAAACTGATGCGATATTACAGCAGGTATTATGCAATTGCAAAATGCTTGGAGATGATGGGTGATGAGGCAGGGATCCAAACATCATGCCGGGACTGGAGTCTGTTTGCGCAATGAACTGTGGGTTATTTGTTTTAACGTAGCTTTTCTGGAGCTATGTTAAAAGCTCTTTGTATTACAGCGTCATGTGATGAATGGCTGCCGAGGGATTTTTCCATTATCTGATTCAGACAGCGCATACAGGTTATCTCGCCTCCTCCTTCAGTGGAGTTAGATAGAATTGCACTCTGGATCTTCCCAACAGCCGCCCCTGCTCCCAGTTGACCAGACTGGCTAAAGTTTGCTGGTGGGAGGTGAGTGCCACTGAAATAAGGAGGCCAGCACATCTGACACTATGGAATTTAAACTATTGTAGTTTGTCAAAGGAGCGATGCCAAAGAGGGTGCTGCGCCTCTTAGACTCACAACAAAAGCCACGATTCATGCAGCCTCACACACACACTGAAGTGGCATTTACTCCTTCATACAAGTAAGGTTGTTTCAGTTCAGTATCATCAAATAACCATAATATATCTATCTGTGGGAGGGGTCGAAAGGGCTGCTGATTAATATCAGTGGTTTAATGATTGCTGTGTCAGATGCTGAGATTTCACGCCTTCAGAGTGCACATTCACACCTGCCCCTCCCTCATCCTGTACGCATTTTCAGCTGCCCAGCATTGTAACGCCGGAGCTACAAGTAAGCAACTGACATGGCAACACATTTCAGCTCGGCAGCCTCCTTCCGAAGCCAGAAAAGCTCCAGAGAACAGTGGAAGAAATGCTCTAATAGTTCAGTGTTGTGACTTCCAATTACAGGCCACCAAGGTTCTAGGGGATGGGAAGCATTGGTGGCATTTTGTGCGTATGTGTAGTGTGTGTGTGTGTGCGTGTGTGTGTGTGTGTGTGTGTGGTTGGAAAGGGGGGGCGGGTGGGTGTCAGTGTGCTTGCATTTCCCACCATCAAAGTGTGCTCAAACAGTGCATTGAAACCCCAGTTGCTCCAGTGAAGCTGCTTTGTGGCCAGCAGCAGAAGATTGTGGTTTAACCGGGCACCTCCCAGATGTAAATGTGTGTAATTATATGAATGTGAGGCAGGGAGCTGCTGTGAAAATACATTCACTGGCTAATTAAATGCTTTCTTATGCCTTTAACCTCTAGACGCCTATTCTTCTTGCTGACGGAGACAAAGAGCAGTAGTTCTCTCAGTATTACCACAAATTACCACAAGAAATGGACAAAATATTGGACTTTTAGATGGCTTTTTCTCAGTCTGTTGTGTTGTTTCATGAGTCACACCACATGCATATCCTTGTCAAGGACTGCCTGATGTCATGATTAAAATAAAGAAATTGTCTCTCATTTTAAGGGGGTGTAGACTTTTGTCTGTCTTTTGAAAGGCAAGTAAATAAGGCTGTCCATCCGTATGATAATTCCTCAGAGATGCAAATAAGCGGTTAAACCAGAGATAGTCTACCACCTACAAGAATATGTGAGGTCACCTCTAGGGGGCGATGCAGAGGGCTAAAACTGGGCTAAATAAATGTAAAATGAGTCAAATGAACAACGGTCAGTGGGACTTTGAGAAAATCAGCTCTCAAATTGTAATTTTTTTTTCTCTGTGCATTGGTGAAAATGTCCAGGCACTGGAAAATATGATACCCATTTCTATTTGCTTAGATGAATCAAATCTTTTATCCATTTAGGATTTTTTTTTTTTCTGGTTGTGCAACCAGACACGACATATCTTCAACGCTTGTGGAAATCTTTTGCAAATTGCCACATTACAACAGTTGTTTTCACATCACCTTATAGTCGTGTCTTCATTATAAACATTGTACCATGTAATAAAGACAATAATAGTCCAGTTACTTGCAAATATTTTGAATCAAATGCAGTGATCATCTTATAGCATTTAACACAATTGACTACTGTGTTCAGCACGTGCTCAGCACTTCCCCCTGATGGCCAAAAGACTGAATTGCTCTTTTGTTTCTGCCTGACAGCAGCCAATATCTCTCTCTCCTCTCCTCTCTCCATAGGATTTGGTTAAATGAATGAATGCACAAACAAATGAATGAATGTGAGCGTACATGCATGCTCATGAAATACTAATCACATGTGTGCGCACGGTGGGCGCCTGACATGCCCATTTCTCAACAGGAAATGGGCACATGGTTGTGGTGAGTCAGGATTGCTCAGCAGCAGTAGTTCAGGATATGAAACTTGCATTGGGAGGTCAGTGAAAAGGAATGCTCCGTGACTCATTGTTTATCTGGTTCACACACACCTTATCTCTGCCACTGTTGGTGAGCCTCACTCCTCAAGTTGCACCTGTGGTTGTTGGCCCACATCACACGTCCTGTTAATGATTAAAAGCAGACAGTACACACATTATGCAGCTGGAGCCTATAGGAGTAAAGGTTTGATAAAATGGGATTTGAAAAGGCTGATACTGATAATATTTTTGGAATGACGCCACAAATAGCTGGTGTTTTATATCTCTAAATAGACATTCAAAAAATGAGAAGTATTCACTGTTTCCCCTCATAATATTATTGTCGTCAGGGTGGAAAGGCCTTTGTAAAAGCTGTTTGACCATGAGATAAAACTGTAATCTAGGATAATACTGCTGCTGCTACTACTACTAATAATAAAACATTTCATTACAATCAGTATTGTATTGACAGGGATCCAGTGACCAGTAATAGCCTGATATATTGTCATCAGTAAAAATGTTTGGAGCTAATCATTTCATATGGTTACGTTTCAAGCATGAAATTTACAGGAATTGTGCATCATCGGCAACTGCTGCCCAGCGACAGCCGATGAAAATTAGCTGCTTACTGTCTCTGGTGCAACACACCTGTTGTGCATCGTCTCTGTTAAGTTAACAAATAAAATAAATTGGAAATGGAATTATTTTATTCAAAACCACATTACTGTCAGTGGTCTGGCCGTTATACGGTTGCTTTGTGGCTTTACATTTGTTGAATTTCTTTGTTCTTTGTTCTTTTTTTTTTTTTTGGTCCAGGTGGGAACATGTGTTGTGAAGGATGCCAACCCCACAGCTGAGGTCACATGGACAAAGAATGCGCTCCCTTTGGCAGCTGATGGGAAAGGTAATACGTGACATCCTGTTTGCTGACACACCCAGAGTCTGCTGAACAATCCCACTGCGCAACGCTGTCATGGTGAAAATCCCTAGGGGCACGACACAAGTGTTTTATTTTATTTATTTATTTATTTATTTATTTATTTTTCCACAGTAGCAGGATGTTGAAAATGTGTGAATTGTCATACGGTATTGTATTTACACAGACAGTAGATGCTGTAAATAATTGAAACAGCATTTGTGAAACAGTTTGGGATTTGTTTGAATTAGTAATCTGTAATTGATAATTTACCTGACATCATCTAAATTAGCTTGAATGTAGTCAGTCCCACCCATCTTGTACTGTAATTACACTAAAACTAAAGCCAGAATTAGAATAATATGCAAATATTGTTTGAACTGAGGCGCATACTTAGCCTGTGGTCCTAACAATGGTGTATGTGTGTGTGTGTGTGTGTGTGTGTGTGTGTGTGTGTGTGTGTGTGTGTCCGTGTGCAGCCGTTGTGGTCATCAGAAGTGTGAGGGTGGATCCAGCCACAGGCCTGTCCACCACCTCCTCCACCCTCCAGTACACAGCCACCAAGAACGACATCAATGCTAACTTCACCTGCAAGTCCACTCACTTGTTGGCCGTGCAGGAGACGACGCCGGAAAGCTTTTCCATTCACTGTGAGTGGACTACAGCGCCACCATGAGGCTTTTGTATTATTATTATTCACAAATGCAATGGGTGCTTTAATATATATATATATATATATATATATATATATATATATATATATATATATATATATATATAGGGTGTCCAGTAGGGCTGGACCCAACTCTTGTGCATATTCCAGTTCTAAAAGGGTTTCAAAACTTCATATTTTACCATTCTCTGTTGCAATATATTCCCAGCGCATTTTTAAAAGAATCTGTCTTGTTGTCATATTGCATTGCCCAGACACAAAAACAACTCTCTGTCTCCAGCTTCTGAGTTGACTGCAAAGGTCTATGACTGATGATTTGACTCGTCAATATTCAGAGGGCGGCTCTCGTCCAGAAAGTCTCAGACTGCAGGCGCAAGTAGCATTTTTTGTGTTTTTGCACGTCTCCTGACCATGCAGGCGTTCAGGATGCTGGAGTCGTCGATGGTGGGAAATACTAAATGTACCTGCTGGGTGTGTATATTCACTGTGGTGACCCAAGGAGCCCCGATTTGGACCACATATGCTAGTGTCTCCCATGTGAGGGTCTCTGGTCTGTCAGTTTAGTATGAATGACGAACAGCTTTCAATTAGTGATTCAAGACTTTTCGGGGACATTGTGCTTGATGGTTTACTGATAAAGGTGTCTCATACTGTAGGCAAACAGCCTGGAGGACAGCTAGGGGGAGCTCTTCTTGGCCCAGACACAGGAAGTGTAAAATAAATTAATTTCTTATTGTTTTTGTTTGTATCCACAATTTGTTCTTTATTTTTTATTATTATTATTATTTTTTTTTATAGTACCCATTGATATGTGGTATTCACCAGTGTTTTCTTATTTTTACATTTCTCTTAGGTAAGAGTCAAGAGAGCACTCTTACCAAGATAAGAAAAACATTTCTCATTGTCACAGTCCCCAAATTGTTTGTTGCATGCAAAAAATCATTTTTGAGTGTTTAAAGATTATTTAATTTCTGTCGGTGTCGGGGCTTCAGAAACTGCCCTGACATCACCATGGAGCACTCCACCTGGGCAATTTTTTTTTTTTTTTGCCTGCAGTTGAATCTTTAACCATTTTCATTTTATTTCAGTAACTGTATGTCCCTCTGATTTTTTTTTAAGTTCATTTATCAGTACTTCAGTTTAGTTTTGTTCAGTTCAGATCTTTATCGTCCCAAAAAACGGTAATTTGACTCGGCTCAGCTGCTGACATTCTTTTTTCGCCCTTATGTAGAGTTTAGGTTGTGTTACCTGATGCTAATAACAAACACTCAGACACACCTCCAGCTTACAAACAGATGGGATTCATCATTCAACACACCTGCGTAAGAGCAGATTCGGATGGCTAAGAACATTTGGTGCATCTGGAGTTCACTGCTCTTATTTTTTCTCTTAACAGAAAAATAAGAACGTATAAGAGAAATTTTAGAGAATGATACTGCATCTTTGTAGACTGATCTGTAGGTGGGACTGAAATCAACACAAGAGAGAAGTGAAAGTCACATTAGAGGGAAAGTCAGTTGCATTTGGCTAAAACGGCAAGAAATTTTTCCCTCCCTAGACAAAAGGCTTCAGTGCTGAAGTACCAGGGTGGTTAGGGAAAATGAAACTGTGTCCAAACTGAAAGGACTTAAAGTAAGCTCAGCTATCTGTCTATCACATATCAGAATCAGATTTAAGACTTAAGTCGTCACAGTGCAGAGTTCTGTTTGGGTGACAACAATAGCTCCTCTCATTCAAATGAAGTAAACCTTATGAATGGAGGTTTTCCAATTGCTACAAACTGGCTTGATTGGAAGAGCACAGTAAATATTTAGTAAGTGAGACAATCACGACCAAGTCCAATTGTGGAAATAAATAGGAAGCTCTGAATCCTTATAATAATGGACATTTAATTCCATGCCCAAGCTCTTACTCCTAACAAGGTACCCAGTAGGTCAGAAGGCTCCTGCTAAATTCATTCGCTGTGTGCATTAAGGCAGCGTGGCACACACTACGGTTTTAACTATGGAGGAGGTGTGGTGGCTGTCCTTCAGTCCACTGGACGGGCGTACCATGACCTTGTTATGCTGAATGGGATGGAATGCGTAAAATAAGTTGATACCCGCAATGGAAATTTGTATGTAGACGGTATTCTTTGCCTTTCACTGCGAGTGAAACATCGTCAGACTTCACTGGGTTGAGGAGGCTGGTTGGAGACATGGAGGTGCACAGGATTGAACAGCTTCTCTTGGGAAGTTGTTTCTCATGAGGCCGAGGAACGAGAAGGATGTTACCTGCAGAGCTTTCTACTGTTGCAGGCGAAGGGATTATTCGGGATTTTGGAGGGGGGGATTTGAGGTTTCTGGACCGGCGTTCATTTCTGACGGGAGACCACAGTTTGTATGCTCTTTGTGTTCCTGATCACATCCCTGAACTTGGAGGAGCAGTTGGAGTGGGAGGCTGAGGTCACGATCAATAAAAGGAAGAGAGGATCTTGCCAGGCCTTACAGCAGCAAGTTCATGGGGGGAATTTCCAATTTGTAAGATAGTGAAAGCTCTTCCCCAGTTTACTCCTGGGTGGGGAATGAATAGGGTGGTCTACACGGTTTACTGACAAAAGGTTGAAAGTTTCACAATTCTTATCAATTCTGCCTCCTGTTTATATTAATAAAAAGCTGATTATGTTGTCGTTGGATGGTGCCAATGAAGTTTGCAGTTCCATCTTTTCCTCTGTCTTCATCAACTTCCCAACTTCAGATCCATCAGAGAAAGTGAGTCTTCAGATACTGCCCAGGCAGCCTCTGATGGAAGGAGATAACGTGACGTTGAAGTGCCACGCCGATGGCAACCCTCCGCCCAGCAGCTTCTTCTTTCACATCATGGTAGGTCGTAGGATCACACCGCTGTCTGCACTTTAAATGAACCTGCTGCTGTGAATTCAGCCATCGCTGTGCCATCACAGTCCATGCAGCCGCTCTTTGAAGCGTAACATCTATGAGGCTGGACAACGCAGATGTTTGATTTTCAGTGAAAGGTCATTACTGGCTAATGCATCAGTCTAACCTCAGGTGGGGAGCAACTGTTTGCAAATACCGAGGCACACTTTTTTTTTTTTGAACTATACTGTTATGAAATTACTCCTCTTTCCTCCTCTTTTCATCTTGCCTCCTCTTTCCTCTCCTCTCTTCTCCAACTCCTCCTCATTTCACGCTCTCATTTCAAAGTGATGGAAACTAATAGCACAGCACTCCTCTTCCTCCTCCTCCTCCCCCTCTTCTCTCTCCACCAGGGCCAGAAATTGCTGGTGGAAAATTCGGATACCTACACTTTGACTGCCGTCAGCCGAGCCAGTACGGGTGAATACAAATGCTCTCTGGTTGACAACGAGGAAATGGAGGACTCACAAAGCATCGTTGTTAACTGTGAGTATGGGTGACATATGCAGAGGCAGAGCACACTGTACCACAACTAGAAGGGAAATCACTGCTGAGGCACAGACAAGACCTCCAACTGAGTTTGCCTTTGCCTGGAGCCAACAAACAACAACTACCTCAACAACACACAGCCCTTCCTGCTTAATCGAAATTTCTTAACTTTCTATGAAACAAGGCACTTTTATTCACTGTAAATAAAGTCATGGGAGCAAAGTAATGGTAATCAAATTTAAACTTTGAGAGCGCAGGCTGGCAGGGAGGCAGACTGGAGTGCCAAGCAGGGAGGAGGAGAACTAATTAGAAATTTCTGACATCCACTGAGCAAAACTGACAAAGTGTTTGGGTGGGCGAAGAGCTCAGGCAACTGATAAGCTGTTTCTCCCTCCTACCATCTACCAGTGCTCCCTCAAGTAATTACTCCCTTCTTCCCAGGTGTATGTTTCTGAGTCTTCAGTTCAAATGGGCCCTATGATTGTAATAAAAAATAAGTCTGACACATTTTCCCTCCCCTATGTCCCATATTGCGGCTTCATTGCATTCCACACATCTTAAACAAAGAAGTCTTTTTTTCAGTCCCCAACTTTTAAATTGAGTTTGTGACTGTGAAAGAAAAACAATAGCTTTCTAAATTGGAAATTGTTTAAGATATTTTGTGTGCATGTTTGTGTGTGTGTGTGTGTGTGTGTGTGTGTGTGTTTGTCTGGAGGGAGCATGTCCCTGCAGAACAGGAAAGGTGCTGTTGACTAGCAGGTTGGCAGAAGCCGTGCAGCAACGTAAATTTCATCGGACAGCTAGTGGACAAACTTTATCAGCCTCTTCCCCTTTTCCCACTGAATTTGGGATGGCGAGCTGCCCTAAGAACAGTGTTCAAACAAACTTACCCTCTCCTATACCGTGTTCAACTTATCATGCCTCGGTTTATTATGGAAAACAAAGGCAGCTATATCTAATTACTGTAATCAGATAGGCACATCCACCTGTGATTGACTCGTGTTTTCCCACCTCTTAAGACAGGACATAACCACTGGAATGAAGTTGTGTTTAAAAATGACTTGGACGTGTTCCCAGACGTTGTGTGAAGCTGTCAGAATGCCCTGACTGAAGTTTCTATAGTGTCTTTGGTTGCACATTGTTAGGTTTTTTGGCTCTGCGGTGCACTTACTGAGTGCTACGTTTGAGTTCATTGAGTTTGTTTAAAGTTTTACTGCAGCGGATGTTGCAGTGCAGTCCATGAACCAAAAATCCAGCAAAGTAGTCCTGTTCGGTCATGGCATGTTAAGAGGCGTGTTGACACAATGATTAGTGATTTAAAAAAATTTCATTTTGTCGTTTTTTTTTTAATGAAATATCATTCCATACACTTGAGTACAAGATTGGCAAGGTCCATTTCCAAAATATAAGGTCTGACATCATTTAATACTATTTGAAGGACATTTTTTCAGCAGGCAGACCATCCGTACCGTCTTTGTACAGATGTCATGAATGCAGCATGACCCTTTTATCAGTGGGCAGTGCTCTACTCACCAAATAGTTGTAGGAGTTTTAGGAGAAGTGAAATCTTTGAAAGTTTTAGAAATAAATACAGCCAAGTTCCTCATAAGCATTGGGGTTCAGCTCTCATACATAAAACACCGGTAATCTTCAGTCATCACTGATAGATAAAGGTTTTGGGTCTACTTTTTTGGCATTGCCAATGAATGGTTTGTTTGCGGTTATGCTGACAAAATGAATGTGCTTATTGGAAAGTAGACGGCAAGGCTGAAATCTCACCAGAGCTGGCGGAGCTGTCTGATAACGGACCTTGCGACATTAGTATTGAATAAGCCCTCTTTCAAGGTTGTCGCATCATGGCGGCTTTGTTCCCCATGATAAGCGGCAGCATAATGAATGGATACAGCAGCTACCTAAAGCCAACTGATATGATTCAGGAAAACCTTCCCTTTCCTGTCTATTTGTCAGACCTGGACCTGAGTCTGACTCCCACTGGGATGGTTGTGAAGACAGTGGGGGACACCCTGGTGGTGGAGCCGCAGATGGATGCCTCGGGTGACCCTAAAGTGTCATGGACCAAGGTAAATGGGATTAGGCCTGGAGGGGTGGGGGGTGGCTGGGGGCTAATCAGAGGGAAGAGGGAATGGAAGATAGAGGGAGGTGGAAATGGAAAAAAGTGAAAGGAGAGGATTTGTCTAACTGCCTGTACACTTTCAGTGCGCTTTCTTTTCAGTCAGTAATCAAATTTGACAGGAGAAACTTAGTAAGTGCTTTCATATATATATAGTCTGCTGTTTTATATATATAGTTGTCAAAAAGTGGAGATTTCTTTTTCCTCTGATGCCTCAGAACCTGGACTCTAGTGTCATTCTTTAGTGAACCATTTATTCTGCAATATGCCCCTGACAGAGTTCACCTTAAACTATAAAATCTTACTGAGGTGTGAGGAAAACACTTGGTATATTTGCAGAATGGATGGCAGGGAATTAAAAGAAATCTGAAAGAAAAAAAAAATATTTCAAAGCATTATCTACAGCTTAAAGTAGAAATCCTACCAGGATATGGTTGATGTATCGAACAAATTTAGTCCAGTATGACACATTCGATGAAATAAGATAAGGTGAATGTTTAATGATCGCTGTGAGGAAACTGGGTCATTGCAGCGGCAAAGAATAAAGATGTAGATAAGAACACAGGAAATGCTGAAACACTAAAGATTAAGGACACAGTGTCTTCAGTATGGTAATACAGAGCTCATAATGGACAAAAATAATTCTTATGCATGGTATGGATTGATAACAAAACCTTTTTTTATATACAAATATTTGAAATGAGCATGTTCCTTCTGCACATTTGTATTTGATATCCTTTCCGTACAGATAGATATGAAGAGAAAAGTGCAAACTTATTGTCAATGGATAGATCTTTTTTTTTTTGTCCAAACCAAACCATACATACCAAGTAGACAAAGACACCTGCAAATGACACCAGATATAAACACAGATCTGGAGCAAAATCAGTCGATGGCCTGTTCACTTTGCTTTAGAAAACACAGATCAATATGCCAATTTCCATTTTCAGGACGGTAAGGTGACGAAGGCTCCGGCGTTTGGACCGCTGACGTATGCAGATGCAGGCGTGTATGTGTGTGAGGTGACCATGACCGGCTTCACTCGCCGCCAGTCCTTTGAGCTGGTGGTGGAAGGTGAGTGAGTGGGCAAATGTGTGTGTGTGTGTGTGTGTGTGTGTGTGTGTGCGTCTGTCAGCCTGAGTTGTGTGAGAAGTATCCACCAACTGAACAAGTCTTTAAATCTTTTTTATTTAATTTTTTAAGAAAGGGAAAAGCCTGTCAGTGTAATAAGAAAGCCTAGAGTCACAGAATGTTTTTTTTTTGTTTTTTTTTTTAGGAAAAAAAAGTCTCTCCTTAAATTGAGGCAGATCACTCCAACTACACTGTAAACAAGTTAATTTGAATAGACTGAACTGATGATGAGAAGTCTTCATGTTGAGTTAAGACTCAACACTAAATTAAATAACTTCTTAAGCTCAAACTTTTGCAGTCTACACTGACTGGACATAATATCAGGATTAAATATAACACCTACCTCGAAACATCATCCTTATCTAAGTTATGTCAAGGCTTAAAAATCTTTATTAAATCTTTTATCTGGTTTCATCTCCCCTTCACGTTTGAGGCACATTTAATAGATGAAATGTTTAAATAAGCCTCGTTGTCACCTGGGTTCACCTGTTCCTTCTGTTTCTTGTCCTAATATTTTATAAACTCGGTGTACGCTCCATGAAGTATCACAGGATTATTAAACTGGAATGTGTAGGTGATGTAACAAAATGATTTGTCGGCATCAGGAGGGCCCGTGATCACCGGCCTGACCAAACACCGCGCAGACGACGGCAAACACAAAGTCCTGATCTGCGAGGCCGAGGGAGTGCCAGAGCCCAGCTTCCAGTGGAGCATCAATGGCACAGATGTAAGCATAGGATGTGTGTGTGTGTGTGTGTGTGTGAGCATGATGTGAAACCTGAGTTAGTAATCCCATATACCTTAATTAAAACTCATTTTCACCCTACCACCAGAATGGAAACCTTGTGTTTTATTAGTACAAAAGGACTTGGAATAAATTGTGCAGTGTCTATCCAGAGTGACTAAATAGGAGTTCACACATTAGCTGGGACATCACGTTGCACAGTGGTGCCTCGCGTTCGCCGTATTCCAGCAAATGGCACTGCAAATAGAGTTTATGGTCCACCCTTTATGGATGCTGCACACAGCAGGTAAGGAAACAAAACAAACATTCAGCACATAAATATAGCCCGCCCAGATTTAGTACCGTATCAAATATGTAATCAAAGCCAGTAGAGATGGTGCTGGTGCAAAAGGAGCTGTAGCAAGAACAGCAAAGCGGGAGGTGGGAGGTGTTCGAGGCTCCTGCCTGAGTTAGCTTTGCAAATACAATTAAAGTAAAACTATTGCTCTTACCGAGGTTTTCACTCATTTCTGCTGTTTTTCCAGCCTTCCGGCCCTTGTGAATTGCTGCACAGCATATGCTTTAAGCACCACTATATACAGCAATGCAATTTACAATTGCATTACCAGCCATTGTGTAGTGCCTCTCATGAAATATCCCACTGGCAGCTTTTTCAAGCCTTAATGCATTATTGGGAATTGAGTGGGGAATCTTTCCTGCGTTGAAAGCCGGAGTGACAGTTTGCATTAGAATTGAATGCTGTGAAGGAGGGATAGGCGCGTGTCATGGGCCGCTGAGAGTCTGCAGGCTTTTTCTTTCCAACTAAACTCTACAATGGCAGATTTCATTGATTAGCCAATTTCCAACCAGAGAGGAGGACCCGTTCGGTGAAAGTGTTTATTTTTAATGGAAATCTGAACACTGTTGGACCACCGTGGCACATCACTGCATATCCCTGCTGCTGTAAAAGCTTTGTAATTTGCTGTGTATGAAGTATGTCATTCTGGATTTTCACACAGTGGGTGATGCTCGGTCACTGCAGTGGCAGGGAGGCTTGAAAAATTATTTTGGTGGCCCATGCCTTTTTTTTTTTTTTTTATAGACACCTTATTCTAAATTATGATAACCTAATAGGAGAGTTAAGGTAGTTTCACACTTGTTCCCCTCCAGTGGTTAGTCAGTACCTATCTTGCAGATTTGTGAACACCTGAAAAGACCTCAGAACCCCCTGAAATTAACCATCTTTGGTGGCTGGTGCACATTTTAAAAAGATCTCTTTTTACACATAGCTGGGCTGAATTTCTGTACAGTCCTCTGTGCTTGTCAAACAGAGGTCACATGATATCATTACAGTGGAGTGATGGGAAAAAATGAATCATGGCTGGCAGCAAGGCTGGTGGAGAAATCCTTTGATAGAAGGAAGGAACTAGTGTGCTCATCGATGAGGTACACTGTAAATGAGGAACATATCAAATGTCAACTGTCTGCAATGCATAAAACATAAAAGTTTTCCTCCCACTTTTCTGTCAGCATGAAAGCATGGAGCTTCAGAAGGACCACACAGCACTGCTGCGTCAAAGTTGTAAAGCGTAATCAAAAATACATGGGCAAATATGACAAAATATGATCGAGCCGAGATTCTGCAAAAAGACATGTGCCTTTTTAAGTGTGTTGGACAGTATTCTCGTTGGAAGCCAACCTTGTAGACATGACTGAAGGAATTGTAGCATGAGCAGAAAAGGGACTGAGACCCCATCGGAGCTGAAGTGGACTAGTCCTTTTTCAAATGACATGACTGTATGGCTACAAAGAAAACCAACTCCCTTTTCTGCTTTAGATTGTTCACCACAGGCTGCATTGGAAAACACCTTAAAACAGCCTGTGGCAAATGTAAAATACGGAAGAAGCAGTGACAGAATTGAGTAAGGACTGGTCACATACTCCTTTAAACTTGTTTTATTTCCTGTTTTTGATTTCCTGAAGCCAATCTGTGAGGCAAGCGTTTCACCCACTGTCGAGGTGACCTTTGGCTTCAACGCAGAACATCCTTCTCCCTGAAATATACCGTGCATATCAAAAACGTTCTGTGAGGAGCTTCTCCAGGCCTCGCCTCAAGGAGATAATGTCCGACCATCGCTGCTGTATTGCAGAGGCAGCTTTTCTCCGTCAGGTTCAGGAGTGTGGTCGTTTGTCAGTATGGAGGAAGACGTTTGCTGCTTAATTCTGCATTCAGATTGAGTTTTCGCTCCGGCTTTCACTGGCTTCCCTCAGCATATCGGCCGAGTTCAGCCTCCCTGTTTGATGTCACACTTGCGATGTTTTCCTCCTATTATCTGTTTTGCCCCCCGCCGCTCTCCACCTGTCAAGCAGTATGCAGAGTAACCTGTAGAATGAAGAAGTTGAAAGCATATAAGCAACGAAAGAGGCTACTACATTTGTAATTTTTTTTTTTCCCAAGGTATTTCTCAAACCTATTAATTCTTTGCATCTTTTTTTTTTTTTTTTTACTGTGTCTGCAGGAGGAGATTTCCTACCACAATGGCAAGGCCACCCATAAGATCACTGTGACACCCAGGGCGAACCTGTCTGTGTCCTGTATCGTCACCAACAAGCTGGGAGAAGATTTCAAGACCATCAATGTTTCCTCTGGTAGGTCACTGCGTGCACACACTACAAGCAGCTCGGTTAAGGCTTTGATGTGTCCCGGTCAATTGTGTTTAATCAACCTGAAACAGAGAAAACTCCGTCAAACCAGATCGATTCAGGTCTTACCATTAACCCTAATGGTGGACGCAACTGTTTTTTTTTTTTTTGTTTGTTTGACAGGATTGTCACTTGACAGTTCTGCCTCTAGTTTATCGAATGAAAGTTGCAGAGAACCGGGGAGTGGGCGCTTGCTATGCAGAACTGCGGCTCACAGAACAGGATCGCATTGGTCAGGAAACGACCAAGTGTGCAAATCTGATTTGCTTTTGATGATTGATGACTGCTGATAGTTCAGCCGTGTCAGACTATCTTGTTGAGCGGCCACACGTCGACTGATTTTCCCTGGCCGCTGGGCTCTATAGGAGATAAATGGATTTCTGCTTACTTGTTGATCATGTTGCTCAGTGTGAGCACATGGTTAGAGGGCAACTTCCCAGCAGCTTGCAGC
Source organism: Myripristis murdjan (assembly GCF_902150065.1). Lineage (NCBI taxonomy): Eukaryota > Metazoa > Chordata > Actinopteri > Holocentriformes > Holocentridae > Myripristis > Myripristis murdjan. The sequence goes on from NC_043993.1 coordinate 30,537,215, forward strand.
TACAGCTAGATTACTGCGGACTCATTTCAATACCGACTCAGTGTTAGACTGCAGTCCCATTTCTCTCACACAAGAAGGTGGTATATTAAACAGGCTACTGTCTAAATAAAGCAAACATCAGTGCAAAGTCTCTCTGCAGTTAAAAGGGCAGTTTGGGTGTGAGCTTTATTTTCTTTTATGTCCCACCCATAAGATAAGATAGAATAAGATGAAACTTTAATGATCTGCAAAGGGAATTGGGTCATTGCAGCAGCATAAAGTAATAGGCTATAGCAAAGTAAATAGAATATAAACAAGAAAAACACAAATGTGGGGCACTGGAAGACAACACAATAACAATTAGAGCGCAACAACATCCGAAACAGACGTATTAGACGTAAAGTATGAAAAGAAACATATTACATCTATTAGGGTGAAAGTGAAAGTACAATGAATGATTAATCTGCACTGCATGAAAACGTAGCATCAACATGTAAACAGGTGAAGAAAATAAAGGAAGGAATTCTTAAAAATAGCGGTGAAAGCTGTTGCAAATAGAGTCATCGTCTTCCAGGATGGCATAGGCGGTGTCGCCGTGGAAAGCCGTCGCAGAAACCAGACACAGCGACGCGGCATTAGGTTATGATCGGGCGGAATCCAGGGGAAGTGATTTGGGAGTGGTGTCTGAGTTGTAAACCTCCATCACAGCAGCATTACACAAGGCTTCGGGCCACTACAATGCTGCCAAAACAGCTTAAAGGAAAATGCTATTCTTATTGAGTTGTTTTGCACAGCTCTCTGCAATTCTTTACCACTTCAGACCCACACAGAATGTCACTCATTGTAGATGTGAGAGCAGTTATGCAAGACCCAATTTCATCCCCTCTGCCAGGGAATATAAGGGCATAATAAGAATCAGAGTAGTGCTATAATAGACTTGTGAGTGTCAGCAATGTATGCCAGCGTCTGGTACTTTATGTGCTTTTTCCTTAAAAGAGCCCAAATTTAATTGTAGTTGTTTTCGCTCATCCATTTTTCCTTTTTTCGATTATTTTAATCACATAAAACATTCACATCAGAGAGCATCCAAGACCAGTGGTCCCTCTATTCTGATACTTTAGTGATGTACATGCCTAATAATTTATCACAGCAACCCAGTGATCATATTTTGTGAATTTATTCCTCCACTTTGTCCCCGCAAATTTACATCAGGCTTGGAAGTTTTGCTTGTAAATTATATTAAGTGCAGTGACTTTGCAATACAATACGGTTTAGTAAATTGATACCCATGAATGAACAACAATTATAGACTCTACAACCTTTGAATGTGCCAAGACTTTTAAGTTGGTGTTTTGTTTTTTTTTTCTTTTTTTTGGGCATACTCTGTAATTGTTTTCCTCCGTTTTACACAAGGCGCTTAACCTGCTATCTAAAGTCGTTGTTTACACTACGTGGAACTAAATATTTACATGTCTGCAGTCCGTACGCACCACTATAATAAAATCCATACAGTATGCCGGCTCTGAAAGCTTGGTGGGAAAAAAAAAAAAAGAAAAAAGAAAAAGAAGAAGAAGCAAAAACAAAAATCGAAGAGTATGTAATGAAAGGCTGGGACTGTCAAAGGCTAATGCTGAATGCAACAGCAGTGTCCTTTCATTTCATGCATACATGCTGTGCCATTGCTGTTTCTCTTCATTCCTTCTCTCTGTCTGTGATAATCCCTCTCTCCTTTGTCTCTCCTCCTCCTTCACTATCTCCCGGGTTTGGCTGGATTTCTTATTTGTCGGGGTGCTAAACCTGTCTTGCCTTTTTTCCCTCCTGTCTAAGAGCCACACTGCCTGGCATATGCTCTGAAAGCATGGTAAATTGTTGCTTTTAGAAGGTGTTGTTGCTTTCCTCCTGCTGTGGTTCAATTTGCTTGTTGCGGGGCACAATCAGAAAACTTTTGATTTTGTTTTGTGAGGCTGCAACCGGCTAGATTTTCTTTACTTTTCAGGGGTGAACTGCCCAGTGTAGTGTTGTTCCTTTTGGCCATTACTTTTAAGCATTAATATGTTTTATTTTGCCTTTAATGCTTTATTATTTCTTTTTTTTTTGTTGTTGTTGTTTGTATGATTTATTTGTCTTTTAAGTTTTATGATTTCTAATTTGATTATGTTTGATTTCAGTTTTTATGGAGGATACAGAGTCCAAAGGTAAGCTAATTTTATTTTTCCTTTTGACACATTTTTGTTACTTTCCAGTTATTTGTAGGGTCTCAATTGACAATCGATTGTTTGCCCCCTGAGGATATCAGGTTACGTGCTGAGGCGAAACCTACATGGTAGCATGGAAAATGTTGAAACGCGGAAATTGTCGTGCTGTTTGGATTCTCTGATTTCATCCTCTGCATCATCTCATTACCCTCGCTTTGTGTGTAAGCCGACCCATATCCATATCCCATCAGCCTACATGTAGATAAACTGCACCTCCGTACGACCGCGCGCTCCTGCACATTGTTGTGGTCTAAAGGCCGGGTCCCTACGCGACGGAGCTTTCAGAAGCAGCTTATTAAGATTAAAGGATTATCATAAAGGTTATTAGGCGCCAAGTTTTTGGGAGACCGTCCCGTCGGTCAGCTTATCTGTTGAAGTGATGAGAACCGAGACTCACAAGTCAACCGTGCGCCCCTGGTTAGACGAGTGCATCCAGAGCCCCATGCCGACACTGTGCTGACTGACGGCTGGTGACAGGCATTATGCAAAGCAAGAGGACTGACCTTTAACAAATAAAAGGTTGATGGTCATTTTCATTTTATGGCCCGTGTTTTCATATATTTACATTGAAAGATGAGCCGTCATTACCTCGGCATAGCTTGATGTCGTCAGGTTTATTTCTGGAACTATGTATTCGTTTGCTGGACAGTGACTTTATTATTTCTGCTAGTTAAGAACGCTGTTTTCATCTAATTTGGTCAAAGCAAAATTTAACTTTGATAGTGCTGGGTTGTATCGTTGCCCGAGTCCACATGATGAAATGCACCGTGCTGCCGTGGGCTGCTCATCTAGAATACTGGATTTCAATGTTTCCATTCACTTTCATAGCAAAACAGCTCCCAAAATAGCACTTAGCACATAAAAAAATGCGAACAAAGTGGATTATGCAAATATATATATATATATATATATAAAAAAAAAACAATAAGTCTTGGTCTCCATTAATTTTAGGGAATTAAATGTTTCTTTTCTTGTTTTTTTGTCCTATTTGAATTGGAAAGTAGATCCGGCAGTGAGTGCAGAAAAGTTCCACATGGTATCCTTGCACCAGAAAGAAAGGACCTGCTAGTGCTTTAACAAATAATTGTAATTACACACAAAAAATTTGCTCTTGTTGCAAAGTTCAGTTTTGCTTTATTTTAATTTACCGTGTAGCTTCAGAGCCACAAGGCAACAGGTTTTCTGTGCGCGCTAACACGATGCACCCAAGGCACATGGGTGATTTTGGAGTCTTTGTTCTCATCACAATACAACTAAGCTGAGCAATGAGACCGTCATCCAAAAGCTCAGTGTGTATTCCTACACGAATGCTGTTTGAAAGTGTGTGCGTGCGCGGTGTGCGTCTGTGTGTCCCTCAGCTGATGTGAGTCATGCTGTTTGTCCTGCAGGGTCTCAGGAGGACGCCCAGGACCAGGCGACGCTCATCGTGGGCGTCGTGGTGGGGCTCCTCATCGCTGCAGGACTCGTGGGCCTCATCTACTGGCTCTACATGAGGAATTCAAGGTGCACAAATACACACATTTACACACACACACGCAAACAAACACACACGTACATTTGACACTGAAATGTAAATACATTTATGCATGAGAGCCTAAAGAAGTCTCTTATCCACAGTAACTTACAGTAAATAAGCTTCGGTTCCTAAATCCCATTACAAGCAAGAGTCAAAGTAACAAATTACATACACTCTCCATACTGAGTGTGTATACTCTGTGTGTATTTCTACTTTTTTGAGTACTTTTGAAGGGAGTCATTTTTACTTTTAGTCGTTTTGACCGAATAATTCTCATCAGTGAGGGACTACATGTTGTGGACTCAAATTATGTGGCGATTACATTCCTGCACCACAAATTGGATTATGTGACAGTACCATGAATTATTATTATTATTTTTTTTTTGCATCCTTTTAGCATAGTGAGGGAAAATGTAATTGTAAGAATGAACGCTGGAAATAACACAGTGGCTGGGTACAGATGGCAGGACACAATCGCAGGCAAATGAAAAAGAAGTCAGTGTCTGACGCTCGTCTAAAAGGTGATGCAGTAACTTTTGATTAAGATACTTCTTACCTTTATCACCACAAATTTGACTTTTACTCAAGCAAAACAGAAGCAGAGTTGCAAGACTTCTGCTTGAGTATGACGTTTGTGTACTCTTGCTAAACACTCAGCCAAAATGCATGATGTACAGGCGGTATAGAGGTGAGCATATTTTATGATAAAGAAGGAAACAGACGACGAGGTAAGCTGGAAAATTTTCCGAGCACGTAACGGAGGAAGTTTCGAAAGAGGTGGAGGTGAGTCAGGTGGAGAAAGGAGGAACGTGACATGTATTTATCGACGAGATGGGTTTCCAGCGCATGATGGGGTGACTTTGTTGTCCGGATTGGGGTGAGAAGGTCATTCTGCAGGAGAGGCGCATCACTCTGTAAAATTTTTATGCCCACTACAGACAAGGAAGCTGGAAAACCGGAGAGAAGGAGGTGGGAACGTCCGAGGAGAGCAAGAAGCTAGAGGAGAACAATCACAACGTCTAAAGACGGCCAGGCTCTGCTCAGGGACGACAAGGTAGGCGGATAGTGATGCCTCAGCACTCATACAAATACACACACACACACACACACACACACACACAGGGTCAAAATTCTGTTGCATGCAAACAACGGTGAAGGGCAGGAAAACACACACAGCTCAGAGCAGGAAGAGGTGGAGTTGCTGCTCCTGAAGCCCAGCTGCGACCGAGCTCCAATTACCATAAGACAAGTTTGGATGTTAAAGTGTCTGGAAAATTACAGTTAGAGGCAGGCTGCCATTATGAAAAAAAATTGATACATGTCAAAATATGACCGAATATATACTCATGAATAATATTACCCCGGCAAGCTGCTGCAAAATACAGATAAATACTATATATTCATGAATAATGCATCCTGGGATGAGCCCAGATACTCCTCGGTAAATGTATGTATCTAAGTGCTTTGAAATGCATGAAGAACACCTGTGACACCGTCAATTTCTGTAATGTTGACCCACATCTCCTCTATATAATGTACATACATGGTTAACATTTAAGGTGTATCGAGGTGCTTTGGTCTCTCTCACCTGTGACTCTCTAATAAAGCAGGAATGCCCCCCAAAAATCTTACATTTCATATATTTCAATTTATAACGTGTACAGAAAAATACTCCACAATAAAGGGGTCGCATTTGTAGAGTCTTAATCTTTTATTTTACTGCATTAAAATGTTTTCGGCTCAGCAGCCCTCATCCTCGAGGAGCAAGTGAGGGCCACATCAGCAGTTCATCAGAAAAGTTCAACTTACAAATATACAAACTCCTCATACATAAATATAATATAAATGTAATGCAAATACATATACATAAATGAATAAAGAAAAATCTATCAAATGACAAACAAATAAGAAAACAAAAATATATTAAAAAAAAATATATATATATGTATAAATGAAAATAAAGTCACACAACCAAAATAGAAGAAAATAGTAGAAAAAATAGTAAAAATATAGAATAGTAAAATAAAATAGTAAAATAATAGTAAAATAAATAGTAAATTAAAGTAACAAAAAGGTCATATTAACAGTAATAAAAATAAAAAAATATTTTAAAAAATAAAAAATGAATAAATAAATGAAAATAATCACATGAAGAGCATTCACCTCCAACATATTTATGTATTTTTTCTATATTTTTCTGTTTGTTTTCTATATTTTTCTGTAATCACTTGTTTATCCTTATGTGTTTATGGGAAAACAAAGGACAGCTCTTTGTAAGTGGACACTTGATGATGAGCCGCTGATGGGACTGATTTCTAATTGGATTTCTAATTTGATTCAGCTGCTTCACTCGACCCTCGTGGAACGATAATCAGTCGGTGCACGCTGACGAAGGCTGTTGAACCCAAAAACACATTTTTTGTCGCCCAAGTGTTGTCGAGAAATCTGCCAGATTAGATCACGTTTTGGTGCTTTGAAATATCTCTGACGACAACATGCGGACATTCAGTTATTGTTGTATTTCTCTCTTTGTCTCTCCGGGGAAGAAGCAGGTGGAAGCAGCCTTGCAACGCCGAAATGAAGACTCCTTACTGGCTGCTGAAACCCTCCATCAAGCTCCACATGAGCAGCAAACACAGAGTAATTTGCCACCAAGTCCCGCCCACAGACTGCTGTCCCATCTCACCGTATGTAGTCGACACTACAGCTGCCTCGTGTTACTGTGTCACCTCCCCTCCTGTGTTCCTGGTGAATGCTCTCTGTAGTTTCGATTTTTTGTTTTTTCTCTTTTCTCTTTTCGTCTCGTTTTGTTTGAGCGATCCATGAGGCCGCGTGGTGGATTGAAGACGCTCCTTTCGTGTTTTTATTTGTTTTCGTTTTGTTATTTCCGTTTTGGTTCATTTTTTTCCCCCCTCTCTCTCTCCCCCCTCCTCCCCGTTTCTGCAAAGAATGTAAATTCCTTGTACACTTTCTAAGGCCTGTGTAACAAATCATAATTATGCGTGTGCCCTGGCTGAGCATGCCAAATTATTTTTCCTTTTTGTGCGCTGTGTGGAAAAAGCCTTCGTTTGACTGTGCTCAGAGAAAAAGACACTTCACTGCTGTCTCACCCCTCCAAAAACGGCTCTGCAGAGCTAACATTTCCAGGCTCTCACAAAAGATTGTTGAAGCTGTTGAACTTTCTCAGAAGATAACCTCTGCTTCACTCCACCACCTGACGTAGGCTCTTGGGTTTTTTTTTTTTTTTTTCAACACTGGCAAGTCGATCCTGTGAATGTCTGGTAATGGCTGACATGACACTTTGAGTTTTAGTCATAATCATCACATAGAATAAGCAAGTGTTTGTACTGGGGAATCATTTCTATACATGCAACAGACTGACAAACCCACGGCGTCTGAAATTGCATTTGTCTTGAAATAGATTGGAAATCAACAAGTGGAACGTTATGATACATCCACCCACCAATTAGTTGATGATTGTTTCTATAAATTACAGGTTTTCCTCCTCCAGTTCAGCTTCACCATCATTCTGCATTAAAATTTTTATCATCACTCACTTTTATTGTGCTCTCCCAAGGACTGTTGGGAAATTTTCCTTTATGCCTTAGTTAAATTTTATGTGAAAAGGCAGAAGGCTGTCATGAGTGTGCAGCAACTTGTATGAAACGGAGAAAATGATATGCTGCCGTATTTTTTCCCCCCTTTTCATATCCTGTACAAAAAAAAAAGAAAAAAAAAAGAAGCTTTGATAGCCTTGGGTTATGACACTGTTTGTGATTTGTGCATCTGTGACGCTGCGGCGTCGTCTTCACCTCCTCACCTTCTTGTGTCAGCTTGAGCGTTCCTCTCCTGACGTACCATCTCTTCTCAGTTAAGATCACGGTTTTTAGAGTAGATCTCGTTTTTTGTTATTTTGCTTTTTTTGGAGGAGCTTTAACCATTGCTGGGTCTGAATGTCCTGTTTTTTGTGTGTTTCTTTTTTTTTTTTTTTTTTTTTTTTTTTTTCATTTTTTGGATGTATTTATGTCCTGTGTGAAACCTAACAGGATGGATGTGCTGCAGCATGCTAGATCTTTATTATTATTATTATTTTTAAGCCTCTTTGGAAGGCGTCCTCCAAGTGTTGAAAAGGTACTGTGGTAGGAGAGGTACATGAGGGTGAACAAGACAATACAGTGCCTGCGTGCGTTCTTTGCTGTATTATTAATATTATGTTTTATTTGTGGTTAAATGGTCTGAAGGATAACCCAAGTTGAAGACAATGGTTGTGATTGGCAAAAGAGATTCGGTGCATAACGGTAGCGGCCCATCCCACAATAATCATGAAGAGAGTCAACAGGAATTGCAAACCTTGGGAATCTGTGATGTTTGTAGTTCAGATAAAAGTTTGAAAATGTGCACAAAGTCCTTAATATTTATGAGAATGCTGTTAAACTACGATTACTTCACAGCATTTCAGATTTATCGTGAATATGCAGCGTGAGCCCCCTGGTGGTGTGTATAAGTACGTCACGGTAACAAGGGAAAGACATTTGTAACGAGATTTCCTCTTATTGTCTCGGGCTCCACCAAATTTCCAAATGCTGCACTCGACTTTTGCATTGTTTCTAATGTGGGATGATTAAAAAAAAAAAAAAATGACTTGAAAGCGGAAGGTCAGCATCTTTATGCACCAACTCCATTGTTATTTTTTTTCCCATGCTTTTTGTTTCTTTTCAAATAATCAGGTCAGCAGTGAAACCAAAGAGGTTAAGATGAGAAGGCCATAGTAGTATTGTAAATATACTTTTGTTTTTGTACTGTTGTTGACAATAAAGTGTACATTTTGAAAAAAAAAAAAGTTGTATCTACAAGGCTGTTTGTCAATATAGAGTCTCTTTTCCCTTCAGGACTGTAACTGCTGTCTACAGAACTGTACATATTGATGTTAATGTACTGCAGAGGTGCAAGTTTGGCCTGAGGGGCCCTTGACATCTACATAAGAGTTACGAGTGGCCCCTGGAAACCTACCAGAGTGCAGTAATTTCCTTGGCAACCTCAAGTACATATTTTCCATGTTCAATGCAAAAAAGGGGAGCAAAAGTGGCCCTTCTTGTAATTAATGTTTAGTGATTTAAAGAGGCAATACGGAGGGTATTTACTGCCCATAGCACAAAATGACCATAATATGTCTGGGGGGGGGGGGGTTGATTGGGCTGCTGATCAATACCAATGACTCAACAATTGGCCAGCTGCTGAGATTTCTGGCTTTCAAAACTAATTTCACAGCCTGGAACCCATAGGCTAGAACAGGAAAAACGCCACCCAGTGCAATTTGAAGACATTCATTGTGCTAATACTTACATTTTCAACCAAGCCGTTGAGGATGGAGCTAATACAGCTGACCGGCATCACAAAACATCAAAGCTACGAAGGCACCTCAAGCTAAAAGAGCAAATGACAAAGCAGGATACAAATATTCAGTCGTGACACCTCTATAGTGGATGTCCCTGTTGGATATCTCTTCTAATGAGCCTTCCCATCGACTTTAAAGAGGAACTGAACACAAGAGCCAAATTCTAGCGAAGCCTGACCCCTAGTGGTGAAAAGTAGAGTGCCTTGTCTTTGGTGGCAGGTGATGTTCACCACCCTACAAGTCAGGCTTCAGCCAGATTTGGTTTTGCGGTTCAGTTACTCTTAAACGATGGTTGATGGAACAAGCGTGCCATCAACCTGAACAGGTGGCGCTCTTGTTCCACCAATGTCTGTTGTTTCATTTCCCAGCGGTCGCCAGTAGAGGTCAGTGAATCGAACGGCCCTTTTCATCCATGATTCTATTTTCTGAATGCTTCAGGATGTCTCCCTAATCCTTACACCCCTCACCAGCATTGCCAAGGTCTTGCGTAAAACAGAAAATTTAGATTGGCACACTATTCGGGGTGTGAGTTCAATTCCCGCCTCATGTCTCCAGAGAGCCGGCAACCCACTGGAAGCGGTTATTTTAATCGTACACATTCTTTGGATGATTCAAGTTGGCTCACTGAGAATTACCGCTGCCTCCACCTCTTGCTTTTGGCAGTCCCAACCTAAGGCACTGTCCAAGACATTTGCATTAACTAATAGTGTGTTGTGGAATAAATCCTACATCAGATGCATGCTGCGAACAAGCAAAATAGGTCAATGCCTGTTAGTCCAAAGGCTGGTGAGTTTGAATCCATTTTAGCAGATGTGCTGCGTGAGCTAGTATTAAGAACACATTGAAAGGCCTTAAGAGATTAAGTACCCAGGCCAAGAAACACAGTAGCTCGCAAAGCCTCGTGAAGAAGCTTGGATTATTTGTTGAGCCAGTAACACCGTTCGTAAATTAGAGTTTCCTTCTAAAGTTACAAAAAAGTGTCCACCTTTTGCAAAGAGGTGACACCTATTTTTACTAATGGTTGATTGCACAAGATGAAACCAGGACTTTGTAAAGGATAGCAGATAAATCACCGACAAAACGGCAACATAGTTCAGAGGTACTGAATGATGAGGTTCAGTTAAGGACGGCTGACAAATGCATGTACACCGCTCTGGAAATGAACTCATCAAAAGGCAAGCTACAATGGAGTGCTGCGCAAATCATACATAATCATAAAATTTCATTTCAGTTTGCCTCTTAATGTTTTCAGTAATATCTGTCGGCGGCTGCCCTGATCATCAAGGATGAGGTCAATTGCAAAATGGTGGTAATTAGAAATCATTTTGCCTCATCACTTTGTTTTACAAATCATTTTCTTCAGTTTAGTGAAAGATTTGCATCAGTGATTGTGTGACTCATTGAGCTCGACTTCCATTCAGGCCGTCTCGTTTGTTTTGCTGATTCCTTTCAGCTCGGCAAACTCGTCAGCCTTCCAGCGGCTCGTTCGGTTCGCCTCGCTCCCAGTTCAGTGTCGCTTTGCGGCGTGTGCACAAACCTTCCTGTTTCTGCAGTTACGGTGTGTATCTTATGTCACATAATCCTTGCGTGTCACTCCTTTTGTTTTTCATAGTGATACTAAGAGTCAACAGAGGATCAATACAAAATAGCTGTTCATTCTAAGTCCGTTCACTTAGTTTGCTCAGTTCCTGTATAGGGCAGACCGTCTTGATGTGTGTGCAAGCAGGAGGTGATGTTGAAGCCACCTGAAGCCGAAGCCACACTCTCTGGATAACCATCACATATTTTTCATGTTCACAAATCAACAAAACTTTCATTTCATTTCTATTTTCTGTTTCATTTCAAGACTAATCAACCATAACCTACCTTAGATTAATATTTGACCTAATTTATTTCTTTATTAATTCACTGTATATTTGGCCTAAGAAAAGCTGTCTCCTGATATTGTACCTTAACATTTAAACAGTACATATACTGTCCTGCTTGGGAACATGTATGTGACTTTTTGGCTCTGATAAAGGCTCCCATAATTACCTTGAGGTCCCATAATTAGACCTATAGGGGAACCTTTGTGTAGACTGTACCTTGGGGGATAATGATAAGGTCTCAAAGAGTCAGCCATGTACGTTACAGAAAAGTAGGGAACCACCGCTGCTTGTGTCTTCAGTGCAGAGACAAAGAACTCAAATGCATGGAAGCTGAGGGCATTTTTGAAAAGACGGATCCACCTGTGAACGGTGTGCCGCTCCAGCTGACCTCAGCACACCGGATCGAGTTGCTGAACAAGGCCAAACGCAAGTTCAAGCAGAGATGAGTCAACTCACTGGATCGTCACGGGCGTCGGCCTGACCCAGAGAAGGCCTCAGGGTCGCGGGGTGTGCTCCAGCTGCAGGAACGTGGTGATGCTTAAGAGATTCCTCAAGATGGTGAACTGAGGGAGGTGTGTCCCTGGGCTCTCCAGTGTGGGAAACCCCTTAAAGACAAGAGCAGAGACGTTGCGGGGACATGCACAACAGGCAGCATTTCAGAGACTTAAAGCTGCACGTGCCGCTGCCTCGGCTGTAGACTTTTATGATGCAGAGAGGCCCGCTGTGGTTTCAGAAGCTACTGACAAGGTGTCCTGCTCCAGCAGCACGCAGAGCTTTGGAAGCCTCAAAGATAAATATTCACACAGTGATTGGACATGTGAAGGCCTCCAGAAATAATTGAAGGTGCTCAAAATTTCAGACTCAGCACTGACCATGACCCTCTGATGCCTCTCATTAATAGTAAAGATCTGGATAATGTCCCTATTAGATGCCAGAGGCTTTCGATGCGGCAATGCAGCGCCTAATTGTCTCTCTTGAGGTCCCGGAAAGAGATTCAGCGATGCAGCCTCCCGTGATGATGTGACAGCACACATCAACGCAGTCGTGAGCCACTCGACAGCACTTGTGCAGAGAAAGCAGGAGATCCAAGGCAACACAGAGGCTGAACCCCAGCTGCTGCGGTTCATCTGTGGTTCGTCAGGAGAGGACGGCCTGAGTAAGCAAAGAAACCACCTGAGGCTATCGGAGACTTATCAGGTGAGGGGAGCGTTATCAGAGATAAATGACTTGGTAATTAGGCTGAACCACATGGCTGTTCCCACATGAATCAGCAGGGAGGCCCTACAGAGCATGAAGCGCTGCAAGGATTTCTTAGATGAAGGGAAACCGCTAACCAGACAAGGATAGCACAGAAAGTCACAGATCTATGCAGCAAAAGTGCACCAGGGTGCATTTTGTAGAGACAACTGGAGCACAGAGAGAGGAGCCACTGACCCACATCATGCAAAGAGCTCCTTCTATAGGTACAAAGACCCTCTGTTCCCCTTTTTCATGCTGGAAACCACATGCAGGTACTCTTGGCCTGAGACCCGCCGCATAGCTGTGAGGTGAATGTTTCCAGAAATATAGTTAAGCCTTTAAAGCATTTCAATTCATCATTAGGATAAATTCTATCTTTGCCCTATATTAAAAGTTGTACAGAGTTGTCTAACGCAATCAACCAACTTTTCCAGGCAGAGAACACATTTGGGGTCTTCCTCAACATCGGGTGTTTGATTCGTACTTCCTACGTGACACCTTTTCTTTTGAGTTTGATCCTCACTGTGTTCAGGAAACACTCTGCGTCTGCTCTTGGTTTTATTTGTCCATGTTGTCAGGTACCTAAAAAAAAAAAAGAGTTCAAACATTCTCCAGCCGTCAATGCTTTTACAAGGCATCATGGCCGCTGGTGTTGTAGGGATCCTGATGGACCTTACGTTGCATGATTTAAAATTTTATGAGCTGTTATTTGAGAAGAGAATGCACTGATGTGGCCTTCCCATGAGCCACCCGTCTCCATGCTGGGACCCACAGGTGGGAGCCGTAGTTTGAAAATCACCGACCCACAGGACCAGATCCTCTGCTGCCACCGGAGCCAGGCAAGATGAACGGCTGATAGCTGGGAGGAATCAGACAGCCTTCCATGGACGAGAACCTAAAGCTACCCCAGCCTCGTGCTCCAGCGTCTCATTAATCACACTTTCATTCATACTTGACAGCTCTTGCCTCGGCCATTAAGCGTTTTCCACACATTAATATGTTTGTGCTGGATCCGGTTCAGTGTTCTCATGAATATTTTGTTCACCCGGAATAGTTCCAGAAGTAAACCTAGTGGCTTTTTGCAGTTGGTATGATTTCATTTTTTTAAAAATTATGTGAATCTACAAGCTACCTTTAGGTTTTTCTCATTGTGTAAAGTACTGTGAGCTCCATGTTGAGTGAATTTTGCCGAATAAATAAAATTGGATTACTTAAGATAACGCCAGTGGCCTACATGTGTATAGTAAACAGATCCGACAATGATCTACCAGGGACACGCGGATGATTTTGTGTCAGTCAACAAGCTGAGCAATGGAACAGTCTCATAAAAATCAGATTATTTGTCAGAGAGCATTTTTTTTATGTTCTTTAACCGCCTTAAATGGCTTGCATGGTGACAGTTTAGCTACTGGACGTATTAGTGGATCAAGTATAACCGCATGCATGTGACGCGCTGAAAGCCTCTCACTCAAAGCGATGCACAATGAAACTGTTATCAGTCAACTGAGCCGTGGTGTTTACGGCAAAATGGTGCACACACACACACACGAATTGCTAAAAAAAGGTCATGACTTTTTTTTTTTATTTAATTATCCATGAAAATAACATATCAAGAAAAAGGCATTAATAATGTATAAATTAATTGCACATTACTCTATGCTTTACACATTTATCAACACAGTATTCGTCACTGAACCACATTAATAATAAAAAGGAATTAGAAAATAAAAACTGCCCTTTGCAACCTAAGGCCACTTTACCCCCTTTGGCGAGGGAGTCCAATGGAACTGCCCGTTCTCAGCTCAGACACTTTCAAATTTGAGGGGGAAAAAAAAAAAAACAAAACAAAACAAAGAAAACAGACCAGTGCAAAGTGAAGCTCCAAGTTAAAGGGGAATGCCACTGAATTTCAGCTGTGAAACGTGCTATTCCTGTGCTCTGATGTGGTTGGTCTCACAGAAATAATGCAGAAGAGTTTCAACAATCTGTCAGCTTCAAAGTACGAGGAAAGATAGGAAAGATGAACACAGCACTGGAAATTGCTTTGTGAGGATCAGGGTATATTCTCTGGTTTACAACAGATAGCACCACTATAATATAAACCTCATTTGGAAAACAAAAAAAAAAATGTATGAGTCCAGAAATTCCATCTCCCATTGTCAGGGGAGCAGATAAAGCTCCTGAGCCGATGACTAGCCATTATGTAAGTTCTTAATTATGTATGTTTTTTTATGTATGTTTTCTGTTTTTGTTGTTGCTGACACACTTTTTATGGATGCTCAGCACTGGATTAGACTGTTTTCTGAACCTCCGTCTGCACAGTGGATGATAACAGAGATTAGAGTCTTGGCTCTCTGACTTCTTCCTTTCAGACGGCATTGCTCATAATCACAAATTCTCATTGGACTGTCTTAGGCCTTAAGAATACAATCTGTAAACTCTAAACTACAGTGGTGTTCCCCTTTAAAGTGCTGCTCAAAAAAAAAAAAAAGAAAAAAAAAGAAAAAAAAAGAAAAAGGAAGCGGGGTGGTGATGGGAGGGCGTTGAAAGAAGAAAACAACTTTTTTGTTATCGTCTTTATCCAATTCTAAAGGGTGAAGCAAACGGGACTGATTCATTGCGGCAAATGCGGCACATTGCAGAAGCCCAGACTGGACTCCAAACAGCGGCTTTGCCCACTCCGTATCCGGTACACCGACCAGATGACTGGGAGAAAAAAGACAAAAAAACACGCTGAACATGTGTCCTGTCCATTCTGCCTCCTGCTGTAGATTGCCTCCTCTCGTGGTGCAGCATCACCCTTAGTCAATTCTTCCATGACGGGAGAATTCACTTCTTCAACTTGGCTTGTAAACATCGTAACTGGGTTGCAATAACCGGCAAGCTCACACTCCGATTATGAGAACCCCGGTTAAGATGGCTGGCTTTCTTCAAGATAGCGTGGGATGAAGTGGTGTGGACGCACATCACTGCTTCCCCTGTTAGGTTTCAGACTCGCTCTGCTTCACGGGCACATTTTGACGTGGCAGTGAGCGGTGCGTAACGGTACTATTGGGGATCATCGTTTCATTCGCCTGTGTTAGCAGTGCAGTAACGACGACATCAAAGAGGAGAGTTGGTGGACGAAACTTGTCATACATCTGCTAGCGGGCCGTTGTGTGTGACTTTACTTACGGCTACAGTGACCGTAACCCTCAGCCACAGGTCGTCAAAGGTTCACATCAGCGACGTGAACCTGAAGAGGACCTTGAAGGACCGTACCAGTGATTCTGAAAGTTTGGCCATGGTTTACATCGCAGCAAACCGTTTTGCAAATCGTGATTTCACAACACAGAATCAAATCCCTCGATTTTCAAATTTGAATTTTTGGTACAAACGTCCGCCTTATCATGTTCTGCTTCTGTGGCTGTCTAGGTCATCAACGTTCGTAAAGCACAGAGTTGACAGCAAAAGCAAACGTTTCCCCAGGGACTCATTTCTGGCCGAGGGACCGTCTCACTCAAAACACAACAGTGCTGCTGCTTTTAGGAAAACTATTGTGGAGGGCTTCATTAGAGCGAAAGAATACTGGTGTGAAGAAAGTTGGAAAGAATGAAAACCAACGGCTGGATTAAAGGGAGTAAAAATTTTAAAATATGACTGGCAGAAACATGCAAAATCACCGGTATGGTCCTTTAACTGGAGCATGGCCTGACACAGATCTATCAGTAGTTTGCATATTACACCCAACATTTATAAAACAATGCAATACGGAATGGCGTTATAATACAGACAGGTCACAAATTGAAGGCAAAACCTACGTAAGGGCTCAGTGAATGGTTGGATGAGGATGAAAATTATGTTAGTTACCATATCTCAACTCAGCTGAACACCTATAGGAGATTCTGGAGCGATGGGTCATGGCTGATTTATGCTCACTACAGTGTCCGTCAGGATAATGCACTTACGGCCTGAATGGCGCTGAACGGCGGTGAAAACAGAGCTTGTGCGAGTTCTTGGAACAACGTGACCAGCAGGACTGGATGGGACTTTACTGATACATCACTTCCTTGACTAACCAGCGGAAATCATACGGCACAGTCTGTTCGTTCCAGCTGTTTCAACTGCAAGAACCGTGACCGGCCTGACGTTCACACACACGCCGTGTCGCGCCGTTTGTGCCGTTTGTGCACCGTGAACACAAAGTGGAGCATAAATCAGCCTGTGGACAGCGCTCTCCATCACCGTCGTCAAGACACCAAATGAAGGAGTATCTTTTGGAGGAGTGGAGCTCCATCCCTCCAGCAGAGTTCCAGAGACTTGGAGAATCAATGCTAATGAGCTAATAAGCTGCTCGGGTGGCTTGTGGTGGTCCAACACTTCACTAAGACACACACTATGCTAATTTTTCCTTTCATTTGTTACCCGTCTGTACATTTCAACAAGTCCAGTCGAGGTGTGGAGGAGACATGTTGCAGTCAGTGGGGAGAAATAAAACTGATTCCAGCTTCAGAGGTAAGGGGGTTTAAGTTCCCCTGCACTCCACAGTGATGGCCTAGGTTTCTACTCTCACAGCCTGCACGCTCTGCAAGTCGCTGTTGGTTTCTAAAAGGGTCCATTGGTGCATAAATTACCACTAAAACATACACAGAGCTCCCTATTTTGTCCGTCTCTATTGTGGCTGAGCAAACACAAACGCCTCTGCATCAGTGAGAACGCAGAATTACTGCGCGGCTGTCGAGTGACATTCACACCGAATCAGATTGAGACGGATTCCTCAGACGTTTGGAGAATATCAACAACAGCGCTTTCGCCGTATTATGGCTGTGTAATTCACGAGGACACGGTGCCGCTGTGAAGATTGAAGAGCACGTCATCTCAAGGCTGTACCAGACAATGTCTGGCTCATTGATATACAGAAGAGTTTCAGCTCCCATCGTTTAAATGCTTGATCTGCGATGCAGGCACGCGCATACACACACACAAACACACACATACAGCATTACTGGATCCTCTCTGCCTTTTTTGGCACATAAAAACTCAAATGGAAGTATCAGTATTTCTTACATCGTAATCACTTAAGAGCAGAAATGGGCCTGAGAGGAACTCGAGTGTACAACGCTATAGCTCACTCATGCAGAACAAATACATTCATAGGCTTGCCGTCCTCGGATGGAGAAAGTAATTAAGCCCACAAAAAAGGCCCCAGCTGATTAACCCTCCAGTCTAGGAACAGAAACAAAGGATAAACCTACAACACCCACCAACATTTCTCTCCCCTCTTCTTGCCCAAATAAGATACCAAGTGTAACAGGAGTTTTCTCCTGGTCTAAGGGAAAACCAGTGAATCAATAAGGCATCCTCTGGCTCCAGCTCTCTGCTCCCAACACACCAGACCTTGTTAAGACCTACAAGTCAGGCAGACTCCGGGCATATTCTCAGAGAATTCTCTAATGGGGGATATATCAGGCAAGAGTAGGAGTAAGGAGCTGAAACAACAGGCAGTAAATAGGAGAACATGAGAGAAAGGCAGAGACAGTAAAGAAGGAGGAAGAGAGGCATGAGTGGAAAAGCGCATAACGTTGGAGTCTGGCTCCCCCCACTGGCTGTAAATAAAAATGACCCCACATGTAAGCATCACCAAGCACTGCTGCTGAGCCTTTTGAGAGCTGCAAATGTCTTGTTCTTGTTGCAAGACCCTTCAAACCCAAGGTCTACAGGAGGGCGGCAGGACGTGAGAGAGGGACAGTAGCAGCAGTAGCAGGGTCAGGACTTCAAAAAACAAGGGGGAAGGTCCGGGCCCCGGGACACACCCCGGAAACAGGAGCATTTGAAAACCAGAAGCCAGCACCGGCAAAGCTCACTGTAAACAACAAGCCAGGTTCTTTTATTTCACAGGTTGAAGCAATGTCATCATTCACAGAAACGTGTCTCTGCCTTGTTGTGTTTTTTCTGCCACAATTCTGGTTTGGTTTTAGCCACGTTGTTGTGCGTCGTCATCTCTGTTCGGCAACGAAAGGCGAATTCTCCCTCTGTAATTTCTTTCTTTTTTTTTTTTTTTCTTCCCCGATCATTGTTGCTCCAACAGTCCAAGTAGATGTGAAGAAGCCCTTTTATTAGTCAGTTTATTCAGAGGCACCGCGTCATGGTTGCGCTCCCCCTATGCTGTCTCTAGGACTAGAGGTTGACTCTTGGGTTCACTAAGGCAAACTCTCGCAGAATGTTTCGAGCCACGTCGACTTTGTTCTGCGCGATCATTAGTGCCCGCTTGACATCCTCGAAGGAGTAGCCCTCCCCCATCAGCTTGGCGATCTTGGCATCCACGCTCTCGCTGACTGACTCCAGGCTGTGAGGTTTGCCTGGCTGGACGTCAGGAGGAATCTTCCTCGGCAGCGGCTTGGGCGGCCTGGCGGGGGCCTGCAAGCACTCCGTCGATACTGGAAAAGACATGTGAAGGGAAATCATGTCAAATGACACTGGCAGAAAGGCAGCAACTTGAGAGTATGATTAATGGTCAAAGACATTCAAGTGGATTTTGTAGGGTGAGTGGTTCTGACAGTTGTGTACAGTCTGCTGCTGAACTCCAGCTTTGACATTTTTCTTTTCCAAAATACTTGAGGACAGTGTCACCAGTGTTCCTCATGGCTAAAAATATAGCTCATAGCAATAAAGAAAAATACTGTGCCTCACGATGAGAATAAGGCTCCACATGATGTTTTGCAAACAAATGTAATTTGGTTAAAAGCTGAATTTAATTTGTCAAATTGAATGAACTTCAATTGCAAGTCCTCACAATACTGCACCCTGAGCTCCTTTAATTCAAATGAGGTAAAGCTGTGCGGAGGCTTTCCAGTTCAAATGCTGCAAACTGGCCTGATTTCGAAGGATTCCAGTGATCCTTTAGTGAGGGGGGCTATCAGGGCCATCAGTGATGGAGCAAAAAAAAAAAAAAAACAGCATGGGTTTTTGAAAATGCAATTATTTTTAATTTAATCACCAAACAGAATGAAGTGTTGATAATGTCTTTATTTAACACCTTTGATCATTTATGTGTGCGTGCGTAAAGGAATAAAACAACGACAACACCGAAATCCTATAATATGGTACCTTTGATGTACTGCTCCATAGAGAATGGATTGCACAAAATCATAAAAAAATTAGGTGACAGTATCCAAAAGGATTACAGGTTATGTATGTGTAGATAAATCCAGCGTCACAGCGTCCTTATTCATCGAGCAGCTCAATATTTTCTCTTCATGTTGTTCATTATGCACACACTCACACTCACACACACACACACACACACACACACTGATGAGACCACATAGACCGTGAGAGCAGACGTGAATTCTTCAGCTGAGAGTTATTTCCTGTTGAGGGTCTCCTTCAGCAAAATATCTTTTTGTTCGGGGCTGTGCAGCATAATTTCTACATGATTTTCAAAATTCTGCACCTTTTGCTAGACCTCCATATCCTTGATGTGATGACTTTGGTGTTCAGTATGATATAGGTAGACAGTCATACATCATAATACAACAATATTCTTCCTTTTTCAAACTTTTTTGGAAATTTCTCATACATGTTAAGATTTTCTGGATCCGAGTAGGCCCCCTGGCTTATGTTGCACAATTTGCTGAAGTGGAAGAGCTGCTCTACCTTGGCTGGCTGGTAAATGGTCGTACTCCAGGCAGCCTCTGGACGGGGCTTTAGCGTTTTCTCCCGCCTGTCTCCTGACCGGAGGCAGAGGCGCAGCGCTGTTCAGCATGTCAAACACCGTGTCTGGACCAGAGGGATATCAAGCCAGTCAGGAAAACCGAATCGCTGCCGATCTGACAGCCAGTCAACAACCCGACTCTACAAATGATGCACAGCACCTCGCCTTTTCCGCAACTCTCTTATCATAACAAACACATAATGTACCGAGAGGAAAAATATTAGATTAGCATAACCTTGTAGACAGTAACAGGGGATTGTTTTTTTTTTTTTTTTTTTTTGCATGATATGTAAATTACCTGCTAATTAAAAAACACATGTTGCACTTCTTGTTTAAGTGCCGTAAATTCCCAGATTTGTTTTCCTCATGTTTTTGTCCACTGTTACATATTGCATATCTTAATTACTATCTTAGTTTGTCAATCAGTTCCTACTGGATATAAGTTATGTGTTATCAAATTGTCCTTATTTACCAGTTTCTTTATAAAAGTATGTTCCACAAAAATTATGTTATACATCCTGCATGCTGTAATCTATATGCTATCATTAGTTTCAGTCATACTGTATATTTCTACTTCATTCGTTTTAGTGTGAGGGTTGTTGGCTATGTTCTGTTTAAATATCCCTAATTAATTATATTCTGAGTCATGTTCTATTTTTAAGGAGTTTTAGAGCTTTTCATTTTTTTTAAGGTAGTTTGCAACTTTATTCGATGGAAATCACTGAAGACGGCCGAAGATTTTCAGAGTGACGCAGAAGTTGTGTATTTTCTCCTGCACAAATAATGAACCATAATAATCATTTTCTGTGTTTAGTCGTTGTTGTGTATGATTTTTATTTAATGGCACATCATGTGGGACATAAAATATTAGAATAACTACATTTTTATCTCTGTGTGACAATACTGCCACAGGGACCTTACTGCAGTGAAAAGTTGTTGAAAAGTTAGAAGTTTTGAGTAAGTCAGCTACAGCAAAAACCTCTTCCCACACTGATATTCAAAACACTCTAATTGTTACAAAAAATTTCATAGGAGATGCTTAAACACCGCTGTTAAATCAATATGGGGACACGCGTGGGTATCGTGTTGCAACAATTAACACTAATGTACTTATGTGTAAGTAAGAATATTTTTGCAGTCTAATTATCTTAATAAAATGCCAAATAAAATGACCTTGTCACTTGGCGATGTTGTCTCAATGTTATCGATGCCATGATTTGCTACCTCTGAGAAAGGTGGGCTCTGTAAGCCTCGACGGATGCGTTTGGAAAGGGGAAGGGTAGGGGGGGAGGGTGCTGCTGTTGTGTTGCGTTGTGCCTTGTAACAATCAGATGCCACTAAATGCTACACAATGTCCCTGTAACTGGACATCCTCAGTTTCCCAGCTTACCGGGGGTTAACAGCAAGTGTTCGTGTCCAGAGGAAGGCCTGTGGGGTCGCGAAATGGCGGAGGAAGAAGTGGAGGAGTTGGAGCACGAAGAGGAGGAGGAGGAGGAGAGGTCCGTGAAGCTGTGTCGCACTGGAGGAGGAGGAGGAGGAGGCTGCGATGGCGGGCGGCTGTTGAAGGGATCCTCTACGGCTAAAACACGACAGGAAACACAAACAAAACTGAACTTTGGACTACGCACTTGCTTACAGTACATATTATTCCAAGAGGAGGTGGCAGGCAGGCGGGCACTGCTGTAAAATCGGAGCCATCTGCCATCCCTGTGATGGGATTACATGCCAAAGAGCAGCTGGCATGCCGGCCTACAGAGAAAAGGCAGGAGAGGATGTTACTGACAGGACAAGTCACAGGAGAAGAACTGGGAGACGCAGTGGAAAAACACGGTGGCCTTACAGTTTGTTGAGGGTCAGGATTATTGACTGCAGCAGGTCAGGGCAAGAAGTTCTTTTACATTCTTACCCATCACACAAATGAGTGTTTAACAGGGTGTTAAAGTACACAATTCCCGCCAACCAAAAAACAACAACAACAACAACAATCAGTAACACTATATTGGAAGTGGTGCTCATAAAGCATCACGAGCACAATTACGAGCACATAATGAGTGATGATTTTAATTAGCAGAGCAAAATGTGCGCCGGGTTGAATGTGGCAGCTGCACAATTACTGACAGGATATTAAACAAAGTACTTTTCTGATGTTTGCTGATGATATTGTGCATTCATCTATTATTCTAATAGGTTTGAAATCTGCTTGTGATGCAACACAATTAGCTCATGCCAAATGCTAAATAAAATAAATATAGCTTTTTGGTTAAGTGTGGGACAGAAGAAAAGAGTAAAACATACTTCTGCAAGACTTTCAGCACATCATGCCCTAACAGCTTATCATGTCTTCGCCCTTGTTTCCAGTGAGAATTAGACGTTACAAATCACTACTGTTGTAAAAATCTCGTAACTCCTTTTCGAGCGGAGACAATTCTACCACCCTCGGTGCTGTTAAAAAAAAAAACTGTCAAGGCTGTTTTTTCTTAGCTTGTAAAAATTTAACCTTTGGAGACAGGAGGATTTCACCTGACAGCAGTCATATTTCAAATTTGTGCTGTCACAGCCATAAATATATTTAGACGTTCACAATTATAGCTCCACCTGAATACACACCTGAAGACACTTTGAGAACTAAAAGCATGTGTGCAATGTAAGCACATTGGCACAAAATCAGGTGGGACAAGGACACGAGAGAGAGAGAAAGAGAGAGAGAGAGAGAGAGGCTGAGGGTGATGGTGAAGGTGGGGTTGGGGGTGGGAGGGTGGGGTGGGGTGTCGAGGCGGGTGGGCTACCTTGAGGGGGCAGCAGAATGTCGTAGTCGGAGGGCGTCTTGTTGCTGTTGAAGGGGCAGAAAACAGAGTGCGGCGCCCCGGAGACTAACGCCCTGACCGACTCAAAATGCCCACCTGAGGAACACAAGCAGAGTTCAACATGAAGCAGCCCTACGGTTTAAAGTCTGGGAAAAAAAAAAAAAAAAGCCAACTCTAATGCCATATGCTGCAAGCAAAACAAAACACCCAACTCAACTGGTCATTTCGTCTTATATTCAATCTAAAATTCAGTTTCACCTGTTTCAAGAGTTACAAATTTACAGTCAATTCAAGAAACAAGATGCTGACTAACATTGGAAATAACTGAAATGATCTAACTGTGAGATTTTACAACTCAGTACAGAAAAATAAGATTTTAGGACCCAATTCTGGATTAAATGCCATATTAGATGGCACTGATATTGTTGACAGTGCAGTCAGAGGTTTTGAGGCCACATTTCTGGGTCGCATATTATATTATCTCACAGCAAAACCCCCTCATGGATCAGATGAAGGTGCTTGGGAGGATGCCTGGGAACTCATGCCAGTAGAGCTATACTTATATACTCATGTGCTAATGCTATGATTTGCACATCATCTTTTTTGGTTCTTTAGACTCACCTTGCTCAGGAGGCTTGAGCTTCTTTTCATCCAGGGAGGGCTCAGGAGAACCATTCTCCAAATGCCTAAAGGAGAAAATGGAAATCTCTTTGGTCTACAGGAATCTGGCAAATTAAATTGAAATCTATAGTGTCCTACCTACAAACACATTGATACAAGCATGTTTAAAATGCCAGAGGTACAATATATAGTGACAGTCGTCTCTTTGCCACCAAAAGTTCTGAGCATTTCAACCAAAAATAAATTGGTTCAGAACCCAGCTGGAACCAACAACAGATGGACCTGAAGTGGGAACCATGATGACAAGAGCAGAGATTTATTATTCTACAGGGAAAGATGAAGACAACAGAGAAATTAATGAGCACGCAGTGGTCTGCGGAGGAAACAACACTATTGCTTTCAAATTAGACATCTGAATTTCAGGAAAAGATGGACGGAGTACTAGAGAAAAAAAACTGTATCTCAAAATTTCGGGTGAAGAGCTGGTGAAGGCTGGGCTCAAACCAGCAGACTGGAGCTAAATTCAGCCCAAGTCACCGCCACTACAACATCACAACTGTTCCAGTTCAAGCTGTTGCAGGTAATACGGGGAATTCCTGGTTCCTCAAAAAGGTTCCTGTGTTCTGGGATCGGTTCCTGCAGTGTAAAAGGGGTATTAAATACAGTGAGGGGTGTGGAGTACCTGTTGGGAACAGAGATGCAGATGGGAGCTTGACTCAGGCAGAGGTTGGATGACGGGATCTGATATTCATCTTCTGCCCTCTCCATCATTCCTCTCTGTCTTTCTGGCATGGCGCTGCTGAAAGGGTTCAGGGATCTACGACGGTGACCAAACAAGACTGTCAACGGACTGATGACATCACTCAGACAATTATCAGCTACATTCAAGGAACGATCATATTTTCACTTTATAATAATGAGTGGATTGTTTGTTTGATTAATTGATTGGTTTGATTTATTTCGGTCAATTAAAGCAACAGAAAAAAAGAGAATATTAGCAACAATGCACAAGTAATCAAAACAAGGACTGACCGAAAAGGTGTAGGCTGAAGCAGAGCTTATAATGCCTACACTTATCACAAATAAAACATTTACACATAATATGAGCTAATCCAAACATAACTACTACCTAAGTAGTCAACCAACGATGCAGCTTTCAGTAAACAAATACAAACTTAATTAAGCTACTAATTGGTAAATTTTTAGTCAACCAAAACATCGGACGCCAAATGGACAAAACCAAAAAAAAAAGCAGCATGGCATGGATTTGTGAGATACTACAAGATGTACTTACTATTTTTTGACAGTGTACTGTATAATTAAGATATTCTTGTAAAGTTATTTCAGACTGGCCAATGTAATCGAGGTTTTTATATTTTCAGAACAACTGTTCCATAAGTTCACCCCCTTAACAGACGGACAATGACCTTTTACATTTGTACGGATCTCTGGAGGTAAGGGAAGCATGCTTGTGGCCAAAAGGTTGCTGGCTTGAATCCCCTGAGGCTGGGAAAATGTGGGAGAGGAAAATGAGGAGTAACATTGTCCTCTTGCTCAGAAAATACTGCTGGGGAGCCACTGAGCAAGGCACTGAATCCCCAACTGCTCCTCACTGGACAAAAAAGGACAGCTGTTGTACTGGGCAGCTCCCAGGCGTGACTCTGTGGAACTCGATGATTGAGAGTAATGCTGGAACAGCTTTGTGCTTCTGCTGATAATTGCTTAGTTTTCTGCAAATCTCAAAAATGCACAGCCTGCAGACCACAGCAAGCAGGCCTTGCCTGAACCTAACACAGCAGTAATCACTAACTTTACATAACATAACATACAAAAAAAGAAGATAATTAGCGCCACGAATAAGTTTCCTTTAACCTGCTGACTGAGTTTATCTGTGTGGCACTGTGACCCTGGAGAAAAGGGGCAAAGTGCGCTCACAAACCTCAGCCAGGAGGCAGGCTGAATCAAAAGACAAACACTACGACTGTAATTCCTCTGCATTTCCTAGTTAATGATAAAACAAGGCAACAGTAAGCTCCTCTATGAATGCAGAAATTGTTTTGCAGTCAGCAACAATATGCATCACACCAGGGCCACCAACAGGGGGGAACAGAATGTCCCCAAATGGCCCTCTAACTTTTAAATAGTCTGGGGGGTTCCTGGGTACAAGCAAGACACGACTTGACATGTTGACTTTTAATTATAGCACCCTCACCGCGTCAAACAGTGTGTTCAGAATCAGTAAAAAAAAAATGTGTGTGCAGAATTTATCCATATAAAACAGATCATTCGAGTAAGGCAAGGGTCTGTACATCACACTACCGCAAATGCACCATCTTTTACAAGACAAAACAGTTTCCTGTAAAACCAGATCTTCTCCTCTCGGCCCCAGCTTCATTAGAAATGACAGCCCGATCCCCACCCTCCACTAGAGCCCAATACAGAGAAATACCTAATCTAATTCTGGCTGCAGCTAAAAGGCTATTAGATGTTCAGCCATCATTTTTCAAAGCTGTTTCTGTCCAGGACCTTTCCCTAAGGCCAGATCTCACTGGCAAAAGGTTCATGTGTCTAAAAACACTGAGAAAAGAAAGCAGGGCGTTTAGGAGAGTGAAGCTGATACTGGACTGGGAGGAAGTATCGAAACAGGAAAACAAGACTACAGCAAACGACTGCATTTGATTACGGCAAGAGCACAGTTTCACTCTTCTAAAAGTGACCAGTGTTTGAAGTAAATATCACCACCGCTCCAGTCTCTCAAGCATTGAGTCGGGAACCCATACACACTCAGTGGCCACTTTGTTAGATCCACCTGTACAACCCTATACAATCCAATGCAACTGTTCTGCCATAAAGTTTACTTTTATTATTCCTAAAATGCTCAGGTTTTCTTTTTCTCGCAGTAATTGGGGTGTTCATTCAAGTATATGTTTGGCATTGAGCTCATAGTTGGTGGTGCTGTTGTACTTTTGCATTTTGAGAGATCTTAAATGTAGAATTTATGGCACAGCTGTTGCATTGAACTGCAATGCATTGTATAGATGGACCTAATAAAGTGGCCGCTGAGTCTATAATATGCATTGAAATAGATTCTAAATGCAAATTAGATAAAATACTAGATAGTGCAGCCTACATTCAAACACCAAGATTTGTGTTCGTTTATTTTGCTGAAGTCGGAGCTCTCTGCTCTGCAAAAATGTTCTGCAAAAAAAAAAAAAAAAAAAAAAATGAATTCTCTTACAGCAAAGAAAAAAAAGAAGAAGATGAGCAACACTTCTGCTTTCTGAGTGCTGACCACACCAGCTATTTTGTTCTGTTTCCATTTTGGTCCACACTGTTTTGCAAGCAAGTAACCTTGCGAAATGTAATGCTGGAGATTAGCAGACTCTTGTCCAGGATCTTTTCATGATTTACACATTTACCTCTTGTTAAATATCTCAGCCATGCAACACAACGGCAGCCTAGATGTGCAATATAAATTGTCAATACATATAAAACTGTCGTGCATTGGTCATAAATCACTCAGCCATAACAACACTCGCTGTGCATGCTTGTTTCTTTTTTTTTGTTTTGGGGTGATATATATAAGTATTAGCAGCTTGTCAAGTTCCTTGCAAAAAGCACTATTAGCCAATAAAGCTGATTTTGATTCTGATACTTTAATGCTGATACATGAGCCCAACAGATGGTGTGTTTCTGCATGAAGCCCAGTCAGAGGAACCATAAAATAATTAATTGGAAATTCACTGGAAACTGTTAATGGCCTGCACACATTTAGCCTCTTTTCAGTCTGCTTATGTTTGTATAAAGTGGCTGTGCTGAGATCTCATTTCTGAAAATTATTAAATGCCAAAAAATGCTTTTCTTCACATCTTGCTGGATGTTTCAGCCCCAATCTGTGTTTCAGAGGTTCTGACATACTGTTTATGTGTGTGTGTGTGTGTGTGTGTGTGTGTGTTGGTACCTACTTGTGACTACAGCCAAGAGAGGATTGAGGTGGTGAATGCCGTGAAGGAAGGATGTCATACTCATCTCCGACTTGCAGACCATTGGAGAAGGGCTGCACACACGAGCGTGCGCGCACACACACACACACACACACACACACACACATACAAAGAGAGAAAATAGAGAGAAACAGGTGAAAAGGTTAGAGTCAGTTTCACTTCCATTTCCAGTTTCAATTTTTGCAGTTTGGTGAATCGTATCCAACATTTTTTCTGTGTTTCCTAACAGTTCCCAGTGTAGGCTGTATGAGTGAGGCTGGACTGGCCTCACTTTTTATTCCACTGATGATCTTATTGTCAATCTACAAATTAGCTGTTATGGGGATCAAAGCCGTTCAATCATGAGATCAGTCACCTTACAAACTATAAGACACTCGGGTATCAGTCATAACAGTGACTCCCTAATACCTGTTATCCACTTCCTTACACAAGCGTATGGGAGAGACTGCGTTGGAGTTTGACAGACAGACATATTCTATGACTCAGATTAGTATTAATCCCAAGCTAAAAATAATCCCCCATTCAGAGGGCAGACACATCTAGTAGATCTGCTGCCAGATTAGCCAGCATGCAGCAAACCTCAGTGAGGGCAAATATCAGCTCCCTGTGGCAGAGCAGCGTTGAGGCATTTTTGCTTTCCCAAGTGTTTCAGGTGACTAATGTAAGAGGCAAATTTGAGCTCAGAAGGCCGGCTCTTATGCTGCAAGAAAAAAAAAAACTCATCGTAAATATTAATAATCATAATGGTTAATTCACTTCTGATTGGAAAATTCTGAAATCCAGGGCTGGATTTTACGCGCTGGGGGATTTGTCCCATATGCAAATCATTTTTAGGCATAAGTGGCTCCACTCTGTCTTTGAAGTGAATGTTGCTCTACACAGAAGACAATGGCGAATATGCAAATACACAGCATAACTTACTGGTTATTAGCAAAAGTGGCAATGCTCTCCACAGGCGACTGGAGACATTTTCTGATCTGAATATATAATCAAAGGATTTCCCTAGAGAGGAAAAAGAGTTTGGCTGAGTGTGTGTGTGTGTGTGTGTGTGTGTGTGTGTGTGCGTCCATATGCACACAAAGCTTTTAAATGATAAGGGAGCAAGTAGGGAGAGTGCTCAAAATGTGCAGATACTCAGCATTACTCTCTGTTCAAGCACAAGGAAAGGGTGGAGCTGTCTCTGAAGGATTTGCATGGTTGAATTGGAATGGTCAGGTCAGCCCAAACTTTGGGTTATAGGCAAATCGGCTGCATGGGATTTTATTATTTTGCATAGAATATCATTTTGTGCAAAATAATGACTAATTAAGTATCTATTTACTCATTATTAGAATGGCAGAGCAGTATATTTGATTAGTCTGGAGCCTGCTGCAAGCTTTTTTGACAAAGCGAGTGTCTGACAAGGCTTTTATTTTTCCCTTTCATTTCATCTCTTTGACAATCTGACTTCAAACTCACATGCACGGGTAATTAAATCAGCCTTGACTTGGGGACTAAAGCCTTCATGTTGAGTATCTCCAAACAAGGAACAAAAAACACGCATATCTTTGCCAAATTGTCTCTCTGAGCCTTACATATCAGCGGGCAGTGCAGTTTGGTTAAATGTTTATTTCTGTACAGGTTAAACTTTGCAGATTTTTTTTTTACCTTTATCTATCCAGGTAAGGTTTGCTGATCATGCATGCTATTTTTCAGCAACAACCTGACTCACACTTACACTGTTACACCCTTTGATTCCTGAGAGCTGCCTGGTAGTAGCCGATCACTGTTTGTCTGCTGAGAAAATGCAACTGTGGGGTTCAAACCTTGCTGTGGGAGGGGACAACGTAACTTGTCCAAGATAAAGACTGTTCCACCCTGAGTTTTGATCCATGACTTTGCTGCCAGCTGTAGCTACAGATGCAAAAAGGAATGAATTGTATTTTCTGCACTATTACCCCCTTACTGGAAAGCTGCATTTGAGTTTCACATTCCTTTATAAAACATTGATATGAAACTTCTGACCACTGTTAGAAGTTTTGAGAGCAGTCTATCAGGCTGGGAATTCCTAGGATGGATAGAAATGGACTCTCATCACTGTTTCACAAGAATGAACTGTCTCTAATTCAAGTGATCACAATACGGAAACACTGCATCTATAAAGAGCCCTGTTCCCAAAAGTTCTATGGGCAACAAGCAGAAACCCACATGATGGGAAAAAACAATAATAGCCCAATGGAAAATCTGTGGAAGCTGAGAGAAATTGTGCATTCGTCACACCACTGTGCAGTGCTGAAAAACACATTCAAGCTACAATCACAGACTCATTTTTTTTTTCCACTGGCTGTGAGACATCTAAATTCGTCTAAATGAGCATTTCAAAATAAACATACAGTAGTTATCTAGTTAGGTAGCGAAGCTTTATGTATGCATGCAGCACTGACTCAAAGATTTCCTTTATAAGGGACGCCTGGTCAAGACAGCAGCAGGTTATGAGCTTCTACAAGTTTCTGACCAGGACCACTCCATTGTTGACAAATGCAAAATAAACATATGTGGCATGTATGGGTGGGGCTGATAATGAACGGCATGTGAACCTTTTCCTACACAGTGTTGACTCAGCTTGTCATTAGGGAGACGACAGCAAAGCTGGGAAACCAACAATCTCTGGACTGAAACGAGATACAGTACTGGGCTTTGTAGTTTGATTTACCGAATTACACTGTTAGACGTTGTTTGCTATCATGTGCACATAATAAGTCTTATCTCCCAAAAGAGCTAAATAAAGATTGATTCCTGTCCTGCCAACTGCATTCAAGTCCCAAGAGAATACTAAAAATGCACTACGTTACAAATAGAAATGGGCTGAAATTACTATGTCAAAGTTCTTCAAATTCAGTGTTAAGCGCTCACTCCTGTGGTGTTTTTGCACTGAAAGTCCTAGAGATCATTTATCCATCATATATTGTGTGAATTGTGTTTTTCACAATTTTTATTTATTTATTTATTTATTTATTTTTTCTGTAGGTGGTGCTCTTTTCTGTATCTGTTCAGTAATGGCGGCTTTGGCTGCTCATGCTACCTGGTTCTTCTTGTTTGTTCCAGACAAACCGCATAAACATGAACCACTCCTCCGCAGCAGACGCCAAGCTTTCATGAACTGGCATAGGTCAAATTATTGTTGTGTTAAATCATTCAGCAAAAGAGAGAAACAAAACATTTACTATTATAAAAATGCAGTGAATTATTTATTTAAACGTGTAAACAAAGCAAAAGCCCAGAACCTTGAAAGATACCTTAGAGCTGTCTGAACTGCCTAAGCCCTCCATTCTGTGATGCAACCTCCCAAAACCACCAGATGGACAACTGAGGGGTCTTCCATTCAGGTGAGAAGAGCCAGGAGGCCCAAGCTGGCCTGGGTGGTCAACTCCAGTCCGATGGGCGTCTGCCAAATGGCTGTCTTTGGGACAACGCGTTTCGGAGAGCATCTGGGAGTCCGACAGTGCACTGGTAGAAGACGAGATTGAGGAGGACGAGGAAGAGGAGTTGGGGAGCCAGGAGTGGCGTGTCTCTGGGGGGATGGGAGGAGGACGTTCAGGAGGAGGTGGTGGGGGCGGGTCCCTCTGGGGAGGTGGAGGGGCAGGGAGCGGCTTGTCCTGCTTCCTGGACATGCCTGGTGAGGACTGGAGGTGGAAGAGAAAAGCAATGTTGAGTTATGCCAGAAGATGAAGACGTTCTTGGATGATCATGTGCAGCATTAAAACATTTTTACAGACCTTTTCTAACACAATTATTTTTGATTTTGAAGTTTTCTAAAATAAAAAAATCTAAATTAATGAAGACACTGGTGATTAACTGTAATTTCTCAAATACATTTTTGATGTCATCTATGGAGGAAATCTACTCAGCACACAGATATAATGAACTGAAGCAAGGCTGAGCCACGCCCCTGTTGAAAAACGATTGTGGGGCTCCACTCCACACACACACACACACACACACACACACACACACACACACACACACACACACAAACACATGGAACGGAGCAGAGGAGAGACAAAGAGCCAGGTGAAGTGAAGATAATGTTACTTGAGATTTCTGGGACTGGGTCACTGTGGTAAGGCCTTGGTCTTGATTCACAGTACACCATCTACCAGGTGAGCCACTGGGCACCCCAATAGCATTACTTGAGTTGATCCCGCTATCTATCTATCTATCTATCTATCTATCTATCTATCTATCTATCTATCTATCTATCTATCTATCTAACACCTCAGGCTGTTATGTTGCTATAAGTGCAATAAAAGCTTCACACCACACCCAAAGCAAATTCTCTGGTGTAACTTCAATGCTTTAATGCTTACTTCATAACAACTAATATTCATAGCATGAGGTATGGGCAGGGTCCAGATCGACTTGCCGTTTGGTCTGGATGCGGACCGAGGTCCAGAATTTGAGGAGCCCTGTTATAAAACAACACACTGAAACTTGAGATCAGTAAATAAATACCAGATATGAATGAGGCCTCAGTCTCTTAAGACGCATGACTCATTCAGCATGGCCATGAGACTTTAAAAGGGTTGGCAAATACTCCTCACTCCAGTCCACGGTCAATGAGGTGTTTTTGACGGAGTGCCTGAGCTTACTATGACTGACCTTCGGCGAGCCAGTGGGACTGGCAGATGGAGAGCGGATGGCGCCCTTCTGGATGAGGTCGAGCCGCGGTGGGACGGGAGGAAGGCTGAGGTGTTGGACGCAGAGGCTGGGGTCTCCTCCGTGGGCTTTTCTGCGCTGACTGACAGGCGACGAACTGGGAGACACCATGGGGGAGTTCTGGCGCTCGGCACAGTGCTGGGACGAGAGAAAAACACACCATCTCACAAACAGGCAATAAGTGTTTTATGAGGTTTGTCAGCATCTGGTGCGAAGTGAGACAACTACTACTGAGCAAAACTAAAATGTACAGACCAAATTATTTAACAGTCCATTTGAATTTGATCTCTGCTATCTGGCGCTCTCATTTATCTCTTCTATGATACAGAAATGTTCGCAAACATAACTAACACACTGCAAAAATCTCCATCTTAATATGTAATTGTACCTCAAATTCAGTGCTAAAGTCTTGTTTTTCTTAAAATAAGTGAAAGAAAAAGTCTGCCAGTGGGATGAGATAATCCCACTTGTTTTCAATGCTAATCAACTTGTTTCCACAATTTTCTTCAATCAAAAGTAATTTTCTTGATACTAGAAGGCTGATCTGTCTTACTCTGCCTTGTTTCAACTTACTGAAACTGCATTGGAAAACAGGATTTTGTAATGATTTTAAAATAAATAATTTGTTACGATGGAGACATTTCGCAATATTACTGATGCATGCATACACAGAAGCATGGCTTATGCAATAATATCCTAAATGGTAAAATATCAGAGTGCATGTTATCACACATTCATCAAAAGGTTCAGCTATACATGATCTCCTTTTCTGTGAAAAATCACCGCTGAGGTATGAACTTTGACAATTATTCATCCTTTACTTCACTGCATTAATTAGATACTGTTCAAAAAAGAGACATGGTTTGTAGAAAAGGACGTCCACCATGATGGAGCCTGTAAGCACAAACAGAGGACAGAGGAGTAAAGTGTCTCCCCCAGACTAACATGAATGTGTTTCTGGAGGAACACAACTGCATGGTAAATAAAATAAGAACTCCTTCATGAAGGATCAGCAGCAAAAACAAGAAAAATGTTTTGGCATTGTGAATTTGAGGTTTTCCCAGAATCAAAAATCAAAACACTGCTGAGTTACAGTAGTTGGTAAAAAAGAAAAGAAGCAGCTTCCTAGTTTTAGCTCAATATGGTAGATTGCAAAGCAGCACAGATATATTTGTGTTTTCTTAAAAATCACTATAGCAGACTCCACAACATGACAATGTTTCAGATCTCAAAACTGACCCAGTGGTAAACTCACACCCATCATTGCTCTATCATAAGTATCAGTAATCCAACCTCTTGACATCCTGGGCAAAGCAAATTCCTGAAAGTCCTTTTTACACAGTAAAAATACCCATCAGTGCATCGCAGGCAGTTACCTTCCTGATGTTAGCCAGCCCATTCATGACCAGGCAGTCCTCTTTGTCCTCCTCCTCATCTAACTCCAGCATGGGGCAGCTGTGCTGGTCCAGGAAGAAGCACTTGGTGCCCTCATTTCGTGGGTCAAAGGGGTCCACAATGATGGGCTCTGTGCCTTTGATCTCACAGCGACAGAATGGACAACCCTGGCCGTCCGACTCCTGGAACAGATGAAGAGAAAAGTTTGCATGAAATGGGAGATTTCATGCACACACACCCACACACACACACACACACACCACATACACCCACACAGGCAGACCAGACCAGACCAGTGACATTTATAACCCATGCACATTTCTAAATGATCTGGTGAACATGGATTTGTTGCTGCAATGTTTTAGGAGCATAAGGAATCACTTTGACCATGGAGTTTGAACTAGAGTGGGGTGGCTTGTTGCTGCAGACAGCTGGAATACACATGGTTTCATTCAGGCCAACTAAACTCCATGTGCCTCACTACTACCCTATAGCCCCCCTCTCCCCAATCCCCCATTCATGAAAGGGCTCTGGCAAAGTCAATTGGACACATGCATGCGCAGATACTCTCCGAGGGAAGCTGTTTTCTAACTTTACAACGTTCAATGGGCCAGTGTACATATTCCACATGGCAGCCCCTGTCAAGTAGGGGTCATAAATAAGAGAATAAAAGGGGTTTTGGTTTTCAGTCCATCTCTCTCTGTTGACTTGAGGGCTACAATCAAAGACAGACAATATTTACAGAGAACAAAGCTGCAATTGTGGCCGCCATATGGTTGGGGACTTGGCGAGGGACGCACCAAAGGCATGTTTGAAACCTAATCCTAATTGGAGTGGGTGGAGAAGGGAAGGAGTAGGAGGTTAAAAGGAAGGAGGTGGAGAAGAGAGGTTAAGAGGGAGGAGGTGATGGCGTGGCGGTCATGGACACTGCAGAAACCCTAATAATTGCTGAAAGACGTGACTGAACAGAAGAGCTAACGACGAAAAGCTCCTGAACTTGTGTCATGTCAGTGGAAAGACAACCTTTGCTTAACATGTTCTATGGAAAACTTCTACACAGGATGGGCAGCTGGCACTGACAGAAAGTTAATATAATCAACATTTTCAAACTCTGTAAAGACATAAAAGCATTGCAAGGCACAGGGCTGACCCTTTCTACTCAGAAATACAATTTTCTATCTTCCTCAGCCTGAATAATGTTGACTTTCTAGAATGGTAGCAGCCTGTGGAAAGAACTAGTTACAAAGTGCCGACACTGTTGATACAGTCATCAGCGTGGTACATGAACCTAAGGTATACTTTCATCTTGTGCAAGCTATCGCTGCAATCTTAGAAAAACAAGTCCGAGAAAAGCCACCGTGAACCTTTTCGAGCCCCTCTTGATTTGACTTTGGGTAAATCTACAATGTAGTACAAGGGAACCCTCTCATCTGCCCCCATACTTTCTGCTGAGATCACATAAGGTCATTAAAGATAACAGGATGTGGAATTACATAGATCATATGGCAGCTGTTTTCCTTTCTGTCAGTGAGGAGTGTATATCTGGTCTAACCCTGGCTGACTAATATAAAGACCGAGGGCAAAGTAAGGGAACCACCGCTGACTTGAGCGAACTTGAACAAACGAGCAGGGTTAGTCACTGTCACAGGGTAGGAGGGTTCCCTCTCTTTCTGAGTCACACGTTAACAATCGCAGAGGAAAATACTTAGTTGCTGAAACACACACACACTCACGTCCATACGTCACTGAGTCAGTAACACACTCAGTTCTGTGGAACCGTGAGGTTGTGGAGGAGGTGGGGTCACAGACTTGTCATAACAGGAAGTATGACAAACAAACACTGGTATAATGTGGGTGCTGCCGACTCCTGCGCTCTTATAGTGTTTACAAAGTAGGGGACCAAAGCTTGGAAAGAGTGCACTCATTTTCTAAACCTACAGCTATGTTCAGAGTATAGCCACCCAGGAGAAGGCTTCCAAGTTTGGAACCATGAAATTGAACCTCTTCAGAACCGAGCAACGAACCACACCTGAAGTGTGTGTGCTCCTAAAAGCAACGGTTCACGAGCCATTTCATATCAAAGACACCAAAGTTCTGTACATGTTTTAGACCACAGACAGGGTTTGGCAGTCCCTCAAGGCTTTTGGAGCTTTTCTGTGATTGCTGCAACCAAAAATGTTTGATTTTCAGTGCAGATTATCTGTCAAAGCTGTGATGGACATGCAGAAATGGGATTTTAGGAATTAGGAAAGAGTGATACACTCACTTCCTGTAAGATTAAGCACATGCCAACTGCATATGACAAAGACTACTGGAAAGATTTTAGTGCTTTTTTTTGTTGTTGTTGTTTTTATAATTTTTGAACAGAGAACAGGGGCTAAAATTCTCAACAAAGGAAAACACTGTGCTTGGGGTCCAATCTTTATTTAATATACCTTCAGTATAGAACAGAGAAAATAAAACTGCTCCGTTTAA
Source organism: Myripristis murdjan (assembly GCF_902150065.1). Taxonomy (NCBI): domain Eukaryota; kingdom Metazoa; phylum Chordata; class Actinopteri; order Holocentriformes; family Holocentridae; genus Myripristis; species Myripristis murdjan. The sequence goes on from NC_043993.1 coordinate 30,573,154, forward strand.
ATGTGCTTCATGAACATAAATCTATGCACTTTCATTTAAACTGTGCCTATTTGTATTTAAGGTAAATGTTTGTCTGACTAATAATATGAAAACCATTACAGGTGGAAATTGTCACAGTGCAGTTTAAATGAAAAACAACACGCTTATGAAACTATAACCCATTGTCCCCTGAGTCATCTTCCATCTCCTCCCTCTCAAAAGCTCCTCTGTTGAGTTGTCGGTTCAAGTATACAAAGGACAAAACATTTTTTAAGACTACTTCTTGACACTTTGCATGTTTGACTGAAGAAGAATAGGAGAGAGTGGAAAGAGAGCAAAGGATGAAATGTGATTAAGTTCCAGGCTAAAACATTATTATTACATGGTACAGTATGCACCCTAGACCATTGAGATACCAAGACAAACCCAAATTAGGGACTGTTTCTTGTCCTAAAGTTTTCTTACACCATTTTATATCAGAAAGTCAAAATTATGGAAGAACACTGTTTATTTGACTCTTTCATGCAGAAAACCTGCCACACCCCATCTGCGCAACAAGGAATAATTAAATTTCACTATAATTTAATACACTAGAAATTATCCCAATTATATTACAAGAATGACTACAGTCATGAAAGGTTTCACTTGAACCTCCATTACCAAATACAGTGAGGCCACTTAAACAATTCAAAACTTAATTGTCAGCAGATATCTTCCCATATGAGGCTTCTTGGGACAAAACTTGTGGCCTCATGTGTATCTTTTTGGGAGTCCTTCACATGAAAACATTTGAGGCTTAGTGACAAATTTAGTTTTAGCTCACTCAAAATAACCTTGATACAGACCTATGAGTGCGAGACATGTTTCTGGGCTTGCTTCCAGGCCTGCAGACTGAATGTGTGTGTCCCTGCCAGAGATCAATATTCTGACAGTGGGGTCAGTGCAGAACTCCTCTATCTCTAGAGAGCCATCTCTGTGTGATTGCAACACAGATGTCCCACCCAGAGGAGGAAACGAGAGGGGAGAGGGATGAAAGGAGGAGATGGAGAGGGAGGAGAGAGGAGGGACGCTCTGGACCTGATGCTAATGACTCATTAGGGAAGGTAATTACAAACATACTTTGCTGGCGCAGGTTCTGACACACACAAATGAGTGCACAAACACCATATGAAGCACAGGTTGATATACTGTACACAAATGTACAAGACACATGCACACAGCAGGATGCAGAAACACAGAGAAAGAAAAACTGAAATATACACATGCATTCTCAGTTTTCACTTCCGCTACTGACTGCTATGTGGAAATTTGATTAGGACAGATGCAAGGACACAGAGAGGAAGAAAGAGGAGGAGGGAGGTTTTTACCATGACTTATCACACTGGAGGCTGAAAGCAGCCTCTATTTTTCAATAGTCCTTTCTCACTTCTATGCAGATGCTTATTAATCTTCAAACAGCACTTGTTCTCACACAGTTTTTCCACACAACTGGACAGAATATTGCAGAGTGACGGAAAAGACGGACGAAAATGATGATATAAGATGTGTCGATCTTGATTCTGGCTGGAAACAACATCATCCAGCCCACCACTTTTAAGATTTTATCTGAAATAAGATTATTCACGATTATTCACTGCATTAAGTACCTGCCAAGCCGTGAGACAGGAAGTACACATAAGGTGACCGCAAGGCTCAATCTTGACGTCTTTGTCGTTCTCGGCACAGATCTTACAGAGCTGGAAGGTGGAGCCCATCTCACAGTACAGCTCATACTGCTCCTGTTCAACCAGAAAGACTTATGTTAGTCATCGAGGTGATGCATGTATGCAAATATACACGCACAAACACAAATGCACTCACACAGAGTTCCCACCGTGACCCTAATGCAAAACTCCATGACTTTCACAGGAATTTCCTGTGCCTAAGTCAGAGCCTTTCAATGATCTAAAAATGTTCTTCCTTCCTGCTTTGTTAATGCTGCGAACACTCTGGTTTCCACTACAGTTGGGCTTGCTGGAGGAAAAAAAAACAGCTGAAAACCATCATCTGGTGCAGTGAATGTGTGAAACAAGTTGTAAAACACATTCTGTACGGTCATGTAAAGTGAGCCATTTGTAAAATTCTCTGGTATTCCCTCACTTCCCCAGAGAGTTTTTCAAATTCCCCGACCGTCCTTGCCTTAACTTACCTTGCCAGACGTGTCTGACTTCCACGATACTTTAGAAATTCAAGTGTGACTGCATTGTTCATGCAGACTGAACATGACCTCATACACGCATGCACACACACTTACACTGGCATACATATAAGTAAACAAAAACCCACCTGTGTGACCTTGATGTGATCGTGAGGCGTTGGTTCACACAAGCCAGTGAGGTCTGGATTGTAGCTGCGACCATCAGGAAACAAGTAGCTGTGGAGGAGAACGGGTAAACTTTTAACCATGCAATTATAAATGCAAATGGGGCACCTGGTGAGATTTTTAGGAGGTTTCTGCTCTACATCATTATGTGCTATCGATTCTTCTTTTTGCATTCCCGTTTTTTTATGTTTCTTGTTACAGCAACATACTACACCTGCAGCACCGCAAGAAGACAGTGATTATAATGATTATGATTACTATTTGTAGGGGTAATAACACTGGTAGTAGACGCTGCACGAGTGGTAGTAAAAGTATCAAGTACAGGTTTTTGCCCTTAAATCAGAGGCACTTATTGTATTTTTGTGTTTGTAAACATAATACTGTTGAGTATATTTTATTTTGACTGTGTATGCCTGACTGCACAGTTTTTGGTCTTCGAGGTAATAAATATTACATTGACCTTGTGCTGTCCTGGGCTTCAAGTCTCAGAAAGCTTTTAACAGAATACTTTCTTCTGGGGGGTGGGGGGGATTTTTCATTATGAAAATGACGAAATTCACAGACACCAAATATGAACTTTTGGCAGTGTCAATTCAAAATCCAGCAGTTTTACGATTTACTTTCAAAAGGCCATCACAGTCAAACTGTAGTTGCAATATGTGAATAGTCTCTCTTTTCTGCTTGCTTTTTGGCTGGATGGGAAATGAACCTCCCCCAGAGGTGCTGGGGTCACCCTGCTTGATCAGAAGCAGAGGTGCTTCTAGCAGCAAGACTCCCCCTCTCCCCCACCGGGCTGCAGTGGACTTGTCAGCCAACGAGCCAGTCCTTGAACAGCCTCAGCCATGCAGAGAGCCCTGATTGACGGCTGGGGGAAGTGAGATGCCGTGCAATAAATGGAAGGAAGCATGTTTGATCTGTCTGAGAGCCTGTCAAATTGTCAGGTATGATAGAAACAGATGGTCTTGCAAAGAAATGAAGGCTCAAAGGCACCCTCTTGTCTGGTCGAGACAGAAACACGATGCTTTACCTAAGACGTGACTTTCAGAATGTGCAAAAACAGAAAAACAGAAACACAGTGCTTTGGACTGCCAAAAACATTTAAAGACTATGCAAATCAGATGTGACTGAGCCCTTCATGATTTCTCATTTGCCTACAGCTTTTGTACACAGCAAAGAGTTTCGGACAACTAATCAATAAACAAAAAAAGAAACTGTGTTGGTGTGTGTGTGTGGTAGATTACGCACAAGCCCTCCCTGCAGCCATCAATGAGGGCTTGGAACAGCGGTTTGTTGTGGGGGATGGTCTGCAGGATGTTGCCGTCATTGGTCACATAGCCGATGGCCCACTGACCCAGCCGTGTACAGCTCAGACGGAAGATGTAACTTTTGGAGGGGAAGAAGAGACAGAAATACACAAGTTACACATACAAACAGCAAAATGAAAAATATTAAAGCAAAAAAACAAAAAACTAAAAACAATGTTAAGAATATGTTAATACTTTCTGGGGGTTGGGACAGGGATCCCATTAGTCAACTTGGCCTTTTAAGTGACACTTAACCCTAACTACCACATTTGACCCATAAAGCATCTTGACCCAAGAATGTAGGTCACACAGATGTAAAAAAATTTCGGCATTTGTGAACTCCAGAAAGTGATTTTGCGTCTTGTACTTTATGACAGAGCACATCTCCATTCACTGTTGAGGTGAAGTTGACCAAAGTGTGAAAAGCAAGGCATTATGGTTATTTGAGTGTTTAAGATTCTGCGACCCTAAAACCCAGAAATATGACCAAAATCATAACTAATAAAATTAAGGTTTTTCCCCCCACTTTTTTTATTCTTAAGTCACGAAATTTAAAAGGCTGTGAGGATACAAAGCCATAGGGTTACCATGCACTGTAAGTGATGAAAACATGGGTACCAAAATCACCCATGTGTCTCTAGTAGATGTCCACTGCTTGATGCTATCTGTGTTACACTATGTTGAGTAATAGTAGCCCAATAGTAGCATTATCAAAAGGAAGAAGGCTGACATTTTATTAACAAAAAGTGGTTCATGTTTTTATAATAAATTAAAAAATAAGTACCATTAACTCTATTTTTGGCACTACAGTATTTCAGATGCTTGATCATGTGTTCGGCCACTGCAAAGTAAATTTTTAGCGACCGCAGTCTCGCTCACCACAGTCACTTCCCATGGAGACATAAAAAGTTGTTCCTGTTACTTCAAAACAGGAAGTTATTTATTTTTTTTCACATATATTGTGTTAACCAAATTTACTAAATTCCTACACAAAAACATCTGACCTTGCCACATAAGATTTAAAACTACTTACTTTGCATACTTACTCATATTTGAGGTACTGATAGCATCCACAGTGTATGCTTAAGTGCTGGCATGGTAGCAATGGAACAGTCTTTCAAAAATTCGATCTACTCATCATAGATCTCAACAGTTAATAATCATGAGCAATGGACCGATTCAGATGCCTTTCAACTACTCCCCAAAGAGCCATAATGTCTATGTCTATACACACTCTGATTTGAACCATTTGTACGCGGCACCATTGAACTGCCCCGTGCATTTGATTGAGTACATGAAGGCAACAATCGACAGGCCTCATCATGACTGCATCAACACACACACACGCTCAATTCCCTCGTACACACTGGAGACAGACCCCTATGCAATTGTAAAGTGCAATTGTATGTGTGTTTGTTGTGTGTGTGTGTGTGTGTGTGTATTGTGGGCTTGGAAGATATTACATCAAAAGACACAGATGCAGAAAATACATTCTTGATTAAAAGAGGCTTTCTGTGGTCTGAGAGGAAAGATAAATCTATCCATTTGTTGGGATCACTGATAGCACTAAATCACTCTAAGGACTTGGGCTGACTTTATTGCGTGCAAACATTATATGAAGCTCAGTGCTGGCTAAAAGTTTTTTTTTTTTTTTTTTAACAAAACAAAGAATGCAAGTTCCTTCAGATTTGCCTTAAGACAGGAAGGGTGCTTTATTTTGTCTTATCTGGCCCTTTTTGGGGTCACTTTCATCAACAGCAATGGCTCTGCCGTTCCTGGAATTAACGCTAATAGGCTCTTCAAATAGCCTCATGATTCGACTGAACAGACCTGACGTGATCAATAACACCTGAATGAGCACTGGAGGGGTGGAATGGATGAGATAATCACAACCCATCTCACTTGAGGCATTAAGAAATGAGCCAATACCGTGAGCAACACTGTGCCTCTATGCTGAAATGTGAACTTTCTACCTTTACCTTCGATATAAAACCAAACTGCAACAAACAATGGTGCTCTGCTTCTTCTTTCAAGCCTTCCTCCTTATCACAGAGGGATTTCCTAGTTCAAATCACAGCTGAATACAAAGGAAACAGCTCAGCACAAGGTGGAACAATTTGAATGCAAAAACGACGTGGAAAAAGGGAAAGAGGAGGCATTATAAATGCAGCCCACCACAAGTGTTGGGCTTAGATGCAGCCTTGACCACGGTATGATCCCACCTCCACCAGCAACAAAGGCACCAGGCTAAACCCACTGGGGGCTTTGCCTGTGCAGAGACGTGGGAAGACAGTTTGAGAGTTTCAGACTGTTTCAGAGATGCTGATAAGCAGTGTTTTGCCTTTGATTGGGAGAGGTTTTTTTTTTCTGAACACAGAAAGTCTGTCTGCATGCAGAACAAAGAGGCACTTCAGTGGTAGCATGTGCAGTCAATATGCTAGTGATTTACGCCTCACTATACACTGTATCTACAATGTACGTCAATCTATAATACAATGATAGAAAATCCTCTGTAGTCTGTTTTCATCAGTCTATGGGATCAATCTTTCTATTGAGAACAGATTAATGTGGGTGCTAAGCAGTTGCTGGTGTGTTTGATGAAATGGGAACACGTAGCTCTTTATCCCCAAATGACTGCCCTGCCCCTCACAGCTGTGTGTGTGTGTTTGTTCCACAATTGGTTCATGACTATGGTATTTGCATGATTCACTAGGGGATCAGCACCTTATGTATTTGCATACTCAAGACACACAACACACTCCCCCTCCTCTTGAGAGTCCTGTCTTTATCCTTTCTGCTCTATACTGGCCGGCTAATCACAGGGCACAGCTCTGCTCGAGGCCCCGCTCGTCACTCTCAGCAAATTAAAAATGTTGCTAAAGGTATTTTCAATTCAGTTTAGCTTTTTGTTCCACCAGGAACTTGCCACAAAGAGGGGAAACCCCTGCTGGATTGGCACTTCAAACACAGCTTGTCAGTATTTGTTTCTGAAACTAATGTGTACCGCTACACTCTTTACTAGCTTGTTCATTTGCAGAAAATGGTATCCACTGGTTTCAGTGAAGTCACTGGGTTAATTTTCCTACCTGAAGGAGAGGTACATGCTGTTTTCAACCCACTTCTGATGTGTACACATCAATTTCTTAAAAGAAATCGATAAATAATGTTACATACAACATTGCTTATTTTGACTGTTTAATGACAACTAATGCTCATAACCAATGATGTACAGTAGCAATAAAGTGCTAGGAAAACTAAACAATGATATTCTTGTAGATTTGTTTCATTGAACCACAATCATTTCATGTAACTTACTTTAGTTCAATGTTATTTAGTATGTGTGCAAATGAATTAACATCATAAACATTTCCGTCACCCTAAAGGGTGGGTAAGTTTCACTTCTGTTATTTTTTTTTTTGTTACTGACTGATATTGTAGCTGATCCAAGCCAGTTGGACTTTATTCAGTGTTCCAATAAGAAGCATTTGAAAACTGAAACTGATTTTGCTGTATGTTGAGGATCATTCACATATTTTATGGATATATACAACAGCAATTAGGAGCCTCAGGGGTGTTATTTAGACTGCAGCTCAGAGGTGCACAGCAGCCCTGTTTATTTCATGTACAATCCTGCACGAAAAATTCTCGAACAATCTACATTTCTGATTGATAGTCATTATGTTTGAGTATGAGCTATTAGCTTGTTTGCTACATCAACGCTGAGGTTTGCCAACGAGGCATAAATATTCATGACCATGTGTGCAGACCAAGGACATCCATTATAATATTCAGGACACTTAGATCACAGACCACTTTTGGCTTTTAGATCAAGATCTGACTGTACTTCTGATGTAAGATAACAAGGAGGTAGCAGCTGACCAACGGGAGGGGTTTGTGCAAGACAGGGGTAAACAAAAGCTGAATTACGGCCTTATCATACAGGCAACAGAGGCATAAAAGTGGTACACCAGGTTATTACTGCCACAACACTCACTGAACTCAAATATACACACCCACCCCTACACACAGATACCATACCTGCCAGGCTTGTTGATGTACTTGTGCAGTCGAGCCTTGACTTCATCGTAGGTGAGGAAGGCCATGTAGCCGGGGTGAGTTACCGCCAGGAAATTCCAGTTCCTCAAGATCGATCCCCATGGCTGCAGGATAAAGACAGACACATGCTCTATAAACCAGGGGTCCTTAAATAATTTAATGTCTTCAACACCAAAATAGACCTACACAGAGCCTCAGACCCCAATTCAAAAGTCTGGGACACTGATATGATTACTACTGAAAAAAAAAAACTGTAATAAGAAGAATCGCTCTCAAACTTTCTCTAATTGGGATCATTTTGAGTGTATTGATTAATACATAAATACTTCTGGCCCATATTCTCAGGCCCAATACTGAGAACTGCTACAGTATGGAGTTGCATAGGGTATATTCAAAATAGTCATCACATCATCTATAGCCCCAGAATGAGGAGAGCGGCCTTCTGTGCTTGCTTGAGAAATCCAATCTTTCACCAAGCTGGGGTTAAAACAGGTTACTTAACAGGTCCTGATGCTTCACGACTGTTTTGTTGTGACTGACTTGTGTTAATAATCCCACTCCCAGCCCCAGATGTAAGCCGTTCTTAGCTGGTTCTTTGTTGTAGACCAGCAAAAAGCTGATGCTGCTCTGGAACCAGTTTTCCTGGCCGAGAGCCAGTTCTTTGGCTTTCAAAAACACAAAGAGCTAGTTTAAGATTAGGCGCTGGCTTTGAACCAGTCCTCAAACTGGCTTGCTGCAAAAGAGATACTGGTGGATAAGCAGCAGGAGGCACCATCAAACTGTCATTTGTCTTTGACACATGATATCTTAGAAACTGCCGAATTGATTGTGATGACACTTGGGGAAATTATACTTCTCACCGCATTTTAGGACTTTTAAAAATGACACATGTATTGCTTTCACTTCTCTAATTGGAATGCTTCGGTAAGTCCATTCAAAGCAATGCAATGGAACCAAGAGAAATATTTTAACTGGCTCTTGTTCATGTAACCTACATACATGTGACATTATTTCACTGAGCCTCTATTAATTAAGAGCATCACACTGTTAAAGACTGAGGGGCAATGAGTTGGAGGGCTGCAGTGTTTCTGCCAGTTGGCTCCATGTGGTGCCAACTGCCACTATATTCACCTCCATCCTGCCTGCTAGCTGCAGCTCACCAGGGACAATGATCTGCTGCCCTCACTGTGTAGCCGGCTTTGGCAGGAGAAAAGCCCCATGGATACTGGAATTACTGGCTTTTGGGCTGAATTGGCACTTGAGTGAGCCCCAACCACTCTCAGTGAGTTTGTTGATTTGACCAGCAAACTGGATGGTGGCCCCACCACAGAGGGAAGAGGCAGTAAAATGGAAAAAAAAAAAAAAAAAAAAAAAAAGATGACTGAACACAAGACACAGAAGCGAAAGCAAGGAAAACACCATTCTTGGACAATATCCTTCAGTGTCAGACCAGACGCATTTTATGGGCATAACTGATTACATTTGGTAATATCTTCATGAACAAATCCAAATCAGGCTTGCAACAATTCCTAAACCTGAACCTAAAGCAAGCCTTGATTGTATATTGTAGGTGTAAGAGCACAGTAAACTAGATCTTGAGTATTTGAGCCTCTACAAAAAGAATGAACTCACCCCACAAGATTTTGAACAGATTTGCCCTTAGAGAATAATACCTTCACCATGCTTTGTAACTGGCTTTGGCAAACTTCCTCCTTTGTTCATCCAGTCATATTCACCGTCATGTGGGCGCTCTGTTCCCCCCTCCCCGCCTCCCACCAGGATTCCTGACCAGTGAATCAGCCAAGCCAGGGGCATGTGGCTGACCACAGGGGTCTTAACTGACATACAGAGAATTGATTTGGTCTGGTAATGACTGCCTGGGAATCAATCAATTAATCGCAATTCCTATCAATCAATACTTCACTTTGGTGGAGCTTTCACACCATTTAGCACACTTTACTCCACATGAGCTCATGATTTGTCTACAGTGATAATAGCTGCTGCAAAAATCCACAGATTTTCTATTCATGTGGCATGCAAATCCCCCCCTGGTGCATATGTTTTGAGAGCCTAGTCTAAAGAGTACAATTTATGGTGGCACTGATTCTGACAAAATCATTTTTCTGTGTTCACTGTCACATTTTTCATTTTGGAAGCAAGCATGCTAAGTACAAAAGTACTTACTGCCAAAGTAAAGCATCGCTTTAAGGCCTCTCCACCCACACACCATCTTGAAGCCACATGGGCCAGTAATCTGTCAACAGGAGAGAGCTAAAGCCACACGCATCCAAAACCTCAAACAAGTGCGAAAAAATAGAACAAAAAAAAAAAATCGTTTTTTTTTTTTTTCTGAAGTTTTTTCTACACACTTTATCGTTGGTATGTTGTTAACTTATCAAACCCACAAGTAACACTTTGATCAAGCGTGCTCTGACACTATTCCAGTCATTGTGCAAGCTGATGTGACGTAATTAGTGAGCTCAAGCAGAGCAGAAGCGAAAGAAGACCTCCAGAGTGAGTCAGTCTGCATACATTCAAACAGGACTTGTGCTGCATAAACCAAACAAGAATGATATGGCTAAGAACCATCTCGGACCAAATAAGGAGAAGCGTGGAGGCAGGATCTTTTCTTTTAGTCAAGCATCTCTTAGATACTGTGTCACGGTATTAAGATGACTGAATTTCCCTCGTTAAAACTGCTTCTTTGGCATTTTTTTACAAACGGTAAATATGTGTTTCATATTCAATGGCCCTACATTTGTTGCCAGAATCGAGTTGCACCAGGGTTAACCAGTAGATATCCACACATACAATAAATAACATGGAGCATCAAAGCAGTTCAGAAAAATGCTGACAGTGTGCTCCTTAGAGTTGTCCAGAAAGGTTGCTATGAGCAACGTTTTCAAGTCTTCTTGACACACTGCAAATGTGATGCCTATTCTTTTAGGTTGAAAGGTGTCACTTCTGTCAGGAACTTTGACAGTATAAGTCTTATAAAAAGGAGACTGTATCCATTTCCCAGTGGAACAGATCATAATAAAATAATTTTTTTCTCAGGGGAGGAACTCCACACAAACGGCATGTGTATAAAAACAAAAAAGCTGGAAGCATCACACGCATGTTTTCAAACCTACTACGCCTACCGCCTTCAGTTGCTGAACACACACCGAAACGTATGACGAGAACATGATGCAGAGGCTGCCACTTTGATTTGATTTTGACTGTTGAGCATTATTGACCAACCTGGAAGAGCCGCGTGAAGATGTCAAACTCGAAAACAGAAATGTAGTCGTTGCAGGTGAGGTCAATGGTGGATTTGAGGGCCATGGCCTCCAGCCCCGAGCTGATGAGATGCACTTCGTGAAGGCACTGTCGGAAGACTTTCCATGGCACTATCGTCCTGCAGAGAGAAGCAGAGAAAGAAATCCAGTCAGCACTGAAGCACAAAGACAGTCATGCCTCATATGAAAGCAACATCAGCATTAATATTTCATCACATGACTCATCTTTATCAATATAAATGTAAAGGTATATTTGATGAATTATACACAAGAGTTTCTGCATGGTGAAAGCTGCACCACAGAAACGTCACTCTTGGGTCCCACAGTACGGTTCATGATGTATAGTTCTCTCTGAATATACAAAGGAGAGTGAGAGAGAAGTGTGAAAATTCAACAAAAGGTGTGAGAAATTATAGTTTAAGTTTTAAGATAAATTTTCATGATACAACTTTTACTTCCTTTTACTCATTTGGTACTGCCCAGTAAAACACACTTGATTTGCTGAAAAGGATTTTCTCAAAGGCCATAAACTGTGATAATGAAATTTGATAGCCTGCAAGTATAAGAGTGAGGTGTGAAACCTTCAACAGACTGATTCACTGTCCTGAGTGTGCCATGTGATTCAGTAACACCACAGAGTCAAACTTGAGAAGCTAGCACTACCACTTCCTCATATATTTGAAAGGTTTCACACTATAACTCCTTGCTGCTGCCCCCAAAATAAAGCGAGACACAGGTGTGAGAATCAGAAACTGCACATGGGTTGTTTTATGGCACCAAAACATGATGAAAAGCAAAGACTGCAAAGACTTCTAGGTCAGGGTCACTTAATTTTGTCCGTTAGCCATACTGAGCCTTTTGAACTGTATTATAGATATTGTAATTTACTGCACCAAAGTTGAACCGTGGCACTTACCTGTATGTAGAAGAGGCACAATTTGTTATAGACAAGAATCTGTGCAACAATTTTAAAATTGGAGCACCATGACCCATGAGAAATCTTTGTAAATAAGGTAGATTTCCATATATTGCTGGTGTGGCTAGTGTGGGCCATACACTGAAGTTCTGTTTATTGGCCTGCCATGGTGACAAATGTTGCTCTGCAGCAAAAATAGAAAAGCATATTTCCAATGGTGGCGCAACTCCGAAACCTTGCAGCCACCAACAAAATGAGGAGTGACAGCTCCATTATGAGGACATTTTCAGACATGTTCAGTGAGAGTTATCTCCCTCACTGAACATTTCCTCCTTGCTAGCTGCACTCTACGTTTGCAAGAATAGCATTCCATTTTTTCCCCATAATCATAACCGCCGGAGCGTGTAGCTGCATCTCAGTTCAAAGCTCACCTTTTATCCAGTCATTTGTAAGAACATTCCCGATTTGGATAAAGATCACTCCAAAATACAGAACCAGCCCTGCTCCATCAATGTTCTTAAAATTGATTATATTTTGTCATCCATCACAACACACCGTGGAGTGAATGTTGAGGATTATCTCTGGGAAAAACAGCACTACAGTAGGTGTGCTTTAATCTAGCAGATGTACTAGACTAAGAAATAGGAAGCTGAAGAAAAATAATAACTTGTAAGGCAAGTTATTTCTTGAATACATGAATGTAATGATGATGATAGTCGTGGAGACTCAAACTCAAAAACTCGGTAAAAGCCAGACCCTGAGTTACCAACTGAAACACGATGAGATGACATCATGTGTGGTTTATACTTCAACTACAGTACTGGAGCAAAGGAAAATGAGCACGAATGGCAGAGGCACAGAGAGAGGGACACCGCAAGGACAGGATGATAGTAATGAGAAAAAGTGTAACACAGTTTAATGCCATGACTGCGGAGTTGAGCAGAATCTATCTATTAAGTTCTCCATCTCACTAGATGATACCAATCAAGGCTGAAAAAAACAACAAAAACAACACCACACTGCTGACGGGAACATCGCTCTCTGGCCCAACGCATGGCTGACCACAGCTTTAATACGCACTTGCATATATACAGTACATTAGCCTCACATGCCCCATGTTGTTATTGGGCCACGATCGTACTGGAAACCACTCACAAAATCACATGATTTATGATGGCGCTGTATTTGGCACATCACATAGACACAAGCGGGATTTAATTTACAGGGAGAGAAGCTGTTTTATGGATCTCTAAAATACTACACAGGCAAGTTCACAAGGGTATAGGTCTCTCGACAGTTCTTGCACAGGATTGATGACAAGCATACATCCTTTCCCCCCGACCACGGGAAGCTGAGGTTTGTAATGATCTATAATAGATTAGTCTTTGGAGTGGTTGTGAACAAAGTGGAGCCTGAGCACAGCGAGGAGTGGCATTTAAACTGGAGCAAGAAGGACATTGTCTTGAGGTTGGAACGTCCGAGGTTGGGCGCTCGCTTTAATTCGCTCTGGTTCAACTTGCTCATACTGAAAGTCTGAAGCCCTGCATGCCCACTGGCTCTGTGGCCGTGCTTACATGCACACAGTATTCTGGATACTGGCTCTTATCCAAGCTAATGTCTTGTTCAAGATAGGATGTTTACATGCACTTTTAATAACCTGCTTTCCTATACCCCTGCAGGGTTTCCCCTACCGCTGTCCAACAGGACCATGGCCGGGCTAAGAGAATTCTACTGAAAAATCTGTGTTTTCATCGGGGTGGGTGACAATTACTATTCTATGGTGCGTGCATAAGCGCATGTGCAAGTGCATGTGCATGTGCATGTGCATGTGCATGTGCATGAGTGTCCCGGTTTGAGTGTTTAAAAATATGGTCACATTAGTCTGAAGCAAAAACATTTAGCACTGTCTAAATCTAAATCAGCACTTTTAATAAAAATTAAAAGCACTCCAAGATGAGAGTTGATGAGGAGTGCTGCAGATGTGGGGATTTGTGGTGTTTAGTTTTGGTATCATTTATTAGCCAATACCTATGTAATACGATGTATCTGAATCTGGATACTGTTCTTGGGAAATCACAAATAATGCAATGGAAACTGATATTTTTTCTGTGTGTGTGTGTGTGTGTGTGTGTCTGTGTCTGTATGTGAGTTAGTGAAACTTTATAGCCTAACAGACAGATTACCACCAATAGCTAAACCATCTGCTGTTTAAACAAGAGAATATTAATACCTTTCATGACTGACACAATTTAATTTTATGTTAGCTCCAGAAGTTAGAGGACCTGGAGCTACTTGCCCATGTTTGGTGCCAACTTTATCCCTGAAAAAATGCAAACTTGAGCTTGCATAGACCGTGAAAACCAACAGTAAATGGGATAACATATTTACCTGCTTCAGTATCCCAGATAATACAAGAATACCCCAGCAAACCTATGCAACTCTCTCATAATTGCAGACAGGATACAGCATTTACAGAAGCCAGGTTAGAAATGTACTATCTTGGGTATCCTCAATATTAAGGGAATATTCATGCAAACACAACCAGCATTCACCCCAGCTGGGCTATTTTTCTTGCAACACCACTTGCAGTTGAAACTGTATGACATCTATACTTTTATTTGCACAAGGCAAAATTGCTGTGAGTTGATTTAAGTGAGAACCTTTACACTTAAAGGACAAAAAACGTGGAATAAGCATAAAATGTATCCGCAAAGCAATGATGAGGACCATGCAGTTTCCATCATAACCATCACATTATGTGCTTATCAGAATTTTTTGTCAGTTAAGTCTCAAGTGTCTTCACTTAAATCAACCCTCGAAAATTTTGTAAAGTGCACCTTTAAGCAACTGGAAAGCTTTCTTTTCTGGTGTTGTTTTTGCACATTTTATTCACTGCTAATTGGCCAAATTCAGCTTCTTTGAGATAGAGTCACACATTTAAAGAAAAGAAAGACTTTTCTTTTTTCCTTTTATCTAAGTTTGTAATGTTTTGTAATGTATCCTATTATCCTCAATCCATTTAGGCAATATGAAAAGTGGTTTCTACCTGGGGGACTAAGCTAAGACCTCTCTCTCATACATTGTAAAATATGGTTCTTAAGAGGTTCTTTGGGGCCTAAACACCGTTTTATAGAGCCATCACTACAAAAGGAACCATTAAAACCATTAAATGTCTCCTCACTTCTATTTAAATAATCATTAGTGGTCCTTAAAGCAGCTAGGGGTAACATACAGCACAAAATGGCTCTTCGGTGTTTGACTTTGACAGTAAAGTGCGACAGACTGGATAACCTTGCACAATTTGGAGAGGCAGTCTAGAATCTACACAGATAATAAAACACACTCATCTGAATCAAGAGCCCATGCAGTACATGTCTTACAGCTGTATTCGGCAAGATTTTATGCAAAAATACATGCCCTAAAAGTAGGGTAATATTGGCACATCATCAGTAGTGCCTAATATCAGCCTGTGAAATAAACATTTCTGCAGATATGACATGCTGATATGTGAAATAGGTCAAATCTGCCCTGGTTATGGCTGTGGTCAGTGTTGTCTCAGGAAGAGCATCATCCAAGTCTGTTTCAATAGGATCAATCTTACAGTTTTGTTTGAAAGAAAGTATTATGTAAAAATAAATGGCATGTTTTACATAAGTTAAGCTGAAGAAATTTTCTTATTTTGCCCAATGAATGTATACATTTTGATGAGCCTTGTATTTTATGTTTTTTTTATGTATGTTTGTATTTTGTATTTTATGTCTGCATCTGCAAGTTGGCCACCATTATAGGAGTAGGTATAATGATGTTTATTCCACTAAGGGAGAGATTTGATGTTAACTACAATTAGGTGGAAAAATATATGGGCATATCGGTATCAGCACTTGGCAAAAAGAGTTGGAAAATATTGGCACATGAGCAAATATCATGCATTCCTGCTTAAAATTCCTAAGAGTGTCCTTCTTGGAGCCACCAAAGCATTAAGCTGCTTAGTGCTGCTTTAAAAAGGTTTGTAAAATACAACTAATCAAGTATTATTTTTGGTAAAATCATTGCTTTTATGAGCCAAAAGACTCATCAAGCCTTTTCTGATGTGATACAGCAAATGTATAAACGGTACATCTTAATTCTCCATGAACTACAAACAGGGGAGAGGGAACTCATGCACGTGCACACATAACCAGACGGAGGTCATGACATTGTCTCAGCTGTGCTTAGTGGTGAGACAAAGAGAGGCCGCGCACAGCATCTGCTCTCAGCTGGGTGTGGCCTGTGCGTGTGTGTGTGTGTGTAAGTAGTCAGTGTGACAGACTGTCACACTGACTTGGAGTTGCACCAATATCCAAGCATCTCTCCCTCTGGTCGTTATATTGAGAAGCAGAGTGCACACATGTGAACTGTCAGAGATTGATACTATTGCAGACATATGAAAAAACAAACCCCCCAACACACACACACACACACACACACACACACACCCTGGCATGAAAACGACGCCATCCTCCCAGCCTTTCTTTCACAGAGACTGAAATCACGATCCACTGTGAAATGTGAGCATCTATCAACTCGGGTTTGAAGAGAAGAAGCAGGGGTGCACTGAACCTTACTTTTCTCCAAAGAATCTCCTCCAGAAGTCGGCGGCATCAGCTTTGGTGATCCTGAAGGTGTCTCCCTGGAACTGTCCTCCAGGGAAGATGGCTTTGATTTCAGCCAGCATGTGGCTGAAGATCAGAGACAGCTTGGTCAGGTTCCTCCTGCAAACACACAGAGAACCGTGCAAAAAAAGAAGTGAGTAAACAGTTGTTGTTTGCCTCAGATGTTTACTAGAGTCGGTATAGAATTCATCTGATCAAACTTGAATCTGGTTGTTACTGCACATGAAAAACAAACTTCTTACTACTTTCTTAACCTAACTGAAAATGCAGGACTGATTTAATCTAGTATTTACAAAAATAAAATATGTGCAGCCTTCAGATATGTCACTTACATTTGCTTCTTTCATCAAAAATAAATAAATAAAACAAAATAAAATAATATTAATATTAATAATTTCAAGGTGCAAAAGTCTTAAATCTAAATCAGTAGGTTGGGTGACAGCAATATATCGCACATAATGTATGGCATGAGTCACAAACAGAAATTAGCAGGAAGTTTTGTCTTTCAAAATGTGTATCAAATGACACAAGGAGAATGTGAAGATGCTCACACTTCTCAGATTCAGAGATAATTAAGTGATAAATTCAAACCAAAAGCCAAACTTGCAATTTCTAGCTTTGCACAAAGAATGCCACTGCCCTGCAGCACTGGCACTTCAAATACTGTGTAGTTGGTTTCACAGCGTCTCTCAGTGTCATTACTGAGTATTATACTTAAACCTTGATAACTTTCCAGGCTAAAGCCACGAGGCTGGAAAAATATCAAATTAAAAAAATAGATAATTAAAAGAGAAAGGGACTGCTAGGTACATTTTGTGAGAGTGGGGCCATTTCTAAAGGAAATACAGCTAATAAGTCATGATAAAAATTTAAATGAAACCAGCAAAAGGACAGGCTATATCAAATATTTATTCTATGCAGGTTTGCTGAGTCAAACGTTTTCTTAAGGCTCCTACTAAATCACTGAAAGTTTGAATTTTCAGCACTTTTAGTTGTTTTGCATTTACCCCCTGTACAATCATAAAATGAACAAAACAAGCTTGACCGTTGCTATCGAACGAGATATTGTGAAATAATTTCCCACACACAGATAACACAGTGAAATCTCTTCACCAAAGCCAGAGGTTATTATAACGTTTTAGGAACTGACTGGGCAGATTAACGCTGAAATGGCTGAGATACGGGCGGCAGAGTTTTTAGCTTACAGCGCAGCCATATTGTCGTCATATAATTTAGTAATATTCTCAAATCTTGAAGGAACTAGGGAAGGACACTTCAGGATTTTTTTTCCCGTCAGTGAGGAGTTGGTGATTCTCCTATCCTTCTCCTGTGGGACACGGATTTGTCTCCAGCTCCCTGTGAGATTAGACCGTGGGCTGGTAAACACTCCAGGGAAACGGCACATGCCCACACTAGACAGGGTGACTTTGCCCAAGGTGTGTGTGTGTGTATGTGTGTGTGGGACAAAGAGAACACACAGGCTGTGGGGTGCTGATAACAAGCCTTGTGAGGGCAGCGTGTGTGTATGTGTGTGTGTGTGTGTGTTTTGTACCCTGAGCACATCATCCCAACTTTTAATTCTTCTTTCAAACCTTACCAAAACAGGGTAAGCTTGTTTATCACACCTCGGTGATTTGCCAGTGTGCAAGTGCATTTTTATTTATTTTTTTATTTTACGTACTTTGTTTGTTTGGGGGCATCGGGGTTGCGCGTGATGTTTCTTCTTTCAATATCATTTCAAATCTCCCAAAAGATTGTCTCTTACTGACAAAGCCTCTGCCTGAGATGAGATTTGCAGGATGTTTTATATTTCACATGATAGAAGAGATGAGACAATCAACATGTGGACCTGAAGACCTGATGTATTTCTCCAAACATTTCAATCTCAACTTGTTTTGCAGACATTATGGTTTGAAGCCAAAGTGCAGTTTTAACAGGCTTCTTTTAATTAACACATCTTAATTTTGAGTGTTCTGTAAAGACACTGCCCTTCGTGCACCCGATCAACACTGATGATTCAACCTAATAATTATATTGTTTCAACTGAGGAAAACTGTTTTTCACACAGATATAACACCGCACACTGGATGAGAGGGCCAACTGCAATGAATTTTATGAGGAGCTTGAACAGACATGTTTGTTTACCAAGTTGAGCAGAGGCAACCTGAGTGCCTCTTTCATGCAGACACTTTTGTCTCATGCAGACAAAAATCTTGTCAGACAAAATTACCAGCTACTGCTTTGAAAATTACCCTCCCTAATGCTCCAAATAAACAGGCCAACATTGTAGGTAATGCTGGTAAAAAAATAAATAAATCAGATCTACTAAAAAGGCCTTGTTGCAGAAAGTTGGATTTATGAGAAACACAGAGTGAAATATAGTAGAAATATAGTTTCATATAGTGGAAACTCTGCATGTAAGATAAAGAATTTGCTAAGAAAAAGTTACAGAAAGTAAATTCTTAGTAGATTCACACATGTTTTTTGCTGTAATTGATTATTTGTTTTTTGTTTTTTGATGTTTAACCTGTATGAATTGAAATGAAAGTGAATAAAGTACAAAGCATGTTTAGCTGTCACATACTGTCACTTCCTGTGCTCAAAGGTCGGTGACTAAAAATATTTATAAATATGCACCCATCATCACTATGTGGTCAGTAGTGGGTTAACCCTCACCCTAATGCCTGTATTCAACTTGGCCTTTAACCAAGTGCTGTTGTAGCTTGTTCTGCTTGGAAATTCTTGGTTTACATTTGACTATTTCACCACCGTCACAGCCAGCAGGCAAAAACTCATTGCCCATCAATTTAAGTGCATGCAAAATCTGCAGCTGATGACGGTTGATGTATAATCTCTATGCCTGTGGTTGTGACAGTTGTTTGATGTTGTTTTTTTTATACTGAAGTGCCAATTGATGCAGCGTGATCATGTAAAATGTCCCTGACGCCCACAAGCAGCGTAGCTCAGCTCTTGTCCTTCTGGATTGAGAACATTTCCACTGCGATAATTTATTAAAATTAAAAGTGGATTACGAGCGTGTTCAGGGAGAAATACAACGCTCTGGTGTAGTTGCTGTGCTTCCTGTGTTTCACGTGGAGAGTCAAATTGCTTAGACACTTGCAGCATCCCACAAAACACACACAGAAAGCAAGAATTAAAACAGAAAGTAATCACACGCCATGTAAAGAAGTGTTAGTTCAAACAGCTGTCTTAACATACTTTGCCTTAACTAGGGGATAAGATAAATATACCACTACATTGTGTCTGTTACCAAACTTAGTCATTAGTAAAAGTTCAAATATGCACCAAACTGCAGGCGGAAATGCTGCAGTGCGTGTACCTGAGCCAACTTAAACTGGAGAGATAGCAAGTTTGTGACAGCCTCTCAAAATAAATAATTCCAATTAAGGGGAAAAATTTGAAATTTGTCACAGAAGAAGCAGAATTACCAAATTCTTCACTGACAGTAGACCAGTATGCAATGTTGCTATAAGATAAAATACTCTGAGTGGCAACAACAGGGAATGCAATTGTTATTACTCTCAGCATGGATGTAAAAAACAAAGTGAAGTGACCTTGCTATTGTATGTTCGCTGGGTACTCATTTTTCCACGCTCACCGAATTGCAAAGCAAACAAATAAAACCACATTGATAAATACATTTATGATTACTGGAGGTTGTCAAAAGGCATTATGGGAATCGAGGAACTCTGTAACTGAAGTAGCAGCAGACAAGGCGGCTGAGAGAGAGTGGGAACACCTGTAAAGTAAATTACAACAATTCATCACAAAATAGTGCCTGGAACGCGCTGAACATCACTGCTCGATGATATACAACAGTGTGAGAGTATCCAAGGGGAGAATTTCCTTTAGGCTCTAACACATTTACCACTGACAAGCCGACTTCTGGCACCAGACAAGGGATTGTAAAACCAAGTTCAAGGGTTTCTGGAGCTCAGTCAGCCTCAAAAGACTCAGGGAGCAATCAATTCCGAGTCGGAAACAACACTGGTAAGATGAGAAAGAGCGCTGAAGACAGACAGCCGGTCAATATCTGAGTTTATTCAACAAAATGTGCAACATGGGCTACATCACAATGCACTAATTCAGCATGGATCGTTATATTGCATACTGCTGACTCATGCTGAAGGTCTCGAATGACAAAATACATCTCAGTTTGATGCATTTAGATACCGGTAACAAAGTCAGGCAGATATGATTGATGCCACATTACAATATGCACTTCCACTGACAAGCGGACCAGGGTTAAACCTGACACTGTTTGGGTGTAAGATAATTTATGACACAGCAGATGCTGCGTTCCTCCTGTCCTTGACCATAACAGCACAGCCTCTGCTTGTGGTGTACAACACATAGCTCACACAAGTATGACTCAATCACTAGCAGTGGCCTGCGACTGTGAGAAGCATAAGCTATTGAGAAGATGTATACACTCTCATTTATCCAACAGCTCAAATCAGATCAGGATGTATGTAATTTTAGTTTTGCACTGACTGTACCTTTTAAAGACAGATTACAGTAAAATTATGAATTGGCAGAAATTGCAAGTTAAAGTAGGGTAAAATAAACAAACACACACACAAAAAAAAAAAAAAAAAACAGGTCTGCGCCTTGGTGGTAGCATACACTCCAGCCTTTGTGCGTGTGTGTGTGCCTGCACTGACAAAGCCAGGCCCCGTCTCAGTAATTTCATGCTCTTCCAGTCACCATTAGGCCTTTAATCAACCGAGGGCCAGCCTAAAACTCTCCATTGGGATGCAGAGGGAGAGGGTACAGATGCTTACATAATGGTTGTGATGTGAACTCAATTTCAAGCCCGGTCGTGGAAGAGCGCTCAGCTTCGAAACACCCTCAAACAAAAACAAAAGGAGGATGTATTCTGAAGTGGATGACACATTTACAGCGGACACTTTTCTTTGCTAAACACGCCATGAGACATGCAGTTTGACAGGGAGATGGATCAGTGTGGCCGCATGTTATTGGGCTCCCAGTTAAGTGAGTGGCAGTTTGTGTTGAACACACAAACACCCCATGTGGATTGGTAGGTTAGTCCTGCTCGTCTGTCCTTCCCATGCCCTGTGTCATTAGACTGGTTGTGTAATATCCCTAGTTTGACAGCGCCTCAGGAAAGCCAGCCCATTCATTAGGGATAATGTACTCAGTGTCTGCAGAGGAGGATGGGCTGAAATTGTTTGGCTCACTATCGGCTAGTTGTTTTGAAAGCAATAGATATCCCTCGATGGCTCTGTTATGAGCTCATCAATGTTTAGCTGTCAATGCATCCAGCGCCAGCACCAAACAACTTAAAAACATCCAAACACCAAATGGAGATAAATTAGATGTCAGATTTAAGCCACCAAAAAAAGCAAAGTATTTTTTTTTTTTTAAGTTCTTAGTCTAATCCCGTCGTAACAGCAAAGATAGTATGCAGTGAGTGAAAAGGGCGTACATGGTGTCACGCCGTTGTTGTGGTGACACCTGTGCTGGTGCAGCTCAACCGCCTGCCGTATGTATATCCCTCCTGGTTTCCTGTCACCTGAAAGACATTGCTATCCTTGGTCACAAAACTATAGTTTGTCTTTAGCTTGCTTTGACACCGTGTTTGCCAAAACTCTCAGAGAATGAAGGTCAGCCTCAAAATGCTAAACAATACAACAAAGCAATAAAAAAATAAATAAATAAACCTAACGAAATGCAGAAAGATTGTAAAACAAACTAATGGGTGGGGAGAGGGGTGAAAGAATCAAAACAGAGAATTATTATTAATATACCTTGACATGTAAGATATAAAACAAGAGATCCTTTGTGCTTTGTACCACATCCTCGATTACCATATGCTGACAACAGAGCAGTGGCTCTCAAACTGTGGTCTGGGGCCACTTGAGGTCCATGAGGGAGTTTCAGGGTGCCGCCAGCAAAGAGAGGAGCAATTTAATTTCACAGTGCAATTTGAGTGACCTGAAATAACCCCAATTAGAGAATGATCAAAGGACCATACAAGTGATTTTGAATGTGTGGCCCATTTACTACAACTTATCAACATTTTACCTTGCAACAAACCATTCTGCAAATCATGTGCTAAAGAGTTCACAACATATAATCAAAATCCCTTAATATTCAATGTCAACATTCACATACCACAGAAATAATGAGCTGTTGTGTAAAGCAAATGTTTCCCCAGGGATGATTATTATATATTACCATTATCATATACTAATATTTTCCAGCGTTTCACTTTGCCAAATTTCAAGTCATCAAAACACAACAGTGCTGCTGCTACTAATGCGGACAACTTTATTACAGTGGTGGAACACGAACATGAAGAAAGTTCATTTTCATATCATAGTGGAATGAAGGGAAACCAATGGCTGGATAAAAAGTAGGGAAAATAATCTAAAATACAACTGCTTGCTTTGGGAAAAGATCAGCAGAAATGTGAAGTACATACATTTTATAGTTAATATTCTAAACATGCAAAATGGTATGGTCCTTTAAGAACGACTAATCTTGTCATAACTTTCACTCGCACCACTGTTACATCCCCATGTACAGTCTAGACGGTTTTATAATTTAATATGAAGTCAACAACAGCAGAAATCCTCTCATATGGCAGACAATATGCATCTACGGGGGGTGGGGGGTGGGGGTGCGTGACATGAAAATAAATGAGATTATGCCCAGCCTGAAGAGGGGAGGGGAAAGCAGTGAATCAGCACCATATACCTGCCTGACATCTGGGGGGTTAGCTGGGGCTGGAGATAGCTGTGATCCTACGGCTTGGAGGTTAGAGGTTAAGGCTGGAGAATTGGGGAAGGAGGCTTAATTTGACACCCACCATGGTGGATTGAGACCTCAAGGATAAGGCTACATGGAGAAAATGGCAACTGCAGGCGAAGGGGGGGTTAGCAAACACAGGTATAATGGGATGCTTTTTGCTGCAGGCTCAAGCCAGCATGTACTGCTTGTGCACGTATGGGTGTATTTATGTGTGTTTGTGCAGCTGACGCCAAAGATAGGGCCAAAGCTGAGTGGCCAAGGGACATTGTAATGGCTTCACATGGGGACTATCACACAGATGAGATTGTCTATCAGATCTCCTGCAAGCTGCTCCCGCCACCATACTCAGTAACACACAGCTTAGGATGGAGGGGCGGAGAGGGGGCAAACCACTGGGTGGGGAGCTAGACGAGGGGAGTAGAGGGTGAGGAGAGATGCTGAAAGGGAGAGGTGGGGGTAAACACACTGAGGGGCAATGTGGAAAGAGAGGCAGGTGAAAAAAAGGGACGAGGAGAAGGGCACTCAGTCAGTGGAGTTGCTGATTTAATTGTTTCTATGGATTGTTATTAGCATCAATTATTCAGTCAATTGCAAATCGTTTGCCGTGGAAAAGAGCTGCAGAACATCGTCCATTAAGACAGAGAGAGAGAGAGAGAGGGAGAAAAGGGAAAAGAGCTCTTAAAAGCTATTCATTTGAAACAAAGAGAAAAACAGCTGAGGGCATCAATCAACAGTAATAAAAAGCAAGAAGGGAGGCGACAGTGGGGAATGGGGTGGGATGTATGACCAGAAAAGCAGTTCATGTTCAAGATTTTCTTTCTTACTTCATCCATCTTTTCGTAAAGAAGCATTGATTGTATAATGGATGGCCGAGGAGAAAGATTTCTCCTCCCTCTTGCTGGGAAACAGAGATGTTGGAAACAGACAGTTGTAGTTGAAACGCCGACTAATGCTGGGAGAGTCTGATAGAAAACCCTCCCAGAGAGGCTTAGCTCTGAGCACTTTTTTCTGATAGCAAAATGTATTTTCATGTCCATGGTCACACGCAGAACATTTTCATCACGTTATGCAATAAATGACACTACACGACACGCACACAGGAAGACAAACAAAAAGGTCAACGTTTTTGTGTTGATTTAAGATTTTCAATTACATGGGAATTAAATCAAATGGCAACTGTTATATGAAAACGTGTTAGAAATTAAACTCCCAAGTTGTCTAAATATCACTGGACTTTGAATACGTCGTTTGAGTGTTGTACCAGTGTCGATTTTTTAAGGTAGATCATTTTTTTGCCAGTTGCCAGTAGCAAATACGTTTTTTTTTTTTTTTTTTTTTAAAGCATATTCATGCAGGCAAATTCCAAGTATTGAGTGTTTCCCCTAGAATTATGTTCTGATCAGGCAGGAAAAGCCTCTGAAACAGCATTTAGACCCTCTTGGGACACTAAAACCCCACTAGAAATGGCACCCCTGACTGGCAAATGTCTGAGCCGTAACAAAAGCTCAATATGGGTGTAACTCTACTGTATAATGTGTGTATGTGTGTGTGGGTGGGGAGGCCGGGTTGTCTGTGCCAGGATTCAGGCAGCGGTTATAATCCTTTGCTTGATCATGATGGTTCATTTCATCGGTGTGAGTGGGTTTAAGGAAACATTTGGTTTTAAGTTCACCAAGTCATGATGGGAAAACTCCCCCATGTCCATTCCACAGACTGTGTGTCAGTAGATTGGGAGAAAACCTTAGTCAGAAAGCGGTGAGTAAGCCTAGCAACAAGCCTCACCACGTTCAGCCCCCCACATACACACTCGCACACCTCCCCCATGTTCGGAGCCTCCTGGTTCCTGACTGAAGCGCTTTGGCTTCCTCCTCGGGTGCTCCACTTCCTCCCCAGATGGCTCCACTTTCTGGAAGCTTACTCATCACAGCAAGGCCCGGGTCTAGAAGCCTTTTCATGGGAACACGTGACATCACCACTTCAAAGTACGTCTGGTTGCAGTGACGTACAGAATACCGACGTGTAAGGACAAGTGTAAAACCATGCTATAGAACTGACAAACACCTTTGCACACCCTTTGTTGAACGGGACCTCTATAGATCAGAATACGCCATCAAAACTTTGGGTCTATAAACTATTGAGTAAATTTATGCCCATGAGAATCAAATCCATTTAAAGAAGCTAGAATTTTGGAGGCTGCATGTTTCAGTTATGACAGTCGTGTTCTCAGGATTAAAGCTACAGGAGAATGAGCACAATGCATTACAGAAGAGCAGCAAACACTATCACAGATAGCACAAAGTTATCCTTGTTCAAGATATTGAGCAATTTGGCATGACATCAACACATTACACCAGGACTACATTTCTGTCATGCTGCCTAAACCATCCTCAGTCATTCCAACTTACAAATCCATGCGCCTACAGTCTGTGATGGTAACTGGAAGCGGGCCACCAAAAACCACAAACATTTATGTGGAAGCCAGAGGTTTTATTAACGCTAGACATACTTATGGATTTAGGGATCTAAGAGAAGGCCAACAAGTCGTCAACTGAGGGGGGTAAATGTAACTATAACTACTTTTTCTTTGCAAGCTCTGGCAAGAGTGGTTGGAATAGAAAGTGTAGGGGCATTCTAAAAGCTGCACAATTTTCAGCTCCCAAATTCAAAATTGCTGTCATTCAATGCTGCTTAACTTGTGGTAGTTGGTGTCTCTGTGGCTGAATATAAATCTATCCAAGAGCTGACTAAGTAGGATAAAATTCACAAATGTCCAAGTTCAAGGAGCTCTTGCTTTTGTTGATACCAAGACTCAGTACAAATAAGGAATAAACTAATTTGCAGCTAACGGGGCACACTAAAAAAAAATCATAAAACACAGCAGAGTCTGGCATTTCCATCACAATTAAACCCCAAACAGAAGAGGCAAATGATAGAGTATATGAATTGCTGACTGCAGATTACAAAGATTATACTCTGGCTATGTGAATTAATTGCTTGGTGGGTGTGCTTATGTGTGGTGCACCCCTCTTCAGCTGACATGTTGTCTGCCATGCAATGAGACCTCACTCAAACCTGAACTCCTTAAAAAATTCATCATTTATCAGCATGATGTAAATTAATTGAATCCCACCATAGTGGTGTGACTGACTTTCCTTTCTGATGACACGCCACCTGAAACATGAAACTGATGAAAATGTTCTCAAATATTTTCTTTTTTACTTTATTAACTGGAGGATTTGGTCACCTCTTGTTGCCCACATTAGGTTCAGCATGACTGACTTCACAGGGTGGTTTCAGCAGAGAGCACCGCACAAGATAGGAAACCAACCTTGAAATAGAGAATTACGGTAAGTGTAACTAAGTGAAGACCACAACAGAGCAAAACCAACACCCATGACAGAGCAGGCAGCAACTTTTGCAGTTTTTTTTACAGGACATTTCTTCGTTTTTGGAATGTTTCGGGTAAGGTGCTGAGTTACAGGAAAACAATACTATTGTCAAGCCAGCAGTAGCTCAGAGGCAATGTTTCAGCGGGGAGTTTTCAAAGAAAGTCTCCTTTTGAAAATAATTTTCCTCTAAGTTAAAAAATGATGATTTGGCAATTACACTAAGCACTAGGCTGAGTCCTATCTTAGGCTTCCCAGAGTCAGCATATCACAAATAGCTTATTTGTAAGAAAAAGACAATATTCATTCCTCTCCATTTTTATTATTACCATTACTCCATTACTACTTAGTTCATTTTCCTTTACACCATAATGCCTTTGGATATAGAGCATTAGGCTGGTCATCTAGCAAGCCCACACACAAAGGTGCTACTATTGTTAAGTGGCTCCTCTGCAGGGGAGTTAATAACTGGCCCATTTGTTAAACAGACAACAAGAGATCCAAAAGACTTAATTTATGCATTAATTCTTTTCCCCTTAAAAGCAAATTACTGCCATAGAGGTTCACCATCAGAAATGTTGGCAACATAGCAGTCAGAAAATACCAAGTGGGCTCCATGTGCCATGACCGAGGGGTGATTCACAACACACCAGGCGAGTTGATAGATCTGGGGGGAGGGGAGGGGGTGTCAGACTGTCTTTTATCCACAACACTTGGCTTCCTGGCAAAAGCAGTGCACTTTTAATCCAGCTGATTTAGAGACAATCACTTTAGGAAGCTGCTAAAGCTGTGCTTGTCAGGCTCACGATAAAAGCTCTGCTGTGCAAATCACTTCAGATGTGCTCTGTGTGGCTACATCTTGGAAAGGCATGAGACACCACAGACGGGCCACACATGCTAAAAATGTATGCACTCATGATACTACAATGTGCTTTGGATAAAAGTGTTAAGCAAATAGGACATGTTATATATAGTACAACATGATTCTTAATCATCTTCACTGCCGGCAGCCAACATGAAAAGTGTCAAAATATGCACTGTATAGGACTGGATCTATATACACTTTGTGACAGTGCAGCATCAATTTACTTCTTAGAGAGCACACTAGGAACAGCATGGTTTCAATTAAGGTGAATGAGCAGTTCATGAACAGTCTGGAATTATTTCTTTATCAAACACTAACCAATATATACTGAGTGTACAAAATTAGGGACACTTAATTTTCCCATGACACATACTGGTGAGGTGAATCCAGGTAAAAGTACCAACATTTCCCTTATTGAATACATACCAAGCACAAAAGAATTACTGTTGATACGGGAAAGCAGAGTACTAGAAAATGATTTTTAAAAAAAAGTTTTGAACTGACACAGTTGAGATGCAGATTGCATTGAAGGGGCTACAGCTCAATATTGGGAAGATGTCCCTAATATAATGTACAGTCAGTGTACTTGATTCTGCAATTCATTTTAATTATTTATTTTTTCATGAAACCACTCTGGAAAAGACATGCTAATCCAACCTTCAGTGTAATCATGGAGATTTCTGGTGCCGAGGCATTCAGCTGAGCTCATTTACAGAGCGACTGTGTTTTTTTTTTTTTTTTTAACAGCTCGGTCTAGGCAAATGACATCTCATGCAGTGAATTGATTCCTTGCAGCTCAGTGAGTTATGAAAGCCACCGCTCTCGTGTTTGTCAATGTCATTTTATGCTGTGGCTGCAGGTCTCTCTCGGGAGAAGAGCTTTCATCTTACAAAGACAAACCTGGCTAAATGAAGAATTATATGGGTTGTTTTGACCCTTTACTGCCATCATGTATGACAGATTGAACAGACTGAGCTTGATTCCAAGTACAGAGGTGAAAAAATTTTTCTAGGCTCAGCAAAAAAAAAACAAACTCCTGAGTGAGTGACGGGCCTTCTGCTGATCCATTTTTTTTTGCTAGTGCAGAGAGTAAGGGTTCAGTCATTGCCAAGGTACTCTGGTGCCAAAGGTTTGCTCTAGAAAATAAAGGCTCTTAATTAAAAAGGCTCTTGAAAAAAATGTTGAGGAAACTAATTTGCCTAATTAAATAAAACCTGAAGACACATGAGGGAATCTCAGGCATTCTCATTTAGAGCTACAAAGGCAAATTCTTCTTCAGTCTTAAGTGGCAAATATAACCCGAAGGTCAAAGACAATTAACTCTAAGACAGACCGACTCTTGGGGAAGGACCAGAAAGTTCCTGTCCATTCTTAAACTCTTTTACAGGAACATCTGCTTCCTATTTTCCCCCATCCTTTAATTTCCTCATTAATATTCCTATCACATCAATCGCTTGCCCAGCATGTGGACAAGAAAGATGCAGTGGGAGGGGGGATCAGGTGGTCAGATGCAAGGACTGGGACAATGAAGATAGGGTACAGGGGTGGGGGAAGGGATGCATGGACATCAGATGGCTTGATATGGGGTGCAGCCCTCGGGTAGCGTTTTGGGGCGGGTGACCACACAGCAGTTAATCAAGCATATGACACAGACTTGTGCTAGACAGGCCGCCACAAAGACACAGCGGGCCACATATGGGTAATCGTGTCCCTAGGGGCAGACATGATACCAGATGTGAGATCACTCAGCTGGCTCTTCAAAGAGAGAATTTGTCTCTTTTGCTACATCTTTCACAAAGGATACTGTGCACTCTGTAATACATTATTATTACATTTACATTTACAGAGGCAGCAGGGAGAGCTCTGCTCCCTGTTTTCCCATCTCCACTCCACCTCAGAATAAGACTTCTTTGGAACAGGCACTGACGAGTATTGATGCTGACTTTGACACAGGACTTCAGATTCCCCCTAATGCACCTCAGTTCAAAAGAGGTGCCAGAAACCCTGCTAAATCCTGTGCCTTCCAACTCATGCAATCCTGCATCTACCACGATTTTCTGTGTTAGCGTCCTTCAGCTTTTGACACTCAGATGTTCCTGCACGTTTAACACACAGTTTGAAAAGGTCGACTGCCTACACACCCAAGTTTGCTTTAATAATTAAGTGAGAGATTAAACGTCAATGAGGAATAACACAGTAGTAAAATAGTCAGTATTTGAGTAAATTAAAGTAAATAAACATATTTAAAACAGCGACATAACATGTCTAAGGGAAGAGGAGAGCGTGGGGAGGAGTTGTATGTGGGCCAAGTGCATGCCTGGGCCCGTTCATTTGACACTTCCCTTTAAGGTGAATGCTGCTTCTGATGTCTGAAATGTTTTGGCCCAGGTCTACCATAAAAAGGCAAAATTTAACCTTTTTAAATATTTACTTCATGCATGTTTTTCTTTCTTTTTTAAGCCTGCCCATATTTACATTTATTAAGGTGTTTAGATGCACAGTGTGTTTTGTGGGTTTCACTGTCCTAGCAAGCAAGATTAAAAGCCTGGTTTATATGGAGCATGGGGGAGGGACACAGCATTCATTGTGATTACTGTTTCATAAGTTGACATGTTAATCGGTGGAGTGACTGTACAAAGGGAGGAGGAATACAGCATTTTTATTCCACGACTTTTGGCTTTATAGTGTAGTTTTTGGATGTGTTGTTTACTGTATGCCAAATTTTTTGCAGATATATGACCTAAATTAACCTCCGGGATAAACAGTCTACCTATTTGAACAGTGAGTCACTTGAATCACTGCTCAAAAAGGCAAATCTCAATAAGTATGACAACAGAAAAAAGTAAAAAGCTGAATTGTGAAAAAAAATGTAACTAATTAAATCCAAAAGTGAAAGGAATAAGTACTGCTAAAGATTAAATATATATATATATATATATATATATATATATATATATATACACACACATGTATATGTGTGTGTGTGTGTGTGTATATATATCTATATCTATATATATATAGATATATATATATCGTATAGGTCAGATGTCAGTGTTTTGCTGAAGGACAATGCAGCAGGGTGGCGACTTGCCGACAGATGGGCTTGAACCCAGGACTTCTGGTTGGTCTTTTTAACCATGAGGCCACCCTGCTGCTTCCATCATCAGCCACACCAGGCTTGGATAAGAAAGGCAACAATGTCTGCGGCTGTGAAGCCTGCGGTCCAAGTAGTAGAGGAGTGAAGCTGCTAAAAACATTTTCCAGTCTCCTTTAGCAGGGGATGCTTGTAGCATCCACTAACACCTGTCTGTAATGTAATAGGTCAGCCTAATCTAATGAAAGTAATGTAATAATATCAAGAACTTAAGTCAATAATGGAATAAAATCCTTTAACAGTAATGCAATATAATTTCTGTCAATAATGTGTTAG
The DNA here is from genome assembly GCF_902150065.1 of Myripristis murdjan. Classification (NCBI taxonomy): domain Eukaryota; kingdom Metazoa; phylum Chordata; class Actinopteri; order Holocentriformes; family Holocentridae; genus Myripristis; species Myripristis murdjan. Next base: position 30,604,183 of record NC_043993.1, read on the forward strand.
TATAAAGCAACATTTATTGGTTATTACATTATTGAGTTTGTAACAATTTTTTGTCTGAATGATGAAAATGAAGTGCAATGAAGAAAGAGTTATACTAAAACTGATATTCTATTGCAGAGTTGTTTTTCTCCCAATCTGACGTTAATCTTAAGTTCAGCATTTTTGCAAAACCATGGAAATGTAGTAACCATGGCTCCACTTTGATGCCACTTTGCTATGCCGTGAGTTGGGAAAATCTAAGCATGTGTGACCGTGGCACTAGCAAGCTTGTTTTACACTTCACGTTGAAAGGGGGGATTGACATGGATATACCTTTAGCCTCTTTTTATTTCAACTAGATGTTTCTCTTGCTGCTCATCAAAGAGAATTCAGTCTGCAACATCAACATCAATTATACCCATCAACACCTGAGACCTTGCATGCAAGAATTCTGTTATGGTGAAAGTGGAGGCCCTGACATGTGTATCTAGTTTAATGACAACTGTGCAAATCTGCCTAACTTTTTAAATCAGTATGCACTGAAACAGGCTGTGGGTGGTAATGCGTCACTCAGCAGAGCAGGTTGAAAATGAGGCATGCTTTTGGGATAAATCCAGCGATAACATGAGACCAGGAAAATGAAAAATTGTGAAATTAGAATGTACAAGAAAGATTTTGCCTTTTCTAGACTTTGGCGTTCAATTTCGACAAGCATAAAAAGTCTTTTGTGCCTCTTTTGTCCCTTTAGGTCTAAGAACGGCACTGTTTGTATTGTTTAAATGTGTTAATTATATTGTTTAGGCTATGACAGATTAAGGCAACACAAGCAGCGTCCCCTGGGAGTACTGAGGAGCGGAAATTAACTGCTGAGAGAAAAAGAGAGAACAAAAGACAGAAAGAAAAAGAATCAGAGAAAACTTGAGAAAGACAGATCAAAAACTCTGCTAGGTGACAATATCAGAGCTCAACCAGAGAGGAAATATATCAACAGGATGTAAAGTGCATGGGGATTTTCCCTCTGCTTTGCACATGGCAATCAGAGGGCTCCTAAAAATCAGTGGAGCCTTTCACACTCTGAAGTAGCTCTAGCTACTCTCTTGCAGGGTAAGTTCAATAAATGACAAAAAATAAGCGTCGAAAATCCCTCTCTTTTCACTTCCTCCCTTCAGGAAAAAGGAGGAGGAAAAGATTATTTCTGGCATCCAAAACAGGAGCATAAAATCCAAAAGCTGGCAGCCGACGAGGCAGGCCACTTTCGTGGGTACCGATTCTGCAGAGCACTTTTCTATCTTCAAGTACAATATTACTACTTAGCAGTTCCTATATATTCTTGCTGTCTCATTCTCCTTACATCCGCTGCTCCAGTCAATACTAAGTGATCATAATACATTTACGTCTTTGTTAAGGAGGAAATTGTGCAGGCTCAAAGCAAATTTTGTTGTAGTAATCCAAAACAAAAGGCTGAAAAAAGTGCTGCTTTTACTTGGCTTGTCTCAAGAGTGGAAATGCTTCCTCTTTCACCCGTGTCAGCAACTTGGTGATCTTACAATTGAATTCTTGTCACAGTAGTACTGCCGTGTGACACTTGCGCATGAATGCAAATTGAAGCATAATGTGCACCAAGATAAAGCATTCAGTAACAGCAGGCGAAGCAGCACTAGCTGCTCTACAGATGCCCTTAAATGACTGCATCCAGCCTCCTCTCTTCCACTGAATATGCCCATGCCTTTTTTCTCCTCTTCTTCTCCACCTTCACTGCCCCCTCACTGTATAATGTGAGTCAGCCAGCCTCGTGTCCTCTAACACATCATGATCACAGAGGGTTGATCTAAGTGAAGATGACAAGCCAGACGGTCACAGACCACAAACTAAAACCCCTGTTCGATATGTCACGGTGTGCAGATTGGTCCGAGCTGCTGTGTATCCTCTCTGTAACCCTGCTGTAGTGGGCAAACCTCTCACATTTAATCATCATCATCATCATCATCTCTGTCATCAGATTACCTATGCTGTCTCCCCATGCTTAGGGGTTAACATTAATATTTATCATAGTGGTTAAGTGGCTCAGATAAATCTCGACTATAGAGTCTTGACTGAATGTATTTTCTACAATAAAAACACATTTGTTGTTCTCAAAACGAGGAATTAGATGATTTTTAAGGGTAGTAGTTTACATGAGCTAACATCTCCAAAAGAGGGCCTCTCCTGTGGCTTTTTTTTTTTTTTTTTTTTTTTTTAAATAAGTAACCATTCTTTCTGGTGACTTCACCACATATTACAATATCAGCCCAACAATACAAAGTTATGAATACGTTTGAGTAGTATTTTTTTTGATGTTGTGGAAAATTTTGTTTGTAAAATAGCTGTCCAAAAGACAATAAAGTTCTACCGAGGCAAAGTAAAACAGAAAAGTTACCTAATCTCAGTTATGGTGAATGGCATATTTGCAAAGGCCTTACTTTCTATCTGGAATTCATACCACTTAAGATAATCAAAAATGACACGTCAGGTGAAACACCGGCATGAAGCGTAAAGACGGTGAAGTTACAGTCACTGTCTGTCTTGTCACTGAGGAACGAAATCAGCCCAGCGATGCTCACAGTCTGTTACCTTATTCTAAAAGGGCAATGGTTGCCAAATTAATGGCACCTATCTCATATAATCCTGCAAACACTTTTGCAAATTAATACCCTGAACAGGGTTTTCCCCTCACGTTTACTGCCATCGGTTCCTTTAAGCCAAAATCGTCGACCTCAGGTGTGACCTTTAATGAAAAAAAGTACCTTCATATTGCTCATTTGATTGCCTGTCGCCCGTCTTGCGTCTGTGGACTGAACGTCCCATTAAAGTGTTTTGAATGTGAAAGCTAAAGCACTTTTGCACTCTATGGCCTGCGAACAGTCTTAAACTGCCCTCTTGTTCCAAAAACCTCCATAAAGAGAAAAAGTAAAGAGAGATTCATTAATTAATGCCTTGTAATAACTTTCTTTCTTACCTGTCCTGTGACTGCTCCTCGTACATCCTCTCCTTTCCCTCTTTGAAGAGCCGAATGGCCCGTTTGGATTTCTTCATAAGGCTATCAATGTAGATTTTAAAGTATTCATTCTCACTGAGCTGTGTGAGTTTCTGGTTCTCCTCATATTTGCCCAGTATAAGTCGTAGGTGTTGGTAGGCATCAGGTAAGATATCCAAGATGTACGGAGGACTGTTTTTCAGCTGGAGTCTGGGATTTTGGCAGAGGCGAACCTGTGGAAAAGTAAAACATTAGTAGGAGTTTGCTGGAAGCTCCAACATTTAGTTGGACTTATTAAATAACAAACTTACTGAAGCTACGCTGACATCTGACACAGCAACGAGCCAGCAGCAGAAGTCAGTTCAAATTTTACATGCTGAAGTGTTGATGTGTGAACTGACCTCATGAGAATTAAGTCTCAAAGGCCAAGCTAAAGGTCAGCAAAGAGGTTGTAAGTGTGCAAACACTGCTTACAGGCAAACTCTAAGATGTCAACAAGGTCAATAATGTAAATAGTATTATGCAAATTACTTTTACGGCAAAGACATGCATGGGCCATCCAGGAACTGGGAAGATACTGTTAAATCACTGCTGCAATGCCGCCAGTGTTTTTAAGCCAACTAAAAAACACACTGAATGAAAACACCCTCTAATGCACTCGGATGGATCATCAGTGGCGTGACCTGAGTTTTACTGACATAAAAACCAACATGCAACATGAGAAGCTATTAAACATGTACAACATAGCTTGAGGTAGGTTCACAGACCATTTGAAAATATTGTTGCAGATTTGTACCCCACTATGTGCATCTACAGCAAAGACTGAGAGTATTCAACGTCTGTCAGACAGGCCCAGTGGTTTTACTGTATCAATCCAAACTTACAACTTTGTCCATGAGTTTCCATGTTTTCTCTACCGTCCGCCGGTCAGCAGCAGCTTGTTTTGGGGGCCCCACTACATCCTGAATAGCATCAATGATGCCTAAAATCCGACCCTTACTTCGATTTGGTCCACGTCCACCTGGGTTTCGGCCACTGAGAGCAGTTGCCATTTCCTAAACACTGAGACAAAGAAGACTAGTTACAGTCAAAGTTGAGCATGTTAGCTGTCTCTTAAAAATAGTCAGAGAGGTTTCCACTTACACAAAAATGGCACAAAATGCGGCCACTGGATTGGTGCATGTGTGGCAGTCATTCAAAATACATCTGAGTGGTCAAAATATACTTTCAGCATACTCCCGGAAATGTTGTCAACAGCACATCGTATGAAAATGCATTTGTTTTCAAAATATATTTCAAATAAATGGAACTGTAAATACATTTTGGGCAGATTTAGAGATGTATTTCTTTGTGTCCTCATGTTTTGGTAGATGTTTTTGCAGTATGAGAGTTAATACTTAACCGACTGAGAATGAGTGGAGTGGATTTGAAGAATCCTGCATGTTTAAAATGCGTCACTGTAAAAAAAAATTTGTTCTGTCGTGTTTTCAGGCAAGCGCTTGGCTTTTTAGAGCAAAATCCTCAGCAAACATGGGACTAGCAAGCAGTTTTATCTTCCTCATTTGTTAAAGAATGTAGATTCAAGAGATCATTGTATTATTATTATAAATACTGATGTTAATACTATAGTTCTTCCTTAGCAAGCTGCCTGTGAGGTCTGTTTATACCAGATAGACACCTAATGGGCCTTTTAGTGAAAAGCATCATAATAGGTAGTCTACTGCAGTGGCTCCCAAAGTGGTGTCCAGGGACCCCTAGGGGTCCTTGAGGTCGATCTAGGGGTCCCAAACTATTCTCACTGGGGACCCCTGGTCAATAACAAGTTCAACAACTTCACTCCCTCAAGGTTAGTACAATGACAGACTGCAAAAGGTAGTCTATTTTAATGAAATGTCTAATTCTTCCCATTGTTAACATCTCATAAACAGATCAGTTTTGCAAGTCTAACTTAAACCATCACCAGTTATGAATGGAGATTCATGGTCTAAAGCACATCTACTTGGTCAGTCTTTGACTTGAGACAGTTTGAGAGCCAAAACCTCCAATTAATAAGTCATGGAATAACTGGAAAATGTCAATGTCTGTAATCAGATTGAACATGGTTAAAACTGTGCTAATCTCGATTAGTCCCCTCTACTCATTTTAGGAGATTACAGTGACTATACAGCTGATTATGTTGTGCTAAGTCACTGTAATACTCCTATAAAACTATTAAAGGGCCATATAGTGTATCTGTCATACTCTACAGTGAGTTTTGAGACTTTCTTTATCTCCTTTGGAATCACAATAATAATAACCCTGTCACATGTCTATCATATAGGCCTTTAAATTTTGCTGTGATGTTTTTCAAATATTCCCCTACAATTAGTAATTGGATTACAATAGTTCTTTTATCCTTGGGGTTGATCTGGTGTCAAGCGACTCTGATTGAGCTGCCAAAGCGACTCATCGCTGTAAACACGAGCCAGGGGGAAGCAAGAACAAATCCCTGTACAGTCAGAGTGGCTTTTCCAAGCCTAACTTACACGAACTGACAGTTGCACGTAAAAACACAAAGTCCTAACTTACCAGACCACCAGGGAATGTCTACTGGGATCCCTGCTGAACTCGGTCCACATCCAGTGCAAAAAAATAACACAAGGAGTGTCCAGAGGAGAAAACAGTCGCAGGTAAAGTATCCACTTTATGTATCCGTGTTGATTCACTATAAGTTATCCATCTTTTACAGCCGTCTTGTAAATGCGGTTCCTCAATAAGTGTCGGAGGAGTTGGATAAAAGCGAGGCTGCGAGCTCTGTACAGTCTACGTATGTTTTGTACAGCGACCCCCGGTGTCAAGTTAGCGAGCATACAAAATAACATCCGGTAGTACCTTTCAAAGTATAGAGCATTTCACACGAAGTAAACGCTTTAGTATTTACTTTCCAGCAGCATTTACACTTCTTACTCGACGTTACGGTTAAGCTAAGTGTTTGAAATCGATTCTATTAACCGCTACACCTCCGTGCTCAATGCGTCGTTGTTAGCAAAGATAGAACAATTAGCACTTTCACTTTGGCTGGCAGGTCGTTGGACTTCCTGTCTTTTCCTGTCTGGATTCCGGCTAACTTGACGCAGCTGTTCCAGCTGTAGGAGGGACAATGGGAGTATGAAGCAATATTTTCCAGGAACCGACCAACGCACTGACAGATCCGACCAGGCACCTATTGGTGCTCCGTGGGATGTCGCCAGAGTCAGGTTAGCGGACTGAACAAACAAGACTTCCGGTCAGGACTTTCAAAATAGTAGTGATGGTGGTCACGTGAGCCGCGGTTTAGATAGCCTATCCTGTTTACCTGGCTCGTCATTGAATTTTATTGGGTTTTATAGTCCGAATTGCTTTTTAACACGTGATGAGTTGATGATTGCTTTATTTATCACTTGTTTTATTGAAATATTTTATTTTGCCTTTGTGAGTCACTTTGGAACGTTGATAAAGAAATGTGCTCTATGAGGTCATACTTATTGTAATTAGTCATCATTTTATTATTCTTGTTGTTATTGTTATTATTATTATTAATGAGACGAAGATAGACAGAATGAGGTGTGAGTATTGGTTATATTATCTGCTGACCTCAATTTTGCTTCATTCATTCATTCATTTATTCATTATCTTCATCACCTTCCCTCATGAAATGTAATGTTGCTCTTTCGTGAAAATAAATTGCAAAAACTTAACTGTGGAGTGGAAATGGATTTCCCCACCGGACACAGACATCTCCCTACTTTGTTTGCTCCACCAGTAGTCGCCAACTATTCGATTTCAAGTGTGACAGAATGATGTGCTCTTATTTTTAAAAGGTGAAGTGGCTTAACTTCCAGTATTGCTCTGGTTTTATCCGACCGCCTTCACGTAGCCACTGAGGAGAGTGACAGGAGAAGGGCCGCTCCCAAATAAATCCATTCAACTCCTCTCACTTCACAAGAAATAAGGAGCAAAGGGCTGCCGGAAATGACACAACCAGACGAGTGGGTGTTAGGAGTATACAGGCCCATAATTGGACATACGAGCAGCAATTTAATATCAATATCATTTAACCTGCTAGTAGATGTTGTGCAAGAAACAGAGCCATGGTAAAAGAATAAAAATTTCATTTTTGAAGCACAATACACTAGGAATACATAGTTGTATGAAGGATGAAAAACACTATGAAATATATTGATGTGATGTCAGTATAAATAAACTTCCATGCACACTTTAGGTTCCTGTAAGAATATTACAGGAGTAATACATCTATCCAATCGTAGCTGAGATCATCTCTCTGTCACAGACGCTGTTAAATCTCCTCTGTACATTATTATATTTTAATAAATATCTGAACTTTAATTAAAACAGTGCAGGGTGAATGGATGGATGGATTTGGGTCTTTGCTGACCCAGAGTTAACTGCAATCTTCCTCCCATAGTTCACAAAAATAATCTTTAAGCCTTAAGGAAAAGTCTTCTAAGGAAAAGTCACAAGTACCAGCATAATACTCTGCACATTATGTCACACCACTTTAAAATGCAATTAAAACAAAAATGATTTAGTACAGCACCTAAAGGCATCTTGACTTGGAAGGCAAGACTGGATTCATACTGTACATACAGAATAAGCTTGTTGTGCTGCTGAAGAAGCCATGCCTGGCGGCCACATTTACAGTAGAGGAGTAAATAATGAAATAAGGGGAATAAGGGAAGTCTTACGTAAGATAAGATCTGATGAAACTTTAATGATTCCCGTGGGGAAATTATGTTGTGCAGCCGCAAATGGTAATATGACACAGCAAGCAAAATATAACAGTAAATAGAGCAAATGAGGTTATAAAATAATGCAATAAACAGCTACAAAATTAGAATGTTTTACAGTAAGCAGAATGAAAAGTGTGAAGTATTGGAGTTACAGCAGATATGCAAAGAAAAAAGGAAAGCAGAAGAACTTACTGAGAACAAAAAATAAATCACAAATATATATGAGACGAAAATACACCCAACGCATGACACATTATGAGAATTAATTTAAATAAATAAATTATGACTTGACCCTCTTGACAGCTGTGCCACAACCAGTAGCGAGTTGCTGCCCAGTAGAGGGCGATGTATTCCTGGGGAAAAGGCAACTGCTCAACTTCACAGGGTTAACAGGCTGATTGTTTCCTGGACTGTTAAGATTATTGCTTGTACTGCCTTGAGTACATTGACAGGTATTTTTAAGATGGTGGAGACTGATTGTTTATGTCTGTATTATCATTATTATTATATATTTTATTCTACTACTAATAAATATTTTTAAAAAGGATTATTATCATTGTCATTATTATCATCATTGTTATTGCAGTTGTTATTATCAGCCTTGAAAGTGTGTGTGTGTGTGCGTGTGTGTGTGTGTGTGTGCATGTGACAGACAGACAGATAAGGTAAAACAAAAAAGTCCCAAAAGTTCAACCCAAAAGTCCATAAACCACAGGATCATAACACAGACCTCTGGACAACGCTGTACTACTTCCCAAATAAAACTAAGAAAACAAGTAAAACTAGAATAAATAAATAATTAATAAATAAAACTGGAATAAATAAAATAAGGTAAAATAAATGAGTTAAAAATACATACATCGGGAACAGACATTTTAACGTTCCACCATCAAGGCACAAGTAGGATAAAAACAGTGCAAGAAATGTTTGCAAAAAGGTTGTGGCCACTGGTACACTTAAAATAGCGACGAGGGAAATGCAGGGAATAGCTGGGAATAATAAACCCAGAGGTCATTAAAAGGGGCAGAGATCAATAAAGAAAATCTACACTTAGTGTTTAATTAGAAACTGCAGCAGCCAACAAACGAGTGCACAGAGACGGGGAGGAGTGGACAGACTGGGCAAGCACACGACTGCACACCACCCACTGTGGTATTTTATCAAAAGTGATAATGCATTTACGCAAACATGCTCAACCTCACTAAATAAGGGTATAACCTGCCAATAATTATCTGCATATCTGCTCAACTGAATGTATAATTTTGATACAGGACCTTACTGAAAATCAATAATGTAATTCATATAAGGCTTAAGCATTTTTTATTAGTGGATAATTTTATATCAAGGTAATAACTTCTGCTTAAAATATCAACAGACATGACAGAGTACAACGATGTGTGTGTATGTGTGTGTGATGTATGCATGGGTATGGGTGCCACAGCCTGTTCATGTATGATTACTCAGTGCTTTCATCAGAGAGGTGTGGGAGATCCCAGACACCCAAACCTTATCAGAGGAATACAGGCTTGAAGCAGAGCGGGTGGCATGATATTTTACCACCCAAGTGTACGCTGCTATCTGCTGACACTGACGCTCACTGGGTGTCACGTCTATCTGGCAACCAAATTAGGTGGGCACCAAACACGTGGAGGGAGGAGATATACTGTGTTTTTAGGACAACTGTGCCAACTTGCCCCATCTCAGCTGATCTGCATAACACCGAGGCAGACCAGCAAAGTGCTCCGTGATAGTAATTACTTATTTTAATTTGTCTTAATTATTGGGTTAATTAATTTACTACACAAAACTGAGAAGAAAAGCAAGCAGAGGTGAGAGAACCATACTTTTATAAATTTGCATTAAGGTTTGCATACATTTTGTTAATTGTGTTCAGTTGATATGGTATTTTATGTACAAACACAACATGCCTGCACACGAAAATAAAAATGAATAAAAAATAATTTACCTATGCACATCTTGTGAAATGGAGCCAATGTATGCATTTAAGTTACACAAAATGTATGTATTTTATGTTTTATGTTTTTCATTTTCATTTTCATATCATTCCCATTTAGGTCTATGATCTCATGGGAAACACCAATTTTGAACTTCTGATACAGAAACATGGCCGAATCAAGAGACCATGGTAAATATTACTTTTCAATATTACATTTGACCTGAAATAATTAAGACATGTTTCTAGTGCCTGTCATACACAGCAGGTTTGTTTTTGTGTTAGGGTTTGTTTTGTTTATAAATGTATGTAGTTTTCTATAGTTTGTCTCATAATCATGAAAACTGCTACACCGTGAAGTGGAGCAACTGTCTAAATTAACATTAGAAAACTGTTCTACAAATGTAATGATTAATGCATGAATCCATGCCTGCTGCCCTCTGTGATTTGAAATTAATTCATGGAAAACTGAAAAACAAAACCCCATTCGTTTCTAGTGGGAAACTTCCTGGAGGAATTCAGGGAGCAAATCATCGCTGGGGTGAGATCGAGCGGTGCCATCGTAGAGGCCTGGATCTCACAGCAGCTAAACCCACAAGAGGAAACGACCACCATCACTGAAGCTCAGACATCACAGGATCAGATGAGGGCTCTGCTGGACGCTGTAGAGCAAGGGACACCACAAGCCAAAGCCGACTTGTACCAGATACTAACACTGGAAGAACCCGAACTCATGGCTGAATTAGGTAAGACAAGCTTATTAAAGATGAATCACACAGAACTCAATATGTCACTGTTGAATTAACCATGATACCAAGTTAGAATTACTGTAAACAAATGGCCATGGCTGAGAAGACTGGTGGCTCTAGCTAACAAAACATTGCTATTAATCATGCTATCTTTTCTCAAAATTAAGACTACATTTCCTATATAGACTGTTGTATCCTGTTACACAGGGTGTGTTCCCTCCCCCTCGCTGATGTCATTTTCCATGTTCATTTTCTCTCTGGTTGCTACATATAGTGCCTATCATTTCATTATTGGTTTGATAATCATACTGCTATGAGAACAGAAATTCAGAGATGCAATTTACTAAAAGAGAGTAATGACTACCCAACTTAAAGACTAATTTTCAAGCTATACTCAAGGACCGCCTGTCCTGCAGGTTTTTGTTTCAGCTCTGCTCTTTCACACCTGATGTATTTAAGGGCGTCATGCTAAGGTTAAAGCAGATCTACCTGAACAGGGCGTGCAGAAAGATGTGTGGGCCTTAATTGGGTCAGGTGTGCAAGAGCAGAGCTGAAACCAAAACCTGCAGGTCAAGCGGTCCTTGAGGACTGGGTTGGGGAACACTGCTCTGGAGGTCTTAATATCCTTCCTAAATTATGAGATCTGAAAGAACTGAAATTTTGTCCATTTCTTTCACCAAAGAGCAAAGACACGGAAACACAAAGATGACACAAACAGAGCAGGATCAGATAATGGGAGATACTGAGCAATCTGGAGACAAAGGATCAAAAGCTGACATAAAAACAAAGAAAGACAGTATTCAAAGACGAAGACAAAAAACTATGCAAGCAATAGAAGAGATTGAACGATTCTGGGAAGGGACACAAAGAGAAAGAGAAGAAATGGACCACATGAAGGTAAAGATAGATCAACAACAGGAAGACATTAACAGACTGATGGCTGAAAAACACGAGCAGTGCTTCTTGATAGACAGACTGAAATCAGAGATACAGAAGGCCACAAAAAAACTTGAAGAGACTAAAGAAGAAATCAGTGAAGAAAAAGAGCAAATTCAACAAATGTGGGCCGATATACAGAGAGAAAAAGACACTCTGGAAAAGAGGCGCGATGAGCTAATCAGTGAGCAACACAAAATAGAAGCGATCAAGTGTGAAGAGCTAAAAGCACATCAAAATAAGGAATCCAAGGAGCAGATAAAACAAGAACAAAAGAGAATAGAGAGGTTGACAGCTGATATTCAAATCCAAATGCAAGAAAATAAGAAAAAACTGAGAAGCGCAAATGAGGCAAAAGACCAAATGCAAAAAATGATGGCAGACATACAACAGGAGTTGGAGAGAAACAAAGAGGGCATTACAAGACAGAAAGTGCAAATTGAGCATATCAAACATTATTTAAACACAAATATCAAAAAGCTGGAGGAAAGATGGACTGGAACTGACAGAGAAGATGAGGAAATGCAGAAAGCCGGGACCCAAAAAGAGAGAAAAGAGGTTATAAGTTTGCAAGCTGAGATTGAGAGAACCAAAGAAAAGGCTTCCATCAGCAGGGTGGAGGTAATACAAGAAAAGGAAAGTACAGAAAAAGAGCAACAAGAAAAAGAAACCATAGAGATGACAAAGGACAAAGATCCTTATGAAAGGGTGAAAAATGATTTAAGCACAGTGAAAGAAGAGATGGAGACACTTTGGAGTTTGTTGGAGGAGTGTGAACAAGAACATGAAGTGAGACTGAGTGGAGAAACAGAAGAGTTCAAGGCAGAAAAAGGCAGCATGGAGATTTCTGTGAGCGAAATCAAAAAGCTGCAACAGATAAAAGATGATGTGCTGAGACAAAAAGAAGACCTCGAGGACAAGATTGCAAAGGCGAAATCTGAAAGGGAAGAGATAGAAAGAGTAAAAAGTGAAATACAAGCACAAAGAGAAGAAATAAAAAGAGACAGGCAACTGGTAAAAGCAGAGATTGACGAAATTAACTGCATGAAGGAGACTATTGAGAGGCAAAAGCAGGAGCTTGATGACAAGTTACATAAGACGAAGAAAGAGATACGAGAGATGGAGGTGTTGAATGCAGAGATTGAAATAAAGAAAAAGGACCTGGAGAAGAGAATCAGACTGAGCATGAGAAAAAAAGAAGAGATCAACAAGATGAAGGAGGAGATCGAGCGAGCTAGACAAGAACAAGAAGAATCACAACGAATGACTGTTGAGAAAGCAAGAAGTGACACAGAGATGTCAAGGGAGATTAACATGCAGGACAGTTTTAGTGAGGATGATGAGAGTCAGGATATAATTTCTGAAATTCAGGGAAGACTTCAAGAGGTTGACACAACCAGAGAAATGATGCAACACACACTAGAAGGCATGGAGTTTCAACTGGAGGAGGGCAACATGGAGATGAGTGACAGAGACAGAGTGAGTGCTGAAATCCATAGATTGACTCTTGAGGTGGAGGAAATCAGAAAGGTGTTGAAGATGGTGAAAGAAGATGCAGAGCAAAGTCAAAGAGACTTTACGGAAGAAAAGAGTCAAATCAAATGGATGAATTTTAAGGCACAGAAAAAGCACAGAGAGCTTGACCAAAGGCTGGAGAAGACCATGCAAGAGAGAGATAAATTAGAAATTATGAAGATAAAGATGCAACGGCAAAGGGAGGAGCTTGAACAGAAAATGGAAGAGATACGGTCTCAAATTCAGAATGTGGATGAGATGAAAGCTGACATAGAAAAGGCTGCTGCAGAGATAGACAACACTAAGGAAGAGATGCATCAGGTCCAAAGGAAGCTGGAGGAGGACAAAGAGAAAGTAAGAGCAGACATGGTAAGTACAACATTCCTTCATTTCTTCATTTAAAGTAATTTGTACGTTGGGCAAACAATTATAATACTTGCCATATGAAATTGAAAACTGAGAAAAATGACAGAAAAAATTGCTAATTGTCACATATCTGTCACTGCATGTTTAAATTATAAGAAATGAATTAATTCGCAACTGTAATTAGTAATTGCAATTTGGAATTACTAAGTAAATTTTAAGACCTTAAAATGTCCTTCAAGATAATAATGTGTGTCAGTGTTATCTTTTCATTGTGGAGACAGAGTATGCTGGCTCATCTCAATATGTTTGGGACAGTACTAGAGACACAAACATAGTAGTCCCAATAAATATATGAGCAGATATTTTACAAACAAAGTAAACAAGAATATCAGACCTATTCACTAATTTGTTCGTGTCAACTTAGTTTCAAAGGCACAACCCTTTCTGCAATCCCAGGTAATATGACAAAGATAGGAGAAGTTATAGCCAGCTAATAAGTAAATGGCCTCCCTATGTTGCTGCAGTTCATTTGCATTGACTTGCATCTTGAGTCTGAATATGACCCATTCAGATGTTTGGAGAACTGACCACATACATTTTGGCGAGTACATAGGAGCTGATGTGATTGCCTTGTCCTTGCACATACACTTTATTAAAGTATATGTGCACAGCAGTAAAATAAATTTAAAAAATACACTCAAACCCTCTATTTTGTTATTGAAAACCACTCTGAATTAATGTCTCATAAATGTAAAAGCCCACCACTCATTTACTGTGTCACATGGTGAACACATGGTGAACAGCACTGCCTCTGGCACATGCAGATCAAACTTCAAGAATGATATACAGACCAAACAACCAAATACTAATGAAAAAAAACAAAAAACAAGATAAACTATGAGACCATGTATTGGGATCATTGGGTTTTTAATGCACACTAAGTTCTTAGAGTCTTCCACATATATTTTAGACATTAACAACTGCTACCATATATATTAAGGGTTTGGGGGCATACGGTTCCCATCCCACTGCAAAATTAGGCAAAAGATATTGCCTGTATTAAAAAAACACCCAGACCAAAATCACCTTTACAAAAACAAAAAGAAGAATTTCAGTGATGCAGAAATTGAGGTAAACCTCAATACGACACTATTAGCTCACTATTCACCAGCAGAAGCATTGACATATGGATGATATTGAAGATGATCAGGGAGCAGGTGAATGCTTTTTGTTATTTTAACAGAGCCATGCAATAATTCAAATAAAATGTTTGATTTAAATCTGTTCACTAAAAGTGTATCACAGCTAACTCAAAAAATCGGAAGGGGCCTGAGAACAACTACCGATGCCCTCTCTCACACTTAAAGTGTATGGGTGCCATCTTTGGGGATCTGCTGGTTTTTAGGCATTGATCCAAATGGGGATGGCAGTATCATCCATCTACAACAACAGCATCTATATCTGTAACAAATTATATTCTTTCAACAACAACAACAAATTATATTCTTTCAAATATAATTCTTTAAAATTATATTCTATAAATATTGTTTTTTTATGCTATGTATTTACTAGAGAAAAGGCAGGATGGCGCAGTGAGGTAGTGAGCAGAGCTAGTTTCGAGCAGGTCTACTGTCAGCGCAGGCGGAGCGCAGCTGGTGTAGTGGAAGTTTGGCTGAACGGCGCACAGGTCACCAAAACCTCACAGGCAGGTTTCCAGAATGTCAGGCACAGTAACAATGCAATAAATACCCACAAAAACCACTATTCAATGCTACTATCTCAATCAGCACATAAATTTATCTCCAGATCGACTGTCCCATCACATCTGATGTCAGATCAAAGGAAATTGGCACCGTTTGGCAGCGTAATGAAAACCCAAACTGATCACCTGTCAGTCAACAGTTGCCAGACACTGGGCATTTAGAACAGCGAATGTAAAAGCTTTCATGAACCAGATTTTGTTTTAATCTCTAGTGCGTTGTTGCATCAGTAAGTGATGGAGTCGAAAGTTGCAAAACAAACATGTATTTATATGAAGATGGCAAGGATTATCGTTTGAGGTAAAAACATTCATTAAAAATGGCGGCTTCACAGTTAAATTTATATTTGCTCGCAAAAATCAATAACGGTGACAGAGCTGGAAAAAGAGAGATGCGAGGCAGGTAGGTAATGGAAAGACATGGGAATGAGAAAGACGAATGTAAGAATAGATGCATGGACGGGTGGACAGATGGATGGCAGGTAGCTCTAGCAACATTCCAGCAGCCAAGACTGGCCTCATTGTCCTGAGTGTGTGTTGCTGCTGCTCTCTTCCTCCATGTCAATTTTGTAAACTTTCATGACGCCTTCGTGCAACGCATTTTAAAGGCGAGGACAGGGGCTCATTTGATTGGTTTAAAGTGAATCGGCTGTGTCAAACTCTCTCCACGCCTTCTCTCCTCCCTTCCGCCGGTAGGAGGGATGGCAGAGTACCTGCGCCAGCGCACGCGGCCTGCCAAACTTGCAAAATCCACCTGGCCACACCCAGTTGGTGAAGCGCAGGTGTGCTGCACCCCCGCCTCGCCTGGTCTGCGAAACTAGAGCCCCTAGTTTCATCTAGAAAAGTGAAAGACTTATTGTAAAAGATGAACTGTAGATGAACTCTAGTGTTAATGTACAGCCTAGGTGGGGTCTAAGGTCGTCATTAGAAAGTCCAAAAAGTTAGACTTGGAAAAACTCGATGAATTCCAATTTTTATGGAAAACATCACTAAAAATGAGTTAAGAAAAAAATTAATGTAGCTTGACATATGGGTTTTTAATGGATAGTGTATAGACTCAATGAATTGCAGCAGCATCTTGAGACCAAGCCGGAACGTTAATGAGGTGCCTGTTGTCCTATTAGCCTGAAAGGAGAACTGACCAGGAAAGTAGACAATGGATCGTTGAGTAACTGAAAATTTTATGCAAGCACTTAACAGACTGTCTGCAAACTGCAATGTAAAATTAGTTATGAAGATGTTTTCATAATTAATAGGCAACTGCATAGCTGTGTGTAATTACTGCAACATGAGGATACATTGTGGGTTTAATGACTTTTTTCCTTATTTCAAAAGGATCAGCTGAATTCAATGAAAGCTGAGCTCAGCAGATGGATACTGATGGAAAATGCAACCAAAGAGGCTATTACAGTAAGTAAAGCCATTACTCATGAATCACAGAAAGAGACAGATGACCTCCTCAAAGATGAAACATCTCCAACTCCAACACTGCAAGAAGAACTGAAATCTTTCACAGTGGGGATAAAAGAAGAACAAAATCTTTTATTACAACTGCAGACAGAGATTCATGAAGATCAGACTGAAATGGAGATAACTACAAGGGAAAAGAAAGAAATAGAAAACCAGATATCCATGCTCAAGGAAAAAGAGGAGAGAATAAAGGTGCAAATAACGCAGGCTATGGATAACATGGAACAAAAAAATCAAGAGATTGAAAGACTCATTTTAGAAATAAATGACCTACAGAGCCAGAAACGAGGGGTTGAAATGGATTTGAGTGAGGAAATGAGTAATCTGAGAGAAAGAAATATTGGACTGCTGAAAACAACAGAATATGCAGATGTCTTGAGGGAGGAAGGCAATATTGTGAGAGATGAAAAAATGACAATAAGATATGAATTACAGGTGAAGAAAGAAGAGAGTGGGGAAGCCCTGGAACAGACAGAAACAGATGAGATTAACTTTAAGAGATTAGACCCCGAGAAGCAAAAACAGGAGCTGAAGGTGAAACTGCTTAAGCCAGAGATTCCAAAGCCAACAAAAGAAAATGAGCAGACAGGAAAAAAGAGAATGAAAACCACCAAAGAAATGAAGGCAAAAAGAGTGGATACTGAAATGGCTATGGAGGAGTTTGAGCATATTATTTGGGAGTCACAAAGTCAAAAGGATATAGAAAAGCATGAAAGTGAAAAACCAAAGGAGGAAATACACAAGACAAAAGAGGATCTACAGATAAATATTGAGGAGACTCTTGCAGGGGCTGATCAAAGGGATACAAGCAGTGCTGATATAAAAGAACTTATTCAGGAGATTTATAAAACCAGTGGAATTGTAAGACAAATAAAACCAGAACCTGAATACCAAGTTGAAGAAAATAATATTGACAAAGATCAGAAAGATGGAGAGAGAAATGCAATTCAGAGATTAGTGGTGGAGGTGAAACAAATCAGAGAGGTTTTAAAGATGGTAAAAAATGAAATGAAGCAAAGTAAAATGCATTTGAAAGAAGAAATAAGCAACATAAAATGGATGAAAACTGCCATAAAAAAACAGAAGAGAGAACTGGACCAGAGGTTAGAGAAAACCTTGAGAGAGAGAGATGAATTAGACATTTTAAAAGTGAAGTTACAGAGACAAACAGAGGTTATGAAGCAGAAGTTGGAGAGCATAGCAAACGCAAAAAGCAGAATAGAGAAAATGGCTATTAACACTCAAAAGAAAAATGAAGACATACAAGATTTAATAAAAGAAAGCAAGCTAAAACAGAGACACTTGGAAGATCTGGTTTTCAAGATTGAGGCGGAAAAACAAGAAATAAAAAACAGATTCAATGTAATATCCAAGGAAAGAGCTGAACTTGAAAATGTAAAGAATGAAATCAAGGAACAAAGGAAGGCCATGGAGTCTGCCTTGGAAAATATTAAAAAAGAAAAGGAATATCTGTTACTACTGAAGACAGACATAGAGAAAAAACAAACACCTGAAAAGGACAGCATAGAAAGTGATAGTGGTGATCTTGAATTAAAAGAAAAGAAAATAGTCACAGAAAAGGACACCATGGAAAATGAACTCTTCAGACTCAAATCAGCAAAAGAGAAGATCGAGGGCGAACTGGGATTGCTAAAGAAGAATTTAGATCAGAAACACAGCAAAACTGAAAAATTAAGCAAGGCAATCAGTGACCAACAGCGACAAAAGGACGAGATTGAAGCAAAGGTGGAAAAGACAACGAGAGACATGAGAACTCTACAAAATGTCCAGGCTGATTTACAAAGACAAAGAGAGGACATTGAAACACTGCAGGCACAAACCAAGACTAAGAGATCGACGATTGAAATATTGAAACATCAGATGCAGGAGGAAAGAAATAATATGAGATTGGCAGGACAACGTGCTGAGGCAGAGATAATTCAGATGAATCACATGAAGGAAAGCATCAAGAAGCAAAATCAAGAGCTTGACGACAAAATGCAAAAAACCAAACGAGAAATAAAGGAAATGGAGCTGTTGAAGTCAGAGTTGGAAATGCAGAGGAAGGAAAACGAAAAGACAATTAGAAAAGACATGAGAAAAAAAGGGGAGATGGAAATGATGTGGGCTGACATACATAGAGAAAAGGAAATGCTGAGGACAGAGACAAAAAAGAAAAGAAGGGAGCAAGAACAAAGACTGGAGAAGATCATGAGAGAGAGGGATGAGTTAGAGGTTATGAAGATCAAGATGCAACGGCAAAAGCAAGAGCTGATAGACGAGATGGAAGTAATCAAGAGAGAGAAGAAAAGTATAGAAGACCAGACTGCTCTTATGCAAAAACAAAGGGAAAAATTTAAAATAATTTTGAAAGACAAAGAATCTATGACAGATGAACAGGGTATTATCAAAAAGGATACCAGAGAAACCGAAACCCTTAATCATTCCATTAGTAACCTCTTACAGCTGGCACAAAAGATTCAAGCTGCCTTGGAAATAACCAAGAGGGAAATGGGAAATTTTGAAAAGCTGAAAGTTAATCTAGACAAGCAAAGAGAACGGATTGAAGCATTGAGGGCTGAGAACAAGATTGACCAAGAAAAAATGGACAGAGTGAAGTCTCAGTTAGAGATCAAAAAGACAGACTTTGACAAAATAGTGAAACAAACTAAAAAAGAAAGGGATGAGATGAACATTATGAAGGACGATATCCAAAGGCAGAAACTGGAGCTTGATGAAAGATTTGAGAAGACTAAAAGAGAAATCAGAGAGATGGAACTTTTGAAGTCTGAACTGGAGATTAGGAGAAGAGAAAATGAACTGACAATACGGAAGGGCATTCGAAAAGAGCAAGAAGTTAAAAGGATGTGGGCTGAGATAAAAGGAGAGAGGGATGCCCTGAAGAGGGAGACACAAAAAAGAAAGAAAGAGCTGGATCAAAGGCTGGAGAGGATCATCAGAGAAAGAGATGAATTAGAAATCATAAAGCTGAAGCTTGAAAGAGAAAAGGATAAGAGAAAAGATGAAACAGGAGAGGCACAGAAAACACAGAAGATGACAAAGCAGTTGAATCACATTCTAAAGCAATGGGAAGAAATTAAAACAAGTATGGAAGAAAATAAACTGAAGAAAATTTACTTTGAAGATATAAGTGGTGCAATTAAGAGAGAAAAACAAGACATACTAAAAAGTCAGGGAGTTATAGCCCAGGAAAGAATTAAAGTGGAAAGTATAAAGATGGAAATCAAAAAGCAAAAAGAAATAATGTTATCAGTGTTGGATGATATAAAGGAAAGACAAGCATGCCTTGAGCAAACTGAGATGAATATAAACACCAAGCAAAAAGAAATTGATCAAGAGAAAGAAAGACTCATGAAAATATCAAACGAACTGATGGTGAAGAAGTTGGGGAATGAGAAAGAGATTAAAATCCAGTCCTCTCAAGTCACAGTGGCAAAACAGCAAACATATGAGGATGTAACAAGAAAAACATCCACAGAAAGAAAACAAAGTAAACGAAAAAGATTACGAGAAAATACTGAAACTGAGGAGGAAGAAATTAATATTGAGAAAATAGAAAAAAGGGAAATAAAAAATCAGCAAGATGAAAAGAAAACTGAAGTAATTATCCAACATGAGAAGCTAAGGCAAAAACAAGGACCACAGGTGGATTTGCAGAGTGAAATGGATGTTAAAATGATTAGCACTGAAGAGATGGAAAAACGTGGAGCAACAATTGAACCCACTGAACCATTTGAGGGAGATGTAAAGATTAAAAGAAAGATGAAAAGTAAAGTGGCGAAAAATAATAAATATGACATTAAACCAAAAGAGAAGAAGCTGGAAAATGAATGGAAACTGGAACCTGTGACTGAAAACCAATATCTTGAGGAACTAAAAGAAGAAATGGAAAGAGAAAAGGAAAGTCTAAGAAGAGAAAAAGAGCTGTTTCTAGAAGAGAAACTTGAAATTGAAATGATGAAACGTAAAACCAAGAAACAAAAGGACATGCTACAAAAAGAAAAACAAAAAATTGAAGAAGAGAAAGAAATGATAGAAATTACAAAGACTGAAATACAGAAAAGAAAGGATGAAATTATAAGCCTCCATGACAAAACAGAAAGAGAAAAAAGAAATACAAGGGCGGAGAGAGAAGAGCTGGAGCTATTGAGGAAGGCGCTAAACCACAAGAAAGAAGATATTGAAGCTACTATGGACAGTATCAATGGAGAGAAAGAATATCTCAAGCAAATTAAAGCTGACATTGATAGAGACAGAGAAATGCTTGGAGATGAAAAGGACAGACTGGAGATAGACCGGTCCGACCTGAGAATGAGAGAGGAGGAGCTCTTCACAAAACTGACAGCCATTGAAAATTTGAGAGGAAAACTCAAACAGCTGAATGATAGGTCACGTGAAGACATTAGAACAAAAATAGACAGACTGCAAGAGAAAAATGAAGCCACAGAAAAACTCCACATTACACTGAAGGAAAAGTATATGAAACTTGATGAGGAGAAAGAAAAGACGGATGCTTATGTTGAGATGATTGAGAGAGAAAAGGAAGGACTGATGCAAATGAGGTCAGACATGCTCATACAACAACAAGTAATGGAAAATGAAGTCAACCAAAAGCTGGTGATGGAAAAACAAGATTTTGAAAAACACAAGATGGAAATGAAGAAAGAGAAAGAAGAGCTTGAGCAGCTCAGGGAGAAGATCAACCAAGACAAATTGGGCCTGGATTTGATGAGGTCGGACACCCAGAAACAAATGGATATGACACAACAAGAACAACAAGACATGAAGGAAGAAAAAGAGGGGCTTGAGATGACAAAGACTGAGCTACAACAAAAGAAAGCAAAGACTGATGGCGTCCTTGAAGAAATTGGCATTATGAAAAGAGAAGTTAAAGATGTTTCAATACAAGTGCAGGAAGACAAAAAAGAGCTTGATGATGACATCAGCATAAGTACTATGAAACAAAAAGAATTAGACCTCAAGGATGAAGACATCAAAAGACAGGCACAAGACTTGCAAAAGAGCCGTGACACCGTACCAGCAGAAAAAGAAGAGCTGGAACTTTTCAGGAAGGATCTCCAAAAGAAGGAAGAAGACACTGAAGGAACTGTGGACAGTATCAGTGGAGAGAAAGAATATCTCAAGCAAATTAAAGCTGACATTGATAGAGACAGAGAAATACTTGGAGATGAAAAGGACAGACTGGAGATAGACCGGTCCGACCTGAGAATGAGAGAGGACGAGCTTGTCACAAAACTGACAGCCATTGAAAATTTGAGGGTAAAACTCAAACAGCTGAATGATAAGTCATGTGAAGACATTAGAACAAAAATGGACAGACTGCAAGAGAAAAATGAAGCCACAGAAAAACTCCACATTACACTGATGGAAAAGCATGTTCAACTTGATGAGGAGAAAGAAAAGATGGATGCTTATGTTGAGATGATTGAGAGAGAAAAGGAAGGACTGATGAGAATGAGGTCAGACATGCTCATACAACAACAAGTAATGGAAAATGAAATCAGTAAAAAACTGGTGATAGAGAAACAAGATCTTGAAAAACACAAGATGGAAATGAAGAAAGAGAAAGAAGAGCTTGAGCAGCTCAAAGAGATGATCAACCAAGACAAATTGGGCCTGGATTTAATGAGGTCAGACACCCAGAAACAAATGGACAGCTTACAACAAGAACAACAAGACATGAAGGAAGAAAAAGAGGGGCTTGAGATGACAAAGATTGAGCTACAACAAAAGAAGGCAAAGACTGATGGCGTCCTTGAAGAAATTGGCATTATGAAAAGAGACGTTAAAGATGTTTCAATACAAGTGCAGGAAGACAAAAAAGAGCTTGATGATGACATCAGCATAAGTACTATGAAACAAAAAGAATTAGACCTCAAGGATGAAGACATCAAAAGACAGGCACAAGACTTGCAAAAGAGCCGTGACACCGTACCAGCAGAAAAAGAAGAGCTTGAACTTTTCAGGAAGGATCTCCAAAAGAAGGAAGAAGACACTGAAGGAACCGTGGACAGTATCAGTGGAGAGAAAGAATATCTCAAGCAAATTAAAGTTGACATTGATAGAGACAGAGAAATGCTTGGAGATGAAAAGGACAGACTGGAGATAGACTGGTCCGACCTGAGAATGAGAGAGGACGAACTTGTCACAAAACTGACAGCCATTGAAATTTGAGGGCTAGAGACAGAGAAATTCTTGGAGATGAAAAGGACAGACTGGAGATAGACTGGTCCAACCTGAGAATGAGAGAGGAGGAGCTCCTCACAAAAATGACAGCCATTGAAAATTTGAGGGCAAAACTCAAACAGCTGAATGATAAGTCACGTGAAGACATTAGAACAAAAATGGACAGATTGCAACAGAAAAATGAAGCCATAGACACACTCTGCATTACACTGAAGGAAAAGCATGTTCAACTTGATGAGGAGAAAGAAAAGATGGATGCTTATGTTGAGATGATTGAGAGAGAAAAGGAAGGACTGATGAGAATGAGGTCAGACATGCTCATACAACAACAAGTAATGGAAAATGAAGTCAACCAAAAGCTGGTGATGGAAAAACAAGATCTTGAAAAACACAAGATGGAAATGAAGAAAGAGAAAGAAGAGCTTGAGCAGCTCAGAGAGATGATCAACCAAGACAAATTGGGCCTGGATTTGATGAGGTCGGACACCCAGAAACAAATGGACATCTTACAACAAGAAAAACAAGAAATGAAGGAAGATAAAGAGAAGCTTGAGTTGACAAAGACTGAGCTACAACACAAGAAAGAAAACATTGATAGCAGCCTAGACGAAATGAACAGAGAGAAAAATAACATTAAAGACTTGGCAAACCAAGTTCAGAAAGAAAAAGAAGAACTTGACAATGTCATCACCATTAGTGCTATGAAACAAAAAGAATTAGACCTCAAGGATGAAGACATCAAAAGACAGGCACAAGACTTGCAAAAGAGCCGTGACACCATGCTGGCAGAAAAAGAAGAGCTGGAACTTTTCAGGAAGGATCTCCACCAGAAGAAAGAAGACATTGAAGCTACCTTGGAAGGTATCGATGGAGAGAAAGAATATCTCAAGCAAATTAAGGCTGACATTGATAGAGACAGAGAAATTCTTGGAGATGAAAAGGACAGACTGGAGATAGACTGGTCCAACCTGAGAATGAGAGAGGAGGAGCTCTTCACAAAAATGACAGCCATTGAAAATTTGAGGGCAAAACTCAAACAGCTGAATGATAGGTCACGTGAAGACATTAGAACAAAAATGGACAGATTGCAACAGAAAAATGAAGCCATAGACACACTCTGCATTACATTGAAGGAAAAGCATGTTCAACTTGATGAGGAGAAAGAAAAGATGGATGCTTATGTTGAGATGATTGAGAGAGAAAAGGAAGGACTGATGAGAATGAGGTCAGACATGCTCATACAACAACAAGTAATGGAAAATGAAGTCAACCAAAAGCTGGTGATGGAAAAACAAGATCTTGAAAAACACAAGATGGAAATGAAGAAAGAGAAAGAAGAGCTTGAGCAGCTCAGAGAGATGATCAACCAAGACAAATTGGGCCTGGATTTGATGAGGTCGGACACCCAGAAACAAATGGACATCTTACAACAAGAAAAACAAGAAATGAAGGAAGATAAAGAGAAGCTTGAGTTGACAAAGACTGAGCTACAACACAAGAAAGAAAACATTGATAGCAGCCTAGATGAAATGAACAGAGAGAAAAGTAACATTAAAGACTTGGCAAACCAAGTTCAGAAGGAAAAAGAAGAACTTGACAATGTCATCACCATTAGTGCTATGAAACAAAAAGAATTAGACCTCAAGGATGAAGACATCAAAAGACAGGCACAAGACTTGCAAAAGAGCCGTGACACCATGCTGGCAGAAAGAGAAGAGCTGGAACTTTTCAGGAAGGATCTCCACCAGAAGAAAGAAGACATTGAAGCTACCTTGGAAGGTATCGATGGAGAGAAAGAATATCTCAAGCAAATTAAGGCTGACATTGATAGAGACAGAGAAATTCTTGGAGATGAAAAGGACAGACTGGAGATAGACTGGTCCAACCTGAGAATGAGAGAGGAGGAGCTCCTCACAAAAATGACAGCCATTGAAAATTTGAGGGCAAAACTCAAACAGCTGAATGATAGGTCACGTGAAGACATTAGAACAAAAATGGACAGATTGCAACAGAAAAATGAAGCCATAGACACACTCTGCATTACACTGAAGGAAAAGCATGTTCAACTTGATGAGGAGAAAGAAAAGATGGACGCTTATGTTGAGATGATTGAGAGAGAAAAGGAAGGACTGATGAGAATGAGGTCAGACATGCTCAAACAACAACAAGTAATGGAAAATGAAATCAATAAAAAGCTGGTGATGGAGAAACAAGATCTTGAAAAACACAAGATGGAAATGAAGAAAGAGAAAGAAGAGCTTGAGCAGCTCAGGGAGATGATCAACAAAGACAAATCGGGCCTGGATTTGATGAGGTCAGACACTCAGAAAGAAATGGACATCTTACAACAAGAACAACAGGACATGAAGGAAGAAAAAGAGGGGCTTGAAATGACAAAGACTGAGCAGCAGCACGAGAAAGAAAACATTGATAGCAGCCTAGACGAAATGAACAGAGAGAAAAATAACATTAAAGACTTGGCAAACCAAGTTCAGAAGGAAAAAGAAGAACTTGACAATGTCATCACCATTAGTGCTATGAAACAAAAAGAATTAGACCTCATGTATGAAGACATCAAAAGACAGGCACAAGACTTGCAAAAGAGCCGTGACACCATACTGGCAGAAAGAGAAGAGCTGGAACTTTTCAGGAAGGATCTCCACCAGAAGAAAGAAGACATTGAAGCTACCTTGGAAGGTATCGATGGAGAGAAAGAATATCTCAAGCAAATTAAGGCTGACATTGATAGAGACAGAGAAATTCTTGGAGATGAAAAGGACAGACTGGAGATAGACTGGTCCAATCTGAGAATGAGAGAGGAGGAGCTCCTCACAAAAATGACAGCCATTGAAAATTTGAGGGCAAAACTCAAACAGCTGAATGATAGGTCACGTGAAGACATTAGAACAAAAATGGACAGATTGCAACAGAAAAATGAAGCCATAGACACACTCTGCATTACACTGAAGGAAAAGCATGTTCAACTTGATGAGGAGAAAGAAAAGATGGACGCTTATGTTGAGATGATTGAGAGAGAAAAGGAAGGACTGATGAGAATGAGGTCAGACATGCTCATACAACAACAAGTAATGGAAAATGAAGTCAACCAAAAGCTGGTGATGGAAAAACAAGATCTTGAAAAACACAAGATGGAAATGAAGAAAGAGAAAGAAGAGCTTGAGCAGCTCAGAGAGATGATCAACCAAGACAAATTGGGCCTGGATTTGATGAGGTCGGACACCCAGAAACAAATGGACATCTTACAACAAGAAAAACAAGAAATGAAGGAAGATAAAGAGAAGCTTGAGTTGACAAAGACTGAGCTACAACACAAGAAAGAAAACATTGATAGCAGCCTAGACGAAATGAACAGAGAGAAAAATAACATTAAAGACTTGGCAAACCAAGTTCAGAAGGAAAAAGAAGAACTTGACAATGTCATCACCATTAGTGCTATGAAACAAAAAGAATTAGACCTCAAGGATGAAGACATCAAAAGACAGGCACAAGACTTGCAAAAGAGCCGTGACACCATGCTGGCAGAAAGAGAAGAGCTGGAACTTTTCAGGAAGGATCTCCACCAGAAGAAAGAAGACATTGAAGCTACCTTGGAAGGTATCGATGGAGAGAAAGAATATCTCAAGCAAATTAAGGCTGACATTGATAGAGACAGAGAAATTCTTGGAGATGAAAAGGACAGACTGGAGATAGACTGGTCCAACCTGAGAATGAGAGAGGAGGAGCTCCTCACAAAAATGACAGCCATTGAAAATTTGAGGGCAAAACTCAAACAGCTGAATGATAGGTCACGTGAAGACATTAGAACAAAAATGGACAGATTGCAACAGAAAAATGAAGCCATAGACACACTCTGCATTACACTGAAGGAAAAGCATGTTCAACTTGATGAGGAGAAAGAAAAGATGGACGCTTATGTTGAGATGATTGAGAGAGAAAAGGAAGGACTGATGAGAATGAGGTCAGACATGCTCATACAACAACAGGTAATGGAAAATGAAGTCAACCAAAAGCTGGTGATGGAAAAACAAGATCTTGAAAAACACAAGATGGAAATGAAGAAAGAGAAAGAAGAGCTTGAGCAGCTCAGAGAGATGATCAACCAAGACAAATTGGGCCTGGATTTGATGAGGTCGGACACCCAGAAACAAATGGACATCTTACAACAAGAAAAACAAGAAATGAAGGAAGATAAAGAGAAGCTTGAGTTGACAAAGACTGAGCTACAACACAAGAAAGAAAACATTGATAGCAGCCTAGACGAAATGAACAGAGAGAAAAATAACATTAAAGACTTGGCAAACCAAGTTCAGAAGGAAAAAGAAGAACTTGACAATGTCATCACCATTAGTGCTATGAAACAAAAAGAATTAGACCTCAAGGATGAAGACATCAAAAGACAGGCACAAGACTTGCAAAAGAGCCGTGACACCATGCTGGCAGAAAGAGAAGAGCTGGAACTTTTCAGGAAGGATCTCCACCAGAAGAAAGAAGACATTGAAGCTACCTTGGAAGGTATCGATGGAGAGAAAGAATATCTCAAGCAAATTAAGGCTGACATTGATAGAGACAGAGAAATTCTTGGAGATGAAAAGGACAGACTGGAGATAGACTGGTCCAACCTGAGAATGAGAGAGGAGGAGCTCCTCACAAAAATGACAGCCATTGAAAATTTGAGGGCAAAACTCAAACAGCTGAATGATAGGTCACGTGAAGACATTAGAACAAAAATGGACAGATTGCAACAGAAAAATGAAGCCATAGACACACTCTGCATTACACTGAAGGAAAAGCATGTTCAACTTGATGAGGAGAAAGAAAAGATGGATGCTTATGTTGAGATGATTGAGAGAGAAAAGGAAGGACTGATGAGAATGAGGTCAGACATGCTCATACAACAACAAGTAATGGAAAATGAAGTCAACCAAAAGCTGGTGATGGAAAAACAAGATCTTGAAAAACACAAGATGGAAATGAAG
Source organism: Myripristis murdjan (assembly GCF_902150065.1). NCBI lineage: Eukaryota > Metazoa > Chordata > Actinopteri > Holocentriformes > Holocentridae > Myripristis > Myripristis murdjan. The sequence goes on from NC_043993.1 coordinate 30,631,918, forward strand.
AAAGAGAAAGAAGAGCTTGAGCAGCTCAGAGAGATGATCAACCAAGACAAATTGGGCCTGGATTTGATGAGGTCGGACACCCAGAAACAAATGGACATCTTACAACAAGAAAAACAAGAAATGAAGGAAGATAAAGAGAAGCTTGAGTTGACAAAGACTGAGCTACAACACAAGAAAGAAAACATTGATAGCAGCCTAGACGAAATGAACAGAGAGAAAAATAACATTAAAGACTTGGCAAACCAAGTTCAGAAGGAAAAAGAAGAACTTGACAATGTCATCACCATTAGTGCTATGAAACAAAAAGAATTAGACCTCAAGGATGAAGACATCAAAAGACAGGCACAAGACTTGCAAAAGAGCCGTGACACCATGCTGGCAGAAAGAGAAGAGCTGGAACTTTTCAGGAAGGATCTCCACCAGAAGAAAGAAGACATTGAAGCTACCTTGGAAGGTATCGATGGAGAGAAAGAATATCTCAAGCAAATTAAGGCTGACATTGATAGAGACAGAGAAATTCTTGGAGATGAAAAGGACAGACTGGAGATAGACTGGTCCAACCTGAGAATGAGAGAGGAGGAGCTCCTCACAAAAATGACAGCCATTGAAAATTTGAGGGCAAAACTCAAACAGCTGAATGATAGGTCACGTGAAGACATTAGAACAAAAATGGACAGATTGCAACAGAAAAATGAAGCCATAGACACACTCTGCATTACACTGAAGGAAAAGCATGTTCAACTTGATGAGGAGAAAGAAAAGATGGACGCTTATGTTGAGATGATTGAGAGAGAAAAGGAAGGACTGATGAGAATGAGGTCAGACATGCTCATACAACAACAGGTAATGGAAAATGAAGTCAACCAAAAGCTGGTGATGGAAAAACAAGATCTTGAAAAACACAAGATGGAAATGAAGAAAGAGAAAGAAGAGCTTGAGCAGCTCAGAGAGATGATCAACCAAGACAAATTGGGCCTGGATTTGATGAGGTCGGACACCCAGAAACAAATGGACATCTTACAACAAGAAAAACAAGAAATGAAGGAAGATAAAGAGAAGCTTGAGTTGACAAAGACTGAGCTACAACACAAGAAAGAAAACATTGATAGCAGCCTAGACGAAATGAACAGAGAGAAAAATAACATTAAAGACTTGGCAAACCAAGTTCAGAAGGAAAAAGAAGAACTTGACAATGTCATCACCATTAGTGCTATGAAACAAAAAGAATTAGACCTCAAGGATGAAGACATCAAAAGACAGGCACAAGACTTGCAAAAGAGCCGTGACACCATGCTGGCAGAAAGAGAAGAGCTGGAACTTTTCAGGAAGGATCTCCACCAGAAGAAAGAAGACATTGAAGCTACCTTGGAAGGTATCGATGGAGAGAAAGAATATCTCAAGCAAATTAAGGCTGACATTGATAGAGACAGAGAAATTCTTGGAGATGAAAAGGACAGACTGGAGATAGACTGGTCCAACCTGAGAATGAGAGAGGAGGAGCTCCTCACAAAAATGACAGCCATTGAAAATTTGAGGGCAAAACTCAAACAGCTGAATGATAGGTCACGTGAAGACATTAGAACAAAAATGGACAGATTGCAACAGAAAAATGAAGCCATAGACACACTCTGCATTACACTGAAGGAAAAGCATGTTCAACTTGATGAGGAGAAAGAAAAGATGGACGCTTATGTTGAGATGATTGAGAGAGAAAAGGAAGGACTGATGAGAATGAGGTCAGACATGCTCATACAACAACAGGTAATGGAAAATGAAGTCAACCAAAAGCTGGTGATGGAAAAACAAGATCTTGAAAAACACAAGATGGAAATGAAGAAAGAGAAAGAAGAGCTTGAGCAGCTCAGAGAGATGATCAACCAAGACAAATTGGGCCTGGATTTGATGAGGTCAGACCCCCAGAAACAAATGGACATTTCACAACAAGAAAAACAAGACATGAAGGAAGATACAGAAAAGCTTGAAATGACAAAGACTGAGCAGCAACACGAGAAAGAAAAAACTGATGACGTCCTTGATGTAATTACCAGAAAGAAAAGAGACTTTAAAGATGTAGCAATCCAAGTTCAAGAAGACAAAGAAGAGTTTTGCGATGTCTTGGACTTTACTGCTTTAAACCAAAGAGAATTAGACCTCAAGGATGAAGACATCAAAAGACAGGCACAAGACTTGCAAAAGAGCCGTGACGCCATACTGGCAGACAGAGAAGAGCTGGAACTTTTCAGGAAGGATCTCCACCAGAAGAAAGAAGACATTGACGCTACCTTGGAAGGTATCGATGGAGAGAAAGAATATCTCAAGCAAATTAAGGCTGACATTGATAGAGACAGAGAAATTCTTGGAGATGAAAAGGACAGACTGGAGATAGACTGGTCCAATCTGAGAATGAGAGAGGAGGAGCTCCTCACAAAAATGACAGCCATTGAAAATTTGAGGGCAAAACTCAAACAGCTGAATGATAGGTCACGTGAAGACATTAGAACAAAAATGGACAGATTGCAACAGAAAAATGAAGCCATAGACACACTCTGCATTACATTGAAGGAAAATCATGTTCAACTTGATGAGGAGAAAGAAAAGATGGACGCTTATGTTGAGATGATTGAGAGAGAAAAGGAAGGACTGATGAGAATGAGGTCAGACATGCTCATACAACAACAGGTAATGGAAAATGAAGTCAACCAAAAGCTGGTGATGGAAAAACAAGATCTTGAAAAACACAAGATGGAAATGAAGAAACAGAAAGAAGAGCTTGAGCAGCTCAGAGAGATGATCAACCAAGACAAATTGGGCCTGGATTTGATGAGGTCAGACCCCCAGAAACAAATGGACATTTCACAACAAGAAAAACAAGACATGAAGGAAGATACAGAAAAGCTTGAAATGACAAAGACTGAGCAGCAACACGAGAAAGAAAAAACTGATGACGTCCTTGATGTAATTACCAGAAAGAAAAGAGACTTTAAAGATGTAGCAATCCAAGTTCAAGAAGACAAAGAAGAGTTTTGCGATGTCTTGGACTTTACTGCTTTAAACCAAAGAGAATTAGACCTCAAGGATGAAGACATCAAAAGACAGGCACAAGACTTGCAAAAGAGCCGTGACGCCATACTGGCAGACAGAGAAGAGCTGGAACTTTTCAGGAAGGATCTCCACCAGAAAAAAGAAGACATTGAAGCTACCTTGGAAAGTATCAATGGAGAGAAAGAATATCTCAAGCAAATTAAGGCTGACATTGATAGAGACAGAGAAATGCTTGGAGATGAAAAGGACAGACTGGAGATAGACTGGTCCGACCTGAGAATGAGAGAGGAGGAGCTCCTCACAAAAATGACAGCCATTGAAAATTTGAGGGCAAAACTCAAACAGCTGAATGATAGGTCACGTGAAGACATTAGAACAAAAATGGACAGATTGCAACAGAAAAATGAAGCCATAGAAAAACTCTGCACTACACTGACGGAAAAGCATGTTCAACTTGATGAGGAGAAAGAAAAGATGGATGTTTATGTTGAGATGATTGAGAGAGAAAAGGAAGGACTGATGAGAATGAGGTCAGACATGCTCATACAACAACAGGTAATGGAAAATGAAGTCAACCAAAAGCTGGTGATGGAAAAACAAGATCTTGAAAAACACAAGATGGAAATGAAGAAAGAGAAAGAAGAGCTTGAGCAGCTCAGAGAGATGATCAACCAAGACAAATTGGGCCTGGATTTGATGAGGTCGGACACCCAGAAACAAATGGACATCTTACAACAAGAAAAACAAGAAATGAAGGAAGATAAAGAGAAGCTTGAGTTGACAAAGACTGAGCTACAACACAAGAAAGAAAACATTGATAGCAGCCTAGACGAAATGAACAGAGAGAAAAATAACATTAAAGACTTGGCAAACCAAGTTCAGAAGGAAAAAGAAGAACTTGACAATGTCATCACCATTAGTGCTATGAAACAAAAAGAATTAGACCTCAAGGATGAAGACATCAAAAGACAGGCACAAGACTTGCAAAAGAGCCGTGACACCATACTGGCAGACAGAGAAGAGCTGGAACTTTTCAGGAAGGATCTCCACCAGAAAAAAGAAGACATTGAAGCTACCTTGGAAAGTATCAATGGAGAGAAAGAATATCTCAAGCAAATTAAGGCTGACATTGATAGAGACAGAGAAATGCTTGGAGATGAAAAGGACAGACTGGAGATAGACTGGTCCGACCTGAGAATGAGAGAGGAGGAGCTCCTCACAAAAATGACAGCCATTGAAAATTTGAGGGCAAAACTCAAACAGCTGAATGATAGGTCACGTGAAGACATTAGAACAAAAATGGACAGATTACAACAGAAAAATGAAGCCATAGAAAAACTCTGCACTACACTGAAGGAAAAGCATGTTCAACTTGATGAGGAGAAAGAAAAGATGGATGCTTTTGTTGAAATGATTGGGAGAGAAAAGGAAGGACTGATGAGAATGAGGTCAGACATGCTCATACAACAACAGGTAATGGAAAATGAAGTCAACCAAAAGCTGGTGATTGAAAAACAAGATCTTGAAAAACACAAGATGGAAATGAAGAAAGAGAAAGAAGAGCTTGAGCAGCTCAGAGAGATGATCAACCAAGACAAATTGGGCCTGGATTTGATGAGGTCGGACACCCAGAAACAAATGGACATCTTACAACAAGAAAAACAAGACATGAAAGAAGATACAGAAAAGCTTGAAATGACAAAGACTGAGCTAGCAACACAAGAAAGAAAACATTGATAGCAGCCTAGACGAATGACCAGAGAGAAAAATAACATTAAAGACTTGGCAACCAAGTTCAAGAAGGACAAAGAAGAGTTTCGCAATGTCATGCACCATTAGTGCTATGAAACCAAAAGAATTAGACCTCAAGGATGAAGACATCAAAAGACAGGCACAAGACTTGCAAAAGAGCCGTGACACCATACTGGCAGACAGAGAAGAGCTGGAACTTTTCAGGAAGGATCTCCACCAGAAAAAAGAAGACATTGAAGCTACCTTGGAAAGTATCAATGGACAGAAAGAATATCTCAAGCAAATTAAGGCTGACATTGATAGAGACAGAGAAATTCTTGGAGATGAAAAGGACAGACTGGAGATAGACTGGTCCGACCTGAGAATGAGAGAGGAGGAGCTCCTCACAAAAATGACAGCCATTGAAAATTTGAGGGCAAAACTCAAACAGCTGAATGATAGGTCACGTGAAGACATTAGAACAAAAATGGACAGATTGCAACAGAAAAATGAAGCCATAGAAAAACTCTGCAGTACACTGAAGAAAAGCATGTTCAACTTGATGAGGAGAAAGAAAAGATGGATGCTTATGTTGAGATGATTGAGAGAGAAAAGGAAGGACTGATAAGAATGAGGTCAGACATGCTCATACAACAACAAGTAATGGAAAATGAAGTCAACCAAAAGCTGGTGATGGAAAAACAAGATCTTGAAAAACACAAGATGGAAATGAAGAAAGAGAAAGAAGAGCTTGAGCAGCTCAGAGAGATGATCAACCAAGACAAATTGGGCCTGGATTGATGAGGTCGGACACCCAGAAACAAATGGACATCTTACAACAAGAAAAACAAGAAATGAAGGAAGATAAAGAGAAGCTTGAGTTGACAAAGACTGAGCTACAACACAAGAAAGAAAACATTGATAGCAGCCTAGACGAAATGAACAGAGAGAAAATAACATTAAAGACTTGGCAAACCAAGTTCAGAAGGAAAAAGAAGAACTTGACAATGTCATCACCATTAGTGCTATGAAACAAAAAGAATTAGACCTCAAGGATGAAGACATCAAAAGACAGGCACAAGACTTGCAAAAGAGCCGTGACACCATGCTGGCAGAAAGAGAAGAGCTGGAACTTTTCAGGAAGGATCTCCACCAGAAGAAAGAAGACATTGAAGCTACCTTGGAAGGTATCGATGGAGAGAAAGAATATCTCAAGCAAATTAAAGCTGACATTGATAGAGACAGAGAAATGCTTGGAGATGAAAAGGACAGACTGGAGATAGACTGGTCCAACCTGAGAATGAGAGAGGAGGAGCTCTTCACAAAACTGACAGCCACTGAAAATTTGAGGGCAAAACTCAAACAGCTGAATGATAGGTCACGTGAAGACATTAGAACAAAAATGGACAGATTGCAACAGAAAAATGAAGCCATAGAAAAACTCTGCACTACACTGAAGGAAAAGCATGTGCAACTTGATGAGGAGAAAGAAAAGATGGATGCTTATGTTGAAATGATTGGGAGAGAAAAGGAAAGACTGATGAGAATGAGGTCAAATATGCGCATACAACATCAAGTAACGGAGAATGAAGTGAACAAAAAGCTGTTGATGGAAAAACATAAGGACGACCTAGGAATTAAAAGACAAGATACACGAAAAATCCAAGATGATCTACAACTGCAACAAAATGATTTTGGTCTTGTCATTGGTAAGACAAAGAGAGAGGAAGGGAGAGGTGTTGAGGAAATGGTTCTCCAAACTAAGAAAAAGATAGATGAATTTGAGCCTGAACCTGTTATGAAAACAGTAGATGACCAGAGCACTGAAATGAAGGCAAGAAAACAAACACAAATTAAAAATGTAGTTGAACTTTTACAGAATTTAAAGACAAAGAAGGAAGACATTGACCAGAAGACGCTTCAGTTAGAAACACAAATAACCAAAGATAAGATTGAGGAAAAAGACAACATGTTGAGACCTACTGAGCTTGAAACAGGGGACATTTACACACACAGACTGGAAAAAGATTCTCCACAATACACTGACAAAGATCTTGAACAAATGGCAATACCAGGCCAGGATGATTTCACAGAGGATGACATCTCAGAAATAGATCACTTAAGAAAGATCTGGAAAGAGACTAAAACAGAGCGGAAGGAGATTGATCAAATTAAGCGCAGAGGTCATGAGATGAAGAAGAACCTGGAAAAAAGACTCAAGTTGATCAACGATTTTGTTAGGAAAACTTGGGTACAAAGAGATAAAGAGCCATTACAAAAGATGGATGTTGTGCTGGAGCAAGGACATCTTACCCATGAAAGTCACCGGGAGACAGACCGAAAGATGCTACATGACAAATACAGAGAGCTCGAGCTACTTAAGGTACAGATGCTCAGACAGATTGAAAAACTAAATTTCAAAGAAAAAGTTGCAACTACTGAGAAAGCCATGCAAACACTCGAAGTGGATGTAACCACACAGGGAGTGATACTGCAGCTGACAGAGGAACAAACTGACAGGACGGCCAAAAAGTCTCAAGTGACTTGTCAAGAACAAGGAGAACAAGCTGAGGAGCAGAAGATCCAAGAAAGTGCCGCAGCTTCAGGCAGATCCACTGGACTGGCATTACTGCGACATTACTGCTATCGCTGCTGCTGCCCATGCTGCGACTGCTGTGGACAAGTGTGCAATGAAGAGGCATAAATTATTTAATTTTTGTGAGAAACTTCAATATGCCTAAATGTGAAGTACATGCTAACAATACAGTGTTTTGCTAAGATACACTTAATCATGCTATCCATCTGTAATCCTAACTGCCATATACTATTGTTTAGACACTCCCTACTGCTGAGCTGTATGGCAGTTGTTGTTGTTTTTTGTTTGTTTGTTTGTTTGTTTTTTTTTGTTTTGTTTTGTTTTACCATCAAGTATCTACAAACAACAGTAATACTCAAATGAAAAATGTCTAAGCACATCTTTGAAGACTAGATTGAAAAGTCTGTTGTGTGTTTAAGACATTTAGGACAACAGTGCTGTGTGTGTGTTTTTTTTTTTTTTTTTTTTTTTTTTTTTGCATATGTATTTAAATGCAGAATAATAATTTTCTTCATCACCATACATCAGCATATTACAGTTTTGCAAAGGCATAATCTTATGCACGAGCATCATTTCAGAATTTTTCAGTTGTCTGTCCCAGTTTTTGTAATACCATGTCAGAATCACAAGTATTGTTTTCATATAAACTTCTCAGTTTACTCTGAACTCCATTTGAATATAATGTTTCATATACATCATCACAGAAGTTAGTTATTTAACATATTGGGAATGCAATACGCTATGTTTGCTATTCTTGCCAAAAAAAAAATGCACTACTATATAATAACATAAATATCAAATGATACAACATCAGCTGAAGTTGCTTTAACAGAAGTAGTAGTAAATAGAAGCTTGAGTTTTATTCATGTTAATGTAAAGCTAAGCTGAAACATTTCAGATCATTTTGGAGCAAGACAGGCACAAAAATCTTTTGGGGGCCATCTGGAGGAGTTTTTGTGGAAGAGGAGCCCAAAGTACTTGTATGCTCATTATTGCAATACACTTACATATACATATGTGTGAAAGCGTGTAAAGCTTCAAGTAAAGCATGTTTTTCTAAATAAAAACAATCATATTATATACAATGCTTTTCATGGTGGTGTCTTAATTTATCTGTTTTGGCAAATGAAATCACTCCACATAATGAACTTGCAGGTGACTGAAAAGCTACTATTATTTAATTTCACAAATCCATTGTAATATATCTTTTGGCAAAGCAGAGTGAAGCATATTATTTGTTACTATGACTCCTGAGTGGAATCCAGGGCCCCCTGGGTGTCCTTGACAGGGTTCGAGGGGATCCCCAGCACAAATGAGGAATAGTTTTCACTGTTATCCTCACAAGTGAAAAATGCAGAAGAATGTCCATTTAACCATTTGTTTCATGCTCACTATTTTTATTACTTCAGCTATAGAATAGACAGTTGCCAAATACTATTAACTAATGTTTTATGCCAGATGAATATCACACAACAAACATAGAAAAGATGTGTGTTACACTTCTTTGTTGCTGGGCATACGATACATACAACCTGTGTTACAGTATCAAGATGTCAGTGATGGTATTACTTTAAAGGCTGATCACATAAATAGCTGCCAAACGTGTCAGAGTGGCATGGGGGCATGTATTTTTACTTTAAAACATCAGTCCTATTTCAAGCCACATTTATAGAAGAGGAACATATACATGCAGTGGTGAGGAACTCAAATCTCCGGCTTGACTAAAAGTAAATAGTAATACCATAATAGAAAAGTACTCTTTTAAAGTTAAAGTACATTTATATGAATATTAGCAGTAAAATGACCTTTATTATCAAAAGCCAAATTAGTCCTATTCAAGAGAGGTCCCTCATGCAATCACATGGTCCAGGTGGCACTAGGCATACCTACTGAATACACTGTTGGGTTAGGGTTAGGGTTAGGGTTAGTTTATGAAGTTACCAAATGTTTTGAATGTTAAAGCATATTCTGCAAAGTAAGTACCAATTACAGTTATCATATAAGTGTAGTGGAGTACAAAGTACAATGACTTACTTCCCTCTGAAATGTACATAATTGCTAAGTCTGAAAAAATAGAATTTCTTAGGTAAAGTACCTGTACCTCAAAACTACATAAGTACAGCATTGGAGTAAATGTACTATACATTATTCTCTACCTCTGCATGTTATAAAGTTTCCCATACAGATGCAGGTAACCAAGATAATCATGAAATGGTTCGTTTTCATCACCTGGTGAGACTGTCTTCATATCCCCACGAATGATGACCTTTTCCCCAGATGTTGCAAAGTGACGTCTCTGCTCCACTTGTGGATGACGCTCCTGGTACATCCCAGCATGCCTCTGAAATGAAAAACGTACAGCGAGGCATAACACTGACAAGGAAAAGTTGTTGTGGCTGCTCAGCTAGTTGCTATAAGTACTAAGTAATCGACATATTAATTTAATAATTTAGATTAATCAATTAATTTAATTAATTTAGTTTTCCAACAGGGGCACATTTAAAATGTTCAGGCTCATTTCTTGAAAGACTAGCGATAGGCACACAGTTGATCCACCTCCTACAAAAGTCAGTTGGATTTCACATCACACCACCTTTGGAACCACCTTTGGACCGCCACTGCTCTTGACTTGATTCCTCAAGAAAACAGGACCCTAAACAGCACAGAAAATGGAAGAAAAATTAATTTACAATCTCTTTTGATATAAAGACGGCCACAGAGTCAAAAGGATTACAAGAGTGGGGGAAAAATTCATCATCCTCATCAAGCTGTAGGTGTGGCCTTTTCTTTTTAGGAAGTACATTTATTTCTACTGATAGAGACAATGATTAACTTCAGAATTTGAAATGGTAATTTACACTATATTACCAAAAGTATTCGCTCACCCATTCAAATGATCAGAATCAGGTGTCCTAATCACTTGGCCTGGCCACAGGTGTATAAAATCAAGCACTCAGGCATGCAGACTGTGAAACAAGACATTTGTGAAAGAATGGGCCGCTCTCAGGAGCTCAGTGAATTCCAGCGTGGAACTGTCATAGGATGCCACCTGTGCAACAAATCCAGTCGTGAAATTTCCTCGCTCCTAAATATTCCACAGTCAACTGTCAGCTCTATTATAACAAAATGGAAGCGTTTGGGAACAACAGCAACTCAGCCACGAAGTGGTAGGCCACGTAAAGTGACGGAGAGGGGTCAGCGGATGCTGAAGCGCATAGTGCAAAGAGGTCGCCGACTTTCTGCACAGTCAATTGCTACAGAGCTACAAACTTCATGTGACCTTCAGATTAGCCCAAGTACAGTACGCAGAGAGCTTCATGGAATGGGTTTCCATGGCCGAGCAGCTGCAGCCAAGCCACACATCACCAAGTGCAATGCAAAGCGTCGGATGCAATGGTGTAAAGCACGCCGCCACTGGCCTCTAGAGCAGTGGAGACGCGTTCTCTGGAGTGATGAATCACGCTTTTCCATCTGGCAATCTGATGGACGAGTCTGGGTTTGGAGGTTGCCAGGAGAACGGTACATTTCAGACTGCATTGTGCCGACTGTGAAATTTGGTGGAGGAGGAATTATGGTGTGGGGTTGTTTTTCAGGAGCTGGGCTTGGCCCCTTAGTTCCAGTGAAAGGAACTTTGAATGCTTCAGGATACCAAAACATTTTGGACAATTCCATGCGCCCAACCTTGTGGGAACAGTTTGGAGCGGGCCCCTTCCTCTTCCAACATGACTGTGCACCAGTGCACAAAGCAAGGTCCATAAAGACATGGATGACAGAGTCTGGTGTGGATGAACTTGACTGGCCTGCACAGAGTCCTGACCTGAACCCGATAGAACACCTTTGGGATGAATTAGAGCGGAGACTGAGAGCCAGGCCTTCTCGACCAACATCAGTGTGTGACCTCACCAATGCGCTTTTGGAAGAATGGTCAAAAATTCCTATAAACACTCTCCTCAACCTTGTGGACAGTCTTCCCAGAAGAGTTGAAGCTGTAATAGCTGCAAAAGGTGGACCGACATCATATTGAACTCTATGGGTTAGGAATGGGATGGCACTTCAGTTCATAGTATGAGTAAAGGCAGGTGAGCGAATACTTTTGGTAATATAGTGTATCATGGCATTGAGATTAATACAAGCCTAAATATCACTGTCATTATTACATTAGTGGTAATTATATAAGAATAAATTAGCCACCAGGACACTATTCACTTCTTCACCCTGCAAAAAAAAAAAAAAAAAAACCTAAACCTAACCTAAAGATCTCTGCATTAACCCAACAAGTTATGTATGAGAGCACAAGATGTTTTTTTTTTTTTTTTTTTTTTTTTTTAAAATATTGAGCTACCCTGACATGCTTCATAAATTCCAGCGGGGAAAATGATGTTTTCACCTGCTGGTCGGGTAATATAGTCAGCCAGATAGAGGAGGTAGATTTATCTTGCTCAAGAAACAATCAAGTCAAGAACTGGCATATTAAAAGTTATTTAAATAGTAATTACTAACCAATGAAACCAACCTGTATCTAACCAATTGTTCCCTGTCCACAGATCTATTAATTCACCAAACTTTATGTAAATATTTACTTAAATATTGAGATATCCTGTTAACACATACAGGCAAACTAACAAGTACCAAAAATATACTCTTTTGCCATTTGTAACGTAATTATTAGGATTTGTGGACTAAAGTTAGCTGAGAAATCTCGACTTCTTTGGGGAGGAAGTCCTGGTCCCTGGTTATTATTAATTACCATAAATAGCCACATATAAAACACAGGCCTTTATTTTCAATCTGAGCCAAAAAGACAAAAAGAAAATTTATTTCATATTTCTTGTATAAGCAGCCGGGCAATGACAGTCTACATGCTCGCTAGCTGCTGATGACAGTGTCTGTGTCCCAAAAACACGAACATACTACTACTACCTTCTGTATACTCATCAGTACTCACCTCCAAAGTATATTGTTTTGGCAGTTAGTATGACAGAAATTTTATATAATGTACCGTTTTTTTTTTGTTTTTTTTTTTTTAACTATTATATTTTTACTAACCGGAAATGACACAGTAGTCGGTGGCCTTCCTGGAGGTCTGCCAGCGTCAAGTTTTAAAAACAGCTAGCGAGCACGTTATAAAGTTATCAGGTTATATTTAAGTTGATTTTGGGTTTTTATGAACTTCTCATTTTACTGTTGCCCTCAAATAACTCCCTCTTTCCAAAGCACCGCATTTATGAAGTAATAATGTACAGAGCGTACAGTTGGAATTTTTTTCATAGGATGGCGAAGTCATGTTTTTACGTTTTGAGCGAATGTAAGTCAATAGGTCATGCCTTTGCCATCCTAGGAAAAAAATATGTGTTAGCCTCCAGTATGAATACATTGTTAGTGTTAGTGACGAACTGAATGTTTTATATCATTTTCCTCCAGGTTTCTATGGTTTAACTTCACTGATCAGCCATAAACCAGCCACAGTATTCACTATTGACCTGGCAATACATTTACCAGGCCTTCACACTGAGATGAGCTAAACTCTTTGAGAAATACTTTTCAAAACATTTCAGTTTCATTTCATTTCAGGTGGGTGCTAGGCAGTTGAAACAGCTCCTTTTGAGGAAAAATATCTTAGTTAATCCTTTGCAGTGTGTTTAATTAAAAGGCAGTTGGAGAGAAGTGTGTGAACTGTCTGCAGCCACAGATTACAGCTCTCTTCATCATGTGGAGGGCTGTGCAAGGAGTTTTTTTTTTTCTTCTTCTTCATCTTCTGTTCAACACCAGGAACAATACAATTGCCACCACCAAGTTTGCACCAGGTTTAAATAGTACATTAATAATTTAGATTAATATCAATATAAAGGAAATGTGGTGTAAAAACCCAAGGACTGTAATATGGCTATATTTCTTTTTTCCTTTTTTTTCAATTTGTGCAGTCCAGAAATATGTCTCTAAACAGCCTAAAGCCAATCAGACATTAAGTTTCCAGTCACCGGTGTGGCCCTAAACAATACCCTAAATAAAATGATGTGGGAGTTTATCATGCACCATGTTTTTAGGAATAATTTCCATGCAGAGACTCCCATTTCTTCATGTGGGTGTCAGGTGATTGACAGTAAGCCGGCAGTAACTTAATCTCAAAGGCAGCAGTCCTCCACAGTCACACCCAACCCGAGAGTCTGGTGTCGTCTCTGGTCCAATAATGAGAGCTCTCTGAATGCACACACTGATGAGAAAACACTCAGCTCAGGCACAGAGTAAGATGTCATGTTTGCTTTGATGGATTACTCGCCTTAGGCAGTTTTCAAGTTTGTGGCGGTGGTTTTTCACTCTCTTAAACAACGCACGGCAGCAGATGACTTCTTCTGAAGGAGCCCTGCTATCTCCAGCACGCTGACTGTACAGACGCTGCATAGACATTAATAAAGGAGACAGTGAGCACCCAAACAATTTGCATAAAAAAACAGTATTAACCTTTGATGACCAGCTAAGTGTGACGTGTAACTTCATGTGTTGTGTTGCAAACTAGGTCAGAAATAATTGGCTGTTATTGTTTTTTTTTTTTTTTTTTTTTTAGCATATTAAGACCACATCAGTCAGTTAAATCCACACTAAGCTTAGGCATCATCTCTGTCACACACTGCAGGACCACATCATCACTAGAGGGCGCAACCTGACTGTAAGATACTGAACAACTTAAATGTCAGCAGGACCGCCTTTCAGCCTGAAAATGTCAGCAATTCTTGCACATGAGATTAATGCCCCCACAACACAGCATTCAGCATAAAACCTCACGTTACTGAATGTTATTCTCAGCAAAAACACCAAAATGTCAAAAATTACCCATTACTGACTTGTGACTAGACTCTAGACTGATCAACTTCTGTGTTAATATACATATAAAGAGAGAAGGAAGAATAATAGTCATCCCTACCATGTAAGATCAGTCAGCTTTTTATGTAAATGGGAAACCAGGCGTGATTACATGTTATTTCAAGTTTCTTTCTGTCTCTTTTTATCTCTCTTGCCCCTGATAGGCCTCTGAGTACCTCTTCCTGACCCACACAAGACTCTCACAAAGTGGGAAAACACATGTACACACAGTGCATGCGGCAACATCTGTGTAATACATTATGGAACATGTTTAATGTCATGAATTTAGGAGGAAATGCTCAATGGGCCAAGTGTTTTTCTCTGAAGAATACTTCTATGATACCTGTCCCAAAACCAAGACTTAATTAAATGAGCTCATTCAGAGGAAACCAGCTACCTACAGCATTAAATGTCATTTCCAGTTTCCAGCACTGACGTTTCCTTTGTGTAGCTGACTGCAAGCTGCCTCAGACATTTGAAGCCCATCTGGCTGTAGAGAGGGGCTGGTGAGGCCGATGCCGCTCCAGATTTATTGCTTGCTGTGTTTGCAGAAACATTGCACTGCATTTTATGGAATTAACACAGGGTGTAAATCATTCTAGTTGAACTGATTGACAAATTGAATGCTGTATTTTGCATTTTCTGTGAGGTTCAGGCAAACATAATGTTAGGTAAGTGGCATTTTCACCTTGCTTTTGGATTTTGAGTTGTTGTCCTTTTGCAAGGCCTCCCCACAGAAAGATCTTTGCACTGCTTGCCAGGGTCATTTGGCCAGTGCAATACATAAAACAGTGATTATGGTTATGCTGACCGTCAGTAAGGCCATAGGAGTTTAAATATTTAGGGATCTTTTTTGACGGCACTTTAAGTTTCACCACTAACACAGAATCTGTCTTTAAAAAGCAATGCAGCACTTGTATCTAATCAGGAAACTGGATTCATATACGGAAGGACATTTTAGAGACATTTTTGAAAGAAGTCTTGTTGAAAGTTTTTAATATGTGGACATGGTATGGCCACCTGGGGTCTAGGAATACTAACAGACTATCCAGAACTGTAACCATGACCAGTAAAAATAATGAGAAAGAGCAGAGGCAATTGGGATGTATATATAAAATGCAGGTGAAACAAAAAGATGGAAATTTTGAGTCTGATTCTGTTCTTCCCATTTTTAAAGAATCATAAATCTGCCTCCGGGAAGATGCTGTAGAGCCGCTGCAGCAACCAAGAACATCTACAAAAAGTTTTTCATACCAAATGCAATAACTCTGCTAGACACGTAAACACCATTCACACTGGAACCGTGTCTGTTATTGTTGTCTGTAGTCAGCATGTTGTGTTTTTTTATCATTTCTAAATACAATGTGATTGTGTTTTTGACCAACTTGTGAAGCTGAATGCAAATTTCCACATCCATGAACAATAAAGGATTATCTTTGTCTTTAAAGTGTGCATCCCTTACTGGAGAACTGAGCAGATACAGTATGCAAATTTTTTTATGTTCTAGGATGGTGAAGGTATGATCCTACTGACTTGCAATCATTCCCCACAGTCTTTCCCTAATGGTAGCCTTTAACAACATCACTAGGTATAAATGACCACCCAAAATGTAAAAAAATGCCTTCGCCATCCCTGGGGGGAAAAATGGCATACAGTATGATGTGCAGTGGCTGTAGCCTAAAATAAAGTTAATAAAGGAACTGAGATAATTTGCATCTGTGTGTTGGTGTGATGCATGAGTGCTTATAGGCAGCTGTTAAAACTAATCAGAAATAAGGTCAACACGATATTATAAAAAGATTGGGCTTCTCTTGGCAGCTTGTCTCATCTGCATCTGCAAACTAGAAAACTTCACTGTTCAGCATCATCAAACATGTTACTAACCTTTACTTAATACGATCCCTCAAACGCTACGAACGGCAGTAGTTTAACCTAACTTTGATCGATGTCCATAGGAGCTGCACACTTAAATAATGAGTGCTGCTCTTAACATTTGCAATATTGATTTGTATGGGAAAGGCTCTTCTGCCCTATTGAAGTTGTGCCAGCCAGCCTCATACTACAAATACAGCATGTGCTTCCACTTAGGCCTGCTTCACACATTGTCCACTTATTGTGTCACATTTGCATGAGAAGCATCCAGGTGCAGTATCTTAAACTGCAGAGAGTTGATTGAAGTGACAGCCTTTAGACTCGACTGAACAAAAAAGGAGAAAAGAAGTCTAGGGCTTTAGGGTTAGGTTAAGTTTTCTTTGATTTGTCAGCATCAGCAGAGGAGTTCCTCTGGCCCCGGAAAAATGTCTTTATGTCAGCTAAAAGAGTTCACATCATCAAGCCAGACAACGTTGTAGCCTACGCTGCAGACAAGACAGTTTTGTTCTTTATGTCTCTTTTTCTTTGGCAGCTTAACTTTCCAAAGTTAACAGCCAAGGTGGAATTACAGTGGGAAGTTTTCTTGAGGCGCAAGTCAAATCAGAATCCAATCATCAAAGTTACCTGGATTTTCTTTCCCTCTATAATTTATTCGTAGTGTCAGGGTTTCTGTGTTTTATCTTTCTATGTCCACTCTTTCTGGAACATGATACTTAACCTGGCCCTGCGCCCCAACCAGAACGTGAAAAGACAGTTTTCCCCCCTGAATTTTAAAAAGTATATCTAAATGTAGCCCAGTATTAACATTAAAAAGCCATTATGTGTTCTTATGCATGATGTCTTCAGGGTGTGTCGAACAAGGCAGAGATCTTTGGGTTAACAACGAGATTGATGATTTTCCAGGTGAGGAATGGCTCTTGTCAGCGCTGCCTTCCAACCTTCTCTGTGCCTGAAACAAAGGAACGAGGATAAATTATGGGACAACTGAGAAGAGAGAAAGACCGCTGTGAGGATGACAGCAGAGTAAAGAGAGAGAACAATGGATGACTAAAGCAGAAATGGGGTATTGTCTGGGAAAGACAGAGGTACCATAATTCAAGGATTCAAGGATTCAAGGAACTTTATTGTCATACCAGCTCACATTTACACGTTAGTGGTACGAAATTAGGACTCAGGTCCTGGTATAAGCCTGAATAAATAAATAAAGCAAGGTAAAGAAAAAGGAGTGTAAATATAAAATATATAAGTATAAACAGTATATATAAGTATAAACAGTATTGTATAAATATAAACAGTATGTATAAACTATAAACAGTATATATAAGTATAAACAGTATTGTATAAATATAAACAGTATGTATAAACTATAAACAGCATATATAAATATAAACAATATGTATAAATATAAACAGTATGTATAAACTATAAACAGTGTACATAAGTAAATATAAACAGCCTATATAAATATAAACAGTATAAATATAATAAATATAAATAAATATAAACAGCCTGTATAAATATAAACAGTATATATATAATATAAACAGTGTATATGAATAGATATAGCAGCACATATAAATGGACCATGTGACAGAACCCGACACCTGGTACTGGGATTCAGGAACTGTCAGACTTGATACACAGGCAGTGTACTACAAGTGTACTACTACAAGATTAGCTTTTCTGGCACTTATACTCAACATAAAATATGTTTTCACTCCTGACACTTTGAATCTGATTATCTAAAGTCCAGGTGCACAAATAATGCAGCATGACGTGAATTTTTTGCAAATTATATTCCTCCAAAATTGGGCATTTCTATTTACAGTCTGTTTGCTGTTGCTGCTAAAGGCTGTGATTGGTCAGTTCACTCAGTATTACACTGCCACCTACTGGGGAAAAATGTGTCAGCAGGCAGTAGGTGAGATGTCAAGTCAATAAGACAAACAGTGCACAGACAGTGTAGACCAACTCTGTGTCAATTAAAGCTGCTGGACTCCATTTGCTGGACAGCTGAGGTATTCACCTTAAAATAATATGCAAGCTGAAGATAAGCCAGACGTGTAAAATAAATCAAATAAATTAAAAATCACTTTGGGTTCACTCAGCTGAGTCTGACAGGTTGTTAGAGCAGATGTAGTCGTGGCTCAGTGTGCTGTCTTTGCCTTATGAAGCAGTCATTTCCCTTATGTTCCTTGTTTCCCCTTTTTCTAATTTTGCTCTACTGAATACTCTGCTGAGCGTTTTCAGCGTATTTGATCATACTGTTATCATGATGCATATTTTTTATTAGACCAACAGCATGCAGGTGAGACTAGCTTTGATTTTAAAGGTTGCTCTATACATTATATAAGCAGAGGTGCAGGCAGAGCATTTCCTCACCTCTGCAGTCATTTATTGCCTCTACAGTGCTTTTGGTTTCCTTCACGGGCACACTTTTTTGTTCCATCACTTGATGAATCAACATTTCAACCAAGAGGCCTTTTTTCAAGATTTGATGTCACTGTCATAGTCAGAAACCTACCCACTGGTGTGTCATCGCTGCATCAGTCGTGTCTTCTATCTGCCTCAAATATTTGTTTTGTCTAAGAGCGGGCTAAATGTAATCTTGGTTCAGACAGTAATCTTGCGTTGCAGAGAGTGGTATGAATTTGACCTCATTTTTGATGTAGAATACAGATTAAACGGTATTTTGTTGTGTCTCTTCCCACTGTTTTTCACTTGCGTGGCATCACAACAGAGAAGTTTGTCAGACTCAAAGGCAGAAGCCAGGAGGAGAAGTATAGTGTGCCTTTTGAATTCAGTTCATGGTGAATAAATGCTCCAAAATTTTTTTTTTTTTTTTTGAAGAGCATGATGGCATATGCTTGGTAAACATGATGAATACTTGGAGATGGAATTCTACATCCTTACTAATCTAGTATATTTACTAAAATATTAAATACTAGCTCACATATAAGAGAGAATTAAACAAACACTTTAAAGATTCACATAAATGATAGATTCCCACTAAGTTCATGTTTGTATAAATACAGTATTATGAAGTAACTATACTATGTCAGCATTCGGACAAAGACGCCAGTACTCTTCTTACTTATTCTGCATGTGGTGGAAAGACAAAATGCATTATATAACTATAAATCGTTAATGTAGCCTTAGCTGCCTATTATTATTATTTCTGTCAGAAAGAGTAATGTTAAACTTTTTGCTGCCAGGTATTCAACAGCCCAAATGTTAATGAAATGATCAACACATAAAGGATCTTGTTCACAGGTAAGAGTGGTTTATTGTTTGAGGGTGTGTTTTGAGAGCATGAGAGAAAAGGTCTTGTGACAAAATTACATCCAGTTAGACAGCAATCATGATCAATGGCTCATAACTACGACCAGTCTATATCAATTACCCTGCTCTATAATAATAATAATAATAATAAAAAAACATTTTTAATCAAGCAAACTTATGTTGTACAAGCTAATGCATCACAGATCTGTATGCACTCACTATCACAAACGTGCACATACACGCACAAACATGCACACGCCAGACATTCAAGCATGACAGAGAGAGAGAGAGAGAAATAATGAAAATAAATCCAAAATAATCCACGGTTGTGCACTGCTGAAGACGATTGTACAACTCCTGGAGAAGTTTCTGTTTTTCAGTAGAAATTCATCGAGTAAAATGATTTCAATCAGCCGTCCTTTGAGTCAAACTTGAGTGTGCGACATCAGTAAAGACACTCCATGTTAGACAAAGTCCACAACAAAAGAACTGATTGCTGTAGGTCACGTATGGATGATTTCATTTAACACCTCTGTGCCAGGGGCTCCATAGCGCCATCCACAGGTTGTTAGATCTACCAGTCATCTAGGTGTGAAATACACCTGGTTTGCGGGTGAGAAAATGTGGGAGAACTGCATGCAGGTCCATCTGGAAATCGTCTGTATACAAATAATATCGAGATAAAGAACTGCCACCTTACCAAAAGAAAACTAAAAAACAAAAAAAGAAAAAAAAACAACAACTTGGAAAACCATTGTCATGGTGTGTTGTAGGTCCATTCAGTAAATTTCTTTAGTCTGACAGGAGAGATTTGATTTTAAAGTATGACACAATAAACTGTTTTTATATTCTCTATTACAAAATACTGAGTTATAGCATCTCATCTCAGTTTACCTGAACAAACAGTTGTTTTTTTGGCTTTGTTAGCTTGCTATCTAGTTAATTTACCAAAGCAACCAATGTTAACGTTAAGACGCTGCAACTAGCCACCACTAAGGTTGCTTTTCACTTGATGCATTAGCCAGTGTACAAAATGAGGACAAGTTAGTTGAGCTGATACTGAGATTTGCTGGCTAACAAGTTATTCGATGCAGCCTATCAGATTCATCAGCAACAAAAGGGTTAAGCATGACAATTAAAGTGTGTTAATTATATCCTGAGTTAAATTGCATCCTCAGAGCTGCAGTGTGTAGTTATCAGTCATTGTTGCCTGGGAGCTGAGGACCTCCAATTTGGCCATAAGTGGGCGGGCGGCATCACCCAAGCCCTAAACGTCACACACACTGAAAGCTTGTCAACGCCGATGCGAAATAATGTTATGTTGTCAAAGCTGTAACAAGCAGCAAATATTCAGCATAAGATAGAAGAAACCTTGGATTGTGGGGGTTTATACACAGAATGAAGCCGATTTAATTGGAGCAGGAGTTGGCTCATGCTTCAGGTGATCGAGTGTTTCTGTCACCACATCAGCTGATGCGTTTCAAAGTGATGCCGTCGTTCATGTGACACGCGGGACGTCCATCACCAAGAGCTTGTGCGGACACTTAAATATTAGCTACGCCGTATCAGCCCGCACTCAAAACTGTTCCTGTCACTGCCGGTGCTGCGAAACGTTTCCCCACAGAAGGCAAAGATGGAGAAAGGGACATGTTTTCAATTCTGAAATTGACAACTAAAAAAATTTAGGAAAATATATCTGTCATATTCAACTTTGAATCACCATAGGAAAAGTAAACAATCATCATATTATCCTTTCAACCAATTATATTAAATGTTATATTGAAATTTAAGATGATTCAAAATGAAAAACAAACACACAAAAACAAAAAAAAAAAAATCATGACATCCAGTATTGGTAGGTCCACTTTTTACCCTGCAGATCCGTGCTCGTTCACCTCCAGGAGCTAGAGTAGATACTTGTGGTGTGTGGAGCTCTCCGGGGACATAGTCAGATCAGTCAGGTCCTTTTCCATCCCTGGTGGTTTGTGTCCCGGCGCGGGAACGGGTCTGGGTAGAGGCGCTGACAGGGACGAGGCGAGGGGCTCCAACAGGCCATCGGGATGCTCTGTCGTCTCTGCTTCTGGAGAGGGGGCGAACAGCGGAGACGGTGGTGACGTCTCATCGTCTAAATTGCGTAAGGACACCAGGTTTTGCTGAGAACTGGTATGTGCCTCATTGTTTTTTCGGTTGCTGTCCCTCCCTTTATCCTCCTCATCTTTCCTCTTGCCCTGTTGGTGGTTGTTGCTGAGGGCCTCGAGCTGCTTCAAGTCTAGCTTGGGGTAGGAGCCTGACTCGCTCATGGCTTGGAGGAGTTTCTCGAGGCTGCTGGAGCCGTCGGTGGATCCCTGCTGGCTGGCCTGGGCCGCTTGGCACAGGAGCTGGGTGTGCTGACGCAGCTGGGCGATCTCCCTCTCGGTGGCGGCGTTCTGCTTCAGCAGCTCCTTGGCGCGTAGCGTGATGGCCAGCAGGCCCGACTGGTTCAGGATCTCCACCGTGTTCAGGAAACGGCGCTGGCGTGTCGGCGAAGACTCTGACTGGTAGTCCGGAAGGGAGCTGCCCACCGCCGCCTCGGGGGCCGGTCGGTAGCAGCTGTGTGCCACGGAGGAGGAGGAGGAGGGAGAGGAAGAGGAAGGGGACTCAGAGGAGAAAGGTGGGGAGGGCGTCTGGGAGCTGGAGACAGAAGGCGAGCTCACGCTGTCAGAGCAGGAGCTTTGGTGGCAGTGGTGGGATTTGGGCTGGGTGGTGGAGGAGGCAGCGTGTCCCTGCGGGTTAAGTAAAGAGTTATGGCCGCCCTTGACGTTATACTGGGAATGGCCTCTGCCTTCTTTCTGGTGGTGCTGCTGCTGGAGCTTCAAAGGATGGCTGGTGGTCGACACAGCCTCCCTCTTCCCCTCCTCAGTGCACACCCTCTTGCTCTGGCTATGGCCCTCATTACCACTCTCCTTAGCCCCTCCTACTGCAGCGGCGCCCTTGCCCTCATGGCTCTCCTTCCTGGGGTGAGGAGCGATGCGGGGGTACGAATTGAGGATTGGGAGATACGAAATCTTGCTGCTGTGGTTCTTGTTGGTGCGACTGCCTCCTTTCTTCATTTGGCCCTGTGGTTTAGCTACACTGGAGGATGGGGTCGGGGTGGAGGAAGAGGGGGCGGGTATTGCTGGCTGTTGGATCAGCAAGAGTTGGGTGGGCGCCTTAGCACCCGTAAGGCTGTGCCAACCTCCCCCCCATGCCAGGGGGCCATGCAGAAGCTGCTCCGGTCTGGACTGTACCATCAGGAGGTTGTGATCGGGTCGGGGGGGTGGTGGTGGTGGTGGTGGTGGTTGTGAGCAGCGATTGAAGACCAATGTAAGACACAGAGCAAAAGATGGGTAGGAGGTTAAAGTCACAAAGAGATAAGCAGAAGTAAACAGGGACACAAATAACTGAGACCATACAAATGAGGATTTTTTTGTTCTAAGTAGTTCAGTGATTTAGTAATTTAGTAAATATCATATAGATAGTCTGCCAAATGAGGATAAACTTACGGTTGCCTGTACCACTGTGCCACATTTTCAACACTACAAGGTCGTACAACTACAAAGTTCAGTGAAAACTGGAGCAAAGAGTTGAATTAAAAATGCACTGCAATGTTATGTCGCATTATAAATCATGTGAAAATGGGATGTGAGTATGAGATTCCCATTCGGATTTTTGCTATTTAAGCTTTGACCAAATACATAAAGTGTATAAAATGAAACTCATGGTAATATTTTGGCCACAATGGTTCGGCTATATGTTGGAAAGGAAGTCACAGCTCATGCTAATGAATATAAAACGTGTGGCAGCCAACCAAACGCAATGTTGCTTTTTTCTTAACACTTAAATTATGCTTTGAGTAGAAGATGGCTTGGCCGAATAAGCTAATGAAAATAAAAATACTGACATCTAATCATCAATGATTATTGTTCTAATGAGGATTAAACCACACTGTAAAAAGTCAAAATCTTACCAAGAAACAAGAAACAAATTTTGCCAATGGAACAAGCAAATTTTTACTTGTTCACTTGTGTCACAAGTAAAAATTTTCTTGTTCCATTGGCAAAATTTGTTTCTTGTTTCAAGCTAATTTTCACTTGTTTCAAGTAGATTTTCACTTGAAACAAGTGAAAATTGTCTAAAGACAAGTTATTTCTGAGCTGATCATGTCTTATTTTAAGTGTAATGAGATATTTTGACTAGAAATAAGACATTTTTGACTTGAAATAAGACAAATAATCTTGGTAAGATTTTGACTTTTTGCAGTGCAAGATGATAATTTATGAACATACACACAATGAGCAAATAATAGCGAGTGAGTGCATTTCAATAAAGTGTTGCCCATTTCGTTGCCTTTACTTTTGTTTGCGTGCATTGCTGCATCTCTGTGTACCAATTCAACAAAATCAAACGCATGAAAAAGCACACTGTTATCTGTAACTGAACAGCTCACCGGCTTGACCACCAGGTTTTCGATGACGTAGATGGGCGTGAGCTCCTCGTAAGGTGGCATGTTGCGGCCGCCGGCATTATGACCGCCTCGGATGTCCGAGCTTTTGCTGCTCTGCCTGTGAGGTTCGCTCACACTGCTGCGCTGGTCGTCCACATCAGTCTGCACTGTGTCCGAGCCAGCCTCTGAGGAGGAGGATGACGAGGAGGAGGAGGGTGGTGAAGAGATTGATGGGAGTACGGAGACAAACAGAAACATTAAATGTAGGAGCAAAGTGTACACAGGGAGGAAAAGATGAATTAAATGTGGAAAAGAGGGAGAAAAGGAGATAGGGAAAACGAAAAGCATGCCGAGTCATGTGTATGTGTAAGTGTTAGATCAATACATCAGTTTGCTGATATATCAGGCTGAAATTGGCCTTTGATCAGTTTTAAATATTGGATATCAGCTGGTCATGTTGTCTGCTCTCATTATGACCACAGTTACATAAACAGCCTAGAAAACATGCAATGAGATTTGATTTTCTGTTTCAATGTTTTGTTAACTACTCTTTTGAAGATAACTAATCTATCCTTGAGTTTCCTTCTTGGTGATGAGGTGTGATGAGTCACCTAAAAGAATTTCAGTAGCCCGGCTTTCACTCGCGAGAGGTTTGTGTCTTATGGTGGTATAAATGTGCTTTCAGAAGCTTTTCCACTGCGACAAGAACAGAAAGAAGGAAACAGAATATTTCCATCTTTGCTGGGAATTTAAAGACACTGAATGTCGGCTTAAAAACATCAGCTACTGGCAGCCTCGATATGAAAACACTGATGTCAGTGTTGGCTGCTGAAATCCCTCTGAAACTGGGCCGGACCCTCATGTGTGGGCGTCTGGTGTGGCGACTGCCATTTCCATCAACAAAGAGCAGAAAATCATTTGTAGTGTATGGAAATAGAGAGGATGTAACATGTGAGGTGCTCATTCACTCGGCTCACATCTGCTCACCTGAGTACCCTGAGTCTTTTTCTGAGTCCTTCTCTGAGTCACAGCGCGACAGCCTGTTGCTCATGTCACCCATCCCAGACTGGCCCCTGTGGGTGCCACCCTGAGAGGCCCGCAGGGTGGCGCTGTTGCTTTTATCCTTGGCATTCTTTGAGGTGCTATGGGCGCCACACTCTCCAAAATGCCGCTGTTCCTTTGGCATTCCAGACCTTGGGAAGAGAAAGCGCTCGGGTAAACAGCAACACTGGAAATCAGAGGTTGGTAGGTTTCATGTTTCTCTGCCAGGCTGTGGCGAAGCTTGACCGTGATTTGCAAAATCTGTTATGAAACCTTTTGAGTGTGACTGAAATGACTCTCACAGGTGAGACACTGAGGAAGTCATGTGCTTGCTCATCCCATGACCTTGTTCACACATCTCCACCTGTAGCTCTGATTTAAGATTGAACTGTGTGTGTGTGTGTGTGTGTGTGTGTGTGTGTGTCAGGGGACAATGACTCGAGCAGCAAGCCTTGCTTCTCAGATATAATGTTACTGTCAAATGGAGCATTGTGGGCCAAACAGCTGCACAGTGACATCATGATAGTTGCTGGGAGGGGAAATTTGGTTCCCTAAGCCGGAGGTCTACAATGAGCTGACTTGGCCCATCAAATGAACAATTTAACAGCAAAAGTCCTACATTATAATACCACTGACAGTAGAGAAATTGCCCATGCATCATCCATTAAAGGCCTTGAAAATGTGTTGGAAAGGCAACCACTTTTCCTTCAGGGAAGTGATTTTGCTCCCCTCAAGCCTCGTAGCAGTAAATCCTGCAGCAACTCCATCATGATGTAATAATTTGTTAAAATGCAATGTAAGGGCCACCTGAACTGCCTAACGCTCCGCCATTATCACCATGCTTTCCATCCATTTTCTATAATCTCTTTCTCCTCATCAGGGTTGCAGAGGACTAGAGCCTATCCCAGCATGCACTGGGCAGAAGGCAGAGCCATTCCAAAGAGGATAAAGGTTGGAACAAGAGGTGTAGCTCAGGTCAAATGGACGAGAGGCGACGTCCTCGACAAGTTAGCTGCTGTCCACGGTGGACCTCGTGTAGGAAGGTAATGTCAGCCACTGATACTGTGAGCGGAACAGTAACAATAAGACGAATTGTTACACACATGTTGTGCATTGTTATTATGACGAGAAAATCCATCCCTTTCATACACGGTGGAGAAGACGGCTCTGCACCAAAACATTTACGAACTCAAATCACAGGCCTTCGTTCTCAAATCGCACCCAGATGTTAAAAACTGTCATTTGAAAAGATGGTGTCATCTACAGGATGACACCATCTTTTCAAATGACAGTTTTTGTTGCTGCAAGCAGGCATTATTATTATTATAAACAAAGAGGAGTCATGTACTTTTATTGGTAGAAGAAAAAATATGTTCAAACTGGAGTGACCGATGCTGATTCTGATATTAGGGAGTAAAAAAAATTGGTAATTGATATGGACCCAAATATTTGACTATTTGAAAACCAAATGCCAATGAACAAATATCCAATTTGGGGATTCAGATTTTTCTTTTTTTTTTTTTGATAAATGTAGGCTATCAACAAAGGCAAACTGCAAAATACACTTTGTGTATGGTACCACATTCTTGTACTATATACAAGCACGCCTAAAACAGTGCAGTGCAGATCACCAGGCGTATCTTCCTTTTTCCAGACTACGTGCTGAGCAAAACTCAGGAGAGGCTGATTGAGGATTGAGGGCCAGTAGTTTTCAGTATTAGCTGAGGACAGACACACAGACACACACACACACACACACACACTGGTCCAAATACAGGATCTCCTCTAGGCTGCCATCTAGTTCAAGCCAATTAAGGTTCAGCGCACGAGAGTCCTTATTCTTTCTAGATATGCTGATGGAGGTGCCCTGCAATTCAGCCGTCTCTGTTTCTTCAGGTCTCTGGCCATTCCATCACAGGGCTAAAACACACACACACACAATCACACACACACTTACAATCACACCTCATAGACAGATCCATCAGTTCACCTGAGTTGCATGGGTTTGGACTGGGGGAGGAAACAGGAGCGCAAACATGAAAATTCAAACCCAGGACCTTATTGCTGTGAGGCAAAAACACGAACCACTTTAGCCACCCTGCTGCCCTCACCATGACATGTCAAACACGAGTCGTTATCTTATTTAAATTAAAACCAATTTCAGGCATGAATCAGCAAACATTACCTGGTGGTGTTAATATGAACTCTGTATCTTAAAGTGTGCAGTTCGAGTAGTCCCAAGAAAACCAGTTTGTCCTCACTGTCAAGCTTTGGCTTACTGTGTTCACAATAAAGTGCCTATAGACACACACACACACACACACACACTCACACCAACATCATGATATCATATCCTGCATGCCCTGTATCATGGTGGAAGGCCAGAAAAATCTGTTATTGTAATAAATTCCTAGATAATGTAGTCATCACAGTGCCACATATAGTATTGCATTATGGCATTAACTGCTTATTATTTCTTACTAAGTTGCATTAAATCCTTTATTATTCAAGGATTCTAAAATAATTGAAATCACAAAAAAGAACCATTAAATCAGCCATCAAATTACATGTTTATTTGTCATTTGAGTCCCTCGCCAATTTTGATCCTGTTGTTTTAAATGATGACATTATAATATTATGGTGGCTTCGCTCAGTGAACGTTTTACATCTAATAACAGACCTTAAGAGGTAACAAGTGCTGTAACATGATGTTAGTGCATTATCCAGCAAATTGTCACTGGTACCAGATGCAGACGTTACTCCCCATTTGTTGTATGAACACTAACACTAAAACAGTTTTGTCTTTTTGAAACCCAGAGCTTGTACTTTGTTACCAGTTGAACCACGCAGGTCACTATCGAAACTTTTAGAAACAATTTTAGTATAATAAAGTGAACCTTGGTGACGGGTGAAGGTACAGGTGGAAAAACTGGACAAGTGTCTGCAAGTATTTCTCAAAAATACAGTGCTGAAGACTTTCACGGTGCTCTCAAAATAAATGCAGTGAGCACCATGACGTGCATTCTCAGGTATAACCAGTTCCATGGGATGCTGTTTATGGGGAGTTATTCACAAACAAGTTAATTTCCAGTCAGACATGATGGTACATGGAACGCAAGTAAACTGGGTAACTTGTATCCTGAGGCTGTACAAATAACTGGTTGAACATGTTTGACTGGGCATGTGAGTCACTCTGAGGACAAAATAATAAAAAAGGGCGATACCACGATAATAAAATGTTGAGTTATGATGAGGTAGGTCATTTCATACGCTTATGAAAAAGAGCATTTAACAAACATTTAGTGCAGTACTATTGGGTGCCACAGATACATTATACTAGTCTATACTAGTATTTTGATATAGTCCTAGTCCTGCAAAAACACTACAGGCATATGAAGTGGATTTTTGTTAGAGTGAACGGTTGAATGCTTTAACACCAGCAATTATGTGAATAAGAGACACCCAAAACATGAGCTTGTACAGTGTGAAGCTGATGTAACCTGCTGAAATGGAACGGACAGCGGGCTGGAAGGACACCCTGCCCGCCCAGACTCCCATTCATCAGTGCGGCGTGGAGTAAGGCAGGCTGTGCCATGTGTTTTCCTTAAGCCTCCTGTGTAAACACCTCAGCGTGCACATGCGGATGAGGCGGCAGCAGGAATCTGATAAGATGGTCTGTGGCAGGACTATCGGGTCCCACCCCCAACACTATTATGTAATAGCCCCAGCCTGCTGCCACTGTTCGGCGGAAATAATAAGCCTGGTGTAAGTGCACAAAGCGGCTCCCCAGACAGTGTACAGCACACCGCTCGGATGACATAATAAGGCATGTAGGCCAGGATGTACCAGTTTGTCTTAGCCTGTGACACAAGTTTTAACATCATGGATGAGGCAAAACTGATCATTCCCCATGCAGGACATATTTATATGAATATAATAAACGTTAAATATTATGTCTACAATAAAACACACCACAACATAATAGTAGAGCTTCTGCAGATGGACTTTTGCATGACAGATTATAGTGTTGACAAGTTGAAAAGTTGAATCACAAGCAAACTCAGTGTTAAATTGTTTTACTTACTTGTCTTGTGATTTTATCCAGTGAATCTAAAAGAGCTCACTTTTGGCAGCAGGGAAACACAGCATCTTCAGGTCCTGGGAGGCAACAGCTCTCCTCCACTTCTGAGTTTTAGGGTCCCATGATCCTTGAGGAAAAAAAAAAAAAGATGTATATTCCCCTCTGGGTTGAGGAATCTTTAGAAAGAAGGAAAAAGAACAAAGGGAATTAAAGTTTTGGCTGTCACTGGCTGGATAAGTAGACACATGTTGAGGGTATTGTTCCTCTAGCTGTCCTTGTCTCGGCAGCACGTCCAGTCCCACGTACTGAAAGCATCCATGATGTTCATTCGCATAGCCACGCCCCCTCATGGGAATATTAATGAGTGTCCCCGTCGCTTTGAACCGGGCAGCAGCAACGTAACAGCCACGGTCTGGCCAATCCCGTGCCGAGACACGTGTGGAGGCGGTGACGTGGGACAGTCCACGTGAGGGGTACAGTTAGTACTATGGTGGTGCCTTCAATTGCTGCCGGAAATACGGACACTGTCAGTGGGGCAAATTTTCATTCTCTTGGACATCACGTACAAGAGGTTTATAAACAGCTCAAGATAAAACAAAATATCCATTTTCAGTAAAATATTACGACCTCTACTACTACTACTACTATTACTACTACTACTACTACTACTACTACTACTACTATTACTACTACTACTACTAATAATAAATAAGTGGTGTGCAATATAAACACAAAATTACCCAAATTGCCATAATGTGCAGACAGCATGGAAGCTGAATAAAAACCGGTGGTAGAAAAGGGTGGGATTTCATTATCACACACCATTGGCTGGGTACTATAATAAATATTATATTGTTATCATGATATAAAACTAGATATTTTCTGTTTTTTTGGATGTTCAAATATCATGATATGCCATAATTGTTGTCTTCTCTGGTTTTAAATGCTGCTTTACAGTAAATAAATGCAATTTTCTGGAGTTATTGGACCTTTGTAGCGGTTTCATTTTTAGCCTCTACCTACTTGGTAATCATATCCACATTACCAGGGGTGCCACCAGGAATTTTGGCCCCGATAAATAAATAAATAAATACATACATACATACATACATACATACATACATACTGGATGATGGTTTAATAATTTTATATTAGTTTTTACCTATTTTTTGGGGGCCCCTGTCAGGCAAGGGCCCTTGAAATTGTCCTTACTTTTCCCCCATATACAGCACTCCTGCACATTACTATTGATTGCATATCACAAAATCTCATTGTATATGTATTTTGTGGAAGCACCAATAGTCAGTCATAAAATATTGTCACAATATCCACATCGAGGTAGTCAAAAATATTGTAATATTTAATTTTGTCCATACGGCCCAGCACAAGACTGGCGTGGGGAAATAATTAGAATTGTTTAACTGTTTCCACCTTAATTCTTTGATTAACTTTGATTACCAACATTCTTGTTGTTTTAATAAATCAAAATATCATTTACGTGAATATTTTCTCTGGCACGTGGCATTGATACAGCGTAAAATCACTCTTTTCCACTGGACTTGTGGGCAGCCTTTGGATGCCCGACGCGTCGTGCTTTTGGCTGCGGAGCTCGGAGGGACGGGAGCCAGACGGAGCACCTGAAGGCATCAATGAGGACGGTGTGTGTGTCTGTGTGTGTCTGTGTCTGTGTCTGTGCGTCAGATGATGATAAAACGAGTCCGCCTTTCCTTGAGCTAACCTGCTGTTTTAGGAAAGTTGAGATTGTCAGTTCTGACAGTCCGAGACTTGAAGTGCACAACATTTTTACTTTATTATTTTAACACACTGAGCATCGCCAAACAGGCTGCTTAAAAAAATAATAATAATCAAAATGCTACAATGTTTCCTTGCATGTCGCCTACACACTGGTTACACGATGCAACATTCAGGTCCTATGGGAAACAGGACAAAACAAACGTCTTAATGTAATGTGGGTTTCTGATTCTCTTTCTTTGCAAAATACACGAACACGTTCACGCCAGGTGGGAAATAAGGCTACTTCCCTCAGGTGAGAAACATCACTTGTAAACTTGGGGCTTATAATGATGGATCGTGATCCTTTTTTTTCCTCTACTTGTTGAATTCTGACGTCAACAGCAATGTCCGTCGGCAAACATGGTGAACAATGTTTTTACACTAAGTGAGCCCATTTCTTCACATTACAAGTTGCTCTGCAGATCCGTGTGTTTGCTGTAAAATTATGAACCAAACGCATCGTTCGCTCAAGTTTTATGTGTGGTATAAAAAGGGAGCAACGTTAAGTCTACAGTCGGGATTTCCCTTTGCTTATTCCCATAGGACCTGAACGCAGCATAACACAGTATGAATGTGTGCTGTAACATGTGAGTAAAAGGCGGAGGAGGCGTGGTCGCTCCCCGGCAGCACATGTTCCCTGCTGGGGGAGTGTTGAAAAGCACCGTGAGGCTCCCGTGTGTCTGGACGGGAGAACACAGCAGCCCCACAATCTGGCAAAACACACACCACACACACACTCACACTCACAAAAAAACCTCCCCACATTGTTTATTACCTGATTATGTAATACTGCAATTGGAACATGTATCCTCTGCTGCTTTAGGTGAATAGTGTGTGATGTTGCAGAGATGTTTTTTTTTTTTTTTTTTTTTTGTCAAGACATAACTTGGGAGATTTTCACCCACACTTCTTCTCCGCATGATTGATTCACTTACTATCCTGCGGCTAATGTATTATTCAGTTTGCTGCAGAGGAGTGTGTGTGTGTGGTCATATTCCACATGGGAGAAAATTCATCAAGATGAGTGACATGCGTTGGTGCAGGAACGTCATCTCGAAGGCGAGAGGGGTGCGACTAATGATATACTTGCTGCCTCAAAGTGAAAAGTTGCATGGTGTGACTTTGACTACTTCAAACTGAGGCCCGGACACGTGCAAGAATTTTCAGCTGATTATGCCAACACACACTGTCAAATTCACAACAGGCAGGGCATCTTCAAGCCAGGTGGTGGTACGAGAGGTTTAGCACCTGAATATCGGAGGTGAAGGCCTCAGCTGATAGGCAGAAAACCATGAAGATACAAACACAATGACGATGCAGACACAGACAGATGAAAATGTATTAAGACAAAAACATGTATTCGATCATTGTCTTTCGGAATTACATTCATAGACAAAAAGAAATGGATTGATTGAATAGAATAACGTAACTGGGAAAAAAAAAAACAACATCATACATTTCTTTCAACCATTATGAATTTCCTTATTTGAGATTATCATCGTTCAAAGGGTTTCGGGATACGGGAAAAGATGGGGGTAAAACAGCAAGTTGAGAAAAGAAACCGGAGGGGAAAACAAGGCAAAAACAAACAAAAAAAGTAATAATAAAATAACGGAAACAAACTGAAAACAGCACATGGGACAGAGGGCACTTTGAGTGATGGGGAATTCAAGCGGGTCATCTGCACTGGCCTTCTATTCATCGCCAGTGACTCAGAGGAGTAGCACCAAATACAAAGGTGGGCGCATTTCCGGTTATAACACACCCAATACTGCACCTTGAAAAAGGTGCACCCTTCCCAGTTAACATTTCATAATGTTCCACTGTGCTGTCGTATTTTGATGGATGGGACGAACTGAGAAAATTCAAAAGGAGAAAAAGAAAAAGGAAAAAAAAAAGAGACGTCATTGCAAGGAGTAATTGCACTGAAACACAAATTTCACAATGGACCATGTTCATGAAATGCATCAGCTTCCCTGGATGAGGATTTTCAGTTCTCCAGCTCCCTTTTAACGTATGGCGTGCAGCTCAGGTATTTCCACTCACATCCAATGTCACATGCTAATTTGAAGAGAAAAAAAGTACACTGGATGCACAGGAACACCAGAAAAATAGGATTTAGAAAACAGGTGGACAGACACAGTTTGGCCATGAGGAGGTGAAAAAGAGTAAACTGACAGCCACCACTGTGTACTCTGGCTGGCAGAGTACAAGCTGGTGAGTTATGATCTGATGTGAAGTTATTTTCACTCTTTAGAGACACAATTAGCTTGGCATAATAATTTAGCTATGACTGTAAACTTCATGTGGATATTATTAGCCCCTCAGCCACGATGGGGATTCAGCAAATAATGAACAGATAATGAATTTACAAAGGCACCCAGTTTGGTGCCAAAGTAAATTTGGGTGTTTATTACTCCCAGTTTATGAATAGGTATTTTGAATGGGTGTTGACAAAAAAAAAAAAAAAAAAAAAAAAAAAAAAAAAAGACACCTAACCAGGAAGCTTTCATCTACAGTATGCACATGGTCCATCTGAGAAAACTGAAAACTGAGGTCTGCTTGAAGTAACTAAGTGCTTATTGACCCTCTTCAATTGCATGGCTGGCGTGTATTTTCTCTGATCAACGATCCAAAAAAAAAAAAAAAAGTGTTAGAATTAAAAACCTTGTTTTAAAAAAATAACATATACACCTTGTGCATTTAGCTATTCCCAATTCCCATTCGCTGCTGTGTAGCACTTGAGATCTATTAACAGAGATCACATTCCGAGACAAGAGCAAACTAATAATACGAGTTCAATTTGTCATTGCATACAGGTTAAAAAGGACACCCTCTCTCCCACACCTCACTGTTCGCACTGTAATAGGTTTCCACTGAGGAGACTCGTGTATCTGCAGTATTACCAAGTTCATCTGTTGTTCCTGATGCATATTGGGCAAGCGTTATATAAAAGACACACACACACACAAAATAAACCTCATGCTCTCACACTCTCTCTCCGACAAATATGATGACATTCATTTTGGATTTGATGCCCGTTTTCTCAAGAAACACACACCTAGCAGGAAAAAAAAAAAAAAAAAAAAAAAAAAACAGCCTATAAATTGCCACACTTGTCCCCCACTCTCATGCAAGGAGTGGCTTGTCACCACTGGTAACAGCCAGCTCCAAAGAAGAGCACTTGGAAAAGTTGCGGAGAAACTGTATGGCTTCTTATAAGACTTAGAAGACTTATAAAAATAAGAGGGAGAGAAAGAGCGCTAGAAATGACCGGTGGTTTTACAGTCCAGAGAAGCAGCAGCAGTCAGGTATAGGCCATCCGAAGGTGCTTGACGGAGTCCTGATTGTGTTGTTGGTTTGTGCTGATGACAGTGTGAGGTACAGAAGTCCAGTTTGATACAGTACAGCCAACGCGGCCAGGCTTTGTCCGTAGTGTGGACGAGGGAGGGGGGCTTGTAGAGAGCAATATGGCCGCCAGTCTAGGCACTTGGATCCTGCCGGGACCAAAACTCCACTGTGTTGTACGGAGATTCTGGTCATTTACAGCTGTATGGGGTGTCTGTCTTCATGCCTCATGTGTGTGTGTGTGTGTTTGCTGTGTGTGTTTTTGTGTGTGTGTGGTGGTGGTGGTGGTGGGGACAGTATCACTCTCTTATGCTAGCAGAATAGGAGAACTGGGGGAAATGTGCTTGCTGGTTGGTATCCTCACTATCCAGACTGTCATCTACAAAACAAAACAAAGAAATAGAGGAAAAGTCACTATACATGAATCAAATCAGACCTGCGTTTTCCATTGCTGCCAATGGATAAGTCCCTGCTGATTGGCCATCCAGGCCTAAAGCCCTCAACACAGATAATAACCGCATTTCCGTCAACCACTTTTTCTGCACATTTTGCTGTACTGAATTAAAAAAAAATGCTTGATGGAAACGGAAAATGTTGAACGACAAAAATGTTGCTAAGCGCTTATGCGCTTGCTTTTATTTTTGACGAAAAAAAGGATAATGTGCAATGGAAACACATTTGCTAAACAAAATCAGAAATGCACATGGGATTGAATCCCTTGACCAGCTGCTCTTTGACCTCTGACCTCAGACAGAGCTTTTGGCATGATTTAATTGTTAATGGGTATGTTTTAACCTGTATGATTTATGGAAATGCAGCTCATAATACTTACACTTGTCTGGGGGTGTGAGCGTGATGGTCTGTGCAGTGAACTCGTCATCAAAGTACCGGGTGTCCGTCTCTGATGTTACCTGCGGCTTGAAGAGCGGGGTGAGCTGTGGCGGGAAGAAAACACGGACCAGTAACGGAGTGAGTCAACCACTCAGAACCACAGGGGCTGGATTTCCATCAAAGTATTTACACACAACTTCGGATGTGTCAAGTCAGACAGAGTGAACGGAAGAGGCAAAGTCCCATAAAACTTCGTCACAGTCACAAAACAAGTTTTCACACTAACTTTAGCTGGAGAGGATTTTTGTTGTTGAAGAAATGCTTTAATGAATAAGCAATGGACACCAACGGTCAAATAAATAACATTGCAGACTTGGAGTGGCCTGACAAAAATGTTAATTCTCACTGTACAACAGGTCAAAACGGGTTTGGATGTTCTGAAATGGTGTCTGTAAAAAATTTTCCCACCGGAAACTCCACGAGATGTCACATCTCCTGAAACTACAGGGTATCTGTTGCTTTCTGAAGGCTGAACTTTTTTTTTTTTTTTTTTTTAAATGCAAACAGGCATTGGATTTAAGACCAGCTGAGCAAACAAAAACCTGGAAAAACATACTAATCTCAGCTGAACAGAGATTATCATGATGATGGAGCTCTACAATGACCCAGCGTAAGAAAAAAGACACCAGGAAATTAAATGTCAACCTGCCAAACTAATAAAATTAAGACTCACTACTTCCTGAAGTGCATTCACAAAGTATTCAGAACCCCTTCACTTTTTTCCACATTTGTTATGTTGCAGCCTTACGCTACAATTGTTTAAGTTCATTTTTCCCCTCATCAATCTACACTAAATACTCCATAATAACGAAGTGGAAGTCTGATGGAGCTTGAGAGGATCTGCAGAGGAGAATAGCAGAAAATCCTCAAATCCAGGTGTACAAAGAATTCTGTTTTCAATTTGTCAATATGGGGTGCTGACTATAGACTGATGATTTTAGCGTAAGCATGCAACATAACAAATGTGAAAAAAGTGAAGGGGGTTGGAAAACTTTCTACTTTCTGAATGCACTTTATATTTAAGACAAGTCTAAAAAAAAACAACATAAAATTTGGGTCACTTGATTTTGTACTTCTGAAAAAAAAAAAAAAAAAAAAAACAGTAGATATCCTGTAACTGTTGTCCGACTATTAGCTGCAATTTTTCCACCAGAATAGTGACCTGAACATATTTGTTTTGAAAGCACAGAAAGCACAAATGACACCAACTTCTGCTGGCAAAAAAAGTAACAGCAAGACTTTCAATACATGCATCACCTGATGAAAGATGCTTTCCATGCTTTCACTGATTTGACTGACCCCCCCCCCAGCGCTGGATCATGCATGCATCCAAATGCAGGTAATGAGCTTTTAAGGCAGACAATGCAGTTTCCAAAACAATATCATTTAGAAATGCCTCAGGAGTTCAGGACAAGTCTTTTACCCCAGTGTAACCCAAAATATAAGAGCCTTTTACCCTATTGTTGTTATAAAACATTGGATTCACACTAATCCACTAATACTTTGGGTTATTAGTCTTAGCATGAACCAGAGAGGTTTATCCTTCCTCATCCTCATCATTAACATCAGTAAACAAAGTGGTGTGCACTCCCATTTCAAACTGCATTTGACTGTATTTGGCTGTTAACTAGACACATAAGCAGTGAGTTGTAATTTTATCTAATTTGTTGTCACTTATTGCTGGTGTGTGTTTGCATGTATGTATGGATGTGTGGGGATGTGTTTAGTTATATGTATTTATATTTATTACTTATTCAGCACCAATTTTTATCATCATCGTTTAACTATTACTATCTTCAGCTAACATTATTTGGCCGTGGACTAACTAACACTAGCTATTCTGCTTTATAGACAGTAACTCATGTTGCCCCTGTGGGACTGTCTATGAACTATGTACGAAATGCAATCACACAGTTAAATGTTCCTGGTTTTCAGTGACTGTCACTTTGAGGTTTGTCAAAGTATTTTCCAATTTTGTTGCTCGTCTCTGCAGACTTCACAACGAGGCCCAGGTAAACCTGTCTTCTTTTGTTGCTGTAGCTGTTTGTTAAAGCAATTCTGTGTTCAAAGCCTTTTTATTTGTTTCAACTCAACAGCTTATAATTGTTGTTATAGCTTGACAAAAATACGGCTATAGATACTATAGGAACCGAAACAGATATAAAAATGTTTAGCAGAAAGAGTGCCATGTCTGGTAGGAGCTTTGCCTGTGACTTGTGTCAGGGTTTATTCTGGAACACATCTGACATCACAGCTATGAAAACTGAATAAACAAGCCCAGGACATCCTCTTTTTGTGACCGCAAAACAAGTTCCAGCTCAACTTCTTGTATCCTGTTTTTTTTTTTTTTTTTTTTTTTTTTTAACAATTTCTTACCTTCTTCTGTACCACATCCTGCCAGTTGATGGAGATGAAGAATTTGTGGCTCATTACTTCTTTGGCATCATTAGGACCTCCACCTAACCTGTCAGACGACACATGATAATCTAAGCACTGATTTCATATCTCTCTCATACCCAAACACACAAGCCACACAGCCAGCCGGGCAAAAGTACCTCTGCTTGGGGTCCTTCTTGAGCAGGCCGGCCAGCAGGGACTTGGCCTCTGGTGCCAGGTTCCTGGGGAAGCGGATCTCCTCCATGAGGATGAGCTCAAACAGACGCTCGTGGTCTTGGTTGTAGAAAGGCAGCCGGCCACACATCATCTCATACATGACCACACCCAGACCCCACCAGTCCACCGCCCGGCCGTAGTCATTGTCTTCTAGGACCTGGGGGACGAACAGAGAGTTCCCTTATGAACCTTTTACAGCAGTTACTTCCTGCAGGGGGCAACCAAACCAGTTTTCTTAAGGCTGAATTATGCTTCCGAGTAGGAAGAGCGTACGGAGGTTGTGCGAAGCTTACGGGGGTTGTGCGACCGCCGCAGGGCCTTGCCGCGTGCCTCCCAAAAATTGTAACTACGCGGACCCTACGCAGCCCCACAAGAGCTGTGATTGGTCCGCCGAAGTACATCATTTCTGGCATTTCGTTGCAACCGGCATCACATCCTGTTGTTGTGCCGGCCGGCAGCGCCGTTTTTAAAACAACTGTTGTGTCTCGACTCGTCGGTTGTCTTTGAAAACTTTGGAGAGTGCTGGATCTCGCGGAAGAACGCCTGGCCGAGGAGGTGCGCAAGTACCCGCACCTATACGACTCGTCCACTCGCCATTACAAAGACGTACAGAAGAGCGGCGACCATACGTCACAGGGTCTACGTTGGTGGGCGGAGGATTGCTCAGTGTGTTTCGCAGAGGTATGTTGGACACACACGCGCTGTGTAGGAAATGCGTGCTTCGCACAACCCCCGTACGCTCTTCCTACGCGGAAGCATAATTCAGCCTTTAGTCACAGACCTTAAAAGTAGACTAGGAACTTTCACATGCAAAGCCACACTGATAGACGACTCTTTGAATTTTAGGACTTCAGTACCCTTCATACACTATGTTGTTCAAGGTGCTGCCTTTAAGACAGCAAAGAAGACGAGTGAGGTGCGACTCTTGCTCCGTGCAAAAATAAACTCTATGTATTAGACTGTAACATTTCTGCCATGATGCTCTTCATCAGATGAGATGAGGGACTTCAATACCCGAAGGTCATAGAGGACGTGAGTAAACTGTGCATTCCTCAGACCTAAGTATGTACTTCTTAGTATCAATACAAGGTCACATATTGTTTGTAACTCAATTATAAAAGACTACTGGGAGTTTCATTTTGAATGGGGCCGAACCTGGCTTTGTTACACGAAACACAATCATGGTTGTGTGAGGCTGACTGACATTATTATTTGGAGCTACATTTCTGCTCATGCCAATGTGAAGTTTTTTGAATTTCACAGATTTACGTCCATATAATTGAAAAACCTAAAATACATGTACTCATTGTATCTATACAGATCCAAAATTAACTATTTCAAGTTACACTATCTCCCTAAAGCTCATATCAGTGCTTTGGATCAGTTTGTGTATTTAAAAAAAGAATAACAAACAAACAAACAAACAAAAAACCCTTCTATCGCTTAATCTCCAAAATATGAATTTCAGTATTTTAATAAAAGACCATCCCCTGAAGTACCAGGGGACCAGAGTGTTTCTAAAGGTAATCATCTAATCAATATTAAATATACAAATTATAAGTTTGATATAGACCTATACACTGATTTGTGCATCCTTTCACATACAGTAACGTCACACTGAATTTTAGCTCTATCTAGCACAAACAAGATGATCAAGAAGATATGAATCAGGTAAGGTGATAAGGAGAAAAAAAAACATGCAGCGATGACACATGGCTCCAAAATCGTTAAATACACAGGTAATGTATTCATGTTTGCAGTTAATTAGCTTAAATTATCTGACAGCTGGTGCTTGTGAGAAATACATGAAGTGGGGACACTGAGGGCGAATAAACATTTGTGGGATGTGAAAATGTTAACGTGGAGGGCAGGCAGAAGCACAGTTTAACATGTGTGATGTGACCCATGAGGTTTGTGGTGTGCTGTACCTCGGGCGCCAGGTACTCAGGAGTTCCACAGAAAGTCTTCATGGTGGCATCAGGGGTGATGCCCTCCTTACACAGACCAAAGTCAGTGATTTTGATATGGCCGTCCTTGTCCAGCATCAGATTCTCCAGCTGAGAGAGAAAGAGAGAGAGAGAGAGAGAAAGAGAGAGAGAGAGAGAGAACATATACAGACAAAAGAGATGTGAGTGTGCTCTTAGGGGGCCAAGTGCCACATCATGAGCTTAGAAGTGTAAGGATCTTTATAAAAAAAAATATATTTGCGTTATCCACAAGTTTTCCTGAGAGTAAATTTATTTTCATTATGCGTGTTATCTGAGACATTGCTGGCTGAAGCTTGAGGATGTTTTAACCATGTGATGGCGCTGTGGTACGCCAATCAAGTTTATATTCAAAATACTAGACCCCAGTGTCAAGATACATCATTCGCCGGCCTGTAATCCAAAACAGGCAGCAGAGGCTAAGAAATCACATGTGACGGACAGATGGATAAAGTAATAAATATAAGTGTGAGAACATGTGTGCGGCGCTTGGGTCTTTAATTAACACCAATGACTGGCCAGGCGCTGGAATTTCTGGCCTTTAAAAACTCCCTTTCTGTCCTGTCTATTGCAAATCTAACCGCTCTATGACGGACTGAGAGCCACTGGCCCCACAAGACATTTATTTCATCCATGAAGGCCAGAGCCTGGTTCTCAATCCAACAAACGCACATAACAAAGCAGTATTATCCCAATCCTTAGAATGGTGAACATCACTTCTTTGCTAGATGTTTCTCTTGCATCTCTGCTGTGACTGAATGTCCTACTCTGCTTACTGTGAAAATGTGACTAAATTGTTTGTGCTAATTAAAGACGACCGTAGCTCAAGGGGACAGAAGGGATGGAGATTACGTGGGTGTTATTTGCCAGAAATTAATGTAAAAGGGCAAAAAACTCTGACATTTCTAATGGTCACTGATCAGGGTCATAAATTCCTCCCTTTCCCTTAAGAAGTACCTAGGAACTAAACCAATATTAGCTTGGCAATGTAAATGTAACAGTAATTGTAATTATTAATAATACGTTGAAACTAATTGTTCTGGGTTGCATACTAATTTTACTATGCACAAGGCAAGCTTCAACATTGTTAGTCCTCATTGTTGAGGTTAAAAAGGGAAAAACACCAATTCTGTCCCGACAACGTGCAGCTGACATTAATTTCAGATTAAATTAAGTGGAGCATTTCCTTTCAAAGTGCAGAAGCAGAGTTTGAACAGTTATGAGCAAGTGAGCGTGATATTAACACCATTTTCCTCAATCTGCTGCATTTGGAGCAATCCATGCCTTAAATGTCTTGAGACTTGAAAATGTTCCTTTTAATTTATTTCCTCACCTTTTTAAACCTCAACTTCCAAGTAATCTCAAAAATAAAATGAAACTGACTTCAGTGCTCAAATCTGTGACGACAACAATTAATAAGGCAAATTAAAAATTACTCTGCAGTGTCCATCTCACCTGTAAAATGTTAAGTTTTGACTTTTGGATCCAGAGAATGAAAAATGTATTATAAATTCAATTAAAAAAAAAAAAAAAAGCTTCTCTAAATTCCCCACAGAATCAAAATAAGACCCTAAACCGTCTATCTGAAGTCATGTTGTACAACCTATGTGGGTTTTAGATAAGGTCAATGCTGAGGGCTGTTAAAGGGCTTTCACCTTTAGATCCCGGTAAACTACATCACGTGAATGGAGGTACTCCAGTGCTGACACGATTTCAGCGCCGTAGAATCGCGCCCGGTCTTCCGTGAACACTCGTTCCCGTGACAGGTGAAAGAAAAGCTGCGGGAGGCAAGAGCAGATGGAGCCCAACACTTAGAAAAAGGTTGAAGATGATCTGGTTGAGTGTTCATGCTGAGCTGCGGACACCATGTGAGATTATTTGTGTGTGAAGACGTGAATATGGCCCACCTCGCCTCCGTTGGCATATTCCATTACAAAGCACAACCGATCATGGGTTTGGAAAGCGTATTTCAGTGTCTGGAAGACAAGAATTATGAGGTAAGAAACAGAAATGAACAAACAAATAAAACATACACACACACTTTATTATTTAGATCTATATCAATACATTTGTTTGCAATATATCAAGCTTAGATTTGCCTGTCAGTGTCATCCGGCTCCAATGCAATGACATGACAGACAGTGATTATGTTTTTCTATTTTACCAGTCTGGCTTCCAGAGTTGATGGTCTAAATGCTGTTTCCACCCTGATACGAATATATTTTGGTAGGAAACAATGAAGCCTTGTATTTTTTCGGCTATAAAAATGTTCAAATTTTAAGGTATTTAATATGAATGCAGAATACAAGCAGCTTCAATCCATATTTGTGTCAGACTTCAAAATACTCTGAGTTTAAACGTACAGTATTACTGTTCTATCACAAATCAGCCACCCTGCCTCTGTAAAACTGATCAAGGAGACATTTAAAAAAGGCACACAAAATAGTTTTCACTGTAAACACACTTCAATTTCTCACCAAAACACATTGTGTGCGTCCTTGATGCTTGATAATTATACTGAATAAATTTTCCCTCCTCCAAAGACATTTGCAAAGCCTTATTTTGGAATATTTTTTAAAGCTGGCACTGTGTGTGTGATGTGTCACCCCCATGCACATGGCATGCTGGAAGAACATGTTATGTAAACACAACAGGGACCGAGGTTTCCTGGTGTGCACTGTAAAGCCGACAGTGGTCACAAACTAGACCGGCTACCTTCACAAGTTAAACGCTGGCAGAGTGTTGACTTGTCCAGCTCCCTGGGTGTGATGCGAGTCCACACGGTTGTAAAATATCCTCATCAGTTGCTCTGTGCCCCCCTGGGCTGCTAATCCACAACACTGCATTTGTGTCTCTCCATTCACTTCCATGGTGGGGCAAAACAGCTCAAACATAATCACAGAGTAGATTATGCCAGTATAAAAACAGCAAGATCTGGTTCCCATTTTTGGGGGAAATTAAAAAAACTCTTTTCTCATTATTTTTCTCTTTGAATTGGAAAGTAGATCCAGCAGGTATTGTCTGTAGGCAAGGTCTGCATAGTTATCTTGTGCCAGGAAGGAACAACCTAATATTTACATGAAAAAAAAAAGGTACAGGGAATTGTTTTTTATGTTGGCATAATCGCATTTGCGTATGTGCTAGCAGTGTTATTTGGGAACTGTTTTGTTGCTATGTGAATGGACTGACACAAACACAGTATTGTGGATTAGCAGCCCAGGGGGAAGCACTGACATCTAATGAGGGTATTTCCCCAACATGTGTTCTCATATCACGCCCAAGTAAGCTAGTTTCGCTAATAGGCTTTATCAGTGTCAGTTTCTCGATATTCATTTAAAAACAAGATTTGTCAAGATAATATCTGAAAACCCCTGAGATACGGGCGGACATAAGGTTGAGGAGGTGTGTGAAGCGAACTAAGGCAAACAAATAAATGCAGACTAATCCGAGAAGGAGCTACAAACAAGTGAGCATGTGACAGACTGACAAATTTTTCCCCGATATTGACTGAAATCAGATCAAAATTTGAATTTGTCCCGCAAGCCATTAAGTTTTTAAACAGGCAATGTATAGAATTAATTAAACAGGATGGCCAGACGGTCTGGGTAGGAGTTTCCCATCCTAACTATGGTTCTCCTGTTTCTTTTTTGTTTTGCTCCTAATCTGTGCCAGATATTATATGGATTTGAGTGTTGACTGTCTATTGGTGACGCTTATGTTGACATGAAATGCCTTTGTGATTATGCTGCAAATCAATTTCCCCCACAGGGACAAATAAAGTATTTATCTATCAAACATGCAACCCATTGTACCCATTCGTCAATATGAGTGTACTGAATTGATTTCTACTGTATACAGCCATTGAATGTTCTAAAACTGTCACTCAACTGTCTTTGCAGTAAGAAATTAGACAATGGATACTTACTTTACCAGCAGTTATTTAGCAATAATGCAACAAACCTGATTGCACAGTTGCTAAACAATATACGATGGTGCATGGTGAGCAGCGCTGCTGGTTGTGAGCCAAGTGGCTGAGGAACAATCCAAGAGGGGCTCTTCACTCAGAGCTCACAGATTATCCAAAAATACCACTTGGCTCTTGAAAAATCAAATCTCAAGTGGCTAAAAGCTGGCTGTTGTGTTCGAGATAGAGCCTGTTTTTTTTTTTTTTAACTAGTGCAGTACTACACTTATGTACAAGCATGTAAGAAGTGGGGAAAGGATGCTGCACTCACCGTGAGGAAGGGATGCCGCGTGTTTTGTAACACTCTGCTTTCTGTAACTGTGTGGGCCACTT
Source organism: Myripristis murdjan (assembly GCF_902150065.1). Taxonomy (NCBI): domain Eukaryota; kingdom Metazoa; phylum Chordata; class Actinopteri; order Holocentriformes; family Holocentridae; genus Myripristis; species Myripristis murdjan. The sequence goes on from NC_043993.1 coordinate 30,675,811, forward strand.
CATCCTGCACACACACAGATTCCTGTCAGAAACACTGGACACACACTGTATGCAACATAATACCTTTACACACCGCTAGTCCCCTATGTGCTATGCAGCTGATGAGGGGCTAGATGTATCAAGATATCAAGATAGTAATCTTCTGGTTTGACTTCATCTTTTTTTTTTTCTGCCAATAACAGTGCGAGGCATTCAAATGTCCTTCGCACTTGAAAGGGAAAAAAGCCAGAGAACAGGAAACCTCCATCTTGATCCAGTTGAACTGCATTCACAAACAGATTTCCTCTTTACCTTGGCGATGATGACCTCTTTGCGCAGTATTTTCATGGCATAGTGCACACCAGTGGACTTTTCTTTGACCAGGATCACTTTCCCAAACGTCCCCTTGCCAAGCAGCTTCAGGTACTCAAAGTCGCTCATTGTCTGGAAAGTAGACAAGGTGGCTCTTAAGGACCCGATTAATCAATCTCAGACTGAGGTGAGGGAATTCAAAAAGGGGGATATTTAAATAACTTTTGAACATACAAACAACTTATATAAAAGAAAAACAAGCTGTACTGAAAGAGGCACAGCTGACTGGTTCTTTAGACATGTACTGCGTCTGTCCCATACCTGCTTTTTCACATCTCATCTTTAAGAGCACCGTTCAACATTACAGTATTGTATTATAGTGTCACTGTCAATTATATTTCCCCACTAACAGCAAAATGTATCATGGGCTCATCCAGTAGCATTTTAATTTCAAAATTTCCCAGTGGGATCTTTAAAGTTTCATCTGATTGAGTAATGACACAAACATGTCAGCCTTGGGCCAGGGGGTAAAAAAAAAAAAAAAAAAAAATCAATCAGCTTTGTGCCAAATAAGGAAAAGGTGACCAATGGGGAAAAATGGGAAAAATACTGAAAACACATGGCTTTATACAACTAATGCTTTTCTGGTGACAAGCTGCTGAACACTGTGATTGTTTCGATTTACCATACAGATGTCTGCAATTTCAAAAAAGTTCAATTTAAGGCTTCATCTGTAAATGCCAGAAGGAAATAAGACTACTCCCACTACACTGATTTCTCACAAAAGAGAGACTAAAACAAACAACTCTACTGTCACACTTAACTAGGCTGGGTTTAGATGATAAAATTTCACTGTCACCTTTGTTTCTGTGATATGAACACTTAATTTTATGTTTTATTAAGTCAAACTGCCGACCATCATATATATACACACAACAGCAGATATTCTCACCACTTTGGTGCGGCTCTTGGACATGGCGACCTCCATCTCCTCCAGGCTGCATTCACTTGGGGAGCCGAAGACATCCATGGGTTCCTCCTCCTCCTGTTCACGCATCTTCAGACCGTTGGCCACAGCTTGGATAGCCCTCATCCACTCCTCCCTGAGAGGCAAAACCCCACAAACTCATCACACCCATACTTACTAATTCTTAACAGAATAAACCAAGTTACGGGGAGATTATGGTGTCTCTATTGTTTTTGCACCTGGCATCCTTAGTGACCAGATAGAGCAGTAACACAGAGATAAACTCTCATTAGTCTACCACATTTCCTTGCCACAGTGTTGAGAAAATACCTCTGGTGCTCCAAACCACCACAAAATGGCTTTTGCATTCCTCATTTAAACCAGCAGGTGGTAACAGCTGGATGCTAGAGCTAACAATTAATTTTTAGAGTCACTTAATATTTTGCTTTCAGTGTAACAAGACCCTGATGAAAACATAACCCAACAAAACATAACTCAAGTTCAAGTGTGTACTCATCCTTGTTCTTACCTTTCCTCATTGCTGTCAACATGAAAGGTGCGTTCAATAACGGTGGTCCACTGTAAGCAACGGATGACAAATGTGTTGGGCCGGGGGCGTTCAGTCTTCATTAACTGGCATTCTGCGAAGAGGATTAATATTGAAGAGAATTATTTAAGACCCTAAAGTGGCTCACATGAGAAGCTTTAAAAATGGACGGAGGACAAGCACAATCTCGGGGTTGGTTTTGGGTTCAAACACAAAAAAACAAAATGCTTGTCAGGTTTGGGTCAAGCTTGGTTATTATGCTCCCATCTCGGCTCGGGTTCAGACAAAAATATGTAACTCTATCTGCACTCTAGTTTTAATATGTGGGGGACTAACCTGCCACTGAGAAGTTGTTGAGTGGTGGTAAGCTCTGGTCTGTTACATCAGGCTTCTCCTTGTATCCGATGAAGGAGCCATCACTCTTCAGGATGAAGTACCTGGGCCTCCATGTCTTGATGTACTCACCTGGACAAGACAATCAGATGCATTTCTGAGTATTATCAGACCATTATGAATATTTTGCATAGGAGCTCCAGAAAAATCAAACTGAGCCCAAGGGTTTTAGTTTTAAACTCTAGTGAAGCTGAGCATATTTTCTAGTTTGAATTATCAGCATGCTAAAACCTTGCTCATCTTGACATTCTTACCTCTTTTGTGGAGCCAGCCCTCTCTGACTATACTGACTTCATTCATGGTGAAAGATGTGTTTCAGAGAGGGTCAGGAACAGGAGGTCGGGGAAGGGGACAGTGGATTTCTCTCTTGGCCTGCTCAGGTCTCAATCAGAGCCGACAAATCTGAACAGCACCTGCTAAATAGAACAAACAGCATAAAGAAAAGAAAGACGAAAGACAATCTTTAATTTTTTTTTCAACAAACTATTCAGGCGATGTATTAACAAGACAGGGCTGGATTGTATAACAATATTATGAATATCATAAGGGTTTGTGGATACTCTAATACTGTCATGTGGCATAAACATTGCCTTTTCCTGGTTTAAATGCAGCTTTTCAGGACAGGAATGCAATTTTCTGGATTTATTAGAGTGTTCCAGCTGATCTACTCTTCCTCTCTACCTGCTTGTTCATCATATCCACATTACTAATGACTGTCTACCAAAATGTCATGTATATAAATACACCATGAAAGAACAAAAAGTCACCACTACAATATCAATGGAGTGTTCAGACAAAGATATCATGATATTTGACATTGTCCACACAGCCCAGCCACATTACAAGGTGTTTGGGTCTTTCTTCAACTTAAACTTGAAACGTTAAGCCATTTTACTGCTTAGTTATAATGTTACCAGAAAGGATAAAATACAAGACCAATTTCACAAGTGAGCCACAAGCCAAAAACAAACAACTTATCAGACAGAATACAGGTCAGTGTGACTGGCCTGATTACTCAACATGAAAAATGGCGTACAAAGTCAGCATAAGACCTCTAAAACATAACTTAGCACATAAAGTGTGCTAATATGTGCTATTCCCTCTTGCAGCTCCAAACTCTGTTCAGAAGGCTGCCCATAATTATAAAACATAACTCACCTACAGTATGAAGGAGCAGCTCTTTAATTCACTATATGAAACAATCCAATCCAATCCAATCCACTTTATTTATATAGCACAATTTAACAAACACAAGGTTTCCAAAGTGCTGCACAGCAAGATAAAACACCACAAAATAACACAACAAGAGCAGAATAAAAAGGTAAAAAACACAGTAGGATAACACAATAAAATAAGATAAGATCAATTAAAATAAAGTCAGATAAAGTAAGTAAGTAATAATAATAATAATAATAATAAAATAATAAAACAATAGGATAGAATAAATAACATATATAAAAATATTAAAATAAAATAATAAAATAAAAATAAAATAAAATAAAATTATAATAATAATACAATTATAATTTTAATAGAATAAAATAATGTAAAATGCAAAAAAAGCCAAGAGCCAGTTATTTAAAGATATTTTCAACAATCTTGGTACACTACAAGCCGTATATAAGCCGTACTTGCAAAAGGTCCAGTAGATTGATCTAAAGAGTTTACACATTAAACTCACATATTTTGAACAGACTTTGGTGTGTTTTTCTATCCGGGGAGAACGACGCGTACGGGGAGCGAGTTAGAGCTAAATTTAAAACCAAAGGGCAACACTTGGTGGCAGGTAGCTCGCTAACGTTGGTTTACTTAACGCGACGGTGAATGTGGGAAAAAAAAGCATGACTTTGCAAACTACACAACAAGTCTAATCTGCCAGTCAAACCACGAAACTTCACTAGAAGTTGCTTGTGGTTTAGTCAAGGTGCCGTTTGATTTGTACCATCAGCAATATTACCTAACGCTGACAGCACCTAGCTAACTATCAGCTAGCTAGCAGCCTCGGCTTGGTTAACTTTCAACAAGGCGTTCAGGGGGAACCGGGGCACAATTTGTGTTTGACAAGACGGTTTAAGTTTGACAATGAAGTTCTTACATTTAGCGTGAAGATAACACCAGTAAAATAACTGCAACAGCTGGTTAACAACTGTCATTTAGTGACTTTAGCTATCTTGAAGTTACAGAAGCAAACTATCAACACAATACTGTTAAAAAAAAAAGCTAACTTAATTACTATCGCCAAATCCTACAGTATCCGCGTGTTTTCTAAAGTAAAACTACAATGGGTGATTCTTGTGCTAAGCTTAGTTAGCAAATGTTTGTTTCTAAGAAGTAAAAAAAGGCTTACATTAGCGATCAGACGCCGTGCTGTAACGTAACGCTCCTGGAGCAGGTAACGTTAGCTGCGCTAGTAGCGACTCATGCCAGTCAAAGCCTCGTCCGATCGGGTTTGAGCTCCAAACTCTTGGAAAGCCGCCGCGATCCGCTACAACGTGTGTTTAGTGATATAAGCTAGCAGTTCAACATACATTTCACTCCGTCTTTACCCCACGTTGCTCTTGTCTTAGGGCAGTTTTGACAGGCTAGATCCAGAGAAGGCCATCCACCCAGGAAAACACCATGGACTCTCTTCTTCTTCTTGTAGACGCTCGGCAGCGTAAACGCACCCATGTCGTGTTACTGCCCTCTACTGGTACTTGCTTTCATTGCAATTTAAATGCTGTGGTCTTGTGCGCTGCAAATTTGGTTCTGCCAGTCGAGAGTGGATGTTTAGTCCAAGCAGTCTAGTTAATTTAACAACAGCAGCTCTGTCTACATCGGATTATTGTTTCACTTTTGAATTGTATCATTTGCACTGCCTATTCATGTTGCCCTTTTTGTATAGGTACATTAAAGGCACAATAAAGGCATATCTTATCTGATCTTAAATGGCATTGAACGGATATTTGAAATCATTGTTCATACTGTGACATTGTTATAAAAGACTAGATATCATGTGTATTTTGAAGTATATGACTTGTGGCATGTCTTTTGCTGGTTTTAACAGCTGTGTAACAGGAAAGAGATGCATTTTTCTGAACTTATTAGACCGTTGTAGCACCTTGGTCCAGGGGCACCGCCAGGGATTTTGGGCCCCATAAAAATAAATCTTATTGGGCCCTTGTATAGCCAGCCAATAGGCAAACCTTTTTATTTCAGGCCTTTCGAGGGCCCCCTCCCACATTGTGGCCCTGGGTAATCAGTCCCACTTTTCCCCCCACTACAACGCCCCTGCCTTGGTCATCATAGCCACATGACTGTTCATCAAAAATCTCTTGAGCTTATGCATTAATAGTCATCGGTATGATTTTTTGTCAGAGATATTGCAATATTTCAAACCAATATTTCTAGCTGTGCATCCACATGCATAAATTGCACATTAACTGTTTATCATCTCTTCAGCCTACCAGGGCTACCTTATGAATGCCCACCATGGACTCTCTTCTTCCTTTAGCAGCTGCCTCTGTCTGCACAACTCTTGCTGATGATAATGAAGCGCAGCAGGCTGTCAGGATTCAGGTCTGCACAGTCACACACAAGTCTGAGTATGCACAGACTGCTCAGCCTCCTCACCAGGAACCAAGACAGCCACACCACACACCCTGAAGACCTCACTACATCAGAGAGCACAACCCTGGCAGACATTGTCATGTTGATTGATTCAAACTGAAAGATCCTTCAGGAGAAAAGGCTTTTTCTTGGGCACAAGGTGGGATAATTGTGGTGTCTAAATACATCCAGGCAGGCACAAATGACCTGTGGACACAAAAGGAGGGAATAGCAACATCTCTTGGAAAGACCATAGGAAAGACTCATGGTGCTTTTCCTACATCTAGGATAGTGGTGTTCACTATACTACCAAGGATGGACGTGGATTGCCATATTGAGTGCCAAAAACAAGAGGAAGCACCCCATTGTCAGTCCAGAACACAGGAAAAAAAGATTGAATGCCCCCAAAGTTGCCCCTTCATGCAATAAATAAATAATACATTATAGATCATTATAATAAATTAGGTGTTCCTTTAATTTAGAAGTGCCTCTGCAGTGGATAAAATGTGATGCAGAGCTGTAAAGGGAGTCCCTACATGTGTGAGAATGAGAGAAGTTTCTTAATGGATGAGCCTCCAGTGGATAAAATGTGATGTGGTGCTTGAGTCTATAGGGACTTCATGTCATCCCACCTCAGTTTTGGACACTGCACCTTTAAATGCTTGAACGTCACATAAAGACAATCAATCTTGAGCTGTGTCCCAAACTGCCATGACCATCACAATTCACTTTATCTTTAACTTCAACTCCTGTTGTTGTTCTTTGCAGTATGCACGTTTAAAGGCACTCTGAAGTCTCTCTGCCTTGTCTTGGTCATACAGACTTGATGAATCCTCTTGTTGCTGCCCTCTGTTGGCTAATGCATTCACTGGAGTGAGTCAAAACACACCAAAACTCAGCTGCACTCCCCTTGGGGGCCCATCAGTAAATATACGTGTTTAGTCTAAACTGGGAAATTGCTTTTAAGAAAAATGAAATCCTGGATACCAGTTTGAGGAGCAAAGCTTATGTATATGTGCACCAGATTTTATGTGATCCCAGCTAGCAGTGTTAGGGTTAGATATGACAGGTTATGATTGTTTTTATTTTTTACCCATAATTATAAAATACAAAAACCTCTTTTGGCAGATATTACAAATTAAATTATTCCTGTTTTTATAGCATTTTCTCATATCTTATCAGTGAAGATTCCCTCTTTAAAATAGCACTTTTTATGAGGCCAAAAAATAAAATAAGGTCCATGATTTATTAAAAAAATAAATCAATTAAGGTTGAAAACCTGGAAATTCACCATGTTTATTTTTGTATAAACCACAGTCAAACAGTTTTTCATACGTATGCTCATGGATTGGTTAAAAAAAATTAAAAAAATAAAAAGTAAAAATATAAAACCGGTCTCACAAACAACGTCAAAGAAACTATATTAAAAACTTGCTGGGATGCTTGTTCCCATGTCACCCCCAGTGCATTTTATGCTGTAAGTAAGTAAATCAAAATACCTTCCCAGCCTCCAAAGCACTTATGAATTGAAAAGGGAGAAAGAGAAGGCAGAGGACAAACCAAACAAATAAACAAAAAAAGTGGGGGCTGCATTCACAGTGTGAAGGATGAACCAAAAGAGCCCATTTTTAACATCCAGTAGTAATACTGCTACTACTGTTAATGTGGATAATGGTTTTCCCTGAATCTCTGTACCAGCAACATGAGAGAGGATGTTCAGTTGACCCTGATATTAACTCCTGTCTCTTTCTCTCTTTGTGCAGGAGAAAACATCATGTCAGACTGCCTGAAATGTTTGCCCAGATGATCAACATGTCTATACTTCATGAATAACTTATGACACTTGAGGAATCATTAGCATCCACACTCAATTTCAGCACACATCCAATCCACAATTTGCTTTTTTCAACTTAATGGCAATTTTCAATACTGAGTTGCACTGTTCCCTGCTTTACCCCATGTTGTATTTAGATATAAAATGAAGGAGTGAGTGGTGAAACAGTCCAGGCAACACTTAATACCCAATTTCAGTGCCCAACTTGATGTCTCTCCAAGCAAAGACAGAAAGGGAGGAGGCTGGCTGTTGCATACATCATGGTAAAATAAAAAAGGTATAATAATAAACATCAGAGATGCTCAGGAGAACGAGTATGTAGAGACCACGTATTTTGGATGGGCTAGATGGTAAACGTGATGCAGATGGCTTGAGCATAGCATGATAGGACATTCACCACCCTTCATTCACAGATGTTATCTGGTCATCCCACACTCAGGAGTCTTCGTTCTGGATCCCTGCACCTTGTAGCTGCTGAATCAATGCTGCAAGACACACAGGAGCATAATATATAGGCAACACAGATAATTTATTTAATGCTAATGCAGGGCTTTTATTTCTAGATTTGGTACCTCCTTCATATAAGAATATATTTGGGGCACATCTTTTTTATGTCCTCTGTCTATATGCTATGATGCTAAGTTGCTTTTATTGCTGATGATGACTGTTAAGTGACTGTCAAATGAGTGCTTAACTTGAAATATCATGTACTTGCTAAGCTATTTAATGGTACCGTGTAGATGTAAACAAGCATCCAACCACATAAAACGAGATACTAACATAGTGATCTGTGGACAAAGTGACAGAGTGATCCCAGGATTTGAATGAGATATGAAAAAATGCAAGGTGGGTCTCACCTGTAATAATCTCCTCCTTCACTTTGTGAAGTTCTTTTTTCACTTCCTCGAGGATCTCCTTCAAACACAGATACATAGGTAAGAGCTTGGTGTTAGAAACTCAGTAAACATTTTTGATCTGACTGGGCTTGTTGCTGTACCCTGAATACAGGTCATCACAGTAATCATGATGCACTGCTACCAGTAGTGGACACACCAACCTGTTTGATTCGTTCCAGATCGGTACCTTCACATCCACCAACATCTGAGTTCCTTTTCATCACCTTCATCCTGAGAGAGAAAGAGCATCCGTTAGCCTTTACTTAAACAGGTAGTCCCAGATGTCTTTATCAAGGGGGTGCTGCAGCAATGTGTCCTAAATGCGTCCTGATTGATCGGATCTCAGGACGCATTTGGAGGTGGTCTGGGATGCTTGTGTCCGCATTGCATTAGAGTTGGAGTGAATGAAGCAGAAGTTTGGGGTCCACTTATAATGCCCATCAAAGCAGCTTAATAGCAATAGATAGATCTCACCTTCTATAGTTAAAGCACTAAGGAGAAACCAGTACATGTTGACTGGTTTATTAGGAACCCATCAGCAAGCACACCCTACCAGTCTAAAGCAGCGGCATCAGTAATTTACTCCTTGGTTAACCGCCCCAAAGGACAATCTATTCAGAGCAGATGGCACTGAGAAGTACCATCTTGGGGCAGGAAAAAGCTTTAAATGGCGGCAGCAGCAGACAAGCAGCTGTTGAAGTGGTGAGCAAATATCGGACAGAGGAAGGACTAGTACCTGGACACTGGGGAAGAAGTGACGTTAGAGGGGAGTGGAGAACTGGGACTGACTCCAGAGTCCTTCTGATTGATGGATGAGGATTTGGGCCTGTTTCAAAACATGCAGATCCTTCAAGACATGCTGCTGATTTGGCCTTAGAATTCTCATGGCTCCACAGACATAATTACTTAACATTAATTCACTGAGAAAAATGTGTTGGGTTGGGTGATTCATCATGGTTGTTGGTGCAAGTAAGTTTGCACTCAGTGAATCAGACACTTACCTTGGCATGGTGGCAGATTTTTCCTTGGGTTTTCCAAGGATTTCTGGAGAATAAGACATGAAGCATGTAATCATTGTTATGATGCATGCAGGAATTATCCAGTAATTAACTGAAATTTTATTTTATTTTATTTTATTTTTTGGCAATAACACATTGCTGTAAAAGAGAGGCTGTTTATAGTATCTTAAAAGGGTAATGCCAGTGTAATATATATTTTTTTCCTTTAACAATTCATGCCCAAGAAAAAATATAATAATCATGCAATTTACAATGAAAAATGAGTGTCTGACTTCTGGTATGCAAAAGAAATCTGCAGTAGAAGAGATAATAGTAGCTTCTGAATAATGGCAAACAGGTTGATGATTTTGAACTTTACATTGGCATTAATGGTAAAAAAGGTAAAATCTTATCCTTTAAACTAAACTCTTTAGGCAGTCCTGTAAAGTGGAAGTGAACTTACTCACCTCCAGGTCCTGAGGATTTTGATATCGAGGAGTCAGGATCGTCCTGTGCACAGGACATATAACAGCATTTTAATAGGCTCCTTCTCATAGCTTTTTAGACAAACCACTCTAATGACAGAGACACACTGCTGAGAAAAGTGACTGTAGACTGTAGACTTACATTTTGAGGTTCTTCTTTCTTTGCGGCTGGACTATCTGCGGCTTTCCGCCTGTTAAGAGTTGCAATGCTAACACTGAGACACTGTTTTTAAAGTTACATTCATGTAGATTGGAAATGCAGACTATGTAGAATCAACCATGGTATAGTTACAAATATGAATGCAATTGAGCCGGTCTAGCAGACTTCTAAAATGAGAAATGTGCAGACTTGCCAATACATTATATTCACATTCAGTGTGATTGCAATGAGGTTGAATTTACACGGTCCTCAATCCAGAATTAGTGAATACAGCTTTAAAATATAGCCATTAGTCTATGTGGCTTATGTATCCGTCAAAACTATTAACTTACCGCCGGGCAAGGATAGCACTCATCTCTCCCATTAGTCCACCACCTCCACCTCCACCTCCTCCGCCTCCTCCTCCACCTCCTGATGAAGCTGCTGCTTTGGGTGCCGGGGCTGCTGCTCCACCTTCATCCTACATACATAAAGAGATGATCACATCCAACCACTATGTTTAAAGAAATACACCCTATGTACCTACTATCACTCAGCATAGTGTATACTGAAGTGTTAGCATGGAGCATTGGAATGAATGACCTACACATGGATGATGTTGTCCATGTTCTCCGCCTTGATCTAGAACTAACCCCCCTGACAGGTTTTGTGATATTAGATGGATGAGTTAGGAAACTACAGCCCTGTTTGTGCTAAACCCTGCCCATTACCATGCCTCTTTGAGGCTGAATGGATCAAAAAGTTGGATCAGGATCAAATTTCATGCAAATCTGTCCAGTACTTTGTGAGTTATCCTGTTGAAAAATGGACAGACCCAAATGTGCAAAATAACAGACACTGATAGCATATTGTTGCATATTGTGTTGTGTAAACCTTTCAGATCTCTTCTCAGATTGACCACCATACTTTTTGGAGTTTATCCAATGGTGAAATAATAAACCCAAGGTTTTCCTTTTTCTTTTCAGCCCATTCAAGATTATGTATTGCTTCAACGTGAAAATCAAATAAACCAGAGTCAGGAGGGTTTCACATGACAGCAGCTGCATATATATTCCTGGCTCTCACCTTGGCTACCTTCCGCAGTTTAGCTCCGGCCAGGGCCGCAGCCAGATCTGATCCCCCACCGCCTCCCCCACCCCCTCCACTAGGCGGGGGTGGTGCAGGTGGGGCCCCGCCTCCAGGAGGAGGTGGCGGTCCAGGTGGTGGTGGTGGTCCAGGAGGCGGGGGTGGGCCTGGGGGCGGTGGAGGACCACCAGAGGGGGGTGGTGGGGCAGGTGGACCGGCCGGTGGGGCAGGCGGAGCAGGAGGGGCGGGGGGTGCAGGAGGAGCAGGAGGAGCAGGAGGGGCAGCTGAGGCCTGTCTCTCTCTCGCTAGACGCTCCCTCTCTTGCTGTTCCTGCCTCTGTTGCTCTAGTCTAGAGGGAAGAAGAGGGGAAAACGGGGGAAAACAGCGACATGGGCATGGAGGTATATGGTATGGAGGGCCTACAGGAGCTTTCTCCTGTTGGTGTTTACACTCAGCTGCCTTTGATAGCAGGTAGGAGTAAGGAAGCAGTCTGCTGTAAATTCAGAATAGCATCATTATGCTCCAGAAATATAATGAGCAGTACCTCCTCTGGTGTTCCAGCTCCTCTGCAGAGGGTCCATTCTGAGCAGAGCAGTGACCTGAGGAAAAATGTTATCAGGCAGGAACATAGTGGAGCGTAAACCCAACTAAACTCAGTTCAACAACCTTTTAGGCCTCACATAAATCTTGATAGTATAAATCCATAGCATATATCCTAATAGGCAGTATGTAGCTGGTGTAATTTTCTGAGAATATAACTGTTTTAGTATCTGTTATAGTTTGGTTACTTTCTGAGGATCACTGACTGGAGGTCTTAGTTGACAGACCTTTTCATTTACTACCACTCGTATATAATGGCATTCATTTCAAACCATTTATCACTGAGATTCTTTAATGCACTTACACATTATAGAATCTAAATGGAGCCCTGCTGTGTGCAGTGTTGTTTGAGCACCTGCCCAAGGTAGCGGTTCTTGGATGAGTGTGCACCTGAATGAGACCTTTTGTCGTTGCAATAGTCAGAAAACTCATGAACGTAGTGGGAGTATTACAAGAGAAAAGCCACAGTGAAATCCACTGGCGTCCAAAAAATTACAACAATCACCACTTATTTTCCCCAATTTTGAAAGTCATACCCGGGATTTCATTTATGCTCCAGAAACGCAGCACTGATGGCAGCCACTGTGAATTGCACAAGGATGCTGCCTGATCTGAAGCTGCTAAACTGAGGTGTGTTCTCTTGCTGTGGCATGTTTACCTGGCTCAGGAGGTGCACTGACCGCCTCTAACGCATGCATCATGGATTTGGCAAAGAGAGCAGCGTCGTCCTTGCTGCCAAAGTTCAGCCCCCACACCTGTCTGGCATCCCGCCACTGGTGGAAGTTCGGTGTGGCCTGGTTGTACTTCATCCCTTTGATAATTGGACAGTTGATCACCACCTGGCAGGGAAAACAGGAAGAAAATAAAGGAAGGGAATTAGTTGTTTAAAAAAAATCAAAAGGCTGTGGATTTTCTTGATTGGGTGTCATCTTAACCTTCGTTCAAGTCTGGAGGTTTAAGCCAAATGCAATGAGAAAAAAAGTCCTCTAGAGGGTGTAAAGACTGCAGAGTTCAAAAGCACAGGAAATGGTGTTTATTCTTCCCTTGATATCACATTTGAAGCTTGTATTGTCAGCACGTGGTTTTCAACATGAAATAGTGAAAGGGACTTAAAGGTACTGTTTGTAAAATTCTAACATCAGTAAATCATCACCACATTACTTTTGGGACATTAGTGTAATTAATCTAAACAAATATGACTTTCACTGAGAATGTCCTCGGCCCCAACAGAAGGTTATTATAGTTAACTAGAACAAAACTAGTTTAGTTTCAGTCTTTGTCAATTTGGTCAAATTTATCAACACAACCAGCGTGAGGAGGCATTGGTGCTGATGTTTATTGAGACTTCACAAAGCACTGGTTTGGATTATAATTCTTGTTCTGACAAACATTCCCCATATTAGAAAAAACAAACAAGCAAACAAACAAAAAAAAAAACCTCCCTCAAACTAATACTGAAACTAATAAAAACGGAACTACAGCTAAACATTTTTGAACAATAAACGCTAAATTGAAACAATCAAACCCACTCTGGAAATTAACTGAAAGTCATGAAAAAATGTCTTTATTGTCAAGCACAACAAAACTCCTGATCAGTGCAATTAATAAGAATGGACAATTAAATAAGACAGCTAAGACAGACAACAGGCACACATCCAGTAAATATGGAGCTAAAATAAAAACTTGTAAAATCGCTTCCAACATATTTATCTTCTCCAGTAAAGGCAAAGAGAAAGCCTTTGGTTAAATAAGTAACATCCTCTGTGTGACAGGAAGCAGCGAGGTTTTATGGGAAGTGTGTCATTCATTTCAGTAAAAAGTTGCACTAACAATAACACAGTGAAGCAGAAGCTAGCAGTCATCTGGTGTCTTATGTACAGTAATAATCCTCCTGAGCAAAGCCAAGGAGAAAAGGAACATGTGTAGAGCAATGTTGATGGGGGTAGGGGTATGTGTGTGTGTGTGTGTGTGTTGGCGTGGCGAGGGGGGGCAAGTAGCAACATCCTCTTTGTGACAGAAAGCAAATACAGTTTGTGGGAAATGAGCTCTTTATTTTGAAACACTGGCACTGATAGTGGTGTGAGACTGCCATTGGCTTACAGTAATCATACCTAAGATTTACAATTAATTTGACAATGACCTCTTGATTTTTAAATTGCTGCAAATATCACCTTTAACAAAAGGCAAACTACCTGCATACCTGCCTCTTCACAGAGTCTGAGCTGTAGAGAGCACAGTGTATATAAAGTTCACAGAAGTGAGATGAGGAAGTTATAAACCAACAGGAAGGCACCAGAGCTCAGCAATATTCATGAGTAAAACCTCAAACAGTAGGAAGCAAGCTGTGAGTTATTTGAAGGACAGAGTGGCACTATTTCTAGTTTTATTTTTATTTATAGTAGTAGGCAGATTTCAGAAGCTAACACTCTTATCTCTGAGACTTGATATGTTATTGCATCGCCAACTACAGCTGTAGGCATGACAGCGTGCAAGTGTCTGAAGTATGGTGTGTGTGACTTCAACACACAAACGAGGCAGGGATTTACTGGAGGGTAAAGCTGCCTAACATAATCACTCACCTTTTCTCATGTGTGGACCAGATTTTATATCTGTTTTTATCTTGATATACTTCCTTTATGAGGTAAAGTTTAAGCATACACCAATCAGAGATAACATTATAACCACATGTACAGTCTAATATAATCCAACACACCTGTTGTGCCATAAAGTTTCCTTTTCTGCTGCCTATAATGCTCAGCTTTTCTTGTTGTCATGGTAACAGAGGTGTTCATTCACTTCTATGTTTGGCATTGAGCTCATAGTTAGTGCTGTTGTTGGACTGGACTGCATTTTATTGAGAGGTGTTTCCAATATTTTGTCCCCCCTCATGTATATAAATAGGGAGGACAAAAAATTAGAAACACCTCTCAATATAATGTAATCCAGTACAAGACCTCTGCAAACTACAACCTCAATAATAAACACAGAATTAAATTTACACATTGTGCACAATGTCATCAAAAACTGAACATCATAAACTTTATTTAAAGGTAGAATTCATGGCAGAGCTGTTGCATTGAACTGCATCAGATTGTACAGGTGGTCATAATGTTATGACTGATCAGTGTGCATCAGGGTAAATAATCAAATTATATAAAAACATATTTTTTATGAAAAAAAAAAAAAAAACAGACTATGACTGATGCATTACACATGCTTTGTACCTGCTGGTCAGCCTGCATCTTGCGTCCCACCACCCGGTAGGTGTTAGTGGCGGGGTTGTGGTAGATCTGGATGCGACTGAAGGCCGGACTGTCAGAACCCACTGGCACCCAGCGCTTGTTTGTGTCATCGTACACCATGACCGTCGCCCTCACCTGGCAGATGCTGGACTCACTGTTGGAGAGACAGGAGAGAGAGACGGATGAGGCATAAAAGATATAATGGAGGGGAGAGGGTGAGTAAGGGAACAAAAAGGAGGATGAGAAAGACTGTCAGGAGGGTAAGGACCATATCTGTGATTTTGACCCATTTACTACATTTTACATTGCAACAAACTGTTTTACAAATCATGCAGGGGTGCTAAAGATTTCACAAGACATAATCAAAATCCCTCCTTTCTAAAATTTGAATTTTTGGATGAAACACAGACCTTTCTATGTTCTGCTTCTGCAGCTAACAAAGTCATTGCCATTCATAAACCACAGAACTGAAAATCGGCTGTAGAAAGCAAACGTTTCCCCGGGGACTATTTTCTGGCGGAGAAACTGTTTCAGTCCGCCCTAATTTCAAGTCATCAAACACGACAGTGCTGCTGCTTTTAGGAAAACTAATGTGGGCGACTTTATTGAGGTGCTGGAAAACTGGTGTGAAGAAAGTTTGAAGTCTCGAAAATCAGTCACTAAAATTAAATGTGCTCTGAGGTTACATACCATGCATTTAAAACTACACTAAAGTGGTGGGCACTAATCACAGTCTCTCTTTTTTTTTTAAGTTTTTGTGGATTCAAACTCATTTTTCAATGTCTTTGTCCTTGGTGGTGGTATGTGCTCATGGTATGTTCACCCCACATGCACAGAACTTGAATTGGAGCAGAATGGACTTTCCTATACAAATCAATAAAGCAGGATAATCACAGAGGCGGCCATTTTTATGTGCATCGTTGCCATTGCAAAGAACCGTGGCTCTTGCACCGGGTTAACTTCCCCATTCCAGTTTGTGGTCGCTCACTAAGCTGACCACCACTTTTTGCCAACAGCAACAGCACGACATGTCGTCTCAGCTGTCAAGCGAGTGTCTTCATGGCCCTTACTCACGTGCGCTGTCACCTTAGCAACAAACCACAAGCGCTATTTTATTTTTAAGTAGCCATGACCACGGAAAGCCGTTCAGTATCTGTTCTACTCCATTCAAGCTCTGTGGGTTCATGTCAGACGACAAGTAAAGTCAACAGAAAGATAAATTAAGCCAATATTACTATAAATATTACAATTCTTCAAGTCTATATAAAAAGGTGACACAATTAAACTGTTATCAAACCTGCAGAGGAAAATGCAGCTCATGACAGCTACATAGTTCTTCTTCTGTTTACACTCTGCTATTTATGTCAAAATAGGTGCTATGAAAAAGGTCTGTTTGATACCTCTGCTGAATCACTGCATCACTTCCTGTGCACCAGAAGAAAAGACCTACCAGACACCAATTGTCTGGAGCAGCAAATGTGAAAGCTTGCACGATTGTTGACAGGCTAAATCACTATTATGGTAAATCACTGTTTTATCTTACAGATATCAATGATTTCTTTAAAAAGCCACGTGCTGCACCAGGGGAATGCATACATTGTATGCTGTGCAGATGGTGCAGGATACCCAGTGTGCAACCAGCGCTATGCAAAGTTACCACAGGTCTTTGTGTTGACATATGGTGTCTGTTTACATGGTTTTTATGTCTCCAAATGGTGGTAATAAATTCATGCCGAGGGAACATTTACAGCACAGAGACTAATTTCTCACATAAGCTGCGGGGAAATGAATCATAGTGATGGTTCTTGATGTACTGACAAAGCGCTGCAGCTTCTTGCCATCTCATTTGAGGTGAAGCCTGTGCAAAAAATCTCTACTTCCTACACAGAAGTCTTCATGCTTTGACCACTTCCTGGGTTCGAGTGCAGCTGCTGCCTAATATGGACTTGTTTAGTGCACCTGGCAGTGATAATAACCCCAGATTTCTTCGGTTCGCATTTGGCACATTGGTCCAAAATGATGTCTACTCGTGTAGCTGGAATTAGATTTGATTGCAGTTCGATGCAAAGTATAAGATTACATGAGTTTCACTTTAAAGTCACAACCACTGTGTCTGAATGCATGTATTCTTATGCACATGAACAGGGGCAAAATCTTATATTAGTAATCTCATTGAGGGTACCATAAGCTGCACTGTGCACTGGAAATACTGGGTTAATGCACATTAGCTGGCATATGAAAACTGAAAAAAAGAGAACACCTGCTATGAGCTCTAGACATGAGAACAGGAAATATATTTATGACCATAGAGCTGTGATACGCAGAATTCAGTTAATTTAATTTCTGTTCTGCATAATATATCCGGTTCATGTGCTGAAATGCTTCGAGAGAGAACAAGGTTGTTCTAAATCAAGCAGATTAACAAGAATCAGTCCAACTACGCTTACAAGTACCTGAATGAGTTCGAAAGCTGGCTGCATGTGCATTTCATGTCTCGTCTTTCTTGCCTCACACTGACTTTCATGTAATCGGCACAGAGACTATCAGAGTTCACCGTCATTAGAAAAACACTCACCCCATATTCCAGCTGTAGCCTGAATCCACACTCTCAGTCGCTTTTAAACAATCTGCCTCTTTTCATCACTTTGAATTACTTCTTCCTCATTGTCTATCAAGTCAAACCCCCTGTTACCATTTCCTTCATACCTCCATCTCTGCCCTGTCACGATCGAAACACGTTGTCGAACAGCAACCACAAACCACTTCTGCCCTTGTTTTCTCATTTCCTAGGTTTTTTCACTCTTCCTCCCACCCTGTTCTCGTCTC